>NC_136782.1:987798-2463798 GCF_947034865.1 Barbatula barbatula | reverse complement strand
ATCATCCACTGATGCACTTTGTCACAAAATGCAGTTTTCAGCTCAGAAAGCTTGTTTCTGACATTCTAACAGCTCAATTAGAGCATTTTAGTAATGAAAAGTGTTCTTTGTCAAAACTGACATTCTCATCATCCACTGATGCACTTTGTCACAAAATGCAGTTTTCAGCTCAGCAAGCTTGTTTCTGACATTCTAACAGCTCACTTAGAGCATTTTTGCAATGAACAGTGTTCTTTGTCAAAACTGACATTGTCATCATCCTCTGATGGACATTGTCACAAAATGATTTTTTTAGCCCAGAAAGCTTGTTTCTGTCATTCTAACAGCTCAATCAGAGCATTTTAGTAATGAAGAGTGTTCTTTGTCAAAACTGACATTCTCATCATCCACTGATGCACTCTGTCACAAAATGCAGTTTTCAGCTCAGAAAGCTTGTTTCTGACATTCTAACAGCTCAATTAAAGCATTTTAGTAATGAACAGTGTTCTTTGTCAAAACTGACATTCTCATCATCCACTGATGCACTCTGTCACAAAATGCAGTTTTCAGCTCAGAAAGCTTGTTTCTGACATTCTAACAGTTCAATTAGAGCATTTTAGTAATGAACAGTGTTCTTTCTCAAAACTGACATTCTCATCATCCACTGATGCACTTTGTCACAAAATGCAGTTTTCAGCTCAGAAAGCTTGTTTCTGACATTCTAACAGCTCAATTAGAAAATTTTAGTAATGAACAGTGTTCTTTGTCAAAACTGACATTCTCATCATCCACTGATGCACTTTTTCAAAAAATGTAGTTCTCAGCTCAGAAATCTTGTTTCTGACATTCTAACAGCTCAATTAGAGCATTTCAGTAATATACGGTGTTCTTTGTCAATACTGACATTCTCATCATCCACTGATGCACTTTGTCACAAAATGCAGTTTGCAGCTCAGAAAGCTTGTTTCTGACATTCTAACAACTCAATTAGAGCATTTTAGTAATGAACAGTGTTCTTTGTCAAAACTGACATTCTCATCATTCACTGATGCACTCTGTCACAAAATGCAGTTTTCAGCTCAGAAAGCTTGTTTCTGACATTCTAACAGCTCAATTAGAGCATTTTAGTAATGAACAGTGTTCTTTGTCAAAACTGACATTCTCATCATCCACTGATGAACTGTGTCACAAAATGCAGTTTTCAGCTCAGCAAGCTTGTTTCTGACATTCTAACAGCTCAATTAGAGCATTTTAGTAATGAACAGTGTTCTTTGTCAAAACTGACATTCTCATCATCCTCTGATGGACATTGTCACAAAATGATTTTTTTAACCCAGGAAGCTTGTTTCTGTCATTCTAACAGCTCAATCAGAGCATTTTAGTAATGAAGAGTGTTCTTTGTCAAAACTGACATTCTCATCATCCACTGATGCACTTTGTCACAAAATGCAGTTTCTAGCTCAGAAAGCTTGTTTCTGACATTCTAACAGCTCAGTTAGAGCATTTTAATAATGAACAGTGTTCTTTGTCAATACTGACATTCTCATCATCCACTGATGCACTTTGTCACAAAATGTAGTTTTCAGCTCAGAAAGCTTGTTTCTGACATTCTAACACCTCAATCAGAGCATTTTAGTAATGAACAGTGTTCTTTGTCAAAACTGACATTCTCATCATCCACTGATGAACTGTGTCACAAAATGCAGTTTTCAGCTCAGAAATCTTGTTTCTGACATTCTAACAGCTCAATTAGAGCATTTTAGTAATGAACAGTGTTCTTTGTCAAAACTGACATTCTCATCATCCACTGATGAACTGTTTCACAAAATGCAGTTTTCAGCTCAGAAAGCTTGTTTCTGACATTCTAACAGCTCAATCAGAGCATTTTAGTAATGAAGAGTGTTCTTTGTCAAAACTGACATTCTCATCATCCACTGATGCACTCAGTCACAAAATGCAGTTTTCAGCTCAGAAAGCTTGTTTCTGACATCTAACAGCTCAATTAGAGCATTTTAGTTATGAACAGTGTTCTTTGTCAAAACTGACATTCTCATCATCCACTGATGAACTGTTTCACAAAATGCAGTTTTCAGCTCAGAAAGCTTGTTTCTGACATTCTAACAGCTCAATCAGAGCATTTTAGTAATGAAGAGTGTTCTTTGTCAAAACTGACATTCTCATCATCCACTGATGCACTTTGTCACAAAATGCAGTTTCCAGCTCAGAAAGCTTGTTTCTGACATTCTAAAAGCTCAATTAGAGCATTTTAGTAATGAACAGTGTTCTTTGTCAATACTGACATTCTCATCATCCACTGATGCACTCTGTCACAAAATGCAGTTTTCAGCTCAGAAAGCTTGTTTCTGACATTCTAACAGCTCAATTAGAGCATTTCAGTAATGAACAGTGTTCTTTGTCAAAACTGACATTCTCATCATCCACTGATGCACTCTGTCACAAAATGCAGTTTTCAGCTCAGAAAGCTTGTTTCTGACATTCTAACAGCTCAATTAGAGCATTTTAGTAATGAACAGTGTTCTTTGTCAAAACTGACATTCTCATCATCCACTGATGAACTGTTTCACAAAATGCAGTTTTCAGCTCAGAAAGCTTGTTTCTGACATTCTAACAGCTCAATCAGAGCATTTTAGTAATGAAGAGTGTTCTTTGTCAAAACTGACATTCTCATCATCCACTGATGCACTTTGTCACAAAATGCAGTTTCCAGCTCAGAAAGCTTGTTTCTGACATTCTAAAAGCTCAATTAGAGCATTTTAGTAATGAACAATGTTCTTTGTCAATACTGACATTCTCATCATCCACTGATGCACTTTGTCACAAAATGCAGTTTTCAGCTCAGAAAGCTTGTTTCTGACATTCTAACAAGTCAATTAGAACATTTCAGTAATGAACAGTGTTCTTTGTCAAAACTGACATTCTCATCATCCACTGATGCACTTTGTCACAAAATGTAGTTCTCAGCTCAGAAAGCTTGTTTCTGACATTCTAAAAGCTCAATTAGAGCATTTTAGTAATGAACAGTGTTCTTTGTCAATACTGACATTCTCATCATCCACTGATGCACTTTGTCACAAAATGCAGTTTTCAGCTCAGAAAGCTTGTTTCTGAGATTCTAACAGCTCAATTAGAGCATTTCAGTAATGAACAGTGTTCTTTGTCAAAACTGACATTCTCATCATCTACTGATGAACTGTGTCACAAAATGCAGTTTTCAGCTCAGAAAGCTTTTTTCTGAAATTCTAACAGCTCAATTAGAGCATTTTAGCAATGAACAGTGTTCTTTGTCAAAACTGACATTCTCATCATCCTCTGATGGACATTGTCACAAAATTATTTTTTTAGCCCAGGAAGCTTGTTTCTGTCATTCTAACAGCTCAATCAGAGCATTTTAGTAATGAACAGTGTTCTTTGTCAAAACTGACATTCTCATCATCCACTGATGCACTGTGTCACAAAATGCAGTTTTCAGCTCAGAAAGCTTGTTTCTGACATTCTAACAGCTCAATTAGAGCATTTTAGTAATGAACAGTGTTCTTTGTCAAAACTGAGATTCTCATCATCCACTGATGAACTGTTTCACAAAATGCAGTTTTCAGCTCAGAAAGCTTGTTTCTGACATTCTAACAGCTCAATCAGAGCATTTTAGTAATGAAGAGTGTTCTTTGTCAAAACTGACATTCTCATCATCCACTGATGCACTTTGTCACAAAATGCAGTTTCCAGCTCAGAAAGCTTGTTTCTGACATTCTAAAAGCTCAATTAGAGCATTTTTGTAATGAACAGTGTTCTTTGTCAATACTGACATTCTCATCATCCACTGATGCACTCTGTCACAAAATGCAGTTTTCAGCTCAGAAAGCTTGTTTCTGACATTCTAACAGCTCAATTAAAGCATTTCAGTAATGAACAGTGTTCTTTGTCAAAACTGACATTCTCATCATCCACTGATGCACTCTGTCACAAAATGCAGTTTTCAGCTCAGAAAGCTTGTTTCTGACATTCTAACAGCTCAATTAGAGCATTTTAGTAATGAACAGTGTTCTTTGTCAAAACTGACATTCTCATCATCCACTGATGAACTGTTTCACAAAATGCAGTTTTCAGCTCAGAAAGCTTGTTTCTGACATTCTAACAGCTCAATCAGAGCATTTTAGTAATGAAGAGTGTTCTTTGTCAAAACTGACATTCTCATCATCCTCTGATGGACATTGTCACAAAATGCATTTTTTAGCCCAGAAAGCTTGTTTCTGTCATTCTAACAGCTCAATTAGAGCATTTTAGTAATGAACAGTGTTCTTTGTCAAAACTGACATTCTCATCATCCACTGATGCACTTTGTCACAAAATGTAGTTCTCAGCTCAGAAAGCTTGTTTCTGACATTCTAAAAGCTCAATTAGAGCATTTTAGCAATGAACAGTGTTCTTTGTCAAAACTGACATTCGCATCATCCTCTGATGGACATTGTCACAAAATTATTTTTTTAGCCCAGGAAGCTTGTTTCTGTCATTCTAACAGCTCAATCAGAGCATTTTAGTAATGAAGAGTGTTCTTTGTCAAAACTGACATTCTCATCATCCACTGATGCACTGTGTCACAAAATGCAGTTTCCAGCTCAGAAAGCTTGTTTCTGACATTCTAAAAGCTCAATTAGAGCATTTTAGTAATGAACAGTGTTCTTTGTCAATACTGACATTCTCATCATCCACTGATGCACTCTGTCACAAAATGCAGTTTTCAGCTCAGAAAGCTTGTTTCTGACATTCTAACAGCTCAATTAGAGCATTTCAGTAATGAACAGTGTTCTTTGTCAAAACTGACATTCTCATCATCCACTGATGCACTCTGTCACAAAATGCAGTTTTCAGCTCAGAAAGCTTGTTTCTGACATTCTAACAGCTCAATTAGAGCATTTTAGTAATGAACAGTGTTCTTTGTCAAAACTGACATTCTCATCATCCACTGATGAACTGTTTCACAAAATGCAGTTTTCAGCTCAGAAAGCTTGTTTCTGACATTCTAAAAGCTCAATTAGAGCATTTTAGTAATGAACAGTGTTCTTTGTCAATACTGACATTCTCATCATCCACTGATGCACTTTGTCACAAAATGCAGTTTTCAGCTCAGAAAGCTTGTTTCTGACATTCTAACAGCTCAATTAGAACATTTCAGTAATGAACAGTGTTCTTTGTCAAAACTGAGTTTCTCATCATCCTCTGATGGACATTGTCACAAAATGCATTTTTTAGCCCAGAAAGCTTGTTTCTGTCATTCTAACAGCTCAATTAGAGCATTTTAGTAATGAACAGTGTTCTTTGTCAAAACTGACATTGTCATCATCCACTGATGCACTTTGTCACAAAATGTAGTTCTCAGCTCAGAAAGCTTGTTTCTGACATTCTATAAGCTCAATTTTAGTAATGAACAGTGTTCTTTGTCAATACTGACATTCTCATCATCCACTGATGCACTTTGTCACAAAATGCAGTTTTCAGCTCAGAAAGCTTGTTTCTGAGATTCTAACAGCTCAATTAGAGCATTTCAGTAATGAACAGTGTTCTTTGTCAAAACTAACATTCTCATCATCTACTGATGAACTGTGTCACAAAATGCAGTTTTCAGCTCAGAAAGCTTGTTTCTGAAATTCTAACAGCTCAATTAGAGCATTTTAGCAATGAACAGTGTTCTTTGTCAAAACTGACATTCTCATCATCCTCTGATGGACATTGTCACAAAATTATTTTTTTAGCCCAGGAAGCTTGTTTCTGTCATTCTAACAGCTCAATCAGAGCATTTTAGTAATGAAGAGTGTTCTTTGTCAAAACTGACATTCTCATCATCCACTGATGCACTGTGTCACAAAATGCAGTTTTCAGCTCAGAAAGCTTGTTTCTGACATTCTAACAGCTCAATTAGAGCATTTTAGTAATGAACAGTGTTCTTTGTCAAAACTGACATTCTCATCATCCACTGATGAACTGTTTCACAAAATGCAGTTTTCAGCTCAGAAAGCTTGTTTCTGGGAGGTCACGTGACCCACTGAAGGTATGGCGGTGTAGTTCGACTGCTCTCCGACTCGACATCCGTTATTTAACAATTTCCCAGGGATATTAACAACATTTGATCGAATTTTAATCGTATCATCGAAGGGGAAGTTATAAAACATGTCAAAACGTCAAACTTCGGAGTTTTCTCCGGTTAAAAAGCGAATTAAGGATCTACAGGACGCGCAGGGGGAAGATATCCGCGCCATTGTCGTCGAGGAGTTGAAGACACAATTCGGGCTTATCAGAGAGTTGCTTAAGGAAGAACTCGCGCCCATTATTGACAGACTCGGTACTTTGGAAGAGGACGTCCGTCGAATAAAAAACAAATTTGACAATATGCAAACCGCTCTCCGTCACGCGAAAAAAGAGACGAGTGAGGCTAAGATGGCGGTCGGTGCTCTACAAGAGAAACTGGCAAGACTGGAGGACAAAAATCGTCAGTCAAACGTCCGCTTGGTGGGATTAAAAGAAGGCACGGAAGGAGATGACCCTATACGATTCATCCAAAACCACCTCCCAAAATGGATCCCTTCTCTTGCTGGTAAGGAATTTGAGATTGAGAGAGCTCATCGTATCTACAACGGAACACATAAAACATCATCCCATCGCACAATCATCTTCAAGATGCTACGCTATACAGATCGAAATGCGATTCTTAACGGAGCTCGTCGGGCTGGTCAAATTCTCCATCAAGGAACACCGCTGCTTTTTTTCCCGGACTACAGTACACACACCGCGACTAAAAGAAGAGAGATGACTTCGGCGAGAAAGAAACTAATCCAAAAAGGGATTTCATCCTTCCTCCTCTACCCTGCGATGGTTAAAGTCATTCACGGAGGAAAGTCCTCCCTTTTCCAGACGCCAGAGGAGATCGAGAAATTCATCACCGAACTGGATTCCGCTGAAAGTGTTCCCCTGAAAACCACAGCGATCTTAATCCCGGAATCTGAGTCGGACGAGGACGTCCCTGCAAACCCCATGGAGATCCCCGGGAATATTTGATTCTCTTACATCCGTATCCAGTTCGGGTCGGGCATGGAAGAACGAACCGTGCTGCAACGGTGGTCTTGTACCCCAGAATAAGGACTATGAGGGTGGATAGAAGAGTTTGTTCTAACTCTTTGCTGGCTGCCCATTTTACTTTTGTTATTTTTCTTGTTGTTGTTGTTGTTATCATGTTCTTTGCCCAAGAATGCCCAAGTAAGTTATGTATATTTCAGTTACTTATTTCTACGTGCATCAATACTTTGTTAGATTATAGGTATGTTAACTTCTATAATTTCTACACTTATTGTTCCGGGGGATTATACTATGGTCTTCCCGTCCCTTCTCAGTTTAGATTTGGAATCAATCTTTTAAAAAGCATATGGCTATAAACATTATGTCTTGGAACGTTAACGGTTTAAATAGCCCTATTAAACGAACTAAATGTTTAGATTATCTTAGATGCAAAAATATAACTATCGCTTTAATACAAGAATCTCATTTAAAAGCAGTAGACGTACATCGCTTTCAAAATAAATATTTTAAACTGATCTCCTCTTCTTCTGCTGCTAACAAAACTAAAGGGGTACTGATCATTTCCAGGCGCAATGCGACTTTCAAAATTTTAAATTCGGGAGGAGACTCAGCAGGCCGAATTACTTATGCAGTTGGGACCCTAAATAATGTTAAATATGCCTTTATGTCCGTATACGCACCTACAGAGTGGGACACCTCATTTTTTCAGGAATTATTGTGTCTGGTAATGAGTTTGGAAGAATGTCAATTAGTGATTGGAGGGGACTTTAATACTGTGCTGGATACTCAATTGGATAGATCCCATTTTTCTAAATACGATGCACCCATTTCTCAATGTTTTAAAGACTTTTTGCTTCAGGCTAATTTAAATGATGCCTGGCGGCTACAAAATGACGGCACCAAAGATTATACATTTTTCTCAGCACGTCACAAAAGTTATTCTAGAATCGATTATCTCCTTACATCCCCATCTCTTACCCCTCATATAGCGAAAGTTAATATTCTCCCTATTGTCATATCAGATCATTCTCCTTTGATGACATCACTAACCCCAATTTCACGGAGAGCCACAAATAATCGATGGAGATTTAACACTTCACTGCTACAAAACGATGCATTTGTGACTGATCTACGTAACTCCTTGGTGAATTTCCTACAAATAAATAGAGATTCAGCCTCAGATCCTCAAATACTGTGGGAAACCACTAAATGTTTTATAAGGGGTAAATGTATAAGCTTTTCTGCCTATATAAAAAAATGTAGAGAGAACCGCAAATCAGAACTGGAAGAACAGATTGATATAATAGAGAAGGAATTAAAGGTAAAGTTTTGTGAGTCTAGAGCTAAGGAAATAAAAGTTTACAAAGCGGAATTACAATCTATTTATTCTCATAGAGCTGAATTCATCATACACCGTACTAAACAATCTTATTATTTCCACGGAGAACGTTCATCAAAATTGTTGGCCTGGAGGTTGAAAGGGAACGAAGCTAAGGCCAATATATCAGCTATTAGACAAGAAGGCTCGGTATACACCCAACCTGAAAAGGTGAACAGCGTATTTGAACAATATTACCAACAGCTATATACTTCAGAATCCAGAACCACACCAGCACATATTAATTTGTTCCTTAAACAAGTAACTCTCCCGCAACTAAATGACACTCAGCGGGAAATACTAGACAGCCCTCTGACAATTGAGGAATTAAAATCCGCTCTAGATTCTTTAAACAATAATAAGGCTCCGGGATTAGATGGAATTCCCCCAGAACTATTGAAAACAATTTGGGATTTAGTTGCACCCTTGATTCTGGATTCATTCAATTTTGCTTTGGAGAAGGGAGCTTTGCATAGGGACCAAACCACGGCTTTAATAACTTTAATACTGAAGAAGGAGAAGGACCCACTAGAATGTTCCAGTTACAGACCAATAAGTCTTCTATCCACCGACTCGAAATTGATGGCAAAAGTGCTAGCTCTAAGATTAAACAGCTGCGTTGGAGATTTGATTGGGGGTGATCAAACCGGTTTTATGTTGGGGAGATTCGCAGCAGATAACATACGTAGACTGCTTCATGTCATTGAACAAACAGATAATTACCCGACTTCCTCTGCAATCCTCTCTCTGGATGCAGAGAAAGCTTTCGATCGAATTGAGTGGAATTTCTTGTGGTCAGTTCTGGAGCATTTCGGTTTTGGCCCTTTCTTTCAACGAGCCGTTAAAACCATTTATTCGGAATGTTCAGCTAAAGTACTGACCGGTTTTCATATCTCCGCTCCGTTTTATCTTGGTAGAGGTACTCGACAAGGTTGCCCATTATCACCACTGCTTTTTAATTTATCATTAGAGCCTTTAGCTCAAGCAATCAGACAATGTGCTTTAATATCTCCTATTACCTGTGTGAACACCTCTCATAAAATTTCACTCTATGCAGATGATAGTTTGTTGTATGTGTCAAATATTAAAGAGTCAATTAAGGAATGCCTGCAGCTATTCAATACTTTCGGCAAATTATCCGGCTATAAAATTAATTGGAATAAGTCTGTCTTTATGCCCCTTAACACAACAGCTAAATCAGAGATTCAGACTCTTGATACCTCAATACCAATTGCTGACCAGTTTACTTATCTTGGAATTAAAATCTTTCCATCATTACCTCGCATTGCTAAATGGAATTATCAATCCCTTCTGGATAACATAAAAAAGGATCTTCAATGTTGGGCCCCTCTCTGTTTAGCTGTTCATGGCCGTATTGCTACAATCAAAATGAATATACTCCCAAGACTAGGCTTTTTATTTTCAACCTTGCCTCTGGCGCCACCTACTGACTATTTTAAAGTACTTAATTCGATAGTGACAAAATTCATATGGAATAATAAACGTCCTAGAATTCGATTGAAATTTATGCACAGATTTAGATTACATGGTGGACTATCGCTACCAGATTTCCAATCCTATTATTTAGCATACCAAATGAGACCACTCAGGACATGGATGGATACTGAATCACTTATACCTTGGCGGGCAATAGAAAATAATATTATTTATCCATTGCGTCTACAGGATTTACCCTTTACAGGATTATCTAAAACAATGTTATCACAATTTGGCCCAATTATTAGGCAATCTATCAAAATTTGGAAAGCAGCAGAAAAGACTATGGGAGCTTCAGCTAAATATTGCAAATCCACACCTATTTGGCATAATACCAATCTTTGTATGGCAAAAAATGTATTTATTTTTACACCTTGGACAGAATCCGGCATATTCACCCTTAAAGATATATACAATGATGATGGGCTTAAGCCCTTTCAGATCCTACAAGACGAGTTTTCTATTCCAAGGTCCTCCTTTTCATTATATCTAAGGTTAAGATCGGTATTGAAAGCCTATGGGGTGCCTTGGTCGGCTAAATTGGGTCCTCATCCCATGATAAATTGGATAGATTCCAGTATGGGCTCTAAAGGAAGTGTAAGTAGGATTAATGAACAGATGGTGGTACACCAATATATAAAAATGCCGATTGAGAACTTCTGGGAAAGGGAACTGAATGTGACAATTGATTGGGACAATGTTTGGAAAAACTGTTTTGCCTGCTCTAAAAATCCAGCTCACCAAATGATTCATTTTAAACTCATTCATAAGGCTTATACAACTCCATGGCTATTGTGTAAAATGAAAAGAAAGCAAAATCCTTTTTGCCACCTATGTGAGGGTTCTAATATGGGCACTTATATGCATATGTTTTGGTATTGTCCTTGTGTTACAATGTTTTGGTCACTGGTGCAGACCGAACTATCTGTCTTGATGGACATTGAGATCCAGAGAGAACCATTACTTTTCCTGCTGCTTGATGATTCTTCGTTGTCACTGTCTCTTAATCAAAGGAGGATTCTGTCCACTGCCCTTACTGCAGCTAAAAAAGTAATCCTAAAATTATGGTTTGAGCCTTCCATACCGGTTATGTGCACATGGAGATCGTATCTTTTGGACATTGCTCGTCTGGAAGGTACTACTGCAAGGATTCTTGGTGCCTCTGGGAAGACGATACAGTTTTGGATGGACCTCATTGACAATCTATCAGAAAAACAATAAAAGCTAAATTAATGATTTTGTTTTTCTGCCTTCCAATGTGTATTTGTATTCTGATTTATTTTTGTTTAGTTTCCCATTTTTTATTTATCATTATTTTATGGTTATGTATTATTTTCTCTTTATTTACTTGTACATACCTATAATATCTTGAAATGTATGTATAACTGTCATCTTGGGAGGTTCTTGGGCATGTTTGTAAACAAAATATAAAAATGTTAATAAAAAATAAGTCAAAAAAAAAAAAAAAAAAAAGAAAGCTTGTTTCTGACATTCTAACAGCTCAATCAGATCATTTTAGTAATGAAGAGTGTTCTTTGTCAAAACTGACATTCTCATCATCCACTGATGCACTTTGTCACAAAATGCAGTTTCCAGCTCAGAAAGCTTGTTTCTGACATTCTAAAAGCTCAATTAGAGCATTTTAGTAATGAACAGTGTTCTTTGTCAATACTGACATTCTCATCATCCACTGATGCACTCTGTCACAAAATGCAGTTTTCAGCTCAGAAAGCTTGTTTCTGACATTCTAACAGCTCAATTAGAGCATTTCAGTAATGAACAGTGTTCTTTGTCAAAACTGACATTCTCATCATCCACTGATGCACTCTGTCACAAAATGCAGTTTTCAGCTCAGAAAGCTTGTTTCTGACATTCTAACAGCTCAATTAGAGCATTTTAGTAATGAACAGTGTTCTTTGTCAAAACTGACATTCTCATTATCCACTGATGAACTGTTTCACAAAATGCAGTTTTCAGCTCAGAAAGCTTGTTTCTGACATTCTAACAGCTCAATCAGAGCATTTTAGTAATGAAGAGTGTTCTTTGTCAAAACTGACATTCTCATCATCCACTGATGCACTTTGTCACAAAATGCAGTTTCCAGCTCAGAAAGCTTGTTTCTGACATTCTAAAAGCTCAATTAGAGCATTTTAGTAATGAACAGTGTTCTTTGTCAATACTGACATTCTCATCATCCACTGATGCACTTTGTCACAAAATGCAGTTTTCAGCTCAGAAAGCTTGTTTCTGACATTCTAACAGCTCAATTAGAGCATTTTAGTAATGAAAAGTGTTCTTTGTCAATACTGACATTCTCATCATCCACTGATGCACTTTGTCACAAAATGTAGTTCTCAGCTCAGAAAGCTTGTTTCTGACATTCTAACAGCTCAATTAGAGCATTTCAGTAATGAACAGTGTTCTTTGTCAAAACTGACATTCTCATCATCTACTGATGAACTGTGTCACAAAATGCAGTTTTCAGCTCAGCAAGCTTGTTTCTGACATTCTAACAGCTCACTTAGAGCATTTTTGCAATGAACAGTGTTCTTTGTCAAAACTGACATTGTCATCATCCTCTGATGGACATTGTCACAAAATGATTTTTTAGCCCAGAAAGCTTGTTTCTGTCATTCTAACAGCTCAATCAGAGCATTTTAGTAATGAAGAGTGTTCTTTGTCAAAACTGACATTCTCATCATCCACTGATGCACTCTGTCACAAAATGCAGTTTTCAGCTCAGAAAGCTTGTTTCTGACATTCTAACAGCTCAATTAGAGCATTTTAGTAATGAACAGTGTTCTTTGTCAAAACTGACATTCTCATCATCCACTTATGCACTCTGTCACAAAATGCAGTTTTCAGCTCAGAAAGCTTGTTTCTGACATTCTAACAGTTCAATTAGAGCATTTTAGTAATGAACAGTGTTCTTTCTCAAAACTGACATTCTCATCATCCACTGATGCACTTTGTCACAAAATGCAGTTTTCAGCTCAGAAAGCTTGTTTCTGACATTCTAACAGCTCAATTAGAAAATTTTAGTAATGAACAGTGTTCTTTGTCAAAACTGACATTCTCATCATCCACTGATGCACATTTTCAAAAAATGTAGTTCTCAGCTCAGAAATCTTGTTTCTGACATTCTAACAGCTCAATTAGAGCATTTCAGTAATATACGGTGTTCTTTGTCAATACTGACATTCTCATCATCCACTGATGCACTTTGTCACAAAATGCAGTTTGCAGCTCAGAAAGCTTGTTTCTGACATTCTAACAACTCAATTAGAGCATTTTAGTAATGAACAGTGTTCTTTGTCAAAACTGACATTCTCATCATTCACTGATGCACTCTGTCACAAAATGCAGTTTTCAGCTCAGAAAGCTTGTTTCTGACATTCTAACAGCTCAATTAGAGCATTTTAGTAATGAACAGTGTTCTTTGTCAAAACTGACATTCTCATCATCCACTGATGAACTGTGTCACAAAATGCAGTTTTCAGCTCAGCAAGCTTGTTTCTGACATTCTAACAGCTCAATTAGAGCATTTTAGTAATGAACAGTGTTCTTTGTCAAAACTGACATTCTCATCATCCTCTGATGGACATTGTCACAAAATGATTTTTTTAACCCAGGAAGCTTGTTTCTGTCATTCTAACAGCTCAATCAGAGCATTTTAGTAATGAAGAGTGTTCTTTGTCAAAACTGACATTCTCATCATCCACTGATGCACTTTGTCACAAAATGCAGTTTCTAGCTCAGAAAGCTTGTTTCTGACATTCTAACAGCTCAGTTAGAGCATTTTAATAATGAACAGTGTTCTTTGTCAATACTGACATTCTCATCATCCACTGATGCACTTTGTCACAAAATGTAGTTTTCAGCTCAGAAAGCTTGTTTCTGACATTCTAACACCTCAATCAGAGCATTTTAGTAATGAACAGTGTTCTTTGTCAAAACTGACATTCTCATCATCCATTGATGAACTGTGTCACAAAATGCAGTTTTCAGCTCAGCAAGCTTGTTTCTGACATTCTAACAGCTCAATTAGAGCATTTTAGTAATGAACAGTGTTCTTTGTCAAAACTGACATTCTCATCATCCTCTGATGGACATTGTCACAAAATGACTTTTTTAGCCCAGAAAGCTTGTTTCTCTCATTCTAACAGCTCAATCAGAGCATTTTAGTATGAAGAGTGTTCTTTGTCAAAACTGACATTCTCATCATCCACTGATGCACTCTGTCACAAAATGCAGTTTTCAGCTCAGAAAGCTTGTTTCTGACATTCTAACAGCTCAATTAGAGCATTTTAGTAATGGACAGTGTTCTTTGTCAAAACTGACATTCTCATCATCCACTGATGAACTGTGTCACAAAATGCAGTTTTCAGCTCAGAAATCTTGTTTCTGACATTCTAACAGCTCAATGAGAGCATTTTAGTAATGAACAGTGTTCTTTGTCAAAACTGACATTCTCATCATCCACTGATGCACTCAGTCACAAAATGCAGTTTTCAGCTCAGAAAGCTTGTTTCTGACATCTAACAGCTCAATTAGAGCATTTTAGTTATGAACAGTGTTCTTTGTCAAAACTGACATTCTCATCATCCACTGATGAACTGTTTCACAAAATGCAGTTTTCAGCTCAGAAAGCTTGTTTCTGACATTCTAACAGCTCAATCAGAGCATTTTAGTAATGAAGAGTGTTCTTTGTCAAAACTGACATTCTCATCATCCACTGATGCACTTTGTCACAAAATGCAGTTTCCAGCTCAGAAAGCTTGTTTCTGACATTCTAAAAGCTCAATTAGAGCATTTTAGTAATGAACAGTGTTCTTTGTCAATACTGACATTCTCATCATCCACTGATGCACTCTGTCACAAAATGCAGTTTTCAGCTCAGAAAGCTTGTTTCTGACATTCTAACAGCTCAATTAGAGCATTTTAGTAATGAACAGTGTTCTTTGTCAAAACTGACATTCTCATCATCCACTGATGCACTTTGTCACAAAATGCAGTTTCCAGCTCAGAAAGCTTGTTTCTGACATTCTAAAAGCTCAATTAGAGCATTTTAGTAATGAACAATGTTCTTTGTCAATACTGACATTCTCATCATCCACTGATGCACTTTGTCACAAAATGCAGTTTTCAGCTCAGAAAGCTTGTTTCTGACATTCTAACAGCTCAATTAGAACATTTCAGTAATGAACAGTGTTCTTTGTCAATACTGACATTCTCATCATCCACTGATGCACTTTGTCACAAAATGTAGTTCTCAGCTCAGAAAGCTTGTTTCTGACATTCTAAAAGCTCAATTAGAGCATTTTAGTAATGAACAGTGTTCTTTGTCAATACTGACATTCTCATCATCCACTGATGCACTTTGTCACAAAATGCAGTTTTCAGCTCAGAAAGCTTGTTTCTGAGATTCTAACAGCTCAATTAGAGCATTTCAGTAATGAACAGTGTTCTTTGTCAAAACTGACATTCTCATCATCTACTGATGAACTGTGTCACAAAATGCAGTTTTCAGCTCAGAAAGCTTTTTTCTGAAATTCTAACAGCTCAATTAGAGCATTTTAGCAATGAACAGTGTTCTTTGTCAAAACTGACATTCTCATCATCCACTGATGCACTCTGTCACAAAATGCAGTTTTCAGATCAGAAAGCTTGTTTCTGACATTCTAACAGCTCAATTAGAGCATTTTAGTAATGAACAGTGTTCTTTGTCAAAACTGACATTCTCATCATCCACTGATGAACTGTTTCACAAAATGCAGTTTTCAGCTCAGAAAGCTTGTTTCTGACATTCTAACAGCTCAATCAGAGCATTTTAGTAATGAACAGTGTTCTTTGTCAAAACTGACATTCTCATCATCCACTGATGCACTCTGTCACAAAATGCAGTTTTCAGATCAGAAAGCTTGTTTCTGACATTCTAACAGCTCAATTAGAGCATTTTAGTAATGAACAGTGTTCTTTGTCAAAACTGACATTCTCATCATCCACTGATGAACTGTTTCACAAAATGCAGTTTTCAGCTCAGAAAGCTTGTTTCTGACATTCTAACAGCTCAATCAGAGCATTTTAGTAATGAAGAGTGTTCTTTGTCAAAACTGACATTCTCATCATCCACTGATGCACTTTGTCACAAAATGCAGTTTCCAGCTCAGAAAGCTTGTTTCTGACATTCTAAAAGCTCAATTAGAGCATTTTAGTAATGAACAATGTTCTTTGTCAATACTGACATTCTCATCATCCACTGATGCACTTTGTCACAAAATGCAGTTTTCAGCTCAGAAAGCTTGTTTCTGACATTCTAACAGCTCAATTAGAACATTTCAGTAATGAACAGTGTTCTTTGTCAAAACTGAGTTTCTCATCATCCTCTGATGGACATTGTCACAAAATACATTTTTTAGCCCAGAAAGCTTGTTTCTGTCATTCTAACAGCTCAATTAGAGCATTTTAGTAATGAACAGTGTTCTTTGTCAAAACTGACATTCTCATCATCCACTGATGCACTTTGTCACAAAATGTAGTTCTCAGCTCAGAAAGCTTGTTTCTGACATTCTAAAAGCTCAATTAGAGCATTTTAGTAATGAACAGTGTTCTTTGTCAATACTGACATTCTCATCATCCACTGATGCACTTTGTCACAAAATGCAGTTTTCAGCTCAGAAAGCTTGTTTCTGAGATTCAAACAGCTCAATTAGAGCATTTCAGTAATGAACAGTGTTCTTTGTCAAAACTGACATTCTCATCATCTACTGATGAACTGTGTCACAAAATGCAGTTTTCAGCTCAGAAAGCTTGTTTCTGAAATTCTAACAGCTCAATTAGAGCATTTTAGCAATGAACAGTGTTCTTTGTCAAAACTGACATTCTCATCATCCTCTGATGGACATTGTCACAAAATTATTTTTTTAGCCCAGGAAGCTTGTTTCTGTCATTCTAACAGCTCAATCAGAGCATTTTAGTAATGAAGAGTGTTCTTTGTCAAAACTGACATTCTCATCATCCACTGATGCACTGTGTCACAAAATGCAGTTTTCAGCTCAGAAAGCTTGTTTCTGACATTCTAACAGCTCAATTAGAGCATTTCAGTAATGAACAGTGTTCTTTGTCAAAACTGACATTCTCATCATCCACTGATGCACTCTGTCACAAAATGCAGTTTTCAGCTCAGAAAGCTTGTTTCTGACATTCTAACAGCTCAATTAGAGCATTTTAGTAATGAACAGTGTTCTTTGTCAAAACTGACATTCTCATCATCCACTGATGAACTGTTTCACAAAATGCAGTTTTCAGCTCAGAAAGCTTGTTTCTGACATTCTAACAGCTCAATCAGAGCATTTTAGTAATGAAGAGTGTTCTTTGTCAAAACTGACATTCTCATCATCCACTGATGCACTTTGTCACAAAATGCAGTTTCCAGCTCAGAAAGCTTGTTTCTGACATTCTAAAAGCTCAATTAGAGCATTTTAGTAATGAACAGTGTTCTTTGTCAATACTGACATTCTCATCATCCACTGATGCACTTTGTCACAAAATGCAGTTTTCAGCTCAGAAAGCTTGTTTCTGACATTCTAACAGCTCAATTAGAGCATTTTAGTAATGAAAAGTGTTCTTTGTCAAAACTGACATTCTCATCATCCACTGATGCACTTTGTCACAAAATGCAGTTTCTAGCTCAGAAAGCTTGTTTCTGACATTCTAACAGCTCAGTTAGAGCATTTTAATAATGAACAGTGTTCTTTGTCAATACTGACATTCTCATCATCCACTGATGCACTTTGTCACAAAATGTAGTTTTCAGCTCAGAAAGCTTGTTTCTGACATTCTAACACCTCAATCAGAGCATTTTAGTAATGAACAGTGTTCTTTGTCAAAACTGACATTCTCATCATCCATTGATGAACTGTGTCACAAAATGCAGTTTTCAGCTCAGCAAGCTTGTTTCTGACATTCTAACAGCTCAATTAGAGCATTTTAGTAATGAACAGTGTTCTTTGTCAAAACTGACATTCTCATCATCCTCTGATGGACATTGTCACAAAATGACTTTTTTAGCCCAGAAAGCTTGTTTCTCTCATTCTAACAGCTCAATCAGAGCATTTTAGTATGAAGAGTGTTCTTTGTCAAAACTGACATTCTCATCATCCACTGATGCACTCTGTCACAAAATGCAGTTTTCAGCTCAGAAAGCTTGTTTCTGACATTCTAACAGCTCAATTAGAGCATTTTAGTAATGGACAGTGTTCTTTGTCAAAACTGACATTCTCATCATCCACTGATGAACTGTGTCACAAAATGCAGTTTTCAGCTCAGAAATCTTGTTTCTGACATTCTAACAGCTCAATGAGAGCATTTTAGTAATGAACAGTGTTCTTTGTCAAAACTGACATTCTCATCATCCACTGATGCACTCAGTCACAAAATGCAGTTTTCAGCTCAGAAAGCTTGTTTCTGACATCTAACAGCTCAATTAGAGCATTTTAGTTATGAACAGTGTTCTTTGTCAAAACTGACATTCTCATCATCCACTGATGAACTGTTTCACAAAATGCAGTTTTCAGCTCAGAAAGCTTGTTTCTGACATTCTAACAGCTCAATCAGAGCATTTTAGTAATGAAGAGTGTTCTTTGTCAAAACTGACATTCTCATCATCCACTGATGCACTTTGTCACAAAATGCAGTTTCCAGCTCAGAAAGCTTGTTTCTGACATTCTAAAAGCTCAATTAGAGCATTTTAGTAATGAACAGTGTTCTTTGTCAATACTGACATTCTCATCATCCACTGATGCACTCTGTCACAAAATGCAGTTTTCAGCTCAGAAAGCTTGTTTCTGACATTCTAACAGCTCAATTAGAGCATTTTAGTAATGAACAGTGTTCTTTGTCAAAACTGACATTCTCATCATCCACTGATGCACTTTGTCACAAAATGCAGTTTCCAGCTCAGAAAGCTTGTTTCTGACATTCTAAAAGCTCAATTAGAGCATTTTAGTAATGAACAATGTTCTTTGTCAATACTGACATTCTCATCATCCACTGATGCACTTTGTCACAAAATGCAGTTTTCAGCTCAGAAAGCTTGTTTCTGACATTCTAACAGCTCAATTAGAACATTTCAGTAATGAACAGTGTTCTTTGTCAATACTGACATTCTCATCATCCACTGATGCACTTTGTCACAAAATGTAGTTCTCAGCTCAGAAAGCTTGTTTCTGACATTCTAAAAGCTCAATTAGAGCATTTTAGTAATGAACAGTGTTCTTTGTCAATACTGACATTCTCATCATCCACTGATGCACTTTGTCACAAAATGCAGTTTTCAGCTCAGAAAGCTTGTTTCTGAGATTCTAACAGCTCAATTAGAGCATTTCAGTAATGAACAGTGTTCTTTGTCAAAACTGACATTCTCATCATCTACTGATGAACTGTGTCACAAAATGCAGTTTTCAGCTCAGAAAGCTTTTTTCTGAAATTCTAACAGCTCAATTAGAGCATTTTAGCAATGAACAGTGTTCTTTGTCAAAACTGACATTCTCATCATCCACTGATGCACTCTGTCACAAAATGCAGTTTTCAGATCAGAAAGCTTGTTTCTGACATTCTAACAGCTCAATTAGAGCATTTTAGTAATGAACAGTGTTCTTTGTCAAAACTGACATTCTCATCATCCACTGATGAACTGTTTCACAAAATGCAGTTTTCAGCTCAGAAAGCTTGTTTCTGACATTCTAACAGCTCAATCAGAGCATTTTAGTAATGAACAGTGTTCTTTGTCAAAACTGACATTCTCATCATCCACTGATGCACTCTGTCACAAAATGCAGTTTTCAGATCAGAAAGCTTGTTTCTGACATTCTAACAGCTCAATTAGAGCATTTTAGTAATGAACAGTGTTCTTTGTCAAAACTGACATTCTCATCATCCACTGATGAACTGTTTCACAAAATGCAGTTTTCAGCTCAGAAAGCTTGTTTCTGACATTCTAACAGCTCAATCAGAGCATTTTAGTAATGAAGAGTGTTCTTTGTCAAAACTGACATTCTCATCATCCACTGATGCACTTTGTCACAAAATGCAGTTTCCAGCTCAGAAAGCTTGTTTCTGACATTCTAAAAGCTCAATTAGAGCATTTTAGTAATGAACAATGTTCTTTGTCAATACTGACATTCTCATCATCCACTGATGCACTTTGTCACAAAATGCAGTTTTCAGCTCAGAAAGCTTGTTTCTGACATTCTAACAGCTCAATTAGAACATTTCAGTAATGAACAGTGTTCTTTGTCAAAACTGAGTTTCTCATCATCCTCTGATGGACATTGTCACAAAATACATTTTTTAGCCCAGAAAGCTTGTTTCTGTCATTCTAACAGCTCAATTAGAGCATTTTAGTAATGAACAGTGTTCTTTGTCAAAACTGACATTCTCATCATCCACTGATGCACTTTGTCACAAAATGTAGTTCTCAGCTCAGAAAGCTTGTTTCTGACATTCTAAAAGCTCAATTAGAGCATTTTAGTAATGAACAGTGTTCTTTGTCAATACTGACATTCTCATCATCCACTGATGCACTTTGTCACAAAATGCAGTTTTCAGCTCAGAAAGCTTGTTTCTGAGATTCAAACAGCTCAATTAGAGCATTTCAGTAATGAACAGTGTTCTTTGTCAAAACTGACATTCTCATCATCTACTGATGAACTGTGTCACAAAATGCAGTTTTCAGCTCAGAAAGCTTGTTTCTGAAATTCTAACAGCTCAATTAGAGCATTTTAGCAATGAACAGTGTTCTTTGTCAAAACTGACATTCTCATCATCCTCTGATGGACATTGTCACAAAATTATTTTTTTAGCCCAGGAAGCTTGTTTCTGTCATTCTAACAGCTCAATCAGAGCATTTTAGTAATGAAGAGTGTTCTTTGTCAAAACTGACATTCTCATCATCCACTGATGCACTGTGTCACAAAATGCAGTTTTCAGCTCAGAAAGCTTGTTTCTGACATTCTAACAGCTCAATTAGAGCATTTCAGTAATGAACAGTGTTCTTTGTCAAAACTGACATTCTCATCATCCACTGATGCACTCTGTCACAAAATGCAGTTTTCAGCTCAGAAAGCTTGTTTCTGACATTCTAACAGCTCAATTAGAGCATTTTAGTAATGAACAGTGTTCTTTGTCAAAACTGACATTCTCATCATCCACTGATGAACTGTTTCACAAAATGCAGTTTTCAGCTCAGAAAGCTTGTTTCTGACATTCTAACAGCTCAATCAGAGCATTTTAGTAATGAAGAGTGTTCTTTGTCAAAACTGACATTCTCATCATCCACTGATGCACTTTGTCACAAAATGCAGTTTCCAGCTCAGAAAGCTTGTTTCTGACATTCTAAAAGCTCAATTAGAGCATTTTAGTAATGAACAGTGTTCTTTGTCAATACTGACATTCTCATCATCCACTGATGCACTTTGTCACAAAATGCAGTTTTCAGCTCAGAAAGCTTGTTTCTGACATTCTAACAGCTCAATTAGAGCATTTTAGTAATGAAAAGTGTTCTTTGTCAAAACTGACATTCTCATCATCCACTGATGCACTTTGTCACAAAATGTAGTTCTCAGCTCAGAAAGCTTGTTTCTGACATTCTAACAGCTCAATTAGAGCATTTCAGTAATGAACAGTGTTCTTTGTCAAAACTGACATTCTCATCATCTACTGATGAACTGTGTCACAAAATGCAGTTTTCAGCTCAGCAAGCTTGTTTCTGACATTCTAACAGCTCACTTAGAGCATTTTTGTAATGAACAGTGTTCTTTGTCAAAACTGACATTGTCATCATCCTCTGATGGACATTGTCACAAAATGTTTTTTTTAGCCCAGAAAGCTTGTTTCTGTCATTCTAACAGCTCAATCAGAGCATTTTAGTAATGAAGAGTGTTCTTTGTCAAAACTGACATTCTCATCATCCACTGATGCACTCTGTCACAAAATGCAGTTTTCAGCTCAGAAAGCTTGTTTCTGACATTCTAACAGCTCAATTAGAGCATTTTAGTAATGAACAGTGTTCTTTGTCAAAACTGACATTCTCATCATCCACTGATGCACTCTGTCACAAAATGCAGTTTTCAGCTCAGAAAGCTTGTTTCTGACATTCTAACAGTTCAATTAGAGCATTTTAGTAATGAACAGTGTTCTTTCTCAAAACTGACATTCTCATCATCCACTGATGCACTTTGTCACAAAATGCAGTTTTCAGCTCAGAAAGCTTGTTTCTGACATTCTAACAGCTCAATTAGAAAATTTTAGTAATGAACAGTGTTCTTTGTCAAAACTGACATTCTCATCATCCACTGATGCACTTTTTCAAAAAATGTAGTTCTCAGCTCAGAAATCTTGTTTCTGACATTCTAACAGCTCAATTAGAGCATTTCAGTAATGTACGGTGTTCTTTGTCAAAACTGACATTCTCATCATCCACTGATGCACTGTGTCACAAAATGCAGTTTTCAGCTCAGAAAGCTTGTTTCTGACATTCTAACAGCTCAATTAGAGCATTTTAGTAATGAACAGTGTTCTTTGTCAAAACTGACATTCTCATCATCCACTGATGAACTGTTTCACAAAATGCAGTTTTCAGCTCAGAAAGCTTGTTTCTGACATTCTAACAGCTCAATCAGAGCATTTTAGTAATGAAGAGTGTTCTTTGTCAAAACTGACATTCTCATCATCCACTGATGCACTTTGTCACAAAATGCAGTTTCCAGCTCAGAAAGCTTGTTTCTGACATTCTAAAAGCTCAATTAGAGCATTTTAGTAATGAACAGTGTTCTTTGTCAATACTGACATTCTCATCATCCACTGATGCACTCTGTCACAAAATGCAGTTTTCAGCTCAGAAAGCTTGTTTCTGACATTCTAACAGCTCAATTAGAGCATTTCAGTAATGAACAGTGTTCTTTGTCAAAACTGACATTCTCATCATCCACTGATGCACTCTGTCACAAAATGCAGTTTTCAGCTCAGAAAGCTTGTTTCTGACATTCTAACAGCTCAATTAGAGCATTTTAGTAATGAAGAGTGTTCTTTGTCAAAACTGACATTCTCATCATCCACTGATGCACTTTGTCACAAAATGCAGTTTCCAGCTCAGAAAGCTTGTTTCTGACATTCTAAAAGCTCAATTAGAGCATTTTAGTAATGAACAATGTTCTTTGTCAATACTGACATTCTCATCATCCACTGATGCACTTTGTCACAAAATGCAGTTTTCAGCTCAGAAAGCTTGTTTCTGACATTCTAACAGCTCAATTAGAACATTTCAGTAATGAACAGTGTTCTTTGTCAAAACTGAGTTTCTCATCATCCTCTGATGGACATTGTCACAAAATGCATTTTTTAGCCCAGAAAGCTTGTTTCTGTCATTCTAACAGCTCAATTAGAGCATTTTAGTAATGAACAGTGTTCTTTGTCAAAACTGACATTCTCATCATCCACTGATGCACTTTGTCACAAAATGTAGTTCTCAGCTCAGAAAGCTTGTTTCTGACATTCTAAAAGCTCAATTAGAGCATTTTAGTAATGAACAGTGTTCTTTGTCAATACTGACATTCTCATCATCCACTGATGCACTTTGTCACAAAATGCAGTTTTCAGCTCAGAAAGCTTGTTTCTGAGATTCTAACAGCTCAATTAGAGCATTTCAGTAATGAACAGTGTTCTTTGTCAAAACTGACATTCTCATCATCTACTGATGAACTGTGTCACAAAATGCAGTTTTCAGCTCAGAAAGCTTGTTTCTGAAATTCTAACAGCTCAATTAGAGCATTTTAGCAATGAACAGTGTTCTTTGTCACAAAATTATTTTTTTAGCCCAGGAAGCTTGTTTCTGTCATTCTAACAGCTCAATCAGAGCATTTTAGTAATGAAGAGTGTTCTTTGTCAAAACTGACATTCTCATCATCCACTGATGCACTGTGTCACAAAATGCAGTTTTCAGCTCAGAAAGCTTGTTTCTGACATTCTAACAGCTCAATTAGAGCATTTTAGTAATGAACAGTGTTCTTTGTCAAAACTGACATTCTCATCATCCACTGATGAACTGTTTCACAAAATGCAGTTTTCAGCTCAGAAAGCTTGTTTCTGACATTCTAACAGCTCAATCAGAGCATTTTAGTAATGAACAGTGTTCTTTGTCAAAACTGACATTCTCATCATCCACTGATGCACTTTGTCACAAAATGCAGTTTTCAGCTCAGAAAGCTTGTTTCTGACATTCTAACAGCTCAATTAGAACATTTCAGTAATGAACAGTGTTCTTTGTCAAAACTGAGTTTCTCATCATCCACTGATGCACTTTGTCACAAAATGCAGTTTCCAGCTCAGAAAGCTTGTTTCTGACATTCTAAAAGCTCAATTAGAGCATTTTAGTAATGAACAGTGTTCTTTGTCAATACTGACATTCTCATCATCCACTGATGCACTCTGTCACAAAATGCAGTTTTCAGCTCAGAAAGCTTGTTTCTGACATTCTAACAGCTCAATTAGAGCATTTCAGTAATGAACAGTGTT
Organism: Barbatula barbatula; assembly: GCF_947034865.1. Taxonomy (NCBI): domain Eukaryota; kingdom Metazoa; phylum Chordata; class Actinopteri; order Cypriniformes; family Nemacheilidae; genus Barbatula; species Barbatula barbatula. Next base: position 2,439,287 of record NC_136782.1, on the reverse strand, counting down.
CTTTGTCAAAACTGACATTCTCATCATCTACTGATGAACTGTGTCACAAAATGCAGTTTTCAGCTCAGCAAGCTTGTTTCTGACATTCTAACAGCTCACTTAGAGCATTTTTGAAATGAACAGTGTTCTTTGTCAAAACTGACATTGTCATCATCCTCTGATGGACATTGTCACAAAATGATTTTTTTAGCCCAGAAAGCTTGTTTCTGTCATTCTAACAGCTCAATCAGAGCATTTTAGTAATGAAGAGTGTTCTTTGTCAAAACTGACATTCTCATCATCCACTGATGCACTCTGTCACAAAATGCAGTTTTCAGCTCAGAAAGCTTGTTTCTGACATTCTAACAGCTCAATTAGAGCATTTTAGTAATGAACAGTGTTCTTTGTCAAAACTGACATTCTCATCATCCACTGATGAACTGTGTCACAAAATGCAGTTTTCAGCTCAGCAAGCTTATTTCTGACATTCTAACAGCTCAATTAGAGCATTTTAGTAATGAACAGTGTTCTTTGTCAAAACTGACATTCTCATCATCCTCTGATGGACATTGTCACAAAATGATTTTTTTAACCCAGGAAGCTTGTTTCTGTCATTCTAACAGCTCAATTAGAGCATTTTAGTAATGAACAGTGTTCTTTGTCAATACTGACATTCTCATCATCCACTGATGCACTCTGTCACAAAATGCAGTTTTCAGCTCAGAAAGCTTGTTTCTGACATTCTAACAGCTCAATTAGAGCATTTCAGTAATGAACAGTGTTCTTTGTCAAAACTGACATTCTCATCATCCACTGATGCACTCTGTCACAAAATGCAGTTTTCAGCTCAGAAAGCTTGTTTCTGACATTCTAACAGCTCAATTAGAGCATTTTAGTAATGAACAGTGTTCTTTGTCAAAACTGACATTCTCATCATCCACTGATGAACTGTTTCACAAAATGCAGTTTTCAGCTCAGAAAGCTTGTTTCTGACATTCTAACAGCTCAATCAGAGCATTTTAGTAATGAAGAGTGTTCTTTGTCAAAACTGACATTCTCATCATCCACTGATGCACTTTGTCACAAAATGTAGTTCTCAGCTCAGAAAGCTTGTTTCTGACATTCTAAAAGCTCAATTAGAGCATTTTAGTAATGAACAATGTTCTTTGTCAATACTGACATTCTCATCATCCACTGATGCACTTTGTCACAAAATGCAGTTTTCAGCTCAGAAAGCTTGTTTCTGACATTCTAACAGCTCAATTAGAACATTTCAGTAATGAACAGTGTTCTTTGTCAAAACTGAGTTTCTCATCATCCTCTGATGGACATTGTCACAAAATGCATTTTTTAGCCCAGAAAGCTTGTTTCTGTCATTCTAACAGCTCAATTAGAGCATTTTAGTAATGAACAGTGTTCTTTGTCAAAACTGACATTCTCATCATCCACTGATGCACTTTGTCACAAAATGTAGTTCTCAGCTCAGAAAGCTTGTTTCTGACATTCTAAAAGCTCAATTAGAGCATTTTAGTAATGAACAGTGTTCTTTGTCAATACTGACATTCTCATCATCCACTGATGCACTTTGTCACAAAATGCAGTTTTCAGCTCAGAAAGCTTGTTTCTGAGATTCTAACAGCTCAATTAGAGCATTTCAGTAATGAACAGTGTTCTTTGTCAAAACTAACATTCTCATCATCTACTGATGAACTGTGTCACAAAATGCAGTTTTCAGCTCAGAAAGCTTGTTTCTGAAATTCTAACAGCTCAATTAGAGCATTTTAGTAATGAACAGTGTTCTTTGTCAAAACTGACATTCTCATCATCCTCTGATGGACATTGTCACAAAATTATTTTTTTAGCCCAGGAAGCTTGTTTCTGTCATTCTAACAGCTCAATCAGAGCATTTTAGTAATGAAGAGTGTTCTTTGTCAAAACTGACATTCTCATCATCCACTGATGCACTGTGTCACAAAATGCAGTTTTCAGCTCAGAAAGCTTGTTTCTGACATTCTAACAGCTCAATTAGAGCATTTCAGTAATGAACAGTGTTCTTTGTCAAAACTGACATTCTCATCATCTACTGATGAACTGTGTCACAAAATGCAGTTTTCAGCTCAGCAAGCTTGTTTCTGACATTCTAACAGCTCACTTAGAGCATTTTTGAAATGAACAGTGTTCTTTGTCAAAACTGACATTGTCATCATCCTCTGATGGACATTGTCACAAAATGATTTTTTTAGCCCAGAAAGCTTGTTTCTGTCATTCTAACAGCTCAATCAGAGCATTTTAGTAATGAAGAGTGTTCTTTGTCAAAACTGACATTCTCATCATCCACTGATGCACTCTGTCACAAAATGCAGTTTTCAGCTCAGAAAGCTTGTTTCTGACATTCTAACAGCTCAATTAGAGCATTTTAGTAATGAACAGTGTTCTTTGTCAAAACTGACATTCTCATCATCCACTGATGAACTGTGTCACAAAATGCAGTTTTCAGCTCAGCAAGCTTATTTCTGACATTCTAACAGCTCAATTAGAGCATTTTAGTAATGAACAGTGTTCTTTGTCAAAACTGACATTCTCATCATCCTCTGATGGACATTGTCACAAAATGATTTTTTTAACCCAGGAAGCTTGTTTCTGTCATTCTAACAGCTCAATTAGAGCATTTTAGTAATGAACAGTGTTCTTTGTCAATACTGACATTCTCATCATCCACTGATGCACTCTGTCACAAAATGCAGTTTTCAGCTCAGAAAGCTTGTTTCTGACATTCTAACAGCTCAATTAGAGCATTTCAGTAATGAACAGTGTTCTTTGTCAAAACTGACATTCTCATCATCCACTGATGCACTCTGTCACAAAATGCAGTTTTCAGCTCAGAAAGCTTGTTTCTGACATTCTAACAGCTCAATTAGAGCATTTTAGTAATGAACAGTGTTCTTTGTCAAAACTGACATTCTCATCATCCACTGATGAACTGTTTCACAAAATGCAGTTTTCAGCTCAGAAAGCTTGTTTCTGACATTCTAACAGCTCAATCAGAGCATTTTAGTAATGAAGAGTGTTCTTTGTCAAAACTGACATTCTCATCATCCACTGATGCACTTTGTCACAAAATGTAGTTCTCAGCTCAGAAAGCTTGTTTCTGACATTCTAAAAGCTCAATTAGAGCATTTTAGTAATGAACAATGTTCTTTGTCAATACTGACATTCTCATCATCCACTGATGCACTTTGTCACAAAATGCAGTTTTCAGCTCAGAAAGCTTGTTTCTGACATTCTAACAGCTCAATTAGAACATTTCAGTAATGAACAGTGTTCTTTGTCAAAACTGAGTTTCTCATCATCCTCTGATGGACATTGTCACAAAATGCATTTTTTAGCCCAGAAAGCTTGTTTCTGTCATTCTAACAGCTCAATTAGAGCATTTTAGTAATGAACAGTGTTCTTTGTCAAAACTGACATTCTCATCATCCACTGATGCACTTTGTCACAAAATGTAGTTCTCAGCTCAGAAAGCTTGTTTCTGACATTCTAAAAGCTCAATTAGAGCATTTTAGTAATGAACAGTGTTCTTTGTCAATACTGACATTCTCATCATCCACTGATGCACTTTGTCACAAAATGCAGTTTTCAGCTCAGAAAGCTTGTTTCTGAGATTCTAACAGCTCAATTAGAGCATTTCAGTAATGAACAGTGTTCTTTGTCAAAACTAACATTCTCATCATCTACTGATGAACTGTGTCACAAAATGCAGTTTTCAGCTCAGAAAGCTTGTTTCTGAAATTCTAACAGCTCAATTAGAGCATTTTAGTAATGAACAGTGTTCTTTGTCAAAACTGACATTCTCATCATCCTCTGATGGACATTGTCACAAAATTATTTTTTTAGCCCAGGAAGCTTGTTTCTGTCATTCTAACAGCTCAATCAGAGCATTTTAGTAATGAAGAGTGTTCTTTGTCAAAACTGACATTCTCATCATCCACTGATGCACTGTGTCACAAAATGCAGTTTTCAGCTCAGAAAGCTTGTTTCTGACATTCTAACAGCTCAATTAGAGCATTTTAGTAATGAACAGTGTTCTTTGTCAAAACTGACATTCTCATCATCCACTGATGAACTGTTTCACAAAATGCAGTTTTCAGCTCAGAAAGCTTGTTTCTGACATTCTAACAGCTCAATCAGATCATTTTAGTAATGAAGAGTGTTCTTTGTCAAAACTGACATTCTCATCATCCACTGATGCACTGTGTCACAAAATGCAGTTTTCAGCTCAGAAAGCTTGTTTCTGACATTCTAACAGCTCAATTAGAGCATTTTAGTAATGAACAGTGTTCTTTGTCAAAACTGACATTCTCATCATCCACTGATGAACTGTTTCACAAAATGCAGTTTTCAGCTCAGAAAGCTTGTTTCTGACATTCTAACAGCTCAATCAGATCATTTTAGTAATGAAGAGTGTTCTTTGTCAAAACTGACATTCTCATCATCCACTGATGCACTTTGTCACAAAATGCAGTTTCCAGCTCAGAAAGCTTGTTTCTGACATTCTAAAAGCTCAATTAGAGCATTTTAGTAATGAACAGTGTTCTTTGTCAATACTGACATTCTCATCATCCACTGATGCACTTTGTCACAAAATGCAGTTTTCAGCTCAGAAAGCTTGTTTCTGAGATTCTAACAGCTCAATTAGAGCATTTCAGTAATGAACAGTGTTCTTTGTCAAAACTGACATTCTCATCATCTACTGATGAACTGTGTCACAAAATGCAGTTTTCAGCTCAGAAAGCTTGTTTCTGACATTCTAACAGCTCAATTAGAGCATTTTAGCAATGAACAGTGTTCTTTGTCAAAACTGACATTCTCATCATCCTATGATGGACATTGTCACAAAATTATTTTTTTAGCCCAGGAAGCTTGTTTCTGTCATTCTAACAGCTCAATCAGAGCATTTTAGTAATGAAGAGTGTTCTTTGTCAAAACTGACATTCTCATCATCCACTGATGCACTGTGTCACAAAATGCAGTTTTCAGCTCAGAAAGCTTGTTTCTGACATTCTAACAGCTCAATTAGAGCATTTTAGTAATGAACAGTGTTCTTTGTCAAAACTGACATTCTCATCATCCACTGATGAACTGTTTCACAAAATGCAGTTTTCAGCTCAGAAAGCTTGTTTCTGACATTCTAACAGCTCAATCAGAGCATTTTAGTAATGAAGAGTGTTCTTTGTCAAAACTGACATTCTCATCATCCACTGATGCACTTTGTCACAAAATGCAGTTTCCAGCTCAGAAAGCTTGTTTCTGACATTCTAAAAGCTCAATTAGAGCATTTTAGTAATGAACAGTGTTCTTTGTCAATACTGACATTCTCATCATCCACTGATGCACTTTGTCACAAAATGCAGTTTGCAGCTCAGAAAATTGTTTCTGACATTCTAACGGCTCAAATAGAGCATTTTAGTAATGAACAGTGTTCTTTGTCAAAACTGACATTCTCATCATCCACTGATGCACTTTGTCACAAAATGCAGTTTCCAGGTCAGAAAGCTTGTTTCTGACATTCTAAAAGCTCAATTAGAGCATTTTAGTAATGAACAGTGTTCTTTGTCAATACTGACATTCTCATCATCCACTGATGCACTTTGTCACAAAATGCAGTTTTCAGCTCAGAAAGCTTGTTTCTGACATTCTAACAGCTCAATTAGAACATTTCAGTAATGAACAGTGTTCTTTGTCAAAACTGAGTTTCTCATCATCCTCTGATGGACATTGTCACAAAATGCATTTTTTAGCCCAGAAAGCTTGTTTCTGTCATTCTAACAGCTCAATTAGAGCATTTTAGTAATGAACAGTGTTCTTTGTCAAAACTGACATTCTCATCATCCACTGATGCACTTTGTCACAAAATGTAGTTCTCAGCTCAGAAAGCTTGTTTCTGACATTCTAAAAGCTCAATTAGAGCATTTTAGTAATGAACAGTGTTCTTTGTCAAAACTGACATTCTCATCATCTACTGATGAACTGTGTCACAAAATGCAGTTTTCAGCTCAGAAAGCTTGTTTCTGACATTCTAACAGCTCAATTAGAGCATTTTAGCAATGAACAGTGTTCTTTGTCAAAACTGACATTCTCATCATCCTCTGATGGACATTGTCACAAAATTATTTTTTTAGCCCAGGAAGCTTGTTTCTGTCATTCTAACAGCTCAATCAGAGCATTTTAGTAATGAAGAGTGTTCTTTGTCAAAACTGACATTCTCATCATCCACTGATGCACTGTGTCACAAAATGCAGTTTTCAGCTCAGAAAGCTTGTTTCTGACATTCTAACAGCTCAATTAGAGCATTTTAGTAATGAACAGTGTTCTTTGTCAAAACTGACATTCTCATCATCCACTGATGAACTGTTTCACAAAATGCAGTTTTCAGCTCAGAAAGCTTGTTTCTGACATTCTAACAGCTCAATCAGAGCATTTTAGTAATGAAGAGTGTTCTTTGTCAAAACTGACATTCTCATCATCCACTGATGCACTTTGTCACAAAATGCAGTTTCCAGCTCAGAAAGCTTGTTTCTGACATTCTAAAAGCTCAATTAGAGCATTTTAGTAATGAACAGTGTTCTTTGTCAATACTGACATTCTCATCATCCACTGATGCACTCTGTCACAAAATGCAGTTTTCAGCTCAGAAAGCTTGTTTCTGACATTCTAACAGCTCAATTAGAGCATTTCAGTAATGAACAGTGTTCTTTGTCAAAACTGAGATTCTCATCATCCACTGATGCACTCTGTCACAAAATGCAGTTTTCAGCTCAGAAAGCTTGTTTCTGACATTCTAACAGCTCAATTAGAGCATTTTAGTAATGAACAGTGTTCTTTGTCAAAACTGACATTCTCATCATCCACTGATGAACTGTTTCACAAAATGCAGTTTTCAGCTCAGAAAGCTTGTTTCTGACATTCTAACAGCTCAATCAGAGCATTTTAGTAATGAAGAGTGTTCTTTGTCAAAACTGACATTCTCATCATCCACTGATGCACTTTGTCACAAAATGTAGTTCTCAGCTCAGAAAGCTTGTTTCTGACATTCTAAAAGCTCAATTAGAGCATTTTAGTAATGAACAATGTTCTTTGTCAATACTGACATTCTCATCATCCACTGATGCACTTTGTCACAAAATGCAGTTTTCAGCTCAGAAAGCTTGTTTCTGACATTCTAACAGCTCAATTAGAACATTTCAGTAATGAACAGTGTTCTTTGTCAAAACTGAGTTTCTCATCATCCTCTGATGGACATTGTCACAAAATGCATTTTTTAGCCCAGAAAGCTTGTTTCTGTCATTCTAACAGCTCAATTAGAGCATTTTAGTAATGAACAGTGTTCTTTGTCAAAACTGACATTCTCATCATCCACTGATGCACTTTGTCACAAAATGTAGTTCTCAGCTCAGAAAGCTTGTTTCTGACATTCTAAAAGCTCAATTAGAGCATTTTAGTAATGAACAGTGTTCTTTGTCAATACTGACATTCTCATCATCCACTGATGCACTTTGTCACAAAATGCAGTTTTCAGCTCAGAAAGCTTGTTTCTGAGATTCTAACAGCTCAATTAGAGCATTTCAGTAATGAACAGTGTTCTTTGTCAAAACTAACATTCTCATCATCTACTGATGAACTGTGTCACAAAATGCAGTTTTCAGCTCAGAAAGCTTGTTTCTGAAATTCTAACAGCTCAATTAGAGCATTTTAGCAATGAACAGTGTTCTTTGTCAAAACTGACATTCTCATCATCCTCTGATGGACATTGTCACAAAATTATTTTTTTAGCCCAGGAAGCTTGTTTCTGTCATTCTAACAGCTCAATCAGAGCATTTTAGTAATGAAGAGTGTTCTTTGTCAAAACTGACATTCTCATCATCCACTGATGCACTGTGTCACAAAATACAGTTTTCAGCTCAGAAAGCTTGTTTCTGACATTCTAACAGCTCAATTAGAGCATTTTAGTAATGAACAGTGTTCTTTGTCAAAACTGACATTCTCATCATCCACTGATGAACTGTTTCACAAAATGCAGTTTTCAGCTCAGAAAGCTTGTTTCTGACATTCTAACAGCTCAATCAGATCATTTTAGTAATGAAGAGTGTTCTTTGTCAAAACTGACATTCTCATCATCCACTGATGCACTTTGTCACAAAATGCAGTTTCCAGCTCAGAAAGCTTGTTTCTGACATTCTAAAAGCTCAATTAGAGCATTTTAGTAATGAACAGTGTTCTTTGTCAATACTGACATTCTCATCATCCACTGATGCACTCTGTCACAAAATGCAGTTTTCAGCTCAGAAAGCTTGTTTCTGACATTCTAACAGCTCAATTAGAGCATTTTAGTAATGAACAGTGTTCTTTGTCAAAACTGACATTCTCATCATCCACTGATGAACTGTTTCACAAAATGCAGTTTTCAGCTAAGAAAGCTTGTTTCTGACATTCTAACAGCTCAATCAGAGCATTTTAGTAATGAAGAGTGTTCTTTGTCAAAACTGACATTCTCATCATCCACTGATGCACTTTGTCACAAAATGCAGTTTCCAGCTCAGAAAGCTTGTTTCTGACATTCTAAAAGCTCAATTAGAGCATTTTAGTAATGAACAGTGTTCTTTGTCAATACTGACATTCTCATCATCCACTGATGCACTTTGTCACAAAATGCAGTTTTCAGCTCAGAAAGCTTGTTTCTGACATTCTAACAGCTCAATTAGAGCATTTTAGTAATGAAAAGTGTTCTTTGTCAAAACTGACATTCTCATCATCCACTGATGCACTTTGTCACAAAATGTAGTTCTCAGCTCAGAAAGCTTGTTTCTGACATTCTAACAGCTCAATTAGAGCATTTTAGTAATGAACAGTGTTCTTTGTCAAAACTGACATTCTCATCATCTACTGATGAACTGTGTCACAAAATGCAGTTTTCAGCTCAGCAAGCTTGTTTCTGACATTCTAACAGCTCACTTAGAGCATTTTAGTAATGAAAAGTGTTCTTTGTCAAAACTGACATTCTCATCATCCACTGATGCACTTTGTCACAAAATGTAGTTCTCAGCTCAGAAAGCTTGTTTCTGACATTCTAACAGCTCAATTAGAGCATTTCAGTAATGAACAGTGTTCTTTGTCAAAACTGACATTCTCATCATCTACTGATGAACTGTGTCACAAAATGCAGTTTTCAGCTCAGCAAGCTTGTTTCTGACATTCTAACAGCTCACTTAGAGCATTTTTGCAATGAACAGTGTTCTTTGTCAAAACTGACATTGTCATCATCCTCTGATGGACATTGTCACAAAATGATTTTTTTAGCCCAGAAAGCTTGTTTCTGTCATTCTAACAGCTCAATCAGAGCATTTTAGTAATGAACAGTGTTCTTTGTCAAAACTGACATTCTCATCATCCACTGATGCACTCTGTCACAAAATGCAGTTTTCAGCTCAGAAAGCTTGTTTCTGACATTCTAACAGCTCAATTAGAGCATTTTAGTAATGAACAGTGTTCTTTGTCAAAACTGACATTCTCATCATCCACTGATGCACTTTGTCACAAAATGCAGTTTCCAGGTCAGAAAGCTTGTTTCTGACATTCTAAAAGCTCAATTAGAGCATTTTAGTAATGAACAGTGTTCTTTGTCAAAACTGACATTCTCATCATCCACTGATGCACTCTGTCACAAAATGCAGTTTTCAGCTCAGAAAGCTTGTTTCTGACATTCTAACAGCTCAATTAGAGCATTTTAGTAATGAACAGTGTTCTTTGTCAAAACTGACATTCTCATCATCCACTGATGCACTTTGTCACAAAATGCAGTTTCCAGGTCAGAAAGCTTGTTTCTGACATTCTAAAAGCTCAATTAGAGCATTTTAGTAATGAACAGTGTTCTTTGTCAATACTGACATTCTCATCATCCACTGATGCACTTTGTCACAAAATGCAGTTTTCAGCTCAGAAAGCTTGTTTCTGACATTCTAACAGCTCAATTAGAACATTTCAGTAATGAACAGTGTTCTTTGTCAAAACTGAGTTTCTCATCATCCTCTGATGGACATTGTCACAAAATGCATTTTTTAGCCAAGAAAGCTTGTTTCTGTCATTCTAACAGCTCAATTAGAGCATTTTAGTAATGAACAGTGTTCTTTGTCAAAACTGACATTCTCATCATCCACTGATGCACTTTGTCACAAAATGTAGTTCTCAGCTCAGAAAGGTTGTTTCTGACATTCTAAAAGCTCAATTAGAGCATTTTAGTAATGAACAGTGTTCTTTGTCAAAACTGACATTCTCATCATCCACTGATGCACTTTGTCACAAAATGTAGTTCTCAGCTCAGAAAGCTTGTTTCTGACATTCTAAAAGCTCAATTAGAGCATTTTAGTAATGAACAGTGTTCTTTGTCAAAACTGACATTCTCATCATCCACTGATGCACTTTGTCACAAAATGTAGTTCTCAGCTCAGAAAGCTTGTTTCTGACATTCTAAAAGCTCAATTAGAGCATTTTAGTAATGAACAGTGTTCTTTGTCAAAACTGACATTCTCATCATCTACTGATGAACTGTGTCACAAAATGCAGTTTTCAGCTCAGCAAGCTTGTTTCTGACATTCTAACAGCTCACTTAGAGCATTTTTGCAATGAACAGTGTTCTTTGTCAAAACTGACATTGTCATCATCCTCTGATGGACATTGTCACAAAATGATTTTTTTAGCCCAGAAAGCTTGTTTCTGTCATTCTAACAGCTCAATCAGAGCATTTTAGTAATGAAGAGTGTTCTTTGTCAAAACTGACATTCTCATCATCCACTGATGCACTCTGTCACAAAATGCAGTTTTCAGCTCAGAAAGCTTGTTTCTGACATTCTAACAGCTCAATTAGAGCATTTTAGTAATGAACAGTGTTCTTTGTCAAAACTGACATTCTCATCATCCACTGATGCACTTTGTCACAAAATGCAGTTTCCAGGTCAGAAAGCTTGTTTCTGACATTCTAAAAGCTCAATTAGAGCATTTTAGTAATGAACAGTGTTCTTTGTCAAAACTGACATTCTCATCATCCACTGATGCACTTTGTCACAAAATGCAGTTTTCAGCTCAGAAAGCTTGTTTCTGACATTCTAACAGCTCAATTAGAACATTTCAGTAATGAACAGTGTTCTTTGTCAAAACTGAGTTTCTCATCATCCTCTGATGGACATTGTCACAAAATGCATTTTTTAGCCCAGAAAGCTTGTTTCTGTCATTCTAACAGCTCAATTAGAGCATTTTAGTAATGAACAGTGTTCTTTGTCAAAACTGACATTCTCATCATCCACTGATGCACTTTGTCACAAAATGTAGTTCTCAGCTCAGAAAGCTTGTTTCTGACATTCTAAAAGCTCAATTAGAGCATTTTAGTAATGAACAGTGTTCTTTGTCAAAACTGACATTCTCATCATCTACTGATGAACTGTGTCACAAAATGCAGTTTTCAGCTCAGAAAGCTTGTTTCTGACATTCTAACAGCTCAATTAGAGCATTTTAGCAATGAACAGTGTTCTTTGTCAAAACTGACATTCTCATCATCCTCTGATGGACATTGTCACAAAATTATTTTTTTAGCCCAGAAAGCTTGTTTCTGTCATTCTAACAGCTCAATCAGAGCATTTTAGTAATGAACAGTGTTCTTTGTCAAAACTGACATTCTCATCATCTACTGATGAACTGTGTCACAAAATGCAGTTTTCAGCTCAGAAAGCTTGTTTCTGAAATTCTAACAGCTCAATTAGAGCATTTTAGCAATGAACAGTGTTCTTTGTCACAAAATTATTTTTTTAGCCCAGGAAGCTTGTTTCTGTCATTCTAACAGCTCAATCAGAGCATTTTAGTAATGAACAGTGTTCTTTGTCAAAACTGACATTCTCATCATCCACTGATGCACTGTGTCACAAAATGCAGTTTTCAGCTCAGAAAGCTTGTTTCTGACATTCTAACAGCTCAATTAGAGCATTTTAGTAATGAACAGTGTTCTTTGTCAAAACTGACATTCTCATCATCCACTGATGAACTGTTTCACAAAATGCAGTTTTCAGCTCAGAAAGCTTGTTTCTGACATTCTAACAGCTCAATCAGAGCATTTTAGTAATGAACAGTGTTCTTTGTCAAAACTGACATTCTCATCATCCACTGATGCACTTTGTCACAAAATGCAGTTTTCAGCTCAGAAAGCTTGTTTCTGACATTCTAACAGCTCAATTAGAACATTTCAGTAATGAACAGTGTTCTTTGTCAAAACCGAGTTTCTCATCATCCACTGATGCACTTTGTCACAAAATGCAGTTTCCAGCTCAGAAAGCTTGTTTCTGACATTCTAAAAGCTCAATTAGAGCATTTTAGTAATGAACAGTGTTCTTTGTCAATACTGACATTCTCATCATCCACTGATGCACTCTGTCACAAAATGCAGTTTTCAGCTCAGAAAGCTTGTTTCTGACATTCTAACAGCTCAATTAGAGCATTTCAGTAATGAACAGTGTTCTTTGTCAAAACTGACATTCTCATCATCTACTGATGAACTGTGTCACAAAATGCAGTTTTCAGCTCAGCAAGCTTGTTTCTGACATTCTAACAGCTCACTTAGAGCATTTTTGAAATGAACAGTGTTCTTTGTCAAAACTGACATTGTCATCATCCTCTGATGGACATTGTCACAAAATGATTTTTTTAGCCCAGAAAGCTTGTTTCTGTCATTCTAACAGCTCAATCAGAGCATTTTAGTAATGAAGAGTGTTCTTTGTCAAAACTGACATTCTCATCATCCACTGATGCACTCTGTCACAAAATGCAGTTTTCAGCTCAGAAAGCTTGTTTCTGACATTCTAACAGCTCAATTAGAGCATTTTAGTAATGAACAGTGTTCTTTGTCGAAACTGACATTCTCATCATCCACTGATGCACTCTGTCACAAAATGCAGTTTTCAGCTCAGAAAGCTTGTTTCTGACATTCTAACAGCTCAATTAGAGCATTTTAGTAATGAACAGTGTTCTTTGTCAAAACTGACATTCTCATCATCCACTGATGCACTCTGTCACAAAATGCAGTTTTCAGCTCAGAAAGCTTGTTTCTGACATTCTAACAGTTCAATTAGAGCATTTTAGTAATGAACAGTGTTCTTTGTCAAAACTGACATTCTCATCATCCACTGATGCACTTTGTCACAAAATGCAGTTTTCAGCTCAGAAAGCTTGTTTCTGACATTCTAACAGCTCAATTAGAAAATTTTAGTAATGAACAGTGTTCTTTGTCAAAACTGACATTCTCATCATCCACTGATGCACTTTTTCAAAAAATGTAGTTCTCAGCTCAGAAATCTTGTTTCTGACATTCTAACAGCTCAATTAGAGCATTTCAGTAATATACGGTGTTCTTTGTCAAAACTGACATTCTCATCATCCACTGATGCACTTTGTCACAAAATGCAGTTTGCAGCTCAGAAAGCTTGTTTCTGACATTCTAACAACTCAATTAGAGCATTTTAGTAATGAACAGTGTTCTTTGTCAAAACTGACATTCTCATCATTCACTGATGCACTCTGTCACAAAATGCAGTTTTCAGCTCAGAAAGCTTGTTTCTGACATTCTAACAGCTCAATTAGAGCATTTTAGTAATGAACAGTGTTCTTTGTCAAAACTGACATTCTCATCATCCACTGATGAACTGTGTCACAAAATGCAGTTTTCAGCTCAGCAAGCTTATTTCTGACATTCTAACAGCTCAATTAGAGCATTTTAGTAATGAACAGTGTTCTTTGTCAAAACTGACATTCTCATCATCCTCTGATGGACATTGTCACAAAATGATTTTTTTAACCCAGGAAGCTTGTTTCTGTCATTCTAACAGCTCAATTAGAGCATTTTAGTAATGAACAGTGTTCTTTGTCAATACTGACATTCTCATCATCCACTGATGCACTCTGTCACAAAATGCAGTTTTCAGCTCAGAAAGCTTGTTTCTGACATTCTAACAGCTCAATTAGAGCATTTCAGTAATGAACAGTGTTCTTTGTCAAAACTGACATTCTCATCATCCACTGATGCACTCTGTCACAAAATGCAGTTTTCAGCTCAGAAAGCTTGTTTCTGACATTCTAACAGCTCAATTAGAGCATTTTAGTAATGAACAGTGTTCTTTGTCAAAACTGACATTCTCATCATCCACTGATGAACTGTTTCACAAAATGCAGTTTTCAGCTCAGAAAGCTTGTTTCTGACATTCTAACAGCTCAATCAGAGCATTTTAGTAATGAAGAGTGTTCTTTGTCAAAACTGACATTCTCATCATCCACTGATGCACTTTGTCACAAAATGTAGTTCTCAGCTCAGAAAGCTTGTTTCTGACATTCTAAAAGCTCAATTAGAGCATTTTAGTAATGAACAATGTTCTTTGTCAATACTGACATTCTCATCATCCACTGATGCACTTTGTCACAAAATGCAGTTTTCAGCTCAGAAAGCTTGTTTCTGACATTCTAACAGCTCAATTAGAACATTTCAGTAATGAACAGTGTTCTTTGTCAAAACTGAGTTTCTCATCATCCTCTGATGGACATTGTCACAAAATGCATTTTTTAGCCCAGAAAGCTTGTTTCTGTCATTCTAACAGCTCAATTAGAGCATTTTAGTAATGAACAGTGTTCTTTGTCAAAACTGACATTCTCATCATCCACTGATGCACTTTGTCACAAAATGTAGTTCTCAGCTCAGAAAGCTTGTTTCTGACATTCTAAAAGCTCAATTAGAGCATTTTAGTAATGAACAGTGTTCTTTGTCAATACTGACATTCTCATCATCCACTGATGCACTTTGTCACAAAATGCAGTTTTCAGCTCAGAAAGCTTGTTTCTGAGATTCTAACAGCTCAATTAGAGCATTTCAGTAATGAACAGTGTTCTTTGTCAAAACTAACATTCTCATCATCTACTGATGAACTGTGTCACAAAATGCAGTTTTCAGCTCAGAAAGCTTGTTTCTGAAATTCTAACAGCTCAATTAGAGCATTTTAGTAATGAACAGTGTTCTTTGTCAAAACTGACATTCTCATCATCCTCTGATGGACATTGTCACAAAATTATTTTTTTAGCCCAGGAAGCTTGTTTCTGTCATTCTAACAGCTCAATCAGAGCATTTTAGTAATGAAGAGTGTTCTTTGTCAAAACTGACATTCTCATCATCCACTGATGCACTGTGTCACAAAATGCAGTTTTCAGCTCAGAAAGCTTGTTTCTGACATTCTAACAGCTCAATTAGAGCATTTTACTAATGAACAGTGTTCTTTGTCAAAACTGACATTCTCATCATCCACTGATGAACTGTTTCACAAAATGCAGTTTTCAGCTCAGAAAGCTTGTTTCTGACATTCTAACAGCTCAATCAGATCATTTTAGTAATGAAGAGTGTTCTTTGTCAAAACTGACATTCTCATCATCCACTGATGCACTGTTTCACAAAATGCAGTTTTCAGCTCAGAAAGCTTGTTTCTGACATTCTAACAGCTCAATCAGATCATTTTAGTAATGAAGAGTGTTCTTTGTCAAAACTGACATTCTCATCATCCACTGATGCACTGTGTCACAAAATGCAGTTTTCAGCTCAGAAAGCTTGTTTCTGACATTCTAACAGCTCAATTAGAGCATTTTAGTAATGAACAGTGTTCTTTGTCAAAACTGACATTCTCATCATCCACTGATGAACTGTTTCACAAAATGCAGTTTTCAGCTCAGAAAGCTTGTTTCTGACATTCTAACAGCTCAATCAGATCATTTTAGTAATGAAGAGTGTTCTTTGTCAAAACTGACATTCTCATCATCCACTGATGCACTTTGTCACAAAATGCAGTTTCCAGCTCAGAAAGCTTGTTTCTGACATTCTAAAAGCTCAATTAGAGCATTTTAGTAATGAACAGTGTTCTTTGTCAATACTGACATTCTCATCATCCACTGATGAACTGTTTCACAAAATGCAGTTTTCAGCTCAGAAAGCTTGTTTCTGACATTCTAACAGCTCAATTAGAACATTTCAGTAATGAACAGTGTTCTTTGTCAAAACTGAGTTTCTCATCATCCTCTGATGGACATTGTCACAAAATGCATTTTTTAGCCCAGAAAGCTTGTTTCTGTCATTCTAACAGCTCAATTAGAGCATTTTAGTAATGAACAGTGTTCTTTGTCAAAACTGACATTCTCATCATCCACTGATGCACTTTGTCACAAAATGTAGTTCTCAGCTCAGAAAGCTTGTTTCTGACATTCTAAAAGCTCAATTAGAGCATTTTAGTAATGAACAGTGTTCTTTGTCAAAACTGACATTCTCATCATCTACTGATGAACTGTGTCACAAAATGCAGTTTTCAGCTCAGAAAGCTTGTTTCTGACATTCTAACAGCTCAATTAGAGCATTTTAGCAATGAACAGTGTTCTTTGTCAAAACTGACATTCTCATCATCCTCTGATGGACATTGTCACAAAATTATTTTTTTAGCCCAGGAAGCTTGTTTCTGACATTCTAACAGCTCAATTAGAGCATTTTAGTAATGAACAGTGTTCTTTGTCAAAACTGACATTCTCATCATCCACTGATGAACTGTTTCACAAAATGCAGTTTTCAGCTCAGAAAGCTTGTTTCTGACATTCTAACAGCTCAATCAGAGCATTTTAGTAATGAAGAGTGTTCTTTGTCAAAACTGACATTCTCATCATCCACTGATGCACTTTGTCACAAAATGCAGTTTCCAGCTCAGAAAGCTTGTTTCTGACATTCTAAAAGCTCAATTAGAGCATTTTAGTAATGAACAGTGTTCTTTGTCAATACTGACATTCTCATCATCCACTGATGCACTCTGTCACAAAATGCAGTTTTCAGCTCAGAAAGCTTGTTTCTGACATTCTAACAGCTCAATTAGAGCATTTCAGTAATGAACAGTGTTCTTTGTCAAAACTGACATTCTCATCATCCACTGATGCACTCTGTCACAAAATGCAGTTTTCAGCTCAGAAAGCTTGTTTCTGACATTCTAACAGCTCAATTAGAGCATTTTAGTAATGAACAGTGTTCTTTGTCAAAACTGACATTCTCATCATCCACTGATGAACTGTTTCACAAAATGCAGTTTTCAGCTCAGAAAGCTTGTTTCTGACATTCTAACAGCTCAATTAGAACATTTCAGTAATGAACAGTGTTCTTTGTCAAAACTGAGTTTCTCATCATCCTCTGATGGACATTGTCACAAAATGCATTTTTTAGCCCAGAAAGCTTGTTTCTGTCATTCTAACAGCTCAATTAGAGCATTTTAGTAATGAACAGTGTTCTTTGTCAAAACTGACATTCTCATCATCCACTGATGCACTTTGTCACAAAATGTAGTTCTCAGCTCAGAAAGCTTGTTTCTGACATTCTAAAAGCTCAATTAGAGCATTTTAGTAATGAACAGTGTTCTTTGTCAATACTGACATTCTCATCATCCACTGATGCACTTTGTCACAAAATGCAGTTTTCAGCTCAGAAAGCTTGTTTCTGAGATTCTAACAGCTCAATTAGAGCATTTCAGTAATGAACAGTGTTCTTTGTCAAAACTAACATTCTCATCATCTACTGATGAACTGTGTCACAAAATGCAGTTTTCAGCTCAGAAAGCTTGTTTCTGAAATTCTAACAGCTCAATTAGAGCATTTTAGCAATGAACAGTGTTCTTTGTCAAAACTGACATTCTCATCATCCTCTGATGGACATTGTCACAAAATTATTTTTTTAGCCCAGGAAGCTTGTTTCTGTCATTCTAACAGCTCAATCAGAGCATTTTAGTAATGAAGAGTGTTCTTTGTCAAAACTGACATTCTCATCATCCACTGATGCACTGTGTCACAAAATACAGTTTTCAGCTCAGAAAGCTTGTTTCTGACATTCTAACAGCTCAATTAGAGCATTTTAGTAATGAACAGTGTTCTTTGTCAAAACTGACATTCTCATCATCCACTGATGAACTGTTTCACAAAATGCAGTTTTCAGCTCAGAAAGCTTGTTTCTGACATTCTAAAAGCTCAATTAGAGCATTTTAGTAATGAACAGTGTTCTTTGTCAATACTGACATTCTCATCATCCACTGATGCACTTTGTCACAAAATGCAGTTTTCAGCTCAGAAAGCTTGTTTCTGAGATTCTAACAGCTCAATTAGAGCATTTCAGTAATGAACAGTGTTCTTTGTCAAAACTAACATTCTCATCATCTACTGATGAACTGTGTCACAAAATGCAGTTTTCAGCTCAGAAAGCTTGTTTCTGAAATTCTAACAGCTCAATTAGAGCATTTTAGCAATGAACAGTGTTCTTTGTCAAAACTGACATTCTCATCATCCTCTGATGGACATTGTCACAAAATTATTTTTTTAGCCCAGGAAGCTTGTTTCTGTCATTCTAACAGCTCAATCAGAGCATTTTAGTAATGAAGAGTGTTCTTTGTCAAAACTGACATTCTCATCATCCACTGATGCACTGTGTCACAAAATACAGTTTTCAGCTCAGAAAGCTTGTTTCTGACATTCTAACAGCTCAATTAGAGCATTTTAGTAATGAACAGTGTTCTTTGTCAAAACTGACATTCTCATCATCCACTGATGAACTGTTTCACAAAATGCAGTTTTCAGCTCAGAAAGCTTGTTTCTGACATTCTAACAGCTCAATCAGATCATTTTAGTAATGAAGAGTGTTCTTTGTCAAAACTGACATTCTCATCATCCACTGATGCACTTTGTCACAAAATGCAGTTTCCAGCTCAGAAAGCTTGTTTCTGACATTCTAAAAGCTCAATTAGAGCATTTTAGTAATGAACAGTGTTCTTTGTCAATACTGACATTCTCATCATCCACTGATGCACTCTGTCACAAAATGCAGTTTTCAGCTCAGAAAGCTTGTTTCTGACATTCTAACAGCTCAATTAGAGCATTTCAGTAATGAACAGTGTTCTTTGTCAAAACTGACATTCTCATCATCCACTGATGCACTCTGTCACAAAATGCAGTTTTCAGCTCAGAAAGCTTGTTTCTGACATTCTAACAGCTCAATTAGAGCATTTTAGTAATGAACAGTGTTCTTTGTCAAAACTGACATTCTCATCATCCACTGATGAACTGTTTCACAAAATGCAGTTTTCAGCTAAGAAAGCTTGTTTCTGACATTCTAACAGCTCAATCAGAGCATTTTAGTAATGAAGAGTGTTCTTTGTCAAAACTGACATTCTCATCATCCACTGATGCACTTTGTCACAAAATGCAGTTTCCAGCTCAGAAAGCTTGTTTCTGACATTCTAAAAGCTCAATTAGAGCATTTTAGTAATGAACAGTGTTCTTTGTCAATACTGACATTCTCATCATCCACTGATGCACTTTGTCACAAAATGCAGTTTTCAGCTCAGAAAGCTTGTTTCTGACATTCTAACAGCTCAATTAGAGCATTTTAGTAATGAAAAGTGTTCTTTGTCAAAACTGACATTCTCATCATCCACTGATGCACTTTGTCACAAAATGTAGTTCTCAGCTCAGAAAGCTTGTTTCTGACATTCTAACAGCTCAATTAGAGCATTTTAGTAATGAACAGTGTTCTTTGTCAAAACTGACATTCTCATCATCTACTGATGAACTGTGTCACAAAATGCAGTTTTCAGCTCAGCAAGCTTGTTTCTGACATTCTAACAGCTCACTTAGAGCATTTTAGTAATTAAAAGTGTTCTTTGTCAAAACTGACATTCTCATCATCCACTGATGCACTTTGTCACAAAATGTAGTTCTCAGCTCAGAAAGCTTGTTTCTGACATTCTAACAGCTCAATTAGAGCATTTCAGTAATGAACAGTGTTCTTTGTCAAAACTGACATTCTCATCATCTACTGATGAACTGTGTCACAAAATGCAGTTTTCAGCTCAGCAAGCTTGTTTCTGACATTCTAACAGCTCACTTAGAGCATTTTTGCAATGAACAGTGTTCTTTGTCAAAACTGACATTGTCATCATCCTCTGATGGACATTGTCACAAAATGATTTTTTTAGCCCAGAAAGCTTGTTTCTGTCATTCTAACAGCTCAATCAGAGCATTTTAGTAATGAACAGTGTTCTTTGTCAAAACTGACATTCTCATCATCCACTGATGCACTCTGTCACAAAATGCAGTTTTCAGCTCAGAAAGCTTGTTTCTGACATTCTAACAGCTCAATTAGAGCATTTTAGTAATGAACAGTGTTCTTTGTCAAAACTGACATTCTCATCATCCACTGATGCACTTTGTCACAAAATGCAGTTTCCAGGTCAGAAAGCTTGTTTCTGACATTCTAAAAGCTCAATTAGAGCATTTTAGTAATGAACAGTGTTCTTTGTCAAAACTGACATTCTCATCATCCTCTGATGGACATTGTCACAAAATGCATTTTTTAGCCCAGAAAGCTTGTTTCTGTCATTCTAACAGCTCAATTAGAGCATTTTAGTAATGAACAGTGTTCTTTGTCAAAACTGACATTCTCATCATCCACTGATGCACTTTGTCACAAAATGTAGTTCTCAGCTCAGAAAGCTTGTTTCTGACATTCTAAAAGCTCAATTAGAGCATTTTAGTAATGAACAGTGTTCTTTGTCAAAACTGACATTCTCATCATCTACTGATGAACTGTGTCACAAAATGCAGTTTTCAGCTCAGCAAGCTTGTTTCTGACATTCTAACAGCTCACTTAGAGCATTTTTGCAATGAACAGTGTTCTTTGTCAAAACTGACATTGTCATCATCCTCTGATGGACATTGTCACAAAATGATTTTTTTAGCCCAGAAAGCTTGTTTCTGTCATTCTAACAGCTCAATCAGAGCATTTTAGTAATGAAGAGTGTTCTTTGTCAAAACTGACATTCTCATCATCCACTGATGCACTCTGTCACAAAATGCAGTTTTCAGCTCAGAAAGCTTGTTTCTGACATTCTAACAGCTCAATTAGAGCATTTTAGTAATGAACAGTGTTCTTTGTCAAAACTGACATTCTCATCATCCACTGATGCACTTTGTCACAAAATGCAGTTTCCAGGTCAGAAAGCTTGTTTCTGACATTCTAAAAGCTCAATTAGAGCATTTTAGTAATGAACAGTGTTCTTTGTCAAAACTGACATTCTCATCATCCACTGATGCACTTTGTCACAAAATGCAGTTTTCAGCTCAGAAAGCTTGTTTCTGACATTCTAACAGCTCAATTAGAACATTTCAGTAATGAACAGTGTTCTTTGTCAAAACTGAGTTTCTCATCATCCTCTGATGGACATTGTCACAAAATGCATTTTTTAGCCCAGAAAGCTTGTTTCTGTCATTCTAACAGCTCAATTAGAGCATTTTAGTAATGAACAGTGTTCTTTGTCAAAACTGACATTCTCATCATCCACTGATGCACTTTGTCACAAAATGTAGTTCTCAGCTCAGAAAGCTTGTTTCTGACATTCTAAAAGCTCAATTAGAGCATTTTAGTAATGAACAGTGTTCTTTGTCAAAACTGACATTCTCATCATCTACTGATGAACTGTGTCACAAAATGCAGTTTTCAGCTCAGAAAGCTTGTTTCTGACATTCTAACAGCTCAATTAGAGCATTTTAGCAATGAACAGTGTTCTTTGTCAAAACTGACATTCTCATCATCCTCTGATGGACATTGTCACAAAATTATTTTTTTAGCCCAGGAAGCTTGTTTCTGTCATTCTAACAGCTCAATCAGAGCATTTTAGTAATGAAGAGTGTTCTTTGTCAAAACTGACATTCTCATCATCCACTGATGCACTGTGTCACAAAATGCAGTTTTCAGCTCAGAAAGCTTGTTTCTGACATTCTAACAGCTCAATTAGAGCATTTTAGTAATGAACAGTGTTCTTTGTCAAAACTGACATTCTCATCATCCACTGATGCACTTTGTCACAAAATGCAGTTTCCAGCTCAGAAAGCTTGTTTCTGACATTCTAAAAGCTCAATTAGAGCATTTTAGTAATGAACAGTGTTCTTTGTCAATACTGACATTCTCATCATCCACTGATGCACTCTGTCACAAAATGCAGTTTTCAGCTCAGAAAGCTTGTTTCTGACATTCTAACAGCTCAATTAGAGCATTTCAGTAATGAACAGTGTTCTTTGTCAAAACTGACATTCTCATCATCCACTGATGCACTCTGTCACAAAATGCAGTTTTCAGCTCAGAAAGCTTGTTTCTGACATTCTAACAGCTCAATTAGAGCATTTTAGTAATGAACAGTGTTCTTTGTCAAAACTGACATTCTCATCATCCACTGATGAACTGTTTCACAAAATGCAGTTTTCAGCTCAGAAAGCTTGTTTCTGACATTCTAACAGCTCAATCAGAGCATTTTAGTAATGAAGAGTGTTCTTTGTCAAAACTGACATTCTCATCATCCACTGATGCACTTTGTCACAAAATGTAGTTCTCAGCTCAGAAAGCTTGTTTCTGACATTCTAAAAGCTCAATTAGAGCATTTTAGTAATGAACAATGTTCTTTGTCAATACTGACATTCTCATCATCCACTGATGCACTTTGTCACAAAATGCAGTTTTCAGCTCAGAAAGCTTGTTTCTGACATTCTAACAGCTCAATTAGAACATTTCAGTAATGAACAGTGTTCTTTGTCAAAACTGAGTTTCTCATCATCCTCTGATGGACATTGTCACAAAATGCATTTTTTAGCCCAGAAAGCTTGTTTCTGTCATTCTAACAGCTCAATTAGAGCATTTTAGTAATGAACAGTGTTCTTTGTCAAAACTGACATTCTCATCATCCACTGATGCACTTTGTCACAAAATGTAGTTCTCAGCTCAGAAAGCTTGTTTCTGACATTCTAAAAGCTCAATTAGAGCATTTTAGTAATGAACAGTGTTCTTTGTCAATACTGACATTCTCATCATCCACTGATGCACTTTGTCACAAAATGCAGTTTTCAGCTCAGAAAGCTTGTTTCTGAGATTCTAACAGCTCAATTAGAGCATTTCAGTAATGAACAGTGTTCTTTGTCAAAACTAACATTCTCATCATCTACTGATGAACTGTGTCACAAAATGCAGTTTTCAGCTCAGAAAGCTTGTTTCTGAAATTCTAACAGCTCAATTAGAGCATTTTAGCAATGAACAGTGTTCTTTGTCAAAACTGACATTCTCATCATCCTCTGATGGACATTGTCACAAAATTATTTTTTTAGCCCAGGAAGCTTGTTTCTGTCATTCTAACAGCTCAATCAGAGCATTTTAGTAATGAAGAGTGTTCTTTGTCAAAACTGACATTCTCATCATCCACTGATGCACTGTGTCACAAAATGCAGTTTTCAGCTCAGAAAGCTTGTTTCTGACATTCTAACAGCTCAATTAGAGCATTTTAGTAATGAACAGTGTTCTTTGTCAAAACTGACATTCTCATCATCCACTGATGAACTGTTTCACAAAATGCAGTTTTCAGCTCAGAAAGCTTGTTTCTGACATTCTAACAGCTCAATCAGATCATTTTAGTAATGAAGAGTGTTCTTTGTCAAAACTGACATTCTCATCATCCACTGATGCACTTTGTCACAAAATGCAGTTTCCAGCTCAGAAAGCTTGTTTCTGACAATCTAAAAGCTCAATTAGAGCATTTTAGTAATGAACAGTGTTCTTTGTCAATACTGACATTCTCATCATCCACTGATGCACTCTGTCACAAAATGCAGTTTTCAGCTCAGAAAGCTTGTTTCTGACATTCTAACAGCTCAATTAGAGCATTTTAGTAATGAACAGTGTTCTTTGTCAAAACTGACATTCTCATCATCCACTGATGCACTCTGTCACAAAATGCAGTTTTCAGCTCAGAAAGCTTGTTTCTGACATTCTAACAGCTCAATTAGAGCATTTTAGTAATGAACAGTGTTCTTTGTCAAAACTGACATTCTCATCATCCACTGATGAACTGTTTCACAAAATGCAGTTTTCAGCTCAGAAAGCTTGTTTCTGACATTCTAACAGCTCAATCAGAGTATTTTAGTAATGAAGAGTGTTCTTTGTCAAAACTGACATTCTCATCATCCACTGATGCACTTTGTCACAAAATGCAGTTTCCAGCTCAGAAAGCTTGTTTCTGACATTCTAAAAGCTCAATTAGAGCATTTTAGTAATGAACAGTGTTCTTTGTCAATACTGACATTCTCATCATCCACTGATGCACTTTGTCACAAAATGCAGTTTTCAGCTCAGAAAGCTTGTTTCTGACATTCTAACAGCTCAATTAGAGCATTTTAGTAATGAAAAGTGTTCTTTGTCAAAACTGACATTCTCATCATCCACTGATGCACTTTGTCACAAAATGTAGTTCTCAGCTCAGAAAGCTTGTTTCTGACATTCTAACAGCTCAATTAGAGCATTTCAGTAATGAACAGTGTTCTTTGTCAAAACTGACATTCTCATCATCTACTGATGAACTGTGTCACAAAATGCAGTTTTCAGCTCAGCAAGCTTGTTTCTGACATTCTAACAGCTCACTTAGAGCATTTTTGCAATGAACAGTGTTCTTTGTCAAAACTGACATTGTCATCATCCTCTGATGGACATTGTCACAAAATGATTTTTTTAGCCCAGAAAGCTTGTTTCTGTCATTCTAACAGCTCAATCAGAGCATTTTAGTAATGAAGAGTGTTCTTTGTCAAAACTGACATTCTCATCATCCACTGATGCCCTCTGTCACAAAATGCAGTTTTCAGCTCAGAAAGCTTGTTTCTGACATTCTAACAGCTCAATTAGAGCATTTTAGTAATGAACAGTGTTCTTTGTCAAAACTGACATTCTCATCATCCACTGATGCACTCTGTCACAAAATGCAGTTTTCAGCTCAGAAAGCTTGTTTCTGACATTCTAACAGTTCAATTAGAGCATTTTAGTAATGAACAGTGTTCTTTCTCAAAACTGACATTCTCATCATCCACTGATGCACTTTGTCACAAAATGCAGTTTTCAGCTCAGAAAGCTTGTTTCTGACATTCTAACAGCTCAATTAGAAAATTTTAGTAATGAACAGTGTTCTTTGTCAAAACTGACATTCTCATCATCCACTGATGCACTTTTTCAAAAAATGTAGTTCTCAGCTCAGAAATCTTGTTTCTGACATTCTAACAGCTCAATTAGAGCATTTCAGTAATATACGGTGTTCTTTGTCAATACTGACATTCTCATCATCCACTGATGCACTTTGTCACAAAATGCAGTTTGCAGCTCAGAAAGCTTGTTTCTGACATTCTAACAACTCAATTAGAGCATTTTAGTAATGAACAGTGTTCTTTGTCAAAACTGACATTCTCATCATTCACTGATGCACTCTGTCACAAAATGCAGTTTTCAGCTCAGAAAGCTTGTTTCTGACATTCTAACAGCTCAATTAGAGCATTTTAGTAATGAACAGTGTTCTTTGTCAAAACTGACATTCTCATCATCCACTGATGAACTGTGTCACAAAATGCAGTTTTCAGCTCAGCAAGCTTGTTTCTGACATTCTAACAGCTCAATTAGAGCATTTTAGTAATGAACAGTGTTCTTTGTCAAAACTGACATTCTCATCATCCTCTGATGGACATTGTCACAAAATGATTTTTTTAACCCAGGAAGCTTGTTTCTGTCATTCTAACAGCTCAATCAGAGCATTTTAGTAATGAAGAGTGTTCTTTGTCAAAACTGACATTCTCATCATCCACTGATGCACTTTGTCACAAAATGCAGTTTCTAGCTCAGAAAGCTTGTTTCTGACATTCTAACAGCTCAGTTAGAGCATTTTAATAATGAACAGTGTTCTTTGTCAATACTGACATTCTCATCATCCACTGATGCACTTTGTCACAAAATGTAGTTTTCAGCTCAGAAAGCTTGTTTCTGACATTCTAACACCTCAATCAGAGCATTTTAGTAATGAACAGTGTTCTTTGTCAAAACTGACATTCTCATCATCCATTGATGAACTGTGTCACAAAATTTAGTTTTCAGCTCAGCAAGCTTGTTTCTGACATTCTAACAGCTCAATTAGAGCATTTTAGTAATGAACAGTGTTCTTTGTCAAAACTGACATTCTCATCATCCTCTGATGGACATTGTCACAAAATGACTTTTTTAGCCCAGAAAGCTTGTTTCTCTCATTCTAACAGCTCAATCAGAGCATTTTAGTATGAAGAGTGTTCTTTGTCAAAACTGACATTCTCATCATCCACTGATGCACTCTGTCACAAAATGCAGTTTTCAGCTCAGAAAGCTTGTTTCTGACATTCTAACAGCTCAATTAGAGCATTTTAGTAATGGGCAGTGTTCTTTGTCAAAACTGACATTCTCATCATCCACTGATGAACTGTGTCACAAAATGCAGTTTTCAGCTCAGAAATCTTGTTTCTGACATTCTAACAGCTCAATTAGAGCATTTTAGTAATGAACAGTGTTCTTTGTCAAAACTGACATTCTCATCATCCACTGATGAACTGTTTCACAAAATGCAGTTTTCAGCTCAGAAAGCTTGTTTCTGACATTCTAACAGCTCAATCAGAGCATTTTAGTAATGAAGAGTGTTCTTTGTCAAAACTGACATTCTCATCATCCACTGATGCACTCAGTCACAAAATGCAGTTTTCAGCTCAGAAAGCTTGTTTCTGACATCTAACAGCTCAATTAGAGCATTTTAGTTATGAACAGTGTTCTTTGTCAAAACTGACATTCTCATCATCCACTGATGAACTGTTTCACAAAATGCAGTTTTCAGCTCAGAAAGCTTGTTTCTGACATTCTAACAGCTCAATCAGAGCATTTTAGTAATGAAGAGTGTTCTTTGTCAAAACTGACATTCTCATCATCCACTGATGCACTTTGTCACAAAATGCAGTTTCCAGCTCAGAAAGCTTGTTTCTGACATTCTAAAAGCTCAATTAGAGCATTTTAGTAATGAACAGTGTTCTTTGTCAATACTGACATTCTCATCATCCACTGATGCACTCTGTCACAAAATGCAGTTTTCAGCTCAGAAAGCTTGTTTCTGACATTCTAACAGCTCAATTAGAGCATTTCAGTAATGAACAGTGTTCTTTGTCAAAACTGACATTCTCATCATCCACTGATGCACTCTGTCACAAAATGCAGTTTTCAGCTCAGAAAGCTTGTTTCTGACATTCTAACAGCTCAATTAGAGCATTTTAGTAATGAACAGTGTTCTTTGTCAAAACTGACATTCTCATCATCCACTGATGAACTGTTTCACAAAATGCAGTTTTCAGCTCAGAAAGCTTGTTTCTGACATTCTAACAGCTCAATCAGAGCATTTTAGTAATGAAGAGTGTTCTTTGTCAAAACTGACATTCTCATCATCCACTGATGCACTTTGTCACAAAATGCAGTTTCCAGCTCAGAAAGCTTGTTTCTGACATTCTAAAAGCTCAATTAGAGCATTTTAGTAATGAACAATGTTCTTTGTCAATACTGACATTCTCATCATCCACTGATGCACTTTGTCACAAAATGCAGTTTTCAGCTCAGAAAGCTTGTTTCTGACATTCTAACAGCTCAATTAGAACATTTCAGTAATGAACAGTGTTCTTTGTCAAAACTGACATTCTCATCATCCACTGATGCACTTTGTCACAAAATGTAGTTCTCAGCTCAGAAAGCTTGTTTCTGACATTCTAAAAGCTTAATTAGAGCATTTTAGTAATGAACAGTGTTCTTTGTCAATACTGACATTCTCATCATCCACTGATGCACTTTGTCACAAAATGCAGTTTTCAGCTCAGAAAGCTTGTTTCTGAGATTCTAACAGCTCAATTAGAGCATTTCAGTAATGAACAGTGTTCTTTGTCAAAACTGACATTCTCATCATCTACTGATGAACTGTGTCACAAAATGCAGTTTTCAGCTCAGAAAGCTTTTTTCTGAAATTCTAACAGCTCAATTAGAGCATTTTAGCAATGAACAGTGTTCTTTGTCAAAACTGACATTCTCATCATCCTCTGATGGACATTGTCACAAAATTATTTTTTTAGCCCAGGAAGCTTGTTTCTGTCATTCTAACAGCTCAATCAGAGCATTTTAGTAATGAAGAGTGTTCTTTGTCAAAACTGACATTCTCATCATCCACTGATGCACTGTGTCACAAAATGCAGTTTTCAGCTCAGAAAGCTTGTTTCTGACATTCTAACAGCTCAATTAGAGCATTTTAGTAATGAACAGTGTTCTTTGTCAAAACTGACATTCTCATCATCCACTGATGAACTGTTTCACAAAATGCAGTTTTCAGCTCAGAAAGCTTGTTTCTGACATTCTAACAGCTCAATCAGAGCATTTTAGTAATGAAGAGTGTTCTTTGTCAAAACTGACATTCTCATCATCCACTGATGCACTTTGTCACAAAATGCAGTTTCCAGCTCAGAAAGCTTGTTTCTGACATTCTAAAAGCTCAATTAGAGCATTTTTGTAATGAACAGTGTTCTTTGTCAATACTGACATTCTCATCATCCACTGATGCACTCTGTCACAAAATGCAGTTTTCAGCTCAGAAAGCTTGTTTCTGACATTCTAACAGCTCAATTAGAGCATTTCAGTAATGAACAGTGTTCTTTGTCAAAACTGACATTCTCATCATCCACTGATGCACTCTGTCACAAAATGCAGTTTTCAGCTCAGAAAGCTTGTTTCTGACATTCTAACAGCTCAATTAGAGCATTTTAGTAATGAACAGTGTTCTTTGTCAAAACTGACATTCTCATCATCCATTGATGAACTGTTTCACAAAATGCAGTTTTCAGCTCAGAAAGCTTGTTTCTGACATTCTAACAGCTCAATCAGAGCATTTTAGTAATGAAGAGTGTTCTTTGTCAAAACTGACATTCTCATCATCCACTGATGCACTATGTCACAAAATGCAGTTTCCAGCTCAGAAAGCTTGTTTCTGACATTCTAACAGCTCAATTAGAACATTTCAGTAATGAACAGTGTTCTTTGTCAAAACTGATGTTCTCATCATCCTCTGATGGACATTGTCACAAAATGCATTTTTTAGCCCAGAAAGCTTGTTTCTGTCATTCTAACAGCTCAATTAGAGCATTTTAGTAATGAACAGTGTTCTTTGTCAAAACTGACATTCTCATCATCCACTGATGCACTTTGTCACAAAATGTAGTTCTCAGCTCAGAAAGCTTGTTTCTGACATTCTAAAAGCTCAATTAGAGCAATTTAGTAATGAACAGTGTTCTTTGTCAAAACTGACATTCTCATCATCTACTGATGAACTGTGTCACAAAATGCAGTTTTCAGCTCAGAAAGCTTGTTTCTGACATTCTAACAGCTCAATTAGAGCATTTTAGCAATGAACAGTGTTCTTTGTCAAAACTGACATTCTCATCATCCTCTGATGGACATTGTCACAAAATTATTTTTTTAGCCCAGGAAGCTTGTTTCTGTCATTCTAACAGCTCAATCAGAGCATTTTAGTAATGAAGAGTGTTCTTTGTCAAAACTGACATTCTCATCATCCACTGATGCACTGTGTCACAAAATGCAGTTTTCAGCTCAGAAAGCTTGTTTCTGACATTCTAACAGCTCAATTAGAGCATTTTAGTAATGAACAGTGTTCTTTGTCAAAACTGACATTCTCATCATCCACTGATGAACTGTTTCACAAAATGCAGTTTTCAGCTCAGAAAGCTTGTTTCTGACATTCTAACAGCTCAATCAGAGCATTTTAGTAATGAAGAGTGTTCTTTGTCAAAACTGACATTCTCATCATCCACTGATGCACTTTGTCACAAAATGCAGTTTCCAGCTCAGAAAGCTTGTTTCTGACATTCTAAAAGCTCAATTAGAGCATTTTAGTAATGAACAGTGTTCTTTGTCAATACTGACATTCTCATCATCCACTGATGCACTCTGTCACAAAATGCAGTTTTCAGCTCAGAAAGCTTGTTTCTGACATTCTAACAGCTCAATTAGAGCATTTCAGTAATGAACAGTGTTCTTTGTCAAAACTGACATTCTCATCATCCACTGATGCACTCTGTCACAAAATGCAGTTTTCAGCTCAGAAAGCTTGTTTCTGACATTCTAACAGCTCAATTAGAGCATTTTAGTAATGAACAGTGTTCTTTGTCAAAACTGACATTCTCATCATCCACTGATGAACTGTTTCACAAAATGCAGTTTTCAGCTCAGAAAGCTTGTTTCTGACATTCTAAAAGCTCAATTAGAGCATTTTAGTAATGAACAATGTTCTTTGTCAATACTGACATTCTCATCATCCACTGATGCACTTTGTCACAAAATGCAGTTTTCAGCTCAGAAAGCTTGTTTCTGACATTCTAACAGCTCAATTAGAACATTTCAGTAATGAACAGTGTTCTTTGTCAAAACTGAGTTTCTCATCATCCTCTGATGGACATTGTCACAAAATGCATTTTTTAGCCCAGAAAGCTTGTTTCTGTCATTCTAACAGCTCAATTAGAGCATTTTAGTAATGAACAGTGTTCTTTGTCAAAACTGACATTCTCATCATCCACTGATGCACTTTGTCACAAAATGTAGTTCTCAGCTCAGAAAGCTTGTTTCTGACATTCTAAAAGCTCAATTAGAGCATTTTAGTAATGAACAGTGTTCTTTGTCAATACTGACATTCTCATCATCCACTGATGCACTTTGTCACAAAATGCAGTTTTCAGCTCAGAAAGCTTGTTTCTGAGATTCTAACAGCTCAATTAGAGCATTTCAGTAATGAACAGTGTTCTTTGTCAAAACTAACATTCTCATCATCTACTGATGAACTGTGTCACAAAATGCAGTTTTCAGCTCAGAAAGCTTGTTTCTGAAATTCTAACAGCTCAATTAGAGCATTTTAGCAATGAACAGTGTTCTTTGTCAAAACTGACATTCTCATCATCCTCTGATGGACATTGTCACAAAATTATTTTTTTAGCCCAGGAAGCTTGTTTCTGTCATTCTAACAGCTCAATCAGAGCATTTTAGTAATGAAGAGTGTTCTTTGTCAAAACTGACATTCTCATCATCCACTGATGCACTGTGTCACAAAATGCAGTTTTCAGCTCAGAAAGCTTGTTTCTGACATTCTAACAGCTCAATTAGAGCATTTTAGTAATGAACAGTGTTCTTTGTCAAAACTGACATTCTCATCATCCACTGATGAACTGTTTCACAAAATGCAGTTTTCAGCTCAGAAAGCTTGTTTCTGACATTCTAACAGCTCAATCAGATCATTTTAGTAATGAAGAGTGTTCTTTGTCAAAACTGACATTCTCATCATCCACTGATGCACTTTGTCACAAAATGCAGTTTCCAGCTCAGAAAGCTTGTTTCTGACATTCTAAAAGCTCAATTAGAGCATTTTAGTAATGAACAGTGTTCTTTGTCATACTGACATTCTCATCATCCACTGATGCACTCTGTCACAAAATGCAGTTTTCAGCTCAGAAAGCTTGTTTCTGACATTCTAACAGCTCAATTAGAGCATTTCAGTAATGAACAGTGTTCTTTGTCAAAACTGACATTCTCATCATCCACTGATGCACTCTGTCACAAAATGCAGTTTTCAGCTCAGAAAGCTTGTTTCTGACATTCTAACAGCTCAATTAGAGCATTTTAGTAATGAACAGTGTTCTTTGTCAAAACTGACATTCTCATTATCCACTGATGAACTGTTTCACAAAATGCAGTTTTCAGCTCAGAAAGCTTGTTTCTGACATTCTAACAGCTCAATCAGAGCATTTTAGTAATGAAGAGTGTTCTTTGTCAAAACTGACATTCTCATCATCCACTGATGCACTTTGTCACAAAATGCAGTTTCCAGCTCAGAAAGCTTGTTTCTGACATTCTAAAAGCTCAATTAGAGCATTTTAGTAATGAACAGTGTTCTTTGTCAATACTGACATTCTCATCATCCACTGATGCACTTTGTCACAAAATGCAGTTTTCAGCTCAGAAAGCTTGTTTCTGACATTCTAACAGCTCAATTAGAGCATTTTAGTAATGAAAAGTGTTCTTTGTCAAAACTGACATTCTCATCATCCACTGATGCACTTTGTCACAAAATGTAGTTCTCAGCTCAGAAAGCTTGTTTCTGACATTCTAACAGCTCAATTAGAGCATTTCAGTAATGAACAGTGTTCTTTGTCAAAACTGACATTCTCATCATCTACTGATGAACTGTGTCACAAAATGCAGTTTTCAGCTCAGCAAGCTTGTTTCTGACATTCTAACAGCTCACTTAGAGCATTTTTGCAATGAACAGTGTTCTTTGTCAAAACTGACATTGTCATCATCCTCTGATGGACATTGTCACAAAATGATTTTTTAGCCCAGAAAGCTTGTTTCTGTCATTCTAACAGCTCAATCAGAGCATTTTAGTAATGAAGAGTGTTCTTTGTCAAAACTGACATTCTCATCATCCACTGATGCACTCTGTCACAAAATGCAGTTTTCAGCTCAGAAAGCTTGTTTCTGACATTCTAACAGCTCAATTAGAGCATTTTAGTAATGAACAGTGTTCTTTGTCAAAACTGACATTCTCATCATCCACTTATGCACTCTGTCACAAAATGCAGTTTTCAGCTCAGAAAGCTTGTTTCTGACATTCTAACAGTTCAATTAGAGCATTTTTAGTAATGAACAGTGTTCTTTCTCAAAACTGACATTCTCATCATCCACTGATGCACTTTGTCACAAAATGCAGTTTTCAGCTCAGAAAGCTTGTTTCTGACATTCTAACAGCTCAATTAGAAAATTTTAGTAATGAACAGTGTTCTTTGTTAAAACTGACATTCTCATCATCCACTGATGCACTTTTTCAAAAAATGTAGTTCTCAGCTCAGAAATCTTGTTTCTGACATTCTAACAGCTCAATTAGAGCATTTCAGTAATATACGGTGTTCTTTGTCAATACTGACATTCTCATCATCCACTGATGCACTTTGTCACAAAATGCAGTTTGCAGCTCAGAAAGCTTGTTTCTGACATTCTAACAACTCAATTAGAGCATTTTAGTAATGAACAGTGTTCTTTGTCAAAACTGACATTCTCATCATCCTCTGATGGACATTGTCACAAAATGATTTTTTTAACCCAGGAAGCTTGTTTCTGTCATTCTAACAGCTCAATCAGAGCATTTTAGTAATGAAGAGTGTTCTTTGTCAAAACTGACATTCTCATCATCTACTGATGAACTGTGTCACAAAATGCAGTTTTCAGCTCAGCAAGCTTGTTTCTGACATTCTAACAGCTCAATTAGAGCATTTTAGTAATGAACAGTGTTCTTTGTCAAAACTGACATTCTCATCATCCTCTGATGGACATTGTCACAAAATGATTTTTTTAACCCAGGAAGCTTGTTTCTGTCATTCTAACAGCTCAATCAGAGCATTTTAGTAATGAAGAGTGTTCTTTGTCAAAACTGACATTCTCATCATCCACTGATGCACTTTGTCACAAAATGCAGTTTCTAGCTCAGAAAGCTTGTTTCTGACATTCTAACAGCTCAGTTAGAGCATTTTAATAATGAACAGTGTTCTTTGTCAATACTGA
This sequence comes from Barbatula barbatula, assembly GCF_947034865.1. Lineage (NCBI taxonomy): Eukaryota > Metazoa > Chordata > Actinopteri > Cypriniformes > Nemacheilidae > Barbatula > Barbatula barbatula. The sequence continues at coordinate 2,405,659 of NC_136782.1, read as the reverse complement.
CATTCTCATCATCCACTGATGCACTTTGTCACAAAATGTAGTTTTCAGCTCAGAAAGCTTGTTTCTGACATTCTAACACCTCAATCAGAGCATTTTAGTAATGAACAGTGTTCTTTGTCAAAACTGACATTCTCATCATCCATTGATGAACTGTGTCACAAAATGCAGTTTTCAGCTCAGCAAGCTTGTTTCTGACATTCTAACAGCTCAATTAGAGCATTTTAGTAATGAACAGTGTTCTTTGTCAAAACTGACATTCTCATCATCCTCTGATGGACATTGTCACAAAATGACTTTTTTAGCCCAGAAAGCTTGTTTCTCTCATTCTAACAGCTCAATCAGAGCATTTTAGTATGAAGAGTGTTCTTTGTCAAAACTGACATTCTCATCATCCACTGATGCACTCTGTCACAAAATGCAGTTTTCAGCTCAGAAAGCTTGTTTCTGACATTCTAACAGCTCAATTAGAGCATTTTAGTAATGGACAGTGTTCTTTGTCAAAACTGACATTCTCATCATCCACTGATGAACTGTGTCACAAAATGCAGTTTTCAGCTCAGAAATCTTGTTTCTGACATTCTAACAGCTCAATTAGAGCATTTTAGTAATGAACAGTGTTCTTTGTCAAAACTGACATTCTCATCATCCACTGATGCACTCAGTCACAAAATGCAGTTTTCAGCTCATAAAGCTTGTTTCTGACATCTAACAGCTCAATTAGAGCATTTTAGTTATGAACAGTGTTCTTTGTCAATACTGACATTCTCATCATCCACTGATGCACTCTGTCACAAAATGCAGTTTTCAGCTCAGAAAGCTTGTTTCTGACATTCTAACAGCTCAATTAGAGCATTTTAGTAATGAACAGTGTTCTTTGTCAAAACTGACATTCTCATCATCCACTGATGCACTTTGTCACAAAATGCAGTTTCCAGCTCAGAAAGCTTGTTTCTGACATTCTAAAAGCTCAATTAGAGCATTTTAGTAATGAACAATGTTCTTTGTCAATACTGACATTCTCATCATCCACTGATGCACTTTGTCACAAAATGCAGTTTTCAGCTCAGAAAGCTTGTTTCTGACATTCTAACAGCTCAATTAGAACATTTCAGTAATGAACAGTGTTCTTTGTCAATACTGACATTCTCATCATCCACTGATGCACTTTGTCACAAAATGTAGTTCTCAGCTCAGAAAGCTTGTTTCTGACATTCTAAAAGCTCAATTAGAGCATTTTAGTAATGAACAGTGTTCTTTGTCAATACTGACATTCTCATCATCCACTGATGCACTTTGTCACAAAATGCAGTTTTCAGCTCAGAAAGCTTGTTTCTGCGATTCTAACAGCTCAATTAGAGCATTTCAGTAATGAACAGTGTTCTTTGTCAAAACTGACATTCTCATCATCTACTGATGAACTGTGTCACAAAATGCAGTTTTCAGCTCAGAAAGCTTTTTTCTGAAATTCTAACAGCTCAATTAGAGCATTTTAGCAATGAACAGTGTTCTTTGTCAAAACTGACATTCTCATCATCCACTGATGCACTCTGTCACAAAATGCAGTTTTCAGCTCAGAAAGCTTGTTTCTGACATTCTAACAGCTCAATTAGAGCATTTTAGTAATGAACAGTGTTCTTTGTCAAAACTGACATTCTCATCATCCACTGATGAACTGTTTCACAAAATGCAGTTTTCAGCTCAGAAAGCTTGTTTCTGACATTCTAACAGCTCAATCAGAGCATTTTAGTAATGAAGAGTGTTCTTTGTCAAAACTGACATTCTCATCATCCACTGATGCACTTTGTCACAAAATGCAGTTTCCAGCTCAGAAAGCTTGTTTCTGACATTCTAAAAGCTCAATTAGAGCATTTTAGTAATGAACAATGTTCTTTGTCAATACTGACATTCTCATCATCCACTGATGCACTTTGTCACAAAATGCAGTTTTCAGCTCAGAAAGCTTGTTTCTGACATTCTAACAGCTCAATTAGAACATTTCAGTAATGAACAGTGTTCTTTGTCAAAACTGAGTTTCTCATCATCCTCTGATGGACATTGTCACAAAATACATTTTTTAGCCCAGAAAGCTTGTTTCTGTCATTCTAACAGCTCAATTAGAGCATTTTAGTAATGAACAGTGTTCTTTGTCAAAACTGACATTCTCATCATCCACTGATGCACTTTGTCACAAAATGTAGTTCTCAGCTCAGAAAGCTTGTTTCTGACATTCTAAAAGCTCAATTAGAGCATTTTAGTAATGAACAGTGTTCTTTGTCAATACTGACATTCTCATCATCCACTGATGCACTTTGTCACAAAATGCAGTTTTCAGCTCAGAAAGCTTGTTTCTGAGATTCTAACAGCTCAATTAGAGCATTTCAGTAATGAACAGTGTTCTTTGTCAAAACTGACATTCTCATCATCCTCTGATGGACATTGTCACAAAATAATTTTTTTAGCCCAGGAAGCTTGTTTCTGTCATTCTAACAGCTCAATCAGAGCATTTTAGTAATGAAGAGTGTTCTTTGTCAAAACTGACATTCTCATCATCCACTGATGCACTGTGTCACAAAATGCAGTTTTCAGCTCAGAAAGCTTGTTTCTGACATTCTAACAGCTCAATTAGAGCATTTTAGTAATGAACAGTGTTCTTTGTCAAAACTGACATTCTCATCATCCTCTGATGGACATTGTCACAAAATTATTTTTTTAGCCCAGGAAGCTTGTTTCTGTCATTCTAACAGCTCAATCAGAGCATTTTAGTAATGAAGAGTGTTCTTTGTCAAAACTGACATTCTCATCATCCACTGATGCACTGTGTCACAAAATGCAGTTTTCAGCTCAGAAAGCTTGTTTCTGACATTCTAACAGCTCAATTAGAGCATTTTAGTAATGAACAGTGTTCTTTGTCAAAACTGACATTCTCATCATCCACTGATGAACTGTTTCACAAAATGCAGTTTTCAGCTCAGAAAGCTTGTTTCTGACATTCTAACAGCTCAATCAGAGCATTTTAGTAATGAAGAGTGTTCTTTGTCAAAACTGACATTCTCATCATCCACTGATGCACTTTGTCACAAAATGCAGTTTCCAGCTCAGAAAGCTTGTTTCTGACATTCTAAAAGCTCAATTAGAGCATTTTAGTAATGAACAGTGTTCTTTGTCAATACTGACATTCTCATCATCCACTGATGCACTCTGTCACAAAATGCAGTTTTCAGCTCAGAAAGCTTGTTTCTGACATTCTAACAGCTCAATTAGAGCATTTCAGTAATGAACAGTGTTCTTTGTCAAAACTGACATTCTCATCATCCACTGATGCACTCTGTCACAAAATGCAGTTTTCAGCTCAGAAAGCTTGTTTCTGACATTCTAACAGCTCAATTAGAGCATTTTAGTAATGAACAGTGTTCTTTGTCAAAACTGACATTCTCATCATCCACTGATGAACTGTTTCACAAAATGTAGTTCTCAGCTCAGAAAGCTTGTTTCTGACATTCTAAAAGCTCAATTAGAGCATTTTAGTAATGAACAGTGTTCTTTGTCAAAACTGACATTCTCATCATCCACTGATGCACTTTGTCACAAAATGCAGTTTCCAGCTCAGAAAGCTTGTTTCTGACATTCTAAAAGCTCAATTAGAGCATTTTAGTAATGAACAGTGTTCTTTGTCAAAACTGACATTCTCATCATCCTCTGATGGACATTGTCACAAAATTATTTTTTTAGCCCAGAAAGCTTGTTTCTGTCATTCTAACAGCTCAATCAGAGCATTTTAGTAATGAACAGTGTTCTTTGTCAAAACTGACATTCTCATCATCTACTGATGAACTGTGTCACAAAATGCAGTTTTCAGCTCAGAAAGCTTGTTTCTGAAATTCTAACAGCTCAATTAGAGCATTTTAGCAATGAACAGTGTTCTTTGTCACAAAATCATTCTCATCATCCACTGATGCAGTTTTCAGCTCAGAAAGCTTGTTTCTGACATTCTAACAGCTCAATTAGAGCATTTTAGTAATGAAAAGTGTTCTTTGTCAAAACTGACATTCTCATCATCCACTGATGCACTTTGTCACAAAATGTAGTTCTCAGCTCAGAAAGCTTGTTTCTGACATTCTAACAGCTCAATTAGAGCATTTCAGTAATGAACAGTGTTCTTTGTCAAAACTGACATTCTCATCATCTACTGATGAACTGTGTCACAAAATGCAGTTTTCAGCTCAGCAAGCTTGTTTCTGACATTCTAACAGCTCACTTAGAGCATTTTTGCAATGAACAGTGTTCTTTGTCAAAACTGACATTGTCATCATCCTCTGATGGACATTGTCACAAAATGATTTTTTAGCCCAGAAAGCTTGTTTCTGTCATTCTAACAGCTCAATCAGAGCATTTTAGTAATGAAGAGTGTTCTTTGTCAAAACTGACATTCTCATCATCCACTGATGCACTCTGTCACAAAATGCAGTTTTCAGCTCAGAAAGCTTGTTTCTGACATTCTAACAGCTCAATTAGATCATTTTAGTAATGAACAGTGTTCTTTGTCAAAACTGACATTCTCATCATCCACTGATGCACTCTGTCACAAAATGCAGTTTTCAGCTCAGAAAGCTTGTTTCTGACATTCTAACAGTTCAATTAGAGCATTTTAGTAATGAACAGTGTTCTTTCTCAAAACTGACATTCTCATCATCCACTGATGCACTTTGTCACAAAATGCAGTTTTCAGCTCAGAAAGCTTGTTTCTGACATTCTAACAGCTCAATTAGAAAATGTTAGTAATGAACAGTGTTCTTTGTCAAAACTGACATTCTCATCATCCACTGATGCACTTTTTCAAAAAATGTAGTTCTCAGCTCAGAAATCTTGTTTCTGACATTCTAACAGCTCAATTAGAGCATTTCAGTAATATACGGTGTTCTTTGTCAATACTGACATTCTCATCATCCACTGATGCACTTTGTCACAAAATGCAGTTTGCAGCTCAGAAAGCTTGTTTCTGACATTCTAACAACTCAATTAGAGCATTTTAGTAATGAACAGTGTTCTTTGTCAAAACTGACATTCTCATCATTCACTGATGCACTCTGTCACAAAATGCAGTTTTCAGCTCAGAAAGCTTGTTTCTGACATTCTAACAGCTCAATTAGAGCATTTTAGTAATGAACAGTGTTCTTTGTCAAAACTGACATTCTCATCATCCACTGATGAACTGTGTCACAAAATGCAGTTTTCAGCTCAGCAAGCTTGTTTCTGACATTCTAACAGCTCAATTAGAGCATTTTAGTAATGAACAGTGTTCTTTGTCAAAACTGACATTCTCATCATCCTCTGATGGACATTGTCACAAAATGATTTTTTTAACCCAGGAAGCTTGTTTCTGTCATTCTAACAGCTCAATCAGAGCATTTTAGTAATGAAGAGTGTTCTTTGTCAAAACTGACATTCTCATCATCCACTGATGCACTTTGTCACAAAATGCAGTTTCTAGCTCAGAAAGCTTGTTTCTGACATTCTAACAGCTCAGTTAGAGCATTTTAATAATGAACAGTGTTCTTTGTCAATACTGACATTCTCATCATCCACTGATGCACTTTGTCACAAAATGTAGTTTTCAGCTCAGAAAGCTTGTTTCTGACATTCTAACACCTCAATCAGAGCATTTTAGTAATGAACAGTGTTCTTTGTCAAAACTGACATTCTCATCATCCATTGATGAACTGTGTCACAAAATGCAGTTTTCAGCTCAGCAAGCTTGTTTCTGACATTCTAACAGCTCAATTAGAGCATTTTAGTAATGAACAGTGTTCTTTGTCAAAACTGACATTCTCATCATCCTCTGATGGACATTGTCACAAAATGACTTTTTTAGCCCAGAAAGCTTGTTTCTCTCATTCTAACAGCTCAATCAGAGCATTTTAGTATGAAGAGTGTTCTTTGTCAAAACTGACATTCTCATCATCCACTGATGCACTCTGTCACAAAATGCAGTTTTCAGCTCAGAAAGCTTGTTTCTGACATTCTAACAGCTCAATTAGAGCATTTTAGTAATGGACAGTGTTCTTTGTCAAAACTGACATTCTCATCATCCACTGATGAACTGTGTCACAAAATGCAGTTTTCAGCTCAGAAATCTTGTTTCTGACATTCTAACAGCTCAATTAGAGCATTTTAGTAATGAACAGTGTTCTTTGTCAAAACTGACATTCTCATCATCCACTGATGCACTCAGTCACAAAATGCAGTTTTCAGCTCAGAAAGCTTGTTTCTGACATCTAACAGCTCAATTAGAGCATTTTAGTTATGAACAGTGTTCTTTGTCAAAACTGACATTCTCATCATCCACTGATGAACTGTTTCACAAAATGCAGTTTTCAGCTCAGAAAGCTTGTTTCTGACATTCTAACAGCTCAATCAGAGCATTTTAGTAATGAAGAGTGTTCTTTGTCAAAACTGACATTCTCATCATCCACTGATGCACTTTGTCACAAAATGCAGTTTCCAGCTCAGAAAGCTTGTTTCTGACATTCTAAAAGCTCAATTAGAGCATTTTAGTAATGAACAGTGTTCTTTGTCAATACTGACATTCTCATCATCCACTGATGCACTCTGTCACAAAATGCAGTTTTCAGCTCAGAAAGCTTGTTTCTGACATTCTAACAGCTCAATTAGAGCATTTTAGTAATGAACAGTGTTCTTTGTCAAAACTGACATTCTCATCATCCACTGATGCACTTTGTCACAAAATGCAGTTTCCAGCTCAGAAAGCTTGTTTCTGACATTCTAAAAGCTCAATTAGAGCATTTTAGTAATGAACAATGTTCTTTGTCAATACTGACATTCTCATCATCCACTGATGCACTTTGTCACAAAATGCAGTTTTCAGCTCAGAAAGCTTGTTTCTGACATTCTAACAGCTCAATTAGAACATTTCAGTAATGAACAGTGTTCTTTGTCAATACTGACATTCTCATCATCCACTGATGCACTTTGTCACAAAATGTAGTTCTCAGCTCAGAAAGCTTGTTTCTGACATTCTAAAAGCTCAATTAGAGCATTTTAGTAATGAACAGTGTTCTTTGTCAATACTGACATTCTCATCATCCACTGATGCACTTTGTCTCAAAATGCAGTTTTCAGCTCAGAAAGCTTGTTTCTGAGATTCTAACAGCTCAATTAGAGCATTTCAGTAATGAACAGTGTTCTTTGTCAAAACTGACATTCTCATCATCTACTGATGAACTGTGTCACAAAATGCAGTTTTCAGCTCAGAAAGCTTTTTTCTGAAATTCTAACAGCTCAATTAGAGCATTTTAGCAATGAACAGTGTTCTTTGTCAAAACTGACATTCTCATCATCCACTGATGCACTCTGTCACAAAATGCAGTTTTCAGCTCAGAAAGCTTGTTTCTGACATTCTAACAGCTCAATTAGAGCATTTTAGTAATGAACAGTGTTCTTTGTCAAAACTGACATTCTCATCATCCACTGATGAACTATTTCACAAAATGCAGTTTTCAGCTCAGAAAGCTTGTTTCTGACATTCTAACAGCTCAATCAGAGCATTTTAGTAATGAAGAGTGTTCTTTGTCAAAACTGACATTCTCATCATCCACTGATGCACTTTGTCACAAAATGCAGTTTCCAGCTCAGAAAGCTTGTTTCTGACATTCTAAAAGCTCAATTAGAGCATTTTAGTAATGAACAATGTTCTTTGTCAATACTGACATTCTCATCATCCACTGATGCACTTTGTCACAAAATGCAGTTTTCAGCTCAGAAAGCTTGTTTCTGACATTCTAACAGCTCAATTAGAACATTTCAGTAATGAACAGTGTTCTTTGTCAAAACTGAGTTTCTCATCATCCTCTGATGGACATTGTCACAAAATACATTTTTTAGCCCAGAAAGCTTGTTTCTGTCATTCTAACAGCTCAATTAGAGCATTTTAGTAATGAACAGTGTTCTTTGTCAAAACTGACATTCTCATCATCCACTGATGCACTTTGTCACAAAATGCAGTTTTCAGCTCAGAAAGCTTGTTTCTGAGATTCTAACAGCTCAATTAGAGCATTTCAGTAATGAACAGTGTTCTTTGTCAAAACTGACATTCTCATCATCTACTGATGAACTGTGTCACAAAATGCAGTTTTCAGCTCAGAAAGCTTGTTTCTGAAATTCTAACAGCTCAATTAGAGCATTTTAGCAATGAACAGTGTTCTTTGTCAAAACTGACATTCTCATCATCCTCTGATGGACATTGTCACAAAATTATTTTTTTAGCCCAGGAAGCTTGTTTCTGTCATTCTAACAGCTCAATCAGAGCATTTTAGTAATGAAGAGTGTTCTTTGTCAAAACTGACATTCTCATCATCCACTGATGCACTGTGTCACAAAATGCAGTTTTCAGCTCAGAAAGCTTGTTTCTGACATTCTAACAGCTCAATTAGAGCATTTTAGTAATGAACAGTGTTCTTTGTCAAAACTGACATTCTCATCATCCACTGATGAACTGTTTCACAAAATGCAGTTTTCAGCTCAGAAAGCTTGTTTCTGACATTCTAACAGCTCAATCAGAGCATTTTAGTAATGAAGAGTGTTCTTTGTCAAAACTGACATTCTCATCATCCACTGATGCACTTTGTCACAAAATGCAGTTTCCGGCTCAGAAAGCTTGTTTCTGACATTCTAAAAGCTCAATTAGAGCATTTTAGTAATGAACAGTGTTCTTTGTCAATACTGACATTCTCATCATCCACTGATGCACTCTGTCACAAAATGCAGTTTTCAGCTCAGAAAGCTTGTTTCTGACATTCTAACAGCTCAATTAGAGCATTTCAGTAATGAACAGTGTTCTTTGTCAAAACTGACATTCTCATCATCCACTGATGCACTCTGTCACAAAATGCAGTTTTCAGCTCAGAAAGCTTGTTTCTGACATTCTAACAGCTCAATTAGAGCATTTTAGTAATGAACAGTGTTCTTTGTCAAAACTGACATTCTCATCATCCACTGATGAACTGTTTCACAAAATGCAGTTTTCAGCTCAGAAAGCTTGTTTCTGACATTCTAACAGCTCAATCAGAGCATTTTAGTAATGAAGAGTGTTCTTTGTCAAAACTGACATTCTCATCATCCACTGATGCACTTTGTCACAAAATGCAGTTTCCAGCTCAGAAAGCTTGTTTCTGACATTCTAAAAGCTCAATTAGAGCATTTTAGTAATGAACAGTGTTCTTTGTCAATACTGACATTCTCATCATCCACTGATGCACTTTGTCACAAAATGCAGTTTTCAGCTCAGAAAGCTTGTTTCTGACATTCTAACAGCTCAATTAGAGCATTTTAGTAATGAAAAGTGTTCTTTGTCAAAACTGACATTCTCATCATCCACTGATGCACTTTGTCACAAAATGTATTTCTCAGCTCAGAAAGCTTGTTTCTGACATTCTAACAGCTCAATTAGAGCATTTCAGTAATGAACAGTGTTCTTTGTCAAAACTGACCTTCTCATCATCTACTGATGAACTGTGTCACAAAATGCAGTTTTCAGCTCAGCAAGCTTGTTTCTGACATTCTAACAGCTCACTTAGAGCATTTTTGTAATGAACAGTGTTCTTTGTCAAAACTGACATTGTCATCATCCTCTGATGGACATTGTCACAAAATGATTTTTTTAGCCCAGAAAGCTTGTTTCTGTCATTCTAACAGCTCAATCAGAGCATTTTAGTAATGAAGAGTGTTCTTTGTCAAAACTGACATTCTCATCATCCACTGATGCACTCTGTCACAAAATGCAGTTTTCAGCTCAGAAAGCTTGTTTCTGACATTCTAACAGCTCAATTAGAGCATTTTAGTAATGAACAGTGTTCTTTGTCAAAACTGACATTCTCATCATCCACTGATGCACTCTGTCACAAAATGCAGTTTTCAGCTCAGAAAGCTTGTTTCTGACATTCTAACAGTTCATTTAGAGCATTTTAGTAATGAACAGTGTTCTTTCTCAAAACTGACATTCTCATCATCCACTGATGCACTTTGTCACAAAATGCAGTTTTCAGCTCAGAAAGCTTGTTTCTGACATTCTAACAGCTCAATTAGAAAATTTTAGTAATGAACAGTGTTCTTTGTCAAAACTGACATTCTCATCATCCACTGATGCACTTTTTCAAAAAATGTAGTTCTCAGGTCAGAAATCTTGTTTCTGACATTCTAACAGCTCAATTAGAGCATTTCAGTAATGTACGGTGTTCTTTGTCAAAACTGACATTCTCATCATCCACTGATGCACTGTGTCACAAAATGCAGTTTTCAGCTCAGAAAGCTTGTTTCTGACATTCTAACAGCTCAATTAGAGCATTTTAGTAATGAAAAGTGTTCTTTGTCAAAACTGACATTCTCATCATCCACTGATGCACTTTGTCACAAAATGTAGTTCTCAGCTCAGAAAGCTTGTTTCTGACATTCTAACAGCTCAATTAGAGCATTTCAGTAATGAACAGTGTTCTTTGTCAAAACTGACATTCTCATCATCTACTGATGAACTGTGTCACAAAATGCAGTTTTCAGCTCAGCAAGCTTGTTTCTGACATTCTAACAGCTAACTTAGAGCATTTTTGCAATGAACAGTGTTCTTTGTCAAAACTGACATTGTCATCATCCTCTGATGGACATTGTCACAAAATGATTTTTTAGCCCAGAAAGCTTGTTTCTGTCATTCTAACAGCTCAATCAGAGCATTTTAGTAATGAAGAGTGTTCTTTGTCAAAACTGACATTCTCATCATCCACTGATGCACTCTGTCACAAAATGCAGTTTTCAGCTCAGAAAGCTTGTTTCTGACATTCTAACAGCTCAATTAGAAAATTTTAGTAATGAACAGTGTTCTTTGTCAAAACTGACATTCTCATCATCCACTGATGCACTTTTTCAAAAAATGTAGTTCTCAGGTCAGAAATCTTGTTTCTGACATTCTAACAGCTCAATTAGAGCATTTCAGTAATGTACGGTGTTCTTTGTCAAAACTGACATTCTCATCATCCACTGATGCAGTTTTCAGCTCAGAAAGCTTGTTTCTGACATTCTAACAGCTCAATTAGAGCATTTTAGTAATGAAAAGTGTTCTTTGTCAAAACTGACATTCTCATCATCCACTGATGCACTTTGTCACAAAATGTAGTTCTCAGCTCAGAAAGCTTGTTTCTGACATTCTAACAGCTCAATTAGAGCATTTCAGTAATGAACAGTGTTCTTTGTCAAAACTGACATTCTCATCATCTACTGATGAACTGTGTCACAAAATGCAGTTTTCAGCTCAGCAAGCTTGTTTCTGACATTCTAACAGCTCACTTAGAGCATTTTTGCAATGAACAGTGTTCTTTGTCAAAACTGACATTGTCATCATCCTCTGATGGACATTGTCACAAAATGATTTTTTAGCCCAGAAAGCTTGTTTCTGTCATTCTAACAGCTCAATCAGAGCATTTTAGTAATGAAGAGTGTTCTTTGTCAAAACTGACATTCTCATCATCCACTGATGCACTCTGTCACAAAATGCAGTTTTCAGCTCAGAAAGCTTGTTTCTGACATTCTAACAGCTCAATTAGATCATTTTAGTAATGAACAGTGTTCTTTGTCAAAACTGACATTCTCATCATCCACTGATGCACTCTGTCACAAAATGCAGTTTTCAGCTCAGAAAGCTTGTTTCTGACATTCTAACAGTTCAATTAGAGCATTTTAGTAATGAACAGTGTTCTTTCTCAAAACTGACATTCTCATCATCCACTGATGCACTTTGTCACAAAATGCAGTTTTCAGCTCAGAAAGCTTGTTTCTGACATTCTAACAGCTCAATTAGAAAATGTTAGTAATGAACAGTGTTCTTTGTCAAAACTGACATTCTCATCATCCACTGATGCACTTTTTCAAAAAATGTAGTTCTCAGCTCAGAAATCTTGTTTCTGACATTCTAACAGCTCAATTAGAGCATTTCAGTAATATACGGTGTTCTTTGTCAATACTGACATTCTCATCATCCACTGATGCACTTTGTCACAAAATGCAGTTTGCAGCTCAGAAAGCTTGTTTCTGACATTCTAACAACTCAATTAGAGCATTTTAGTAATGAACAGTGTTCTTTGTCAAAACTGACATTCTCATCATTCACTGATGCACTCTGTCACAAAATGCAGTTTTCAGCTCAGAAAGCTTGTTTCTGACATTCTAACAGCTCAATTAGAGCATTTTAGTAATGAACAGTGTTCTTTGTCAAAACTGACATTCTCATCATCCACTGATGAACTGTGTCACAAAATGCAGTTTTCAGCTCAGCAAGCTTGTTTCTGACATTCTAACAGCTCAATTAGAGCATTTTAGTAATGAACAGTGTTCTTTGTCAAAACTGACATTCTCATCATCCTCTGATGGACATTGTCACAAAATGATTTTTTTAACCCAGGAAGCTTGTTTCTGTCATTCTAACAGCTCAATCAGAGCATTTTAGTAATGAAGAGTGTTCTTTGTCAAAACTGACATTCTCATCATCCACTGATGCACTTTGTCACAAAATGCAGTTTCTAGCTCAGAAAGCTTGTTTCTGACATTCTAACAGCTCAGTTAGAGCATTTTAATAATGAACAGTGTTCTTTGTCAATACTGACATTCTCATCATCCACTGATGCACTTTGTCACAAAATGTAGTTTTCAGCTCAGAAAGCTTGTTTCTGACATTCTAACACCTCAATCAGAGCATTTTAGTAATGAACAGTGTTCTTTGTCAAAACTGACATTCTCATCATCCATTGATGAACTGTGTCACAAAATGCAGTTTTCAGCTCAGCAAGCTTGTTTCTGACATTCTAACAGCTCAATTAGAGCATTTTAGTAATGAACAGTGTTCTTTGTCAAAACTGACATTCTCATCATCCTCTGATGGACATTGTCACAAAATGACTTTTTTAGCCCAGAAAGCTTGTTTCTCTCATTCTAACAGCTCAATCAGAGCATTTTAGTATGAAGAGTGTTCTTTGTCAAAACTGACATTCTCATCATCCACTGATGCACTCTGTCACAAAATGCAGTTTTCAGCTCAGAAAGCTTGTTTCTGACATTCTAACAGCTCAATTAGAGCATTTTAGTAATGGACAGTGTTCTTTGTCAAAACTGACATTCTCATCATCCACTGATGAACTGTGTCACAAAATGCAGTTTTCAGCTCAGAAATCTTGTTTCTGACATTCTAACAGCTCAATTAGAGCATTTTAGTAATGAACAGTGTTCTTTGTCAAAACTGACATTCTCATCATCCACTGATGCACTCAGTCACAAAATGCAGTTTTCAGCTCAGAAAGCTTGTTTCTGACATCTAACAGCTCAATTAGAGCATTTTAGTTATGAACAGTGTTCTTTGTCAAAACTGACATTCTCATCATCCACTGATGAACTGTTTCACAAAATGCAGTTTTCAGCTCAGAAAGCTTGTTTCTGACATTCTAACAGCTCAATCAGAGCATTTTAGTAATGAAGAGTGTTCTTTGTCAAAACTGACATTCTCATCATCCACTGATGCACTTTGTCACAAAATGCAGTTTCCAGCTCAGAAAGCTTGTTTCTGACATTCTAAAAGCTCAATTAGAGCATTTTAGTAATGAACAGTGTTCTTTGTCAATACTGACATTCTCATCATCCACTGATGCACTCTGTCACAAAATGCAGTTTTCAGCTCAGAAAGCTTGTTTCTGACATTCTAACAGCTCAATTAGAGCATTTTAGTAATGAACAGTGTTCTTTGTCAAAACTGACATTCTCATCATCCACTGATGCACTTTGTCACAAAATGCAGTTTCCAGCTCAGAAAGCTTGTTTCTGACATTCTAAAAGCTCAATTAGAGCATTTTAGTAATGAACAATGTTCTTTGTCAATACTGACATTCTCATCATCCACTGATGCACTTTGTCACAAAATGCAGTTTTCAGCTCAGAAAGCTTGTTTCTGACATTCTAACAGCTCAATTAGAACATTTCAGTAATGAACAGTGTTCTTTGTCAATACTGACATTCTCATCATCCACTGATGCACTTTGTCACAAAATGTAGTTCTCAGCTCAGAAAGCTTGTTTCTGACATTCTAAAAGCTCAATTAGAGCATTTTAGTAATGAACAGTGTTCTTTGTCAATACTGACATTCTCATCATCCACTGATGCACTTTGTCTCAAAATGCAGTTTTCAGCTCAGAAAGCTTGTTTCTGAGATTCTAACAGCTCAATTAGAGCATTTCAGTAATGAACAGTGTTCTTTGTCAAAACTGACATTCTCATCATCTACTGATGAACTGTGTCACAAAATGCAGTTTCAGCTCAGAAAGCTTTTTTCTGAAATTCTAACAGCTCAATTAGAGCATTTTAGCAATGAACAGTGTTCTTTGTCAAAACTGACATTCTCATCATCCACTGATGCACTCTGTCACAAAATGCAGTTTTCAGCTCAGAAAGCTTGTTTCTGACATTCTAACAGCTCAATTAGAGCATTTTAGTAATGAACAGTGTTCTTTGTCAAAACTGACATTCTCATCATCCACTGATGAACTATTTCACAAAATGCAGTTTTCAGCTCAGAAAGCTTGTTTCTGACATTCTAACAGCTCAATCAGAGCATTTTAGTAATGAAGAGTGTTCTTTGTCAAAACTGACATTCTCATCATCCACTGATGCACTTTGTCACAAAATGCAGTTTCCAGCTCAGAAAGCTTGTTTCTGACATTCTAAAAGCTCAATTAGAGCATTTTAGTAATGAACAATGTTCTTTGTCAATACTGACATTCTCATCATCCACTGATGCACTTTGTCACAAAATGCAGTTTTCAGCTCAGAAAGCTTGTTTCTGACATTCTAACAGCTCAATTAGAACATTTCAGTAATGAACAGTGTTCTTTGTCAAAACTGAGTTTCTCATCATCCTCTGATGGACATTGTCACAAAATACATTTTTTAGCCCAGAAAGCTTGTTTCTGTCATTCTAACAGCTCAATTAGAGCATTTTAGTAATGAACAGTGTTCTTTGTCAAAACTGACATTCTCATCATCCACTGATGCACTTTGTCACAAAATGTAGTTCTCAGCTCAGAAAGCTTGTTTCTGACATTCTAAAAGCTCAATTAGAGCATTTTAGTAATGAACAGTGTTCTTTGTCAATACTGACATTCTCATCATCCACTGATGCACTTTGTCACAAAATGCAGTTTTCAGCTCAGAAAGCTTGTTTCTGAGATTCTAACAGCTCAATTAGAGCATTTCAGTAATGAACAGTGTTCTTTGTCAAAACTGACATTCTCATCATCTACTGATGAACTGTGTCACAAAATGCAGTTTTCAGCTCAGAAAGCTTGTTTCTGAAATTCTAACAGCTCAATTAGAGCATTTTAGCAATGAACAGTGTTCTTTGTCAAAACTGACATTCTCATCATCCTCTGATGGACATTGTCACAAAATTATTTTTTTAGCCCAGGAAGCTTGTTTCTGTCATTCTAACAGCTCAATCAGAGCATTTTAGTAATGAAGAGTGTTCTTTGTCAAAACTGACATTCTCATCATCCACTGATGCACTGTGTCACAAAATGCAGTTTTCAGCTCAGAAAGCTTGTTTCTGACATTCTAACAGCTCAATTAGAGCATTTTAGTAATGAACAGTGTTCTTTGTCAAAACTGACATTCTCATCATCCACTGATGAACTGTTTCACAAAATGCAGTTTTCAGCTCAGAAAGCTTGTTTCTGACATTCTAACAGCTCAATCAGAGCATTTTAGTAATGAAGAGTGTTCTTTGTCAAAACTGACATTCTCATCATCCACTGATGCACTTTGTCACAAAATGCAGTTTCCGGCTCAGAAAGCTTGTTTCTGACATTCTAAAAGCTCAATTAGAGCATTTTAGTAATGAACAGTGTTCTTTGTCAATACTGACATTCTCATCATCCACTGATGCACTCTGTCACAAAATGCAGTTTTCAGCTCAGAAAGCTTGTTTCTGACATTCTAACAGCTCAATTAGAGCATTTCAGTAATGAACAGTGTTCTTTGTCAAAACTGACATTCTCATCATCCACTGATGCACTCTGTCACAAAATGCAGTTTTCAGCTCAGAAAGCTTGTTTCTGACATTCTAACAGCTCAATTAGAGCATTTTAGTAATGAACAGTGTTCTTTGTCAAAACTGACATTCTCATCATCCACTGATGAACTGTTTCACAAAATGCAGTTTTCAGCTCAGAAAGCTTGTTTCTGACATTCTAACAGCTCAATCAGAGCATTTTAGTAATGAAGAGTGTTCTTTGTCAAAACTGACATTCTCATCATCCACTGATGCACTTTGTCACAAAATGCAGTTTCCAGCTCAGAAAGCTTGTTTCTGACATTCTAAAAGCTCAATTAGAGCATTTTAGTAATGAACAGTGTTCTTTGTCAATACTGACATTCTCATCATCCACTGATGCACTTTGTCACAAAATGCAGTTTTCAGCTCAGAAAGCTTGTTTCTGACATTCTAACAGCTCAATTAGAGCATTTTAGTAATGAAAAGTGTTCTTTGTCAAAACTGACATTCTCATCATCCACTGATGCACTTTGTCACAAAATGTAGTTCTCAGCTCAGAAAGCTTGTTTCTGACATTCTAACAGCTCAATTAGAGCATTTCAGTAATGAACAGTGTTCTTTGTCAAAACTGACATTCTCATCATCTACTGATGAACTGTGTCACAAAATGCAGTTTTCAGCTCAGCAAGCTTGTTTCTGACATTCTAACAGCTCACTTAGAGCATTTTTGTAATGAACAGTGTTCTTTGTCAAAACTGACATTGTCATCATCCTCTGATGGACATTGTCACAAAATGATTTTTTTAGCCCAGAAAGCTTGTTTCTGTCATTCTAACAGCTCAATCAGAGCATTTTAGTAATGAAGAGTGTTCTTTGTCAAAACTGACATTCTCATCATCCACTGATGCACTCTGTCACAAAATGCAGTTTTCAGCTCAGAAAGCTTGTTTCTGACATTCTAACAGCTCAATTAGAGCATTTTAGTAATGAACAGTGTTCTTTGTCAAAACTGACATTCTCATCATCCACTGATGCACTCTGTCACAAAATGCAGTTTTCAGCTCAGAAAGCTTGTTTCTGACATTCTAACAGTTCAATTAGAGCATTTTAGTAATGAACAGTGTTCTTTCTCAAAACTGACATTCTCATCATCCACTGATGCACTTTGTCACAAAATGCAGTTTTCAGCTCAGAAAGCTTGTTTCTGACATTCTAACAGCTCAATTAGAAAATTTTAGTAATGAACAGTGTTCTTTGTCAAAACTGACATTCTCATCATCCACTGATGCACTTTTTCAAAAAATGTAGTTCTCAGCTCAGAAATCTTGTTTCTGACATTCTAACAGCTCAATTAGAGCATTTCAGTAATGTACGGTGTTCTTTGTCAAAACTGACATTCTCATCATCCACTGATGCACTGTGTCACAAAATGCAGTTTTCAGCTCAGAAAGCTTGTTTCTGACATTCTAACAGCTCAATTAGAGCATTTTAGTAATGAACAGTGTTCTTTGTCAAAACTGACATTCTCATCATCCACTGATGAACTGTTTCACAAAATGCAGTTTTCAGCTCAGAAAGCTTGTTTCTGACATTCTAACAGCTCAATCAGAGCATTTTAGTAATGAAGAGTGTTCTTTGTCAAAACTGACATTCTCATCATCCACTGATGCACTTTGTCACAAAATGCAGTTTCCAGCTCAGAAAGCTTGTTTCTGACATTCTAAAAGCTCAATTAGAGCATTTTAGTAATGAACAGTGTTCTTTGTCAATACTGACATTCTCATCATCCACTGATGCACTCTGTCACAAAATGCAGTTTTCAGCTCAGAAAGCTTGTTTCTGACATTCTAACAGCTCAATTAGAGCATTTCAGTAATGAACAGTGTTCTTTGTCAAAACTGACATTCTCATCATCCACTGATGCACTCTGTCACAAAATGCAGTTTTCAGCTCAGAAAGCTTGTTTCTGACATTCTAACAGCTCAATTAGAGCATTTTAGTAATGAAGAGTGTTCTTTGTCAAAACTGACATTCTCATCATCCACTGATGCACTTTGTCACAAAATGCAGTTTCCAGCTCAGAAAGCTTGTTTCTGACATTCTAAAAGCTCAATTAGAGCATTTTAGTAATGAACAATGTTCTTTGTCAATACTGACATTCTCATCATCCACTGATGCACTTTGTCACAAAATGCAGTTTTCAGCTCAGAAAGCTTGTTTCTGACATTCTAACAGCTCAATTAGAACATTTCAGTAATGAACAGTGTTCTTTGTCAAAACTGAGTTTCTCATCATCCTCTGATGGACATTGTCACAAAATGCATTTTTTAGCCCAGAAAGCTTGTTTCTGTCATTCTAACAGCTCAATTAGAGCATTTTAGTAATGAACAGTGTTCTTTGTCAAAACTGACATTCTCATCATCCACTGATGCACTTTGTCACAAAATGTAGTTCTCAGCTCAGAAAGCTTGTTTCTGACATTCTAAAAGCTCAATTAGAGCATTTTAGTAATGAACAGTGTTCTTTGTCAATACTGACATTCTCATCATCCACTGATGCACTTTGTCACAAAATGCAGTTTTCAGCTCAGAAAGCTTGTTTCTGAGATTCTAACAGCTCAATTAGAGCATTTCAGTGATGAACAGTGTTCTTTGTCAAAACTGACATTCTCATCATCTACTGATGAACTGTGTCACAAAATGCAGTTTTCAGCTCAGAAAGCTTGTTTCTGAAATTCTAACAGCTCAATTAGAGCATTTTAGCAATGAACAGTGTTCTTTGTCACAAAATTATTTTTTTAGCCCAGGAAGCTTGTTTCTGTCATTCTAACAGCTCAATCAGAGCATTTTAGTAATGAAGAGTGTTCTTTGTCAAAACTGACATTCTCATCATCCAATGATGCACTGTGTCACAAAATGCAGTTTTCAGCTCAGAAAGCTTGTTTCTGACATTCTAACAGCTCAATTAGAGCATTTTAGTAATGAACAGTGTTCTTTGTCAAAACTGACATTCTCATCATCCACTGATGAACTGTTTCACAAAATGCAGTTTTCAGCTCAGAAAGCTTGTTTCTGACATTCTAACAGCTCAATCAGAGCATTTTAGTAATGAAGAGTGTTCTTTGTCAAAACTGACATTCTCATCCATCCACTGATGCACTTTGTCACAAAATGCAGTTTCCAGCTCAGAAAGCTTGTTTCTGACATTCTAAAAGCTCAATTAGAGCATTTTAGTAATGAACAGTGTTCTTTGTCAATACTGACATTCTCATCATCCACTGATGCACTCTGTCACAAAATGCAGTTTTCAGCTCAGAAAGCTTGTTTCTGACATTCTAACAACTCAATTAGAGCATTTTAGTAATGAACAGTGTTCTTTGTCAAAACTGACATTCTCATCATTCACTGATGCACTCTGTCACAAAATGCAGTTTTCAGCTCAGAAAGCTTGTTTCTGACATTCTAACAGCTCAATTAGAGCATTTTAGTAATGAACAATGTTCTTTGTCAAAACTAACATTCTCATCATCTACTGATGAACTGTGTCACAAAATGCAGTTTTCAGCTCAGAAAGCTTGTTTCTGAAATTCTAACAGCTCAATTAGAGCATTTTAGCAATGAACAGTGTTCTTTGTCAAAACTGACATTCTCATCATCCTCTGATGGACATTGTCACAAAATTATTTTTTTAGCCCAGGAAGCTTGTTTCTGTCATTCTAACAGCTCAATCAGAGCATTTTAGTAATGAAGAGTGTTCTTTGTCAAAACTGACATTCTCATCATCCACTGATGCACTGTGTCACAAAATGCAGTTTTCAGCTCAGAAAGCTTGTTTCTGACATTCTAACAGCTCAATTAGAGCATTTTAGTAATGAACAGTGTTCTTTGTCAAAACTGACATTCTCATCATCCACTGATGAACTGTTTCACAAAATGCAGTTTTCAGCTCAGAAAGCTTGTTTCTGACATTCTAACAGCTCAATCAGAGCATTTTAGTAATGAAGAGTGTTCTTTGTCAAAACTGACATTCTCATCATCCACTGATGCACTTTGTCACAAAATGCAGTTTCCAGCTCAGAAAGCTTGTTTCTGACATTCTAAAAGCTCAATTAGAGCATTTTAGTAATGAACAGTGTTCTTTGTCAATACTGACATTCTCATCATCCACTGATGCACTCTGTCACAAAATGCAGTTTTCAGCTCAGAAAGCTTGTTTCTGACATTCTAACAGCTCAATTAGAGCATTTCAGTAATGAACAGTGTTCTTTGTCAAAACTGACATTCTCATCATCCACTGATGCACTCTGTCACAAAATGCAGTTTTCAGCTCAGAAAGCTTGTTTCTGACATTCTAACAGCTCAATTAGAGCATTTTAGTAATGAACAGTGTTCTTTGTCAAAACTGACATTCTCATCATCCACTGATGAACTGTTTCACAAAATGCAGTTTTCAGCTCAGAAAGCTTGTTTCTGACATTCTAACAGCTCAATCAGAGCATTTTAGTAATGAAGAGTGTTCTTTGTCAAAACTGACATTCTCATCATCCACTGATGCACTTTGTCACAAAATGCAGTTTCCAGCTCAGAAAGCTTGTTTCTGACATTCTAAAAGCTCAATTAGAGCATTTTAGTAATGAACAGTGTTCTTTGTCAATACTGACATTCTCATCATCCACTGATGCACTTTGTCACAAAATGCAGTTTTCAGCTCAGAAAGCTTGTTTCTGACATTCTAACAGCTCAATTAGAGCATTTTAGTAATGAAAAGTGTTCTTTGTCAAAACTGACATTCTCATCATCCACTGATGCACTTTGTCACAAAATGTAGTTCTCAGCTCAGAAAGCTTGTTTCTGACATTCTAACAGCTCAATTAGAGCATTTCAGTAATGAACAGTGTTCTTTGTCAAAACTGACATTCTCATCATCTACTGATGAACTGTGTCACAAAATGCAGTTTTCAGCTCAGCAAGCTTGTTTCTGACATTCTAACAGCTCACTTAGAGCATTTTTGTAATGAACAGTGTTCTTTGTCAAAACTGACATTGTCATCATCCTCTGATGGACATTGTCACAAAATGATTTTTTTAGCCCAGAAAGCTTGTTTCTGTCATTCTAACAGCTCAATCAGAGCATTTTAGTAATGAAGAGTGTTCTTTGTCAAAACTGACATTCTCATCATCCACTGATGCACTCTGTGACAAAATGCAGTTTTCAGCTCAGAAAGCTTGTTTCTGACATTCTAACAGCTCAATTAGAGCATTTTAGTAATGAACAGTGTTCTTTGTCAAAACTGACATTCTCATCATCCACTGATGCACTCTGTCACAAAATGCAGTTTTCAGCTCAGAAAGCTTGTTTCTGACATTCTAACAGTTCAATTAGAGCATTTTAGTAATGAACAGTGTTCTTTCTCAAAACTGACATTCTCATCATCCACTGATGCACTTTGTCACAAAATGCAGTTTTCAGCTCAGAAAGCTTGTTTCTGACATTCTAACAGCTCAATTAGAAAATTTTAGTAATGAACAGTGTTCTTTGTCAAAACTGACATTCTCATCATCCACTGATGCACTTTTTCAAAAAATGTAGTTCTCAGGTCAGAAATCTTGTTTCTGACATTCTAACAGCTCAATTAGAGCATTTCAGTAATGTACGGTGTTCTTTGTCAAAACTGACATTCTCATCATCCACTGATGCACTGTGTCACAAAATGCAGTTTTCAGCTCAGAAAGCTTGTTTCTGACATTCTAACAGCTCAATTAGAGCATTTTAGTAATGAACAGTGTTCTTTGTCAAAACTGACATTCTCATCATCCACTGATGAACTGTTTCACAAAATGCAGTTTTCAGCTCAGAAAGCTTGTTTCTGACATTCTAACAGCTCAATCAGAGCATTTAGTAATGAAGAGTGTTCTTTGTCAAAACTGACATTCTCATCATCCACTGATGCACTTTGTCACAAAATGCAGTTTCCAGCTCAGAAAGCTTGTTTCTGACATTCTAAAAGCTCAATTAGAGCATTTTAGTAATGAACAGTGTTCTTTGTCAATACTGACATTCTCATCATCCACTGATGCACTCTGTCACAAAATGCAGTTTTCAGCTCAGAAAGCTTGTTTCTGACATTCTAACAGCTCAATTAGAGCATTTCAGTAATGAACAGTGTTCTTTGTCAAAACTGACATTCTCATCATCCACTGATGCACTCTGTCACAAAATGCAGTTTTCAGCTCAGAAAGCTTGTTTCTGACATTCTAACAGCTCAATTAGAGCATTTTAGTAATGAAGAGTGTTCTTTGTCAAAACTGACATTCTCATCATCCACTGATGCACTTTGTCACAAAATACAGTTTCCAGCTCAGAAAGCTTGTTTCTGACATTCTAAAAGCTCAATTAGAGCATTTTAGTAATGAACAATGTTCTTTGTCAATACTGACATTCTCATCATCCACTGATGCACTTTGTCACAAAATGCAGTTTTCAGCTCAGAAAGCTTGTTTCTGACATTCTAACAGCTCAATTAGAACATTTCAGTAATGAACAGTGTTCTTTGTCAAAACTTAGTTTCTCATCATCCTCTGATGGACATTGTCACAAAATGCATTTTTTAGCCCAGAAAGCTTGTTTCTGTCATTCTAACAGCTCAATTAGAGCATTTTAGTAATGAACAGTGTTCTTTGTCAAAACTGACATTCTCATCATCCACTGATGCACTTTGTCACAAAATGTAGTTCTCAGCTCAGAAAGCTTGTTTCTGACATTCTAAAAGCTCAATTAGAGCATTTTAGTAATGAACAGTGTTCTTTGTCAAAACTGACATTCTCATCATCCACTGATGCACTTTGTCACAAAATGCAGTTTTCAGCTCAGAAAGCTTGTTTCTGAGATTCTAACAGCTCAATTAGAGCATTTCAGTAATGAACAGTGTTCTTTGTCAAAACTGACATTCTCATCATCTACTGATGAAGTGTGTCACAAAATGCAGTTTTCAGCTCAGAAAGCTTGTTTCTGAAATTCTAACAGCTCAATTAGAGCATTTTAGCAATGAACAGTGTTCTTTGTCACAAAATTATTTTTTTAGCCCAGGAAGCTTGTTTCTGTCATTCTAACAGCTCAATCAGAGCATTTTAGTAATGAAGAGTGTTCTTTGTCAAAACTGACATTCTCATCATCCACTGATGCACTGTGTCACAAAATGCAGTTTTCAGCTCAGAAAGCTTGTTTCTGACATTCTAACAGCTCAATTAGAGCATTTTAGTAATGAACAGTGTTCTTTGTCAAAACTGACATTCTCATCATCCACTGATGAACTGTTTCACAAAATGCAGTTTTCAGCTCAGAAAGCTTGTTTCTGACATTCTAACAGCTCAATCAGAGCATTTTAGTAATGAAGAGTGTTCTTTGTCAAAACTGACATTCTCATCATCCACTGATGCACTGTGTCACAAAATGCAGTTTTCAGCTCAGAAAGCTTGTTTCTGAAATTCTAACAGCTCAATTAGAGCATTTTAGTAATGAACAGTGTTCTTTGTCAAAACTGACATTCTCATCATCCACTGATGAACTGTTTCACAAAATGCAGTTTTCAGCTCAGAAAGCTTGTTTCTGACATTCTAACAGCTCAATCAGAGCATTTTAGTAATGAAGAGTGTTCTTTGTCAAAACTGACATTCTCATCATCCACTGATGCACTTTGTCACAAAATGCAGTTTCCAGCTCAGAAAGCTTGTTTCTGACATTCTAAAAGCTCAATTAGAGCATTTTAGTAATGAACAGTGTTCTTTGTCAATACTGACATTCTCATCATCCACTGATGCACTCTGTCACAAAATGCAGTTTTCAGCTCAGAAAGCTTGTTTCTGACATTCTAACAGCTCAATTAGAGCATTTCAGTAATGAACAGTGTTCTTTGTCAAAACTGACATTCTCATCATCTACTGATGAACTGTGTCACAAAATGCAGTTTTCAGCTCAGCAAGCTTGTTTCTGACATTCTAACAGCTCACTTAGAGCATTTTTGAAATGAACAGTGTTCTTTGTCAAAACTGACATTGTCATCATCCTCTGATGGACATTGTCACAAAATGATTTTTTTAGCCAAGAAAGCTTGTTTCTGTCATTCTAACAGCTCAATCAGAGCATTTTAGTAATGAAGAGTGTTCTTTGTCAAAACTGACATTCTCATCATCCACTGATGCACTCTGTCACAAAATGCAGTTTTCAGCTCAGAAAGCTTGTTTCTGACATTCTAACAGCTCAATTAGAGCATTTTAGTAATGAACAGTGTTCTTTGTCGAAACTGACATTCTCATCATCCACTGATGCACTCTGTCACAAAATGCAGTTTTCAGCTCAGAAAGCTTGTTTCTGACATTCTAACAGCTCAATTAGAGCATTTTAGTAATGAACAGTGTTCTTTGTCAAAACTGACATTCTCATCATCCACTGATGCACTCTGTCACAAAATGCAGTTTTCAGCTCAGAAAGCTTGTTTCTGACATTCTAACAGTTCAATTAGAGCATTTTAGTAATGAACAGTGTTCTTTGTCAAAACTGACATTCTCATCATCCACTGATGCACTTTGTCACAAAATGCAGTTTTCAGCTCAGAAAGCTTGTTTCTGACATTCTAACAGCTCAATTAGAAAATTTTAGTAATGAACAGTGTTCTTTGTCAAAACTGACATTCTCATCATCCACTGATGCACTTTTTCAAAAAATGTAGTTCTCAGCTCAGAAATCTTGTTTCTGACATTCTAACAGCTCAATTAGAGCATTTCAGTAATATACGGTGTTCTTTGTCAAAACTGACATTCTCATCATCCACTGATGCACTTTGTCACAAAATGCAGTTTGCAGCTCAGAAAGCTTGTTTCTGACATTCTAACAACTCAATTAGAGCATTTTAGTAATGAACAGTGTTCTTTGTCAAAACTGACATTCTCATCATTCACTGATGCACTCTGTCACAAAATGCAGTTTTCAGCTCAGAAAGCTTGTTTCTGACATTCTAACAGCTCAATTAGAGCATTTTAGTAATGAACAGTGTTCTTTGTCAAAACTGACATTCTCATCATCCACTGATGAACTGTGTCACAAAATGCAGTTTTCAGCTCAGCAAGCTTATTTCTGACATTCTAACAGCTCAATTAGAGCATTTTAGTAATGAACAGTGTTCTTTGTCAAAACTGACATTCTCATCATCCTCTGATGGACATTGTCACAAAATGATTTTTTTAACCCAGGAAGCTTGTTTCTGTCATTCTAACAGCTCAATTAGAGCATTTTAGTAATGAACAGTGTTCTTTGTCAATACTGACATTCTCATCATCCACTGATGCACTCTGTCACAAAATGCAGTTTTCAGCTCAGAAAGCTTGTTTCTGACATTCTAACAGCTCAATTAGAGCATTTCAGTAATGAACAGTGTTCTTTGTCAAAACTGACATTCTCATCATCCACTGATGCACTCTGTCACAAAATGCAGTTTTCAGCTCAGAAAGCTTGTTTCTGACATTCTAACAGCTCAATTAGAGCATTTTAGTAATGAACAGTGTTCTTTGTCAAAACTGACATTCTCATCATCCACTGATGAACTGTTTCACAAAATGCAGTTTTCAGCTCAGAAAGCTTGTTTCTGACATTCTAACAGCTCAATCAGAGCATTTTAGTAATGAAGAGTGTTCTTTGTCAAAACTGACATTCTCATCATCCACTGATGCACTTTGTCACAAAATGTAGTTCTCAGCTCAGAAAGCTTGTTTCTGACATTCTAAAAGCTCAATTAGAGCATTTTAGTAATGAACAATGTTCTTTGTCAATACTGACATTCTCATCATCCACTGATGCACTTTGTCACAAAATGCAGTTTTCAGCTCAGAAAGCTTGTTTCTGACATTCTAACAGCTCAATTAGAACATTTCAGTAATGAACAGTGTTCTTTGTCAAAACTGAGTTTCTCATCATCCTCTGATGGACATTGTCACAAAATGCATTTTTTAGCCCAGAAAGCTTGTTTCTGTCATTCTAACAGCTCAATTAGAGCATTTTAGTAATGCACAGTGTTCTTTGTCAAAACTGACATTCTCATCATCCACTGATGCACTTTGTCACAAAATGTAGTTCTCAGCTCAGAAAGCTTGTTTCTGACATTCTAAAAGCTCAATTAGAGCATTTTAGTAATGAACAGTGTTCTTTGTCAATACTGACATTCTCATCATCCACTGATGCACTTTGTCACAAAATGCAGTTTTCAGCTCAGAAAGCTTGTTTCTGAGATTCTAACAGCTCAATTAGAGCATTTTAGTAATGAACAGTGTTCTTTGTCAAAACTGACATTCTCATCATCCACTGATGAACTGTTTCACAAAATGCAGTTTTCAGCTCAGAAAGCTTGTTTCTGACATTCTAACAGCTCAATCAGATCATTTTAGTAATGAAGAGTGTTCTTTGTCAAAACTGACATTCTCATCATCCACTGATGCACTGTGTCACAAAATGCAGTTTTCAGCTCAGAAAGCTTGTTTCTGACATTCTAATAGCTCAATTAGAGCATTTTAGTAATGAACAGTGTTCTTTGTCAATACTGACATTCTCATCATCCACTGATGCACTCTGTCACAAAATGCAGTTTTCAGCTCAGAAAGCTTGTTTCTGACATTCTAACAGCTCAATTAGAGCATTTCAGTAATGAACAGTGTTCTTTGTCAAAACTGACATTCTCATCATCCACTGATGCACTCTGTCACAAAATGCAGTTTTCAGCTCAGAAAGCTTGTTTCTGACAATCTAACAGCTCAATTAGAGCATTTTAGTATTGAACAGTGTTCTTTGTCAAAACTGACATTCTCATCATCCACTGATGAACTGTTTCACAAAATGCAGTTTTCAGCTCAGAAAGCTTGTTTCTGACATTCTAACAGCTCAATCAGATCATTTTAGTAATGAAGAGTGTTCTTTGTCAAAACTGACATTCTCATCATCCACTGATGCACTTTGTCACAAAATGCAGTTTCCAGCTCAGAAAGCTTGTTTCTGACATTCTAAAAGCTCAATTAGAGCATTTTAGTAATGAACAGTGTTCTTTGTCAATACTGACATTCTCATCATCCACTGATGCACTTTGTCACAAAATGCAGTTTTCAGCTCAGAAAGCTTGTTTCTGAGATTCTAACAGCTCAATTAGAGCATTTCAGTAATGAACAGTGTTCTTTGTCAAAACTGACATTCTCATCATCTACTGATGAACTGTGTCACAAAATGCAGTTTTCAGCTCAGAAAGCTTGTTTCTGACATTCTAACAGCTCAATTAGAGCATTTTAGCAATGAACAGTGTTCTTTGTCAAAACTGACATTCTCATCATCCTATGATGGACATTGTCACAAAATTATTTTTTTAGCCCAGGAAGCTTGTTTCTGTCATTCTAACAGCTCAATCAGAGCATTTTAGTAATGAAGAGTGTTCTTTGTCAAAACTGACATTCTCATCATCCACTGATGCACTGTGTCACAAAATGCAGTTTTCAGCTCAGAAAGCTTGTTTCTGACATTCTAACAGCTCAATTAGAGCATTTTAGTAATGAACAGTGTTCTTTGTCAAAACTGACATTCTCATCATCCACTGATGAACTGTTTCACAAAATGCAGTTTTCAGCTCAGAAAGCTTGTTTCTGACATTCTAACAGCTCAATCAGAGCATTTTAGTAATGAAGAGTGTTCTTTGTCAAAACTGACATTCTCATCATCCACTGATGCACTTTGTCACAAAATGCAGTTTCCAGCTCAGAAAGCTTGTTTCTGACATTCTAAAAGCTCAATTAGAGCATTTTAGTAATGAACAGTGTTCTTTGTCAATACTGACATTCTCATCATCCACTGATGCACTTTGTCACAAAATGCAGTTTGCAGCTCAGAAAATTGTTTCTGACATTCTAACGGCTCAAATAGAGCATTTTAGTAATGAACAGTGTTCTTTGTCAAAACTGACATTCTCATCATCCACTGATGCACTTTGTCACAAAATGCAGTTTCCAGGTCAGAAAGCTTGTTTCTGACATTCTAAAAGCTCAATTAGAGCATTTTAGTAATGAACAGTGTTCTTTGTCAATACTGACATTCTCATCATCCACTGATGCACTTTGTCACAAAATGCAGTTTTCAGCTCAGAAAGCTTGTTTCTGACATTCTAACAGCTCAATTAGAACATTTCAGTAATGAACAGTGTTCTTTGTCAAAACTGAGTTTCTCATCATCCTCTGATGGACATTGTCACAAAATGCATTTTTTAGCCCAGAAAGCTTGTTTCTGTCATTCTAACAGCTCAATTAGAGCATTTTAGTAATGAACAGTGTTCTTTGTCAAAACTGACATTCTCATCATCCACTGATGCACTTTGTCACAAAATGTAGTTCTCAGCTCAGAAAGCTTGTTTCTGACATTCTAAAAGCTCAATTAGAGCATTTTAGTAATGAACAGTGTTCTTTGTCAAAACTGACATTCTCATCATCTACTGATGAACTGTGTCACAAAATGCAGTTTTCAGCTCAGAAAGCTTGTTTCTGACATTCTAACAGCTCAATTAGAGCATTTTAGCAATGAACAGTGTTCTTTGTCAAAACTGACATTCTCATCATCCTCTGATGGACATTGTCACAAAATTATTTTTTTAGCCCAGGAAGCTTGTTTCTGTCATTCTAACAGCTCAATCAGAGCATTTTAGTAATGAAGAGTGTTCTTTGTCAAAACTGACATTCTCATCATCCACTGATGCACTGTGTCACAAAATGCAGTTTTCAGCTCAGAAAGCTTGTTTCTGACATTCTAACAGCTCAATTAGAGCATTTTAGTAATGAACAGTGTTCTTTGTCAAAACTGACATTCTCATCATCCACTGATGAACTGTTTCACAAAATGCAGTTTTCAGCTCAGAAAGCTTGTTTCTGACATTCTAACAGCTCAATCAGAGCATTTTAGTAATGAAGAGTGTTCTTTGTCAAAACTGACATTCTCATCATCCACTGATGCACTTTGTCACAAAATGCAGTTTCCAGCTCAGAAAGCTTGTTTCTGACATTCTAAAAGCTCAATTAGAGCATTTTAGTAATGAACAGTGTTCTTTGTCAATACTGACATTCTCATCATCCACTGATGCACTCTGTCACAAAATGCAGTTTTCAGCTCAGAAAGCTTGTTTCTGACATTCTAACAGCTCAATTAGAGCATTTCAGTAATGAACAGTGTTCTTTGTCAAAACTGACATTCTCATCATCCACTGATGCACTCTGTCACAAAATGCAGTTTTCAGCTCAGAAAGCTTGTTTCTGACATTCTAACAGCTCAATTAGAGCATTTTAGTAATGAACAGTGTTCTTTGTCAAAACTGACATTCTCATCATCCACTGATGAACTGTTTCACAAAATGCAGTTTTCAGCTCAGAAAGCTTGTTTCTGACATTCTAACAGCTCAATCAGAGCATTTTAGTAATGAAGAGTGTTCTTTGTCAAAACTGACATTCTCATCATCCACTGATGCACTTTGTCACAAAATGTAGTTCTCAGCTCAGAAAGCTTGTTTCTGACATTCTAAAAGCTCAATTAGAGCATTTTAGTAATGAACAATGTTCTTTGTCAATACTGACATTCTCATCATCCACTGATGCACTTTGTCACAAAATGCAGTTTTCAGCTCAGAAAGCTTGTTTCTGACATTCTAACAGCTCAATTAGAACATTTCAGTAATGAACAGTGTTCTTTGTCAAAACTGAGTTTCTCATCATCCTCTGATGGACATTGTCACAAAATGCATTTTTTAGCCCAGAAAGCTTGTTTCTGTCATTCTAACAGCTCAATTAGAGCATTTTAGTAATGAACAGTGTTCTTTGTCAAAACTGACATTCTCATCATCCACTGATGCACTTTGTCACAAAATGTAGTTCTCAGCTCAGAAAGCTTGTTTCTGACATTCTAAAAGCTCAATTAGAGCATTTTAGTAATGAACAGTGTTCTTTGTCAATACTGACATTCTCATCATCCACTGATGCACTTTGTCACAAAATGCAGTTTTCAGCTCAGAAAGCTTGTTTCTGAAATTCTAACAGCTCAATTAGAGCATTTTAGCAATGAACAGTGTTCTTTGTCAAAACTGACATTCTCATCATCCTCTGATGGACATTGTCACAAAATTATTTTTTTAGCCCAGGAAGCTTGTTTCTGTCATTCTAACAGCTCAATCAGAGCATTTTAGTAATGAAGAGTGTTCTTTGTCAAAACTGACATTCTCATCATCCACTGATGCACTGTGTCACAAAATGCAGTTTTCAGCTCAGAAAGCTTGTTTCTGACATTCTAACAGCTCAATTAGAGCATTTTAGTAATGAACAGTGTTCTTTGTCAAAACTGACATTCTCATCATCCACTGATGAACTGTTTCACAAAATGCAGTTTTCAGCTCAGAAAGCTTGTTTCTGACATTCTAACAGCTCAATCAGATCATTTTAGTAATGAAGAGTGTTCTTTGTCAAAACTGACATTCTCATCATCCACTGATGCACTTTGTCACAAAATGCAGTTTCCAGCTCAGAAAGCTTGTTTCTGACATTCTAAAAGCTCAATTAGAGCATTTTAGTAATGAACAGTGTTCTTTGTCAATACTGACATTCTCATCATCCACTGATGCACTCTGTCACAAAATGCAGTTTTCAGCTCAGAAAGCTTGTTTCTGACATTCTAACAGCTCAATTAGAGCATTTCAGTAATGAACAGTGTTCTTTGTCAAAACTGACATTCTCATCATCCACTGATGCACTCTGTCACAAAATGCAGTTTTCAGCTCAGAAAGCTTGTTTCTGACATTCTAACAGCTCAATTAGAGCATTTTAGTAATGAACAGTGTTCTTTGTCAAAACTGACATTCTCATCATCCACTGATGAACTGTTTCACAAAATGCAGTTTTCAGCTAAGAAAGCTTGTTTCTG
This sequence comes from Barbatula barbatula, assembly GCF_947034865.1. Lineage (NCBI taxonomy): Eukaryota > Metazoa > Chordata > Actinopteri > Cypriniformes > Nemacheilidae > Barbatula > Barbatula barbatula. The sequence continues at coordinate 2,374,599 of NC_136782.1, read as the reverse complement.
ACATTCTAACAGCTCAATCAGAGCATTTTAGTAATGAAGAGTGTTCTTTGTCAAAACTGACATTCTCATCATCCACTGATGCACTTTGTCACAAAATGCAGTTTCCAGCTCAGAAAGCTTGTTTCTGACATTCTAAAAGCTCAATTAGAGCATTTTAGTAATGAACAGTGTTCTTTGTCAATACTGACATTCTCATCATCCACTGATGCACTTTGTCACAAAATGCAGTTTTCAGCTCAGAAAGCTTGTTTCTGACATTCTAACAGCTCAATTAGAGCATTTTAGTAATGAAAAGTGTTCTTTGTCAAAACTGACATTCTCATCATCCACTGATGCACTTTGTCACAAAATGTAGTTCTCAGCTCAGAAAGCTTGTTTCTGACATTCTAACAGCTCAATTAGAGCATTTTAGTAATGAACAGTGTTCTTTGTCAAAACTGACATTCTCATCATCTACTGATGAACTGTGTCACAAAATGCAGTTTTCAGCTCAGCAAGCTTGTTTCTGACATTCTAACAGCTCACTTAGAGCATTTTAGTAATGAAAAGTGTTCTTTGTCAAAACTGACATTCTCATCATCCACTGATGCACTTTGTCACAAAATGTAGTTCTCAGCTCAGAAAGCTTGTTTCTGACATTCTAACAGCTCAATTAGAGCATTTCAGTAATGAACAGTGTTCTTTGTCAAAACTGACATTCTCATCATCTACTGATGAACTGTGTCACAAAATGCAGTTTTCAGCTCAGCAAGCTTGTTTCTGACATTCTAACAGCTCACTTAGAGCATTTTTGCAATGAACAGTGTTCTTTGTCAAAACTGACATTGTCATCATCCTCTGATGGACATTGTCACAAAATGATTTTTTTAGCCCAGAAAGCTTGTTTCTGTCATTCTAACAGCTCAATCAGAGCATTTTAGTAATGAAGAGTGTTCTTTGTCAAAACTGACATTCTCATCATCCACTGATGCACTCTGTCACAAAATGCAGTTTTCAGCTCAGAAAGCTTGTTTCTGACATTCTAACAGCTCAATTAGAGCATTTTAGTAATGAACAGTGTTCTTTGTCAAAACTGACATTCTCATCATCCACTGATGCACTTTGTCACAAAATGCAGTTTCCAGGTCAGAAAGCTTGTTTCTGACATTCTAAAAGCTCAATTAGAGCATTTTAGTAATGAACAGTGTTCTTTGTCAATACTGACATTCTCATCATCCACTGATGCACTTTGTCACAAAATGCAGTTTTCAGCTCAGAAAGCTTGTTTCTGACATTCTAACAGCTCAATTAGAACATTTCAGTAATGAACAGTGTTCTTTGTCAAAACTGAGTTTCTCATCATCCTCTGATGGACATTGTCACAAAATGCATTTTTTAGCCCAGAAAGCTTGTTTCTGTCATTCTAACAGCTCAATTAGAGCATTTTAGTAATGAACAGTGTTCTTTGTCAAAACTGACATTCTCATCATCCACTGATGCACTTTGTCACAAAATGTAGTTCTCAGCTCAGAAAGCTTGTTTCTGACATTCTAAAAGCTCAATTAGAGCATTTTAGTAATGAACAGTGTTCTTTGTCAATACTGACATTCTCATCATCCACTGATGCACTTTGTCACAAAATGCAGTTTTCAGCTCAGCAAGCTTGTTTCTGACATTCTAACAGCTCACTTAGAGCATTTTTGCAATGAACAGTGTTCTTTGTCAAAACTGACATTGTCATCATCCTCTGATGGACATTGTCACAAAATGATTTTTTTAGCCCAGAAAGCTTGTTTCTGTCATTCTAACAGCTCAATCAGAGCATTTTAGTAATGAAGAGTGTTCTTTGTCAAAACTGACATTCTCATCATCCACTGATGCACTCTGTCACAAAATGCAGTTTTCAGCTCAGAAAGCTTGTTTCTGACATTCTAACAGCTCAATTAGAGCATTTTAGTAATGAACAGTGTTCTTTGTCAAAACTGACATTCTCATCATCTACTGATGCACTTTGTCACAAAATGCAGTTTCCAGGTCAGAAAGCTTGTTTCTGACATTCTAAAAGCTCAATTAGAGCATTTTAGTAATGAACAGTGTTCTTTGTCAAAACTGACATTCTCATCATCCACTGATGCACTTTGTCACAAAATGCAGTTTTCAGCTCAGAAAGCTTGTTTCTGACATTCTAACAGCTCAATTAGAACATTTCAGTAATGAACAGTGTTCTTTGTCAAAACTGAGTTTCTCATCATCCTCTGATGGACATTGTCACAAAATGCATTTTTTAGCCCAGAAAGCTTGTTTCTGTCATTCTAACAGCTCAATTAGAGCATTTTAGTAATGAACAGTGTTCTTTGTCAAAACTGACATTCTCATCATCCACTGATGCACTTTGTCACAAAATGTAGTTCTCAGCTCAGAAAGCTTGTTTCTGACATTCTAAAAGCTCAATTAGAGCATTTTAGTAATGAACAGTGTTCTTTGTCAAAACTGACATTCTCATCATCTACTGATGAACTGTGTCACAAAATGCAGTTTTCAGCTCAGAAAGCTTGTTTCTGACATTCTAACAGCTCAATTAGAGCATTTTAGCAATGAACAGTGTTCTTTGTCAAAACTGACATTCTCATCATCCTCTGATGGACATTGTCACAAAATTATTTTTTTAGCCCAGGAAGCTTGTTTCTGTCATTCTAACAGCTCAATCAGAGCATTTTAGTAATGAAGAGTGTTCTTTGTCAAAACTGACATTCTCATCATCCACTGATGCACTGTGTCACAAAATGCAGTTTTCAGCTCAGAAAGCTTGTTTCTGACATTCTAACAGCTCAATTAGAGCATTTTAGTAATGAACAGTGTTCTTTGTCAAAACTGACATTCTCATCATCCACTGATGAACTGTTTCACAAAATGCAGTTTTCAGCTCAGAAAGCTTGTTTCTGACATTCTAACAGCTCAATCAGAGCATTTTAGTAATGAAGAGTGTTCTTTGTCAAAACTGACATTCTCATCATCGACTGATGCACTTTGTCACAAAATGCAGTTTCCAGCTCAGAAAGCTTGTTTCTGACATTCTAAAAGCTCAATTAGAGCATTTTAGTAATGAACAGTGTTCTTTGTCAATACTGACATTCTCATCATCCACTGATGCACTCTGTCACAAAATGCAGTTTTCAGCTCAGAAAGCTTGTTTCTGACATTCTAACAGCTCAATTAGAGCATTTCAGTAATGAACAGTGTTCTTTGTCAAAACTGACATTCTCATCATCCACTGATGCACTCTGTCACAAAATGCAGTTTTCAGCTCAGAAAGCTTGTTTCTGATATTCTAACAGCTCAATTAGAGCATTTTAGTAATGAACAGTGTTCTTTGTCAAAACTGACATTCTCATCATCCACTGATGAACTGTTTCACAAAATGCAGTTTTCAGCTCAGAAAGCTTGTTTCTGACATTCTAACAGCTCAATCAGAGCATTTTAGTAATGAAGAGTGTTCTTTGTCAAAACTGACATTCTCATCATCCACTGATGCACTTTGTCACAAAATGTAGTTCTCAGCTCAGAAAGCTTGTTTCTGACATTCTAAAAGCTCAATTAGAGCATTTTAGTAATGAACAATGTTCTTTGTCAATACTGACATTCTCATCATCCACTGATGCACTTTGTCACAAAATGCAGTTTTCCAGCTCAGAAAGCTTGTTTCTGACATTCTAACAGCTCAATTAGAACATTTCAGTAATGAACAGTGTTCTTTGTCAAAACTGAGTTTCTCATCATCCTCTGATGGACATTGTCACAAAATGCATTTTTTAGCCCAGAAAGCTTGTTTCTGTCATTCTAACAGCTCAATTAGAGCATTTTAGTAATGAACAGTGTTCTTTGTCAAAACTGACATTCTCATCATCCACTGATGCACTTTGTCACAAAATGTAGTTCTCAGCTCAGAAAGCTTGTTTCTGACATTCTAAAAGCTCAATTAGAGCATTTTAGTAATGAACAGTGTTCTTTGTCAATACTGACATTCTCATCATCCACTGATGCACTTTGTCACAAAATGCAGTTTGCAGCTCAGAAAGCTTGTTTCTGAGATTCTAACAGCTCAATTAGAGCATTTCAGTAATGAACAGTGTTCTTTGTCAAAACTAACATTCTCATCATCTACTGATGAACTGTGTCACAAAATGCAGTTTTCAGCTCAGAAAGCTTGTTTCTGAAATTCTAACAGCTCAATTAGAGCATTTTAGCAATGAACAGTGTTCTTTGTCAAAACTGACATTCTCATCATCCTCTGATGGACATTGTCACAAAATTATTTTTTTAGCCCAGGAAGCTTGTTTCTGTCATTCTAACAGCTCAATCAGAGCATTTTAGTAATGAAGAGTGTTCTTTGTCAAAACTGACATTCTCATCATCCACTGATGCACTGTGTCACAAAATGCAGTTTTCAGCTCAGAAAGCTTGTTTCTGACATTCTAACAGCTCAATTAGAGCATTTTAGTAATGAACAGTGTTCTTTGTCAAAACTGACATTCTCATCATCCACTGATGAACTGTTTCACAAAATGCAGTTTTCAGCTCAGAAAGCTTGTTTCTGACATTCTAACAGCTCAATCAGATCATTTTAGTAATGAAGAGTGTTCTTTGTCAAAACTGACATTCTCATCATCCACTGATGCACTTTGTCACAAAATGCAGTTTCCAGCTCAGAAAGCTTGTTTCTGACATTCTAAAAGCTCAATTAGAGCATTTTAGTAATGAACAGTGTTCTTTGTCAATACTGACATTCTCATCATCCACTGATGCACTCTGTCACAAAATGCAGTTTTCAGCTCAGAAAGCTTGTTTCTGACATTCTAACAGCTCAATTAGAGCATTTCAGTAATGAACAGTGTTCTTTGTCAAAACTGACATTCTCATCATCCACTGATGCACTCTGTCACAAAATGCAGTTTTCAGCTCAGAAAGCTTGTTTCTGACATTCTAACAGCTCAATTAGAGCATTTTAGTAATGAACAGTGTTCTTTGTCAAAACTGACATTCTCATCATCCACTGATGAACTGTTTCACAAAATGCAGTTTTCAGCTCAGAAAGCTTGTTTCTGACATTCTAACAGCTCAATCAGAGCATTTTAGTAATGAAGAGTGTTCTTTGTCAAAACTGACATTCTCATCATCCACTGATGCACTTTGTCACAAAATGTAGTTCTCAGCTCAGAAAGCTTGTTTCTGACATTCTAAAAGCTCAATTAGAGCATTTTAGTAATGAACAATGTTCTTTGTCAATACTGACATTCTCATCATCCACTGATGCACTTTGTCACAAAATGCAGTTTTCAGCTCAGAAAGCTTGTTTCTGACATTCTAACAGCTCAATTAGAACATTTCAGTAATGAACAGTGTTCTTTGTCAAAACTGAGTTTCTCATCATCCTCTGATGGACATTGTCACAAAATGCATTTTTTAGCCCAGAAAGCTTGTTTCTGTCATTCTAACAGCTCAATTAGAGCATTTTAGTAATGAACAGTGTTCTTTGTCAAAACTGACATTCTCATCATCCACTGATGCACTTTGTCACAAAATGTAGTTCTCAGCTCAGAAAGCTTGTTTCTGACATTCTAAAAGCTCAATTAGAGCATTTTAGTAATGAACAGTGTTCTTTGTCAATACTGACATTCTCATCATCCACTGATGCACTTTGTCACAAAATGCAGTTTTCAGCTCAGAAAGCTTGTTTCTGAGATTCTAACAGCTCAATTAGAGCATTTCAGTAATGAACAGTGTTCTTTGTCAAAACTAACATTCTCATCATCTACTGATGAACTGTGTCACAAAATGCAGTTTTCAGCTCAGAAAGCTTGTTTCTGAAATTCTAACAGCTCAATTAGAGCATTTTAGCAATGAACAGTGTTCTTTGTCAAAACTGACATTCTCATCATCCTCTGATGGACATTGTCACAAAATTATTTTTTTAGCCCAGGAAGCTTGTTTCTGTCATTCTAACAGCTCAATCAGAGCATTTTAGTAATGAAGAGTGTTCTTTGTCAAAACTGACATTCTCATCATCCACTGATGCACTGTGTCACAAAATGCAGTTTTCAGCTCAGAAAGCTTGTTTCTGACATTCTAACAGCTCAATTAGAGCATTTTAGTAATGAACAGTGTTCTTTGTCAAAACTGACATTCTCATCATCCACTGATGAACTGTTTCACAAAATGCAGTTTTCAGCTCAGAAAGCTTGTTTCTGACATTCTAACAGCTCAATCAGATCATTTTAGTAATGAAGAGTGTTCTTTGTCAAAACTGACATTCTCATCATCCACTGATGCACTTTGTCACAAAATGCAGTTTCCAGCTCAGAAAGCTTGTTTCTGACATTCTAAAAGCTCAATTAGAGCATTTTAGTAATGAACAGTGTTCTTTGTCAATACTGACATTCTCATCATCCACTGATGCACTCTGTCACAAAATGCAGTTTTCAGCTCAGAAAGCTTGTTTCTGACATTCTAACAGCTCAATTAGAGCATTTCAGTAATGAACAGTGTTCTTTGTCAAAACTGACATTCTCATCATCCACTGATGCACTCTGTCACAAAATGCAGTTTTCAGCTCAGAAAGCTTGTTTCTGACATTCTAACAGCTCAATTAGAGCATTTTAGTAATGAACAGTGTTCTTTGTCAAAACTGACATTCTCATCATCCACTGATGAACTGTTTCACAAAATGCAGTTTTCAGCTCAGAAAGCTTGTTTCTGACATTCTAACAGCTCAATTAGAGCATTTTAGTAATGAAAAGTGTTCTTTGTCAAAACTGACATTCTCATCATCCACTGATGCACTTTGTCACAAAATGTAGTTCTCAGCTCAGAAAGCTTGTTTCTGACATTCTAACAGCTCAATTAGAGCATTTCAGTAATGAACAGTGTTCTTTGTCAAAACTGACATTCTCATCATCTACTGATGAACTGTGTCACAAAATGCAGTTTTCAGCTCAGCAAGCTTGTTTCTGACATTCTAACAGCTCACTTAGAGCATTTTTGCAATGAACAGTGTTCTTTGTCAAAACTGACATTGTCATCATCCTCTGATGGACATTGTCACAAAATGATTTTTTTAGCCCAGAAAGCTTGTTTCTGTCATTCTAACAGCTCAATCAGAGCATTTTAGTAATGAAGAGTGTTCTTTGTCAAAACTGACATTCTCATCATCCACTGATGCACTCTGTCACAAAATGCAGTTTTCAGCTCAGAAAGCTTGTTTCTGACATTCTAACAGCTCAATTAGAGCATTTTAGTAATGAACAGTGTTCTTTGTCAAAACTGACATTCTCATCATCCACTGATGCACTCTGTCACAAAATGCAGTTTTCAGCTCAGAAAGCTTGTTTCTGACATTCTAACAGTTCAATTAGAGCATTTTAGTAATGAACAGTGTTCTTTCTCAAAACTGACATTCTCATCATCCACTGATGCACTTTGTCACAAAATGCAGTTTTCAGCTCAGAAAGCTTGTTTCTGACATTCTAACAGCTCAATTAGAAAATTTTAGTAATGAACAGTGTTCTTTGTCAAAACTGACATTCTCATCATCCACTGATGCACTTTTTCAAAAAATGTAGTTCTCAGCTCAGAAATCTTGTTTCTGACATTCTAACAGCTCAATTAGAGCATTTCAGTAATATACGGTGTTCTTTGTCAATACTGACATTCTCATCATCCACTGATGCACTTTGTCACAAAATGCAGTTTGCAGCTCAGAAAGCTTGTTTCTGACATTCTAACAACTCAATTAGAGCATTTTAGTAATGAACAGTGTTCTTTGTCAAAACTGACATTCTCATCATTCACTGATGCACTCTGTCACAAAATGCAGTTTTCAGCTCAGAAAGCTTGTTTCTGACATTCTAACAGCTCAATTAGAGCATTTTAGTAATGAACAGTGTTCTTTGTCAAAACTGACATTCTCATCATCCACTGATGAACTGTGTCACAAAATGCAGTTTTCAGCTCAGCAAGCTTGTTTCTGACATTCTAACAGCTCAATTAGAGCATTTTAGTAATGAACAGTGTTCTTTGTCAAAACTGACATTCTCATCATCCTCTGATGGACATTGTCACAAAATGATTTTTTTAACCCAGGAAGCTTGTTTCTGTCATTCTAACAGCTCAATCAGAGCATTTTAGTAATGAAGAGTGTTCTTTGTCAAAACTGACATTCTCATCATCCACTGATGCACTTTGTCACAAAATGCAGTTTCTAGCTCAGAAAGCTTGTTTCTGACATTCTAACAGCTCAGTTAGAGCATTTTAATAATGAACAGTGTTCTTTGTCAATACTGACATTCTCATCATCCACTGATGCACTTTGTCACAAAATGTAGTTTTCAGCTCAGAAAGCTTGTTTCTGACATTCTAACACCTCAATCAGAGCATTTTAGTAATGAACAGTGTTCTTTGTCAAAACTGACATTCTCATCATCCATTGATGAACTGTGTCACAAAATGCAGTTTTCAGCTCAGCAAGCTTGTTTCTGACATTCTAACAGCTCAATTAGAGCATTTTAGTAATGAACAGTGTTCTTTGTCAAAACTGACATTCTCATCATCCTCTGATGGACATTGTCACAAAATGACTTTTTTAGCCCAGAAAGCTTGTTTCTCTCATTCTAACAGCTCAATCAGAGCATTTTAGTATGAAGAGTGTTCTTTGTCAAAACTGACATTCTCATCATCCACTGATGCACTCTGTCACAAAATGCAGTTTTCAGCTCAGAAAGCTTGTTTCTGACATTCTAACAGCTCAATTAGAGCATTTTAGTAATGGGCAGTGTTCTTTGTCAAAACTGACATTCTCATCATCCACTGATGAACTGTGTCACAAAATGCAGTTTTCAGCTCAGAAATCTTGTTTCTGACATTCTAACAGCTCAATTAGAGCATTTTAGTAATGAACAGTGTTCTTTGTCAAAACTGACATTCTCATCATCCACTGATGAACTGTTTCACAAAATGCAGTTTTCAGCTCAGAAAGCTTGTTTCTGACATTCTAACAGCTCAATCAGAGCATTTTAGTAATGAAGAGTGTTCTTTGTCAAAACTGACATTCTCATCATCCACTGATGCACTCAGTCACAAAATGCAGTTTTCAGCTCAGAAAGCTTGTTTCTGACATCTAACAGCTCAATTAGAGCATTTTAGTTATGAACAGTGTTCTTTGTCAAAACTGACATTCTCATCATCCACTGATGAACTGTTTCACAAAATGCAGTTTTCAGCTCAGAAAGCTTGTTTCTGACATTCTAACAGCTCAATCAGAGCATTTTAGTAATGAAGAGTGTTCTTTGTCAAAACTGACATTCTCATCATCCACTGATGCACTTTGTCACAAAATGCAGTTTCCAGCTCAGAAAGCTTGTTTCTGACATTCTAAAAGCTCAATTAGAGCATTTTAGTAATGAACAGTGTTCTTTGTCAATACTGACATTCTCATCATCCACTGATGCACTCTGTCACAAAATGCAGTTTTCAGCTCAGAAAGCTTGTTTCTGACATTCTAACAGCTCAATTAGAGCATTTCAGTAATGAACAGTGTTCTTTGTCAAAACTGACATTCTCATCATCCACTGATGCACTCTGTCACAAAATGCAGTTTTCAGCTCAGAAAGCTTGTTTCTGACATTCTAACAGCTCAATTAGAGCATTTTAGTAATGAACAGTGTTCTTTGTCAAAACTGACATTCTCATCATCCACTGATGAACTGTTTCACAAAATGCAGTTTTCAGCTCAGAAAGCTTGTTTCTGACATTCTAACAGCTCAATCAGAGCATTTTAGTAATGAAGAGTGTTCTTTGTCAAAACTGACATTCTCATCATCCACTGATGCACTTTGTCACAAAATGCAGTTTCCAGCTCAGAAAGCTTGTTTCTGACATTCTAAAAGCTCAATTAGAGCATTTTCGTAATGAACAATGTTCTTTGTCAATACTGACATTCTCATCATCCACTGATGCACTTTGTCACAAAATGCAGTTTTCAGCTCAGAAAGCTTGTTTCTGACATTCTAACAGCTCAATTAGAACATTTCAGTAATGAACAGTGTTCTTTGTCAAAACTGACATTCTCATCATCCACTGATGCACTTTGTCACAAAATGTAGTTCTCAGCTCAGAAAGCTTGTTTCTGACATTCTAAAAGCTCAATTAGAGCATTTTAGTAATGAACAGTGTTCTTTGTCAATACTGACATTCTCATCATCCACTGATGCACTTTGTCACAAAATGCAGTTTTCAGCTCAGAAAGCTTGTTTCTGAGATTCTAACAGCTCAATTAGAGCATTTCAGTAATGAACAGTGTTCTTTGTCAAAACTGACATTCTCATCATCTACTGATGAACTGTGTCACAAAATGCAGTTCCCTTTCGAGGGAACTCTACACTGCGTCAATGTTGACACTTTGGGGGAACGCCAGCAGCGTGACGCATCTGAATACGTTGTGTGAAACTAATCTCGCGACTTATCGTCGCGCCGCGATTTATCGTCGCGCCGCGATGACGTCACTATGACGTCACGAGTGACGCGCGGCACCGGAAGGTATAAATAGGAAGCGGACGCAATGCAAATCAGCTTCTGCCATTTCAGCAAAGCGCTCTGTGTGTGTGAAGTTTATTGTCTGTTTGTTTACGACGTTGTCTAGATTGTTTATTGAAAACTTTATTAGAAATGAGTAGACAAAAGACCTTTAAGCCATGTGTTTCCCCTTGTCCTCGTTTTATTACGGGTGGGGATACACATGAACTCTGTGTTGAGTGTTTGGGATTTGAGCATGCTAAGGCAGCTCTTAAGGGGGATCCCTGTGAACATTGTTTGTGGCTATCACTAAAAACACTCAACTCTCGTGCTGCTTTGTTTGATGAGTCAGGCAAAATTCGCCAGCCTCACGGATCGGGACCCGCTACTGCCGAGGCAGCGCGGCGTCTCCGTTCGTGGGGCTCGCAGATGGATGTTTATGAGGGTGTAGAGACGGCTTCGGCCTTTTCTCAACCCCCCAGTTCCATTGCCTCTGGAAGGGATACGGGAGCCCGCATGGCGGCTTCTCCCGCCCCATCCAGAAGCCCAATGCACTTCTCTAGCTCTGAGGAGTTAGAGAGTGTTGGTTTTCATGCACGGGACATAGATGAGCCCAATGAAATTCCCCTTTCCCCTGGGTATGAGGAGCTGCTAGAGGTTGTTGGCCGGGCGGTAGCCAGACTTGGCATTGACTGGCCCACAGAGCAACAAGAAGTTTTGTCTGTCAGTAAATTGGATGAAAGATTCTTGGAAAAACGGATACAACCTCAGCGTCGGGGGTTGCCTTTTTTCCCCGATTTACACTCAGAGGTGTCCAAATCGTGGAAAAAACCATACTCTTCTCGCATTTCTTCCACATCCACGAATTTTTCGAATGTGTTAGGGGCTAGAGATAAGGGGTATGGCATGATGCCAAGGGTAGAAGATACGTTGGCCGTGTATCTTTCACCAGATTCGGCATCATCTTTGAAATCCCCGACATTGCCCTCCAAACCATGTAGAGTGACATCTAATTTGGTAGGCAAGGCATATATGGCTTCAGGTCGGGCTGGATCATGCCTACACACCATGGGTCTATTGCAGGCATACCAGGCCGACTTGCTGGGGGATATTAAAGAGGGCGAGGTAATAGATCCAAGTCTGCTCAACGAGTTGAGAACAGCAGCAGATCTTACTCTTCGGGCCACTAAGGAGACAGCCCAAGCTGTTGGGCGCTCCATGTCAGCACTGGTAGCCACAGAGAGACACCTGTGGGTAAATCTGTCAGGCATTAAGGAGAGAGATAAAACTGTGCTGCTTGATGCACCTCTCTCCTCGGAAGGCCTCTTTGGTGGTGCGGTCGAGACAGTTGTTGACCGTTTCCAGGAGACAAAACGCCAGGCTGCTGCGTTTCATAAATATTTACCTCTCCGCTCTTATCCCCAGGGGTCTGCAGTCCAAGGACAGCCCCAGCCATCTACAAGCTCCTCATATTGGCAGCAGCAGAAGCAGAGTGTAGCTACTCGAACCCCCCCTCAGAGAGCTTGGGGGTCGAGGCAGCAACCTCCTAAACCTGCTAGGCAGGCGAAGCCGGATCTGAGAACAGTCATCGTCTCAAACCGGAAGGCTGCTGCAAAGAGGTCCTGATGTGTTTTCAGGACATCCGAGGGCGGCTCCTCTTGGAGGACTGAAAAGTTCGATCCTTCCAAGAAGTCCTCAGAAAATCTTTACGTTAACCCCGCCGTCCAAGACGTTTCGGGGCACGTCCGTTTCTATTACATGGAATCATCAGAGTCTACCCGAAGATGCTGTAGACCTAGTGAATCTGCAAATAAAATCAACAGTCCGACCATCCCCTGCCGGTCAGCCGCTTCAGGGCATCGGGCTTCACACAACCGACATCAATGTCGAAAGGTTGACCCCTTAGCATACCTTTCTCTACGAGTGGAGAAAGCTTTACAAATTCTAATGGGGTAGTAGAAGGGTAAGAGTTGTCTCTCTTGGTGAAAGGGGCCATAGAATATGTTCCCCCCCATGAGAGTCAGATCGGCTTTAAACAGCCGGTACTTCACAGTCGGAAGAAGGATGGAGGGCTGAGGCCCATTTTTATATCTGAGAAATCTCAACAAATCTGAAGAGATACAAGCTCAAGATACTCACTGTCCCTATTATTGTGGCCGGAATCAGATCAGAAGACTGGTTAACCACAATAGTGCTGAATAGGGTTTGCTTTCGGGGGCAAAGCTTACCTATATCGAGTTCTTCCATACGGCCTTGTTCTTTCCTCACGCACCTTCACAAAATGCATGGATTCAGCCCTTGCTCCATTGAGACTTCAAGGGATCCATATACTAAATTACATAGACAACTGGTTAATATTAGTTCAGTTTCACAATATGGCGATTCGACATTGAGATCTCGTTCTCGACCATATGAAGCGTGGGGGGTTACGGCTCAATGCCAAAAAGAGCAACTAAACTCCTCAATAGAGGTAGTATAGGATTCGGTCACGATGCAGGCACGATTGTCCCCTGCACGTGTCGAATAGATCCTGACAGCAGTGTCCAGGATCAAGTAAGGTCATGCTTACACTGTCAAGCATTTCTGTGAATTTTTTGGTCTAATGGCAGCAGCGTCCAACGTGATTCCTTTGGCCTCCTGCACATGAGATCTTTACAGTGGTGGCTAAAAGGCAAAAGGTTTTCCTCGAGAGGTAACCCGTTCTGTATGATCAGGTTAACGCGCAGATGCCTTCGTTTCCTGGTTATATGGAAGAATCCTTGGTTTCTCAATCAAGGGTTGAAATTGGAGTGCAGCATCACCAACTGCACAAATATTGCCTGGAGATTAGCTGTACTACAAGTACTGAGGTACTTCCTTCCAGTCCTTAGAGGCCATCATGTTCTTATCAACAGAATACGATAGTTCTCTTACATAAATCTTCAAGGGGGCCTGAGACTACGCCCTCTCTGCAGACTGGCGCACTAGGTTCTCCTATGGGCCCAGGAGAAGTTTACATCGCTCAGGGCAGTGTACATCCCTGGAGTCCAGAATGTGGGAGCAGACACGCTGTCAAGGCAGGGGCTGAGGCCCGGGGGAGAGGAGACTCCATCGACCTGTTTGCGTCCCAAGAGACGTTTCATTGTCCTCTGTGGTCTTCATTTACACGCCCAGCTCCGTTGGGACTGGACGCCCTGGTACAGACATTGCCACAACGGCATCTGTAAGCTTTCCCTCCGATCGCTCTGCTCCCAGGACTTCTAGAAAGAGTCCGACATACATTAAAGTGTATGTGGCAGCTATCTCGGCCTGTCACCCCCTATACCCGAGGGTTCTCTGGGGAGACATCCCTTAGCTGTTCGGTTCCTGCATGGAACCATGAGGATGAGGCCTTCATCTCAGGTGAAAGTTCCTGCTCTAGACTGTGATTCTAGAAGGGCTTTCCCAGATGCCATTTAAGGCCATTGAGTCTAGCTGGGACATTCATTTATCCCTCAAGCTAGCCTGTCTGGTAGTCATTACCTCTCTTTGGAGGGTAGGCGACCTTCAAGCTTTATCAGCTTCTCAATCTTGTTTGGAGTTAGCTCCAGGCTTTTCATCCTCCACCTCACGAGATAGCGGATAACCGAAGGTAATAATTGTCATGCCCTGTCTGGGCGTTAGAAGAATATGTGCAGGTCTTCTTTATGACGAAATTCTAACCGACTGTTGGTCTGTTTTGGACCTCGTAACAGAGGTCAACCAACCTCTAAGCAGCCCATTTGTAAATAGATGGTAGAGGCAATTTCTTTAGCTTACGAGGTGCGTGGAATACCTTCACCTCTGCTAGTAAGGGCACATTCAACTCGGAGTATGGCTTCCTCGCGGGCCCTTCTGTCGGGCGTCTATGCGGGATGTTTATATGGTACTACAAACTGGACCTCTTTTCTTTACCTGGAACCCAGGCACTTTTGTCCTGAGATGTGCGTGGATACCTTCACACTTGGACAGACACAATGCATTATGGCGTAGTGGGCATTTCGTTCCCCAAAGTGTCAACATTGACGCAGTGTAGAGTTCCCTCGAAAGGGAACGTCTCAGGTTACGACTGTAACCGTAGTTCCCTGAGACAGGGAACGAGACACTGCGTCGTTGTGCCATAACTCCCTGTGCCTGGAGCATTTGCTTCAATAATTTTTGCAGAAGCTGATTTGCATTGCGTCCGCTTCCTATTTATACCTTCCGGTGCCGCGCGTCACTCGTGACGTCATAGTGACGTCATCGCGGCGCGACGATAAATCGCGGCGCGACGATAAGTCGCGAGATTAGTTTCACACAACGTATTCAGATGCGTCACGCTGCTGGCGTTCCCCCAAAGTGTCAACATTGACGCAGTGTCTCGTTCCCTGTCTCAGGGAACTACGGTTACAGTCGTAACCTGAGACGTTTTCAGCTCAGAAAGCTTTTTTCTGAAATTCTAACAGCTCAATTAGAGCATTTTAGCAATGAACAGTGTTCTTTGTCAAAACTGACATTCTCATCATCCTCTGATGGACATTGTCACAAAATTATTTTTTTAGCCCAGGAAGCTTGTTTCTGTCATTCTAACAGCTCAATCAGAGCATTTTAGTAATGAAGAGTGTTCTTTTTCAAAACTGACATTCTCATCATCCACTGATGCACTGTGTCACAAAATGCAGTTTTCAGCTCAGAAAGCTTGTTTCTGACATTCTAACAGCTCAATTAGAGCATTTCAGTAATGAACAGTGTTCTTTGTCAAAACTGACATTCTCATCATCTACTGATGAACTGTGTCACAAAATGCAGTTTTCAGCTCAGCAAGCTTGTTTCTGACATTCTAACAGCTCACTTAGAGCATTTTTGCAATGAACAGTGTTCTTTGTCAAAACTGACATTGTCATCATCCTCTGATGGACATTGTCACAAAATGATTTTTTAGCCCAGAAAGCTTGTTTCTGTCATTCTAACAGCTCAATCAGAGCATTTTAGTAATGAAGAGTGTTCTTTGTCAAAACTGACATTCTCATCATCCACTGATGCACTCTGTCACAAAATGCAGTTTTCAGCTCAGAAAGCTTGTTTCTGACATTCTAACAGCTCAATTAGAGCATTTTAGTAATGAACAGTTTTCTTTGTCAAAACTGACATTCTCATCATCCACTGATGAACTGTTTCACAAAATGCAGTTTTCAGCTCAGAAAGCTTGTTTCTGACATTCTAACAGCTCAATCAGAGCATTTTAGTAATGAAGAGTGTTCTTTGTCAAAACTGACATTCTCATCATCCACTGATGCACTTTGTCACAAAATGCAGTTTCCAGCTCAGAAAGCTTGTTTCTGACATTCTAAAAGCTCAATTAGAGCATTTTTGTAATGAACAGTGTTCTTTGTCAATACTGACATTCTCATCATCCACTGATGCACTCTGTCACAAAATGCAGTTTTCAGCTCAGAAAGCTTGTTTCTGACATTCTAACAGCTCAATTAGAGCATTTCAGTAATGAACAGTGTTCTTTGTCAAAACTGACATTCTCATCATCCACTGATGCACTCTGTCACAAAATGCAGTTTTCAGCTCAGAAAGCTTGTTTCTGACATTCTAACAGCTCAATTAGAGCATTTTAGTAATGAACAGTGTTCTTTGTCAAAACTGACATTCTCATCATCCACTGATGAACTGTTTCACAAAATGCAGTTTTCAGCTCAGAAAGCTTGTTTCTGACATTCTAACAGCTCAATCAGAGCATTTTAGTAATGAAGAGTGTTCTTTGTCAAAACTGACATTCTCATCATCCACTGATGCACTATGTCACAAAATGCAGTTTCCAGCTCAGAAAGCTTGTTTCTGACATTCTAACAGCTCAATTAGAACATTTCAGTAATGAACAGTGTTCTTTGTCAAAACTGAGTTTCTCATCATCCTCTGATGGACATTGTCACAAAATGCATTTTTTAGCCCAGAAAGCTTGTTTCTGTCATTCTAACAGCTCAATTAGAGCATTTTAGTAATGAACAGTGTTCTTTGTCAAAACTGACATTCTCATCATCCACTGATGCACTTTGTCACAAAATGTAGTTCTCAGCTCAGAAAGCTTGTTTCTGACATTCTAAAAGCTCAATTAGAGCATTTTAGTAATGAACAGTGTTCTTTGTCAAAACTGACATTCTCATCATCTACTGATGAACTGTGTCACAAAATGCAGTTTTCAGCTCAGAAAGCTTGTTTCTGACATTCTAACAGCTCAATTAGAGCATTTTAGCAATGAACAGTGTTCTTTGTCAAAACTGACATTCTCATCATCCTCTGATGGACATTGTCACAAAATTATTTTTTTAGCCCAGGAAGCTTGTTTCTGTCATTCTAACAGCTCAATCAGAGCATTTTAGTAATGAAGAGTGTTCTTTGTCAAAACTGACATTCTCATCATCCACTGATGCACTGTGTCACAAAATGCAGTTTTCAGCTCAGAAAGCTTGTTTCTGACATTCTAACAGCTCAATTAGAGCATTTTAGTAATGAACAGTGTTCTTTGTCAAAACTGACATTCTCATCATCCACTGATGCACTTTGTCACAAAATGCAGTTTCCAGCTCAGAAAGCTTGTTTCTGACATTCTAAAAGCTCAATTAGAGCATTTTAGTAATGAACAGTGTTCTTTGTCAATACTGACATTCTCATCATCCACTGATGCACTCTGTCACAAAATGCAGTTTTCAGCTCAGAAAGCTTGTTTCTGACATTCTAACAGCTCAATTAGAGCATTTCAGTAATGAACAGTGTTCTTTGTCAAAACTGACATTCTCATCATCCACTGATGCACTCTGTCACAAAATGCAGTTTTCAGCTCAGAAAGCTTGTTTCTGACATTCTAACAGCTCAATTAGAGCATTTTAGTAATGAACAGTGTTCTTTGTCAAAACTGAGTTTCTCATCATCCTCTGATGGACATTGTCACAAAATGCATTTTTTAGCCCAGAAAGCTTGTTTCTGTCATTCTAACAGCTCAATTAGAGCATTTTAGTAATGAACAGTGTTCTTTGTCAAAACTGACATTCTCATCATCCACTGATGCACTTTGTCACAAAATGTAGTTCTCAGCTCAGAAAGCTTGTTTCTGACATTCTAAAAGCTCAATTAGAGCATTTTAGTAATGAACAGTGTTCTTTGTCAATACTGACATTCTCATCATCCACTGATGCACTTTGTCACAAAATGCAGTTTTCAGCTCAGAAAGCTTGTTTCTGAGATTCTAACAGCTCAATTAGAGCATTTCAGTAATGAACAGTGTTCTTTGTCAAAACTAACATTCTCATCATCTACTGATGAACTGTGTCACAAAATGCAGTTTTCAGCTCAGAAAGCTTGTTTCTGAAATTCTAACAGCTCAATTAGAGCATTTTAGCAATGAACAGTGTTCTTTGTCAAAACTGACATTCTCATCATCCTCTGATGGACATTGTCACAAAATTATTTTTTTAGCCCAGGAAGCTTGTTTCTGTCATTCTAACAGCTCAATCAGAGCATTTTAGTAATGAAGAGTGTTCTTTGTCAAAACTGACATTCTCATCATCCACTGATGCACTGTGTCACAAAATGCAGTTTTCAGCTCAGAAAGCTTGTTTCTGACATTCTAACAGCTCAATTAGAGCATTTTAGTAATGAACAGTGTTCTTTGTCAAAACTGACATTCTCATCATCCACTGATGAACTGTTTCACAAAATGCAGTTTTCAGCTCAGAAAGCTTGTTTCTGACATTCTAACAGCTCAATCAGATCATTTTAGTAATGAAGAGTGTTCTTTGTCAAAACTGACATTCTCATCATCCACTGATGCACTTTGTCACAAAATGCAGTTTCCAGCTCAGAAAGCTTGTTTCTGACATTCTAAAAGCTCAATTAGAGCATTTTAGTAATGAACAGTGTTCTTTGTCAATACTGACATTCTCATCATCCACTGATGCACTCTGTCACAAAATGCAGTTTTCAGCTCAGAAAGCTTGTTTCTGACATTCTAACAGCTCAATTAGAGCATTTCAGTAATGAACAGTGTTCTTTGTCAAAACTGACATTCTCATCATCCACTGATGCACTCTGTCACAAAATGCAGTTTTCAGCTCAGAAAGCTTGTTTCTGACATTCTAACAGCTCAATTAGAGCATTTTAGTAATGAACAGTGTTCTTTGTCAAAACTGACATTCTCATTATCCACTGATGAACTGTTTCACAAAATGCAGTTTTCAGCTCAGAAAGCTTGTTTCTGACATTCTAACAGCTCAATCAGAGCATTTTAGTAATGAAGAGTGTTCTTTGTCAAAACTGACATTCTCATCATCCACTGATGCACTTTGTCACAAAATGCAGTTTCCAGCTCAGAAAGCTTGTTTCTGACATCCTAAAAGCTCAATTAGAGCATTTTAGTAATGAACAGTGTTCTTTGTCAATACTGACATTCTCATCATCCACTGATGCACTTTGTCACAAAATGCAGTTTTCAGCTCAGAAAGCTTGTTTCTGACATTCTAACAGCTCAATTAGAGCATTTTAGTAATGAAAAGTGTTCTTTGTCAAAACTGACATTCTCATCATCCACTGATGCACTTTGTCACAAAATGTAGTTCTCAGCTCAGAAAGCTTGTTTCTGACATTCTAACAGCTCAATTAGAGCATTTCAGTAATGAACAGTGTTCTTTGTCAAAACTGACATTCTCATCATCTACTGATGAACTGTGTCACAAAATGCAGTTTTCAGCTCAGCAAGCTTGTTTCTGACATTCTAACAGCTCACTTAGAGCATTTTTGCAATGAACAGTGTTCTTTGTCAAAACTGACATTGTCATCATCCTCTGATGGACATTGTCACAAAATGATTTTTTAGCCCAGAAAGCTTGTTTCTGTCATTCTAACAGCTCAATCAGAGCATTTTAGTAATGAAGAGTGTTCTTTGTCAAAACTGACATTCTCATCATCCACTGATGCACTCTGTCACAAAATGCAGTTTTCAGCTCAGAAAGCTTGTTTCTGACATTCTAACAGCTCAATTAGAGCATTTTAGTAATGAACAGTGT
Source organism: Barbatula barbatula (assembly GCF_947034865.1). Classification (NCBI taxonomy): domain Eukaryota; kingdom Metazoa; phylum Chordata; class Actinopteri; order Cypriniformes; family Nemacheilidae; genus Barbatula; species Barbatula barbatula. The sequence continues at coordinate 2,355,013 of NC_136782.1, read as the reverse complement.
TCTTTGTCAAAACTGACATTCTCATCATCCACTGATGCACTCTGTCACAAAATGCAGTTTTCAGCTCAGAAAGCTTGTTTCTGACATTCTAACAGTTCAATTAGAGCATTTTAGTAATGAACAGTGTTCTTTCTCAAAACTGACATTCTCATCATCCACTGATGCACTTTGTCACAAAATGCAGTTTTCAGCTCAGAAAGCTTGTTTCTGACATTCTAACAGCTCAATTAGAAAATTTTAGTAATGAACAGTGTTCTTTGTCAAAACTGACATTCTCATCATCCACTGATGCACTTTTTCAAAAAATGTAGTTCTCAGCTCAGAAATCTTGTTTCTGACATTCTAACAGCTCAATTAGAGCATTTCAGTAATATACGGTGTTCTTTGTCAATACTGACATTCTCATCATCCACTGATGCACTTTGTCACAAAATGCAGTTTGCAGCTCAGAAAGCTTGTTTCTGACATTCTAACAACTCAATTAGAGCATTTTAGTAATGAACAGTGTTCTTTGTCAAAACTGACATTCTCATCATTCACTGATGCACTCTGTCACAAAATGCAGTTTTCAGCTCAGAAAGCTTGTTTCTGACATTCTAACAGCTCAATTAGAGCATTTTAGTAATGAACAGTGTTCTTTGTCAAAACTGACATTCTCATCATCCACTGATGAACTGTGTCACAAAATGCAGTTTTCAGCTCAGCAAGCTTGTTTCTGACATTCTAACAGCTCAATTAGAGCATTTTAGTAATGAACAGTGTTCTTTGTCAAAACTGACATTCTCATCATCCTCTGATGGACATTGTCACAAAATGATTTTTTTAACCCAGGAAGCTTGTTTCTGTCATTCTAACAGCTCAATCAGAGCATTTTAGTAATGAAGAGTGTTCTTTGTCAAAACTGACATTCTCATCATCCACTGATGCACTTTGTCACAAAATGCAGTTTCTAGCTCAGAAAGCTTGTTTCTGACATTCTAACAGCTCAGTTAGAGCATTTTAATAATGAACAGTGTTCTTTGTCAATACTGACATTCTCATCATCCACTGATGCACTTTGTCACAAAATGTAGTTTTCATCTCAGAAAGCTTGTTTCTGACATTCTAACACCTCAATCAGAGCATTTTAGTAATGAACAGTGTTCTTTGTCAAAACTGACATTCTCATCATCCATTGATGAACTGTGTCACAAAATGCAGTTTTCAGCTCAGCAAGCTTGTTTCTGACATTCTAACAGCTCAATTAGAGCATTTTAGTAATGAACAGTGTTCTTTGTCAAAACTGACATTCTCATCATCCTCTGATGGACATTGTCACAAAATGACTTTTTTAGCCCAGAAAGCTTGTTTCTCTCATTCTAACAGCTCAATCAGAGCATTTTAGTATGAAGAGTGTTCTTTGTCAAAACTGACATTCTCATCATCCACTGATGCACTCTGTCACAAAATGCAGTTTTCAGCTCAGAAAGCTTGTTTCTGACATTCTAACAGCTCAATTAGAGCATTTTAGTAATGGACAGTGTTCTTTGTCAAAACTGACATTCTCATCATCCACTGATGCACTCTGTCACAAAATGCAGTTTTCAGCTCAGAAATCTTGTTTCTGACATTCTAACAGCTCAATTAGAGCATTTTAGTAATGAACAGTGTTCTTTGTCAAAACTGACATTCTCATCATCCACTGATGCACTCAGTCACAAAATGCAGTTTTCAGCTCAGAAAGCTTGTTTCTGACATCTAACAGCTCAATTAGAGCATTTTAGTTATGAACAGTGTTCTTTGTCAAAACTGACATTCTCATCATCCACTGATGAACTGTTTCAAAAAATGCAGTTTTCAGCTCAGAAAGCTTGTTTCTGACATTCTAACAGCTCAATCAGAGCATTTTAGTAATGAAGAGTGTTCTTTGTCAAAACTGACATTCTCATCATCCACTGATGCACTTTGTCACAAAATGCAGTTTCCAGCTCAGAAAGCTTGTTTCTGACATTCTAAAAGCTCAATTAGAGCATTTTAGTAATGAACAGTGTTCTTTGTCAATACTGACATTCTCATCATCCACTGATGCACTCTGTCACAAAATGCAGTTTTCAGCTCAGAAAGCTTGTTTCTGACATTCTAACAGCTCAATTAGAGCATTTTAGTAATGAACAGTGTTCTTTGTCAAAACTGACATTCTCATCATCCACTGATGCACTTTGTCACAAAATGCAGTTTCCAGCTCAGAAAGCTTGTTTCTGACATTCTAAAAGCTCAATTAGAGCATTTTAGTAATGAAGAGTGTTCTTTGTCAAAACTGACATTCTCATCATCCACTGATGCACTTTGTCACAAAATGCAGTTTCCAGCTCAGAAAGCTTGTTTCTGACATTCTAAAAGCTCAATTAGAGCATTTTAGTAATGAACAGTGTTCTTTGTCAATACTGACATTCTCATCATCCACTGATGCACTCTGTCACAAAATGCAGTTTTCAGCTCAGAAAGCTTGTTTCTGACATTCTAACAGCTCAATTAGAGCATTTTAGTAATGAACAGTGTTCTTTGTCAAAACTGACATTCTCATCATCCACTGATGCACTTTGTCACAAAATGCAGTTTCCAGCTCAGAAAGCTTGTTTCTGACATTCTAAAAGCTCAATTAGAGCATTTTAGTAATGAACAATGTTCTTTGTCAATACTGACATTCTCATCATCCACTGATGCACTTTGTCACAAAATGCAGTTTTCAGCTCAGAAAGCTTGTTTCTGACATTCTAACAGCTCAATTAGAACATTTCAGTAATGAACAGTGTTCTTTGTCAATACTGACATTCTCATCATCCACTGATGCACTTTGTCACAAAATGTAGTTCTCAGCTCAGAAAGCTTGTTTCTGACATTCTAAAAGCTCAATTAGAGCATTTTAGTAATGAACAGTGTTCTTTGTCAATACTGACATTCTCATCATCCACTGATGCACTTTGTCACAAAATGCAGTTTTCAGCTCAGAAAGCTTGTTTCTGAGATTCTAACAGCTCAATTAGAGCATTTCAGTAATGAACAGTGTTCTTTGTCAAAACTGACATTCTCATCATCTACTGATGAACTGTGTCACAAAATGCAGTTTTCAGCTCAGAAAGCTTTTTTCTGAAATTCTAACAGCTCAATTAGAGCATTTTAGCAATGAACAGTGTTCTTTGTCAAAACTGACATTCTCATCATCCACTGATGCACTCTGTCACAAAATGCAGTTTTCAGCTCAGAAAGCTTGTTTCTGACATTCTAACAGCTCAATTAGGGCATTTTAGTAATGAACAGTGTTCTTTGTCAAAACTGACATTCTCATCATCCACTGATGCACTTTGTCACAAAATGCAGTTTCCAGCTCAGAAAGCTTGTTTCTGACATTCTAAAAGCTCAATTAGAGCATTTTAGTAATGAACAGTGTTCTTTGTCAAAACTGACATTCTCATCATCCACTGATGCACTTTGTCACAAAATGCAGTTTTCAGCTCAGAAAGCTTGTTTCTGACATTCTAACAGCTCAATCAGAGCATTTTAGTAATGAAGAGTGTTCTTTGTCAAAACTGACATTCTCATCATCCACTGATGCACTTTGTCACAAAATGCAGTTTCCAGCTCAGAAAGCTTGTTTCTGACATTCTAAAAGCTCAATTAGAGCATTTTAGTAATGAACAATGTTCTTTGTCAATACTGACATTCTCATCATCCACTGATGCACTTTGTCACAAAATGCAGTTTTCAGCTCAGAAAGCTTGTTTCTGACATTCTAACAGCTCAATTAGAACATTTCAGTAATGAACAGTGTTCTTTGTCAAAACTGAGTTTCTCATCATCCTCTGATGGACATTGTCACAAAATACATTTTTTAGCCCAGAAAGCTTGTTTCTGTCATTCTAACAGCTCAATTAGAGCATTTTAGTAATGAACAGTGTTCTTTGTCAAAACTGACATTCTCATCATCCACTGATGCACTTTGTCACAAAATGTAGTTCTCAGCTCAGAAAGCTTGTTTCTGACATTCTAAAAGCTCAATTAGAGCATTTTAGTAATGAACAGTGTTCTTTGTCAATACTGACATTCTCATCATCCACTGATGCACTTTGTCACAAAATGCAGTTTTCAGCTCAGAAAGCTTGTTTCTGAGATTCTAACAGCTCAATTAGAGCATTTCAGTAATGAACAGTGTTCTTTGTCAAAACTGACATTCTCATCATCTACTGATGAACTGTGTCACAAAATGCAGTTTTCAGCTCAGAAAGCTTGTTTCTGAAATTCTAACAGCTCAATTAGAGCATTTTAGCAATGAACAGTGTTCTTTGTCAAAACTGACATTCTCATCATCCTCTGATGGACATTGTCACAAAATTATTTTTTTAGCCCAGGAAGCTTGTTTCTGTCATTCTAACAGCTCAATCAGAGCATTTTAGTAATGAAGAGTGTTCTTTGTCAAAACTGACATTCTCATCATCCACTGATGCACTGTGTCACAAAATGCAGTTTTCAGCTCAGAAAGCTTGTTTCTGACATTCTAACAGCTCAATTAGAGCATTTTAGTAATGAACAGTGTTCTTTGTCAAAACTGACATTCTCATCATCCACTGATGAACTGTTTCACAAAATGCAGTTTTCAGCTCAGAAAGCTTGTTTCTGACATTCTAACAGCTCAATCAGAGCATTTTAGTAATGAAGAGTGTTCTTTGTCAAAACTGACATTCTCATCATCCACTGATGCACTTTGTCACAAAATGCAGTTTCCAGCTCAGAAAGCTTGTTTCTGACATTCTAAAAGCTCAATTAGAGCATTTTAGTAATGAACAGTGTTCTTTGTCAATACTGACATTCTCATCATCCACTGATGCACTCTGTCACAAAATGCAGTTTTCAGCTCAGAAAGCTTGTTTCTGACATTCTAACAGCTCAATTAGAGCATTTCAGTAATGAACAGTGTTCTTTGTCAAAACTGACATTCTCATCATCCACTGATGCACTCTGTCACAAAATGCAGTTTTCAGCTCAGAAAGCTTGTTTCTGATATTCTAACAGCTCAATTAGAGCATTTTAGTAATGAACAGTGTTCTTTGTCAAAACTGACATTCTCATCATCCACTGATGAACTGTTTCACAAAATGCAGTTTTCAGCTCAGAAAGCTTGTTTCTGACATTCTAACAGCTCAATCAGAGCATTTTAGTAATGAAGAGTGTTCTTTGTCAAAACTGACATTCTCATCATCCACTGATGCACTTTGTCACAAAATGCAGTTTCCAGCTCAGAAAGCTTGTTTCTGACATTCTAAAAGCTCAATTAGAGCATTTTAGTAATGAACAGTGTTCTTTGTCAATACTGACATTCTCATCATCCACTGATGCACTCTGTCACAAAATGCAGTTTTCAGCTCAGAAAGCTTGTTTCTGACATTCTAACAGCTCAATTAGAGCATTTCAGTAATGAACAGTGTTCTTTGTCAAAACTGACATTCTCATCATCCACTGATGCACTCTGTCACAAAATGCAGTTTTCAGCTCAGAAAGCTTGTTTCTGACATTCTAACAGCTCAATTAGAGCATTTTAGTAATGAACAGTGTTCTTTGTCAAAACTGACATTCTCATCATCCACTGATGAACTGTTTCACAAAATGCAGTTTTCAGCTCAGAAAGCTTGTTTCTGACATTCTAACAGCTCAATCAGAGCATTTTAGTAATGAAGAGTGTTCTTTGTCAAAACTGACATTCTCATCATCCACTGATGCACTTTGTCACAAAATGCAGTTTCCAGCTCAGAAAGCTTGTTTCTGACATTCTAAAAGCTCAATTAGAGCATTTTAGTAATGAACAGTGTTCTTTGTCAATACTGACATTCTCATCATCCACTGATGCACTTTGTCACAAAATGCAGTTTTCAGCTCAGAAAGCTTGTTTCTGACATTCTAACAGCTCAATTAGAGCATTTTAGTAATGAAAAGTGTTCTTTGTCAAAACTGACATTCTCATCATCCACTGATGCACTTTGTCACAAAATGTAGTTCTCAGCTCAGAAAGCTTGTTTCTGACATTCTAACAGCTCAATTAGAGCATTTCAGTAATGAACAGTGTTCTTTGTCAAAACTGACATTCTCATCATCTACTGATGAACTGTGTCACAAAATGCAGTTTTCAGCTCAGCAAGCTTGTTTCTGACATTCTAACAGCTCACTTAGAGCATTTTTGTAATGAACAGTGTTCTTTGTCAAAACTGACATTGTCATCATCCTCAGCTGGACATTGTCACAAAATGATTTTTTTAGCCCAGAAAGCTTGTTTCTGTCATTCTAACAGCTCAATCAGAGCATTTTAGTAATGAAGAGTGTTCTTTGTCAAAACTGACATTCTCATCATCCACTGATGCACTCTGTCACAAAATGCAGTTTTCAGCTCAGAAAGCTTGTTTCTGACATTCTAACAGCTCAATTAGAGCATTTTAGTAATGAACAGTGTTCTTTGTCAAAACTGACATTCTCATCATCCACTGATGCACTCTGTCACAAAATGCAGTTTTCAGCTCAGAAAGCTTGTTTCTGACATTCTAACAGTTCAATTAGAGCATTTTAGTAATGAACAGTGTTCTTTCTCAAAACTGACATTCTCATCATCCACTGATGCACTTTGTCACAAAATGCAGTTTTCAGCTCAGAAAGCTTGTTTCTGACATTCTAACAGCTCAATTAGAAAATTTTAGTAATGAACAGTGTTCTTTGTCAAAACTGACATTCTCATCATCCACTGATGCACTTTTTCAAAAAATGTAGTTCTCAGCTCAGAAATCTTGTTTCTGACATTCTAACAGCTCAATTAGAGCATTTCAGTAATGTACGGTGTTCTTTGTCAAAACTGACATTCTCATCATCCACTGATGCACTGTGTCACAAAATGCAGTTTTCAGCTCAGAAAGCTTGTTTCTGACATTCTAACAGCTCAATTAGAGCATTTTAGTAATGAACAGTGTTCTTTGTCAAAACTGACATTCTCATCATCCACTGATGAACTGTTTCACAAAATGCAGTTTTCAGCTCAGAAAGCTTGTTTCTGACATTCTAACAGCTCAATCAGAGCATTTTAGTAATGAAGAGTGTTCTTTGTCAAAACTGACATTCTCATCATCCACTGATGCACTTTGTCACAAAATGCAGTTTCCAGCTCAGAAAGCTTGTTTCTGACATTCTAAAAGCTCAATTAGAGCATTTTAGTAATGAACAGTGTTCTTTGTCAATACTGACATTCTCATCATCCACTGATGCACTCTGTCACAAAATGCAGTTTTCAGCTCAGAAAGCTTGTTTCTGACATTCTAACAGCTCAATTAGAGCATTTCAGTAATGAACAGTGTTCTTTGTCAAAACTGACATTCTCATCATCCACTGATGCACTCTGTCACAAAATGCAGTTTTCAGCTCAGAAAGCTTGTTTCTGACATTCTAACAGCTCAATTAGAGCATTTTAGTAATGAAGAGTGTTCTTTGTCAAAACTGACATTCTCATCATCCACTGATGCACTTTGTCACAAAATGCAGTTTCCAGCTCAGAAAGCTTGTTTCTGACATTCTAAAAGCTCAATTAGAGCATTTTAGTAATGAACAATGTTCTTTGTCAATACTGACATTCTCATCATCCACTGATGCACTTTGTCACAAAATGCAGTTTTCAGCTCAGAAAGCTTGTTTCTGACATTCTAACAGCTCAATTAGAACATTTCAGTAATGAACAGTGTTCTTTGTCAAAACTGAGTTTCTCATCATCCTCTGATGGACATTGTCACAAAATGCATTTTTTAGCCCAGAAAGCTTGTTTCTGTCATTCTAACAGCTCAATTAGAGCATTTTAGTAATGAACAGTGTTCTTTGTCAAAACTGACATTCTCATCATCCACTGATGCACTTTGTCACAAAATGTAGTTCTCAGCTCAGAAAGCTTGTTTCTGACATTCTAAAAGCTCAATTAGAGCATTTTAGTAATGAACAGTGTTCTTTGTCAATACTGACATTCTCATCATCCACTGATGCACTTTGTCACAAAATGCAGTTTTCAGCTCAGAAAGCTTGTTTCTGAGATTCTAACAGCTCAATTAGAGCATTTCAGTAATGAACAGTGTTCTTTGTCAAAACTGACATTCTCATCATCTACTGATGAACTGTGTCACAAAATGCAGTTTTCAGCTCAGAAAGCTTGTTTCTGAAATTCTAACAGCTCAATTAGAGCATTTTAGCAATGAACAGTGTTCTTTTTCACAAAATTATTTTTTTAGCCCAGGAAGCTTGTTTCTGTCATTCTAACAGCTCAATCAGAGCATTTTAGTAATGAAGAGTGTTCTTTGTCAAAACTGACATTCTCATCATCCAATGATGCACTGTGTCACAAAATGCAGTTTTCAGCTCAGAAAGCTTGTTTCTGACATTCTAACAGCTCAATTAGAGCATTTTAGTAATGAACAGTGTTCTTTGTCAAAACTGACATTCTCATCATCCACTGATGAACTGTTTCACAAAATGCAGTTTTCAGCTCAGAAAGCTTGTTTCTGACATTCTAACAGCTCAATCAGAGCATTTTAGTAATGAAGAGTGTTCTTTGTCAAAACTGACATTCTCATCATCCACTGATGCACTTTGTCACAAAATGCAGTTTCCAGCTCAGAAAGCTTGTTTCTGACATTCTAAAAGCTCAATTAGAGCATTTTAGTAATGAACAGTGTTCTTTGTCAATACTGACATTCTCATCATCCACTGATGCACTCTGTCACAAAATGCAGTTTTCAGCTCAGAAAGCTTGTTTCTGACATTCTAACAGCTCAATTAGAGCATTTCAGTAATGAACAGTGTTCTTTGTCAAAACTGACATTCTCATCATCTACTGATGAACTGTGTCACAAAATGCAGTTTTCAGCTCAGCAAGCTTGTTTCTGACATTCTAACAGCTCACTTAGAGCATTTTTGTAATGAACAGTGTTCTTTGTCAAAACTGACATTGTCATCATCCTCTGATGGACATTGTCACAAAATGATTTTTTTAGCCCAGAAAGCTTGTTTCTGTCATTCTAACAGCTCAATCAGAGCATTTTAGTAATGAAGAGTGTTCTTTGTCAAAACTGACATTCTCATCATCCACTGATGCACTCTGTCACAAAATGCAGTTTCAGCTCAGAAAGCTTGTTTCTGACATTCTAACAGCTCAATTAGAGCATTTTAGTAATGAACAGTGTTCTTTGTCAAAACTGACATTCTCATCATCCACTGATGCACTCTGTCACAAAATGTAGTTCTCAGCTCAGAAATCTTGTTTCTGACATTCTAACAGCTCAATTAGAGCATTTCAGTAATGTACGGTGTTCTTTGTCAAAACTGACATTCTCATCATCCACTGATGCACTGTGTCACAAAATGCAGTTTTCAGCTCAGAAAGCTTGTTTCTGACATTCTAACAGCTCAATTAGAGCATTTTAGTAATGAACAGTGTTCTTTGTCAAAACTGACATTCTCATCATCCACTGATGAACTGTTTCACAAAATGCAGTTTTCAGCTCAGAAAGCTTGTTTCTGACATTCTAACAGCTCAATCAGAGCATTTTAGTAATGAAGAGTGTTCTTTGTCAAAACTGACATTCTCATCATCCACTGATGCACTTTGTCACAAAATGCAGTTTCCAGCTCAGAAAGCTTGTTTCTGACATTCTAAAAGCTCAATTAGAGCATTTTAGTAATGAACAGTGTTCTTTGTCAATACTGACATTCTCATCATCCACTGATGCACTCTGTCACAAAATGCAGTTTTCAGCTCAGAAAGCTTGTTTCTGACATTCTAACAGCTCAATTAGAGCATTTCAGTAATGAACAGTGTTCTTTGTCAAAACTGACATTCTCATCATCCACTGATGCACTCTGTCACAAAATGCAGTTTTCAGCTCAGAAAGCTTGTTTCTGACATTCTAACAGCTCAATTAGAGCATTTTAGTAATGAAGAGTGTTCTTTGTCAAAACTGACATTCTCATCATCCACTGATGCACTTTGTCACAAAATGCAGTTTCCAGCTCAGAAAGCTTGTTTCTGACATTCTAAAAGCTCAATTAGAGCATTTTAGTAATGAACAATGTTCTTTGTCAATACTGACATTCTCATCATCCACTGATGCACTTTGTCACAAAATGCAGTTTTCAGCTCAGAAAGCTTGTTTCTGACATTCTAACAGCTCAATTAGAACATTTCAGTAATGAACAGTGTTCTTTGTCAAAACTGAGTTTCTCATCATCCTCTGATGGACATTGTCACAAAATGCATTTTTTAGCCCAGAAAGCTTGTTTCTGTCATTCTAACAGCTCAATTAGAGCATTTTAGTAATGAACAGTGTTCTTTGTCAAAACTGACATTCTCATCATCCACTGATGCACTTTGTCACAAAATGTAGTTCTCAGCTCAGAAAGCTTGTTTCTGACATTCTAAAAGCTCAATTAGAGCATTTTAGTAATGAACAGTGTTCTTTGTCAATACTGACATTCTCATCATCCACTGATGCACTTTGTCACAAAATGCAGTTTTCAGCTCAGAAAGCTTGTTTCTGAGATTCTAACAGCTCAATTAGAGCATTTCAGTAATGAACAGTGTTCTTTGTCAAAACTGACATTCTCATCATCTACTGATGAACTGTGTCACAAAATGCAGTTTTCAGCTCAGAAAGCTTGTTTCTGAAATTCTAACAGCTCAATTAGAGCATTTTAGCAATGAACAGTGTTCTTTGTCACAAAATTATTTTTTTAGCCCAGGAAGCTTGTTTCTGTCATTCTAACAGCTCAATCAGAGCATTTTAGTAATGAAGAGTGTTCTTTGTCAAAACTGACATTCTCATCATCCAATGATGCACTGTGTCACAAAATGCAGTTTTCAGCTCAGAAAGCTTGTTTCTGACATTCTAACAGCTCAATTAGAGCATTTTAGTAATGAACAGTGTTCTTTGTCAAAACTGACATTCTCATCATCCACTGATGAACTGTTTCACAAAATGCAGTTTTCAGCTCAGAAAGCTTGTTTCTGACATTCTAACAGCTCAATCAGAGCATTTTAGTAATGAAGAGTGTTCTTTGTCAAAACTGACATTCTCATCATCCACTGATGCACTTTGTCACAAAATGCAGTTTCCAGCTCAGAAAGCTTGTTTCTGATATTCTAAAAGCTCAATTAGAGCATTTTAGTAATGAACAGTGTTCTTTGTCAATACTGACATTCTCATCATCCACTGATGCACTCTGTCACAAAATGCAGTTTTCAGCTCAGAAAGCTTGTTTCTGACATTCTAACAGCTCAATTAGAGCATTTCAGTAATGAACAGTGTTCTTTGTCAAAACTGACATTCTCATCATCTACTGATGAACTGTGTCACAAAATGCAGTTTTCAGCTCAGCAAGCTTGTTTCTGACATTCTAACAGCTCACTTAGAGCATTTTTGTAATGAACAGTGTTCTTTGTCAAAACTGACATTGTCATCATCCTCTGATGGACATTGTCACAAAATGATTTTTTTAGCCCAGAAAGCTTGTTTCTGTCATTCTAACAGCTCAATCAGAGCATTTTAGTAATGAAGAGTGTTCTTTGTCAAAACTGACATTCTCATCATCCACTGATGCACTCTGTCACAAAATGCAGTTTTCAGCTCAGAAAGCTTGTTTCTGACATTCTAACAGCTCAATTAGAGCATTTTAGTAATGAACAGTGTTCTTTGTCAAAACTGACATTCTCATCATCCACTGATGCACTCTGTCACAAAATGCAGTTTTCAGCTCAGAAAGCTTGTTTCTGACATTCTAACAGTTCAATTAGAGCATTTTAGTAATGAACAGTGTTCTTTCTCAAAACTGACATTCTCATCATCCACTGATGCACTTTGTCACAAAATGCAGTTTTCAGCTCAGAAAGCTTGTTTCTGACATTCTAACAGCTCAATTAGAAAATTTTAGTAATGAACAGTGTTCTTTGTCAAAACTGACATTCTCATCATCCACTGATGCACTTTTTCAAAAAATGTAGTTCTCAGCTCAGAAATCTTGTTTCTGACATTCTAACAGCTCAATTAGAGCATTTCAGTAATGTACGGTGTTCTTTGTCAAAACTGACATTCTCATCATCCACTAATGCACTTTGTCACAAAATGCAGTTTGCAGCTCAGAAAGCTTGTTTCTGACATTCTAACAACTCAATTAGAGCATTTTAGTAATGAACAGTGTTCTTTGTCAAAACTGACATTCTCATCATCCACTGATGCACTCTGTCAAAAAATGCAGTTTTCAGCTCAGAAAGCTTGTTTCTGACATTCTAACAGCTCACTTAGAGCATTTTAGAAATGAACAGTGTTCTTTGTCAAAACTGACATTCTCATCATCCTCTGATGGACATTGTCACAAAATGATTTTTTTAGCCCAGGAAGCTTGTTTCTGTCATTCTAACAGCTCAATCAGAGCATTTTAGTAATGAAGAGTGTTCTTTGTCAAAACTGACATTCTCATCATCCACTGATGAACTGTGTCACAAAATGCAGTTTTCAGCTCAGAAAGCTTGTTTCTGACATTCTAACAGCTCAATTAGAGCATTTTAGTAATGAACAGTGTTCTTTGTCAAAACTGACATTCTCATCATCCACTGATGCACTTTGTCACAAAATGTAGTTCTTAGCTCAGGGAGCTTGTTTCTGACATTCTAACATTTCAATTAGAGCATTTCAGTAATGAAGAGTGTTCTTTGTCAAAACTGACATTCTCATCATCCACTGATGAACTGTGTCGCAAAATGCAGTTTTCAGTTCAGCAAGCTTGTTTCTGACACTCTAACAGCTCAATTAGAGCATTTTAGTAATGAACAGTGTTCATTGTCAAAACTGACATTCTCATCATCCACTGATGCACTTTGTCACAAAATGCAGTTTTCAGCTCAGAAAGCTTGTTTCTGACATTCTAACAGCTCAATTAGAGCATTTCAGTAATGAACAGTGTTCTTTGTCAAAACTGACATTCTCATCATCTACTGATGAACTGTGTCACAAAATGCAGTTTTCAGCTCAGAAAGCTTGTTTCTGACATTCTTACAGCTCAATTAGAGCATTTTTTAGCAATGAACAGTGTTCTTTGGCAAAACTGACATTCTCATCATCCTCTGATGGACATTGTCACAAAATGATTTTTTTAACCCAGGAAGCTTGTTTCTGTCATTCTAACAGCTCAATCAGAGCATTTTAGTAATGAAGAGTGTTCTTTGTCAAAACTGACATTCTCATCATCCACTGATGCACTTTGTCACAAAATGCAGTTTCTAGCTCAGAAAGCTTGTTTCTGACATTCTAACAGCTCAGTTAGAGCATTTTAATAATGAACAGTGTTCTTTGTCAAAACTGACATTCTCATCATCCAATGATGAACTGTGTCACAAAATGCAGTTTTCAGCTCAGCAAGCTTGTTTCTGACATTCTAACAGCTCAATTAGAGCATTTTAGTAATGAACAGTGTTCTTTGTCAAAACTGACATTCTCATCATCCTCTGATGGACATTGTCACAAAATGACTTTTTTAGCCCAGAAAGCTTGTTTCTCTCATTCTAACAGCTCAATCAGAGCATTTTAGTATGAAGAGTGTTCTTTGTCAAAACTGACATTCTCATCATCCACTGATGCACTCTGTCACAAAATGCAGTTTTCAGCTCAGAAAGCTTGTTTCTGACATTCTAACAGCTCAATTAGAGCATTTTAGTAATGGACAGTGTTCTTTGTCAAAACTGATATTCTCATCATCCACTGATGAACTGTGTCACAAAATGCAGTTTTCAGCTCAGAAATCTTGTTTCTGACATTCTAACAGCTCAATTAGAGCATTTTAGTAATGAACAGTCTTCTTTGTCAAAACTGACATTCTCATCATCCACTGATGCACTCAGTCACAAAATGCAGTTTTCAGCTCAGAAAGCTTGTTTCTGACATCTAACAGCTCAATTAGAGCATTTTAGTTATGAACAGTGTTCTTTGTCAAAACTGACATTCTCATCATCCACTGATGAACTGTTTCACAAAATGCAGTTTTCAGCTCAGAAAGCTTGTTTCTGACATTCTAACAGCTCAATCAGAGCATTTTAGTAATGAAGAGTGTTCTTTGTCAAAACTGACATTCTCATCATCCACTGATGCACTTTGTCACAAAATGCAGTTTCCAACTCAGAAAGCTTGTTTCTGACATTCTAAAAGCTCAATTAGAGCATTTCAGTAATGAACAGTGTTCTTTGTCAAAACTGACATTCTCATCATCTACTGATGAACTGTTTCACAAAATGCAGTTTTCAGCTCAGAAAGCTTGTTTCTGACATTCTAACAGCTCAATTAGAGCATTTTAGCAATGAACAGTGTTCTTTGTCAAAACTGACATTCTCATCATCCTCTGATGGACATTGTCACAAAATGATTTTTTTAGCCCAGGAAGCTTGTTTCTGTCATTCTAACAGCTCAATCAGAGCATTTTAGTAATGAAGAGTGTTCTTTGTCAAAACTGACATTCTCATCATCCACTGATGCACTTTGTCACAAAATGCAGTTTCCAGCTCAGAAAGCTTGTTTCTGACATTCTAACAGCTCAATTAGAGCATTTTAATAATGAACAGTGTTCTTTGTCAATACTGACATTCTCATCATCCACTGATGCACTTTGTCACAAAATGTAGTTTTCAGCTCAGAAAGCTTGTTTCTGACATTCTAACACCTCAATCAGAGCATTTTAGTAATGAACAGTGTTCTTTGTCAAAACTGACATTCTCATCATCCACTGATGAACTGTGTCACAAAATGCAGTTTTCAGCTCAGCAAGCTTGTTTCTGACATTCTAACAGCTCAATTAGAGCATTTTAGTAATGAACAGTCTTCTTTGTCAAAACTGACATTCTCATCATCCACTGATGCACTCAGTCACAAAATGCAGTTTTCAGCTCAGAAAGCTTGTTTCTGACATCTAACAGCTCAATTAGAGCATTTTAGTAATGAAGAGTGTTCTTTGTCAAAACTGACATTCTCATCATCCTCTGATGAACTTTGTCACAAAATGCAGTTTTCAGCTCAGAAATCTTGTTTCTGACATTCTAACAGCTCAATTAGAGCATTTTAGTAATGAACAGTCTTCTTTGTCAAAACTGACATTCTCATCATCCACTGATGCACTCAGTCACAAAATGCAGTTTTCAGCTCAGAAAGCTTGTTTCTGACATCTAACAGCTCAATTAGAGCATTTTAGTTATGAACAGTGTTCTTTGTCAAAACTGACATTCTCATCATCCACTGATGAACTGTTTCACAAAATGCAGTTTTCAGCTCAGAAAGCTTGTTTCTGACATTCTAACAGCTCAATCAGAGCATTTTAGTAATGAAGAGTGTTCTTTGTCAAAACTGACATTCTCATCATCCACTGATGCACTTTGTCACAAAATGCAGTTTCCAACTCAGAAAGCTTGTTTCTGACATTCTAAAAGCTCAATTAGAGCATTTCATTAATGAACAGTGTTCTTTGTCAAAACTGACATTCTCATCATCTACTGATGAACTGTTTCACAAAATGCAGTTTTCAGCTCAGAAAGCTTGTTTCTGACATTCTAACAGCTCAATTAGAGCATTTTAGCAATGAACAGTGTTCTTTGTCAAAACTGACATTCTCATCATCCTCTGATGGACATTGTCACAAAATGATTTTTTTAGCCCAGGAAGCTTGTTTCTGTCATTCTAACAGCTCAATCAGAGCATTTTAGTAATGAAGAGTGTTCTTTGTCAAAACTTACATTCTCATCATCCACTGATGCACTTTGTCACAAAATGCAGTTTCCAGCTCAGAAAGCTTGTTTCTGACATTCTAACAGCTCAATTAGAGCATTTTAATAATGAACAGTGTTCTTTGTCAATACTGACATTCTCATCATCCACTGATGCACTTTGTCACAAAATGTAGTTTTCAGCTCAGAAAGCTTGTTTCTGACATTCTAACACCTCAATCAGAGCATTTTAGTAATGAACAGTGTTCTTTGTCAAAACTGACATTCTCATCATCCACTGATGAACTGTGTCACAAAATGCAGTTTTCAGCTCAGCAAGCTTGTTTCTGACATTCTAACAGCTCAATTAGAGCATTTTAGTAATGAACAGTGTTCTTTGTCAAAACTGACATTCTCATCATCCTCTGATGGACATTGTCACAAAATGACTTTTTTAGCCCAGAAAGCTTGTTTCTCTCATTCTAACAGCTCAATAAGAGCATTTTAGTAAAGAAGAGTGTTCTTTGTCAAAACTGACATTCTCATCATCCACTGATGCACTCTGTCACAAAATGCAGTTTTCAGCTCAGAAAGCTTGTTTCTGACATTCTAACAGCTCAATTAGAGCATTTTAGTAATGAAGAGTGTTCTTTGTCAAAACTGACATTCTCATCATCCTCTGATGAACTTTGTCACAAAATGCAGTTTTCAGCTCAGAAAGCTTGTTTCTGACATTCTAACAGCTCAATCAGAGCATTTTAGTAATGAAGAGTGTTCTTTGTCAAAACTGACATTCTCATCATCCACTGATGCACTCTGTCTCAAAATGCAGTTTTCAGCTCAGAAAGCTTGTTTCTGACATTCTAACAGCTCAATTAGAGCATTTTAGTAATGAAGAGTGTTCTTTGTCAAAACTGACATTCTCATCATCCACTGATGCACTTTGTCACAAAATGCAGTTTCCAGCTCAGAAAGCTTGTTTCTGACATTCTAAAAGCTCAATTAGAGCATTTTAGTAATGAACAGTGTTCTTTGTCAATACTGACATTCTCATCATCCACTGATGCACTTTGTCACAAAATGCAGTTTTCAGCTCAGAAAGCTTGTTTCTGACATACTAACAGCTCAATTAGAACATTTTAGTAATGAACAGTGTTCTTTGTCAAAACTGACATTCTCATCATCCACTGATGCACTTTGTCACAAAATGTAGTTCTCAGCTCAGAAAGCTTGTTTCTGACATTCTAACAGCTCAATCATAGCATTTTAGTAATGAAGAGTGTTCTCTGTCAAAACTGACATTCTCATCATCTACTGATGAACTGTGTCACAAAATGCAGTTTTCAGCTCAGAAAGCTTGTTTCTGACATTCTAACAGCTCAATTAGAGCATTTTAGCAATGAACAGTGTTCTTTGTCAAAACTGACATTCTCATCATCCTCTGATGGACATTGTCACAAAATGATTTTTTTAGCCCAGGCAGCTTGTTTCTGTCATTCTAACAGCTCAGTTAGAGCATTTTAATAATGAACAGTGTTCTTTGTCAATACTGACATTCTCATCATCCACTGATGCACTTTGTCACAAAATGTAGTTTTCAGCTCAGAAAGCTTGTTTCTGACATTCTAACACCTCAATCAGAGCATTTTAGTAATGAACAGTGTTCTTTGTCAAAACTGACATTCTCATCATCCACTGATGAACTGTGTCACAAAATGCAGTTTTCAGCTCAGCAAGCTTGTTTCTGACATTCTAACAGCTCAATTAGAGCATTTTAGTAATGAACAGTGTTCTTTGTCAAAACTGACATTCTCATCATCCTCTGATGGACATTGTCACAAAATGACTTTTTTAGCCCAGAAAGCTTGTTTCTCTCATTTTAACAGCTCAATCAGAGCATTTAGTAATGAAGAGTGTTCTTTGTCAAAACTGACATTCTCATCATCCACTGATGCACTTTGTCACAAAATGCAGTTTCTAGCTCAGAAAGCTTGTTTCTGACATTCTAACAGCTCAATTAGAGCATTTTAGTAATGAACAGTGTTCTTTGTCAAAACTGACATTCTCATCATCCTCTGATGGACATTGTCACAAAATGACTTTTTTAGCCCAGAAAGCTTGTTTCTCTCATTCTAACAGCTCAATCAGAGCATTTTAGTATGAAGAGTGTTCTTTGTCAAAACTGACATTCTCATCATCCACTGATGCACTCTGTCACAAAATGCAGTTTTCAGCTCAGAAAGCTTGTTTCTGACATTCTAACAGCTCAATTAGAGCATTTTAGTAATGGACAGTGTTCTTTGTCAAAACTGATATTCTCATCATCCACTGATGCACTTTGTCACAAAATGCAGTTTCCAACTCAGAAAGCTTGTTTCTGACATTCTAAAAGCTCAATTAGAGCATTTCAGTAATGAACAGTGTTCTTTGTCAAAACTGACATTCTCATCATCTACTGATGAACTGTGTCACAAAATGCAGTTTTCAGCTCAGAAAGCTTGTTTCTGACATCTAACAGCTCAATTAGAGCATTTTAGTTATGAACAGTGTTCTTTGTCAAAACTGACATTCTCATCATCCACTGATGAACTGTTTCACAAAATGCAGTTTTCAGCTCAGAAAGCTTGTTTCTGACATTCTAACAGCTCAATCAGAGCATTTTAGTAATGAAGAGTGTTCTTTGTCAAAACTGACATTCTCATCATCCACTGATGCACTTTGTCACAAAATGCAGTTTCCAACTCAGAAAGCTTGTTTCTGACATTCTAAAAGCTCAATTAGAGCATTTCAGTAATGAACAGTGTTCTTTGTCAAAACTGACATTCTCATCATCTACTGATGAACTGTGTCACAAAATGCAGTTTTCAGCTCAGAAAGCTTGTTTCTGACATTCTAACAGCTCAATTAGAGCATTTTAGCAATGAACAGTGTTCTTTGTCAAAACTGACATTCTCATCATCCTCTGATGGACATTGTCACAAAATGATTTTTTTAGCCCAGGAAGCTTGTTTCTGTCATTCTAACAGCTCAATCAGAGCATTTTAGTAATGAAGAGTGTTCTTTGTCAAAACTGACATTCTCATCATCCACTGATGCACTTTGTCACAAAATGCAGTTTCCAGCTCAGAAAGCTTGTTTCTGACATTCTAACAGCTCAATTAGAGCATTTTAATAATGAACAGTGTTCTTTGTCAATACTGACATTCTCATCATCCACTGATGCACTTTGTCACAAAATGTAGTTTTCAGCTCAGAAAGCTTGTTTCTGACATTCTAACACCTCAATCAGAGCATTTTAGTAATGAACAGTGTTCTTTGTCAAAACTGACATTCTCATCATCCACTGATGAACTGTGTCACAAAATGCAGTTTTCAGCTCAGCAAGCTTGTTTCTGACATTCTAACAGCTCAATTAGAGCATTTTAGTAATGAACAGTGTTCTTTGTCAAAACTGACATTCTCATCATCCTCTGATGGACATTGTCACAAAATGACTTTTTTAGCCCAGAAAGCTTGTTTCTCTCATTCTAACAGCTCAATAAGAGCATTTTAGTAAAGAAGAGTGTTCTTTGTCAAAACTGACATTCTCATCATCCACTGATGCACTCTGTCACAAAATGCAGTTTTCAGCTCAGAAAGCTTGTTTCTGACATTCTAACAGCTCAATTAGAGCATTTTAGTAATGAAGAGTGTTCTTTGTCAAAACTGACATTCTCATCATCCACTGATGCACTCTGTCTCAAAATGCAGTTTTCAGCTCAGAAAGCTTGTTTCTGACATTCTAACAGCTCAATTAGAGCATTTTAGTAATGAAGAGTGTTCTTTGTCAAAACTGACATTCTCATCATCCACTGATTTACTTTGTCACAAAATGCAGTTTCCAGCTCAGAAAGCTTGTTTCTGACATTCTAAAAGCTCAATTAGAGCATTTTAGTAATGAACAGTGTTCTTTGTCAATACTGACATTCTCATCATCCACTGATGCACTTTGTCACAAAATGCAGTTTTCAGCTCAGAAAGCTTGTTTCTGACATACTAACAGCTCAATTAGAACATTTTAGTAATGAACAGTGTTCTTTGTCAAAACTGACATTCTCATCATCCACTGATGCACTTTGTCACAAAATGTAGTTCTCAGCTCAGAAAGCTTGTTTCTGACATTCTAACAGCTCAATCATAGCATTTTAGTAATGAAGAGTGTTCTTTGTCAAAACTGACATTCTCATCATCTACTGATGAACTGTGTCACAAAATGCAGTTTTCAGCTCAGAAAGCTTGTTTCTGACATTCTAACAGCTCAATTAGAGCATTTTAGCAATGAACAGTGTTCTTTGTCAAAACTGACATTCTCATCATCCTCTGATGGACATTGTCACAAAATGATTTTTTTAGCCCAGGCAGCTTGTTTCTGTCATTCTAACAGCTCAGTTAGAGCATTTTAATAATGAACAGTGTTCTTTGTCAATACTGACATTCTCATCATCCACTGATGCACTTTGTCACAAAATGTAGTTTTCAGCTCAGAAAGCTTGTTTCTGACATTCTAACACCTCAATCAGAGCATTTTAGTAATGAACAGTGTTCTTTGTCAAAACTGACATTCTCATCATCCACTGATGAACTGTGTCACAAAATGCAGTTTTCAGCTCAGCAAGCTTGTTTCTGACATTCTAACAGCTCAATTAGAGCATTTTAGTAATGAACAGTGTTCTTTGTCAAAACTGACATTCTCATCATCCTCTGATGGACATTGTCACAAAATGACTTTTTTAGCCCAGAAAGCTTGTTTCTCTCATTTTAACAGCTCAATCAGAGCATTTAGTAATGAAGAGTGTTCTTTGTCAAAACTGACATTCTCATCATCCACTGATGCACTCTGTCACAAAATGAAGTTTTCAGCTCAGAAAGCTTGTTTCTGACATTCTAACAGCTCAATTAGAGCATTTTAGTAATGAACAGTGTTCTTTGTCAAAACTGACATTCTCATCATCCTCTGATGCACTTTGTCACAAAATGCAGTTTTCAGCTCAGAAAGCTTGTTTCTGACATTCTAACAGCTCAATTAGAGCATTTTAGTAATGAACAGTGTTCTTTGTCAAAACTGACATTCTCATCATCCACTGATGAACTGTGTCACAAAATGCAGTTTTCAGCTCAGAAAGCTTGTTTCTGACATTCTAACAGCTCAATTAGAGCATTTTAGTAATGAACAGTGTTCTTTGTCAAAACTGACATTCTCATCATCCTCTGATGCACTTTGTCACAAAATGCAGTTTTCAGCTCAGAAAGCTTGTTTCTGACATTCTAACAGCTCAATTAGAGCATTTTAGTAATGAACAGTGTTCTTTGTCAAAACTGACATTCTCATCATCCACTGATGAACTGTGTCACAAAATGCAGTTTTCAGCTCAGAAAGCTTGTTTCTGACATTCTAACAGCTCAATTAGAGCATTTTAGTAATGAACAGTGTTCTTTGTCAAAACTGACATTCTCATCATCCTCTGATGCACTTTGTCACAAAATGCAGTTTTCAGCTCAGAAAGCTTGTTTCTGACATTCTAACAGCTCAATCAGAGCATTTTAGTAATGAAGAGTGTTCTTTGTCAAAACTGACATTCTCATCATCCACTGATGCACTCTGTCACAAAATGCAGTTTTCAGCTCAGAAAGCTTGTTTCTGACATTCTAACAGCTCAATTAGAGCATTTTAGTAATGAACAGTGTTCTTTGTCAAAACTGACATTCTCATCATCCACTGATGCACTTTGTCACAAAATGCAGTTTCCAGGTCAGAAAGCTTGTTTCTGACATTCTAAAAGCTCAATTAGAGCATTTTAGTAATGAACAGTGTTCTTTGTCAAAACTGACATTCTCATCATCCACTGATGAACTGTGTCACAAAATGCAGTTTTCAGCTCAGCAAGCTTGTTTCTGACATTCTAACAGCTCAATTAGAGCATTTTAGTAATGAACAGTGTTCTTTGTCAAAACTGACATTCTCATCATCCACTGATGCACTTTGTCACAAAATGCAGTTTCCAGGTCAGAAAGCTTGTTTCTGACATTCTAAAAGCTCAATTAGAGCATTTTAGTAATGAACAGTGTTCTTTGTCAAAACTGACATTCTCATCATCCACTGATGCACTCTGTCACAAAATGCAGTTTTCAGCTCAGAAAGCTTGTTTCTGACATTCTAACAGCTCAATTAGAGCATTTTAGTAATGAACAGTGTTCTTTGTCAAAACTGACATTCTCATCATCCACTGATGAACTGTGTCACAAAATGCAGTTTTCAGCTCAGCAAGCTTGTTTCTGACATTCTAACAGCTCAATTAGAGCATTTTAGTAATGAACAGTGTTCTTTGTCAAAACTGACATTCTCATCATCCTCTGATGGACATTGTCACAAAATGAATTTTTTAGCCCAGAAAGCTTGTTTCTGTCATTCTAACAGCTCAATCAGAGCATTTTAGTAATGAAGAGTGTTCTTTGTCAATACTGACATTCTCATCATCCACTGATGCACTTTGTCACAAAATGCAGTTTTCAGCTCAGAAAGCTTGTTTCTGACATTCTAACAGCTCAATCAGAGCATTTTAGTAATGAACAGTGTTCTTTGTCAAAACTGACATTCTCATCATCCACTGATGAACTGTGTCACAAAATGCAGTTTTCAGCTCAGCAAGCTTGTTTCTGACATTCTAACAGCTCAATTAGAGCATTTTAGTAATGAACAGTGTTCTTTGTCAAAACTGACATTCTCATCATCCTCTGATGGACATTGTCACAAAATGAATTTTTTAGCCCAGAAAGCTTGTTTCTGTCATTCTAACAGCTCAATTAGAGCATTTTAGTAATGAACAGTGTTCTTTGTCAAAACTGACATTCTCATCATCCAATGATGCACTTTGTCACAAAATGCAGTTTTCAGCTCAGAAAGCTTGTTTCGGGGCTTAAGCCCTTTCAGATCCTACAAGATGAGTTTTCTATTCCAAGGTCCTCCTTTTCATTATATCTAAGGTTAAGATCGGTATTGAAAGCCTATGGGGGTGCCTTGGTCGGCTAAATTGGGTCCTCATACCATGATAAATTGGATAGATTCCAGTATGGGCTCTAAAGGAAGTGTGAGTAGGATTAATGAACACATGGTGGTAAACCAATATATAAAAATGCCGATTGAGAACTTCTGGGAAAGGGAACTCAATGTAACAATTGATTGGGACAATGTTTGGAAAAACTGTTTTGCCTGCTCTAAAAATCCAGCTCACCAAATGATTCATTTTAAACTCATTCATAAGGCTTATACGACTCCATGGCTATTGTGGAAAATGAATAGAAAGCAAAATCCTTTTTGCCACCTATGTGAGGGTTCTAATATGGGCACTTATATGCATATGTTTTGGTATTGTCCTTGTGTTACAATGTTTTGGTCACTGGTGCAGACCGAACTATCTGTCTTGATGGACATTGAGATCCAGAGAGAACCATTACTTTTCCTGCTGCTTGATGATTCTTCGTTGTCACTGTCTCTTAATCAAAGGAGGATTCTGTCCACTGCCCTTACTGCAGCTAAAAAAGTAATCCTAAAATTATGGTTTGAGCCTTCCATACCGGTTATGTGGACATGGAGATCGTATCTTTTGGACATTGCTCGTCTGGAAGGTACTATTGCAAGGATTCTTGGTGCCTCTGGAAAGACGATACAGTTTTGGAGGGATCTCATTGACAATCTATCAGAAAAACAATAAAAGCTAAATTAATGATTTAGATTTTCTGCTTTCCAATGTGTATTTGTATTCTGATTTATTTTTGTTTAGTTTCCCATTCTTCATTTATCTTTATTTTATGGTTATGTATTATTTTCTCTTTATTTACTTGTACATACATATTATATCTTGAAATGTATGTATAACTGTCATCTTGGGAGGTTCTTGGGCATGTTTGTAAACAAAATATAAAACTGTTGATAAAAAATAAGTATAAAAAAAAAAAAAAAAAAGAAAGCTTGTTTCGGACATTCTAACAGCTAAATTAGAGCATTTTAGTAATGAACAGTGTTCTTTGTCAAAACTGACATTCTCATCATCTACTGATGAACTGTGTCACAAAATGCAGTTTTCAGCTCAGAAAGCTTGTTTCTGACATTCTAACAGCTCAATTAGAGCATTTTAGCAATGAACAGTGTTCTTTGTCAAAACTGACATTCTCATCATCCTCTGATGAACTGTGTCACAAAATGCAGTTTTCAGCTCAGAAAGCTTGTTTCTGACATTCTAACAGCTCAATTAGAGCATTTTAGCAATGAACAGTGTTCTTTGTCAAAACTGACATTCTCATCATCCTCTGATGGACATTGTCACAAAATGATTTTTTTAGCCCAGGAAGCTTGTTTCTGTCATTCTAACAGCTCAATCAGAGCATTTTAGTAATGAAGAGTGTTCTTTGTCAAAACTGACATTCTCAACATCCACTGATGCACTTTGTCACAAAATGCAGTTTCCAGCTCAGAAAGCTTGTTTCTGACATTCTAACAGCTCAGTTAGAGCATTTTAATAATGAATAGTGTTCTTTGTCAATACTGACATTCTCATCATCCACTGATGCAATTTGTCACAAAATGTAGTTTTCAGCTCAGAAAGCTTGTTTCTGACATTCTAACACCTCAATCAGAGCATTTTAGTAATGAACAGTGTTCTTTGTCAAAACTGACATTCTCATCATCCACTGATGAACTGTGTCACAAAATGCAGTTTTCAGCTCAGCAAGCTTGTTTCTGACATTCTAACAGCTCAATTAGAGCATTTTAGTAATGAAGAGTGTTCTTTGTCAAAACTGACATTCTCATCATCCACTGATGCACTTTGTCACAAAATGCAGTTTCCAGCTCAGAAAGCTTGTTTCTGACATTCTAAAAGCTCAATTAGAGCATTTTAGTAATGAAGAGTGTTCTTTGTCAAAACTGACATTCTCATCATCCACTGATGCACTTTGTCACAAAATGCAGTTTCCAGCTCAGAAAGCTTGTTTCTGACATTCTGAAAGCTCAATTAGAGCATTTTAGTAATGAACAGTGTTCTTTGTAAAAACTGACATTCTCATCATCTACTGATGAACTGTGTCACAAAATGTAGTTCTCAGCTCAGAAAGCTTGTTTCTGACATTCTAACAGCTCAATCATAGCATTTTAGTAATGAAGAGTGTTCTTTGTCAAAACTGACATTCTCATCATCTACTGATGAACTGTGTCACAAAATGCAGTTTTCAGCTCAGAAAGCTTGTTTCTGACATTCTAACAGCTCAATTAGAGCATTTTAGCAATGAACAGTGTTCTTTGTCAAAACTGACATTCTCATCATCCTCTGATGGACATTGTCACAAAATGATTTTTTTAGCCCAGGAAGCTTGTTTCTGTCATTCTAACAGCTCAATCAGAGCATTTTAGTAATGAAGAGTGTTCTTTGTCAAAACTGACATTCTCAACATCCACTGATGCACTCTGTCACAAAATGCAGTTTCCAGCTCAGAAAGCTTGTTTCTGACATTCTAACAGCTCAGTTAGAGCATTTTAATAATGAACAGTGTTCTTTGTCAATACTGACATTCTCATCATCCACTGATGCACTTTGTCACAAAATGTAGTTTTCAGCTCAGAAAGCTTGTTTCTGACATTCTAACACCTCAATCAGAGCATTTTAGTAATGAACAGTGTTCTTTGTCAAAACTGACATTCTCATCATCCACTGATGAACTGTGTCACAAAATGCAGTTTTCAGCTCAGCAAGCTTGTTTCTGACATTCTAACAGCTCAATTAGAGCATTTTAGTAATGAACAGTGTTCTTTGTCAAAACTGACATTCTCATCATCCTCTGATGGACATTGTCACAAAATGACTTTTTTAGCCCAGAAAGCTTGTTTCTCTCATTTTAACAGCTCAATCAGAGCATTTAGTAATGAAGAGTGTTCTTTGTCAAAACTGACATTCTCATCATCCACTGATGCACTCTGTCACAAAATGCAGTTTTCAGCTCAGAAAGCTTGTTTCTGACATTCGAACAGCTCAATTAGAGCATTTTAGTAATGGACAGTGTTCTTTGTCAAAACTGACATTCTCATCATCCACTGATGAACTGTGTCACAAAATGCAGTTTTCAGCTCAGAAAGCTTGTTTCTGACATTCTAACAGCTCAATCAGAGCATTTTAGTAATGAAGAGTGTTCTTTGTCAAAACTGACATTCTCATCATCCACTGATGCACTTTGTCACAAAATGTAGTTTTCAGCTCAGGAAGCTTGTTTCTGACATTCTAACACCTCAATCAGAGCATTTTAGTAATGAACAGTGTTCTTTGTCAAAACTGACATTCTCATCATCCACTGATGAACTGTGTCACAAAATGCAGTTTTCAGCTCAGCAAGCTTGTTTCTGACATTCTAACAGCTCAATTAGAGCATTTTAGTAATGAAGAGTGTTCTTTGTCAAAACTGACATTCTCATCATCCACTGACATTCTCATCATCCACTGATGCACTTTGTCACAAAATGCAGTTTCCAGCTCAGAAAGCTTGTTTCTGACATTCTAAAAGCTCAATTAGAGCATTTTAGTAATGAACAGTGTTCTTTGTCAATACTGACATTCTCATCATCCACTGATGCACTTTGTCACAAAATGCAGTTTTCAGCTCAGAAAGCTTGTTTCTGACATACTAACAGCTCAATTAGAGCATTTTAGTAATGAACAGTGTTCTTTGTCAAAACTGACATTCTCATCATCCACTGATGCACTTTGTCACAAAATGTAGTTCTCAGCTCAGAAAGCTTGTTTCTGACATTCTAACAGCTCAATCATAGCATTTTAGTAATGAAGAGTGTTCTTTGTCAAAACTGACATTCTCATCATCTACTGATGAACTGTGTCACAAAATGCAGTTTTCAGCTCAGAAAGCTTGTTTCTGACATTCTAACAGCTCAATTAGAGCATTTTAGCAATGAACAGTGTTCTTTGTCAAAACTGACATTCTCATCATCCTCTGATGGACATTGTCACAAAATGATTTTTTTAGCCCAGGAAGCTTGTTTCTGTCATTCTAACAGCTCAATTAGAGCATTTCAGTAATGAACAGTGTTCTTTGTCAAAACTGACATTCTCATCATCCACTGATGCACTCTGTCACAAAATGCAGTTTTCAGCTCAGAAAGCTTGTTTCTGACATTCTAACAGCTCAATTAGAGCATTTTAGTAATGAACAGTGTTCTTTGTCAAAACTGACATTCTCATCATCCACTGATGAACTGTTTCACAAAATGCAGTTTTCAGCTCAGAAAGCTTGTTTCTGACATTCTAACAGCTCAATCAGAGCATTTTAGTAATGAAGAGTGTTCTTTGTCAAAACTGACATTCTCATCATCCACTGATGCACTTTGTCACAAAATGCAGTTTCCAGCTCAGAAAGCTTGTTTCTGACATTCTAAAAGCTCAATTAGAGCATTTTAGTAATGAACAATGTTCTTTGTCAATACTGACATTCTCATCATCCACTGATGCACTTTGTCACAAAATGCAGTTTTCAGCTCAGAAAGCTTGTTTCTGACATTCTAACAGCTCAATTAGAACATTTCAGTAATGAACAGTGTTCTTTGTCAAAACTGAGTTTCTCATCATCCTCTGATGGACATTGTCACAAAATACATTTTTTAGCCCAGAAAGCTTGTTTCTGTCATTCTAACAGCTCAATTAGAGCATTTTAGTAATGAACAGTGTTCTTTGTCAAAACTGACATTCTCATCATCCACTGATGCACTTTGTCACAAAATGTAGTTCTCAGCTCAGAAAGCTTGTTTCTGACATTCTAAAAGCTCAATTAGAGCATTTTAGTAATGAACAGTGTTCTTTGTCAATACTGACATTCTCATCATCCACTGATGCACTTTGTCACAAAATGCAGTTTTCAGCTCAGAAAGCTTGTTTCTGAGATTCTAAAAGCTCAATTAGAGCATTTCAGTAATGAACAGTGTTCTTTGTCAAAACTGACATTCTCATCATCCTCTGATGGACATTGTCACAAAATTATTTTTTTAGCCCAGGAAGCTTGTTTCTGTCATTCTAACAGCTCAATCAGAGCATTTTAGTAATGAAGAGTGTTCTTTGTCAAAACTGACATTCTCATCATCCACTGATGCACTGTGTCACAAAATGCAGTTTTCAGCTCAGAAAGCTTGTTTCTGACATTCTAACAGCTCAATTAGAGCATTTTAGTAATGAACAGTGTTCTTTGTCAAAACTGACATTCTCATCATCCACTGATGAACTGTTTCACAAAATGCAGTTTTCAGCTCAGAAAGCTTGTTTCTGACATTCTAACAGCTCAATCAGAGCATTTTAGTAATGAAGAGTGTTCTTTGTCAAAACTGACATTCTCATCATCCACTGATGCACTTTGTCACAAAATGCAGTTTTCAGCTCAGAAAGCTTGTTTCTGACATTCTAACAGCTCAATTAGAGCATTTTAGTAATGAACAGTGTTCTTTGTCAAAACTGACATTCTCATCATCCACTGATGAACTGTTTCACAAAATGCAGTTTTCAGCTCAGAAAGCTTGTTTCTGACATTCTAACAGCTCAATCAGAGCATTTTAGTAATGAAGAGTGTTCTTTGTCAAAACTGACATTCTCATCATCCACTGATGCACTTTGTCACAAAATGCAGTTTCCAGCTCAGAAAGCTTGTTTCTGACATTCTAAAAGCTCAATTAGAGCATTTTAGTAATGAACAATGTTCTTTGTCAATACTGACATTCTCATCATCC
Source organism: Barbatula barbatula (assembly GCF_947034865.1). Taxonomy (NCBI): domain Eukaryota; kingdom Metazoa; phylum Chordata; class Actinopteri; order Cypriniformes; family Nemacheilidae; genus Barbatula; species Barbatula barbatula. The sequence goes on along the minus strand of NC_136782.1, from coordinate 2,326,427 downwards.
ACTGATGCACTTTGTCACAAAATGCAGTTTCCAGCTCAGAAAGCTTGTTTCTGACATTCTAAAAGCTCAATTAGAGCATTTTAGTAATGAACAGTGTTCTTTGTCAATACTGACATTCTCATCATCCACTGATGCACTTTGTCACAAAATGCAGTTTTCAGCTCAGAAAGCTTGTTTCTGACATTCTAACAGCTCAATTAGAGCATTTTAGTAATGAAAAGTGTTCTTTGTCAAAACTGACATTCTCATCATCCACTGATGCACTTTGTCACAAAATGTAGTTCTCAGCTCAGAAAGCTTGTTTCTGACATTCTAACAGCTCAATTAGAGCATTTCAGTAATGAACAGTGTTCTTTGTCAAAACTGACATTCTCATCATCTACTGATGAACTGTGTCACAAAATGCAGTTTTCAGCTCAGCAAGCTTGTTTCTGACATTCTAACAGCTCACTTAGAGCATTTTTGTAATGAACAGTGTTCTTTGTCAAAACTGACATTGTCATCATCCTCTGATGGACATTGTCACAAAATGATTTTTTTAGCCCAGAAAGCTTGTTTCTGTCATTCTAACAGCTCAATCAGAGCATTTTAGTAATGAAGAGTGTTCTTTGTCAAAACTGACATTCTCATCATCCACTGATGCACTCTGTCACAAAATGCAGTTTTCAGCTCAGAAAGCTTGTTTCTGACATTCTAACAGCTCAATTAGAGCATTTTAGTAATGAACAGTGTTCTTTGTCAAAACTGACATTCTCATCATCCACTGATGCACTCTGTCACAAAATGCAGTTTTCAGCTCAGAAAGCTTGTTTCTGACATTCTAACAGTTCAATTAGAGCATTTTAGTAATGAACAGTGTTCTTTCTCAAAACTGACATTCTCATCATCCACTGATGCACTTTGTCACAAAATGCAGTTTTCAGCTCAGAAAGCTTGTTTCTGACATTCTAACAGCTCAATTAGAAAATTTTAGTAATGAACAGTGTTCTTTGTCAAAACTGACATTCTCATCATCCACTGATGCACTTTTTCAAAAAATGTAGTTCTCAGCTCAGAAATCTTGTTTCTGACATTCTAACAGCTCAATTAGAGCATTTCAGTAATGTACGGTGTTCTTTGTCAAAACTGACATTCTCATCATCCACTGATGCACTGTGTCACAAAATGCAGTTTTCAGCTCAGAAAGCTTGTTTCTGACATTCTAACAGCTCAATTAGAGCATTTTAGTAATGAACAGTGTTCTTTGTCAAAACTGACATTCTCATCATCCACTGATGAACTGTTTCACAAAATGCAGTTTTCAGCTCAGAAAGCTTGTTTCTGACATTCTAACAGCTCAATCAGAGCATTTTAGTAATGAAGAGTGTTCTTTGTCAAAACTGACATTCTCATCATCCACTGATGCACTTTGTCACAAAATGCAGTTTCCAGCTCAGAAAGCTTGTTTCTGACATTCTAAAAGCTCAATTAGAGCATTTTAGTAATGAACAGTGTTCTTTGTCAATACTGACATTCTCATCATCCACTGATGCACTCTGTCACAAAATGCAGTTTTCAGCTCAGAAAGCTTGTTTCTGACATTCTAACAGCTCAATTAGAGCATTTCAGTAATGAACAGTGTTCTTTGTCAAAACTGACATTCTCATCATCCACTGATGCACTCTGTCACAAAATGCAGTTTTCAGCTCAGAAAGCTTGTTTCTGACATTCTAACAGCTCAATTAGAGCATTTTAGTAATGAAGAGTGTTCTTTGTCAAAACTGACATTCTCATCATCCACTGATGCACTTTGTCACAAAATGCAGTTTCCAGCTCAGAAAGCTTGTTTCTGACATTCTAAAAGCTCAATTAGAGCATTTTAGTAATGAACAATGTTCTTTGTCAATACTGACATTCTCATCATCCACTGATGCACTTTGTCACAAAATGCAGTTTTCAGCTCAGAAAGCTTGTTTCTGACATTCTAACAGCTCAATTAGAACATTTCAGTAATGAACAGTGTTCTTTGTCAAAACTGAGTTTCTCATCATCCTCTGATGGACATTGTCACAAAATGCATTTTTTAGCCCAGAAAGCTTGTTTCTGTCATTCTAACAGCTCAATTAGAGCATTTTAGTAATGAACAGTGTTCTTTGTCAAAACTGACATTCTCATCATCCACTGATGCACTTTGTCACAAAATGTAGTTCTCAGCTCAGAAAGCTTGTTTCTGACATTCTAAAAGCTCAATTAGAGCATTTTAGTAATGAACAGTGTTCTTTGTCAATACTGACATTCTCATCATCCACTGATGCACTTTGTCACAAAATGCAGTTTTCAGCTCAGAAAGCTTGTTTCTGAGATTCTAACAGCTCAATTAGAGCATTTCAGTAATGAACAGTGTTCTTTGTCAAAACTGACATTCTCATCATCTACTGATGAACTGTGTCACAGAATGCAGTTTTCAGCTCAGAAAGCTTGTTTCTGAAATTCTAACAGCTCAATTAGAGCATTTTAGCAATGAACAGTGTTCTTTGTCAAAACTGACATTCTCATCATCCACTGATGCACTTTGTCACAAAATGTAGTTCTCAGCTCAGAAAGCTTGTTTCTGACATTCTAAAAGCTCAATTAGAGCATTTTAGTAATGAACAGTGTTCTTTGTCAATACTGACATTCTCATCATCCACTGATGCACTTTGTCACAAAATGCAGTTTTCAGCTCAGAAAGCTTGTTTCTGAGATTCTAACAGCTCAATTAGAGCATTTCAGTAATGAACAGTGTTCTTTGTCAAAACTAACATTCTCATCATCTACTGATGAACTGTGTCACAAAATGCAGTTTTCAGCTCAGAAAGCTTGTTTCTGAAATTCTAACAGCTCAATTAGAGCATTTTAGCAATGAACAGTGTTCTTTGTCAAAACTGACATTCTCATCATCCTCTGATGGACATTGTCACAAAATTATTTTTTTAGCCCAGGAAGCTTGTTTCTGTCATTCTAACAGCTCAATCAGAGCATTTTAGTAATGAAGAGAGTTCTTTGTCAAAACTGACATTCTCATCATCCACTGATGCACTGTGTCACAAAATGCAGTTTTCAGCTCAGAAAGCTTGTTTCTGACATTCTAACAGCTCAATTAGAGCATTTTAGTAATGAACAGTGTTCTTTGTCAAAACTGACATTCTCATCATCCACTGATGAACTGTTTCACAAAATGCAGTTTTCAGCTCAGAAAGCTTGTTTCTGACATTCTAACAGCTCAATCAGATCATTTTAGTAATGAAGAGTGTTCTTTGTCAAAACTGACATTCTCATCATCCACTGATGCACTGTGTCACAAAATGCAGTTTTCAGCTCAGAAAGCTTGTTTCTGACATTCTAACAGCTCAATTAGAGCATTTTAGTAATGAACAGTGTTCTTTGTCAAAACTGACATTCTCATCATCCACTGATGAACTGTTTCACAAAATGCAGTTTTCAGCTCAGAAAGCTTGTTTCTGACATTCTAACAGCTCAATTAGAGCATTTTAGTAATGAACAGTGTTCTTTGTCAAAACTGACATTCTCATCATCCACTGATGCACTTTGTCACAAAATGCAGTTTCCAGCTCAGAAAGCTTGTTTCTGACATTCTAAAAGCTCAATTAGAGCATTTTAGTAATGAACAATGTTCTTTGTCAATACTGACATTCTCATCATCCACTGATGCACTTTGTCACAAAATGCAGTTTTCAGCTCAGAAAGCTTGTTTCTGACATTCTAACAGCTCAATTAGAACATTTCAGTAATGAACAGTGTTCTTTGTCAAAACTGAGTTTCTCATCATCCTCTGATGGACATTGTCACAAAATGCATTTTTTAGCCCAGAAAGCTTGTTTCTGTCATTCTAACAGCTCAATTAGAGCATTTTAGTAATGAACAGTGTTCTTTGTCAAAACTGACATTCTCATCATCCACTGATGCACTTTGTCACAAAATGTAGTTCTCAGCTCAGAAAGCTTGTTTCTGACATTCTAAAAGCTCAATTAGAGCATTTTAGTAATGAACAGTGTTCTTTGTCAATACTGACATTCTCATCATCCACTGATGCACTTTGTCACAAAATGCAGTTTTCAGCTCAGAAAGCTTGTTTCTGAGATTCTAACAGCTCAATTAGAGCATTTCAGTAATGAACAGTGTTCTTTGTCAAAACTGACATTCTCATCATCTACTGATGAACTGTGTCACAAAATGCAGTTTTCAGCTCAGAAAGCTTGTTTCTGAAATTCTAACAGCTCAATTAGAGCATTTTAGCAATGAACAGTGTTCTTTGTCAAAACTGACATTCTCATCATCCACTGATGCACTTTGTCACAAAATGTAGTTCTCAGCTCAGAAAGCTTGTTTCTGACATTCTAAAAGCTCAATTAGAGCATTTTAGTAATGAACAGTGTTCTTTGTCAATACTGACATTCTCATCATCCACTGATGCACTTTGTCACAAAATGCAGTTTTCAGCTCAGAAAGCTTGTTTCTGAGATTCTAACAGCTCAATTAGAGCATTTCAGTAATGAACAGTGTTCTTTGTCAAAACTAACATTCTCATCATCTACTGATGAACTGTGTCACAAAATGCAGTTTTCAGCTCAGAAAGCTTGTTTCTGAAATTCTAACAGCTCAATTAGAGCATTTTAGCAATGAACAGTGTTCTTTGTCAAAACTGACATTCTCATCATCCTCTGATGGACATTGTCACAAAATTATTTTTTTAGCCCAGGAAGCTTGTTTCTGTCATTCTAACAGCTCAATCAGAGCATTTTAGTAATGAAGAGAGTTCTTTGTCAAAACTGACATTCTCATCATCCACTGATGCACTGTGTCACAAAATGCAGTTTTCAGCTCAGAAAGCTTGTTTCTGACATTCTAACAGCTCAATTAGAGCATTTTAGTAATGAACAGTGTTCTTTGTCAAAACTGACATTCTCATCATCCACTGATGAACTGTTTCACAAAATGCAGTTTTCAGCTCAGAAAGCTTGTTTCTGACATTCTAACAGCTCAATCAGATCATTTTAGTAATGAAGAGTGTTCTTTGTCAAAACTGACATTCTCATCATCCACTGATGCACTGTGTCACAAAATGCAGTTTTCAGCTCAGAAAGCTTGTTTCTGACATTCTAACAGCTCAATTAGAGCATTTTAGTAATGAACAGTGTTCTTTGTCAAAACTGACATTCTCATCATCCACTGATGAACTGTTTCACAAAATGCAGTTTTCAGCTCAGAAAGCTTGTTTCTGACATTCTAACAGCTCAATCAGATCATTTTAGTAATGAAGAGTGTTCTTTGTCAAAACTGACATTCTCATCATCCACTGATGCACTTTGTCACAAAATGCAGTTTCCAGCTCAGAAAGCTTGTTTCTGACATTCTAAAAGCTCAATTAGAGCATTTTAGTAATGAACAGTGTTCTTTGTCAATACTGACATTCTCATCATCCACTGATGCACTTTGTCACAAAATGCAGTTTTCAGCTCAGAAAGCTTGTTTCTGAGATTCTAACAGCTCAATTAGAGCATTTCAGTAATGAACAGTGTTCTTTGTCAAAACTGACATTCTCATCATCTACTGATGAACTGTGTCACAAAATGCAGTTTTCAGCTCAGAAAGCTTGTTTCTGACATTCTAACAGCTCAATTAGAGCATTTTAGCAATGAACAGTGTTCTTTGTCAAAACTGACATTCTCATCATCCTATGATGGACATTGTCACAAAATTATTTTTTTAGCCCAGGAAGCTTGTTTCTGTCATTCTAACAGCTCAATCAGAGCATTTTAGTAATGAAGAGTGTTCTTTGTCAAAACTGACATTCTCATCATCCACTGATGCACTGTGTCACAAAATGCAGTTTTCAGCTCAGAAAGCTTGTTTCTGACATTCTAACAGCTCAATTAGAGCATTTTAGTAGTGAACAGTGTTCTTTGTCAAAACTGACATTCTCATCATCCACTGATGAACTGTTTCACAAAATGCAGTTTTCAGCTCAGAAAGCTTGTTTCTGACATTCTAACAGCTCAATCAGAGCATTTTAGTAATGAAGAGTGTTCTTTGTCAAAACTGACATTCTCATCATCCACTGATGCACTTTGTCACAAAATGCAGTTTCCAGCTCAGAAAGCTTGTTTCTGACATTCTAAAAGCTCAATTAGAGCATTTTAGTAATGAACAGTGTTCTTTGTCAATACTGACATTCTCATCATCCACTGATGCACTTTGTCACAAAATGCAGTTTGCAGCTCAGAAAATTGTTTCTGACATTCTAACGGCTCAAATAGAGCATTTTAGTAATGAACAGTGTTCTTTGTCAAAACTGACATTCTCATCATCCACTGATGCACTTTGTCACAAAATGCAGTTTCCAGGTCAGAAAGCTTGTTTCTGACATTCTAAAAGCTCAATTAGAGCATTTTAGTAATGAACAGTGTTCTTTGTCAATACTGACATTCTCATCATCCACTGATGCACTTTGTCACAAAATGCAGTTTTCAGCTCAGAAAGCTTGTTTCTGACATTCTAACAGCTCAATTAGAACATTTCAGTAATGAACAGTGTTCTTTGTCAAAACTGAGTTTCTCATCATCCTCTGATGGACATTGTCACAAAATGCATTTTTTAGCCCAGAAAGCTTGTTTCTGTCATTCTAACAGCTCAATTAGAGCATTTTAGTAATGAACAGTGTTCTTTGTCAAAACTGACATTCTCATCATCCACTGATGCACTTTGTCACAAAATGTAGTTCTCAGCTCAGAAAGCTTGTTTCTGACATTCTAAAAGCTCAATTAGAGCATTTTAGTAATGAACAGTGTTCTTTGTCAAAACTGACATTCTCATCATCTACTGATGAACTGTGTCACAAAATGCAGTTTTCAGCTCAGAAAGCTTGTTTCTGACATTCTAACAGCTCAATTAGAGCATTTTAGCAATGAACAGTGTTCTTTGTCAAAACTGACATTCTCATCATCCTCTGATGGACATTGTCACAAAATTATTTTTTTAGCCCAGGAAGCTTGTTTCTGTCATTCTAACAGCTCAATCAGAGCATTTTAGTAATGAAGAGTGTTCTTTGTCAAAACTGACATTCTCATCATCCACTGATGCACTGTGTCACAAAATGCAGTTTTCAGCTCAGAAAGCTTGTTTCTGACATTCTAACAGCTCAATTAGAGCATTTTAGTAATGAACAGTGTTCTTTGTCAAAACTGACATTCTCATCATCCACTGATGAACTGTTTCACAAAATGCAGTTTTCAGCTCAGAAAGCTTGTTTCTGACATTCTAACAGCTCAATCAGAGCATTTTAGTAATGAAGAGTGTTCTTTGTCAAAACTGACATTCTCATCATCCACTGATGCACTTTGTCACAAAATGCAGTTTCCAGCTCAGAAAGCTTGTTTCTGACATTCTAAAAGCTCAATTAGAGCATTTTAGTAATGAACAGTGTTCTTTGTCAATACTGACATTCTCATCATCCACTGATGCACTCTGTCACAAAATGCAGTTTTCAGCTCAGAAAGCTTGTTTCTGACATTCTAACAGCTCAATTAGAGCATTTCAGTAATGAACAGTGTTCTTTGTCAAAACTGACATTCTCATCATCCACTGATGCACTTTGTCACAAAATGCAGTTTTCAGCTCAGAAAGCTTGTTTCTGACATTCTAACAGCTCAATTAGAACATTTCAGTAATGAACAGTGTTCTTTGTCAAAACTGAGTTTCTCATCATCCTCTGATGGACATTGTCACAAAATGCATTTTTTAGCCCAGAAAGCTTGTTTCTGTCATTCTAACAGCTCAATTAGAGCATTTTAGTAATGAACAGTGTTCTTTGTCAAAACTGACATTCTCATCATCCACTGATGCACTTTGTCACAAAATGTAGTTCTCAGCTCAGAAAGCTTGTTTCTGACATTCTAAAAGCTCAATTAGAGCATTTTAGTAATGAACAGTGTTCTTTGTCAATACTGACATTCTCATCATCCACTGATGCACTTTGTCACAAAATGCAGTTTTCAGCTCAGAAAGCTTGTTTCTGAGATTCTAACAGCTCAATTAGAGCATTTCAGTAATGAACAGTGTTCTTTGTCAAAACTAACATTCTCATCATCTACTGATGAACTGTGTCACAAAATGCAGTTTTCAGCTCAGAAAGCTTGTTTCTGAAATTCTAACAGCTCAATTAGAGCATTTTAGCAATGAACAGTGTTCTTTGTCAAAACTGACATTCTCATCATCCTCTGATGGACATTGTAACAAAATTATTTTTTTAGCCCAGGAAGCTTGTTTCTGTCATTCTAACAGCTCAATCAGAGCATTTTAGTAATGAAGAGTGTTCTTTGTCAAAACTGACATTCTCATCATCCACTGATGCACTGTGTCACAAAATGCAGTTTTCAGCTCAGAAAGCTTGTTTCTGACATTCTAACAGCTCAATTAGAGCATTTTAGTAATGAACAGTGTTCTTTGTCAAAACTGACATTCTCATCATCCACTGATGAACTGTTTCACAAAATGCAGTTTTCAGCTCAGAAAGCTTGTTTCTGACATTCTAACAGCTCAATCAGATCATTTTAGTAATGAAGAGTGTTCTTTGTCAAAACTGACATTCTCATCATCCACTGATGCACTTTGTCACAAAATGCAGTTTCCAGCTCAGAAAGCTTGTTTCTGACATTCTAAAAGCTCAATTAGAGCATTTTAGTAATGAACAGTGTTCTTTGTCAATACTGACATTCTCATCATCCACTGATGCACTTTGTCACAAAATGCAGTTTGCAGCTCAGAAAATTGTTTCTGACATTCTAACGGCTCAAATAGAGCATTTTAGTAATGAACAGTGTTCTTTGTCAAAACTGACATTCTCATCATCCACTGATGCACTTTGTCACAAAATGCAGTTTCCAGGTCAGAAAGCTTGTTTCTGACATTCTAAAAGCTCAATTAGAGCATTTTAGTAATGAACAGTGTTCTTTGTCAATACTGACATTCTCATCATCCACTGATGCACTTTGTCACAAAATGCAGTTTTCAGCTCAGAAAGCTTGTTTCTGACATTCTAACAGCTCAATTAGAACATTTCAGTAATGAACAGTGTTCTTTGTCAAAACTGAGTTTCTCATCATCCTCTGATGGACATTGTCACAAAATGCATTTTTTAGCCCAGAAAGCTTGTTTCTGTCATTCTAACAGCTCAATTAGAGCATTTTAGTAATGAACAGTGTTCTTTGTCAAAACTGACATTCTCATCATCCACTGATGCACTTTGTCACAAAATGTAGTTCTCAGCTCAGAAAGCTTGTTTCTGACATTCTAAAAGCTCAATTAGAGCATTTTAGTAATGAACAGTGTTCTTTGTCAAAACTGACATTCTCATCAACTACTGATGAACTGTGTCACAAAATGCAGTTTTCAGCTCAGAAAGCTTGTTTCTGACATTCTAACAGCTCAATTAGAGCATTTTAGCAATGAACAGTGTTCTTTGTCAAAACTGACATTCTCATCATCCTCTGATTGACATTGTCACAAAATTATTTTTTTAGCCCAGGAAGCTTGTTTCTGTCATTCTAACAGCTCAATCAGAGCATTTTAGTAATGAAGAGTGTTCTTTGTCAAAACTGACATTCTCATCATCCACTGATGCACTGTGTCACAAAATGCAGTTTTCAGCTCAGAAAGCTTGTTTCTGACATTCTAACAGCTCAATTAGAGCATTTTAGTAATGAACAGTGTTCTTTGTCAAAACTGACATTCTCATCATCCACTGATGAACTGTTTCACAAAATGCAGTTTTCAGCTCAGAAAGCTTGTTTCTGACATTCTAACAGCTCAATCAGAGCATTTTAGTAATGAAGAGTGTTCTTTGTCAAAACTGACATTCTCATCATCCACTGATGCACTTTGTCACAAAATGCAGTTTCCAGCTCAGAAAGCTTGTTTCTGACATTCTAAAAGCTCAATTAGAGCATTTTAGTAATGAACAGTGTTCTTTGTCAATACTGACATTCTCATCATCCACTGATGCACTCTGTCACAAAATGCAGTTTTCAGCTCAGAAAGCTTGTTTCTGACATTCTAACAGCTCAATTAGAGCATTTCAGTAATGAACAGTGTTCTTTGTCAAAACTGACATTCTCATCATCCACTGATGCACTCTGTCACAAAATGCAGTTTTCAGCTCAGAAAGCTTGTTTCTGACATTCTAACAGCTCAATTAGAGCATTTTAGTAATGAACAGTGTTCTTTGTCAAAACTGACATTCTCATCATCCACTGATGAACTGTTTCACAAAATGCAGTTTTCAGCTCAGAAAGCTTGTTTCTGACATTCTAACAGCTCAATCAGAGCATTTTAGTAATGAAGAGTGTTCTTTGTCAAAACTGACATTCTCATCATCCACTGATGCACTTTGTCACAAAATGTAGTTCTCAGCTCAGAAAGCTTGTTTCTGACATTCTAAAAGCTCAATTAGAGCATTTTAGTAATGAACAATGTTCTTCGTCAATACTGACATTCTCATCATCCACTGATGCACTTTGTCACAAAATGCAGTTTTCAGCTCAGAAAGCTTGTTTCTGACATTCTAACAGCTCAATTAGAACATTTCAGTAATGAACAGTGTTCTTTGTCAAAACTGAGTTTCTCATCATCCTCTGATGGACATTGTCACAAAATGCATTTTTTAGCCCAGAAAGCTTGTTTCTGTCATTCTAACAGCTCAATTAGAGCATTTTAGTAATGAACAGTGTTCTTTGTCAAAACTGACATTCTCATCATCCACTGATGCACTTTGTCACAAAATGTAGTTCTCAGCTCAGAAAGCTTGTTTCTGACATTCTAAAAGCTCAATTAGAGCATTTTAGTAATGAACAGTGTTCTTTGTCAATACTGACATTCTCATCATCCACTGATGCACTTTGTCACAAAATGCAGTTTTCAGCTCAGAAAGCTTGTTTCTGAGATTCTAACAGCTCAATTAGAGCATTTCAGTAATGAACAGTGTTCTTTGTCAAAACTAACATTCTCATCATCTACTGATGAACTGTGTCACAAAATGCAGTTTTCAGCTCAGAAAGCTTGTTTCTGAAATTCTAACAGCTCAATTAGAGCATTTTAGCAATGAACAGTGTTCTTTGTCAAAACTGACATTCTCATCATCCTCTGATGGACATTGTCACAAAATTATTTTTTTAGCCCAGGAAGCTTGTTTCTGTCATTCTAACAGCTCAATCAGAGCATTTTAGTAATGAAGAGTGTTCTTTGTCAAAACTGACATTCTCATCATCCACTGATGCACTGTGTCACAAAATGCAGTTTTCAGCTCAGAAAGCTTGTTTCTGACATTCTAACAGCTCAATTAGAGCATTTTAGTAATGAACAGTGTTCTTTGTCAAAACTGACATTCTCATCATCCACTGATGAACTGTTTCACAAAATGCAGTTTTCAGCTCAGAAAGCTTGTTTCTGACATTCTAACAGCTCAATCAGATCATTTTAGTAATGAAGAGTGTTCTTTGTCAAAACTGACATTCTCATCATCCACTGATGCACTTTGTCACAAAATGCAGTTTCCAGCTCAGAAAGCTTGTTTCTGACATTCTAAAAGCTCAATTAGAGCATTTTAGTAATGAACAGTGTTCTTTGTCAATACTGACATTCTCATCATCCACTGATGCACTCTGTCACAAAATGCAGTTTTCAGCTCAGAAAGCTTGTTTCTGACATTCTAACAGCTCAATTAGAGCATTTCAGTAATGAACAGTGTTCTTTGTCAAAACTGACATTCTCATCATCCACTGATGCACTCTGTCACAAAATGCAGTTTTCAGCTCAGAAAGCTTGTTTCTGACATTCTAACAGCTCAATTAGAGCATTTTAGTAATGAACAGTGTTCTTTGTCAAAACTGACATTCTCATCATCCACTGATGAACTGTTTCACAAAATGCAGTTTTCAGCTAAGAAAGCTTGTTTCTGACATTCTAACAGCTCAATCAGAGCATTTTAGTAATGAAGAGTGTTCTTTGTCAAAACTGACATTCTCATCATCCACTGATGCACTTTGTCACAAAATGCAGTTTCCAGCTCAGAAAGCTTGTTTCTGACATTCTAAAAGCTCAATTAGAGCATTTTAGTAATGAACAGTGTTCTTTGTCAATACTGACATTCTCATCATCCACTGATGCACTTTGTCACAAAATGCAGTTTTCAGCTCAGAAAGCTTGTTTCTGACATTCTAACAGCTCAATTAGAGCATTTTAGTAATGAAAAGTGTTCTTTGTCAAAACTGACATTCTCATCATCCACTGATGCACTTTGTCACAAAATGTAGTTCTCAGCTCAGAAAGCTTGTTTCTGACATTCTAACAGCTCAATTAGAGCATTTTAGTAATGAACAGTGTTCTTTGTCAAAACTGACATTCTCATCATCTACTGATGAACTGTGTCACAAAATGCAGTTTTCAGCTCAGCAAGCTTGTTTCTGACATTCTAACAGCTCACTTAGAGCATTTTAGTAATGAAAAGTGTTCTTTGTCAAAACTGACATTCTCATCATCCACTGATGCACTTTGTCACAAAATGTAGTTCTCAGCTCAGAAAGCTTGTTTCTGACATTCTAACAGCTCAATTAGAGCATTTCAGTAATGAACAGTGTTCTTTGTCAAAACTGACATTCTCATCATCTACTGATGAACTGTGTCACAAAATGCAGTTTTCAGCTCAGCAAGCTTGTTTCTGACATTCTAACAGCTCACTTAGAGCATTTTTGCAATGAACAGTGTTCTTTGTCAAAACTGACATTGTCATCATCCTCTGATGGATATTGTCACAAAATGATTTTTTTAGCCCAGAAAGCTTGTTTCTGTCATTCTAACAGCTCAATCAGAGCATTTTAGTAATGAAGAGTGTTCTTTGTCAAAACTGACATTCTCATCATCCACTGATGCACTCTGTCACAAAATGCAGTTTTCAGCTCAGAAAGCTTGTTTCTGACATTCTAACAGCTCAATTAGAGCATTTTAGTAATGAACAGTGTTCTTTGTCAAAACTGACATTCTCATCATCCACTGATGCACTTTGTCACAAAATGCAGTTTCCAGGTCAGAAAGCTTGTTTCTGACATTCTAAAAGCTCAATTAGAGCATTTTAGTAATGAACAGTGTTCTTTGTCAATACTGACATTCTCATCATCCACTGATGCACTTTGTCACAAAATGCAGTTTTCAGCTCAGAAAGCTTGTTTCTGACATTCTAACAGCTCAATTAGAACATTTCAGTAATGAACAGTGTTCTTTGTCAAAACTGAGTTTCTCATCATCCTCTGATGGACATTGTCACAAAATGCATTTTTTAGCCCAGAAAGCTTGTTTCTGTCATTCTAACAGCTCAATTAGAGCATTTTAGTAATGAACAGTGTTCTTTGTCAAAACTGACATTCTCATCATCCACTGATGCACTTTGTCACAAAATGTAGTTCTCAGCTCAGAAAGCTTGTTTCTGACATTCTAAAAGCTCAATTAGAGCATTTTAGTAATGAACAGTGTTCTTTGTCAAAACTGACATTCTCATCATCTACTGATGAACTGTGTCACAAAATGCAGTTTTCAGCTCAGCAAGCTTGTTTCTGACATTCTAACAGCTCACTTAGAGCATTTTTGCAATGAACAGTGTTCTTTGTCAAAACTGACATTGTCATCATCCTCTGATGGACATTGTCACAAAATGATTTTTTTAGCCCAGAAAGCTTGTTTCTGTCATTCTAACAGCTCAATCAGAGCATTTTAGTAATGAAGAGTGTTCTTTGTCAAAACTGACATTCTCATCATCCACTGATGCACTCTGTCACAAAATGCAGTTTTCAGCTCAGAAAGCTTGTTTCTGACATTCTAACAGCTCAATTAGAGCATTTTAGTAATGAACAGTGTTCTTTGTCAAAACTGACATTCTCATCATCCACTGATGCACTTTGTCACAAAATGCAGTTTCCAGGTCAGAAAGCTTGTTTCTGACATTCTAAAAGCTCAATTAGAGCATTTTAGTAATGAACAGTGTTCTTTGTCAATACTGACATTCTCATCATCCACTGATGCACTTTGTCACAAAATGCAGTTTTCAGCTCAGAAAGCTTGTTTCTGACATTCTAACAGCTCAATTAGAACATTTCAGTAATGAACAGTGTTCTTTGTCAAAACTGAGTTTCTCATCATCCTCTGATGGACATTGTCACAAAATGCATTTTTTAGCCCAGAAAGCTTGTTTCTGTCATTCTAACAGCTCAATTAGAGCATTTTAGTAATGAACAGTGTTCTTTGTCAAAACTGACATTCTCATCATCCACTGATGCACTTTGTCACAAAATGTAGTTCTCAGCTCAGAAAGCTTGTTTCTGACATTCTAAAAGCTCAATTAGAGCATTTTAGTAATGAACAGTGTTCTTTGTCAAAACTGACATTCTCATCATCTACTGATGAACTGTGTCACAAAATGCAGTTTTCAGCTCAGAAAGCTTGTTTCTGACATTCTAACAGCTCAATTAGAGCATTTTAGTAATGAACAGTGTTCTTTGTCAATACTGACATTCTCATCATCCACTGATGCACTTTGTCACAAAATGCAGTTTTCAGCTCAGAAAGCTTGTTTCTGACATTCTAACAGCTCAATTAGAGCATTTTAGTAATGAAAAGTGTTCTTTGTCAAAACTGACATTCTCATCATCCACTGATGCACTTTGTCACAAAATGCAGTTTTCAGCTCAGAAAGCTTGTTTCTGACATTCTAACAGCTCAATCAGAGCATTTTAGTAATGAAGAGTGTTCTTTGTCAAAACTGACATTCTCATCATCCACTGATGCACTTTGTCACAAAATGCAGTTTCCAGCTCAGAAAGCTTGTTTCTGACATTCTAAAAGCTCAATTAGAGCATTTTAGTAATGAACAGTGTTCTTTGTCAATACTGACATTCTCATCATCCACTGATGCACTCTGTCACAAAATGCAGTTTTCAGCTCAGAAAGCTTGTTTCTGACATTCTAACAGCTCAATTAGAGCATTTCAGTAATGAACAGTGTTCTTTGTCAAAACTGACATTCTCATCATCCACTGATGCACTCTGTCACAAAATGCAGTTTTCAGCTCAGAAAGCTTGTTTCTGACATTCTAACAGCTCAATTAGAGCATTTTAGTAATGAACAGTGTTCTTTGTCAAAACTGACATTCTCATCATCCACTGATGAACTGTTTCACAAAATGCAGTTTTCAGCTCAGAAAGCTTGTTTCTGACATTCTAACAGCTCAATCAGAGCATTTTAGTAATGAAGAGTGTTCTTTGTCAAAACTGACATTCTCATCATCCACTGATGCACTTTGTCACAAAATGTAGTTCTCAGCTCAGAAAGCTTGTTTCTGACATTCTAAAAGCTCAATTAGAGCATTTTAGTAATGAACAATGTTCTTTGTCAATACTGACATTCTCATCATCCACTGATGCACTTTGTCACAAAATGCAGTTTTCAGCTAAGAAAGCTTGTTTCTGACATTCTAACAGCTCAATTAGAACATTTCAGTAATGAACAGTGTTCTTTGTCAAAACTGAGTTTCTCATCATCCTCTGATGGACATTGTCACAAAATGCATTTTTTAGCCCAGAAAGCTTGTTTCTGTCATTCTAACAGCTCAATTAGAGCATTTTAGTAATGAACAGTGTTCTTTGTCAAAACTGACATTCTCATCATCCACTGATGCACTTTGTCACAAAATGTAGTTCTCAGCTCAGAAAGCTTGTTTCTGACATTCTAACAGCTCAATTAGAAAATTTCAGTAATGAACAGTGTTCTTTGTCAAAACTGACATTCTCATCATCTACTGATGAACTGTGTCACAAAATGCAGTTTTCAGCTCAGCAAGCTTGTTTCTGACATTCTAACAGCTCACTTAGAGCATTTTTGCAATGAACAGTGTTCTTTGTCAAAACTGACATTGTCATCATCCTCTGATGGACATTGTCACAAAATGATTTTTTTAGCCCAGAAAGCTTGTTTCTGTCATTCTAACAGCTCAATCAGAGCATTTTAGTAATGAAAAGTGTTCTTTGTCAAAACTGACATTCTCATCATCCACTGATGCACTCTGTCACAAAATGCAGTTTTCAGCTCAGAAAGCTTGTTTCTGACATTCTAACAGCTCAATTAGAGCATTTTAGTAATGAACAGTGTTCTTTGTCAAAACTGACATTCTCATCATCCACTGATGCACTCTGTCACAAAATGCAGTTTTCAGCTCAGAAAGCTTGTTTCTGACATTCTAACAGTTCAATTAGAGCATTTTAGTAATGAACAGTGTTCTTTCTCAAAACTGACATTCTCATCATCCACTGATGCACTTTGTCACAAAATGCAGTTTTCAGCTCAGAAAGCTTGTTTCTGACATTCTAACAGCTCAATTAGAAAATTTTAGTAATGAACAGTGTTCTTTGTCAAAACTGACATTCTCATTATCCACTGATGCACTTTTTCAAAAAATGTAGTTCTCAGCTCAGAAATCTTGTTTCTGACATTCTAACAGCTCAATTAGAGCATTTCAGTAATATACGGTGTTCTTTGTCAATACTGACATTCTCATCATCCACTGATGCACTTTGTCACAAAATGCAGTTTGCAGCTCAGAAAGCTTGTTTCTGACATTCTAACAACTCAATTAGAGCATT
This sequence comes from Barbatula barbatula, assembly GCF_947034865.1. Taxonomy (NCBI): domain Eukaryota; kingdom Metazoa; phylum Chordata; class Actinopteri; order Cypriniformes; family Nemacheilidae; genus Barbatula; species Barbatula barbatula. The sequence goes on along the minus strand of NC_136782.1, from coordinate 2,309,712 downwards.
TTAGTAATGAACAGTGTTCTTTGTCAAAACTGACATTCTCATCATTCACTGATGCACTCTGTCACAAAATGCAGTTTTCAGCTCAGAAAGCTTGTTTCTGACATTCTAACAGCTCAATTAGAGCATTTTAGTAATGAACAGTGTTCTTTGTCAAAACTGACATTCTCATCATCCACTGATGAACTGTGTCACAAAATGCAGTTTTCAGCTCAGCAAGCTTGTTTCTGACATTCTAACAGCTCAATTAGAGCATTTTAGTAATGAACAGTGTTCTTTGTCAAAACTGACATTCTCATCATCCTCTGATGGACATTGTCACAAAATGATTTTTTTAACCCAGGAAGCTTGTTTCTGTCATTCTAACAGCTCAATCAGAGCATTTTAGTAATGAAGAGTGTTCTTTGTCAAAACTGACATTCTCATCATCCACTGATGCACTTTGTCACAAAATGCAGTTTCTAGCTCAGAAAGCTTGTTTCTGACATTCTAACAGCTCAGTTAGAGCATTTTAATAATGAACAGTGTTCTTTGTAAATACTGACATTCTCATCATCCACTGATGCACTTTGTCACAAAATGTAGTTTTCAGCTCAGAAAGCTTGTTTCTGACATTCTAACACCTCAATCAGAGCATTTTAGTAATGAACAGTGTTCTTTGTCAAAACTGACATTCTCATCATCCATTGATGAACTGTGTCACAAAATGCAGTTTTCAGCTCAGCAAGCTTGTTTCTGACATTCTAACAGCTCAATTAGAGCATTTTAGTAATGAACAGTGTTCTTTGTCAAAACTGACATTCTCATCATCCTCTGATGGACATTGTCACAAAATGACTTTTTTAGCCCAGAAAGCTTGTTTCTCTCATTCTAACAGCTCAATCAGAGCATTTTAGTATGAAGAGTGTTCTTTGTCAAAACTGACATTCTCATCATCCACTGATGCACTCTGTCACAAAATGCAGTTTTCAGCTCAGAAAGCTTGTTTCTGACATTCTAACAGCTCAATTAGAGCATTTTAGTAATGGACAGTGTTCTTTGTCAAAACTGACATTCTCATCATCCACTGATGAACTGTGTCACAAAATGCAGTTTTCAGCTCAGAAATCTTGTTTCTGACATTCTAACAGCTCAATTAGAGCATTTTAGTAATGAACAGTGTTCTTTGTCAAAACTGACATTCTCATCATCCACTGATGCACTCAGTCACAAAATGCAGTTTTCAGCTCAGAAAGCTTGTTTCTGACATCTAACAGCTCAATTAGAGCATTTTAGTTATGAACAGTGTTCTTTGTCAAAACTGACATTCTCATCATCCACTGATGAACTGTTTCACAAAATGCAGTTTTCAGCTCAGAAAGCTTGTTTCTGACATTCTAACAGCTCAATCAGAGCATTTTAGTAATGAAGAGTGTTCTTTGTCAAAACTGACATTCTCATCATCCACTGATGCACTTTGTCACAAAATGCAGTTTCCAGCTCAGAAAGCTTGTTTCTGACATTCTAAAAGCTCAATTAGAGCATTTTAGTAATGAACAGTGTTCTTTGTCAATACTGACATTCTCATCATCCACTGATGCACTCTGTCACAAAATGCAGTTTTCAGCTCAGAAAGCTTGTTTCTGACATTCTAACAGCTCAATTAGAGCATTTCAGTAATGAACAGTGTTCTTTGTCAAAACTGACATTCTCATCATCCACTGATGCACTCTGTCACAAAATGCAGTTTTCAGCTCAGAAAGCTTGTTTCTGACATTCTAACAGCTCAATTAGAGCATTTTAGTAATGAACAGTGTTCTTTGTCAAAACTGACATTCTCATCATCCACTGATGAACTGTTTCACAAAATGCAGTTTTCAGCTCAGAAAGCTTGTTTCTGACATTCTAACAGCTCAATCAGAGCATTTTAGTAATGAAGAGTGTTCTTTGTCAAAACTGACATTCTCATCATCCACTGATGCACTTTGTCACAAAATGCAGTTTCCAGCTCAGAAAGCTTGTTTCTGACATTCTAAAAGCTCAATTAGAGCATTTTAGTAATGAACAATGTTCTTTGTCAATACTGACATTCTCATCATCCACTGATGCACTTTGTCACAAAATGCAGTTTTCAGCTCAGAAAGCTTGTTTCTGACATTCTAACAGCTCAATTAGAACATTTCAGTAATGAACAGTGTTCTTTGTCAAAACTGACATTCTCATCATCCACTGATGCACTTTGTCACAAAATGTAGTTCTCAGCTCAGAAAGCTTGTTTCTGACATTCTAAAAGCTCAATTAGAGCATTTTAGTAATGAACAGTGTTCTTTGTCAATACTGACATTCTCATCATCCACTGATGCACTTTGTCACAAAATGCAGTTTTCAGCTCAGAAAGCTTGTTTCTGAGATTCTAACAGCTCAATTAGAGCATTTCAGTAATGAACAGTGTTCTTTGTCAAAACTGACATTCTCATCATCTACTGATGAACTGTGTCACAAAATGCAGTTTTCAGCTCAGAAAGCTTTTTTCTGAAATTCTAACAGCTCAATTAGAGCATTTTAGCAATGAACAGTGTTCTTTGTCAAAACTGACATTCTCATCATCCTCTGATGGACATTGTCACAAAATTATTTTTTTAGCCCAGGAAGCTTGTTTCTGTCATTCTAACAGCTCAATCAGAGCATTTTAGTAATGAAGAGTGTTCTTTGTCAAAACTGACATTCTCATCATCCACTGATGCACTGTGTCACAAAATGCAGTTTTCAGCTCAGAAAGCTTGTTTCTGACATTCTAACAGCTCAATTAGAGCATTTTAGTAATGAACAGTGTTCTTTGTCAAAACTGACATTCTCATCATCCACTGATGAACTGTTTCACAAAATGCAGTTTTCAGCTCAGAAAGCTTGTTTCTGACATTCTAACAGCTCAATCAGAGCATTTTAGTAATGAAGAGTGTTCTTTGTCAACACTGACATTCTCATCATCCACTGATGCACTTTGTCACAAAATGCAGTTTCCAGCTCAGAAAGCTTGTTTCTGACATTCTAAAAGCTCAATTAGAGCATTTTTGTAATGAACAGTGTTCTTTGTCAATACTGACATTCTCATCATCCACTGATGCACTTTGTCACAAAATGTAGTTCTCAGCTCAGAAAGCTTGTTTCTGACATTCTAACAGCTCAATTAGAGCATTTCAGTAATGAACAGTGTTCTTTGTCAAAACTGACATTCTCATCATCTACTGATGAACTGTGTCACAAAATGCAGTTTTCAGCTCAGCAAGCTTGTTTCTGACATTCTAACAGCTCACTTAGAGCATTTTTGTAATGAACAGTGTTCTTTGTCAAAACTGACATTGTCATCATCCTCTGATGGACATTGTCACAAAATGATTTTTTTAGCCCAGAAAGCTTGTTTCTGTCATTCTAACAGCTCAATCAGAGCATTTTAGTAATGAAGAGTGTTCTTTGTCAAAACTGACATTCTCATCATCCACTGATGCACTCTGTCACAAAATGCAGTTTTCAGCTCAGAAAGCTTGTTTCTGACATTCTAACAGCTCAATTAGAGCATTTTAGTAATGAACAGTGTTCTTTGTCAAAACTGACATTCTCATCATCCACTGATGCACTCTGTCACAAAATGCAGTTTTCAGCTCAGAAAGCTTGTTTCTGACATTCTAACAGTTCAATTAGAGCATTTTAGTAATGAACAGTGTTCTTTCTCAAAACTGACATTCTCATCATCCACTGATGCACTTTGTCACAAAATGCAGTTTTCAGCTCAGAAAGCTTGTTTCTGACATTCTAACAGCTCAATTAGAAAATTTTAGTAATGAACAGTGTTCTTTGTCAAAACTGACATTCTCATCATCCACTGATGCACTTTTTCAAAAAATGTAGTTCTCAGCTCAGAAATCTTGTTTCTGACATTCTAACAGCTCAATTAGAGCATTTCAGTAATGTACGGTGTTCTTTGTCAAAACTGACATTCTCATCATCCACTGATGCACTGTGTCACAAAATGCAGTTTTCAGCTCAGAAAGCTTGTTTCTGACATTCTAACAGCTCAATTAGAGCATTTTAGTAATGAACAGTGTTCTTTGTCAAAACTGACATTCTCATCATCCACTGATGAACTGTTTCACAAAATGCAGTTTTCAGCTCAGAAAGCTTGTTTCTGACATTCTAACAGCTCAATCAGAGCATTTTAGTAATGAAGAGTGTTCTTTGTCAAAACTGACATTCTCATCATCCACTGATGCACTTTGTCACAAAATGCAGTTTCCAGCTCAGAAAGCTTGTTTCTGACATTCTAAAAGCTCAATTAGAGCATTTTAGTAATGAACAGTGTTCTTTGTCAATACTGACATTCTCATCATCCACTGATGCACTCTGTCACAAAATGCAGTTTTCAGCTCAGAAAGCTTGTTTCTGACATTCTAACAGCTCAATTAGAGCATTTCAGTAATGAACAGTGTTCTTTGTCAAAACTGACATTCTCATCATCCACTGATGCACTCTGTCACAAAATGCAGTTTTCAGCTCAGAAAGCTTGTTTCTGACATTCTAACAGCTCAATTAGAGCATTTTAGTAATGAAGAGTGTTCTTTGTCAAAACTGACATTCTCATCATCCACTGATGCACTTTGTCACAAAATGCAGTTTCCAGCTCAGAAAGCTTGTTTCTGACATTCTAAAAGCTCAATTAGAGCATTTTAGTAATGAACAATGTTCTTTGTCAATACTGACATTCTCATCATCCACTGATGCACTTTGTCACAAAATGCAGTTTTCAGCTCAGAAAGCTTGTTTCTGACATTCTAACAGCTCAATTAGAACATTTCAGTAATGAACAGTGTTCTTTGTCAAAACTGAGTTTCTCATCATCCTCTGATGGACATTGTCACAAAATGCATTTTTTAGCCCAGAAAGCTTGTTTCTGTCATTCTAACAGCTCAATTAGAGCATTTTAGTAATGAACAGTGTTCTTTGTCAAAACTGACATTCTCATCATCCACTGATGCACTTTGTCACAAAATGTAGTTCTCAGCTCAGAAAGCTTGTTTCTGACATTCTAAAAGCTCAATTAGAGCATTTTAGTAATGAACAGTGTTCTTTGTCAATACTGACATTCTCATCATCCACTGATGCACTTTGTCACAAAATGCAGTTTTCAGCTCAGAAAGCTTGTTTCTGAGATTCTAACAGCTCAATTAGAGCATTTCAGTAATGAACAGTGTTCTTTGTCAAAACTGACATTCTCATCATCTACTGATGAACTGTGTCACAGAATGCAGTTTTCAGCTCAGAAAGCTTGTTTCTGAAATTCTAACAGCTCAATTAGAGCATTTTAGCAATGAACAGTGTTCTTTGTCAAAACTGACATTCTCATCATCCACTGATGCACTTTGTCACAAAATGTAGTTCTCAGCTCAGAAAGCTTGTTTCTGACATTCTAAAAGCTCAATTAGAGCATTTTAGTAATGAACAGTGTTCTTTGTCAATACTGACATTCTCATCATCCACTGATGCACTTTGTCACAAAATGCAGTTTTCAGCTCAGAAAGCTTGTTTCTGAGATTCTAACAGCTCAATTAGAGCATTTCAGTAATGAACAGTGTTCTTTGTCAAAACTAACATTCTCATCATCTACTGATGAACTGTGTCACAAAATGCAGTTTTCAGCTCAGAAAGCTTGTTTCTGAAATTCTAACAGCTCAATTAGAGCATTTTAGCAATGAACAGTGTTCTTTGTCAAAACTGACATTCTCATCATCCTCTGATGGACATTGTCACAAAATTATTTTTTTAGCCCAGGAAGCTTGTTTCTGTCATTCTAACAGCTCAATCAGAGCATTTTAGTAATGAAGAGAGTTCTTTGTCAAAACTGACATTCTCATCATCCACTGATGCACTGTGTCACAAAATGCAGTTTTCAGCTCAGAAAGCTTGTTTCTGACATTCTAACAGCTCAATTAGAGCATTTTAGTAATGAACAGTGTTCTTTGTCAAAACTGACATTCTCATCATCCACTGATGAACTGTTTCACAAAATGCAGTTTTCAGCTCAGAAAGCTTGTTTCTGACATTCTAACAGCTCAATCAGATCATTTTAGTAATGAAGAGTGTTCTTTGTCAAAACTGACATTCTCATCATCCACTGATGCACTGTGTCACAAAATGCAGTTTTCAGCTCAGAAAGCTTGTTTCTGACATTCTAACAGCTCAATTAGAGCATTTTAGTAATGAACAGTGTTCTTTGTCAAAACTGACATTCTCATCATCCACTGATGAACTGTTTCACAAAATGCAGTTTTCAGCTCAGAAAGCTTGTTTCTGACATTCTAACAGCTCAATTAGAGCATTTTAGTAATGAACAGTGTTCTTTGTCAAAACTGACATTCTCATCATCCACTGATGCACTTTGTCACAAAATGCAGTTTCCAGCTCAGAAAGCTTGTTTCTGACATTCTAAAAGCTCAATTAGAGCATTTTAGTAATGAACAATGTTCTTTGTCAATACTGACATTCTCATCATCCACTGATGCACTTTGTCACAAAATGCAGTTTTCAGCTCAGAAAGCTTGTTTCTGACATTCTAACAGCTCAATTAGAACATTTCAGTAATGAACAGTGTTCTTTGTCAAAACTGAGTTTCTCATCATCCTCTGATGGACATTGTCACAAAATGCATTTTTTAGCCCAGAAAGCTTGTTTCTGTCATTCTAACAGCTCAATTAGAGCATTTTAGTAATGAACAGTGTTCTTTGTCAAAACTGACATTCTCATCATCCACTGATGCACTTTGTCACAAAATGTAGTTCTCAGCTCAGAAAGCTTGTTTCTGACATTCTAAAAGCTCAATTAGAGCATTTTAGTAATGAACAGTGTTCTTTGTCAATACTGACATTCTCATCATCCACTGATGCACTTTGTCACAAAATGCAGTTTTCAGCTCAGAAAGCTTGTTTCTGAGATTCTAACAGCTCAATTAGAGCATTTCAGTAATGAACAGTGTTCTTTGTCAAAACTGACATTCTCATCATCTACTGATGAACTGTGTCACAAAATGCAGTTTTCAGCTCAGAAAGCTTGTTTCTGAAATTCTAACAGCTCAATTAGAGCATTTTAGCAATGAACAGTGTTCTTTGTCAAAACTGACATTCTCATCATCCACTGATGCACTTTGTCACAAAATGTAGTTCTCAGCTCAGAAAGCTTGTTTCTGACATTCTAAAAGCTCAATTAGAGCATTTTAGTAATGAACAGTGTTCTTTGTCAATACTGACATTCTCATCATCCACTGATGCACTTTGTCACAAAATGCAGTTTTCAGCTCAGAAAGCTTGTTTCTGAGATTCTAACAGCTCAATTAGAGCATTTCAGTAATGAACAGTGTTCTTTGTCAAAACTAACATTCTCATCATCTACTGATGAACTGTGTCACAAAATGCAGTTTTCAGCTCAGAAAGCTTGTTTCTGAAATTCTAACAGCTCAATTAGAGCATTTTAGCAATGAACAGTGTTCTTTGTCAAAACTGACATTCTCATCATCCTCTGATGGACATTGTCACAAAATTATTTTTTTAGCCCAGGAAGCTTGTTTCTGTCATTCTAACAGCTCAATCAGAGCATTTTAGTAATGAAGAGAGTTCTTTGTCAAAACTGACATTCTCATCATCCACTGATGCACTGTGTCACAAAATGCAGTTTTCAGCTCAGAAAGCTTGTTTCTGACATTCTAACAGCTCAATTAGAGCATTTTAGTAATGAACAGTGTTCTTTGTCAAAACTGACATTCTCATCATCCACTGATGAACTGTTTCACAAAATGCAGTTTTCAGCTCAGAAAGCTTGTTTCTGACATTCTAACAGCTCAATCAGATCATTTTAGTAATGAAGAGTGTTCTTTGTCAAAACTGACATTCTCATCATCCACTGATGCACTGTGTCACAAAATGCAGTTTTCAGCTCAGAAAGCTTGTTTCTGACATTCTAACAGCTCAATTAGAGCATTTTAGTAATGAACAGTGTTCTTTGTCAAAACTGACATTCTCATCATCCACTGATGAACTGTTTCACAAAATGCAGTTTTCAGCTCAGAAAGCTTGTTTCTGACATTCTAACAGCTCAATCAGATCATTTTAGTAATGAAGAGTGTTCTTTGTCAAAACTGACATTCTCATCATCCACTGATGCACTTTGTCACAAAATGCAGTTTCCAGCTCAGAAAGCTTGTTTCTGACATTCTAAAAGCTCAATTAGAGCATTTTAGTAATGAACAGTGTTCTTTGTCAATACTGACATTCTCATCATCCACTGATGCACTTTGTCACAAAATGCAGTTTTCAGCTCAGAAAGCTTGTTTCTGAGATTCTAACAGCTCAATTAGAGCATTTCAGTAATGAACAGTGTTCTTTGTCAAAACTGACATTCTCATCATCTACTGATGAACTGTGTCACAAAATGCAGTTTTCAGCTCAGAAAGCTTGTTTCTGACATTCTAACAGCTCAATTAGAGCATTTTAGCAATGAACAGTGTTCTTTGTCAAAACTGACATTCTCATCATCCTATGATGGACATTGTCACAAAATTATTTTTTTAGCCCAGGAAGCTTGTTTCTGTCATTCTAACAGCTCAATCAGAGCATTTTAGTAATGAAGAGTGTTCTTTGTCAAAACTGACATTCTCATCATCCACTGATGCACTGTGTCACAAAATGCAGTTTTCAGCTCAGAAAGCTTGTTTCTGACATTCTAACAGCTCAATTAGAGCATTTTAGTAATGAACAGTGTTCTTTGTCAAAACTGACATTCTCATCATCCACTGATGAACTGTTTCACAAAATGCAGTTTTCAGCTCAGAAAGCTTGTTTCTGACATTCTAACAGCTCAATCAGAGCATTTTAGTAATGAAGAGTGTTCTTTGTCAAAACTGACATTCTCATCATCCACTGATGCACTTTGTCACAAAATGCAGTTTCCAGCTCAGAAAGCTTGTTTCTGACATTCTAAAAGCTCAATTAGAGCATTTTAGTAATGAACAGTGTTCTTTGTCAATACTGACATTCTCATCATCCACTGATGCACTTTGTCACAAAATGCAGTTTGCAGCTCAGAAAATTGTTTCTGACATTCTAACGGCTCAAATAGAGCATTTTAGTAATGAACAGTGTTCTTTGTCAAAACTGACATTCTCATCATCCACTGATGCACTTTGTCACAAAATGCAGTTTCCAGGTCAGAAAGCTTGTTTCTGACATTCTAAAAGCTCAATTAGAGCATTTTAGTAATGAACAGTGTTCTTTGTCAATACTGACATTCTCATCATCCACTGATGCACTTTGTCACAAAATGCAGTTTTCAGCTCAGAAAGCTTGTTTCTGACATTCTAACAGCTCAATTAGAACATTTCAGTAATGAACAGTGTTCTTTGTCAAAACTGAGTTTCTCATCATCCTCTGATGGACATTGTCACAAAATGCATTTTTTAGCCCAGAAAGCTTGTTTCTGTCATTCTAACAGCTCAATTAGAGCATTTTAGTAATGAACAGTGTTCTTTGTCAAAACTGACATTCTCATCATCCACTGATGCACTTTGTCACAAAATGTAGTTCTCAGCTCAGAAAGCTTGTTTCTGACATTCTAAAAGCTCAATTAGAGCATTTTAGTAATGAACAGTGTTCTTTGTCAAAACTGACATTCTCATCATCTACTGATGAACTGTGTCACAAAATGCAGTTTTCAGCTCAGAAAGCTTGTTTCTGACATTCTAACAGCTCAATTAGAGCATTTTAGCAATGAACAGTGTTCTTTGTCAAAACTGACATTCTCATCATCCTCTGATGGACATTGTCACAAAATTATTTTTTTAGCCCAGGAAGCTTGTTTCTGTCATTCTAACAGCTCAATCAGAGCATTTTAGTAATGAAGAGTGTTCTTTGTCAAAACTGACATTCTCATCATCCACTGATGCACTGTGTCACAAAATGCAGTTTTCAGCTCAGAAAGCTTGTTTCTGACATTCTAACAGCTCAATTAGAGCATTTTAGTAATGAACAGTGTTCTTTGTCAAAACTGACATTCTCATCATCCACTGATGAACTGTTTCACAAAATGCAGTTTTCAGCTCAGAAAGCTTGTTTCTGACATTCTAACAGCTCAATCAGAGCATTTTAGTAATGAAGAGTGTTCTTTGTCAAAACTGACATTCTCATCATCCACTGATGCACTTTGTCACAAAATGCAGTTTCCAGCTCAGAAAGCTTGTTTCTGACATTCTAAAAGCTCAATTAGAGCATTTTAGTAATGAACAGTGTTCTTTGTCAATACTGACATTCTCATCATCCACTGATGCACTCTGTCACAAAATGCAGTTTTCAGCTCAGAAAGCTTGTTTCTGACATTCTAACAGCTCAATTAGAGCATTTCAGTAATGAACAGTGTTCTTTGTCAAAACTGACATTCTCATCATCCACTGATGCACTCTGTCACAAAATGCAGTTTTCAGCTCAGAAAGCTTGTTTCTGACATTCTAACAGCTCAATTAGAGCATTTTAGTAATGAACAGTGTTCTTTGTCAAAACTGACATTCTCATCATCCACTGATGAACTGTTTCACAAAATGCAGTTTTCAGCTCAGAAAGCTTGTTTCTGACATTCTAACAGCTCAATCAGAGCATTTTAGTAATGAAGAGTGTTCTTTGTCAAAACGAACATTCTCATCATCCACTGATGCACTTTGTCACAAAATGTAGTTCTCAGCTCAGAAAGCTTGTTTCTGACATTCTAAAAGCTCAATTAGAGCATTTTAGTAATGAACAATGTTCTTTGTCAATACTGACATTCTCATCATCCACTGATGCACTTTGTCACAAAATGCAGTTTTCAGCTCAGAAAGCTTGTTTCTGACATTCTAACAGCTCAATTAGAACATTTCAGTAATGAACAGTGTTCTTTGTCAAAACTGAGTTTCTCATCATCCTCTGATGGACATTGTCACAAAATGCATTTTTTAGCCCAGAAAGCTTGTTTCTGTCATTCTAACAGCTCAATTAGAGCATTTTAGTAATGAACAGTGTTCTTTGTCAAAACTGACATTCTCATCATCCACTGATGCACTTTGTCACAAAATGTAGTTCTCAGCTCAGAAAGCTTGTTTCTGACATTCTAAAAGCTCAATTAGAGCATTTTAGTAATGAACAGTGTTCTTTGTCAATACTGACATTCTCATCATCCACTGATGCACTTTGTCACAAAATGCAGTTTTCAGCTCAGAAAGCTTGTTTCTGAGATTCTAACAGCTCAATTAGAGCATTTCAGTAATGAACAGTGTTCTTTGTCAAAACTAACATTCTCATCATCTACTGATGAACTGTGTCACAAAATGCAGTTTTCAGCTCAGAAAGCTTGTTTCTGAAATTCTAACAGCTCAATTAGAGCATTTTAGCAATGAACAGTGTTCTTTGTCAAAACTGACATTCTCATCATCCTCTGATGGACATTGTAACAAAATTATTTTTTTAGCCCAGGAAGCTTGTTTCTGTCATTCTAACAGCTCAATCAGAGCATTTTAGTAATGAAGAGTGTTCTTTGTCAAAACTGACATTCTCATCATCCACTGATGCACTGTGTCACAAAATGCAGTTTTCAGCTCAGAAAGCTTGTTTCTGACATTCTAACAGCTCAATTAGAGCATTTTAGTAATGAACAGTGTTCTTTGTCAAAACTGACATTCTCATCATCCACTGATGAACTGTTTCACAAAATGCAGTTTTCAGCTCAGAAAGCTTGTTTCTGACATTCTAACAGCTCAATCAGATCATTTTAGTAATGAAGAGTGTTCTTTGTCAAAACTGACATTCTCATCATCCACTGATGCACTTTGTCACAAAATGCAGTTTCCAGCTCAGAAAGCTTGTTTCTGACATTCTAAAAGCTCAATTAGAGCATTTTAGTAATGAACAGTGTTCTTTGTCAATACTGACATTCTCATCATCCACTGATGCACTTTGTCACAAAATGCAGTTTGCAGCTCAGAAAATTGTTTCTGACATTCTAACGGCTCAAATAGAGCATTTTAGTAATGAACAGTGTTCTTTGTCAAAACTGACATTCTCATCATCCACTGATGCACTTTGTCACAAAATGCAGTTTCCAGGTCAGAAAGCTTGTTTCTGACATTCTAAAAGCTCAATTAGAGCATTTTAGTAATGAACAGTGTTCTTTGTCAATACTGACATTCTCATCATCCACTGATGCACTTTGTCACAAAATGCAGTTTTCAGCTCAGAAAGCTTGTTTCTGACATTCTAACAGCTCAATTAGAACATTTCAGTAATGAACAGTGTTCTTTGTCAAAACTGAGTTTCTCATCATCCTCTGATGGACATTGTCACAAAATGCATTTTTTAGCCCAGAAAGCTTGTTTCTGTCATTCTAACAGCTCAATTAGAGCATTTTAGTAATGAACAGTGTTCTTTGTCAAAACTGACATTCTCATCATCCACTGATGCACTTTGTCACAAAATGTAGTTCTCAGCTCAGAAAGCTTGTTTCTGACATTCTAAAAGCTCAATTAGAGCATTTTAGTAATGAACAGTGTTCTTTGTCAAAACTGACATTCTCATCAACTACTGATGAACTGTGTCACAAAATGCAGTTTTCAGCTCAGAAAGCTTGTTTCTGACATTCTAACAGCTCAATTAGAGCATTTTAGCAATGAACAGTGTTCTTTGTCAAAACTGACATTCTCATCATCCACTGATGAACTGTTTCACAAAATGCAGTTTTCAGCTCAGAAAGCTTGTTTCTGACATTCTAACAGCTCAATCAGAGCATTTTAGTAATGAAGAGTGTTCTTTGTCAAAACTGACATTCTCATCATCCACTGATGCACTTTGTCACAAAATGCAGTTTCCAGCTCAGAAAGCTTGTTTCTGACATTCTAAAAGCTCAATTAGAGCATTTTAGTAATGAACAGTGTTCTTTGTCAATACTGACATTCTCATCATCCACTGATGCACTCTGTCACAAAATGCAGTTTTCAGCTCAGAAAGCTTGTTTCTGACATTCTAACAGCTCAATTAGAGCATTTCAGTAATGAACAGTGTTCTTTGTCAAAACTGACATTCTCATCATCCACTGATGCACTCTGTCACAAAATGCAGTTTTCAGCTCAGAAAGCTTGTTTCTGACATTCTAACAGCTCAATTAGAGCATTTTAGTAATGAACAGTGTTCTTTGTCAAAACTGACATTCTCATCATCCACTGATGAACTGTTTCACAAAATGCAGTTTTCAGCTCAGAAAGCTTGTTTCTGACATTCTAACAGCTCAATCAGAGCATTTTAGTAATGAAGAGTGTTCTTTGTCAAAACTGACATTCTCATCATCCACTGATGCACTTTGTCACAAAATGTAGTTCTCAGCTCAGAAAGCTTGTTTCTGACATTCTAAAAGCTCAATTAGAGCATTTTAGTAATGAACAATGTTCTTCGTCAATACTGACATTCTCATCATCCACTGATGCACTTTGTCACAAAATGCAGTTTTCAGCTCAGAAAGCTTGTTTCTGACATTCTAACAGCTCAATTAGAACATTTCAGTAATGAACAGTGTTCTTTGTCAAAACTGAGTTTCTCATCATCCTCTGATGGACATTGTCACAAAATGCATTTTTTAGCCCAGAAAGCTTGTTTCTGTCATTCTAACAGCTCAATTAGAGCATTTTAGTAATGAACAGTGTTCTTTGTCAAAACTGACATTCTCATCATCCACTGATGCACTTTGTCACAAAATGTAGTTCTCAGCTCAGAAAGCTTGTTTCTGACATTCTAAAAGCTCAATTAGAGCATTTTAGTAATGAACAGTGTTCTTTGTCAATACTGACATTCTCATCATCCACTGATGCACTTTGTCACAAAATGCAGTTTTCAGCTCAGAAAGCTTGTTTCTGAGATTCTAACAGCTCAATTAGAGCATTTCAGTAATGAACAGTGTTCTTTGTCAAAACTAACATTCTCATCATCTACTGATGAACTGTGTCACAAAATGCAGTTTTCAGCTCAGAAAGCTTGTTTCTGAAATTCTAACAGCTCAATTAGAGCATTTTAGCAATGAACAGTGTTCTTTGTCAAAACTGACATTCTCATCATCCTCTGATGGACATTGTCACAAAATTATTTTTTTAGCCCAGGAAGCTTGTTTCTGTCATTCTAACAGCTCAATCAGAGCATTTTAGTAATGAAGAGTGTTCTTTGTCAAAACTGACATTCTCATCATCCACTGATGCACTGTGTCACAAAATGCAGTTTTCAGCTCAGAAAGCTTGTTTCTGACATTCTAACAGCTCAATTAGAGCATTTTAGTAATGAACAGTGTTCTTTGTCAAAACTGACATTCTCATCATCCACTGATGAACTGTTTCACAAAATGCAGTTTTCAGCTCAGAAAGCTTGTTTCTGACATTCTAACAGCTCAATCAGATCATTTTAGTAATGAAGAGTGTTCTTTGTCAAAACTGACATTCTCATCATCCACTGATGCACTTTGTCACAAAATGCAGTTTCCAGCTCAGAAAGCTTGTTTCTGACATTCTAAAAGCTCAATTAGAGCATTTTAGTAATGAACAGTGTTCTTTGTCAATACTGACATTCTCATCATCCACTGATGCACTCTGTCACAAAATGCAGTTTTCAGCTCAGAAAGCTTGTTTCTGACATTCTAACAGCTCAATTAGAGCATTTCAGTAATGAACAGTGTTCTTTGTCAAAACTGACATTCTCATCATCCACTGATGCACTCTGTCACAAAATGCAGTTTTCAGCTCAGAAAGCTTGTTTCTGACATTCTAACAGCTCAATTAGAGCATTTTAGTAATGAACAGTGTTCTTTGTCAAAACTGACATTCTCATCATCCACTGATGAACTGTTTCACAAAATGCAGTTTTCAGCTAAGAAAGCTTGTTTCTGACATTCTAACAGCTCAATCAGAGCATTTTAGTAATGAAGAGTGTTCTTTGTCAAAACTGACATTCTCATCATCCACTGATGCACTTTGTCACAAAATGCAGTTTCCAGCTCAGAAAGCTTGTTTCTGACATTCTAAAAGCTCAATTAGAGCATTTTAGTAATGAACAGTGTTCTTTGTCAATACTGACATTCTCATCATCCACTGATGCACTTTGTCACAAAATGCAGTTTTCAGCTCAGAAAGCTTGTTTCTGACATTCTAACAGCTCAATTAGAGCATTTTAGTAATGAAAAGTGTTCTTTGTCAAAACTGACATTCTCATCATCCACTGATGCACTTTGTCACAAAATGTAGTTCTCAGCTCAGAAAGCTTGTTTCTGACATTCTAACAGCTCAATTAGAGCATTTTAGTAATGAACAGTGTTCTTTGTCAAAACTGACATTCTCATCATCTACTGATGAACTGTGTCACAAAATGCAGTTTTCAGCTCAGCAAGCTTGTTTCTGACATTCTAACAGCTCACTTAGAGCATTTTAGTAATGAAAAGTGTTCTTTGTCAAAACTGACATTCTCATCATCCACTGATGCACTTTGTCACAAAATGTAGTTCTCAGCTCAGAAAGCTTGTTTCTGACATTCTAACAGCTCAATTAGAGCATTTCAGTAATGAACAGTGTTCTTTGTCAAAACTGACATTCTCATCATCTACTGATGAACTGTGTCACAAAATGCAGTTTTCAGCTCAGCAAGCTTGTTTCTGACATTCTAACAGCTCACTTAGAGCATTTTTGCAATGAACAGTGTTCTTTGTCAAAACTGACATTGTCATCATCCTCTGATGGATATTGTCACAAAATGATTTTTTTAGCCCAGAAAGCTTGTTTCTGTCATTCTAACAGCTCAATCAGAGCATTTTAGTAATGAAGAGTGTTCTTTGTCAAAACTGACATTCTCATCATCCACTGATGCACTCTGTCACAAAATGCAGTTTTCAGCTCAGAAAGCTTGTTTCTGACATTCTAACAGCTCAATTAGAGCATTTTAGTAATGAACAGTGTTCTTTGTCAAAACTGACATTCTCATCATCCACTGATGCACTTTGTCACAAAATGCAGTTTCCAGGTCAGAAAGCTTGTTTCTGACATTCTAAAAGCTCAATTAGAGCATTTTAGTAATGAACAGTGTTCTTTGTCAATACTGACATTCTCATCATCCACTGATGCACTTTGTCACAAAATGCAGTTTTCAGCTCAGAAAGCTTGTTTCTGACATTCTAACAGCTCAATTAGAACATTTCAGTAATGAACAGTGTTCTTTGTCAAAACTGAGTTTCTCATCATCCTCTGATGGACATTGTCACAAAATGCATTTTTTAGCCCAGAAAGCTTGTTTCTGTCATTCTAACAGCTCAATTAGAGCATTTTAGTAATGAACAGTGTTCTTTGTCAAAACTGACATTCTCATCATCCACTGATGCACTTTGTCACAAAATGTAGTTCTCAGCTCAGAAAGCTTGTTTCTGACATTCTAAAAGCTCAATTAGAGCATTTTAGTAATGAACAGTGTTCTTTGTCAAAACTGACATTCTCATCATCTACTGATGAACTGTGTCACAAAATGCAGTTTTCAGCTCAGCAAGCTTGTTTCTGACATTCTAACAGCTCACTTAGAGCATTTTTGCAATGAACAGTGTTCTTTGTCAAAACTGACATTGTCATCATCCTCTGATGGACATTGTCACAAAATGATTTTTTTAGCCCAGAAAGCTTGTTTCTGTCATTCTAACAGCTCAATCAGAGCATTTTAGTAATGAAGAGTGTTCTTTGTCAAAACTGACATTCTCATCATCCACTGATGCACTCTGTCACAAAATGCAGTTTTCAGCTCAGAAAGCTTGTTTCTGACATTCTAACAGCTCAATTAGAGCATTTTAGTAATGAACAGTGTTCTTTGTCAAAACTGACATTCTCATCATCCACTGATGCACTTTGTCACAAAATGCAGTTTCCAGGTCAGAAAGCTTGTTTCTGACATTCTAAAAGCTCAATTAGAGCATTTTAGTAATGAACAGTGTTCTTTGTCAATACTGACATTCTCATCATCCACTGATGCACTTTGTCACAAAATGCAGTTTTCAGCTCAGAAAGCTTGTTTCTGACATTCTAACAGCTCAATTAGAACATTTCAGTAATGAACAGTGTTCTTTGTCAAAACTGAGTTTCTCATCATCCTCTGATGGACATTGTCACAAAATGCATTTTTTAGCCCAGAAAGCTTGTTTCTGTCATTCTAACAGCTCAATTAGAGCATTTTAGTAATGAACAGTGTTCTTTGTCAAAACTGACATTCTCATCATCCACTGATGCACTTTGTCACAAAATGTAGTTCTCAGCTCAGAAAGCTTGTTTCTGACATTCTAAAAGCTCAATTAGAGCATTTTAGTAATGAACAGTGTTCTTTGTCAAAACTGACATTCTCATCATCTACTGATGAACTGTGTCACAAAATGCAGTTTTCAGCTCAGAAAGCTTGTTTCTGACATTCTAACAGCTCAATTAGAGCATTTTAGTAATGAACAGTGTTCTTTGTCAATACTGACATTCTCATCATCCACTGATGCACTTTGTCACAAAATGCAGTTTTCAGCTCAGAAAGCTTGTTTCTGACATTCTAACAGCTCAATTAGAGCATTTTAGTAATGAAAAGTGTTCTTTGTCAAAACTGACATTCTCATCATCCACTGATGCACTTTGTCACAAAATGCAGTTTTCAGCTCAGAAAGCTTGTTTCTGACATTCTAACAGCTCAATCAGAGCATTTTAGTAATGAAGAGTGTTCTTTGTCAAAACTGACATTCTCATCATCCACTGATGCACTTTGTCACAAAATGCAGTTTCCAGCTCAGAAAGCTTGTTTCTGACATTCTAAAAGCTCAATTAGAGCATTTTAGTAATGAACAGTGTTCTTTGTCAATACTGACATTCTCATCATCCACTGATGCACTCTGTCACAAAATGCAGTTTTCAGCTCAGAAAGCTTGTTTCTGACATTCTAACAGCTCAATTAGAGCATTTCAGTAATGAACAGTGTTCTTTGTCAAAACTGACATTCTCATCATCCACTGATGCACTCTGTCACAAAATGCAGTTTTCAGCTCAGAAAGCTTGTTTCTGACATTCTAACAGCTCAATTAGAGCATTTTAGTAATGAACAGTGTTCTTTGTCAAAACTGACATTCTCATCATCCACTGATGAACTGTTTCACAAAATGCAGTTTTCAGCTCAGAAAGCTTGTTTCTGACATTCTAACAGCTCAATCAGAGCATTTTAGTAATGAAGAGTGTTCTTTGTCAAAACTGACATTCTCATCATCCACTGATGCACTTTGTCACAAAATGTAGTTCTCAGCTCAGAAAGCTTGTTTCTGACATTCTAAAAGCTCAATTAGAGCATTTTAGTAATGAACAATGTTCTTTGTCAATACTGACATTCTCATCATCCACTGATGCACTTTGTCACAAAATGCAGTTTTCAGCTAAGAAAGCTTGTTTCTGACATTCTAACAGCTCAATTAGAACATTTCAGTAATGAACAGTGTTCTTTGTCAAAACTGAGTTTCTCATCATCCTCTGATGGACATTGTCACAAAATGCATTTTTTAGCCCAGAAAGCTTGTTTCTGTCATTCTAACAGCTCAATTAGAGCATTTTAGTAATGAACAGTGTTCTTTGTCAAAACTGACATTCTCATCATCCACTGATGCACTTTGTCACAAAATGTAGTTCTCAGCTCAGAAAGCTTGTTTCTGACATTCTAACAGCTCAATTAGAAAATTTCAGTAATGAACAGTGTTCTTTGTCAAAACTGACATTCTCATCATCTACTGATGAACTGTGTCACAAAATGCAGTTTTCAGCTCAGCAAGCTTGTTTCTGACATTCTAACAGCTCACTTAGAGCATTTTTGCAATGAACAGTGTTCTTTGTCAAAACTGACATTGTCATCATCCTCTGATGGACATTGTCACAAAATGATTTTTTTAGCCCAGAAAGCTTGTTTCTGTCATTCTAACAGCTCAATCAGAGCATTTTAGTAATGAAAAGTGTTCTTTGTCAAAACTGACATTCTCATCATCCACTGATGCACTCTGTCACAAAATGCAGTTTTCAGCTCAGAAAGCTTGTTTCTGACATTCTAACAGCTCAATTAGAGCATTTTAGTAATGAACAGTGTTCTTTGTCAAAACTGACATTCTCATCATCCACTGATGCACTCTGTCACAAAATGCAGTTTTCAGCTCAGAAAGCTTGTTTCTGACATTCTAACAGTTCAATTAGAGCATTTTAGTAATGAACAGTGTTCTTTCTCAAAACTGACATTCTCATCATCCACTGATGCACTTTGTCACAAAATGCAGTTTTCAGCTCAGAAAGCTTGTTTCTGACATTCTAACAGCTCAATTAGAAAATTTTAGTAATGAACAGTGTTCTTTGTCAAAACTGACATTCTCATTATCCACTGATGCACTTTTTCAAAAAATGTAGTTCTCAGCTCAGAAATCTTGTTTCTGACATTCTAACAGCTCAATTAGAGCATTTCAGTAATATACGGTGTTCTTTGTCAATACTGACATTCTCATCATCCACTGATGCACTTTGTCACAAAATGCAGTTTGCAGCTCAGAAAGCTTGTTTCTGACATTCTAACAACTCAATTAGAGCATTTTAGTAATGAACAGTGTTCTTTGTCAAAACTGACATTCTCATCATTCACTGATGCACTCTGTCACAAAATGCAGTTTTCAGCTCAGAAAGCTTGTTTCTGACATTCTAACAGCTCAATTAGAGCATTTTAGTAATGAACAGTGTTCTTTGTCAAAACTGACATTCTCATCATCCACTGATGAACTGTGTCACAAAATGCAGTTTTCAGCTCAGCAAGCTTGTTTCTGACATTCTAACAGCTCAATTAGAGCATTTTAGTAATGAACAGTGTTCTTTGTCAAAACTGACATTCTCATCATCCTCTGATGGACATTGTCACAAAATGATTTTTTTAACCCAGGAAGCTTGTTTCTGTCATTCTAACAGCTCAATCAGAGCATTTTAGTAATGAAGAGTGTTCTTTGTCAAAACTGACATTCTCATCATCCACTGATGCACTTTGTCACAAAATGCAGTTTCTAGCTCAGAAAGCTTGTTTCTGACATTCTAACAGCTCAGTTAGAGCATTTTAATAATGAACAGTGTTCTTTGTAAATACTGACATTCTCATCATCCACTGATGCACTTTGTCACAAAATGTAGTTTTCAGCTCAGAAAGCTTGTTTCTGACATTCTAACACCTCAATCAGAGCATTTTAGTAATGAACAGTGTTCTTTGTCAAAACTGACATTCTCATCATCCATTGATGAACTGTGTCACAAAATGCAGTTTTCAGCTCAGCAAGCTTGTTTCTGACATTCTAACAGCTCAATTAGAGCATTTTAGTAATGAACAGTGTTCTTTGTCAAAACTGACATTCTCATCATCCTCTGATGGACATTGTCACAAAATGACTTTTTTAGCCCAGAAAGCTTGTTTCTCTCATTCTAACAGCTCAATCAGAGCATTTTAGTATGAAGAGTGTTCTTTGTCAAAACTGACATTCTCATCATCCACTGATGCACTCTGTCACAAAATGCAGTTTTCAGCTCAGAAAGCTTGTTTCTGACATTCTAACAGCTCAATTAGAGCATTTTAGTAATGGACAGTGTTCTTTGTCAAAACTGACATTCTCATCATCCACTGATGAACTGTGTCACAAAATGCAGTTTTCAGCTCAGAAATCTTGTTTCTGACATTCTAACAGCTCAATTAGAGCATTTTAGTAATGAACAGTGTTCTTTGTCAAAACTGACATTCTCATCATCCACTGATGCACTCAGTCACAAAATGCAGTTTTCAGCTCAGAAAGCTTGTTTCTGACATCTAACAGCTCAATTAGAGCATTTTAGTTATGAACAGTGTTCTTTGTCAAAACTGACATTCTCATCATCCACTGATGAACTGTTTCACAAAATGCAGTTTTCAGCTCAGAAAGCTTGTTTCTGACATTCTAACAGCTCAATCAGAGCATTTTAGTAATGAAGAGTGTTCTTTGTCAAAACTGACATTCTCATCATCCACTGATGCACTTTGTCACAAAATGCAGTTTCCAGCTCAGAAAGCTTGTTTCTGACATTCTAAAAGCTCAATTAGAGCATTTTAGTAATGAACAGTGTTCTTTGTCAATACTGACATTCTCATCATCCACTGATGCACTCTGTCACAAAATGCAGTTTTCAGCTCAGAAAGCTTGTTTCTGACATTCTAACAGCTCAATTAGAGCATTTCAGTAATGAACAGTGTTCTTTGTCAAAACTGACATTCTCATCATCCACTGATGCACTCTGTCACAAAATGCAGTTTTCAGCTCAGAAAGCTTGTTTCTGACATTCTAACAGCTCAATTAGAGCATTTTAGTAATGAACAGTGTTCTTTGTCAAAACTGACATTCTCATCATCCACTGATGAACTGTTTCACAAAATGCAGTTTTCAGCTCAGAAAGCTTGTTTCTGACATTCTAACAGCTCAATCAGAGCATTTTAGTAATGAAGAGTGTTCTTTGTCAAAACTGACATTCTCATCATCCACTGATGCACTTTGTCACAAAATGCAGTTTCCAGCTCAGAAAGCTTGTTTCTGACATTCTAAAAGCTCAATTAGAGCATTTTAGTAATGAACAATGTTCTTTGTCAATACTGACATTCTCATCATCCACTGATGCACTTTGTCACAAAATGCAGTTTTCAGCTCAGAAAGCTTGTTTCTGACATTCTAACAGCTCAATTAGAACATTTCAGTAATGAACAGTGTTCTTTGTCAAAACTGACATTCTCATCATCCACTGATGCACTTTGTCACAAAATGTAGTTCTCAGCTCAGAAAGCTTGTTTCTGACATTCTAAAAGCTCAATTAGAGCATTTTAGTAATGAACAGTGTTCTTTGTCAATACTGACATTCTCATCATCCACTGATGCACTTTGTCACAAAATGCAGTTTTCAGCTCAGAAAGCTTGTTTCTGAGATTCTAACAGCTCAATTAGAGCATTTCAGTAATGAACAGTGTTCTTTGTCAAAACTGACATTCTCATCATCTACTGATGAACTGTGTCACAAAATGCAGTTTTCAGCTCAGAAAGCTTTTTTCTGAAATTCTAACAGCTCAATTAGAGCATTTTAGCAATGAACAGTGTTCTTTGTCAAAACTGACATTCTCATCATCCTCTGATGGACATTGTCACAAAATTATTTTTTTAGCCCAGGAAGCTTGTTTCTGTCATTCTAACAGCTCAATCAGAGCATTTTAGTAATGAAGAGTGTTCTTTGTCAAAACTGACATTCTCATCATCCACTGATGCACTGTGTCACAAAATGCAGTTTTCAGCTCAGAAAGCTTGTTTCTGACATTCTAACAGCTCAATTAGAGCATTTTAGTAATGAACAGTGTTCTTTGTCAAAACTGACATTCTCATCATCCACTGATGAACTGTTTCACAAAATGCAGTTTTCAGCTCAGAAAGCTTGTTTCTGACATTCTAACAGCTCAATCAGAGCATTTTAGTAATGAAGAGTGTTCTTTGTCAACACTGACATTCTCATCATCCACTGATGCACTTTGTCACAAAATGCAGTTTCCAGCTCAGAAAGCTTGTTTCTGACATTCTAAAAGCTCAATTAGAGCATTTTTGTAATGAACAGTGTTCTTTGTCAATACTGACATTCTCATCATCCACTGATGCACTCTGTCACAAAATGCAGTTTTCAGCTCAGAAAGCTTGTTTCTGACATTCTAACAGCTCAATTAGAGCATTTCAGTAATGAACAGTGTTCTTTGTCAAAACTGACATTCTCATCATCCACTGATGCACTCTGTCACAAAATGCAGTTTTCAGCTCAGAAAGCTTGTTTCTGACATTCTAACAGCTCAATTAGAGCATTTTAGTAATGAACAGTGTTCTTTGTCAAAACTGACATTCTCATCATCCACTGATGAACTGTTTCACAAAATGCAGTTTTCAGCTCAGAAAGCTTGTTTCTGACATTCTAACAGCTCAATCAGAGCATTTTAGTAATGAAGAGTGTTCTTTGTCAAAACTGACATTCTCATCATCCACTGATGCACTATGTCACAAAATGCAGTTTCCAGCTCAGAAAGCTTGTTTCTGACATTCTAACAGCTCAATTAGAACATTTCAGTAATGAACAGTGTTCTTTGTCAAAACTGAGTTTCTCATCATCCTCTGATGGACATTGTCACAAAATGCATTTTTTAGCCCAGAAAGCTTGTTTCTGTCATTCTAACAGCTCAATTAGAGCATTTTAGTAATGAACAGTGTTCTTTGTCAAAACTGACATTCTCATCATCCACTGATGCACTTTGTCACAAAATGTAGTTCTCAGCTCAGAAAGCTTGTTTCTGACATTCTAAAAGCTCAATTAGAGCATTTTAGTAATGAACAGTGTTCTTTGTCAAAACTGACATTCTCATCATCTACTGATGAACTGTGTCACAAAATGCAGTTTTCAGCTCAGAAAGCTTGTTTCTGACATTCTAACAGCTCAATTAGAGCATTTTAGCAATGAACAGTGTTCTTTGTCAAAACTGACATTCTCATCATCCTCTGATGGACATTGTCACAAAATTATTTTTTTAGCCCAGGAAGCTTGTTTCTGTCATTCTAACAGCTCAATCAGAGCATTTTAGTAATGAAGAGTGTTCTTTGTCAAAACTGACATTCTCATCATCCACTGATGCACTGTGTCACAAAATGCAGTTTTCAGCTCAGAAAGCTTGTTTCTGACATTCTAACAGCTCAATTAGAGCATTTTAGTAATGAACAGTGTTCTTTGTCAAAACTGACATTCTCATCATCCACTGATGAACTGTTTCACAAAATGCAGTTTTCAGCTCAGAAAGCTTGTTTCTGACATTCTAACAGCTCAATCAGAGCATTTTAGTAATGAAGAGTGTTCTTTGTCAAAACTGACATTCTCATCATCCACTGATGCACTTTGTCACAAAATGCAGTTTCCAGCTCAGAAAGCTTGTTTCTGACATTCTAAAAGCTCAATTAGAGCATTTTAGTAATGAACAGTGTTCTTTGTCAATACTGACATTCTCATCATCCACTGATGCACTCTGTCACAAAATGCAGTTTTCAGCTCAGAAAGCTTGTTTCTGACATTCTAACAGCTCAATTAGAGCATTTCAGTAATGAACAGTGTTCTTTGTCAAAACTGACATTCTCATCATCCACTGATGCACTCTGTCACAAAATGCAGTTTTCAGCTCAGAAAGCTTGTTTCTGACATTCTAACAGCTCAATTAGAGCATTTTAGTAATGAACAGTGTTCTTTGTCAAAACTGACATTCTCATCATCCACTGATGAACTGTTTCACAAAATGCAGTTTTCAGCTCAGAAAGCTTGTTTCTGACATTCTAACAGCTCAATCGGAGCATTTTAGTAATGAAGAGTGTTCTTTGTCAAAACTGACATTCTCATCATCCACTGATGCACTTTGTCACAAAATGTAGTTCTCAGCTCAGAAAGCTTGTTTCTGACATTCTAAAAGCTCAATTAGAGCATTTTAGTAATGAACAATGTTCTTTGTCAATACTGACATTCTCATCATCCACTGATGCACTTTGTCACAAAATGCAGTTTTCAGCTCAGAAAGCTTGTTTCTGACATTCTAACAGCTCAATTAGAACATTTCAGTAATGAACAGTGTTCTTTGTCAAAACTGAGTTTCTCATCATCCTCTGATGGACATTGTCACAAAATGCATTTTTTAGCCCAGAAAGCTTGTTTCTGTCATTCTAACAGCTCAATTAGAGCATTTTAGTAATGAACAGTGTTCTTTGTCAAAACTGACATTCTCATCATCCACTGATGCACTTTGTCACAAAATGTAGTTCTCAGCTCAGAAAGCTTGTTTCTGACATTCTAAAAGCTCAATTAGAGCATTTTAGTAATGAACAGTGTTCTTTGTCAATACTGACATTCTCATCATCCACTGATGCACTTTGTCACAAAATGCAGTTTTCAGCTCAGAAAGCTTGTTTCTGAGATTCTAACAGCTCAATTAGAGCATTTCAGTAATGAACAGTGTTCTTTGTCAAAACTAACATTCTCATCATCTACTGATGAACTGTGTCACAAAATGCAGTTTTCAGCTCAGAAAGCTTGTTTCTGAAATTCTAACAGCTCAATTAGAGCATTTTAGCAATGAACAGTGTTCTTTGTCAAAACTGACATTCTCATCATCCTCTGATGGACATTGTCACAAAATTATTTTTTTAGCCCAGGAAGCTTGTTTCTGTCATTCTAACAGCTCAATCAGAGCATTTTAGTAATGAAGAGTGTTCTTTGTCAAAACTGACATTCTCATCATCCACTGATGCACTGTGTCACAAAATGCAGTTTTCAGCTCAGAAAGCTTGTTTCTGACATTCTAACAGCTCAATTAGAGCATTTTAGTAATGAACAGTGTTCTTTGTCAAAACTGACATTCTCATCATCCACTGATGAACTGTTTCACAAAATGCAGTTTTCAGCTCAGAAAGCTTGTTTCTGACATTCTAACAGATCAATCAGATCATTTTAGTAATGAAGAGTGTTCTTTGTCAAAACTGACATTCTCATCATCCACTGATGCACTTTGTCACAAAATGCAGTTTCCAGCTCAGAAAGCTTGTTTCTGACATTCTAAAAGCTCAATTAGAGCATTTTAGTAATGAACAGTGTTCTTTGTCAATACTGACATTCTCATCATCCACTGATGCACTCTGTCACAAAATGCAGTTTTCAGCTCAGAAAGCTTGTTTCTGACATTCTAACAGCTCAATTAGAGCATTTCAGTAATGAACAGTGTTCTTTGTCAAAACTGACATTCTCATCATCCACTGATGCACTCTGTCACAAAATGCAGTTTTCAGCTCAGAAAGCTTGTTTCTGACATTCTAACAGCTCAATTAGAGCATTTTAGTAATGAACAGTGTTCTTTGTCAAAACTGACATTCTCATTATCCACTGATGAACTGTTTCACAAAATGCAGTTTTCAGCTCAGAAAGCTTGTTTCTGACATTCTAACAGCTCAATCAGAGCATTTTAGTAATGAAGAGTGTTCTTTGTCAAAACTGACATTCTCATCATCCACTGATGCACTTTGTCACAAAATGCAGTTTCCAGCTCAGAAAGCTTGTTTCTGACATTCTAACAGCTCAATTAGAGCATTTCAGTAATGAACAGTGTTCTTTGTCAAAACTGACATTCTCATCATCTACTGATGAACTGTGTCACAAAATGCAGTTTTCAGCTCAGCAAGCTTGTTTCTGACATTCTAACAGCTCACTTAGAGCATTTTTGCAATGAACAGTGTTCTTTGTCAAAACTGACATTGTCATCATCCTCTGATGGACATTGTCACAAAATGATTTTTTTAGCCCAGAAAGCTTGTTTCTGTCATTCTAACAGCTCAATCAGAGCATTTTAGTAATGAAGAGTGTTCTTTGTCAAAACTGACATTCTCATCATCCACTGATGCACTCTGTCACAAAATGCAGTTTTCAGCTCAGAAAGCTTGTTTCTGACATTCTAACAGCTCAATTAGAGCATTTTAGTAATGAACAGTGTTCTTTGTCAAAACTGACATTCTCATCATCCACTGATGCACTCTGTCACAAAATGCAGTTTTCAGCTCAGAAAGCTTGTTTCTGACATTCTAACAGTTCAATTAGAGCATTTTAGTAATGAACAGTGTTCTTTCTCAAAACTGACATTCTCATCATCCACTGATGCACTCTGTCACAAAATGCAGTTTTCAGCTCAGAAAGCTTGTTTCTGACATTCTAACAGCTCAATTAGAAAATTTTAGTAATGAACAGTGTTCTTTGTCAAAACTGACATTCTCATCATCCACTGATGCACTTTTTCAAAAAATGTAGTTCTCAGCTCAGAAATCTTGTTTCTGACATTCTAACAGCTCAATTAGAGCATTTCAGTAATATACGGTGTTCTTTGTCAATACTGACATTCTCATCATCCACTGATGCACTTTGTCACAAAATGCAGTTTGCAGCTCAGAAAGCTTGTTTCTGACATTCTAACAACTCAATTAGAGCATTTTAGTAATGAACAGTGTTCTTTGTCAAAACTGACATTCTCATCATTCACTGATGCACT
This sequence comes from Barbatula barbatula, assembly GCF_947034865.1. NCBI lineage: Eukaryota > Metazoa > Chordata > Actinopteri > Cypriniformes > Nemacheilidae > Barbatula > Barbatula barbatula. The sequence continues at coordinate 2,282,482 of NC_136782.1, read as the reverse complement.
CTGTCACAAAATGCAGTTTTCAGCTCAGAAAGCTTGTTTCTGACATTCTAACAGCTCAATTAGAGCATTTTAGTAATGAACAGTGTTCTTTGTCAAAACTGACATTCTCATCATCCACTGATGAACTGTGTCACAAAATGCAGTTTTCAGCTCAGCAAGCTTGTTTCTGACATTCTAACAGCTCAATTAGAGCATTTTAGTAATGAACAGTGTTCTTTGTCAAAACTGACATTCTCATCATCCTCTGATGGACATTGTCACAAAATGATTTTTTTAACCCAGGAAGCTTGTTTCTGTCATTCTAACAGCTCAATCAGAGCATTTTAGTAATGAAGAGTGTTCTTTGTCAAAACTGACATTCTCATCATCCACTGATGCACTTTGTCACAAAATGCAGTTTCTAGCTCAGAAAGCTTGTTTCTGACATTCTAACAGCTCAGTTAGAGCATTTTAATAATGAACAGTGTTCTTTGTCAATACTGACATTCTCATCATCCACTGATGCACTTTGTCACAAAATGTAGTTTTCAGCTCAGAAAGCTTGTTTCTGACATTCTAACACCTCAATCAGAGCATTTTAGTAATGAACAGTGTTCTTTTTCAAAACTGACATTCTCATCATCCATTGATGAACTGTGTCACAAAATGCAGTTTTCAGCTCAGCAAGCTTGTTTCTGACATTCTAACAGCTCAATTAGAGCATTTTAGTAATGAACAGTGTTCTTTGTCAAAACTGACATTCTCATCATCCTCTGATGGACATTGTCACAAAATGACTTTTTTAGCCCAGAAAGCTTGTTTCTCTCATTCTAACAGCTCAATCAGAGCATTTTAGTATGAAGAGTGTTCTTTGTCAAAACTGACATTCTCATCATCCACTGATGCACTCTGTCACAAAATGCAGTTTTCAGCTCACAAAGCTTGTTTCTGACATTCTAACAGCTCAATTAGAGCATTTTAGTAATGGACAGTGTTCTTTGTCAAAACTGACATTCTCATCATCCACTGATGAACTGTGTCACAAAATGCAGTTTTCAGCTCAGAAATCTTGTTTCTGACATTCTAACAGCTCAATTAGAGCATTTTAGTAATGAACAGTGTTCTTTGTCAAAACTGACATTCTCATCATCCACTGATGCACTCAGTCACAAAATGCAGTTTTCAGCTCAGAAAGCTTGTTTCTGACATCTAACAGCTCAATTGGAGCATTTTAGTTATGAACAGTGTTCTTTGTCAAAACTGACATTCTCATCATCCACTGATGAACTGTTTCACAAAATGCAGTTTTCAGCTCAGAAAGCTTGTTTCTGACATTCTAACAGCTCAATCAGAGCATTTTAGTAATGAAGAGTGTTCTTTGTCAAAACTGACATTCTCATCATCCACTGATGCACTTTGTCACAAAATGCAGTTTCCAGCTCAGAAAGCTTGTTTCTGACATTCTAAAAGCTCAATTAGAGCATTTTAGTAATGAACAGTGTTCTTTGTCAATACTGACATTCTCATCATCCACTGATGCACTCTGTCACAAAATGCAGTTTTCAGCTCAGAAAGCTTGTTTCTGACATTCTAACAGCTCAATTAGAGCATTTTAGTAATGAACAGTGTTCTTTGTCAAAACTGACATTCTCATCATCCACTGATGAACTGTTTCACAAAATGCAGTTTTCAGCTCAGAAAGCTTGTTTCTGACATTCTAACAGCTCAATCAGAGCATTTTAGTAATGAAGAGTGTTCTTTGTCAAAACTGACATTCTCATCATCCACTGATGCACTTTGTCACAAAATGCAGTTTCCAGCTCAGAAAGCTTGTTTCTGACATTCTAAAAGCTCAATTAGAGCATTTTAGTAATGAACAATGTTCTTTGTCAATACTGACATTCTCATCATCCACTGATGCACTTTGTCACAAAATGCAGTTTTCAGCTCAGAAAGCTTGTTTCTGACATTCTAACAGCTCAATTAGAACATTTCAGTAATGAACAGTGTTCTTTGTCAATACTGACATTCTCATCATCTACTGATGCACTTTGTCACAAAATGTAGTTCTCAGCTCAGAAAGCTTGTTTCTGACATTCTAAAAGCTCAATTAGAGCATTTTAGTAATGAACAGTGTTCTTTGTCAATACTGACATTCTCATCATCCACTGATGCACTTTGTCAGAAAATGCAGTTTTCAGCTCAGAAAGCTTGTTTCTGAGATTCTAACAGCTCAATTAGAGCATTTCAGTAATGAACAGTGTTCTTTGTCAAAACTGACATTCTCATCATCTACTGATGAACTGTGTCACAAAATGCAGTTTTCAGCTCAGAAAGCTTTTTTCTGAAATTCTAACAGCTCAATTAGAGCATTTTAGCAATGAACAGTGTTCTTTGTCAAAACTGACATTCTCATCATCCTCTGATGGACATTGTCACAAAATTATTTTTTTAGCCCAGGAAGCTTGTTTCTGTCATTCTAACAGCTCAATCAGAGCATTTTAGTAATGAAGAGTGTTCTTTGTCAAAACTGACATTCTCATCATCCACTGATGCACTGTGTCACAAAATGCAGTTTTCAGCTCAGAAAGCTTGTTTCTGACATTCTAACAGCTCAATTAGAGCATTTTAGTAATGAACAGTGTTCTTTGTCAAAACTGACATTCTCATCATCCACTGATGAACTGTTTCACAAAATGCAGTTTTCAGCTCAGAAAGCTTGTTTCTGACATTCTAACAGCTCAATCAGAGCATTTTAGTAATGAAGAGTGTTCTTTGTCAAAACTGACATTCTCATCATCCACTGATGCACTTTGTCACAAAATGCAGTTTCCAGCTCAGAAAGCTTGTTTCTGACATTCTAAAAGCTCAATTAGAGCATTTTTGTAATGAACAGTGTTCTTTGTCAATACTGACATTCTCATCATCCACTTGATGCACTCTGTCACAAAATGCAGTTTTCAGCTCAGAAAGCTTGTTTCTGACATTCTAACAGCTCAATTAGAGCATTTCAGTAATGAACAGTGTTCTTTGTCAAAACTGACATTCTCATCATCCTCTGATGGACATTGTCACAAAATGATTTTTTTAGCCCAGGAAGCTTGTTTCTGTCATTCTAACAGCTCAATCAGAGCATTTTAGTAATGAAGAGTGTTCTTCGTCAAAACTGACATTCTCATCATCCACTGATGCACTTTGTCACAAAATGCAGTTTCCAGCTCAGAAAGCTTGTTTCTGACATTCTAACAGCTCAATTAGAGCATTTTAATAATGAACAGTGTTCTTTGTCAATACTGACATTCTCATCATCCACTGATGCACTTTGTCACAAAATGTAGTTTTCAGCTCAGAAAGCTTGTTTCTGACATTCTAACACCTCAATCAGAGCATTTTAGTAATGAACAGTGTTCTTTGTCAAAACTGACATTCTCATCATCCACTGATGAACTGTGTCACAAAATGCAGTTTTCAGCTCAGCAAGCTTGTTTCTGACATTCTAACAGCTCAATTAGAGCATTTTAGTAATGAACAGTGTTCTTTGTCAAAACTGACATTCTCATCATCCTCTGATGGACATTGTCACAAAATGACTTTTTTAGCCCAGAAAGCTTGTTTCTCTCATTCTAACAGCTCAATAAGAGCATTTTAGTAAAGAAGAGTGTTCTTTGTCAAAACTGACATTCTCATCATCCACTGATGCACTCTGTCACAAAATGCAGTTTTCAGCTCAGAAAGCTTGTTTCTGACATTCTAACAGCTCAATTAGAGCATTTTAGTAATGAAGAGTGTTCTTTGTCAAAACTGACATTCTCATCATCCTCTGATGAACTTTGTCACAAAATGCAGTTTTCAGCTCAGAAAGCTTGTTTCTGACATTCTAACACCTCAATCAGAGCATTTTAGTAATGAAGAGTGTTCTTTGTCAAAACTGACATTCTCATCATCCACTGATGCACTCTGTCACAAAATGCAGTTTTCAGCTCAGAAAGCTTGTTTCTGACATTCTAACAGCTCAATTAGAGCATTTTAGTAATGAAGAGTGTTCTTTGTCAAAACTGACATTCTCATCATCCACTGATGCACTTTGTCACAAAATGCAGTTTCCAGCTCAGAAAGCTTGTTTCTGACATTCTAAAAGCTCAATTAGAGCATTTTAGTAATGAACAGTGTTCTTTGTCAAAACTGACATTCTCATCATCCTCTGATGGACATTGTCACAAAATTATTTTTTTAGCCCAGGAAGCTTGTTTCTGTCATTCTAACAGCTCAATCAGAGCATTTTAGTAATGAAGAGTGTTCTTTGTCAAAACTGACATTCTCATCATCCACTGATGAACTGTTTCACAAAATGCAGTTTTCAGCTCAGAAAGCTTGTTTCTGACATTCTAACAGCTCAATCAGAGCATTTTAGTAATGAAGAGTGTTCTTTGTCAAAACTGACTTTCTCATCATCCACTGATGCACTTTGTCACAAAATGCAGTTTCCAGCTCAGAAAGCTTGTTTCTGACATTCTAAAAGCTCAATTAGAGCATTTTAGTAATGAAGAGTGTTCTTTGTCAAAACTGACTTTCTCATCATCCACTGATGCACTTTGTCACAAAATGCAGTTTCCAGCTCAGAAAGCTTGTTTCTGACATTCTAACAGCTCAATCAGAGCATTTTAGTAATGAAGAGTGTTCTTTGTCAAAACTGACTTTCTCATCATCCACTGATGCACTTTGTCACAAAATGCAGTTTTCAGCTCAGAAAGCTTGTTTCTGACATTCTAACAGCTCAATTAGAGCATTTCAGTAATGAACAGTGTTCTTTGTCAAAACTGACATTCTCATCATCCACTGATGCACTCTGTCACAAAATGCAGTTTTCAGCTCAGAAAGCTTGTTTCTGACATTCTAACAGCTCAATTAGAGCATTTTAGTAATGAACAGTGTTCTTTGTCAAAACTGACATTCTCATCATCCACTGATGAACTGTTTCACAAAATGCAGTTTTCAGCTCAGAAAGCTTGTTTCTGACATTCTAACAGCTCAATCAGAGCATTTTAGTAATGAAGAGTGTTCTTTGTCAAAACTGACATTCTCATCATCCACTGATGCACTTTGTCACAAAATGCAGTTTCCAGCTCAGAAAGCTTGTTTCTGACATTCTAAAAGCTCAATTAGAGCATTTTAGTAATGAACAATGTTCTTTGTCAATACTGACATTCTCATCATCCACTGATGCACTTTGTCACAAAATGCAGTTTTCAGCTCAGAAAGCTTGTTTCTGACATTCTAACAGCTCAATTAGAACATTTCAGTAATGAACAGTGTTCTTTGTCAAAACTGAGTTTCTCATCATCCTCTGATGGACATTGTCACAAAATACATTTTTTAGCCCAGAAAGCTTGTTTCTGTCATTCTAACAGCTCAATTAGAGCATTTTAGTAATGAACAGTGTTCTTTGTCAAAACTGACATTCTCATCATCCACTGATGCACTTTGTCACAAAATGTAGTTCTCAGCTCAGAAAGCTTGTTTCTGACATTCTAACAGCTCAATTAGAGCATTTTAGTAATGAAAAGTGTTCTTTGTCAAAACTGACATTCTCATCATCCACTGATGCACTTTGTCACAAAATGTAGTTCTCAGCTCAGAAAGCTTGTTTCTGACATTCTAACAGCTCAATTAGAGCATTTCAGTAATGAACAGTGTTCTTTGTCAAAACTGACATTCTCATCATCTACTGATGAACTGTGTCACAAAATGCAGTTTTCAGCTCAGCAAGCTTGTTTCTGACATTCTAACAGCTCACTTAGAGCATTTTTGTAATGAACAGTGTTCTTTGTCAAAACTGACATTGTCATCATCCTCTGATGGACATTGTCACAAACTGATTTTTTTAGCCCAGAAAGCTTGTTTCTGTCATTCTAACAGCTCAATCAGAGCATTTTAGTAATTAAGAGTGTTCTTTGTCAAAACTGACATTCTCATCATCCACTGATGCACTCTGTCACAAAATGCAGTTTTCAGCTCAGAAAGCTTGTTTCTGACATTCTAACAGCTCAATTAGAGCATTTTAGTAATGAACAGTGTTCTTTGTCAAAACTGACATTCTCATCATCCACTGATGCACTCTGTCACAAAATGCAGTTTTCAGCTCAGAAAGCTTGTTTCTGACATTCTAACAGCTCAATTAGAAAATTTTAGTAATGAACAGTGTTCTTTGTCAAAACTGACATTCTCATCATCCACTGATGCACTTTTTCAAAAAATGTAGTTCTCAGCTCAGAAATCTTGTTTCTGACATTCTAACAGCTCAATTAGAGCATTTCAGTAATGTACGGTGTTCTTTGTCAAAACTGACATTCTCATCATCCACTGATGCACTGTGTCACAAAATGCAGTTTTCAGCTCAGAAAGCTTGTTTCTGACATTCTAACAGCTCAATTAGAGCATTTTAGTAATGAACAGTGTTCTTTGTCAAAACTGACATTCTCATCATCCACTGATGAACTGTTTCACAAAATGCAGTTTTCAGCTCAGAAAGCTTGTTTCTGACATTCTAACAGCTCAATCAGAGCATTTTAGTAATGAAGAGTGTTCTTTGTCAAAACTGACATTCTCATCATCCACTGATGCACTTTGTCACAAAATGCAGTTTCCAGCTCAGAAAGCTTGTTTCTGACATTCTAAAAGCTCAATTAGAGCATTTTAGTAATGAACAGTGTTCTTTGTCAATACTGACATTCTCATCATCCACTGATGCACTCTGTCACAAAATGCAGTTTTCAGCTCAGAAAGCTTGTTTCTGACATTCTAACAGCTCAATTAGAGCATTTCAGTAATGAACAGTGTTCTTTGTCAAAACTGACATTCTCATCATCCACTGATGCACTCTGTCACAAAATGCAGTTTTCAGCTCAGAAAGCTTGTTTCTGACATTCTAACAGCTCAATTAGAGCATTTTAGTAATGAAGAGTGTTCTTTGTCAAAACTGACATTCTCATCATCCACTGATGCACTTTGTCACAAAATGCAGTTTCCAGCTCAGAAAGCTTGTTTCTGACATTCTAAAAGCTCAATTAGAGCATTTTAGTAATGAACAATGTTCTTTGTCAATACTGACATTCTCATCATCCACTGATGCACTTTGTCACAAAATGCAGTTTTCAGCTCAGAAAGCTTGTTTCTGACATTCTAACAGCTCAATTAGAACATTTCAGTAATGAACAGTGTTCTTTGTCAAAACTGAGTTTCTCATCATCCTCTGATGGACATTGTCACAAAATGCATTTTTTAGCCCAGAAAGCTTGTTTCTGTCATTCTAACAGCTCAATTAGAGCATTTTAGTAATGAACAGTGTTCTTTGTCAAAACTGACATTCTCATCATCCACTGATGCACTTTGTCACAAAATGTAGTTCTCAGCTCAGAAAGCTTGTTTCTGACATTCTAAAAGCTCAATTAGAGCATTTTAGTAATGAACAGTGTTCTTTGTCAATACTGACATTCTCATCATCCACTGATGCACTTTGTCACAAAATGCAGTTTTCAGCTCAGAAAGCTTGTTTCTGAGATTCTAACAGCTCAATTAGAGCATTTCAGTAATGAACAGTGTTCTTTGTCAAAACTGACATTCTCATCATCTACTGATGAACTGTGTCACAAAATGCAGTTTTCAGCTCAGAAAGCTTGTTTCTGAAATTCTAACAGCTCAATTAGAGCATTTTAGCAATGAACAGTGTTCTTTGTCACAAAATTATTTTTTTAGCCCAGGAAGCTTGTTTCTGTCATTCTAACAGCTCAATCAGAGCATTTTAGTAATGAAGAGTGTTCTTTGTCAAAACTGACATTCTCATCATCCACTGATGCACTGTGTCACAAAATGCAGTTTTCAGCTCAGAAAGCTTGTTTCTGACATTCTAACAGCTCAATTAGAGCATTTTAGTAATGAACAGTGTTCTTTGTCAAAACTGACATTCTCATCATCCACTGATGAACTGTTTCACAAAATGCAGTTTTCAGCTCAGAAAGCTTGTTTCTGACATTCTAACAGCTCAATCAGAGCATTTTAGTAATGAAGAGTGTTCTTTGTCAAAACTGACATTCTCATCATCCACTGATGCACTTTGTCACAAAATGCAGTTTCCAGCTCAGAAAGCTTGTTTCTGACATTCTAAAAGCTCAATTAGAGCATTTTAGTAATGAACAGTGTTCTTTGTCAATACTGACATTCTCATCATCCACTGATGCACTCTGTCACAAAATGCAGTTTTCAGCTCAGAAAGCTTGTTTCTGACATTCTAACAGCTCAATTAGAGCATTTTAGCAATGAACAGTGTTCTTTGTCACAAAATTATTTTTTTAGCCCAGGAAGCTTGTTTCTGTCATTCTAACAGCTCAATCAGAGCATTTTAGTAATGAAGAGTGTTCTTTGTCAAAACTGACATTCTCATCATCCACTGATGCACTTTGTCACAAAATGCAGTTTTCAGCTCAGAAAGCTTGTTTCTGACATTCTAACAGCTCAATTAGAACATTTCAGTAATGAACAGTGTTCTTTGTCAAAACTGAGTTTCTCATCATCCTCTGATGGACATTGTCACAAAATGCATTTTTTAGCCCAGAAAGCTTGTTTCTGTCATTCTAACAGCTCAATTAGAGCATTTTAGTAATGAACAGTGTTCTTTGTCAAAACTGACATTCTCATCATCCTCTGATGGACATTGTCACAAAATGACTTTTTTAGCCCAGAAAGCTTGTTTCTCTCATTCTAACAGCTCAATAAGAGCATTTTAGTAAAGAAGAGTGTTCTTTGTCAAAACTGACATTCTCATCATCCACTGATGCACTCTGTCACAAAATGCAGTTTTCAGCTCAGAAAGCTTGTTTCTGACATTCTAACAGCTCAATTAGAGCATTTTAGTAATGAAGAGTGTTCTTTGTCAAAACTGACATTCTCATCATCCTCTGATGAACTTTGTCACAAAATGCAGTTTTCAGCTCAGAAAGCTTGTTTCTGACATTCTAACACCTCAATCAGAGCATTTTAGTAATGAAGAGTGTTCTTTGTCAAAACTGACATTCTCATCATCCACTGATGCACTCTGTCACAAAATGCAGTTTTCAGCTCAGAAAGCTTGTTTCTGACATTCTAACAGCTCAATTAGAGCATTTTAGTAATGAAGAGTGTTCTTTGTCAAAACTGACATTCTCATCATCCACTGATGCACTTTGTCACAAAATGCAGTTTCCAGCTCAGAAAGCTTGTTTCTGACATTCTAAAAGCTCAATTAGAGCATTTTAGTAATGAACAGTGTTCTTTGTCAAAACTGACATTCTCATCATCCTCTGATGGACATTGTCACAAAATTATTTTTTTAGCCCAGGAAGCTTGTTTCTGTCATTCTAACAGCTCAATCAGAGCATTTTAGTAATGAAGAGTGTTCTTTGTCAAAACTGACATTCTCATCATCCACTGATGAACTGTTTCACAAAATGCAGTTTTCAGCTCAGAAAGCTTGTTTCTGACATTCTAACAGCTCAATCAGAGCATTTTAGTAATGAAGAGTGTTCTTTGTCAAAACTGACTTTCTCATCATCCACTGATGCACTTTGTCACAAAATGCAGTTTCCAGCTCAGAAAGCTTGTTTCTGACATTCTAAAAGCTCAATTAGAGCATTTTAGTAATGAAGAGTGTTCTTTGTCAAAACTGACTTTCTCATCATCCACTGATGCACTTTGTCACAAAATGCAGTTTCCAGCTCAGAAAGCTTGTTTCTGACATTCTAACAGCTCAATCAGAGCATTTTAGTAATGAAGAGTGTTCTTTGTCAAAACTGACTTTCTCATCATCCACTGATGCACTTTGTCACAAAATGCAGTTTTCAGCTCAGAAAGCTTGTTTCTGACATTCTAACAGCTCAATTAGAGCATTTCAGTAATGAACAGTGTTCTTTGTCAAAACTGACATTCTCATCATCCACTGATGCACTCTGTCACAAAATGCAGTTTTCAGCTCAGAAAGCTTGTTTCTGACATTCTAACAGCTCAATTAGAGCATTTTAGTAATGAACAGTGTTCTTTGTCAAAACTGACATTCTCATCATCCACTGATGAACTGTTTCACAAAATGCAGTTTTCAGCTCAGAAAGCTTGTTTCTGACATTCTAACAGCTCAATCAGAGCATTTTAGTAATGAAGAGTGTTCTTTGTCAAAACTGACATTCTCATCATCCACTGATGCACTTTGTCACAAAATGCAGTTTCCAGCTCAGAAAGCTTGTTTCTGACATTCTAAAAGCTCAATTAGAGCATTTTAGTAATGAACAATGTTCTTTGTCAATACTGACATTCTCATCATCCACTGATGCACTTTGTCACAAAATGCAGTTTTCAGCTCAGAAAGCTTGTTTCTGACATTCTAACAGCTCAATTAGAACATTTCAGTAATGAACAGTGTTCTTTGTCAAAACTGAGTTTCTCATCATCCTCTGATGGACATTGTCACAAAATACATTTTTTAGCCCAGAAAGCTTGTTTCTGTCATTCTAACAGCTCAATTAGAGCATTTTAGTAATGAACAGTGTTCTTTGTCAAAACTGACATTCTCATCATCCACTGATGCACTTTGTCACAAAATGTAGTTCTCAGCTCAGAAAGCTTGTTTCTGACATTCTAACAGCTCAATTAGAGCATTTTAGTAATGAAAAGTGTTCTTTGTCAAAACTGACATTCTCATCATCCACTGATGCACTTTGTCACAAAATGTAGTTCTCAGCTCAGAAAGCTTGTTTCTGACATTCTAACAGCTCAATTAGAGCATTTCAGTAATGAACAGTGTTCTTTGTCAAAACTGACATTCTCATCATCTACTGATGAACTGTGTCACAAAATGCAGTTTTCAGCTCAGCAAGCTTGTTTCTGACATTCTAACAGCTCACTTAGAGCATTTTTGTAATGAACAGTGTTCTTTGTCAAAACTGACATTGTCATCATCCTCTGATGGACATTGTCACAAACTGATTTTTTTAGCCCAGAAAGCTTGTTTCTGTCATTCTAACAGCTCAATCAGAGCATTTTAGTAATTAAGAGTGTTCTTTGTCAAAACTGACATTCTCATCATCCACTGATGCACTCTGTCACAAAATGCAGTTTTCAGCTCAGAAAGCTTGTTTCTGACATTCTAACAGCTCAATTAGAGCATTTTAGTAATGAACAGTGTTCTTTGTCAAAACTGACATTCTCATCATCCACTGATGCACTCTGTCACAAAATGCAGTTTTCAGCTCAGAAAGCTTGTTTCTGACATTCTAACAGCTCAATTAGAAAATTTTAGTAATGAACAGTGTTCTTTGTCAAAACTGACATTCTCATCATCCACTGATGCACTTTTTCAAAAAATGTAGTTCTCAGCTCAGAAATCTTGTTTCTGACATTCTAACAGCTCAATTAGAGCATTTCAGTAATGTACGGTGTTCTTTGTCAAAACTGACATTCTCATCATCCACTGATGCACTGTGTCACAAAATGCAGTTTTCAGCTCAGAAAGCTTGTTTCTGACATTCTAACAGCTCAATTAGAGCATTTTAGTAATGAACAGTGTTCTTTGTCAAAACTGACATTCTCATCATCCACTGATGAACTGTTTCACAAAATGCAGTTTTCAGCTCAGAAAGCTTGTTTCTGACATTCTAACAGCTCAATCAGAGCATTTTAGTAATGAAGAGTGTTCTTTGTCAAAACTGACATTCTCATCATCCACTGATGCACTTTGTCACAAAATGCAGTTTCCAGCTCAGAAAGCTTGTTTCTGACATTCTAAAAGCTCAATTAGAGCATTTTAGTAATGAACAGTGTTCTTTGTCAATACTGACATTCTCATCATCCACTGATGCACTCTGTCACAAAATGCAGTTTTCAGCTCAGAAAGCTTGTTTCTGACATTCTAACAGCTCAATTAGAGCATTTCAGTAATGAACAGTGTTCTTTGTCAAAACTGACATTCTCATCATCCACTGATGCACTCTGTCACAAAATGCAGTTTTCAGCTCAGAAAGCTTGTTTCTGACATTCTAACAGCTCAATTAGAGCATTTTAGTAATGAAGAGTGTTCTTTGTCAAAACTGACATTCTCATCATCCACTGATGCACTTTGTCACAAAATGCAGTTTCCAGCTCAGAAAGCTTGTTTCTGACATTCTAAAAGCTCAATTAGAGCATTTTAGTAATGAACAATGTTCTTTGTCAATACTGACATTCTCATCATCCACTGATGCACTTTGTCACAAAATGCAGTTTTCAGCTCAGAAAGCTTGTTTCTGACATTCTAACAGCTCAATTAGAACATTTCAGTAATGAACAGTGTTCTTTGTCAAAACTGAGTTTCTCATCATCCTCTGATGGACATTGTCACAAAATGCATTTTTTAGCCCAGAAAGCTTGTTTCTGTCATTCTAACAGCTCAATTAGAGCATTTTAGTAATGAACAGTGTTCTTTGTCAAAACTGACATTCTCATCATCCACTGATGCACTTTGTCACAAAATGTAGTTCTCAGCTCAGAAAGCTTGTTTCTGACATTCTAAAAGCTCAATTAGAGCATTTTAGTAATGAACAGTGTTCTTTGTCAATACTGACATTCTCATCATCCACTGATGCACTTTGTCACAAAATGCAGTTTTCAGCTCAGAAAGCTTGTTTCTGAGATTCTAACAGCTCAATTAGAGCATTTCAGTAATGAACAGTGTTCTTTGTCAAAACTGACATTCTCATCATCTACTGATGAACTGTGTCACAAAATGCAGTTTTCAGCTCAGAAAGCTTGTTTCTGAAATTCTAACAGCTCAATTAGAGCATTTTAGCAATGAACAGTGTTCTTTGTCACAAAATTATTTTTTTAGCCCAGGAAGCTTGTTTCTGTCATTCTAACAGCTCAATCAGAGCATTTTAGTAATGAAGAGTGTTCTTTGTCAAAACTGACATTCTCATCATCCACTGATGCACTGTGTCACAAAATGCAGTTTTCAGCTCAGAAAGCTTGTTTCTGACATTCTAACAGCTCAATTAGAGCATTTTAGTAATGAACAGTGTTCTTTGTCAAAACTGACATTCTCATCATCCACTGATGAACTGTTTCACAAAATGCAGTTTTCAGCTCAGAAAGCTTGTTTCTGACATTCTAACAGCTCAATCAGAGCATTTTAGTAATGAAGAGTGTTCTTTGTCAAAACTGACATTCTCATCATCCACTGATGCACTTTGTCACAAAATGCAGTTTCCAGCTCAGAAAGCTTGTTTCTGACATTCTAAAAGCTCAATTAGAGCATTTTAGTAATGAACAGTGTTCTTTGTCAATACTGACATTCTCATCATCCACTGATGCACTCTGTCACAAAATGCAGTTTTCAGCTCAGAAAGCTTGTTTCTGACATTCTAACAGCTCAATTAGAGCATTTTAGCAATGAACAGTGTTCTTTGTCACAAAATTATTTTTTTAGCCCAGGAAGCTTGTTTCTGTCATTCTAACAGCTCAATCAGAGCATTTTAGTAATGAAGAGTGTTCTTTGTCAAAACTGACATTCTCATCATCCACTGATGCACTTTGTCACAAAATGCAGTTTTCAGCTCAGAAAGCTTGTTTCTGACATTCTAACAGCTCAATTAGAACATTTCAGTAATGAACAGTGTTCTTTGTCAAAACTGAGTTTCTCATCATCCTCTGATGGACATTGTCACAAAATGCATTTTTTAGCCCAGAAAGCTTGTTTCTGTCATTCTAACAGCTCAATTAGAGCATTTTAGTAATGAACAGTGTTCTTTGTCAAAACTGACATTCTCATCATCCACTGATGCACTTTGTCACAAAATGTAGTTCTCAGCTCAGAAAGCTTGTTTCTGACATTCTAAAAGCTCAATTAGAGCATTTTAGTAATGAACAGTGTTCTTTGTCAATACTGACATTCTCATCATCCACTGATGCACTTTGTCACAAAATGCAGTTTTCAGCTCAGAAAGCTTGTTTCTGAGATTCTAACAGCTCAATTAGAGCATTTCAGTAATGAACAGTGTTCTTTGTCAAAACTGACATTCTCATCATCTACTGATGAACTGTGTCACAAAATGCAGTTTTCAGCTCAGAAAGCTTGTTTCTGAAATTCTAACAGCTCAATTAGAGCATTTTAGCAATGAACAGTGTTCTTTGTCACAAAATTATTTTTTTAGCCCAGGAAGCTTGTTTCTGTCATTCTAACAGCTCAATCAGAGCATTTTAGTAATGAAGAGTGTTCTTTGTCAAAACTGACATTCTCATCATCCACTGATGCACTGTGTCACAAAATGCAGTTTTCAGCTCAGAAAGCTTGTTTCTGACATTCTAACAGCTCAATTAGAGCATTTTAGTAATGAACAGTGTTCTTTGTCAAAACTGACATTCTCATCATCCACTGATGAACTGTTTCACAAAATGCAGTTTTCAGCTCAGAAAGCTTGTTTCTGACATTCTAACAGCTCAATCAGAGCATTTTAGTAATGAAGAGTGTTCTTTGTCAAAACTGACATTCTCATCATCCACTGATGCACTTTGTCACAAAATGCAGTTTCCAGCTCAGAAAGCTTGTTTCTGACATTCTAAAAGCTCAATTAGAGCATTTTAGTAATGAACAGTGTTCTTTGTCAATACTGACATTCTCATCATCCACTGATGCACTCTGTCACAAAATGCAGTTTTCAGCTCAGAAAGCTTGTTTCTGACATTCTAACAGCTCAATTAGAGCATTTCAGTAATGAACAGTGTTCTTTGTCAAAACTGAGTTTCTCATCATCCTCTGATGGACATTGTCACAAAATACATTTTTTAGCCCAGAAAGCTTGTTTCTGTCATTCTAACAGCTCAATTAGAGCATTTTAGTAATGAACAGTGTTCTTTGTCAAAACTGACATTCTCATCATCCACTGATGCACTTTGTCACAAAATGTAGTTCTCAGCTCAGAAAGCTTGTTTCTGACATTCTAACAGCTCAATTAGAGCATTTTAGTAATGAAAAGTGTTCTTTGTCAAAACTGACATTCTCATCATCCACTGATGCACTTTGTCACAAAATGTAGTTCTCAGCTCAGAAAGCTTGTTTCTGACATTCTAACAGCTCAATTAGAGCATTTCAGTAATGAACAGTGTTCTTTGTCAAAACTGACATTCTCATCATCTACTGATGAACTGTGTCACAAAATGCAGTTTTCAGCTCAGCAAGCTTGTTTCTGACATTCTAACAGCTCACTTAGAGCATTTTTGTAATGAACAGTGTTCTTTGTCAAAACTGACATTGTCATCATCCTCTGATGGACATTGTCACAAAATGATTTTTTTAGCCCAGAAAGCTTGTTTCTGTCATTCTAACAGCTCAATCAGAGCATTTTAGTAATTAAGAGTGTTCTTTGTCAAAACTGACATTCTCATCATCCACTGATGCACTCTGTCACAAAATGCAGTTTTCAGCTCAGAAAGCTTGTTTCTGACATTCTAACAGCTCAATTAGAGCATTTTAGTAATGAACAGTGTTCTTTGTCAAAACTGACATTCTCATCATCCACTGATGCACTCTGTCACAAAATGCAGTTTTCAGCTCAGAAAGCTTGTTTCTGACATTCTAACAGCTCAATTAGAAAATTTTAGTAATGAACAGTGTTCTTTGTCAAAACTGACATTCTCATCATCCACTGATGCACTTTTTCAAAAAATGTAGTTCTCAGCTCAGAAATCTTGTTTCTGACATTCTAACAGCTCAATTAGAGCATTTCAGTAATGTACGGTGTTCTTTGTCAAAACTGACATTCTCATCATCCACTGATGCACTGTGTCACAAAATGCAGTTTTCAGCTCAGAAAGCTTGTTTCTGACATTCTAACAGCTCAATTAGAGCATTTTAGTAATGAACAGTGTTCTTTGTCAAAACTGACATTCTCATCATCCACTGATGAACTGTTTCACAAAATGCAGTTTTCAGCTCAGAAAGCTTGTTTCTGACATTCTAACAGCTCAATCAGAGCATTTTAGTAATGAAGAGTGTTCTTTGTCAAAACTGACATTCTCATCATCCACTGATGCACTTTGTCACAAAATGCAGTTTCCAGCTCAGAAAGCTTGTTTCTGACATTCTAAAAGCTCAATTAGAGCATTTTAGTAATGAACAGTGTTCTTTGTCAATACTGACATTCTCATCATCCACTGATGCACTCTGTCATAAAATGCAGTTTTCAGCTCAGAAAGCTTGTTTCTGACATTCTAACAGCTCAATTAGAGCATTTCAGTAATGAACAGTGTTCTTTGTCAAAACTGACATTCTCATCATCCACTGATGCACTCTGTCACAAAATGCAGTTTTCAGCTCAGAAAGCTTGTTTCTGACATTCTAACAGCTCAATTAGAGCATTTTAGTAATGAAGAGTGTTCTTTGTCAAAACTGACATTCTCATCATCCACTGATGCACTTTGTCACAAAATGCAGTTTCCAGCTCAGAAAGCTTGTTTCTGACATTCTAAAAGCTCAATTAGAGCATTTTAGTAATGAACAATGTTCTTTGTCAATACTGACATTCTCATCATCCACTGATGCACTTTGTCACAAAATGCAGTTTTCAGCTCAGAAAGCTTGTTTCTGACATTCTAACAGCTCAATTAGAACATTTCAGTAATGAACAGTGTTCTTTGTCAAAACTGAGTTTCTCATCATCCTCTGATGGACATTGTCACAAAATGCATTTTTTAGCCCAGAAAGCTTGTTTCTGTCATTCTAACAGCTCAATTAGAGCATTTTAGTAATGAACAGTGTTCTTTGTCAAAACTGACATTCTCATCATCCACTGATGCACTTTGTCACAAAATGTAGTTCTCAGCTCAGAAAGCTTGTTTCTGACATTCTAAAAGCTCAATTAGAGCATTTTAGTAATGAACAGTGTTCTTTGTCAATACTGACATTCTCATCATCCACTGATGCACTTTGTCACAAAATGCAGTTTTCAGCTCAGAAAGCTTGTTTCTGAGATTCTAACAGCTCAATTAGAGCATTTCAGTAATGAACAGTGTTCTTTGTCAAAACTGACATTCTCATCATCTACTGATGAACTGTGTCACAAAATGCAGTTTTCAGCTCAGAAAGCTTGTTTCTGAAATTCTAACAGCTCAATTAGAGCATTTTAGCAATGAACAGTGTTCTTTGTCACAAAATTATTTTTTTAGCCCAGGAAGCTTGTTTCTGTCATTCTAACAGCTCAATCAGAGCATTTTAGTAATGAAGAGTGTTCTTTGTCAAAACTGACATTCTCATCATCCACTGATGCACTGTGTCACAAAATGCAGTTTTCAGCTCAGAAAGCTTGTTTCTGACATTCTAACAGCTCAATTAGAGCATTTTAGTAATGAACAGTGTTCTTTGTCAAAACTGACATTCTCATCATCCACTGATGAACTGTTTCACAAAATGCAGTTTTCAGCTCAGAAAGCTTGTTTCTGACATTCTAACAGCTCAATCAGAGCATTTTAGTAATGAAGAGTGTTCTTTGTCAAAACTGACATTCTCATCATCCACTGATGCACTGTGTCACAAAATGCAGTTTTCAGCTCAGAAAGCTTGTTTCTGACATTCTAACAGCTCAATTAGAGCATTTTAGTAATGAACAGTGTTCTTTGTCAAAACTGACATTCTCATCATCCACTGATGCACTTTGTCACAAAATGCAGTTTCCAGCTCAGAAAGCTTGTTTCTGACATTCTAAAAGCTCAATTAGAGCATTTTAGTAATGAACAGTGTTCTTTGTCAATACTGACATTCTCATCATCCACTGATGCACTCTGTCACAAAATGCAGTTTTCAGCTCAGAAAGCTTGTTTCTGACATTCTAACAGCTCAATTAGAGCATTTCAGTAATGAACAGTGTTCTTTGTCAAAACTGACATTCTCATCATCTACTGATGAACTGTGTCACAAAATGCAGTTTTCAGCTCAGCAAGCTTGTTTCTGACATTCTAACAGCTCACTTAGAGCATTTTTGTAATGAACAGTGTTCTTTGTCAAAACTGACATTGTCATCATCCTCTGATGGACATTGTCACAAAATGATTTTTTTAGCCCAGAAAGCTTGTTTCTGTCATTCTAACAGCTCAATCAGAGCATTTTAGTAATGAAGAGTGTTCTTTGTCAAAACTGACATTCTCATCATCCACTGATGCACTCTGTCACAAAATGCAGTTTTCAGCTCAGAAAGCTTGTTTCTGACATTCTAACAGCTCAATTAGAGCATTTTAGTAATGAACAGTGTTCTTTGTCAAAACTGACATTCTCATCATCCACTGATGCACTCTGTCACAAAATGCAGTTTTCAGCTCAGAAAGCTTGTTTCTGACATTCTAACAGTTCAATTAGAGCATTTTAGTAATGAACAGTGTTCTTTCTCAAAACTGACATTCTCATCATCCACTGATGCACTTTGTCACAAAATGCAGTTTTCAGCTCAGAAAGCTTGTTTCTGACATTCTAACAGCTCAATTAGAAAATTTTAGTAATGAACAGTGTTCTTTGTCAAAACTGACATTCTCATCATCCACTGATGCACTTTTTCAAAAAATGTAGTTCTCAGCTCAGAAATCTTGTTTCTGACATTCTAACAGCTCAATTAGAGCATTTCAGTAATGTACAGTGTTCTTTGTCAAAACTGACATTCTCATCATCCACTAATGCACTTTGTCACAAAATGCAGTTTGCAGCTCAGAAAGCTTGTTTCTGACATTCTAACAACTCAATTAGAGCATTTTAGTAATGAACAGTGTTCTTTGTCAAAACTGACATTCTCATCATCCACTGATGCACTCTGTCAAAAAATGCAGTTTTCAGCTCAGAAAGCTTGTTTCTGACATTCTAACAGCTCACTTAGAGCATTTTAGAAATGAACAGTGTTCTTTGTCAAAACTGACATTCTCATCATCCTCTGATGGACATTGTCACAAAATGATTTTTTTAGCCCAGGAAGCTTGTTTCTGTCATTCTAACAGCTCCATCAGAGCATTTTAGTAATGAAGAGTGTTCTTTGTCAAAACTGACATTCTCATCATCCACTGATGAACTGTGTCACAAAATGCAGTTTTCAGCTCAGAAAGCTTGTTTCTGACATTCTAACAGCTCAATTAGAGCATTTTAGTAATGAACAGTGTTCTTTGTCAAAACTGACATTCTCATCATCCACTGATGCACTTTGTCACAAAATGTAGTTCTTAGCTCAGGAAGCTTGTTTCTGACATTCTAACATTTCAATTAGAGCATTTCAGTAATGAAGAGTGTTCTTTGTCAAAACTGACATTCTCATCATCCACTGATGAACTGTGTCGCAAAATGCAGTTTTCAGTTCAGCAAGCTTGTTTCTGACACTCTAACAGCTCAATTAGAGCATTTTAGTAATGAACAGTGTTCTTTGTCAAAACTGACATTCTCATCATCCACTGATGAACTGTGTCACAAAATGCAGTTTTCAGCTCAGAAAGCTTGTTTCTGACATTCTAACAGCTCAATTAGAGCATTTCAGTAATGAACAGTGTTCTTTGTCAAAACTGACATTCTCATCATCTACTGATGAACTGTGTCACAAAATGCAGTTTTCAGCTCAGAAAGCTTGTTTCTGACATTCTTACAGCTCAATTAGAGCATTTTAGCAAAGAACAGTGTTCTTTGTCAAAACTGACATTCTCATCATCCACTGATGCACTTTGTCACAAAATGCAGTTTCTAGCTCAGAAAGCTTGTTTCTGACATTCTAACAGCTCAGTTAGAGCATTTTAATAATGAACAGTGTTCTTTGTCAATACTGACATTCTCATCATCCACTGATGCACTTTGTCACAAAATGTAGTTTTCAGGTCAGAAAGCTTGTTTCTGACATTCTAACACCTCAATCAGAGCATTTTAGTAATGAACAGTGTTCTTTGTCAAAACTGACATTCTCATCATCCAATGATGAACTGTGTCACAAAATGCAGTTTTCAGCTCAGCAAGCTTGTTTCTGACATTCTAACAGCTCAATTAGAGCATTTTAGTAATGAACAGTGTTCTTTGTCAAAACTGACATTCTCATCATCCTCTGATGGACATTGTCACAAAATGACTTTTTTAGCCCAGAAAGCTTGTTTCTCTCATTCTAACAGCTCAATCAGAGCATTTTAGTATGAAGAGTGTTCTTTGTCAAAACTGACATTCTCATCATCCACTGATGCACTCTGTCACAAAATGCAGTTTTCAGCTCAGAAAGCTTGTTTCTGACATTCTAACAGCTCAATTAGAGCATTTTAGTAATGGACAGTGTTCTTTGTCAAAACTGATATTCTCATCATCCACTGATGAACTGTGTCACAAAATGCAGTTTTCAGCTCAGAAATCTTGTTTCTGACATTCTAACAGCTCAATTAGAGCATTTTAGTAATGAACAGTCTTCTTTGTCAAAACTGACATTCTCATCATCCACTGATGCACTCAGTCACAAAATGCAGTTTTCAGCTCAGAAAGCTTGTTTCTGACATCTAACAGCTCAATTAGAGCATTTTAGTTATGAACAGTGTTCTTTGTCAAAACTGACATTCTCATCATCCACTGATGAACTGTTTCACAAAATGCAGTTTTCAGCTCAGAAAGCTTGTTTCTGACATTCTAACAGCTCAATCAGAGCATTTTAGTAATGAAGAGTGTTCTTTGTCAAAACTGACATTCTCATAATCTACTGATGAACTGTTTCACAAAATGCAGTTTTCAGCTCAGAAAGCTTGTTTCTGACATTCTAACAGCTCAATTAGAGCATTTTAGCAATGAACAGTGTTCTTTGTCAAAACTGACATTCTCATCATCCTCTGATGGACATTGTCACAAAATGATTTTTTTAGCCCAGGAAGCTTGTTTCTGTCATTCTAACAGCTCAATCAGAGCATTTTAGTAATGAAGAGTGTTCTTTGTCAAAACTGACATTCTCATCATCCACTGATGCACTTTGTCACAAAATGCAGTTTCCAGCTCAGAAAGCTTGTTTCTGACATTCTAACAGCTCAATTAGAGCATTTTAATAATGAACAGTGTTCTTTGTCAATACTGACATTCTCATCATCCACTGATGCACTTTGTCACAAAATGTAGTTTTCAGCTCAGAAAGCTTGTTTCTGACATTCTAACACCTCAATCAGAGCATTTTAGTAATGAACAGTGTTCTTTGTCAAAACTGACATTCTCATCATCCACTGATGAACTGTGTCACAAAATGCAGTTTTCAGCTCAGCAAGCTTGTTTCTGACATTCTAACAGCTCAATTAGAGCATTTTAGTAATGAACAGTGTTCTTTGTCAAAACTGACATTCTCATCATCCTCTGATGGACATTGTCACAAAATGACTTTTTTAGCCCAGAAAGCTTGTTTCTCTCATTCTAACAGCTCAATAAGAGCATTTTAGTAAAGAAGAGTGTTCTTTGTCAAAACTGACATTCTCATCATCCACTGATGCACTCTGTCACAAAATGCAGTTTTCAGCTCAGAAAGCTTGTTTCTGACATTCTAACAGCTCAATTAGAGCATTTTAGTAATGAAGAGTGTTCTTTGTCAAAACTGACATTCTCATCATCCTCTGATGAACTTTGTCACAAAATGCAGTTTTCAGCTCAGAAAGCTTGTTTCTGACATTCTAACAGCTCAATCAGAGCATTTTAGTAATGAAGAGTGTTCTTTGTCAAAACTGACATTCTCATCATCCACTGATGCACTCTGTCTCAAAATGCAGTTTTCAGCTCAGAAAGCTTGTTTCTGACATTCTAACAGCTCAATTAGAGCATTTTAGTAATGAAGAGTGTTCTTTGTCAAAACTGACATTCTCATCATCCACTGATGCACTTTGTCACAAAATGCAGTTTCCAGCTCAGAAAGCTTGTTTCTGACATTCTAAAAGCTCAATTAGAGCATTTTAGTAATGAACAGTGTTCTTTGTCAATACTGACATTCTCATCATCCACTGATGCACTTTGTCACAAAATGCAGTTTTCAGCTCAGAAAGCTTGTTTCTGACATACTAACAGCTCAATTAGAACATTTTAGTAATGAACAGTGTTCTTTGTCAAAACTGACATTCTCATCATCCACTGATGCACTTTGTCACAAAATGTAGTTCTCAGCTCAGAAAGCTTGTTTCTGACATTCTAACAGCTCAATCATAGCATTTTAGTAATGAAGAGTGTTCTTTGTCAAAACTGACATTCTCATCATCTACTGATGAACTGTGTCACAAAATGCAGTTTTCAGCTCAGAAAGCTTGTTTCTGACATTCTAACAGCTCAATTAGAGCATTTTAGCAATGAACAGTGTTCTTTGTCAAAACTGACATTCTCATCATCCTCTGATGGACATTGTCACAAAATGATTTTTTTAGCCCAGGCAGCTTGTTTCTGTCATTCTAACAGCTCAGTTAGAGCATTTTAATAATGAACAGTGTTCTTTGTCAATACTGACATTCTCATCATCCACTGATGCACTTTGTCACAAAATGTAGTTTTCAGCTCAGAAAGCTTGTTTCTGACATTCTAACACCTCAATCAGAGCATTTTAGTAATGAACAGTGTTCTTTGTCAAAACTGACATTCTCATCATCCACTGATGAACTGTGTCACAAAATGCAGTTTTCAGCTCAGCAAGCTTGTTTCTGACATTCTAACAGCTCAATTAGAGCATTTTAGTAATGAACAGTGTTCTTTGTCAAAACTGACATTCTCATCATCCTCTGATGGACATTGTCACAAAATGACTTTTTTAGCCCAGAAAGCTTGTTTCTCTCATTTTAACAGCTCAATCAGAGCATTTAGTAATGAAGAGTGTTCTTTGTCAAAACTGACATTCTCATCATCCACTGATGCACTTTGTCACAAAATGCAGTTTCTAGCTCAGAAAGCTTGTTTCTGACATTCTAACAGCTCAGTTAGAGCATTTTAATAATGAACAGTGTTCTTTGTCAATACTGACATTCTCATCATCCACTGATGCACTTTGTCACAAAATGTAGTTTTCAGGTCAGAAAGCTTGTTTCTGACATTCTAACACCTCAATCAGAGCATTTTAGTAATGAACAGTGTTCTTTGTCAAAACTGACATTCTCATCATCCATTGATGAAATGTGTCACAAAATGCAGTTTTCAGCTCAGCAAGCTTGTTTCTGACATTCTAACAGCTCAATTAGAGCATTTTAGTAATGAACAGTGTTCTTTGTCAAAACTGACATTCTCATCATCCTCTGATGGACATTGTCACAAAATGACTTTTTTAGCCCAGAAAGCTTGTTTCTCTCATTCTAACAGCTCAATCAGAGCATTTTAGTATGAAGAGTGTTCTTTGTCAAAACTGACATTCTCATCATCCACTGATGCACTCTGTCACAAAATGCAGTTTTCAGCTCAGAAAGCTTGTTTCTGACATTCTAACAGCTCAATTAGAGCATTTTAGTAATGGACAGTGTTCTTTGTCAAAACTGATATTCTCATCATCCACTGATGCACTTTGTCACAAAATGCAGTTTCCAACTCAGAAAGCTTGTTTCTGACATTCTAAAAGCTCAATTAGAGCATTTCAGTAATGAACAGTGTTCTTTGTCAAAACTGACATTCTCATCATCTACTGATGAACTGTGTCACAAAATGCAGTTTTCAGCTCAGAAAGCTTGTTTCTGACATCTAACAGCTCAATTAGAGCATTTTAGTTATGAACAGTGTTCTTTGTCAAAACTGACATTCTCATCATCCACTGATGAACTGTTTCACAAAATGCAGTTTTCAGCTCAGAAAGCTTGTTTCTGACATTCTAACAGCTCAATCAGAGCATTTTAGTAATGAAGAGTGTTCTTTGTCAAAACTGACATTCTCATCATCCACTGATGCACTTTGTCACAAAATGCAGTTTCCAACTCAGAAAGCTTGTTTCTGACATTCTAAAAGCTCAATTAGAGCATTTCAGTAATGAACAGTGTTCTTTGTCAAAACTGACATTCTCATCATCTACTGATGAACTGTGTCACAAAATGCAGTTTTCAGCTCAGAAAGCTTGTTTCTGACATTCTAACAGCTCAATTAGAGCATTTTAGCAATGAACAGTGTTCTTTGTCAAAACTGACATTCTCATCATCCTCTGATGGACATTGTCACAAAATGATTTTTTTAGCCCCGGAAGCTTGTTTCTGTCATTCTAACAGCTCAATCAGAGCATTTTAGTAATGAAGAGTGTTCTTTGTCAAAACTGACATTCTCATCATCCACTGATGCACTTTGTCACAAAATGCAGTTTCCAGCTCAGAAAGCTTGTTTCTGACATTCTAACAGCTCAATTAGAGCATTTTAATAATGAACAGTGTTCTTTGTCAATACTGACATTCTCATCATCCACTGATGCACTTTGTCACAAAATGTAGTTTTCAGCTCAGAAAGCTTGTTTCTGACATTCTAACACCTCAATCAGAGCATTTTAGTAATGAACAGTGTTCTTTGTCAAAACTGACATTCTCATTATCCACTGATGAACTGTGTCACAAAATGCAGTTTTCAGCTCAGCAAGCTTGTTTCTGACATTCTAACAGCTCAATAAGAGCATTTTAGTAAAGAAGAGTGTTCTTTGTCAAAACTGACATTCTCATCATCCACTGATGCACTCTGTCACAAAATGCAGTTTTCAGCTCAGAAAGCTTGTTTCTGACATTCTAACAGCTCAATTAGAGCATTTTATTAATGAAGAGTGTTCTTTGTCAAAACTGACATTCTCATCATCCACTGATGCACTCTGTCTCAAAATGCAGTTTTCAGCTCAGAAAGCTTGTTTCTGACATTCTAACAGCTCAATTAGAGCATTTTAGTAATGAAGAGTGTTCTTTGTCAAAACTGACAGTCTCATCATCCACTGATGCACTTTGTCACAAAATGCAGTTTCCAGCTCAGAAAGCTTGTTTCTGACATTCTAAAAGCTCAATTAGAGCATTTTAGTAATGAACAGTGTTCTTTGTCAATACTGACATTCTCATCATCCACTGATGCACTTTGTCACAAAATGCAGTTTTCAGCTCAGAAAGCTTGTTTCTGACATACTAACAGCTCAATTAGAACATTTTAGTAATGAACAGTGTTCTTTGTCAAAACTGACATTCTCATCATCCACTGATGCACTTTGTCACAAAATGTAGTTCTCAGCTCAGAAAGCTTGTTTCTGACATTCTAACAGCTCAATCATAGCATTTTAGTAATGAAGAGTGTTCTTTGTCAAAACTGACATTCTCATCATCTACTGATGAACTGTGTCATGGTTCTCGTGGTGAGACACAGAGAGAGGACCCAGGTGCAGACAGCGGGTAAGGGGTTAACAAATAATTTAATAAATAATAAAACAAAGACCCACGAGGGGGTAACAGAACAAAACATGGATACATAACATGACAGGACTAAGACTAACTACACTGAAACAAAACTTAAAATAACTCTTTGACATAAACTACACATGACTAAACTAACATAACACGGGAACTCACCACACAAACCACAATGAACCAGCACAAGACAGAAGACACAAGGGCATTAAATAAGGGAGCAAATCAAGAGGGAAACAGGTGTAGGCATTAATCAATAACGAGGTAACAAGAGGATGGGAACAATGACGAGACCGGAGAGATTATGGAAGGCCATAAGAACAATAATTGTCTCTCTCCACACTTAACATGAGGTTCTGTCATGATCCTGCCACTAAACCAAGAGAAACATGACATGATGCAGCAGAATCATGACATAAGCCTCTCCTAAAGGAGCAGCAACCTGATGCTCCTCAAGGCACAAACAAGACAAGACAGACTGTGACAATGGCAACATAATACAACATGACAATACAATAAATCAAAACGGGCAAGCACAAGAGTCCAAGGGAAGGGGCACACAAGAGTCCAAAGGGAAGTCCAAACAAGGGCTGACACGGACTGGGTAGCTCCTGCAGACACAAATACACTAGCCGGCAGACATGAACAGGATGGCCGGCAGACACGAACACGATAGCCGGCCGACACGAACAGGAGAGCCGGCCGACACGAACAGGATGCACTGGGCTGGAATGGCCACATGCACCGGGCTGGAATGGCCACATGCACCGGGCTGGAATGCCCGGCTCCGCCAAGCAGGAAAGCCCGGCTCAACCAGGCGGGAATGCCTGGTTCCGCCGGGCGGGAGTGCCCAGCTCCACCGGGCGGAAATGCCCGGCTGCACCGACCTGGATGCCCGGCTGCACCGACCTGGAATGCCCAGCTGCACCGACCTGGAATGCCCGGCTGGGGATCCTTGGTGGCCACAGGATTCCGGCGGCTTCGACCCTGGAGGGAAGACCGGCGGTCTCAACTCTGCAAGGCAGTCCGGCGGTCTCGGCCCTGAGCAGGAATCCGGCAGTCTCAACCCTGGTAGGGAGTCCGGCGGCCCCGACTCAGGAGGGAGTCCGGCGTTCTCGACCCTGGAAGGGAGTCCGGCAACCTCTAACCCTGGAGGGGAATCCGGCAGCCTCAACTGCTGCCACAACGATCCCTCTGTCTGCTGGGTCCGATTATGGCTGGTTCATTCTGTCATGGTTCTCGTGGTGAGACACAGAGAGAGGACCCAGGTGCAGACAGCGGGTAAGGGGTTAACAAATAATTTAATAAATAATAAAACAAAGACCCACGAGGGGGTAACAGAACAAAACATGGATACATAACATGACAGGACTAAGACTAACTACACTGAAACAAAACTTAAAATAACTCTTTGACATAAACTACACATGACTAAACTAACATAACACGGGAACTCACCACACAAACCACAATGAACCAGCACAAGACAGAAGACACAAGGGCATTAAATAAGGGAGCAAATCAAGAGGGAAACAGGTGTAGGCATTAATCAATAACGAGGTAACAAGAGGATGGGAACAATGACGAGACCGGAGAGATTATGGAAGGCCATAAGAACAATAATTGTCTCTCTCCACACTTAACATGAGGTTCTGTCATGATCCTGCCACTAAACCAAGAGAAACATGACATGATGCAGCAGAATCATGACAGAACTGTGTCACAAAATGCAGTTTTCAGCTCAGAAAGCTTGTTTCTGACATTCTAACAGCTCAATTAGAGCATTTTAGCAATGAACAGTGTTCTTTGTCAAAACTGACATTCTCATCATCCTCTGATGGACATTGTCACAAAATGATTTTTTTAGCCCAGGCAGCTTGTTTCTGTCATTCTAACAGCTCAGTTAGAGCATTTTAATAATGAACAGTGTTCTTTGTCAATACTGACATTCTCATCATCCACTGATGCACTTTGTCACAAAATGTAGTTTTCAGCTCAGAAAGCTTGTTTCTGACATTCTAACACCTCAATCAGAGCATTTTAGTAATGAACAGTGTTCTTTGTCAAAACTGACATTCTCATCATCCACTGATGAACTGTGTCACAAAATGCAGTTTTCAGCTCAGCAAGCTTGTTTCTGACATTCTAACAGCTCAATTAGAGCATTTTAGTAATGAACAGTGTTCTTTGTCAAAACTGACATTCTCATCATCCTCTGATGGACATTGTCACAAAATGACTTTTTTAGCCCAGAAAGCTTGTTTCTCTCATTTTAACAGCTCAATCAGAGCATTTAGTAATGAAGAGTGTTCTTTGTCAAAACTGACATTCTCATCATCCACTGATGCACTCTGTCACAAAATGCAGTTTTCAGCTCAGAAAGCTTGTTTCTGACATTCTAACAGCTCAATTAGAGCATTTTAGTAATGAACAGTGTTCTTTGTCAAAACTGACATTCTCATCATCCTCTGATGCACTTTGTCACAAAATGCAGTTTTCAGCTCAGAAAGCTTGTTTCTGACATTCTAACAGCTCAATTAGAGCATTTTAGTAATGAACAGTGTTCTTTGTCAATACTGACATTCTCATCATCCACTGATGCACTTTGTCACAAAATGTAGTTTTCAGCTCAGAAAGCTTGTTTCTGACATTCTAACACCTCAATCAGAGCATTTTAGTAATGAACAGTGTTCTTTGTCAAAACTGACATTCTCATCATCCACTGATGAACTGTGTCACAAAATGCAGTTTTCAGCTCAGCAAGCTTGTTTCTGACATTCTAACAGCTCAATTAGAGCATTTTAGTAATGAACAGTGTTCTTTGTCAAAACTGACATTCTCATCATCCTCTGATGGACATTGTCACAAAATGACTTTTTTAGCCCAGAAAGCTTGTTTCTCTCATTTTAACAGCTCAATCAGAGCATTTAGTAATGAAGAGTGTTCTTTGTCAAAACTGACATTCTCATCATCCACTGATGCACTCTGTCACAAAATGCAGTTTTCAGCTCAGAAAGCTTGTTTCTGACATTCTAACAGCTCAATTAGAGCATTTTAGTAATGAACAGTGTTCTTTGTCAAAACTGACATTCTCATCATCCTCTGATGCACTTTGTCACAAAATGCAGTTTTCAGCTCAGAAAGCTTGTTTCTGACATTCTAACAGCTCAATTAGAGCATTTTAGTAATGAAGAGTGTTCTTTGTCAAAACTGACATTCTCATCATCCTCTGATGGACATTGTCACAAAATGAATTTTTTAGCCCAGAAAGCTTGTTTCTGTCATTCTAACAGCTCAATCAGAGCATTTTAGTAATGAAGAGTGTTCTTTGTCAATACTGACATTCTCATCATCCACTGATGCACTTTGTCACAAAATGCAGTTTTCAGCTCAGAAAGCTTGTTTCTGACATTCTAACAGCTCAATCAGAGCATTTTAGTAATGAACAGTGTTCTTTGTCAAAACTGACATTCTCATCATCCACTGATGAACTGTGTCACAAAATGCAGTTTTCAGCTCAGCAAGCTTGTTTCTGACATTCTAACAGCTCAATTAGAGCATTTTAGTAATGAACAGTGTTCTTTGTCAAAACTGACATTCTCATCATCCTCTGATGGACATAGTCACAAAATGAATTTTTTAGCCCAGAAAGCTTGTTTCTGTCATTCTTACAGCTCAATTAGAGCATTTTAGTAATGAACAGTGTTCTTTGTCAAAACTGACATTCTCATCATCCTCTGATGGACATTGTCACAAAATGAATTTTTTAGCCCAGAAAGCTTGTTTCTGTCATTCTAACAGCTCAATTAGAGCATTTTAGTAATGAACAGTGTTCTTTGTCAAAACTGACATTCTCATCATCCAATGATGCACTTTGTCACAAAATGCAGTTTTCAGCTCAGAAAGCTTGTTTCGGGGCTTAAGCCCTTTCAGATCCTACAAGATGAGTTTTCTATTCCAAGGTCCTCCTTTTCATTATATCTAAGGTTAAGATCGGTATTGAAAGCCTATGGGGTGCCTTGGTCGGCTAAATTGGGTCCTCATACCATGATAAATTGGATAGATTCCAGTATGGGCTCTAAAGGAAGTGTGAGTAGGATTAATGAACACATGGTGGTAAACCAATATATAAAAATGCCGATTGAGAACTTCTGGGAAAGGGAACTCAATGTAACAATTGATTGGGACAATGTTTGGAAAAACTGTTTTGCCTGCTCTAAAAATCCAGCTCACCAAATGATTCATTTTAAACTCATTCATAAGGCTTATACGACTCCATGGCTATTGTGGAAAATGAATAGAAATCAAAATCCTTTTTGCCACCTATGTGAGGGTTCTAATATGGGCACTTATATGCATATGTTTTGGTATTGTCCTTGTGTTACAATGTTTTGGTCACTGGTGCAGACCGAACTATCTGTCTTGATGGACATTGAGATCCAGAGAGAACCATTACTTTTCCTGCTGCTTGATGATTCTTCGTTGTCACTGTCTCTTAATCAAAGGAGGATTCTGTCCACTGCCCTTACTGCAGCTAAAAAAGTAATCCTAAAATTATGGTTTGAGCCTTCCATACCGGTTATGTGGACATGGAGATCGTATCTTTTGGACATTGCTCGTCTGGAAGGTACTACTGCAAGGATTCTTGGTGCCTCTGGGAAGACGATACAGTTTTGGAGGGATCTCATTGACAATCTATCAGAAAAACAATAAAAGCTAAATTAATGATTTTGATTTTCTGCTTTCCAATGTGTATTTGTATTCTGATTTATTTTTGTTTAGTTTCCCATTCTTCATTTATCTTTATTTTATGGTTATGTATTATTTTCTCTTTATTTACTTGTACATACATATTATATCTTGAAATGTATGTATAACTGTCATCTTGGGAGGTTCTTGGGCATGTTTGTAAACAAAATATAAAACTGTTGATAAAAAATAAGTATAAAAAAAAAAAAAAAAAAAAAGAAAGCTTGTTTCGGACATTCTAACAGCTAAATTAGAGCATTTTAGTAATGAACATTGTTCTTTGTCAAAACTGACATTCTCATCATCTACTGATGAACTGTGTCACAAAATGCAGTTTTCAGCTCAGAAAGCTTGTTTCTGACATTCTAACAGCTCAATTAGAGCATTTTAGCAATGAACAGTGTTCTTTGTCAAAACTGACATTCTCATCATCCTCTGATGAACTGTGTCACAAAATGCAGTTTTCAGCTCAGAAAGCTTGTTTCTGACATTCTAACAGCTCAATTAGAGCATTTTAGCAATGAACAGTGTTCTTTGTCAAAACTGACATTCTCATCATCCATTGATGAAATGTGTCACAAAATGCAGTTTTCAGCTCAGCAAGCTTGTTTCTGACATTCTAACAGCTCAATTAGAGCATTTTAGTAATGAACAGTGTTCTTTGTCAAAACTGACATTCTCATCATCCTCTGATGGACATTGTCACAAAATGACTTTTTTAGCCCAGAAAGCTTGTTTCTCTCATTCTAACAGCTCAATCAGAGCATTTTAGTATGAAGAGTGTTCTTTGTCAAAACTGACATTCTCATCATCCACTGATGCACTCTGTCACAAAATGCAGT
Source organism: Barbatula barbatula (assembly GCF_947034865.1). Lineage (NCBI taxonomy): Eukaryota > Metazoa > Chordata > Actinopteri > Cypriniformes > Nemacheilidae > Barbatula > Barbatula barbatula. The sequence goes on along the minus strand of NC_136782.1, from coordinate 2,251,529 downwards.
TTTCAGCTCAGAAAGCTTGTTTCTGACATTCTAACAGCTCAATTAGAGCATTTTAGTAATGGACAGTGTTCTTTGTCAAAACTGATATTCTCATCATCCACTGATGCACTTTGTCACAAAATGGAGTTTCCAACTCAGAAAGCTTGTTTCTGACATTCTAAAAGCTCAATTAGAGCATTTCAGTAATGAACAGTGTTCTTTGTCAAAACTGACATTCTCATCATCTACTGATGAACTGTGTCACAAAATGCAGTTTTCAGCTCAGAAAGCTTGTTTCTGACATCTAACAGCTCAATTAGAGCATTTTAGTTATGAACAGTGTTCTTTGTCAAAACTGACATTCTCATCATCCACTGATGAACTGTTTCACAAAATGCAGTTTTCAGCTCAGAAAGCTTGTTTCTGACATTCTAACAGCTCAATCAGAGCATTTTAGTAATGAAGAGTGTTCTTTGTCAAAACTGACATTCTCATCATCCACTGATGCACTTTGTCACAAAATGCAGTTTCCAACTCAGAAAGCTTGTTTCTGACATTCTAAAAGCTCAATTAGAGCATTTCAGTAATGAACAGTGTTCTTTGTCAAAACTGACATTCTCATCATCTACTGATGAACTGTGTCACAAAATGCAGTTTTCAGCTCAGAAAGCTTGTTTCTGACATTCTAACAGCTCAATTAGAGCATTTTAGCAATGAACAGTGTTCTTTGTCAAAACTGACATTCTCATCATCCTCTGATGGACATTGTCACAAAATGATTTTTTTAGCCCCGGAAGATTGTTTCTGTCATTCTAACAGCTCAATTAGAGCATTTTAGTAATGAAGAGTGTTCTTTGTCAAAACTGACATTCTCATCATCCACTGATGCACTTTGTCACAAAATGCAGTTTCCAGCTCAGAAAGCTTGTTTCTGACATTCTAACAGCTCAATTAGAGCATTTTAATAATGAACAGTGTTCTTTGTCAATACTGACATTCTCATCATCCACTGATGCACTTTGTCACAAAATGTAGTTTTCAGCTCAGAAAGCTTGTTTCTGACATTCTAACACCTCAATCAGAGCATTTTAGTAATGAACAGTGTTCTTTGTCAAAACTGACATTCTCATCATCCACTGATGAACTGTGTCACAAAATGCAGTTTTCAGCTCAGCAAGCTTGTTTCTGACATTCTAACAGCTCAATTAGAGCATTTTAGTAATGAACAGTGTTCTTTGTCAAAACTGACATTCTCATCATCCTCTGATGGACATTGTCACAAAATGACTTTTTTAGCCCAGAAAGCTTGTTTCTCTCATTCTAACAGCTCAATAAGAGCATTTTAGTAAAGAAGAGTGTTCTTTGTCAAAACTGACATTCTCATCATCCACTGATGCACTCTGTCACAAAATGCAGTTTTCAGCTCAGAAAGCTTGTTTCTGACATTCTAACAGCTCAATTAGAGCATTTTATTAATGAAGAGTGTTCTTTGTCAAAACTGACATTCTCATCATCCACTGATGCACTCTGTCTCAAAATGCAGTTTTCAGCTCAGAAAGCTTGTTTCTGACATTCTAACAGCTCAATTAGAGCATTTTAGTAATGAAGAGTGTTCTTTGTCAAAACTGACATTCTCATCATCCACTGATGCACTTTGTCACAAAATGCAGTTTCCAGCTCAGAAAGCTTGTTTCTGACATTCTAAAAGCTCAATTAGAGCATTTTAGTAATGAACAGTGTTCTTTGTCAATACTGACATTCTCATCATCCACTGATGCACTTTGTCACAAAATGCAGTTTTCAGCTCAGAAAGCTTGTTTCTGACATACTAACAGCTCAATTAGAACATTTTAGTAATGAACAGTGTTCTTTGTCAAAACTGACATTCTCATCATCCACTGATGCACTTTGTCACAAAATGTAGTTCTCAGCTCAGAAAGCTTGTTTCTGACATTCTAACAGCTCAATCATAGCATTTTAGTAATGAAGAGTGTTCTTTGTCAAAACTGACATTCTCATCATCTACTGATGAACTGTGTCACAAAATGCAGTTTTCAGCTCAGAAAGCTTGTTTCTGACATTCTAACAGCTCAATTAGAGCATTTTAGCAATGAACAGTGTTCTTTGTCAAAACTGACATTCTCATCATCCTCTGATGGACATTGTCACAAAATGATTTTTTTAGCCCAGGCAGCTTGTTTCTGTCATTCTAACAGCTCAGTTAGAGCATTTTAATAATGAACAGTGTTCTTTGTCAATACTGACATTCTCATCATCCACTGATGCACTTTGTCACAAAATGTAGTTTTCAGCTCAGAAAGCTTGTTTCTGACATTCTAACACCTCAATCAGAGCATTTTAGTAATGAACAGTGTTCTTTGTCAAAACTGACATTCTCATCATCCACTGATGAACTGTGTCACAAAATGCAGTTTTCAGCTCAGCAAGCTTGTTTCTGACATTCTAACAGCTCAATTAGAGCATTTTAGTAATGAACAGTGTTCTTTGTCAAAACTGACATTCTCATCATCCTCTGATGGACATTGTCACAAAATGACTTTTTTAGCCCAGAAAGCTTGTTTCTCTCATTTTAACAGCTCAATCAGAGCATTTAGTAATGAAGAGTGTTCTTTGTCAAAACTGACATTCTCATCATCCACTGATGCACTCTGTCACAAAATGCAGTTTTCAGCTCAGAAAGCTTGTTTCTGACATTCTAACAGCTCAATTAGAGCATTTTAGTAATGAACAGTGTTCTTTGTCAAAACTGACATTCTCATCATCCTCTGATGCACTTTGTCACAAAATGCAGTTTTCAGCTCAGAAAGCTTGTTTCTGACATTCTAACAGCTCAATTAGAGCATTTTAGTAATGAACAGTGTTCTTTGTCAAAACTGACATTCTCATCATCCACTGATGAACTGTGTCACAAAATGCAGTTTTCAGCTCAGAAAGCTTGTTTCTGACATTCTAACAGCTCAATTAGAGCATTTTAGTAATGAACAGTGTTCTTTGTCAAAACTGACATTCTCATCATCCTCTGATGCACTTTGTCACAAAATGCAGTTTTCAGCTCAGAAAGCTTGTTTCTGACATTCTAACAGCTCAATCAGAGCATTTTAGTAATGAAGAGTGTTCTTTGTCAAAACTGACATTCTCATCATCCACTGATGCACTCTGTCACAAAATGCAGTTTTCAGCTCAGAAAGCTTGTTTCTGACATTCTAACAGCTCAATTAGAGCATTTTAGTAATGAACAGTGTTCTTTGTCAAAACTGACATTCTCATCATCCACTGATGCACTTTGTCACAAAATGCAGTTTCCAGGTCAGAAAGCTTGTTTCTGACATTCTAAAAGCTCAATTAGAGCATTTTAGTAATGAACAGTGTTCTTTGTCAAAACTGACATTCTCATCATCCACTGATGAACTGTGTCACAAAATGCAGTTTTCAGCTCAGCAAGCTTGTTTCTGACATTCTAACAGCTCAATTAGAGCATTTTAGTAATGAACAGTGTTCTTTGTCAAAACTGACATTCTCATCATCCTCTGATGGACATTGTCACAAAATGAATTTTTTAGCCCAGAAAGCTTGTTTCTGTCATTCTAACAGCTCAATCAGAGCATTTTAGTAATGAAGAGTGTTCTTTGTCAATACTGACATTCTCATCATCCACTGATGCACTTTGTCACAAAATGCAGTTTTCAGCTCAGAAAGCTTGTTTCTGACATTCTAACAGCTCAATCAGAGCATTTTAGTAATGAACAGTGTTCTTTGTCAAAACTGACATTCTCATCATCCACTGATGAACTGTGTCACAAAATGCAGTTTTCAGCTCAGCAAGCTTGTTTCTGACATTCTAACAGCTCAATTAGAGCATTTTAGTAATGAACAGTGTTCTTTGTCAAAACTGACATTCTCATCATCCTCTGATGGACATTGTCACAAAATGAATTTTTTAGCCCAGAAAGCTTGTTTCTGTCATTCTAACAGCTCAATTAGAGCATTTTAGTAATGAACAGTGTTCTTTGTCAAAACTGACATTCTCATCATCCTCTGATGGACATTGTCACAAAATGAATTTTTTAGCCCAGAAAGCTTGTTTCTGTCATTCTAACAGCTCAATTAGAGCATTTTAGTAATGAACAGTGTTCTTTGTCAAAACTGACATTCTCATCATCCAATGATGCACTTTGTCACAAAATGCAGTTTTCAGCTCAGAAAGCTTGTTTCGGGGCTTAAGCCCTTTCAGATCCTACAAGATGAGTTTTCTATTCCAAGGTCCTCCTTTTCATTATATCTAAGGTTAAGATCGGTATTGAAAGCCTATGGGGTGCCTTGGTCGGCTAAATTGGGTCCTCATACCATGATAAATTGGATAGATTCCAGTATGGGCTCTAAAGGAAGTGTGAGTAGGATTAATGAACACATGGTGGTAAACCAATATATAAAAATGCCGATTGAGAACTTCTGGGAAAGGGAACTCAATGTAACAATTGATTGGGACAATGTTTGGAAAAACTGTTTTGCCTGCTCTAAAAATCCAGCTCACCAAATGATTCATTTTAAACTCATTCATAAGGCTTATACGACTCCATGGCTATTGTGGAAAATGAATAGAAAGCAAAATCCTTTTTGCCACCTATGTGAGGGTTCTAATATGGGCACTTATATGCATATGTTTTGGTATTGTCCTTGTGTTACAATGTTTTGGTCACTGGTGCAGACCGAACTATCTGTCTTGATGGACATTGAGATCCAGAGAGAACCATTACTTTTCCTGCTGCTTGATGATTCTTCGTTGTCACTGTCTCTTAATCAAAGGAGGATTCTGTCCACTGCCCTTACTGCAGCTAAAAAAGTAATCCTAAAATTATGGTTTGAGCCTTCCATACCGGTTATGTGGACATGGAGATCGTATCTTTTGGACATTGCTCGTCTGGAAGGTACTACTGCAAGGATTCTTGGTGCCTCTGGGAAGACGATACAGTTTTGGAGGGATCTCATTGACAATCTATCAGAAAAACAATAAAAGCTAAATTAATGATTTTGATTTTCTGCTTTCCAATGTGTATTTGTATTCTGATTTATTTTTGTTTAGTTTCCCATTCTTCATTTATCTTTATTTTATGGTTATGTATTATTTTCTCTTTATTTACTTGTACATACATATTATATCTTGAAATGTATGTATAACTGTCATCTTGGGAGGTTCTTGGGCATGTTTGTAAACAAAATATAAAACTGTTGATAAAAAATAAGTATAAAAAAAAAAAAAAAAAAAAAGAAAGCTTGTTTCGGACATTCTAACAGCTAAATTAGAGCATTTTAGTAATGAACAGTGTTCTTTGTCAAAACTGACATTCTCATCATCTACTGATGAACTGTGTCACAAAATGCAGTTTTCAGCTCAGAAAGCTTGTTTCTGACATTCTAACAGCTCAATTAGAGCATTTTAGTAATGAACAGTGTTCTTTGTCAAAACTGACATTCTCATCATCCTCTGATGAACTGTGTCACAAAATGCAGTTTTCAGCTCAAAAAGCTTGTTTCTGACATTCTAACAGCTCAATTAGAGCATTTTAGCAATGAACAGTGTTCTTTGTCAAAACTGACATTCTCATCATCCTCTGATGGACATTGTCACAAAATGATTTTTTTAGCCCAGGAAGCTTGTTTCTGTCATTCTAACAGCTCAATCAGAGCATTTTAGTAATGAAGAGTGTTCTTTGTCAAAACTGACATTCTCAACATCCACTGATGCACTTTGTCACAAAATGCAGTTTCCAGCTCAGAAAGCTTGTTTCTGACATTCTAACAGCTCAGTTAGAGCATTTTAATAATGAATAGTGTTCTTTGTCAATACTGACATTCTCATCATCCACTGATGCACTTTGTCACAAAATGTAGTTTTCAGCTCAGAAAGCTTGTTTCTGACATTCTAACACCTCAATCAGAGCATTTTAGTAATGAACAGTGTTCTTTGTCAAAACTGACATTCTCATCATCCACTGATGAACTGTGTCACAAAATGCAGTTTTCAGCTCAGCAAGCTTGTTTCTGACATTCTAACAGCTCAATTAGAGCATTTTAGTAATGAAGAGTGTTCTTTGTCAAAACTGACATTCTCATCATCCACTGATGCACTTTGTCACAAAATGCAGTTTCCAGCTCAGAAAGCTTGTTTCTGACATTCTAAAAGCTCAATTAGAGCATTTTAGTAATGAAGAGTGTTCTTTGTCAAAACTGACATTCTCATCATCCACTGATGCACTTTGTCACAAAATGCAGTTTCCAGCTCAGAAAGCTTGTTTCTGACATTCTAAAAGCTCAATTAGAGCATTTTAGTAATGAACAGTGTTCTTTGTAAAAACTGACATTCTCATCATCTACTGATGAACTGTGTCACAAAATGTAGTTCTCAGCTCAGAAAGCTTGTTTCTGACATTCTAACAGCTCAATCATAGCATTTTAGTAATGAAGAGTGTTCTTTGTCAAAACTGACATTCTCATCATCTACTGATGAACTGTGTCACAAAATGCAGTTTTCAGCTCAGAAAGCTTGTTTCTGACATTCTAACAGCTCAATTAGAGCATTTTAGCAATGAACAGTGTTCTTTGTCAAAACTGACATTCTCATCATCCTCTGATGGACATTGTCACAAAATGATTTTTTTAGCCCAGGAAGCTTGTTTCTGTCATTCTAACAGCTCAATCAGAGCATTTTAGTAATGAAGAGTGTTCTTTGTCAAAACTGACATTCTCAACATCCACTGATGCACTCTGTCACAAAATGCAGTTTCCAGCTCAGAAAGCTTGTTTCTGACATTCTAACAGCTCAGTTAGAGCATTTTAATAATGAACAGTGTTCTTTGTCAATACTGACATTCTCATCATCCACTGATGCACTTTGTCACAAAATGTAGTTTTCAGCTCAGAAAGCTTGTTTCTGACATTCTAACACCTCAATCAGAGCATTTTAGTAATGAACAGTGTTCTTTGTCAAAACTGACATTCTCATCATCCACTGATGAACTGTGTCACAAAATGCAGTTTTCAGCTCAGCAAGCTTGTTTCTGACATTCTAACAGCTCAATTAGAGCATTTTAGTAATGAACAGTGTTCTTTGTCAAAACTGACATTCTCATCATCCTCTGATGGACATTGTCACAAAATGACTTTTTTAGCCCAGAAAGCTTGTTTCTCTCATTTTAACAGCTCAATCAGAGCATTTAGTAATGAAGAGTGTTCTTTGTCAAAACTGACATTCTCATCATCCACTGATGCACTCTGTCACAAAATGCAGTTTTCAGCTCAGAAAGCTTGTTTCTGACATTCGAACAGCTCAATTAGAGCATTTTAGTAATGGACAGTGTTCTTTGTCAAAACTGACATTCTCATCATCCACTGATGAACTGTGTCACAAAATGCAGTTTTCAGCTCAGAAAGCTTGTTTCTGACATTCTAACAGCTCAATCAGAGCATTTTAGTAATAAAGAGTGTTCTTTGTCAAAACTGACATTCTCATCATCCACTGATGCACTTTGTCACAAAATGTAGTTTTCAGCTCAGGAAGCTTGTTTCTGACATTCTAACACCTCAATCAGAGCATTTTAGTAATGAACAGTGTTCTTTGTCAAAACTGACATTCTCATCATCCACTGATGAACTGTGTCACAAAATGCAGTTTTCAGCTCAGCAAGCTTGTTTCTGACATTCTAACAGCTCAATTAGAGCATTTTAGTAATGAAGAGTGTTCTTTGTCAAAACTGACATTCTCATCATCCACTGACATTCTCATCATCCACTGATGCACTTTGTCACAAAATGCAGTTTCCAGCTCAGAAAGCTTGTTTCTGACATTCTAAAAGCTCAATTAGAGCATTTTAGTAATGAACAGTGTTCTTTGTCAATACTGACATTCTCATCATCCACTGATGCACTTTGTCACAAAATGCAGTTTTCAGCTCAGAAAGCTTGTTTCTGACATACTAACAGCTCAATTAGAGCATTTTAGTAATGAACAGTGTTCTTTGTCAAAACTGACATTCTCATCATCTACTGATGAACTGTGTCACAAAATGCAGTTTTCAGCTCAGAAAGCTTGTTTCTGACATTCTAACAGCTCAATTAGAGCATTTTAGCAATGAACAGTGTTCTTTGTCAAAACTGACATTCTCATCATCCTCTGATGGACATTGTCACAAAATGATTTTTTTAGCCCAGGAAGCTTGTTTCTGTCATTCTAACAGCTCAATTAGAGCATTTCAGTAATGAACAGTGTTCTTTGTCAAAACTGACATTCTCATCATCCACTGATGCACTCTGTCACAAAATGCAGTTTTCAGCTCAGAAAGCTTGTTTCTGACATTCTAACAGCTCAATTAGAGCATTTTAGTAATGAACAGTGTTCTTTGTCAAAACTGACATTCTCATCATCCACTGATGAACTGTTTCACAAAATGCAGTTTTCAGCTCAGAAAGCTTGTTTCTGACATTCTAACAGCTCAATCAGAGCATTTTAGTAATGAAGAGTGTTCTTTGTCAAAACTGACATTCTCATCATCCACTGATGCACTTTGTCACAAAATGCAGTTTCCAGCTCAGAAAGCTTGTTTCTGACATTCTAAAAGCTCAATTAGAGCATTTTAGTAATGAACAATGTTCTTTGTCAATACTGACATTCTCATCATCCACTGATGCACTTTGTCACAAAATGCAGTTTTCAGCTCAGAAAGCTTGTTTCTGACATTCTAACAGCTCAATTAGAACATTTCAGTAATGAACAGTGTTCTTTGTCAAAACTGAGTTTCTCATCATCCTCTGATGGACATTGTCACAAAATACATTTTTTAGCCCAGAAAGCTTGTTTCTGTCATTCTAACAGCTCAATTAGAGCATTTTAGTAATGAACAGTGTTCTTTGTCAAAACTGACATTCTCATCATCCACTGATGCACTTTGTCACAAAATGTAGTTCTCAGCTCAGAAAGCTTGTTTCTGACATTCTAAAAGCTCAATTAGAGCATTTTAGTAAAGAACAGTCTTCTTTGTCAATACTGACATTCTCATCATCCACTGATGCACTTTGTCACAAAATGCAGTTTTCAGCTCAGAAAGCTTGTTTCTGAGATTCTAACAGCTCAATTAGAGCATTTCAGTAATGAACAGTGTTCTTTGTCAAAACTGACATTCTCATCATCTACTGATGAACTGTGTCACAAAATGCAGTTTTCAGCTCAGAAAGCTTGTTTCTGAAATTCTAACAGCTCAATTAGAGCATTTTAGCAATGAACAGTGTTCTTTGTCAAAACTGACATTCTCATCATCCTCTGATGGACATTGTCACAAAATTATTTTTTTAGCCCAGGAAGCTTGTTTCTGTCATTCTAACAGCTCAATCAGAGCATTTTAGTAATGAAGAGTGTTCTTTGTCAAAACTGACATTCTCATCATCCACTGATGCACTGTGTCACAAAATGCAGTTTTCAGCTCAGAAAGCTTGTTTCTGACATTCTAACAGCTCAATTAGAGCATTTTAGTAATGAACAGTGTTCTTTGTCAAAACTGACATTCTCATCATCCACTGATGAACTGTTTCACAAAATGCAGTTTTCAGCTCAGAAAGCTTGTTTCTGACATTCTAACAGCTCAATCAGAGCATTTTAGTAATGAAGAGTGTTCTTTGTCAAAACTGACATTCTCATCATCCACTGATGCACTTTGTCACAAAATGCAGTTTCCAGCTCAGAAAGCTTGTTTCTGACATTCTAAAAGCTCAATTAGAGCATTTTAGTAATGAACAGTGTTCTTTGTCAATACTGACATTCTCATCATCCACTGATGCACTCTGTCACAAAATGCAGTTTTCAGCTCAGAAAGCTTGTTTCTGACATTCTAACAGCTCAATTAGAGCATTTCAGTAATGAACAGTGTTCTTTGTCAAAACTGACATTCTCATCATCCACTGATGCACTCTGTCACAAAATGCAGTTTTCAGCTCAGAAAGCTTGTTTCTGACATTCTAACAGCTCAATTAGAGCATTTTAGTAATGAACAGTGTTCTTTGTCAAAACTGACATTCTCATCATCCACTGATGAACTGTTTCACAAAATGCAGTTTTCAGCTCAGAAAGCTTGTTTCTGACATTCTAACAGCTCAATCAGAGCATTTTAGTAATGAAGAGTGTTCTTTGTCAAAACTGACATTCTCATCATCCACTGATGCACTTTGTCACAAAATGCAGTTTCCAGCTCAGAAAGCTTGTTTCTGACATTCTAAAAGCTCAATTAGAGCATTTTAGTAATGAACAGTGTTCTTTGTCAATACTGACATTCTCATCATCCACTGATGCACTTTGTCACAAAATGCAGTTTTCAGCTCAGAAAGCTTGTTTCTGACATTCTAACAGCTCAATTAGAGCATTTTAGTAATGAAAAGTGTTCTTTGTCAAAACTGACATTCTCATCATCCACTGATGCACTTTGTCACAAAATGTAGTTCTCAGCTCAGAAAGCTTGTTTCTGACATTCTAACAGCTCAATTAGAGCATTTCAGTAATGAACAGTGTTCTTTGTCAAAACTGACATTCTCATCATCTACTGATGAACTGTGTCACAAAATGCAGTTTTCAGCTCAGCAAGCTTGTTTCTGACATTCTAACAGCTCACTTAGAGCATTTTTGTAATGAACAGTGTTCTTTGTCAAAACTGACATTGTCATCATCCTCTGATGGACATTGTCACAAAATGATTTTTTTAGCCCAGAAAGCTTGTTTCTGTCATTCTAACAGCTCAATCAGAGCATTTTAGTAATGAAGAGTGTTCTTTGTCAAAACTGACATTCTCATCATCCACTGATGCACTCTGTCACAAAATGCAGTTTTCAGCTCAGAAAGCTTGTTTCTGACATTCTAACAGCTCAATTAGAGCATTTTAGTAATGAACAGTGTTCTTTGTCAAAACTGACATTCTCATCATCCACTGATGCACTCTGTCACAAAATGCAGTTTTCAGCTCAGAAAGCTTGTTTCTGACATTCTAACAGTTCAATTAGAGCATTTTAGTAATGAACAGTGTTCTTTCTCAAAACTGACATTCTCATCATCCACTGATGCACTTTGTCACAAAATGCAGTTTTCAGCTCAGAAAGCTTGTTTCTGACATTCTAACAGCTCAATTAGAAAATTTTAGTAATGAACAGTGTTCTTTGTCAAAACTGACATTCTCATCATCCACTGATGCACTTTTTCAAAAAATGTAGTTCTCAGCTCAGAAATCTTGTTTCTGACATTCTAACAGCTCAATTAGAGCATTTCAGTAATGTACGGTGTTCTTTGTCAAAACTGACATTCTCATCATCCACTGATGCACTGTGTCACAAAATGCAGTTTTCAGCTCAGAAAGCTTGTTTCTGACATTCTAACAGCTCAATTAGAGCATTTTAGTAATGAACAGTGTTCTTTGTCAAAACTGACATTCTCATCATCCACTGATGAACTGTTTCACAAAATGCAGTTTTCAGCTCAGAAAGCTTGTTTCTGACATTCTAACAGCTCAATCAGAGCATTTTAGTAATGAAGAGTGTTCTTTGTCAAAACTGACATTCTCATCATCCACTGATGCACTTTTTCACAAAATGCAGTTTCCAGCTCAGAAAGCTTGTTTCTGACATTCTAAAAGCTCAATTAGAGCATTTTAGTAATGAACAGTGTTCTTTGTCAATACTGACATTCTCATCATCCACTGATGCACTCTGTCACAAAATGCAGTTTTCAGCTCAGAAAGCTTGTTTCTGACATTCTAACAGCTCAATTAGAGCATTTCAGTAATGAACAGTGTTCTTTGTCAAAACTGACATTCTCATCATCCACTGATGCACTCTGTCACAAAATGCAGTTTTCAGCTCAGAAAGCTTGTTTCTGACATTCTAACAGCTCAATTAGAGCATTTTAGTAATGAAGAGTGTTCTTTGTCAAAACTGACATTCTCATCATCCACTGATGCACTTTGTCACAAAATGCAGTTTCCAGCTCAGAAAGCTTGTTTCTGACATTCTAAAAGCTCAATTAGAGCATTTTAGTAATGAACAATGTTCTTTGTCAATACTGACATTCTCATCATCCACTGATGCACTTTGTCACAAAATGCAGTTTTCAGCTCAGAAAGCTTGTTTCTGACATTCTAACAGCTCAATTAGAACATTTCAGTAATGAACAGTGTTCTTTGTCAAAACTGAGTTTCTCATCATCCTCTGATGGACATTGTCACAAAATGCATTTTTTAGCCCAGAAAGCTTGTTTCTGTCATTCTAACAGCTCAATTAGAGCATTTTAGTAATGAACAGTGTTCTTTGTCAAAACTGACATTCTCATCATCCACTGATGCACTTTGTCACAAAATGTAGTTCTCAGCTCAGAAAGCTTGTTTCTGACATTCTAAAAGCTCAATTAGAGCATTTTAGTAATGAACAGTGTTCTTTGTCAATACTGACATTCTCATCATCCACTGATGCACTTTGTCACAAAATGCAGTTTTCAGCTCAGAAAGCTTGTTTCTGAGATTCTAACAGCTCAATTAGAGCATTTCAGTAATGAACAGTGTTCTTTGTCAAAACTGACATTCTCATCATCTACTGATGAACTGTGTCACAAAATGCAGTTTTCAGCTCAGAAAGCTTGTTTCTGAAATTCTAACAGCTCAATTAGAGCATTTTAGCAATGAACAGTGTTCTTTGTCACAAAATTATTTTTTTAGCCCAGGAAGCTTGTTTCTGTCATTCTAACAGCTCAATCAGAGCATTTTAGTAATGAAGAGTGTTCTTTGTCAAAACTGACATTCTCATCATCCACTGATGCACTTTGTCACAAAATGTAGTTCTCAGCTCAGAAAGCTTGTTTCTGACATTCTAACAGCTCAATTAGAGCATTTCAGTAATGAACAGTGTTCTTTGTCAAAACTGACATTCTCATCATCTACTGATGAACTGTGTCACAAAATGCAGTTTTCAGCTCAGCAAGCTTGTTTCTGACATTCTAACAGCTCACTTAGAGCATTTTTGTAATGAACAGTGTTCTTTGTCAAAACTGACATTGTCATCATCCTCTGATGGACATTGTCACAAAATGATTTTTTTAGCCCAGAAAGCTTGTTTCTGTCATTCTAACAGCTCAATCAGAGCATTTTAGTAATGAAGAGTGTTCTTTGTCAAAACTGACATTCTCATCATCCACTGATGCACTCTGTCACAAAATGCAGTTTTCAGCTCAGAAAGCTTGTTTCTGACATTCTAACAGCTCAATTAGAGCATTTTAGTAATGAACAGTGTTCTTTGTCAAAACTGACATTCTCATCATCCACTGATGCACTCTGTCACAAAATGCAGTTTTCAGCTCAGAAAGCTTGTTTCTGACATTCTAACAGTTCAATTAGAGCATTTTAGTAATGAACAGTGTTCTTTCTCAAAACTGACATTCTCATCATCCACTGATGCACTTTGTCACAAAATGCAGTTTTCAGCTCAGAAAGCTTGTTTCTGACATTCTAACAGCTCAATTAGAAAATTTTAGTAATGAACAGTGTTCTTTGTCAAAACTGACATTCTCATCATCCACTGATGCACTTTTTCAAAAAATGTAGTTCTCAGCTCAGAAATCTTGTTTCTGACATTCTAACAGCTCAATTAGAGCATTTCAGTAATGTACGGTGTTCTTTGTCAAAACTGACATTCTCATCATCCACTGATGCACTGTGTCACAAAATGCAGTTTTCAGCTCAGAAAGCTTGTTTCTGACATTCTAACAGCTCAATTAGAGCATTTTAGTAATGAACAGTGTTCTTTGTCAAAACTGACATTCTCATCATCCACTGATGAACTGTTTCACAAAATGCAGTTTTCAGCTCAGAAAGCTTGTTTCTGACATTCTAACAGCTCAATCAGAGCATTTTAGTAATGAAGAGTGTTCTTTGTCAAAACTGACATTCTCATCATCCACTGATGCACTTTGTCACAAAATGCAGTTTCCAGCTCAGAAAGCTTGTTTCTGACATTCTAAAAGCTCAATTAGAGCATTTTAGTAATGAACAGTGTTCTTTGTCAATACTGACATTCTCATCATCCACTGATGCACTCTGTCACAAAATGCAGTTTTCAGCTCAGAAAGCTTGTTTCTGACATTCTAACAGCTCAATTAGAGCATTTCAGTAATGAACAGTGTTCTTTGTCAAAACTGACATTCTCATCATCCACTGATGCACTCTGTCACAAAATGCAGTTTTCAGCTCAGAAAGCTTGTTTCTGACATTCTAACAGCTCAATTAGAGCATTTTAGTAATGAAGAGTGTTCTTTGTCAAAACTGACATTCTCATCATCCACTGATGCACTTTGTCACAAAATGCAGTTTCCAGCTCAGAAAGCTTGTTTCTGACATTCTAAAAGCTCAATTAGAGCATTTTAGTAATGAACAATGTTCTTTGTCAATACTGACATTCTCATCATCCACTGATGCACTTTGTCACAAAATGCAGTTTTCAGCTCAGAAAGCTTGTTTCTGACATTCTAACAGCTCAATTAGAACATTTCAGTAATGAACAGTGTTCTTTGTCAAAACTGACATTCTCATCATCCACTGATGCACTTTGTCACAAAATGTAGTTCTCAGCTCAGAAAGCTTGTTTCTGACATTCTAAAAGCTCAATTAGAGCATTTTAGTAATGAACAGTGTTCTTTGTCAATACTGACATTCTCATCATCCACTGATGCACTTTGTCACAAAATGCAGTTTTCAGCTCAGAAAGCTTGTTTCTGAGATTCTAACAGCTCAATTAGAGCATTTCAGTAATGAACAGTGTTCTTTGTCAAAACTGACATTCTCATCATCTACTGATGAACTGTGTCACAAAATGCAGTTTTCAGCTCAGAAAGCTTGTTTCTGAAATTCTAACAGCTCAATTAGAGCATTTTAGCAATGAACAGTGTTCTTTGTCACAAAATTATTTTTTTAGCCCAGGAAGCTTGTTTCTGTCATTCTAACAGCTCAATCAGAGCATTTTAGTAATGAAGAGTGTTCTTTGTCAAAACTGACATTCTCATCATCCACTGATGCACTGTGTCACAAAATGCAGTTTTCAGCTCAGAAAGCTTGTTTCTGACATTCTAACAGCTCAATTAGAGCATTTTAGTAATGAACAGTGTTCTTTGTCAAAACTGACATTCTCATCATCCACTGATGAACTGTTTCACAAAATGCAGTTTTCAGCTCAGAAAGCTTGTTTCTGACATTCTAACAGCTCAATCAGAGCATTTTAGTAATGAAGAGTGTTCTTTGTCAAAACTGACATTCTCATCATCCACTGATGCACTTTGTCACAAAATGCAGTTTCCAGCTCAGAAAGCTTGTTTCTGACATTCTAAAAGCTCAATTAGAGCATTTTAGTAATGAACAGTGTTCTTTGTCAATACTGACATTCTCATCATCCACTGATGCACTCTGTCACAAAATGCAGTTTTCAGCTCAGAAAGCTTGTTTCTGACATTCTAACAGCTCAATTAGAGCATTTCAGTAATGAACAGTGTTCTTTGTCAAAACTGACATTCTCATCATCTACTGATGAACTGTGTCACAAAATGCAGTTTTCAGCTCAGCAAGCTTGTTTCTGACATTCTAACAGCTCACTTAGAGCATTTTTGTAATGAACAGTGTTCTTTGTCAAAACTGACATTGTCATCATCCTCTGATGGACATTGTCACAAAATGATTTTTTTAGCCCAGAAAGCTTGTTTCTGTCATTCTAACAGCTCAATCAGAGCATTTTAGTAATGAAGAGTGTTCTTTGTCAAAACTGACATTCTCATCATCCACTGATGCACTCTGTCACAAAATGCAGTTTTCAGCTCAGAAAGCTTGTTTCTGACATTCTAACAGCTCAATTAGAGCATTTTAGTAATGAACAGTGTTCTTTGTCAAAACTGACATTCTCATCATCCACTGATGCACTCTGTCACAAAATGCAGTTTTCAGCTCAGAAAGCTTGTTTCTGACATTCTAACAGTTCAATTAGAGCATTTTAGTAATGAACAGTGTTCTTTCTCAAAACTGACATTCTCATCATCCACTGATGCACTTTGTCACAAAATGCAGTTTTCAGCTCAGAAAGCTTGTTTCTGACATTCTAACAGCTCAATTAGAAAATTTTAGTAATGAACAGTGTTCTTTGTCAAAACTGACATTCTCATCATCCACTGATGCACTTTTTCAAAAAATGTAGTTCTCAGCTCAGAAATCTTGTTTCTGACATTCTAACAGCTCAATTAGAGCATTTCAGTAATGTACGGTGTTCTTTGTCAAAACTGACATTCTCATCATCCACTAATGCACTTTGTCACAAAATGCAGTTTGCAGCTCAGAAAGCTTGTTTCTGACATTCTAACAACTCAATTAGAGCATTTTAGTAATGAACAGTGTTCTTTGTCAAAACTGACATTCTCATCATCCACTGATGCACTCTGTCAAAAAATGCAGTTTTCAGCTCAGAAAGCTTGTTTCTGACATTCTAACAGCTCACTTAGAGCATTTTAGAAATGAACAGTGTTCTTTGTCAAAACTGACATTCTCATCATCCTCTGATGGACATTGTCACAAAATGATTTTTTTAGCCCAGGAAGCTTGTTTCTGTCATTCTAACAGCTCAATCAGAGCATTTTAGTAATGAAGAGTGTTCTTTGTCAAAACTGACATTCTCATCATCCACTGATGAACTGTGTCACAAAATGCAGTTTTCAGCTCAGAAAGCTTGTTTCTGACATTCTAACAGCTCAATTAGAGCATTTTAGTAATGAACAGTGTTCTTTGTCAAAACTGACATTCTCATCATCCACTGATGCACTTTGTCACAAAATGTAGTTCTTAGCTCAGGAAGCTTGTTTCTGACATTCTAACATTTCAATTAGAGCATTTCAGTAATGAAGAGTGTTCTTTGTCAAAACTGACATTCTCATCATCCACTGATGAACTGTGTCGCAAAATGCAGTTTTCAGCTCAGCAAGCTTGTTTCTGACATTCTAACAGCTCAATTAGAGCTTTTAGTAATGAACAGTGTTCTTTGTCAAAACTGACATTCTCATCATCCTCTGATGGACATTGTCACAAAATGACTTTTTTAGCCCAGAAAGCTTGTTTCTCTCATTCTAACAGCTCAATAAGAGCATTTTAGTAAAGAAGAGTGTTCTTTGTCAAAACTGACATTCTCATCATCCACTGATGCACTCTGTCACAAAATGCAGTTTTCAGCTCAGAAAGCTTGTTTCTGACATTCTAACAGCTCAATTAGAGCATTTTAGTAATGAAGAGTGTTCTTTGTCAAAACTGACATTCTCATCATCCTCTGATGAACTTTGTCACAAAATGCAGTTTTCAGCTCAGAAAGCTTGTTTCTGACATTCTAACAGCTCAATCAGAGCATTTTAGTAATGAAGAGTGTTCTTTGTCAAAACTGACATTCTCATCATCCTCTGATGGACATTGTCACAAAATGATATTTTTAGCCCAGGAAGCTTGTTTGTATCATTCTAACAGCTCAAACAGAGCATTTTAGTAATGAAGAGTGTTCTTTGTCAAAACTGACATTCTCATCATCCACTGATGCACTTTGTCACAAAATGTAGTTTTCAGCTCAGAAAGCTTGTTTCTGACATTCTAACACCTCAATCAGAGCATTTAAGTAATGAACAGTGTTCTTTGTCAAAACTGACATTCTCATCATCCACTGATGAACTGTGTCACAAAATGCAGTTTTCAGCTCAGCAAGCTTGTTTCTGACATTCTAACAGCTCAATTAGAGCATTTTAGTAATGAACAGTGTTCTTTGTCAAAACTGACATTCTCATCATCCACTGATGAACTGTGTCACAAAATGCAGTTTTCAGCTCAGAAAGCTTGTTTCTGACATTCTAACAGCTCAATTAGAGCATTTTAGCAATGAACAGTGTTCTTTGTCAAAACTGACATTCTCATCATCCTCTGATGGACATTGTCACAAAATGATTTTTTTAGCCCAGGAAGCTTGTTTCTGTCATTCTAACAGCTCAATCAGAGCATTTTAGTAATGAAGAGTGTTCTTTGTCAAAACTGACATTCTCAACATCCACTGATGCACTTTGTCACAAAATGCAGTTTCCAGCTCAGAAAGCTTGTTTCTGACATTCTAACAGCTCAGTTAGAGCATTTTAATAATGAACAGTGTTCTTTGTCAATACTGACATTCTCATCATCCACTGATGCACTTTGTCACAAAATGTAGTTTTCAGCTCAGAAAGCTTGTTTCTGACATTCTAACACCTCAATCAGAGCATTTTAGTAATGAACAGTGTTCTTTGTCAAAACTGACATTCTCATCATCCACTGATGAACTGTGTCACAAAATGCAGTTTTCAGCTCAGCAAGCTTGTTTCTGACATTCTAACAGCTCAATTAGAGCATTTTAGTAATGAAGAGTGTTCTTTGTCAAAACTGACATTCTCATCATCCACTGATGCACTTTGTCACAAAATGCAGTTTCCAGCTCAGAAAGCTTGTTTCTGACATTCTAAAAGCTCAATTAGAGCATTTTAGTAATGAACAGTGTTCTTTGTCAATACTGACATTCTCATCATCCACTGATGCACTTTGTCACAAAATGCAGTTTTCAGCTCAGAAAGCTTGTTTCTGACATACTAACAGCTCAATTAGAGCATTTTAGTAATGAACAGTGTTCTTTGTCAAAACTGACATTCTCATCATCCACTGATGCACTTTGTCACAAAATGTAGTTCTCAGCTCAGAAAGCTTGTTTCTGACATTCTAACAGCTCAATCATAGCATTTTAGTAATGAAGAGTGTTCTTTGTCAAAACTGACATTCTCATCATCCACTGATGAACTGTGTCACAAAATGCAGTTTTCAGCTCAGAAATCTAGTTTCTGACATTCTAACAGCTCAATTAGAGCATTTTAGTAATGAACAGTGTTCTTTGTCAAAACTGACATTCTCATCATCCACTGATGCACTCAGTCACAAAATGCAGTTTTCAGCTCAGAAAGCTTGTTTCTGACATCTAACAGCTCAATAAGAGCATTTTAGTTATGAACAGTGTTCTTTGTCAAAACTGACATTCTCATCATCCACTGATGAACTGTTTCACAAAATGCAGTTTTCAGCTCAGAAAGCTTGTTTCTGACATTCTAACAGCTCAATTAGAGCATTTTAGCAATGAACAGTGTTCTTTGTCAAAACTGACATTCTCATCATCCTCTGATGGACATTGTCACAAAATGATTTTTTTAGCCCAGGAAGCTTGTTTCTGTCATTCTAACAGCTCAATCAGAGCATTTTAGTAATGAAGAGTGTTCTTTGTCAAAACTGACATTCTCATCATCCACTGATGCACTTTGTCACAAAATGCAGTTTCCAGCTCAGAAAGCTTGTTTCTGACATTCTAACAGCTCAATTAGAGCATTTTAATAATGAACAGTGTTCTTTGTCAATACTGACATTCTCATCATCCACTGATGCACTTTGTCACAAAATGTAGTTTTCAGCTCAGAAAGCTTGTTTCTGACATTCTAACACCTCAATCAGAGCATTTTAGTAATGAACAGTGTTCTTTGTCAAAACTGACATTCTCATCATCCACTGATGAACTGTGTCACAAAATGCAGTTTTCTGCTCAGCAAGCTTGTTTCTGACATTCTAACAGCTCAATTAGAGCATTTTAGTAATGAACAGTGTTCTTTGTCAAAACTGACATTCTCATCATCCTCTGATGCACTTTGTCACAAAATGCAGTTTTCAGCTCAGAAAGCTTGTTTCTGACATTCTAACAGCTCAATTAGAGCATTTTAGTAATGAACAGTGTTCTTTGTCAAAACTGACATTCTCATCATCCACTGATGAACTGTGTCACAAAATGCAGTTTTCAGCTCAGAAAGCTTGTTTCTGACATTCTAACAGCTCAATTAGAGCATTTTAGTAATGAACAGTGTTCTTTGTCAAAACTGACATTCTCATCATCCTCTGATGCACTTTGTCACAAAATGCAGTTTTCAGCTCAGAAAGCTTGTTTCTGACATTCTAACAGCTCAATCAGAGCATTTTAGTAATGAAGAGTGTTCTTTGTCAAAACTGACATTCTCATCATCCACTGATGCACTATGTCACAAAATGCAGTTTTCAGCTCAGAAAGCTTGTTTCTGAGATTCTAACAGCTCAATTAGAGCATTTCAGTAATGAACAGTGTTCTTTGTCAAAACTGACATTCTCATCATCTACTGATGAACTGTGTCACAAAATGCAGTTTTCAGCTCAGAAAGCTTGTTTCTGAAATTCTAACAGCTCAATTAGAGCATTTTAGCAATGAACAGTGTTCTTTGTCACAAAATTATTTTTTTAGCCCAGGAAGCTTGTTTCTGTCATTCTAACAGCTCAATCAGAGCATTTTAGTAATGAAGAGTGTTCTTTGTCAAAACTGACATTCTCATCATCCACTGATGCACTTTGTCACAAAATGTAGTTCTCAGCTCAGAAAGCTTGTTTCTGACATTCTAACAGCTCAATTAGAGCATTTCAGTAATGAACAGTGTTCTTTGTCAAAACTGACATTCTCATCATCTACTGATGAACTGTGTCACAAAATGCAGTTTTCAGCTCAGCAAGCTTGTTTCTGACATTCTAACAGCTCACTTAGAGCATTTTTGTAATGAACAGTGTTCTTTGTCAAAACTGACATTGTCATCATCCTCTGATGGACATTGTCACAAAATGATTTTTTTAGCCCAGAAAGCTTGTTTCTGTCATTCTAACAGCTCAATCAGAGCATTTTAGTAATGAAGAGTGTTCTTTGTCAAAACTGACATTCTCATCATCCACTGATGCACTCTGTCACAAAATGCAGTTTTCAGCTCAGAAAGCTTGTTTCTGACATTCTAACAGCTCAATTAGAGCATTTTAGTAATGAACAGTGTTCTTTGTCAAAACTGACATTCTCATCATCCACTGATGCACTCTGTCACAAAATGCAGTTTTCAGCTCAGAAAGCTTGTTTCTGACATTCTAACAGTTCAATTAGAGCATTTTAGTAATGAACAGTGTTCTTTCTCAAAACTGACATTCTCATCATCCACTGATGCACTTTGTCACAAAATGCAGTTTTCAGCTCAGAAAGCTTGTTTCTGACATTCTAACAGCTCAATTAGAAAATTTTAGTAATGAACAGTGTTCTTTGTCAAAACTGACATTCTCATCATCCACTGATGCACTTTTTCAAAAAATGTAGTTCTCAGCTCAGAAATCTTGTTTCTGACATTCTAACAGCTCAATTAGAGCATTTCAGTAATGTACGGTGTTCTTTGTCAAAACTGACATTCTCATCATCCACTGATGCACTGTGTCACAAAATGCAGTTTTCAGCTCAGAAAGCTTGTTTCTGACATTCTAACAGCTCAATTAGAGCATTTTAGTAATGAACAGTGTTCTTTGTCAAAACTGACATTCTCATCATCCACTGATGAACTGTTTCACAAAATGCAGTTTTCAGCTCAGAAAGCTTGTTTCTGACATTCTAACAGCTCAATCAGAGCATTTTAGTAATGAAGAGTGTTCTTTGTCAAAACTGACATTCTCATCATCCACTGATGCACTTTGTCACAAAATGCAGTTTCCAGCTCAGAAAGCTTGTTTCTGACATTCTAAAAGCTCAATTAGAGCATTTTAGTAATGAACAGTGTTCTTTGTCAATACTGACATTCTCATCATCCACTGATGCACTCTGTCACAAAATGCAGTTTTCAGCTCAGAAAGCTTGTTTCTGACATTCTAACAGCTCAATTAGAGCATTTCAGTAATGAACAGTGTTCTTTGTCAAAACTGACATTCTCATCATCCACTGATGCACTCTGTCACAAAATGCAGTTTTCAGCTCAGAAAGCTTGTTTCTGACATTCTAACAGCTCAATTAGAGCATTTTAGTAATGAAGAGTGTTCTTTGTCAAAACTGACATTCTCATCATCCACTGATGCACTTTGTCACAAAATGCAGTTTCCAGCTCAGAAAGCTTGTTTCTGACATTCTAAAAGCTCAATTAGAGCATTTTAGTAATGAACAATGTTCTTTGTCAATACTGACATTCTCATCATCCACTGATGCACTTTGTCACAAAATGCAGTTTTCAGCTCAGAAAGCTTGTTTCTGACATTCTAACAGCTCAATTAGAACATTTCAGTAATGAACAGTGTTCTTTGTCAAAACTGAGTTTCTCATCATCCTCTGATGGACATTGTCACAAAATGCATTTTTTAGCCCAGAAAGCTTGTTTCTGTCATTCTAACAGCTCAATTAGAGCATTTTAGTAATGAACAGTGTTCTTTGTCAAAACTGACATTCTCATCATCCACTGATGCACTTTGTCACAAAATGTAGTTCTCAGCTCAGAAAGCTTGTTTCTGACATTCTAAAAGCTCAATTAGAGCATTTTAGTAATGAACAGTGTTCTTTGTCAATACTGACATTCTCATCATCCACTGATGCACTTTGTCACAAAATGCAGTTTTCAGCTCAGAAAGCTTGTTTCTGAGATTCTAACAGCTCAATTAGAGCATTTCAGTAATGAACAGTGTTCTTTGTCAAAACTGACATTCTCATCATCTACTGATGAACTGTGTCACAAAATGCAGTTTTCAGCTCAGAAAGCTTGTTTCTGAAATTCTAACAGCTCAATTAGAGCATTTTAGCAATGAACAGTGTTCTTTGTCACAAAATTATTTTTTTAGCCCAGGAAGCTTGTTTCTGTCATTCTAACAGCTCAATCAGAGCATTTTAGTAATGAAGAGTGTTCTTTGTCAAAACTGACATTCTCATCATCCACTGATGCACTGTGTCACAAAATGCAGTTTTCAGCTCAGAAAGCTTGTTTCTGACATTCTAACAGCTCAATTAGAGCATTTTAGTAATGAACAGTGTTCTTTGTCAAAACTGACATTCTCATCATCCACTGATGAACTGTTTCACAAAATGCAGTTTTCAGCTCAGAAAGCTTGTTTCTGACATTCTAACAGCTCAATCAGAGCATTTTAGTAATGAAGAGTGTTCTTTGTCAAAACTGACATTCTCATCATCCACTGATGCACTTTGTCACAAAATGCAGTTTCCAGCTCAGAAAGCTTGTTTCTGACATTCTAAAAGCTCAATTAGAGCATTTTAGTAATGAACAGTGTTCTTTGTCAATACTGACATTCTCATCATCCACTGATGCACTCTGTCACAAAATGCAGTTTTCAGCTCAGAAAGCTTGTTTCTGACATTCTAACAGCTCAATTAGAGCATTTCAGTAATGAACAGTGTTCTTTGTCAAAACTGACATTCTCATCATCTACTGATGAACTGTGTCACAAAATGCAGTTTTCAGCTCAGCAAGCTTGTTTCTGACATTCTAACAGCTCACTTAGAGCATTTTTGTAATGAACAGTGTTCTTTGTCAAAACTGACATTGTCATCATCCTCTGATGGACATTGTCACAAAATGATTTTTTTAGCCCAGAAAGCTTGTTTCTGTCATTCTAACAGCTCAATCAGAGCATTTTAGTAATGAAGAGTGTTCTTTGTCAAAACTGACATTCTCATCATCCACTGATGCACTCTGTCACAAAATGCAGTTTTCAGCTCAGAAAGCTTGTTTCTGACATTCTAACAGCTCAATTAGAGCATTTTAGTAATGAACAGTGTTCTTTGTCAAAACTGACATTCTCATCATCCACTGATGCACTCTGTCACAAAATGCAGTTTTCAGCTCAGAAAGCTTGTTTCTGACATTCTAACAGTTCAATTAGAGCATTTTAGTAATGAACAGTGTTCTTTCTCAAAACTGACATTCTCATCATCCACTGATGCACTTTGTCACAAAATGCAGTTTTCAGCTCAGAAAGCTTGTTTCTGACATTCTAACAGCTCAATTAGAAAATTTTAGTAATGAACAGTGTTCTTTGTCAAAACTGACATTCTCATCATCCACTGATGCACTTTTTCAAAAAATGTAGTTCTCAGCTCAGAAATCTTGTTTCTGACATTCTAACAGCTCAATTAGAGCATTTCAGTAATGTACGGTGTTCTTTGTCAAAACTGACATTCTCATCATCCACTAATGCACTTTGTCACAAAATGCAGTTTGCAGCTCAGAAAGCTTGTTTCTGACATTCTAACAACTCAATTAGAGCATTTTAGTAATGAACAGTGTTCTTTGTCAAAACTGACATTCTCATCATCCACTGATGCACTCTGTCAAAAAATGCAGTTTTCAGCTCAGAAAGCTTGTTTCTGACATTCTAACAGCTCACTTAGAGCATTTTAGAAATGAACAGTGTTCTTTGTCAAAACTGACATTCTCATCATCCTCTGATGGACATTGTCACAAAATGATTTTTTTAGCCCAGGAAGCTTGTTTCTGTCATTCTAACAGCTCAATCAGAGCATTTTAGTAATGAAGAGTGTTCTTTGTCAAAACTGACATTCTCATCATCCACTGATGAACTGTGTCACAAAATGCAGTTTTCAGCTCAGAAAGCTTGTTTCTGACATTCTAACAGCTCAATTAGAGCATTTTAGTAATGAACAGTGTTCTTTGTCAAAACTGACATTCTCATCATCCACTGATGCACTTTGTCACAAAATGTAGTTCTTAGCTCAGGAAGCTTGTTTCTGACATTCTAACATTTCAATTAGAGCATTTCAGTAATGAAGAGTGTTCTTTGTCAAAACTGACATTCTCATCATCCACTGATGAACTGTGTCGCAAAATGCAGTTTTCAGCTCAGCAAGCTTGTTTCTGACATTCTAACAGCTCAATTAGAGCATTTTAGTAATGAACAGTGTTCTTTGTCAAAACTGACATTCTCATCATCCTCTGATGGACATTCACGAGTTCGCCCTCGCTAATAAACAGCTCCTTGTTGGGATAGATGGTAAAGCATGGGAATGAAGGTTATGCGTATTTGGCGTGTTGTGCAGGGAGTGGGCTCCGAGCCCGCCGGATCTATCCGAACCCGGAGCACTCTACCCTGCTCAGAGCAAGTGCTCCGGGCTCGGAACCGGCTCGAGCCCAGAACACACCCCCCCGGGGGTCCTGCGGGACTTTAGAAAAATGAGAGGAGCTGGGGTGGAGGAGGGATGCT
The DNA here is from genome assembly GCF_947034865.1 of Barbatula barbatula. Lineage (NCBI taxonomy): Eukaryota > Metazoa > Chordata > Actinopteri > Cypriniformes > Nemacheilidae > Barbatula > Barbatula barbatula. Next base: position 2,226,357 of record NC_136782.1, on the reverse strand, counting down.
TATCTGACAAGATGCAACAGGTAAGATTGTTTGTCTATTTATGATAGAGCTTGCAGGAGCTGATAGGGTAGATACGGTGATTGCTGATGGTGAACCAGCCTAGATCATTAAGTAGAGATTACGTGCTCGGCTGATAGGTGATTGCTGATGGTGAACCAGCCTAGATAATTAAGTAGAGATAGCGTGCTCGGCTGATAGGTGATTACTGCTGATGGAACATCGGGCTGATTTATATGCTTAGGTTCCTCCCGAACTTTGTTAATAAAACATCATTTCACGAGTTCGCCCTCGCTAATAAACAGCTCCTTGTTGGGATAGATGGTAAAGCATGGGAATGAAGGTTATGCGTATTTGGCGTGTTGTGCAGGGAGTGGGCTCCGAGCCCGCCGGATCTATCCGAACCCGGAGCACTCTACCCTGCTCAGAGCAAGTGCTCCGGGCTCGGAACCGGCTCGAGCCCAGAACACACCCCCCAAATGCAAATAAAGCTGGACAACCGCCGAAGTACGCATACACCCCCCCAAATGCCATGCTGTGCGTTACGGAGGTACAACCTGAATTTTAATAAACGAAAGGATGAGGGCCTGTTGGGGCTATCGCTGCTGCGATACTGACCCCATGGCTAGTAGTGTCTGCTGCTACAGAGCTTTGTTGGAAGCTCGGGCCCCTGCGGGGGCAGTTGCTGCTGTGATACTAACCTCATTGCTAGTAGTGTCTGCTGCTACAGAGCACTTGTTGGAAGCTCGGGCCCCTGCGGGGGCAGTTGCTGCTGTGATACTAACCTCATTGCTAGTAGTGTCTGCTGCTACAGAGCACTTGTTGGAAGCTCGGGCCCCTGCGGGGGCAGATGCTGCTGTGATACTTACCTCATTGCTAGTAGTGTCTGCTGCTACAGAGCACTTGTTGGAAGCTCGGGGCCCCTGCGGGGGCGGTCGACCCTTGTGCGACCAATGCGCGTTTCGTGACCAATGCACGAGTGTGACCCTTGTGCGACCAATGCGCGTTGCGTGACCAATGCACGAGTGTGACCCTTGTGCGACCAATGCGCGTTTCGTGACCAATGCACGAGTGTGACCCTTGTGCGACCAATGCCCGTTGCGTGACCAATGCACGAGTGTGACCCTTGTGCTACCAATGCCCGTTGCGTGACCAATGCACGAGTGTGACCCTTGTGCGACCAATGCGCGTTTCGTGACCAATGCACGAGTGTGACCCTTGTGCGACCAATGCGCGTTGCGTGACCAATGCACGAGTGTGACCCTTGTGCGACCAATGCGCGTTGCGTGACCAATGCACGAGTGTGACCCTTGTGCGACCAATGCGCGTTTCGTGACCAATGCACGAGTGTGACCCTTGTGCGACCAATGCGCGTTGCGTGACCAATGCACGAGTGTGACCCTTGTGCGACCAATGCGCGTTGCGTGACCAATGCACGCTGGTGGTGCCTGCTGCTACAGAGCACTTGTTGGAAGCTCGGGCCCCTGCGGGGGCGGTCGCTGCTGCGATACTGGCTTCATTGCTGGTGGTGCCTGCTGCTACAGAACACTTGTTGGAAGCTCGGGCCCCTGCGGGGGCGGTCGCTGCTGCGATACTGGCTTCATTGCTGGTGGTGCCTGCTGCTACAGAGCACTTGTTGGAAGCTCGGGCCCCTGCGGGGGCGGTCGCTGCTGCGATACTGGCTTCATTGATGGTGGTGCCTGCTGCTACAGAGCACTTGTTGGAAGCTCGGGCCCCTGCGGGGGCGGTCGCTGCTGCGATACTGGCTTCATTGCTGGTGGTGCCTGCTGCTACAGACCACTTGTTGGAAGCTCGGGCCCCTGCGGGGGCGGTCGCTGCTGCGATACTGGCTTCATTGCTGGTGGTGCCTGCTGCTACAGAGCACTTGTTGGAAGCTCGGGCCCCTGCGGGGGCGGTCGCTGCTGCGATACTGGCTTCATTGATGGTGGTGCCTGCTGCTACAGAGCACTTGTTGGAAGCTCGGGCCCCTGCGGGGGCGGTCGCTGCTGCGATACTGGCTTCATTGCTGGTGGTGCCTGCTGCTACAGAACACTTGTTGGAAGCTCGGGCCCCTGCGGGGGCGGTCGCTGCTGCGATACTGGCTTCATTGCTGGTGGTGCCTACTGCTACGGAGCACTTGTTGGAGGCTAGGACCCCTGCGGGGCCGGTTGGGCGAGTGGTGCAGTCTTCGAGACTTTGAGAACAACGTCGTGAGATGGAAGCGCTGGCTGCCTTGTTAACAAACTGTATTGTGGTGCCGCCTTCAGCAAAGAAGACTGGCTCAGCCGAGCCCCAGATGTGAGAACCATCTCCTCCGAAGGTGTTCCCGGGTGTCAAAGCTGGACAACTGGTAACTTGTTAATGCGACGCCTGCTTGAGTCGATTGGTCCGAAGGTGATGCGATCTTCAAGGAATCATGAGTCAAAGTGGCTGAGGTTTGAACTAACATCCGAGACTATCAGATGATACGGGCAAGGAGTGTTTGCTGGGCTTCCCTGAGGAGCGACAAGTCTGTCCGGATGTAGCTTCTAAAAGCCTCTGATGACCAACGGCCTAGGGCTTGGATCTGCGGCTGGGATAGGCCCTTTTGGGCGGCTGTGGTAGCTGCGCCTATGCGGAAGGAGTGACCGGAAAAGTTGTCTGCTGGGATGCCAGATTGGAGCAGGACGGCTTTGAGGTGCTTCTGAAACCAGAAGCGTGAGGCCGGGCGATTAGAGTCGTCGACGAAGAGGGGATCCGATAAGGCCGCTGACCGGGGTTGTCTGTAGCGAAGGTAGGCTAGGAGGGTTCGATATGGCTGAATCGGTGAATTGATGTTGAACACGTAGACGAAATGACCTCTCCTGATCTGGTCAGTCTTACTTTGCTTAATCGAGTAAGAAATCGTCTCCGAATCCAGCACCTGGAGGTCATTCATGGTGGGGTGAACTGAAGGGTCGAATTTGGATGTGGTGGTGATCTCTGAGCATCGTAGAAAGCCGAAGAACGCCAATGTGAACATGGCGTCAAGTGTGCGGGCAACATGTGTGGAGTGATATCCCTTGCGGAGGGTGGAGATGCATTTGGTGAGAATCTCCAAGGTAATGGGCCTCCTAGCGTCCTGACGGGCGGGTTGGGATCTTCGTATGCCTTGGATAACCATTGATGTTTGGGAGCTTGCTATGGCCGGTGACGGGGAGTTGAAAATCAATTTATGGAAGAACTGGAGTCCGCTGAGGTAACCTCTGATGGAGCTGGCCTGAAGGTTTTTTGCGGTGTTGAGAAATGAGATGTATGAGGTAATTGTGAGGAGAGAAAATTCTGGGAAGGGAATGCTGAAAGCCTGGTGAAATGATTTGAAGCTTCTCCACGCCGTGAGGTATGATTGCAGGGTCCTGGGGGAAACTGCCTTAGTTATGGAATTGAGAGAGGCATCGAGAAGCGTTTGCAGTGGGTGATTCACTGGAAGATCAACTCCGGATAAGGTTGTACAGGAATAGGCCTGGGGTCCGCTTCGAGCGCCAGCAGCCTGGACTTCTGCCAAAATCTGCGCTCTGATGTTGCTGGAGACTGGTGGAGGTTCCATCACATGCACGTGTGGAGGCGCTGGCATCGCAGCGGCTGTGGCCAATGAAAACGTGGGGCGTGCCTGTTGAAGAGAGAGAATGGCAGTCGTTTGCGCGTTGTGCGGCGACAAGCTCGTGCTAGCGTTGGCAGCGGCGCCGGAGATATGAGGCCCAGGGACTGAGGCCTGTGACTCTAACGGAGGCAGCCTCACCCCAGAAATCAATTCCGGCGCCGCGGGCCAAGATCCAGGGGCGGGAAAAGCGAATCTAGTGGCGGCCGCTTGTGCGTCTAACAGAGATAGGCTCGGGGTAGCGGTGGTAGCGGTGTCAAGGAATTGTGGTACGGAGACCAGCGCTTGTGTCCCCAGCGGAGGCAGCCTCGCACTGGGGAGCCATGAGCCCGGGGCGGGCAAGGCGAATCTAATGGCGTCCGCTTGTGCATCTAACGGAGACATGCTCGCGCTAGCGGCGGAAGCGAAGAACTGCGGTCCGGAGACCAGAGCTTGTGTCCCCAGCGGAGGCAGCCTCGCACTGGGGAGCCAAGAGCCCGGGGCGGGCAAGGCGAATCTAATGGCGTCCGCTTGTGCATCTAACGGAGACATGCTCGCGCTAGCGGCGGAAGCGAAGAACTGCGGTCCGGAGACCAGCGCTTGTGTCCCCAGCGGAGGCAGGCTCGCACTGGGGAGCCAAGAGCCCGGGGCGGGCAAGGCGAATCTAATGTCGGGCGTTTGTATGTGTAACGGAGACAAGCTTGCGCTAGCGACGGCGCCAAAGAAAAGTGGTCCAGAGACCAGCGGTTGTATTCCCACCGGAGGCAGCCTCACGCCTGAGACGTATGGGTGAGCCAGGGCTCCTGAGAGTTGCCGGCCAGCCTGTACGGGGCGGTCATCTACAGTCGCTGTGCTGTCCCACGCGTTGAGCTGATATGCCGCGGGCTGCCGGAGGTGCTCGATCGGGATATCCGTGGCTTCTAGCATGACCTGAACGCTTCCAAGACTTGCCGAAGGCTTGCTGCGTCGGCTCGAGTGAGGGAGGCCTAGCCGAGCCGCGGAGGTAGATTGCCCGTGCCTGGAATAGACGGGACCCCGAGCCGAGCCTGGCTCCTTATTGACAGCCGATCGTGCCAACCTCATCGAGGGGACGTCAGCCTGGGACGACACGTAAAGGGTGTAGAGCTCTAGTTTCGACATCCGCCTGCTGAATGGGACGTCCGCGTTGGCAAGGGCCAGACGAAGGCTCTGGATCGTCCACTTGCTGCATGCAGATATCTTGGGGAGCGCAGAGGCGTATGATGACGCCGGTGAATGAGGTGGAGATCGTGCCGGTGGGAGCGATGACGAACCCTTCCTCTTAGATGCACGCCGCTCAGAGCGGCGGGGATGGCGGCCCCGCGGCGAAGCTTGGAAATAGTCCGTATAATCCGACCCTGAGCTGGAAAGCTGGGGTGCGCATGATGGCACCGAAGGATCTGGAACGTTTGCTACTTTAGAGACCACGGGAGACTCTGACATAGTGGCGAAACTTGACGATGCTTATCTGACAAGATGCAACAGGTAAGATTGTTTGTCTATTTATGATAGAGCTTGCAGGAGCTGATAGGGTAGATACGGTGATTGCTGATGGTGAACCAGCCTAGATCATTAAGTAGAGATTACGTGCTCGGCTGATAGGTGATTGCTGATGGTGAACCAGCCTAGATAATTAAGTAGAGATAGCGTGCTCGGCTGATAGGTGATTACTGCTGATGGAACATCGGGCTGATTTATATGCTTAGGTTCCTCCCGAACTTTGTTAATAAAACATCATTTGTCACAAAATGACTTTTTTAGCCCAGAAAGCTTGTTTCTCTCATTCTAACAGCTCAATAAGAGCATTTTAGTAAAGAAGAGTGTTCTTTGTCAAAACTGACATTCTCATCATCCACTGATGCACTCTGTCACAAAATGCAGTTTTCAGCTCAGAAAGCTTGTTTCTGACATTCTAACAGCTCAATTAGAGCATTTTAGTAATGAAGAGTGTTCTTTGTCAAAACTGACATTCTCATCATCCTCTGATGAACTTTGTCACAAAATGCAGTTTTCAGCTCAGAAAGCTTGTTTCTGACATTCTAACAGCTCAATCAGAGCATTTTAGTAATGAAGAGTGTTCTTTGTCAAAACTGACATTCTCATCATCCTCTGATGGACATTGTCACAAAATGATATTTTTAGCCCAGGAAGCTTGTTTGTATCATTCTAACAGCTCAAACAGAGCATTTTAGTAATGAAGAGTGTTCTTTGTCAAAACTGACATTCTCATCATCCACTGATGCACTTTGTCACAAAATGTAGTTTTCAGCTCAGAAAGCTTGTTTCTGACATTCTAACACCTCAATCAGAGCATTTAAGTAATGAACAGTGTTCTTTGTCAAAACTGACATTCTCATCATCCACTGATGAACTGTGTCACAAAATGCAGTTTTCAGCTCAGCAAGCTTGTTTCTGACATTCTAATAGCTCAATTAGAGCATTTTAGTAATGAACAGTGTTCTTTGTCAAAACTGACATTGTCATCATCCTCTGATGGACATTGTCACAAAATGACTTTTTTAGCCCAGAAAGCTTGTTTCTCTCATTCTAACAGCTCAATCAGAGCATTTTAGTAAAGAAGAGTGTTCTTTGTCAAAACTGACATTCTCATCATCCTCTGATGAACTGTGTCACAAAATGCAGTTTTCAGCTCAGAAAGCTTGTTTCTGACATTCTAACAGCTCAATTAGAGCATTTTAGCAATGAACAGTGTTCTTTGTCAAAACTGACATTCTCATCATCCTCTGATGGACATTGTCACAAAATGATTTTTTTAGCCCAGGAAGCTTGTTTCTGTCATTCTAACAGCTCAATCAGAGCATTTTAGTAATGAAGAGTGTTCTTTGTCAAAACTGACATTCTCAACATCCACTGATGCACTTTGTCACAAAATGCAGTTTCCAGCTCAGAAAGCTTGTTTCTGACATTCTAACAGCTCAGTTAGAGCATTTTAATAATGAACAGTGTTCTTTGTCAATACTGACATTCTCATCATCCACTGATGCACTTTGTCACAAAATGTAGTTTTCAGCTCAGAAAGCTTGTTTCTGACATTCTAACACCTCAATCAGAGCATTTTAGTAATGAACAGTGTTCTTTGTCAAAACTGACATTCTCATCATCCACTGATGAACTGTGTCACAAAATGCAGTTTTCAGCTCAGCAAGCTTGTTTCTGACATTCTAACAGCTCAATTAGAGCATTTTAGTAATGAAGAGTGTTCTTTGTCAAAACTGACATTCTCATCATCCACTGATGCACTTTGTCACAAAATGCAGTTTCCAGCTCAGAAAGCTTGTTTCTGACATTCTAAAAGCTCAATTAGAGCATTTTAGTAATGAACAGTGTTCTTTGTCAATACTGACATTCTCATCATCCACTGATGCACTTTGTCACAAAATGCAGTTTTCAGCTCAGAAAGCTTGTTTCTGACATACTAACAGCTCAATTAGAGCATTTTAGTAATGAACAGTGTTCTTTGTCAAAACTGACATTCTCATCATCCACTGATGCACTTTGTCACAAAATGTAGTTCTCAGCTCAGAAAGCTTGTTTCTGACATTCTAACAGCTCAATCATAGCATTTTAGTAATGAAGAGTGTTCTTTGTCAAAACTGACATTCTCATCATCCACTGATGAACTGTGTCACAAAATGCAGTTTTCAGCTCAGAAATCTAGTTTCTGACATTCTAACAGCTCAATTAGAGCATTTTAGTAATGAACAGTGTTCTTTGTCAAAACTGACATTCTCATCATCCACTGATGCACTCAGTCACAAAATGCAGTTTTCAGCTCAGAAAGCTTGTTTCTGACATCTAACAGCTCAATAAGAGCATTTTAGTTATGAACAGTGTTCTTTGTCAAAACTGACATTCTCATCATCCACTGATGAACTGTTTCACAAAATGCAGTTTTCAGCTCAGAAAGCTTGTTTCTGACATTCTAACAGCTCAATTAGAGCATTTTAGCAATGAACAGTGTTCTTTGTCAAAACTGACATTCTCATCATCCTCTGATGGACATTGTCACAAAATGATTTTTTTAGCCCAGGAAGCTTGTTTCTGTCATTCTAACAGCTCAATCAGAGCATTTTAGTAATGAAGAGTGTTCTTTGTCAAAACTGACATTCTCATCATCCACTGATGCACTTTGTCACAAAATGCAGTTTCCAGCTCAGAAAGCTTGTTTCTGACATTCTAACAGCTCAATTAGAGCATTTTAATAATGAACAGTGTTCTTTGTCAATACTGACATTCTCATCATCCACTGATGCACTTTGTCACAAAATGTAGTTTTCAGCTCAGAAAGCTTGTTTCTGACATTCTAACACCTCAATCAGAGCATTTTAGTAATGAACAGTGTTCTTTGTCAAAACTGACATTCTCATCATCCACTGATGAACTGTGTCACAAAATGCAGTTTTCTGCTCAGCAAGCTTGTTTCTGACATTCTAACAGCTCAATTAGAGCATTTTAGTAATGAACAGTGTTCTTTGTCAAAACTGACATTCTCATCATCCTCTGATGCACTTTGTCACAAAATGCAGTTTTCAGCTCAGAAAGCTTGTTTCTGACATTCTAACAGCTCAATTAGAGCATTTTAGTAATGAACAGTGTTCTTTGTCAAAACTGACATTCTCATCATCCACTGATGAACTGTGTCACAAAATGCAGTTTTCAGCTCAGAAAGCTTGTTTCTGACATTCTAACAGCTCAATTAGAGCATTTTAGTAATGAACAGTGTTCTTTGTCAAAACTGACATTCTCATCATCCTCTGATGCACTTTGTCACAAAATGCAGTTTTCAGCTCAGAAAGCTTGTTTCTGACATTCTAACAGCTCAATCAGAGCATTTTAGTAATGAAGAGTGTTCTTTGTCAAAACTGACATTCTCATCATCCACTGATGCACTCTGTCACAAAATGCAGTTTTCAGCTCAGAAAGCTTGTTTCTGACATTCTAACAGCTCAATTAGAGCATTTTAGTAATGAACAGTGTTCTTTGTCAAAACTGACATTCTCATCATCCACTGATGCACTTTGTCACAAAATGCAGTTTCCAGGTCAGAAAGCTTGTTTCTGACATTCTAAAAGCTCAATTAGAGCATTTTAGTAATGAACAGTGTTCTTTGTCAAAACTGACATTCTCATCATCCACTGATGAACTGTGTCACAAAATGCAGTTTTCAGCTCAGCAAGCTTGTTTCTGACATTCTAACAGCTCAATTAGAGCATTTTAGTAATGAACAGTGTTCTTTGTCAAAACTGACATTCTCATCATCCTCTGATGGACATTGTCACAAAATGAATTTTTTAGCCCAGAAAGCTTGTTTCTGTCATTCTAACAGCTCAATCAGAGCATTTTAGTAATGAAGAGTGTTCTTTGTCAATACTGACATTCTCATCATCCACTGATGCACTTTGTCACAAAATGCAGTTTTCAGCTCAGAAAGCTTGTTTCTGACATTCTAACAGCTCAATCAGAGCATTTTAGTAATGAACAGTGTTCTTTGTCAAAACTGACATTCTCATCATCCACTGATGAACTGTGTCACAAAATGCAGTTTTCAGCTCAGCAAGCTTGTTTCTGACATTCTAACAGCTCAATTAGAGCATTTTAGTAATGAACAGTGTTCTTTGTCAAAACTGACATTCTCATCATCCTCTGATGGACATTGTCACAAAATGAATTTTTTAGCCCAGAAAGCTTGTTTCTGTCATTCTAACAGCTCAATTAGAGCATTTTAGTAATGAACAGTGTTCTTTGTCAAAACTGACATTCTCATCATCCTCTGATGGACATTGTCACAAAATGAATTTTTTAGCCCAGAAAGCTTGTTTCTGTCATTCTAACAGCTCAATTAGAGCATTTTAGTAATGAACAGTGTTCTTTGTCAAAACTGACATTCTCATCATCCAATGATGCACTTTGTCACAAAATGCAGTTTTCAGCTCAGAAAGCTTGTTTCGGGGCTTAAGCCCTTTCAGATCCTACAAGATGAGTTTTCTATTCCAAGGTCCTCCTTTTCATTATATCTAAGGTTAAGATCGGTATTGAAAGCCTATGGGGTGCCTTGGTCGGCTAAATTGGGTCCTCATACCATGATAAATTGGATAGATTCCAGTATGGGCTCTAAAGGAAGTGTGAGTAGGATTAATGAACACATGGTGGTAAACCAATATATAAAAATGCCGATTGAGAACTTCTGGGAAAGGGAACTCAATGTAACAATTGATTGGGACAATGTTTGGAAAAACTGTTTTGCCTGCTCTAAAAATCCAGCTCACCAAATGATTCATTTTAAACTCATTCATAAGGCTTATACGACTCCATGGCTATTGTGGAAAATGAATAGAAAGCAAAATCCTTTTTGCCACCTATGTGAGGGTTCTAATATGGGCACTTATATGCATATGTTTTGGTATTGTCCTTGTGTTACAATGTTTTGGTCACTGGTGCAGACCGAACTATCTGTCTTGATGGACATTGAGATCCAGAGAGAACCATTACTTTTCCTGCTGCTTGATGATTCTTCGTTGTCACTGTCTCTTAATCAAAGGAGGATTCTGTCCACTGCCCTTACTGCAGCTAAAAAAGTAATCCTAAAATTATGGTTTGAGCCTTCCATACCGGTTATGTGGACATGGAGATCGTATCTTTTGGACATTGCTCGTCTGGAAGGTACTACTGCAAGGATTCTTGGTGCCTCTGGGAAGACGATACAGTTTTGGAGGGATCTCATTGACAATCTATCAGAAAAACAATAAAAGCTAAATTAATGATTTTGATTTTCTGCTTTCCAATGTGTATTTGTATTCTGATTTATTTTTGTTTAGTTTCCCATTCTTCATTTATCTTTATTTTATGGTTATGTATTATTTTCTCTTTATTTACTTGTACATACATATTATATCTTGAAATGTATGTATAACTGTCATCTTGGGAGGTTCTTGGGCATGTTTGTAAACAAAATATAAAACTGTTGATAAAAAATAAGTATAAAAAAAAAAAGAAAAAAAAAGAAAGCTTGTTTCGGACATTCTAACAGCTAAATTAGAGCATTTTAGTAATGAACAGTGTTCTTTGTCAAAACTGACATTCTCATCATCTACTGATGAACTGTGTCACAAAATGCAGTTTTCAGCTCAGAAAGCTTGTTTCTGACATTCTAACAGCTCAATTAGAGCATTTTAGCAATGAACAGTGTTCTTTGTCAAAACTGACATTCTCATCATCCTCTGATGAACTGTGTCACAAAATGCAGTTTTCAGCTCAGAAAGCTTGTTTCTGACATTCTAACAGCTCAATTAGAGCATTTTAGCAATGAACAGTGTTCTTTGTCAAAACTGACATTCTCATCATCCTCTGATGGACATTGTCACAAAATGATTTTTTTAGCCCAGGAAGCTTGTTTCTGTCATTCTAACAGCTCAATCAGAGCATTTTAGTAATGAAGAGTGTTCTTTTTGTCAAAACTGACATTCTCAACATCCACTGATGCACTTTGTCACAAAATGCAGTTTCCAGCTCAGAAAGCTTGTTTCTGACATTCTAACAGCTCAGTTAGAGCATTTTAATAATGAATAGTGTTCTTTGTCAATACTGACATTCTCATCATCCACTGATGCACTTTGTCACAAAATGTAGTTTTCAGCTCAGAAAGCTTGTTTCTGACATTCTAACACCTCAATCAGAGCATTTTAGTAATGAACAGTGTTCTTTGTCAAAACTGACATTCTCATCATCCACTGATGAACTGTGTCACAAAATGCAGTTTTCAGCTCAGCAAGCTTGTTTCTGACATTCTAACAGCTCAATTAGAGCATTTTAGTAATGAAGAGTGTTCTTTGTCAAAACTGACATTCTCATCATCCACTGATGCACTTTGTCACAAAATGCAGTTTCCAGCTCAGAAAGCTTGTTTCTGACATTCTAAAAGCTCAATTAGAGCATTTTAGTAATGAAGAGTGTTCTTTGTCAAAACTGACATTCTCATCATCCACTGATGCACTTTGTCACAAAATGCAGTTTCCAGCTCAGAAAGCTTGTTTCTGACATTCTAAAAGCTCAATTAGAGCATTTTAGTAATGAACAGTGTTCTTTGTAAAAACTGACATTCTCATCATCTACTGATGAACTGTGTCACAAAATGTAGTTCTCAGCTCAGAAAGCTTGTTTCTGACATTCTAACAGCTCAATCATAGCATTTTAGTAATGAAGAGTGTTCTTTGTCAAAACTGACATTCTCATCATCTACTGATGAACTGTGTCACAAAATGCAGTTTTCAGCTCAGAAAGCTTGTTTCTGACATTCTAACAGCTCAATTAGAGCATTTTAGCAATGAACAGTGTTCTTTGTCAAAACTGACATTCTCATCATCCTCTGATGGACATTGTCACAAAATGATTTTTTTAGCCCAGGAAGCTTGTTTCTGTCATTCTAACAGCTCAATCAGAGCATTTTAGTAATGAAGAGTGTTCTTTGTCAAAACTGACATTCTCAACATCCACTGATGCACTCTGTCACAAAATGCAGTTTCCAGCTCAGAAAGCTTGTTTCTGACATTCTAACAGCTCAGTTAGAGCATTTTAATAATGAACAGTGTTCTTTGTCAATACTGACATTCTCATCATCCACTGATGCACTTTGTCACAAAATGTAGTTTTCAGCTCAGAAAGCTTGTTTCTGACATTCTAACACCTCAATCAGAGCATTTTAGTAATGAACAGTGTTCTTTGTCAAAACTGACATTCTCATCATCCACTGATGAACTGTGTCACAAAATGCAGTTTTCAGCTCAGCAAGCTTGTTTCTGACATTCTAACAGCTCAATTAGAGCATTTTAGTAATGAACAGTGTTCTTTGTCAAAACTGACATTCTCATCATCCTCTGATGGACATTGTCACAAAATGACTTTTTTAGCCCAGAAAGCTTGTTTCTCTCATTTTAACAGCTCAATCAGAGCATTTAGTAATGAAGAGTGTTCTTTGTCAAAACTGACATTCTCATCATCCACTGATGCACTCTGTCACAAAATGCAGTTTTCAGCTCAGAAAGCTTGTTTCTGACATTCGAACAGCTCAATTAGAGCATTTTAGTAATGGACAGTGTTCTTTGTCAAAACTGACATTCTCATCATCCACTGATGAACTGTGTCACAAAATGCAGTTTTCAGCTCAGAAAGCTTGTTTCTGACATTCTAACAGCTCAATCAGAGCATTTTAGTAATAAAGAGTGTTCTTTGTCAAAACTGACATTCTCATCATCCACTGATGCACTTTGTCACAAAATGTAGTTTTCAGCTCAGGAAGCTTGTTTCTGACATTCTAACACCTCAATCAGAGCATTTTAGTAATGAACAGTGTTCTTTGTCAAAACTGACATTCTCATCATCCACTGATGAACTGTGTCACAAAATGCAGTTTTCAGCTCAGCAAGCTTGTTTCTGACATTCTAACAGCTCAATTAGAGCATTTTAGTAATGAAGAGTGTTCTTTGTCAAAACTGACATTCTCATCATCCACTGACATTCTCATCATCCACTGATGCACTTTGTCACAAAATGCAGTTTCCAGCTCAGAAAGCTTGTTTCTGACATTCTAAAAGCTCAATTAGAGCATTTTAGTAATGAACAGTGTTCTTTGTCAATACTGACATTCTCATCATCCACTGATGCACTTTGTCACAAAATGCAGTTTTCAGCTCAGAAAGCTTGTTTCTGACATACTAACAGCTCAATTAGAGCATTTTAGTAATGAACAGTGTTCTTTGTCAAAACTGACATTCTCATCATCCACTGATGCACTTTGTCACAAAATGTAGTTCTCAGCTCAGAAAGCTTGTTTCTGACATTCTAACAGCTCAATCATAGCATTTTAGTAATGAAGAGTGTTCTTTGTCAAAACTGACATTCTCATCATCTACTGATGAACTGTGTCACAAAATGCAGTTTTCAGCTCAGAAAGCTTGTTTCTGACATTCTAACAGCTCAATTAGAGCATTTTAGCAATGAACAGTGTTCTTTGTCAAAACTGACATTCTCATCATCCTCTGATGGACATTGTCACAAAATGATTTTTTTAGCCCAGGAAGCTTGTTTCTGTCATTCTAACAGCTCAATTAGAGCATTTCAGTAATGAACAGTGTTCTTTGTCAAAACTGACATTCTCATCATCCACTGATGCACTCTGTCACAAAATGCAGTTTTCAGCTCAGAAAGCTTGTTTCTGACATTCTAACAGCTCAATTAGAGCATTTTAGTAATGAACAGTGTTCTTTGTCAAAACTGACATTCTCATCATCCACTGATGAACTGTTTCACAAAATGCAGTTTTCAGCTCAGAAAGCTTGTTTCTGACATTCTAACAGCTCAATCAGAGCATTTTAGTAATGAAGAGTGTTCTTTGTCAAAACTGACATTCTCATCATCCACTGATGCACTTTGTCACAAAATGCAGTTTCCAGCTCAGAAAGCTTGTTTCTGACATTCTAAAAGCTCAATTAGAGCATTTTAGTAATGAACAATGTTCTTTGTCAATACTGACATTCTCATCATCCACTGATGCACTTTGTCACAAAATGCAGTTTTCAGCTCAGAAAGCTTGTTTCTGACATTCTAACAGCTCAATTAGAACATTTCAGTAATGAACAGTGTTCTTTGTCAAAACTGAGTTTCTCATCATCCTCTGATGGACATTGTCACAAAATACATTTTTTAGCCCAGAAAGCTTGTTTCTGTCATTCTAACAGCTCAATTAGAGCATTTTAGTAATGAACAGTGTTCTTTGTCAAAACTGACATTCTCATCATCCACTGATGCACTTTGTCACAAAATGTAGTTCTCAGCTCAGAAAGCTTGTTTCTGACATTCTAAAAGCTCAATTAGAGCATTTTAGTAATGAACAGTGTTCTTTGTCAATACTGACATTCTCATCATCCACTGATGCACTTTGTCACAAAATGCAGTTTTCAGCTCAGAAAGCTTGTTTCTGAGATTCTAACAGCTCAATTAGAGCATTTCAGTAATGAACAGTGTTCTTTGTCAAAACTGACATTCTCATCATCTACTGATGAACTGTGTCACAAAATGCAGTTTTCAGCTCAGAAAGCTTGTTTCTGAAATTCTAACAGCTCAATTAGAGCATTTTAGCAATGAACAGTGTTCTTTGTCAAAACTGACATTCTCATCATCCTCTGATGGACATTGTCACAAAATTATTTTTTTAGCCCAGGAAGCTTGTTTCTGTCATTCTAACAGCTCAATCAGAGCATTTTAGTAATGAAGAGTGTTCTTTGTCAAAACTGACATTCTCATCATCCACTGATGCACTGTGTCACAAAATGCAGTTTTCAGCTCAGAAAGCTTGTTTCTGACATTCTAACAGCTCAATTAGAGCATTTTAGTAATGAACAGTGTTCTTTGTCAAAACTGACATTCTCATCATCCACTGATGAACTGTTTCACAAAATGCAGTTTTCAGCTCAGAAAGCTTGTTTCTGACATTCTAACAGCTCAATCAGAGCATTTTAGTAATGAAGAGTGTTCTTTGTCAAAACTGACATTCTCATCATCCACTGATACACTTTGTCACAAAATGCAGTTTCCAGCTCAGAAAGCTTGTTTCTGACATTCTAAAAGCTCAATTAGAGCATTTTAGTAATGAACAGTGTTCTTTGTCAATACTGACATTCTCATCATCCACTGATGCACTCTGTCACAAAATGCAGTTTTCAGCTCAGAAAGCTTGTTTCTGACATTCTAACAGCTCAATTAGAGCATTTCAGTAATGAACAGTGTTCTTTGTCAAAACTGACATTCTCATCATCCACTGATGCACTCTGTCACAAAATGCAGTTTTCAGCTCAGAAAGCTTGTTTCTGACATTCTAACAGCTCAATTAGAGCATTTTAGTAATGAACAGTGTTCTTTGTCAAAACTGACATTCTCATCATCCACTGATGAACTGTTTCACAAAATGCAGTTTTCAGCTCAGAAAGCTTGTTTCTGACATTCTAACAGCTCAATCAGAGCATTTTAGTAATGAAGAGTGTTCTTTGTCAAAACTGACATTCTCATCATCCACTGATGCACTTTGTCACAAAATGCAGTTTCCAGCTCAGAAAGCTTGTTTCTGACATTCTAAAAGCTCAATTAGAGCATTTTAGTAATGAACAGTGTTCTTTGTCAATACTGACATTCTCATCATCCACTGATGCACTTTGTCACAAAATGCAGTTTTCAGCTCAGAAAGCTTGTTTCTGACATTCTAACAGCTCAATTAGAGCATTTTAGTAATGAAAAGTGTTCTTTGTCAAAACTGACATTCTCATCATCCACTGATGCACTTTGTCACAAAATGTAGTTCTCAGCTCAGAAAGCTTGTTTCTGACATTCTAACAGCTCAATTAGAGCATTTCAGTAATGAACAGTGTTCTTTGTCAAAACTGACATTCTCATCATCTACTGATGAACTGTGTCACAAAATGCAGTTTTCAGCTCAGCAAGCTTGTTTCTGACATTCTAACAGCTCACTTAGAGCATTTTTGTAATGAACAGTGTTCTTTGTCAAAACTGACATTGTCATCATCCTCTGATGGACATTGTCACAAAATTATTTTTTTAGCCCAGGAAGCTTGTTTCTGTCATTCTAACAGCTCAATCAGAGCATTTTAGTAATGAAGAGTGTTCTTTGTCAAAACTGACATTCTCATCATCCACTGATGCACTTTGTCACAAAATGTAGTTCTCAGCTCAGAAAGCTTGTTTCTGACATTCTAACAGTTCAATTAGAGCATTTTAGTAATGAACAGTGTTCTTTCTCAAAACTGACATTCTCATCATCCACTGATGCACTTTGTCACAAAATGCAGTTTTCAGCTCAGAAAGCTTGTTTCTGACATTCTAACAGCTCAATTAGAAAATTTTAGTGATGAACAGTGTTCTTTGTCAAAACTGACATTCTCATCATCCACTGATGCACTTTTTCAAAAAATGTAGTTCTCAGCTCAGAAATCTTGTTTCTGACATTCTAACAGCTCAATTAGAGCATTTCAGTAATGTACGGTGTTCTTTGTCAAAACTGACATTCTCATCATCCACTGATGCACTGTGTCACAAAATGCAGTTTTCAGCTCAGAAAGCTTGTTTCTGACATTCTAACAGCTCAATTAGAGCATTTTAGTAATGAACAGTGTTCTTTGTCAAAACTGACATTCTCATCATCCACTGATGAACTGTTTCACAAAATGCAGTTTTCAGCTCAGAAAGCTTGTTTCTGACATTCTAACAGCTCAATCAGAGCATTTTAGTAATGAAGAGTGTTCTTTGTCAAAACTGACATTCTCATCATCCACTGATGCACTTTGTCACAAAATGCAGTTTCCAGCTCAGAAAGCTTGTTTCTGACATTCTAAAAGCTCAATTAGAGCATTTTAGTAATGAACAGTGTTCTTTGTCAATACTGACATTCTCATCATCCACTGATGCACTCTGTCACAAAATGCAGTTTTCAGCTCAGAAAGCTTGTTTCTGACATTCTAACAGCTCAATTAGAGCATTTCAGTAATGAACAGTGTTCTTTGTCAAAACTGACATTCTCATCATCCACTGATGCACTCTGTCACAAAATGCAGTTTTCAGCTCAGAAAGCTTGTTTCTGACATTCTAACAGCTCAATTAGAGCATTTTAGTAATGAAGAGTGTTCTTTGTCAAAACTGACATTCTCATCATCCACTGATGCACTTTGTCACAAAATGCAGTTTCCAGCTCAGAAAGCTTGTTTCTGACATTCTAAAAGCTCAATTAGAGCATTTTAGTAATGAACAATGTTCTTTGTCAATACTGACATTCTCATCATCCACTGATGCACTTTGTCACAAAATGCAGTTTTCAGCTCAGAAAGCTTGTTTCTGACATTCTAACAGCTCAATTAGAACATTTCAGTAATGAACAGTGTTCTTTGTCAAAACTGAGTTTCTCATCATCCTCTGATGGACATTGTCACAAAATGCATTTTTTAGCCCAGAAAGCTTGTTTCTGTCATTCTAACAGCTCAATTAGAGCATTTTAGTAATGAACAGTGTTCTTTGTCAAAACTGACGTTCTCATCATCCACTGATGCACTTTGTCACAAAATGTAGTTCTCAGCTCAGAAAGCTTGTTTCTGACATTCTAAAAGCTCAATTAGAGCATTTTAGTAATGAACAGTGTTCTTTGTCAATACTGACATTCTCATCATCCACTGATGCACTTTGTCACAAAATGCAGTTTTCAGCTCAGAAAGCTTGTTTCTGAGATTCTAACAGCTCAATTAGAGCATTTCAGTAATGAACAGTGTTCTTTGTCAAAACTGACATTCTCATCATCTACTGATGAACTGTGTCACAAAATGCAGTTTTCAGCTCAGAAAGCTTGTTTCTGAAATTCTAACAGCTCAATTAGAGCATTTTAGCAATGAACAGTGTTCTTTGTCACAAAATTATTTTTTTAGCCCAGGAAGCTTGTTTCTGTCATTCTAACAGCTCAATCAGAGCATTTTAGTAATGAAGAGTGTTCTTTGTCAAAACTGACATTCTCATCATCCACTGATGCACTTTGTCACAAAATGTAGTTCTCAGCTCAGAAAGCTTGTTTCTGACATTCTAACAGCTCAATTAGAGCATTTCAGTAATGAACAGTGTTCTTTGTCAAAACTGACATTCTCATCATCTACTGATGAACTGTGTCACAAAATGCAGTTTTCAGCTCAGCAAGCTTGTTTCTGACATTCTAACAGCTCACTTAGAGCATTTTTGTAATGAACAGTGTTCTTTGTCAAAACTGACATTGTCATCATCCTCTGATGGACATTGTCACAAAATGATTTTTTTAGCCCAGAAAGCTTGTTTCTGTCATTCTAACAGCTCAATCAGAGCATTTTAGTAATGAAGAGTGTTCTTTGTCAAAACTGACATTCTCATCATCCACTGATGCACTCTGTCACAAAATGCAGTTTTCAGCTCAGAAAGCTTGTTTCTGACATTCTAACAGCTCAATTAGAGCATTTTAGTAATGAACAGTGTTCTTTGTCAAAACTGACATTCTCATCATCCACTGATGCACTCTGTCACAAAATGCAGTTTTCAGCTCAGAAAGCTTGTTTCTGACATTCTAACAGTTCAATTAGAGCATTTTAGTAATGAACAGTGTTCTTTCTCAAAACTGACATTCTCATCATCCACTGATGCACTTTGTCACAAAATGCAGTTTTCAGCTCAGAAAGCTTGTTTCTGACATTCTAACAGCTCAATTAGAAAATTTTAGTAATGAACAGTGTTCTTTGTCAAAACTGACATTCTCATCATCCACTGATGCACTTTTTCAAAAAATGTAGTTCTCAGCTCAGAAATCTTGTTTCTGACATTCTAACAGCTCAATTAGAGCATTTCAGTAATGTACGGTGTTCTTTGTCAAAACTGACATTCTCATCATCCACTGATGCACTGTGTCACAAAATGCAGTTTTCAGCTCAGAAAGCTTGTTTCTGACATTCTAACAGCTCAATTAGAGCATTTTAGTAATGAACAGTGTTCTTTGTCAAAACTGACATTCTCATCATCCACTGATGAACTGTTTCACAAAATGCAGTTTTCAGCTCAGAAAGCTTGTTTCTGACATTCTAACAGCTCAATCAGAGCATTTTAGTAATGAAGAGTGTTCTTTGTCAAAACTGACATTCTCATCATCCACTGATGCACTTTGTCACAAAATGCAGTTTCCAGCTCAGAAAGCTTGTTTCTGACATTCTAACAGCTCAATCAGAGCATTTTAGTAATGAAGAGTGTTCTTTGTCAAAACTGACATTCTCATCATCCACTGATGCACATTGTCACAAAATGCATTTTTTAGCCCAGAAAGCTTGTTTCTGTCATTCTAAAAGCTCAATTAGAGCATTTTAGTAATGAACAGTGTTCTTTGTCAATACTGACATTCTCATCATCCACTGATGCACTTTGTCACAAAATGCAGTTTTCAGCTCAGAAAGCTTGTTTCTGAGATTCTAACAGCTCAATTAGAGCATTTCAGTAATGAACAGTGTTCTTTGTCAAAACTGACATTCTCATCATCTACTGATGAACTGTGTCACAAAATGCAGTTTTCAGCTCAGAAAGCTTGTTTCTGAAATTCTAACAGCTCAATTAGAGCATTTTAGCAATGAACAGTGTTCTTTGTCAAAACTGAATTTCTCATCATCCTCTGATGGACATTGTCACAAAATTATTTTTTTAGCCCAGGAAGCTTGTTTCTGTCATTCTAACACCTCAATCAGAGCATTTTAGTAATGAACAGTGTTCTTTGTCAAAACTGACATTCTCATCATCCACTGATGAACTGTTTCACAAAATGCAGTTTTCAGCTCAGAAAGCTTGTTTCTGACATTCTAACAGCTCAATCAGAGCATTTTAGTAATGAAGAGTGTTCTTTGTCAAAACTGACATTCTCATCATCCACTGATGCACATTGTCACAAAATGCATTTTTTAGCCCAGAAAGCTTGTTTCTGTCATTCTAAAAGCTCAATTAGAGCATTTTAGTAATGAACAGTGTTCTTTGTCAATACTGACATTCTCATCATCCACTGATGCACTTTGTCACAAAATGCAGTTTTCAGCTCAGAAAGCTTGTTTCTGAGATTCTAACAGCTCAATTAGAGCATTTCAGTAATGAACAGTGTTCTTTGTCAAAACTGACATTCTCATCATCTACTGATGAACTGTGTCACAAAATGCAGTTTTCAGCTCAGAAAGCTTGTTTCTGAAATTCTAACAGCTCAATTAGAGCATTTTAGCAATGAACAGTGTTCTTTGTCACAAAATTATTTTTTTAGCCCAGGAAGCTTGTTTCTGTCATTCTAACAGCTCAATCAGAGCATTTTAGTAATGAAGAGTGTTCTTTGTCAAAACTGACATTCTCATCATCCACTGATGCACTTTGTCACAAAATGTAGTTCTCAGCTCAGAAAGCTTGTTTCTGACATTCTAACAGCTCAATTAGAGCATTTCAGTAATGAACAGTGTTCTTTGTCAAAACTGACATTCTCATCATCTACTGATGAACTGTGTCACAAAATGCAGTTTTCAGCTCAGCAAGCTTGTTTCTGACATTCTAACAGCTCACTTAGAGCATTTTTGTAATGAACAGTGTTCTTTGTCAAAACTGACATTGTCATCATCCTCTGATGGACATTGTCACAAAATGATTTTTTTAGCCCAGAAAGCTTGTTTCTGTCATTCTAACAGCTCAATCAGAGCATTTTAGTAATGAAGAGTGTTCTTTGTCAAAACTGACATTCTCATCATCCACTGATGCACTCTGTCACAAAATGCAGTTTTCAGCTCAGAAAGCTTGTTTCTGACATTCTAACAGCTCAATTAGAGCATTTTAGTAATGAACAGTGTTCTTTGTCAAAACTGACATTCTCATCATCCACTGATGCACTCTGTCACAAAATGCAGTTTTCAGCTCAGAAAGCTTGTTTCTGACATTCTAACAGTTCAATTAGAGCATTTTAGTAATGAACAGTGTTCTTTCTCAAAACTGACATTCTCATCATCCACTGATGCACTTTGTCACAAAATGCAGTTTTCAGCTCAGAAAGCTTGTTTCTGACATTCTAACAGCTCAATTAGAAAATTTTAGTAATGAACAGTGTTCTTTGTCAAAACTGACATTCTCATCATCCACTGATGCACTTTTTCAAAAAATGTAGTTCTCAGCTCAGAAATCTTGTTTCTGACATTCTAACAGCTCAATTAGAGCATTTCAGTAATGTACGGTGTTCTTTGTCAAAACTGACATTCTCATCATCCACTGATGCACTGTGTCACAAAATGCAGTTTTCAGCTCAGAAAGCTTGTTTCTGACATTCTAACAGCTCAATTAGAGCATTTTAGTAATGAACAGTGTTCTTTGTCAAAACTGACATTCTCATCATCCACTGATGAACTGTTTCACAAAATGCAGTTTTCAGCTCAGAAAGCTTGTTTCTGACATTCTAACAGCTCAATCAGAGCATTTTAGTAATGAAGAGTGTTCTTTGTCAAAACTGACATTCTCATCATCCACTGATGCACTTTGTCACAAAATGCAGTTTCCAGCTCAGAAAGCTTGTTTCTGACATTCTAAAAGCTCAATTAGAGCATTTTAGTAATGAACAGTGTTCTTTGTCAATACTGACATTCTCATCATCCACTGATGCACTCTGTCACAAAATGCAGTTTTCAGCTCAGAAAGCTTGTTTCTGACATTCTAACAGCTCAATTAGAGCATTTCAGTAATGAACAGTGTTCTTTGTCAAAACTGACATTCTCATCATCCACTGATGCACTCTGTCACAAAATGCAGTTTTCAGCTCAGAAAGCTTGTTTCTGACATTCTAACAGCTCAATTAGAGCATTTTAGTAATGAAGAGTGTTCTTTGTCAAAACTGACATTCTCATCATCCACTGATGCACTTTGTCACAAAATGCAGTTTCCAGCTCAGAAAGCTTGTTTCTGACATTCTAAAAGCTCAATTAGAGCATTTTAGTAATGAACAATGTTCTTTGTCAATACTGACATTCTCATCATCCACTGATGCACTTTGTCACAAAATGCAGTTTTCAGCTCAGAAAGCTTGTTTCTGACATTCTAACAGCTCAATTAGAACATTTCAGTAATGAACAGTGTTCTTTGTCAAAACTGAGTTTCTCATCATCCTCTGATGGACATTGTCACAAAATGCATTTTTTAGCCCAGAAAGCTTGTCATTCTAACAGCTCAATTAGAGCATTTTAGTAATGAACAGTGTTCTTTGTCAAAACTGACATTCTCATCATCCACTGATGCACTTTGTCACAAAATGTAGTTCTCAGCTCAGAAAGCTTGTTTCTGACATTCTAAAAGCTCAATTAGAGCATTTTAGTAATGAACAGTGTTCTTTGTCAATACTGACATTCTCATCATCCACTGATGCACTTTGTCACAAAATGCAGTTTTCAGCTCAGAAAGCTTGTTTCTGAGATTCTAACAGCTCAATTAGAGCATTTCAGTAATGAACAGTGTTCTTTGTCAAAACTGACATTCTCATCATCTACTGATGAACTGTGTCACAAAATGCAGTTTTCAGCTCAGAAAGCTTGTTTCTGAAATTCTAACAGCTCAATTAGAGCATTTTAGCAATGAACAGTGTTCTTTGTCACAAAATTATTTTTTTAGCCCAGGAAGCTTGTTTCTGTCATTCTAACAGCTCAATCAGAGCATTTTAGTAATGAAGAGTGTTCTTTGTCAAAACTGACATTCTCATCATCCACTGATGCACTGTGTCACAAAATTCAGTTTTCAGCTCAGAAAGCTTGTTTCTGACATTCTAACAGCTCAATTAGAGCATTTTAGTAATGAACAGTGTTCTTTGTCAAAACTGACATTCTCATCATCCACTGATGAACTGTTTCACAAAATGCAGTTTTCAGCTCAGAAAGCTTGTTTCTGACATTCTAACAGCTCAATCAGAGCATTTTAGTAATGAAGAGTGTTCTTTGTCAAAACTGACATTCTCATCATCCACTGATGCACTTTGTCACAAAATGCAGTTTCCAGCTCAGAAAGCTTGTTTCTGACATTCTAAAAGCTCAATTAGAGCATTTTAGTAATGAACAGTGTTCTTTGTCAATACTGACATTCTCATCATCCACTGATGCACTCTGTCACAAAATGCAG
The DNA here is from genome assembly GCF_947034865.1 of Barbatula barbatula. Lineage (NCBI taxonomy): Eukaryota > Metazoa > Chordata > Actinopteri > Cypriniformes > Nemacheilidae > Barbatula > Barbatula barbatula. The sequence continues at coordinate 2,203,010 of NC_136782.1, read as the reverse complement.
TTTTCAGCTCAGAAAGCTTGTTTCTGACATTCTAACAGCTCAATTAGAGCATTTCAGTAATGAACAGTGTTCTTTGTCAAAACTGACATTCTCATCATCTACTGATGAACTGTGTCACAAAATGCAGTTTTCAGCTCAGCAAGCTTGTTTCTGACATTCTAACAGCTCACTTAGAGCATTTTTGTAATGAACAGTGTTCTTTGTCAAAACTGACATTGTCATCATCCTCTGATGGACATTGTCACAAAATGATTTTTTTAGCCCAGAAAGCTTGTTTCTGTCATTCTAACAGCTCAATCAGAGCATTTTAGTAATGAAGAGTGTTCTTTGTCAAAACTGACATTCTCATCATCCACTGATGCACTCTGTCACAAAATGCAGTTTTCAGCTCAGAAAGCTTGTTTCTGACATTCTAACAGCTCAATTAGAGCATTTTAGTAATGAACAGTGTTCTTTGTCAAAACTGACATTCTCATCATCCACTGATGCACTCTGTCACAAAATGCAGTTTTCAGCTCAGAAAGCTTGTTTCTGACATTCTAACAGTTCAATTAGAGCATTTTAGTAATGAACAGTGTTCTTTCTCAAAACTGACATTCTCATCATCCACTGATGCACTTTGTCACAAAATGCAGTTTTCAGCTCAGAAAGCTTGTTTCTGACATTCTAACAGCTCAATTAGAAAATTTTAGTAATGAACAGTGTTCTTTGTCAAAACTGACATTCTCATCATCCACTGATGCACTTTTTCAAAAAATGTAGTTCTCAGCTCAGAAATCTTGTTTCTGACATTCTAACAGCTCAATTAGAGCATTTCAGTAATGTACGGTGTTCTTTGTCAAAACTGACATTCTCATCATCCACTAATGCACTTTGTCACAAAATGCAGTTTGCAGCTCAGAAAGCTTGTTTCTGACATTCTAACAACTCAATTAGAGCATTTTAGTAATGAACAGTGTTCTTTGTCAAAACTGACATTCTCATCATCCACTGATGCACTCTGTCAAAAAATGCAGTTTTCAGCTCAGAAAGCTTGTTTCTGACATTCTAACAGCTCACTTAGAGCATTTTAGAAATGAACAGTGTTCTTTGTCAAAACTGACATTCTCATCATCCTCTGATGGACATTGTCACAAAATGATTTTTTTAGCCCAGGAAGCTTGTTTCTGTCATTCTAACAGCTCAATCAGAGCATTTTAGTAATGAAGAGTGTTCTTTGTCAAAACTGACATTCTCATCATCCACTGATGAACTGTGTCACAAAATGCAGTTTTCAGCTCAGAAAGCTTGTTTCTGACATTCTAACAGCTCAATTAGAGCATTTTAGTAATGAACAGTGTTCTTTGTCAAAACTGACATTCTCATCATCCACTGATGCACTTTGTCACAAAATGTAGTTCTTAGCTCAGGAAGCTTGTTTCTGACATTCTAACATTTCAATTAGAGCATTTCAGTAATGAAGAGTGTTCTTTGTCAAAACTGACATTCTCATCATCCACTGATGAACTGTGTCGCAAAATGCAGTTTTCAGCTCAGCAAGCTTGTTTCTGACATTCTAACAGCTCAATTAGAGCATTTTAGTAATGAACAGTGTTCTTTGTCAAAACTGACATTCTCATCATCCTCTGATGGACATTGTCACAAAATGACTTTTTTAGCCCAGAAAGCTTGTTTCTCTCATTCTAACAGCTCAATAAGAGCATTTTAGTAAAGAAGAGTGTTCTTTGTCAAAACTGACATTCTCATCATCCACTGATGCACTCTGTCACAAAATGCAGTTTTCAGCTCAGAAAGCTTGTTTCTGACATTCTAACAGCTCAATTAGAGCATTTTAGTAATGAAGAGTGTTCTTTGTCAAAACTGACATTCTCATCATCCTCTGATGAACTTTGTCACAAAATGCAGTTTTCAGCTCAGAAAGCTTGTTTCTGACATTCTAACAGCTCAATCAGAGCATTTTAGTAATGAAGAGTGTTCTTTGTCAAAACTGACATTCTCATCATCCTCTGATGGACATTGTCACAAAATGATATTTTTAGCCCAGGAAGCTTGTTTGTATCATTCTAACAGCTCAAACAGAGCATTTTAGTAATGAAGAGTGTTCTTTGTCAAAACTGACATTCTCATCATCCACTGATGCACTTTGTCACAAAATGTAGTTTTCAGCTCAGAAAGCTTGTTTCTGACATTCTAACACCTCAATCAGAGCATTTAAGTAATGAACAGTGTTCTTTGTCAAAACTGACATTCTCATCATCCACTGATGAACTGTGTCACAAAATGCAGTTTTCAGCTCAGCAAGCTTGTTTCTGACATTCTAATAGCTCAATTAGAGCATTTTAGTAATGAACAGTGTTCTTTGTCAAAACTGACATTGTCATCATCCTCTGATGGACATTGTCACAAAATGACTTTTTTAGCCCAGAAAGCTTGTTTCTCTCATTCTAACAGCTCAATCAGAGCATTTTAGTAAAGAAGAGTGTTCTTTGTCAAAACTGACATTCTCATCATCCTCTGATGAACTGTGTCACAAAATGCAGTTTTCAGCTCAGAAAGCTTGTTTCTGACATTCTAACAGCTCAATTAGAGCATTTTAGCAATGAACAGTGTTCTTTGTCAAAACTGACATTCTCATCATCCTCTGATGGACATTGTCACAAAATGATTTTTTTAGCCCAGGAAGCTTGTTTCTGTCATTCTAACAGCTCAATCAGAGCATTTTAGTAATGAAGAGTGTTCTTTGTCAAAACTGACATTCTCAACATCCACTGATGCACTTTGTCACAAAATGCAGTTTCCAGCTCAGAAAGCTTGTTTCTGACATTCTAACAGCTCAGTTAGAGCATTTTAATAATGAACAGTGTTCTTTGTCAATACTGACATTCTCATCATCCACTGATGCACTTTGTCACAAAATGTAGTTTTCAGCTCAGAAAGCTTGTTTCTGACATTCTAACACCTCAATCAGAGCATTTTAGTAATGAAGAGTGTTCTTTGTCAAAACTGACATTCTCATCATCCACTGATGCACTTTGTCACAAAATGCAGTTTCCAGCTCAGAAAGCTTGTTTCTGACATTCTAAAAGCTCAATTAGAGCATTTTAGTAATGAACAGTGTTCTTTGTCAATACTGACATTCTCATCATCCACTGATGCACTCTGTCACAAAATGCAGTTTTCAGCTCAGAAAGCTTGTTTCTGACATTCTAACAGCTCAATTAGAGCATTTCAGTAATGAACAGTGTTCTTTGTCAAAACTGACATTCTCATCATCCACTGATGCACTCTGTCACAAAATGCAGTTTTCAGCTCAGAAAGCTTGTTTCTGACATTCTAACAGCTCAATTAGAGCATTTTAGTAATGAACAGTGTTCTTTGTCAAAACTGACATTCTCATCATCCACTGATGAACTGTTTCACAAAATGCAGTTTTCAGCTCAGAAAGCTTGTTTCTGACATTCTAACAGCTCAATCAGAACATTTTAGTAATGAAGAGTGTTCTTTGTCAAAACTGACATTCTCATCATCCACTGATGCACATTGTCACAAAATGCATTTTTTAGCCCAGAAAGCTTGTTTCTGTCATTCTAAAAGCTCAATTAGAGCATTTTAGTAATGAACAGTGTTCTTTGTCAATACTGACATTCTCATCATCCACTGATGCACTTTGTCACAAAATGCAGTTTTCAGCTCAGAAAGCTTGTTTCTGAGATTCTAACAGCTCAATTAGAGCATTTCAGTAATGAACAGTGTTCTTTGTCAAAACTGACATTCTCATCATCTACTGATGAACTGTGTCACAAAATGCAGTTTTCAGCTCAGAAAGCTTGTTTCTGAAATTCTAACAGCTCAATTAGAGCATTTTAGCAATGAACAGTGTTCTTTGTCAAAACTGAATTTCTCATCATCCTCTGATGGACATTGTCACAAAATTATTTTTTTAGCCCAGGAAGCTTGTTTCTGTCATTCTAACACCTCAATCAGAGCATTTTAGTAATGAACAGTGTTCTTTGTCAAAACTGACATTCTCATCATCCACTGATGAACTGTGTCACAAAATGCAGTTTTCTGCTCAGCAAGCTTGTTTCTGACATTCTAACAGCTCAATTAGAGCATTTTAGTAATGAACAGTGTTCTTTGTCAAAACTGACATTCTCATCATCCTCTGATGGACATTGTCACAAAATGACTTTTTTAGCCCAGAAAGCTTGTTTCTCTCATTCTAACAGCTCAATAAGAGCATTTTAGTAAAGAAGAGTGTTCTTTGTCAAAACTGACATTCTCATCATCCACTGATGCACTCTGTCACAAAATGCAGTTTTCAGCTCAGAAAGCTTGTTTCTGACATTCTAACAGCTCAATTAGAGCATTTTAGTAATGAAGAGTGTTCTTTGTCAAAACTGACATTCTCATCATCCTCTGATGAACTTTGTCACAAAATGCAGTTTTCAGCTCAGAAAGCTTGTTTCTGACATTCTAACAGCTCAATCAGAGCATTTTAGTAATGAAGAGTGTTCTTTGTCAAAACTGACATTCTCATCATCCACTGATGCACTCTGTCACAAAATTTAGTTTTCAGCTCAGAAAGCTTGTTTCTGACATTCTAACAGCTCAATTAGAGCATTTTAGTAATGAAGAGTGTTCTTTGTCAAAACTGACATTCTCATCATCCACTGATGCACTTTGTCACAAAATGCAGTTTCCAGCTCAGAAAGCTTGTTTCTGACATTCTAAAAGCTCAATTAGAGCATTTTAGTAATGAACAGTGTTCTTTGTCAAAACTGACATTCTCATCATCCTCTGATGGACATTGTCACAAAATTATTTTTTTAGCCCAGGAAGCTTGTTTCTGTCATTCTAACAGCTCAATCAGAGCATTTTAGTAATGAAGAGTGTTCTTTGTCAAAACTGACATTCTCATCATCCACTGATGCACTGTGTCACAAAATGCAGTTTTCAGCTCAGAAAGCTTGTTTCTGACATTCTAACAGCTCAATTAGAGCATTTTAGTAATGAACAGTGTTCTTTGTCAAAACTGACATTCTCATCATCCACTGATGAACTGTTTCACAAAATGCAGTTTTCAGCTCAGAAAGCTTGTTTCTGACATTCTAACAGCTCAATCAGAGCATTTTAGTAATGAAGAGTGTTCTTTGTCAAAACTGACATTCTCATCATCCACTGATGCACTTTGTCACAAAATGCAGTTTCCAGCTCAGAAAGCTTGTTTCTGACATTCTAAAAGCTCAATTAGAGCATTTTAGTAATGAACAGTGTTCTTTGTCAATACTGACATTCTCATCATCCACTGATGCACTCTGTCACAAAATGCAGTTTTCAGCTCAGAAAGCTTGTTTCTGACATTCTAACAGCTCAATTAGAGCATTTCAGTAATGAACAGTGTTCTTTGTCAAAACTGACATTCTCATCATCCACTGATGCACTCTGTCACAAAATGCAGTTTTCAGCTCAGAAAGCTTGTTTCTGACATTCTAACAGCTCAATTAGAGCATTTTAGTAATGAACAGTGTTCTTTGTCAAAACTGACATTCTCATCATCCACTAATGAACTGTTTCACAAAATGCAGTTTTCAGCTCAGAAAGCTTGTTTCTGGCATTCTAACAGCTCAATCAGAGCATTTTAGTAATGAAGAGTGTTCTTTGTCAAAACTGACATTCTCATCATCCACTGATGCACTTTGTCACAAAATGCAGTTTCCAGCTCAGAAAGCTTGTTTCTGACATTCTAAAAGCTCAATTAGAGCATTTTAGTAATGAACAATGTTCTTTGTCAATACTGACATTCTCATCATCCACTGATGCACTTTGTCACAAAATGCAGTTTTCAGCTCAGAAAGCTTGTTTCTGACATTCTAACAGCTCAATTAGAACATTTCAGTAATGAACAGTGTTCTTTGTCAAAACTGAGTTTCTCATCATCCTCTGATGGACATTGTCACAAAATGCATTTTTTAGCCCAGAAAGCTTGTTTCTGTCATTCTAACAGCTCAATTAGAGCATTTTAGTAATGAACAGTGTTCTTTGTCAAAACTGACATTCTCATCATCCACTGATGCACTTTGTCACAAAATGTAGTTCTCAGCTCAGAAAGCTTGTTTCTGACATTCTAAAAGCTCAATTAGAGCATTTTAGTAATGAACAGTGTTCTTTGTCAATACTGACATTCTCATCATCCACTGATGCACTTTGTCACAAAATGCAGTTTTCAGCTCAGAAAGCTTGTTTCTGAGATTCTAACAGCTCAATTAGAGCATTTCAGTAATGAACAGTGTTCTTTGTCAAAACTGACATTCTCATCATCTACTGATGAACTGTGTCACAAAATGCAGTTTTCAGCTCAGAAAGCTTGTTTCTGAAATTCTAACAGCTCAATTAGAGCATTTTAGCAATGAACAGTGTTCTTTGTCAAAACTGACATTCTCATCATCCTCTGATGGACATTGTCACAAAATTATTTTTTTAGCCCAGGAAGCTTGTTTCTGTCATTCTAACAGCTCAATCAGAGCATTTTAGTAATGAAGAGTGTTCTTTGTCAAAACTGACATTCTCATCATCCACTGATGCACTGTGTCACAAAATGCAGTTTTCAGCTCAGAAAGCTTGTTTCTGACATTCTAACAGCTCAATTAGAGCATTTTAGTAATGAACAGTGTTCTTTGTCAAAACTGACATTCTCATCATCCACTGATGAACTGTTTCACAAAATGCAGTTTCCAGCTCAGAAAGCTTGTTTCTGACATTCTAAAAGCTCAATTAGAGCATTTTAGTAATGAACAGTGTTCTTTGTCAATACTGACATTCTCATCATCCACTGATGCACTCTGTCACAAAATGCAGTTTTCAGCTCAGAAAGCTTGTTTCTGACATTCTAACAGCTCAATTAGAGCATTTCAGTAATGAACAGTGTTCTTTGTCAAAACTGACATTCTCATCATCCACTGATGCACTCTGTCACAAAATGCAGTTTTCAGCTCAGAAAGCTTGTTTCTGACATTCTAACAGCTCAATTAGAGCATTTTAGTAATGAACAGTGTTCTTTGTCAAAACTGACATTCTCATCATCCACTGATGAACTGTTTCACAAAATGCAGTTTTCAGCTCAGAAAGCTTGTTTCTGACATTCTAACAGCTCAATCAGAGCATTTTAGTAATGAAGAGTGTTCTTTGTCAAAACTGACATTCTCATCATCCACTGATGCACTTTGTCACAAAATGCAGTTTCCAGCTCAGAAAGCTTGTTTCTGACATTCTAAAAGCTCAATTAGAGCATTTTAGTAATGAACAGTGTTCTTTGTCAATACTGACATTCTCATCATCCACTGATGCACTTTGTCACAAAATGAAGTTTTCAGCTCAGAAAGCTTGTTTCTGACATTCTAACAGCTCAATTAGAGCATTTTAGTAATGAAAAGTGTTCTTTGTCAAAACTGACATTCTCATCATCCACTGATGCACTTTGTCACAAAATGTAGTTCTCAGCTCAGAAAGCTTGTTTCTGACATTCTAACAGCTCAATTAGAGCATTTCAGTAATGAACAGTGTTCTTTGTCAAAACTGACATTCTCATCATCTACTGATGAACTGTGTCACAAAATGCAGTTTTCAGCTCAGCAAGCTTGTTTCTGACATTCTAACAGCTCACTTAGAGCATTTTTGTAATGAACAGTGTTCTTTGTCAAAACTGACATTGTCATCATCCTCTGATGGACATTGTCACAAAATGATTTTTTTAGCCCAGAAAGCTTGTTTCTGTCATTCTAACAGCTCAATCAGAGCATTTTAGTAATGAAGAGTGTTCTTTGTCAAAACTGACATTCTCATCATCCACTGATGCACTCTGTCACAAAATGCAGTTTTCAGCTCAGAAAGCTTGTTTCTGACATTCTAACAGCTCAATTAGAGCATTTTAGTAATGAACAGTGTTCTTTGTCAAAACTGACATTCTCATCATCCACTGATGCACTCTGTCACAAAATGCAGTTTTCAGCTCAGAAAGCTTGTTTCTGACATTCTAACAGTTCAATTAGAGCATTTTAGTAATGAACAGTGTTCTTTCTCAAAACTGACATTCTCATCATCCACTGATGCACTTTGTCACAAAATGCAGTTTTCAGCTCAGAAAGCTTGTTTCTGACATTCTAACAGCTCAATTAGAAAATTTTAGTAATGAACAGTGTTCTTTGTCAAAACTGACATTCTCATCATCCACTGATGCACTTTTTCAAAAAATGTAGTTCTCAGCTCAGAAATCTTGTTTCTGACATTCTAACAGCTCAATTAGAGCATTTCAGTAATGTACGGTGTTCTTTGTCAAAACTGACATTCTCATCATCCACTGATGCACTGTGTCACAAAATGCAGTTTTCAGCTCAGAAAGCTTGTTTCTGACATTCTAACAGCTCAATTAGAGCATTTTAGTAATGAACAGTGTTCTTTGTCAAAACTGACATTCTCATCATCCACTGATGAACTGTTTCACAAAATGCAGTTTTCAGCTCAGAAAGCTTGTTTCTGACATTCTAACAGCTCAATCAGAGCATTTTAGTAATGAAGAGTGTTCTTTGTCAAAACTGACATTCTCATCATCCACTGATGCACTTTGTCACAAAATGCAGTTTCCAGGTCAGAAAGCTTGTTTCTGACATTCTAAAAGCTCAATTAGAGCATTTTAGTAATGAAGAGTGTTCTTTGTCAATACTGACATTCTCATCATCCACTGATGCACTCTGTCACAAAATGCAGTTTTCAGCTCAGAAAGCTTGTTTCTGACATTCTAACAGCTCAATTAGAGCATTTCAGTAATGAACAGTGTTCTTTGTCAAAACTGACATTCTCATCATCCACTGATGCACTCTGTCACAAAATGCAGTTTTCAGCTCAGAAAGCTTGTTTCTGACATTCTAACAGCTCAATTAGAGCATTTTAGTAATGAAGAGTGTTCTTTGTCAAAACTGACATTCTCATCATCCACTGATGCACTTTGTCACAAAATGCAGTTTCCAGCTCAGAAAGCTTGTTTCTGACATTCTAAAAGCTCAATTAGAGCATTTTAGTAATGAACAATGTTCTTTGTCAATACTGACATTCTCATCATCCACTGATGCACTTTGTCACAAAATGCAGTTTTCAGCTCAGAAAGCTTGTTTCTGACATTCTAACAGCTCAATTAGAACATTTCAGTAATGAACAGTGTTCTTTGTCAAAACTGAGTTTCTCATCATCCTCTGATGGACATTGTCACAAAATGCAGTTTTCAGCTCAGAAAGCTTGTTTCTGAGATTCTAACAGCTCAATTAGAGCATTTCAGTAATGAACAGTGTTCTTTGTCAAAACTGACATTCTCATCATCTACTGATGAACTGTGTCACAAAATGCAGTTTTCAGCTCAGAAAGCTTGTTTCTGACATTCTAACAGCTCAATTATAGCATTTTAGCAATGAACAGTGTTCTTTGTCAAAACTGACATTCTCATCATCCTCTGATGGACATTGTCACAAAATTATTTTTTTAGCCCAGGAAGCTTGTTTCTGACATTCTAACAGCTCAATTAGAGCATTTTAGCAATGAACAGTGTTCTTTGTCAAAACTGACATTCTCATCATCCTCTGATGGACATTGTCACAAAATGATTTTTTTAGCCCAGGAAGCTTGTTTCTGTCATTCTAACAGCTCAATCAGAGCATTTTAGTAATGAAGAGTGTTCTTTGTCAAAACTGACATTCTCAACATCCACTGATGCACTTTGTCACAAAATGCAGTTTCCAGCTCAGAAAGCTTGTTTCTGACATTCTAACAGCTCAGTTAGAGCATTTTAATAATGAACAGTGTTCTTTGTCAATACTGACATTCTCATCATCCACTGATGCACTTTGTCACAAAATGTAGTTTTCAGCTCAGAAAGCTTGTTTCTGACATTCTAACACCTCAATCAGAGCATTTTAGTAATGAACAGTGTTCTTTGTCAAAACTGACATTCTCATCATCCACTGATGAACTGTGTCACAAAATGCAGTTTTCAGCTCAGCAAGCTTGTTTCTGACATTCTAACAGCTCAATTAGAGCATTTTAGTAATGAAGAGTGTTCTTTGTCAAAACTGACATTCTCATCATCCACTGATGCACTTTGTCACAAAATGCAGTTTCCAGCTCAGAAAGCTTGTTTCTGACATTCTAAAAGCTCAATTAGAGCATTTTAGTAATGAACAGTGTTCTTTGTCAATACTGACATTCTCATCATCCACTGATGCACTTTGTCACAAAATGCAGTTTTCAGCTCAGAAAGCTTGTTTCTGACATACTAACAGCTCAATTAGAGCATTTTAGTAATGAACAGTGTTCTTTGTCAAAACTGACATTCTCATCATCCACTGATGCACTTTGTCACAAAATGTAGTTCTCAGCTCAGAAAGCTTGTTTCTGACATTCTAACAGCTCAATCATAGCATTTTAGTAATGAAGAGTGTTCTTTGTCAAAACTGACATTCTCATCATCCACTGATGAACTGTGTCACAAAATGCAGTTTTCAGCTCAGAAATCTTGTTTCTGACATTCTAACAGCTCAATTAGAGCATTTTAGTAATGAACAGTGTTCTTTGTCAAAACTGACATTCTCATCATCCTCTGATGGACATTGTCACAAAATGATTTTTTTAGCCCAGGAAGCTTGTTTCTGTCATTCTAACAGCTCAATTAGAGCATTTTAGTTATGAACAGTGTTCTTTGTCAAAACTGACATTCTCATCATCCACTGATGAACTGTTTCACAAAATGCAGTTTTCAGCTCAGAAAGCTTGTTTCTGACATTCTAACAGCTCAATCAGAGCATTTTAGTAATGAAGAGTGTTCTTTGTCAAAACTGACATTCTCATCATCCACTGATGCACTTTGTCACAAAATGCAGTTTTCAGCTCAGAAATCTTGTTTCTGACATTCTAACAGCTCAATTAGAGCATTTTAGTAATGAACAGTGTTCTTTGTCAAAACTGACATTCTCATCATCCACTGATGCACTCAGTCACAAAATGCAGTTTTCAGCTCAGAAAGCTTGTTTCTGACATCTAACAGCTCAATTAGAGCATTTCAGTAATGAACAGTGTTCTTTGTCAAAACTGACATTCTCATCATCTACTGATGAACTGTGTCACAAAATGCAGTTTTCAGCTCAGAAAGCTTGTTTCTGACATTCTAACAGCTCAATTATAGCATTTTAGCAATGAACAGTGTTCTTTGTCAAAACTGACATTCTCATCATCCTCTGATGGACATTGTCACAAAATTATTTTTTTAGCCCAGGAAGCTTGTTTCTGACATTCTAACAGCTCAATTAGAGCATTTTAGCAATGAACAGTGTTCTTTGTCAAAACTGACATTCTCATCATCCTCTGATGGACATTGTCACAAAATGATTTTTTTAGCCCAGGAAGCTTGTTTCTGTCATTCTAACAGCTCAATCAGAGCATTTTAGTAATGAAGAGTGTTCTTTGTCAAAACTGACATTCTCAACATCCACTGATGCACTTTGTCACAAAATGCAGTTTCCAGCTCAGAAAGCTTGTTTCTGACATTCTAACAGCTCAGTTAGAGCATTTTAATAATGAACAGTGTTCTTTGTCAATACTGACATTCTCATCATCCACTGATGCACTTTGTCACAAAATGTAGTTTTCAGCTCAGAAAGCTTGTTTCTGACATTCTAACACCTCAATCAGAGCATTTTAGTAATGAACAGTGTTCTTTGTCAAAACTGACATTCTCATCATCCACTGATGAACTGTGTCACAAAATGCAGTTTTCAGCTCAGCAAGCTTGTTTCTGACATTCTAACAGCTCAATTAGAGCATTTTAGTAATGAAGAGTGTTCTTTGTCAAAACTGACATTCTCATCATCCACTGATGCACTTTGTCACAAAATGCAGTTTCCAGCTCAGAAAGCTTGTTTCTGACATTCTAAAAGCTCAATTAGAGCATTTTAGTAATGAACAGTGTTCTTTGTCAATACTGACATTCTCATCATCCACTGATGCACTTTGTCACAAAATGCAGTTTTCAGCTCAGAAAGCTTGTTTCTGACATACTAACAGCTCAATTAGAGCATTTTAGTAATGAACAGTGTTCTTTGTCAAAACTGACATTCTCATCATCCACTGATGCACTTTGTCACAAAATGTAGTTCTCAGCTCAGAAAGCTTGTTTCTGACATTCTAACAGCTCAATCATAGCATTTTAGTAATGAAGAGTGTTCTTTGTCAAAACTGACATTCTCATCATCCACTGATGAACTGTGTCACAAAATGCAGTTTTCAGCTCAGAAATCTTGTTTCTGACATTCTAACAGCTCAATTAGAGCATTTTAGTAATGAACAGTGTTCTTTGTCAAAACTGACATTCTCATCATCCTCTGATGGACATTGTCACAAAATGATTTTTTTAGCCCAGGAAGCTTGTTTCTGTCATTCTAACAGCTCAATTAGAGCATTTTAGTTATGAACAGTGTTCTTTGTCAAAACTGACATTCTCATCATCCACTGATGAACTGTTTCACAAAATGCAGTTTTCAGCTCAGAAAGCTTGTTTCTGACATTCTAACAGCTCAATCAGAGCATTTTAGTAATGAAGAGTGTTCTTTGTCAAAACTGACATTCTCATCATCCACTGATGCACTTTGTCACAAAATGCAGTTTTCAGCTCAGAAATCTTGTTTCTGACATTCTAACAGCGCAATTAGAGCATTTTAGTAATGAACAGTGTTCTTTGTCAAAACTGACATTCTCATCATCCACTGATGCACTCAGTCACAAAATGCAGTTTTCAGCTCAGAAAGCTTGTTTCTGACATCTAACAGCTCAATTAGAGCATTTTAGTTATGAACAGTGTTCTTTGTCAAAACTGACATTCTCATCATCCACTGATGAACTGTTTCACAAAATGCAGTTTTCAGCTCAGAAAGCTTGTTTCTGACATTCTAACAGCTCAATCAGAGCATTTTAGTAATGAAGAGTGTTCTTTGTCAAAACTGACATTCTCATCATCCACTGATGCACTTTGTCACAAAATGCAGTTTCCAACTCAGAAAGCTTGTTTCTGACATTCTAAAAGCTCAATTAGAGCATTTCAGTAATGAACAGTGTTCTTTGTCAAAACTGACATTCTCATCATCTACTGATGAACTGTGTCACAAAATGCAGTTTTCAGCTCAGAAAGCTTGTTTCTGACATTCTAACAGCTCAATTAGAGCATTTTAGCAATCAACAGTGTTCTTTGTCAAAACTGACATTCTCATCATCCTCTGATGGACATTGTCACAAAATGATTTTTTTAGCCCAGGAAGCTTGTTTCTGTCATTCTAACAGCTCAATCAGAGCATTTTAGTAATGAAGAGTGTTCTTTGTCAAAACTGACATTCTCATCATCCACTGATGCACTTTGTCACAAAATGCAGTTTCCAGCTCAGAAAGCTTGTTTCTGACATTCTAACAGCTCAATTAGAGCATTTTAATAATGAACAGTGTTCTTTGTCAATACTGACATTCTCATCATCCACTGATGCACTTTGTCACAAAATGTAGTTGTCAGCTCAGAAAGCTTGTTTCTGACATTCTAACACCTCAATCAGAGCATTTTAGTAATGAACAGTGTTCTTTGTCAAAACTGACATTCTCATCATCCACTGATGAACTGTGTCACAAAATGCAGTTTTAAGCTCAGCAAGCTTGTTTCTGACATTCTAACAGCTCAATTAGAGCATTTTAGTAATGAACAGTGTTCTTTGTCAAAACTGACATTCTCATCATCCTCTGATGGACATTGTCACAAAATGACTTTTTTAGCCCAGAAAGCTTGTTTCTCTCATTCTAACAGCTCAATAAGAGCATTTTAGTAAAGAAGAGTGTTCTTTGTCAAAACTGACATTCTCATCATCCACTGATGCACTCTGTCACAAAATGCAGTTTTCAGCTCAGAAAGCTTGTTTCTGACATTCTAACAGCTCAATTAGAGCATTTTAGTAATGAAGAGTGTTCTTTGTCAAAACTGACATTCTCATCATCCTCTGATGAACTTTGTCACAAAATGCAGTTTTCAGCTCAGAAAGCTTGTTTCTGACATTCTAACAGCTCAATCAGAGCATTTTAGTAATGAAGAGTGTTCTTTGTCAAAACTGACATTCTCATCATCCACTGATGCACTCTGTCACAAAATGCAGTTTTCAGCTCAGAAAGCTTGTTTCTGACATTCTAACAGCTCAATTAGAGCATTTTAGTAATGAAGAGTGTTCTTTGTCAAAACTGACATTCTCATCATCCACTGATGCACTTTGTCACAAAATGCAGTTTCCAGCTCAGAAAGCTTGTTTCTGACATTCTAAAAGCTCAATTAGAGCATTTTAGTAATGAACAGTGTTCTTTGTCAAAACTGACATTCTCATCATCCTCTGATGGACATTGTCACAAAATTATTTTTTTAGCCCAGGAAGCTTGTTTCTGTCATTCTAACAGCTCAATCAGAGCATTTTAGTAATGAAGAGTGTTCTTTGTCAAAACTGACATTCTCATCATCCACTGATGCACTGTGTCACAAAATGCAGTTTTCAGCTCAGAAAGCTTGTTTCTGACATTCTAACAGCTCAATTAGAGCATTTTAGTAATGAACAGTGTTCTTTGTCAAAACTGACATTCTCATCATCCACTGATGAACTGTTTCACAAAATGCAGTTTTCAGCTCAGAAAGCTTGTTTCTGACATACTAACAGCTCAATTAGAGCATTTTAGTAATGAACAGTGTTCTTTGTCAAAACTGACATTCTCATCATCCACTGATGCACTTTGTCACAAAATGTAGTTCTCAGCTCAGAAAGCTTGTTTCTGACATTCTAACAGCTCAATCATAGCATTTTAGTAATGAAGAGTGTTCTTTGTCAAAACTGACATTCTCATCATCCACTGATGAACTGTGTCACAAAATGCAGTTTTCAGCTCAGAAATCTTGTTTCTGACATTCTAACAGCTCAATTAGAGCATTTTAGTAATGAACAGTGTTCTTTGTCAAAACTGACATTCTCATCATCCTCTGATGGACATTGTCACAAAATGATTTTTTTAGCCCAGGAAGCTTGTTTCTGTCATTCTAACAGCTCAATTAGAGCATTTTAGTTATGAACAGTGTTCTTTGTCAAAACTGACATTCTCATCATCCACTGATGAACTGTTTCACAAAATGCAGTTTTCAGCTCAGAAAGCTTGTTTCTGACATTCTAACAGCTCAATCAGAGCATTTTAGTAATGAAGAGTGTTCTTTGTCAAAACTGACATTCTCATCATCCACTGATGCACTTTGTCACAAAATGCAGTTTTCAGCTCAGAAATCTTGTTTCTGACATTCTAACAGCTCAATTAGAGCATTTTAGTAATGAACAGTGTTCTTTGTCAAAACTGACATTCTCATCATCCACTGATGCACTCAGTCACAAAATGCAGTTTTCAGCTCAGAAAGCTTGTTTCTGACATCTAACAGCTCAATTAGAGCATTTTAGTTATGAACAGTGTTCTTTGTCAAAACTGACATTCTCATCATCCACTGATGAACTGTTTCACAAAATGCAGTTTTCAGCTCAGAAAGCTTGTTTCTGACATTCTAACAGCTCAATCAGAGCATTTTAGTAATGAAGAGTGTTCTTTGTCAAAACTGACATTCTCATCATCCACTGATGCACTTTGTCACAAAATGCAGTTTCCAACTCAGAAAGCTTGTTTCTGACATTCTAAAAGCTCAATTAGAGCATTTCAGTAATGAACAGTGTTCTTTGTCAAAACTGACATTCTCATCATCTACTGATGAACTGTGTCACAAAATGCAGTTTTCAGCTCAGAAAGCTTGTTTCTGACATTCTAACAGCTCAATTAGAGCATTTTAGCAATCAACAGTGTTCTTTGTCAAAACTGACATTCTCATCATCCTCTGATGGACATTGTCACAAAATGATTTTTTTAGCCCAGGAAGCTTGTTTCTGTCATTCTAACAGCTCAATCAGAGCATTTTAGTAATGAAGAGTGTTCTTTGTCAAAACTGACATTCTCATCATCCACTGATGCACTTTGTCACAAAATGCAGTTTCCAGCTCAGAAAGCTTGTTTCTGACATTCTAACAGCTCAATTAGAGCATTTTAATAATGAACAGTGTTCTTTGTCAATACTGACATTCTCATCATCCACTGATGCACTTTGTCACAAAATGTAGTTGTCAGCTCAGAAAGCTTGTTTCTGACATTCTAACACCTCAATCAGAGCATTTTAGTAATGAACAGTGTTCTTTGTCAAAACTGACATTCTCATCATCCACTGATGAACTGTGTCACAAAATGCAGTTTTAAGCTCAGCAAGCTTGTTTCTGACATTCTAACAGCTCAATTAGAGCATTTTAGTAATGAACAGTGTTCTTTGTCAAAACTGACATTCTCATCATCCTCTGATGGACATTGTCACAAAATGACTTTTTTAGCCCAGAAAGCTTGTTTCTCTCATTCTAACAGCTCAATAAGAGCATTTTAGTAAAGAAGAGTGTTCTTTGTCAAAACTGACATTCTCATCATCCACTGATGCACTCTGTCACAAAATGCAGTTTTCAGCTCAGAAAGCTTGTTTCTGACATTCTAACAGCTCAATTAGAGCATTTTAGTAATGAAGAGTGTTCTTTGTCAAAACTGACATTCTCATCATCCTCTGATGAACTTTGTCACAAAATGCAGTTTTCAGCTCAGAAAGCTTGTTTCTGACATTCTAACAGCTCAATCAGAGCATTTTAGTAATGAAGAGTGTTCTTTGTCAAAACTGACATTCTCATCATCCACTGATGCACTCTGTCACAAAATGCAGTTTTCAGCTCAGAAAGCTTGTTTCTGACATTCTAACAGCTCAATTAGAGCATTTTAGTAATGAAGAGTGTTCTTTGTCAAAACTGACATTCTCATCATCCACTGATGCACTTTGTCACAAAATGCAGTTTCCAGCTCAGAAAGCTTGTTTCTGACATTCTAAAAGCTCAATTAGAGCATTTTAGTAATGAACAGTGTTCTTTGTCAAAACTGACATTCTCATCATCCTCTGATGGACATTGTCACAAAATTATTTTTTTAGCCCAGGAAGCTTGTTTCTGTCATTCTAACAGCTCAATCAGAGCATTTTAGTAATGAAGAGTGTTCTTTGTCAAAACTGACATTCTCATCATCCACTGATGCACTGTGTCACAAAATGCAGTTTTCAGCTCAGAAAGCTTGTTTCTGACATTCTAACAGCTCAATTAGAGCATTTTAGTAATGAACAGTGTTCTTTGTCAAAACTGACATTCTCATCATCCACTGATGAACTGTTTCACAAAATGCAGTTTTCAGCTCAGAAAGCTTGTTTCTGACATTCTAACAGCTCAATCAGAGCATTTTAGTAATGAAGAGTGTTCTTTGTCAAAACTGACATTCTCATCATCCACTGATGCACTTTGTCAGAAAAATGCAGTTTCCAGCTCAGAAAGCTTGTTTCTGACATTCTAAAAGCTCAATTAGAGCATTTTAGTAATGAACAGTGTTCTTTGTCAATACTGACATTCTCATCATCCACTGATGCACTCTGTCACAAAATGCAGTTTTCAGCTCAGAAAGCTTGTTTCTGACATTCTAACAGCTCAATTAGAGCATTTCAGTAATGAACAGTGTTCTTTGTCAAAACTGACATTCTCATCATCCACTGATGCACTCTGTCACAAAATGCAGTTTTCAGCTCAGAAAGCTTGTTTCTGACATTCTAACAGCTCAATTAGAGCATTTTAGTAATGAACAGTGTTCTTTGTCAAAACTGACATTCTCATCATCCACTGATGAACTGTTTCACAAAATGCAGTTTTCAGCTCAGAAAGCTTGTTTCTGACATTCTAACAGCTCAATCAGAGCATTTTAGTAATGAAGAGTGTTCTTTGTCAAAACTGACATTCTCATCATCCACTGATGCACTTTGTCACAAAATGCAGTTTCCAGCTCAGAAAGCTTGTTTCTGACATTCTAAAAGCTCAATTAGAGCATTTTAGTAATGAACAATGTTCTTTGTCAATACTGACATTCTCATCATCCACTGATGCACTTTGTCACAAATTGCAGTTTTCAGCTCAGAAAGCTTGTTTCTGACATTCTA
Organism: Barbatula barbatula; assembly: GCF_947034865.1. Lineage (NCBI taxonomy): Eukaryota > Metazoa > Chordata > Actinopteri > Cypriniformes > Nemacheilidae > Barbatula > Barbatula barbatula. The sequence continues at coordinate 2,184,817 of NC_136782.1, read as the reverse complement.
ACAGCTCAATTAGAACATTTCAGTAATGAACAGTGTTCTTTGTCAAAACTGAGTTTCTCATCATCCTCTGATGGACATTGTCACAAAATGCATTTTTTAGCCCAGAAAGCTTGTTTCTGTCATTCTAACAGCTCAATTAGAGCATTTTAGTAATGAACAGTGTTCTTTGTCAAAACTGACATTCTCATCATCCACTGATGCACTTTGTCACAAAATGTAGTTCTCAGCTCAGAAAGCTTGTTTCTGACATTCTAAAAGCTCAATTAGAGCATTTTAGTAATGAACAGTGTTCTTTGTCAATACTGACATTCTCATCATCCACTGATGCACTTTGTCACAAAATGCAGTTTTCAGCTCAGAAAGCTTGTTTCTGAGATTCTAACAGCTCAATTAGAGCATTTCAGTAATGAACAGTGTTCTTTGTCAAAACTGACATTCTCATCATCTACTGATGAACTGTGTCACAAAATGCAGTTTTCAGCTCAGAAAGCTTGTTTCTGAAATTCTAACAGCTCAATTAGAGCATTTTAGCAATGAACAGTGTTCTTTGTCAAAACTGACATTCTCATCATCCTCTGATGGACTTTGTCACAAAATTATTTTTTTAGCCCAGGAAGCTTGTTTCTGTCATTCTAACAGCTCAATCAGAGCATTTTAGTAATGAAGAGTGTTCTTTGTCAAAACTGACATTCTCATCATCCACTGATGCACTGTGTCACAAAATGCAGTTTTCAGCTCAGAAAGCTTGTTTCTGACATTCTAACAGCTCAATTAGAGCATTTTAGTAATGAACAGTGTTCTTTGTCAAAACTGACATTCTCATCATCCACTGATGAACTGTTTCACAAAATGCAGTTTTCAGCTCAGAAAGCTTGTTTCTGACATTCTAACAGCTCAATCAGAGCATTTTAGTAATGAAGAGTGTTCTTTGTCAAAACTGACATTCTCATCATCCACTGATGCACTTTGTCACAAAATGCAGTTTCCAGCTCAGAAAGCTTGTTTCTGACATTCTAAAAGCTCAATTAGAGCATTTTAGTAATGAACAGTGTTCTTTGTCAATACTGACATTCTCATCATCCACTGATGCACTCTGTCACAAAATGCAGTTTTCAGCTCAGAAAGCTTGTTTCTGACATTCTAACAGCTCAATTAGAGCATTTCAGTAATGAACAGTGTTCTTTGTCAAAACTGACATTCTCATCATCCACTGATGCACTCTGTCACAAAATGCAGTTTTCAGCTCAGAAAGCTTGTTTCTGACATTCTAACAGCTCAATTAGAGCATTTTAGTAATGAACAGTGTTCTTTGTCAAAACTGACATTCTCATCATCCACTGATGAACTGTTTCACAAAATGCAGTTTTCAGCTCAGAAAGCTTGTTTCTGACATTCTAACAGCTCAATCAGAGCATTTTAGTAATGAAGAGTGTTCTTTGTCAAAACTGACATTCTCATCATCCACTGATGCACTTTGTCACAAAATGCAGTTTCCAGCTCAGAAAGCTTGTTTCTGACATTCTAAAAGCTCAATTAGAGCATTTTAGTAATGAACAGTGTTCTTTGTCAATACTGACATTCTCATCATCCACTGATGCACTTTGTCACAAAATGCAGTTTTCAGCTCAGAAAGCTTGTTTCTGACATTCTAACAGCTCAATTAGAGCATTTTAGTAATGAAAAGTGTTCTTTGTCAAAACTGACATTCTCATCATCCACTGATGCACTTTGTCACAAAATGTAGTTCTCAGCTCAGAAAGCTTGTTTCTGACATTCTAACAGCTCAATTAGAGCATTTCAGTAATGAACAGTGTTCTTTGTCAAAACTGACATTCTCATCATCTACTGATAAACTGTGTCACAAAATGCAGTTTTCAGCTCAGCAAGCTTGTTTCTGACATTCTAACAGCTCACTTAGAGCATTTTTGTAATGAACAGTGTTCTTTGTCAAAACTGACATTGTCATCATCCTCTTCTGGACATTGTCACAAAATGATTTTTTTAGCCCAGAAAGCTTGTTTCTGTCATTCTAACAGCTCAATCAGAGCATTTTAGTAATGAAGAGTGTTCTTTGTCAAAACTGACATTCTCATCATCCACTGATGCACTCTGTCACAAAACGCAGTTTTCAGCTCAGAAAGCTTGTTTCTGACATTCTAACAGCTCAATTAGAGCATTTTAGTAATGAACAGTGTTCTTTGTCAAAACTGACATTCTCATCATCCACTGATGCACTCTGTCACAAAATGCAGTTTTCAGCTCAGAAAGCTTGTTTCTGACATTCTAACAGTTCAATTAGAGCATTTTAGTAATGAACAGTGTTCTTTCTCAAAACTGACATTCTCATCATCCACTGATGCACTTTGTCACAAAATGCAGTTTTCAGCTCAGAAAGCTTGTTTCTGACATTCTAACAGCTCAATTAGAAAATTTTAGTAATGAACAGTGTTCTTTGTCAAAACTGACATTCTCATCATCCACTGATGCACTTTTTCAAAAAATGTAGTTCTCAGCTCAGAAATCTTGTTTCTGACATTCTAACAGCTCAATTAGAGCATTTCAGTAATGTACGGTGTTCTTTGTCAAAACTGACATTCTCATCATCCACTGATGCACTGTGTCACAAAATGCAGTTTTCAGCTCAGAAAGCTTGTTTCTGACATTCTAACAGCTCAATTAGAGCATTTTAGTAATGAACAGTGTTCTTTGTCAAAACTGACATTCTCATCATCCACTGATGAACTGTTTCACAAAATGCAGTTTTCAGCTCAGAAAGCTTGTTTCTGACATTCTAACAGCTCAATCAGAGCATTTTAGTAATGAAGAGTGTTATTTGTCAAAACTGACATTCTCATCATCCGCTGATGCACTTTGTCACAAAATGCAGTTTCCAGGTCAGAAAGCTTGTTTCTGACATTCTAAAAGCTCAATTAGAGCATTTTAGTAATGAAGAGTGTTCTTTGTCAATACTGACATTCTCATCATCCACTGATGCACTCTGTCACAAAATGCAGTTTTCAGCTCAGAAAGCTTGTTTCTGACATTCTAACAGCTCAATTAGAGCATTTCAGTAATGAACAGTGTTCTTTGTCAAAACTGACATTCTCATCATCGACTGATGCACTCTGTCACAAAATGCAGTTTTCAGCTCAGAAAGCTTGTTTCTGACATTCTAACAGCTCAATTAGAGCATTTTAGTAATGAAGAGTGTTCTTTGTCAAAACTGACATTCTCATCATCCACTGATGCACTTTGTCACAAAATGCAGTTTCCAGCTCAGAAAGCTTGTTTCTGACATTCTAAAAGCTCAATTAGAGCATTTTAGTAATGAACAATGTTCTTTGTCAATACTGACATTCTCATCATCCACTGATGCACTCTGTCACAAAATGCAGTTTTGAGCTCAGAAAGCTTGTTTCTGACATTCTAACAGCTCAATTAGAGCATTTTAGTAATGAACAGTGTTCTTTGTCAAAACTGACATTCTCATCATCCACTGATGCACTTTGTCACAAAATGTAGTTCTCAGCTCAGAAAGCTTGTTTCTGACATTCTAACAGCTCAATTAGAGCATTTCAGTAATGAAGAGTGTTCTTTGTCAAAACTGACATTCTCATCATCTACTGATGCACTTTGTCACAAAATGCAGTTTTCAGCTCAGAAAGCTTGTTTCTGACATTCTAACAGCTCAATTAGAGCATTTTAGTAATGAACAGTGTTCTTTGTCAAAACTGACATTCTCATCATCCACTGATGCACTTTGTCACAAATGCTGTTTTCAGCTCAGAAAGCTTGTTTCTGACATTCTAACAGCTCAATTAGAGCATTTTAGTAATGAACAGCGTTCTTTGTCAAAACTGACATTCTCATCATCCACTGATGCACTTTGTCACAAAATGCAGTTTTCAGCTCAGAAAGCTTGTTTCTGACATTCTAACAGCTCAATTAGAGCATTTTAGCAATGAACAGTGTTCTTTGTCAAAACTGACATTCTCATCATCCACTGATGCACTTTGTCACAAATGCAGTTTTCAGCTCAGAAAGCTTGTTTCTGACATTCTAACAGCTCAATTAGAGCATTTTAGTAATGAACAGAGTTCTTTGTCAAAACTGACATTCTCATCATCCACTGATGCACTTTGTCACAAAATGCAGTTTCCAGCTCAGAAAGCTTGTTTCTGACATTCTAACAGCTCAGTTAGAGCATTTTAATAATGAACAGTGTTCTTTGTCAATACTGACATTCTCATCATCCACTGATGCACTTTGTCACAAAATGCAGTTTTCAGCTCAGCAAGCTTGTTTCTGACATTCTAACAGCTCACTTAGAGCATTTTAGTAATGAACAGTGTTCTTTGTCAAAACTGACATTCTCATCATCCTCTGATGGACATTGTCACAAAATGATTTTTTTAGCCCAGAAAGCTTGTTTCTGTCATTCTAACAGCTCAATCAGAGCATTTTAGTAATGAAGAGTGTTCTTTGTCAAAACTGACATTCTCATCATCCACTGATGCACTCTGTCACAAAATGCAGTTTTCAGCTCAGAAAGCTTGTTTCTGACATTCTAACAGTTCAATTAGAGCATTTTAGTAATGAACAGTGTTCTTTGTCAAAACTGACATTCTCATCATCCACTGATGCACTTTGTCACAAAATGCAGTTTTCAGCTCAGAAAGCTTGTTTCTGACATTCTAACAGCTCAATTAGAGCATTTTAGCAATGAACAGTGTTCTTTGTCAAAACTGACATTCTCATCATCCTCCGATTGACATTGTCACAAAATGATATTTTTAGCCCAGGAAGCTTGTTTGTATCATTCTAACAGCTCAAACAGAGCATTTTAGTAATGAAGAGTGTTCTTTGTCAAAACTGACATTCTCATCATCCACTGATGCACTTTGTCACAAAATGTAGTTTTCAGCTCAGAAAGCTTGTTTCTGACATTCTAACACCTCAATCAGAGCATTTAAGTAATGAACAGTGTTCTTTGTCAAAACTGACATTCTCATCATCCACTGATGCACTCTGTCACAAAATGCAGTTTTCAGCTCAGAAAGCTTGTTTCTGACATTCTAACAGCTCAATTAGAGCATTTCAGTAATGAAGAGTGTTCTTTGTCAAAACTGACATTCTCATCATCTACTGATGCACTTTGTCACAAAATGCAGTTTTCAGCTCAGAAAGCTTGTTTCTGACATTCTAACAGCTCAATTAGAGCATTTTAGTAATGAACAGTGTTCCTTGTCAAAACTGACATTCTCATCATCCACTGATGCACTTTGTCACAAATGCTGTTTTCAGCTCAGAAAGCTTGTTTCTGACATTCTAACAGCTCAATTAGAGCATTTTAGTAATGAAGAGTGTTCTTTGTCAAAACTGACATTCTCATCATCCACTGATGCACTTTGTCACAAATGCAGTTTTCAGCTCAGAAAGCTTGTTTCTGACATTCTAACAGCTCAATTAGAGCATTTTAGTAATGAACAGAGTTCTTTGTCAAAACTGACATTCTCATCATCCACTGATGCACTTTGTCACAAAATGCAGTTTTCAGCTCAGAAAGCTTGTTTCTGACATTCTAACAGCTCAATTAGAGCATTTTAGTAATGAACAGAGTTCTTTGTCAAAACTGACATTCTCATCATCCACTGATGCACTTTGTCACAAAATGCAGTTTTCAGCTCAGAAAGCTTGTTTCTGACATTCTAACAGCTCAATTAGAGCATTTTAGCAATGAACAGTGTTCTTTGTCAAAACTGACATTCTCATCATCCTCTGATGGACATTGTCACAAAATGATTTTTTTAGCCCAGGAAGCTTGTTTCTGTCATCCTAACAGCTCAATCAGAGCATTTTAGTAATGAAGAGTGTTCTTTGTCAAAACTGACATTCTCAACATCCACTGATGCACTTTGTCACAAAATGCAGTTTCCAGCTCAGAAAGCTTGTTTCTGACATTCTAACAGCTCAGTTAGAGCATTTTAATAATGAACAGTGTTCTTTGTCAATACTGACATTCTCATCATCCACTGATGCACTTTGTCACAAAATGCAGTTTTCAGCTCAGAAAGCTTGTTTCTGACATTCTAACAGCTCACTTAGAGCATTTTAGTAATGAACAGTGTTCTTTGTCAAAACTGACATTCTCATCATCCTCTGATGGACATTGTCACAGAATGATATTTTTAGCCCAGGAAGCTTGTTTGTATCATTCTAACAGCTCAAACAGAGCATTTTAGTAATGAAGAGTGTTCTTTGTCAAAACTGACATTCTCATCATCCACTGATGCACTTTGTCACAAAATGTAGTTTTCAGCTCAGAAAGCTTGTTTCTGACATTCTAACACCTCAATCAGAGCATTTAAGTAATGAACAGTGTTCTTTGTCAAAACTGACATTCTCATCATCCACTGATGCACTCTGTCACAAAATGCAGTTTTCAGCTCAGAAAGCTTGTTTCTGACATTCTAACAGCTCAATTAGAGCATTTTAGTAATGAACAGTGTTCTTTGTCAAAACTGACATTCTCATCATCCACTGATGCACTTTGTCACAAAATGTAGTTCTCAGCTCAGAAAGCTTGTTTCTGACATTCTAACAGCTCAATTAGAGCATTTCAGTAATGAAGAGTGTTCTTTGTCAAAACTGACATTCTCATCATCTACTGATGCACTTTGTCACAAAATGCAGTTTTCAGCTCAGAAAGCTTGTTTCTGACATTCTAACAGCTCAATTAGAGCATTTTAGTAATGAACAGTGTTCTTTGTCAAAACTGACATTCTCATCATCCACTGATGCACTTTGTCACAAATGCTGTTTTCAGCTCAGAAAGCTTGTTTCTGACATTCTAACAGCTCAATTAGAGCATTTTAGTAATGAACAGCGTTCTTTGTCAAAACTGACATTCTCATCATCCACTGATGCACTTTGTCACAAAATGCAGTTTTCAGCTCAGAAAGCTTGTTTCTGACATTCTAACAGCTCAATTAGAGCATTTTAGTAATGAACAGTGTTCTTTGTCAAAACTGACATTCTCATCATCCACTGATGCACTTTGTCACAAATGCAGTTTTCAGCTCAGAAAGCTTGTTTCTGACATTCTAACAGCTCAATTAGAGCATTTTAGTAATGAACAGCGTTCTTTGTCAAAACTGACATTCTCATCATCTACTGATGCACTTTGTCACAAAATGCAGTTTTCAGCTCAGAAAGCTTGTTTCTGACATTCTAACAGCTCAATTAGAGCATTTTAGTAATGAAGAGTGTTCTTTGTCAAAACTGACATTCTCATCATCCACTGATGCACTTTGTCACAAATGCAGTTTTCAGCTCAGAAAGCTTGTTTCTGACATTCTAACAGCTCAATTAGAGCATTTTAGTAATGAACAGAGTTCTTTGTCAAAACTGACATTCTCATCATCCACTGATGCACTTTGTCACAAAATGCAGTTTTCAGCCCAGAAAGCTTGTTTCTGACATTCTAACAGCTCAATTAGAGCATTTCAGTAATGAACAGTGTTCTTTGTCAAAACTGACATTCTCATCATCTACTGATGAACTGTGTCACAAAATGCAGTTTTCAGCTCAGAAAGCTTGTTTCTGACATTCTAACAGCTCAATTATAGCATTTTAGCAATGAACAGTGTTCTTTGTCAAAACTGACATTCTCATCATCCTCTGATGGACATTGTCACAAAATGATTTTTTTAGCCCAGGAAGCTTGTTTCTGTCATTCTAACAGCTCAATCAGAGCATTTTAGTAATGAAGAGTGTTCTTTGTCAAAACTGACATTCTCATCATCCACTGATGCACTGTGTCACAAAATGCAGTTTTCAGCTCCGAAAGCTTGTTTCTGACATTCTACCAGCTCAATTAGAGCATTTTAGTAATGGACAGTGTTCTTTGTCAAAACTGACATTCTCATCATCCACTGATGAACTGTGTCACAAAATGCAGTTTTCAGCTCAGAAAGCTTGTTTCTGACATTCTAACAGCTCAATTAGAGCATTTTAGTAATGAACAGTGTTCTTTGTCAAAACTGACATTCTCATCATCCTCTGATGCACTTTGTCACAAAATGCAGTTTTCAGCTCAGAAAGCTTGTTTCTGACATTCTAAAAGCTCAATTAGAGCATTTTAGTAATGAACAGTGTTCTTTGTCAAAACTGACATTCTCATCATCCACTGATGCACTCTGTCACAAAATGCAGTTTTCAGCTCAGAAAGCTTGTTTCTGACATTCTAACAGCTCAATCAGAGCATTTTAGTAATGAAGAGTGTTCTTTGTCAAAACTGACATTCTCATCATCCACTGATGCACTCTGTCACAAAATGCCGTTTTCAGCTCAGAAAGCTTGTTTCTGACATTCTAACAGCTCAATTAGAGCATTTTAGTAATGAACAGTGTTCTTTGTCAAAACTGACATTCTCATCATCCACTGATGCACTCTGTCACAAAATGCAGTTTTCAGCTCAGAAAGCTTGTTTCTGACATTCTAACAGCTCAATTAGAGCATTTTAGTAATGAACAGTGTTCTTTGTCAAAACTGACATTCTCATCATCCACTGATGAACTGTTTCACAAAATGCAGTTTTCAGCTCAGAAAGCTTGTTTCTGACATTCTAACAACTCAATCAGAGCATTTTAGTAATGAAGAGTGTTCTTTGTCAAAACTGACATTCTCATCATCCTCTGATGGACATTGTCACAAAATGATTTTTTTAGCCCAGAAAGCTTGTTTCTGTCATTCTAACAGCTCAATCAGAGCATTTTAGTAATGAAGAGTGTTCTTTGTCAAAACTGACATTCTCATCATCCACTGATGCACTCTGTCACAAAATGCAGTTTTCAGCTCAGAAAGCTTGTTTCTGACATTCTAACAGTTCAATTAGAGCATTTTAGTAATGAACAGTGTTCTTTGTCAAAACTGACATTCTCATCATCCACTGATGCACTTTGTCACAAAATGCAGTTTTCAGCTCAGAAAGCTTGTTTCTGACATTCTAACAGCTCAATTAGAGCATTTTAGCAATGAACAGTGTTCTTTGTCAAAACTGACATTCTCATCATCCTCTGATGGACATTGTCACAGAATGATATTTTTAGCCCAGGAAGCTTGTTTGTATCATTCTAACAGCTCAAACAGAGCATTTTAGTAATGAAGAGTGTTCTTTGTCAAAACTGACATTCTCATCATCCACTGATGCACTTTGTCACAAAATGTAGTTTTCAGCTCAGAAAGCTTGTTTCTGACATTCTAACACCTCAATCAGAGCATTTAAGTAATGAACAGTGTTCTTTGTCAAAACTGACATTCTCATCATCCACTGATGCACTCTGTCACAAAATGCAGTTTTCAGCTCAGAAAGCTTGTTTCTGACATTCTAACAGCTCAATTAGAGCATTTTAGTAATGAACAGTGTTCTTTGTCAAAACTGACATTCTCATCATCCACTGATGCACTTTGTCACAAAATGTAGTTTTCAGCTCAGAAAGCTTGTTTCTGACATTCTAACACCTCAATCAGAGCATTTAAGTAATGAACAGTGTTCTTTGTCAAAACTGACATTCTCATCATCCACTGATGCACTCTGTCACAAAATGCAGTTTTCAGCTCAGAAAGCTTGTTTCTGACATTCTAACAGCTCAATTAGAGCATTTTAGTAATGAACAGTGTTCTTTGTCAAAACTGACATTCTCATCATCCACTGATGCACTTTGTCACAAAATGTAGTTCTCAGCTCAGAAAGCTTGTTTCTGACATTCTAACAGCTCAATTAGAGCATTTCAGTAATGAAGAGTGTTCTTTGTCAAAACTGACATTCTCATCATCTACTGATGCACTTTGTCACAAAATGCAGTTTTCAGCTCAGAAAGCTTGTTTCTGACATTCTAACAGCTCAATTAGAGCATTTTAGTAATGAACAGTGTTCTTTGTCAAAACTGACATTCTCATCATCCACTGATGCACTTTGTCACAAATGCTGTTTTCAGCTCAGAAAGCTTGTTTCTGACATTCTAACAGCTCAATTAGAGCATTTTAGTAATGAACAGCGTTCTTTGTCAAAACTGACATTCTCATCATCCACTGATGCACTTTGTCACAAAATGCAGTTTTCAGCTCAGAAAGCTTGTTTCTGACATTCTAACAGCTCAATTAGAGCATTTTAGTAATGAACAGTGTTCTTTGTCAAAACTGACATTCTCATCATCCACTGATGCACTTTGTCACAAATGCAGTTTTCAGCTCAGAAAGCTTGTTTCTGACATTCTAACAGCTCAATTAGAGCATTTCAGTAATATACGGTGTTCTTTGTCAATACTGACATTCTCATCATCCACTGATGCACTTTGTCACAAAATGCAGTTTTCAGCTCAGAAAGCTTGTTTCTGACATTCTAACAGCTCAATTAGAGCATTTTAGTAATGAAGAGTGTTCTTTGTCAAAACTGACATTCTCATCATCCACTGATGCACTTTGTCACAAATGCAGTTTTCAGCTCAGAAAGCTTGTTTCTGACATTCTAACAGCTCAATTAGAGCATTTTAGTAATGAACAGAGTTCTTTGTCAAAACTGACATTCTCATCATCCACTGATGCACTTTGTCACAAAATGCAGTTTTCAGCTCAGAAAGCTTGTTTCTGACATTCTAACAGCTCAATTAGAGCATTTCAGTAATGAACAGTGTTCTTTGTCAAAACTGACATTCTCATCATCTACTGATGAACTGTGTCACAAAATGCAGTTTTCAGCTCAGAAAGCTTGTTTCTGACATTCTAACAGCTCAATTATAGCATTTTAGCAATGAACAGTGTTCTTTGTCAAAACTGACATTCTCATCATCCTCTGATGGACATTGTCACAAAATGATTTTTTTAGCCCAGGAAGCTTGTTTCTGTCATTCTAACAGCTCAATCAGAGCATTTTAGTAATGAAGAGTGTTCTTTGTCAAAACTGACATTCTCATCATCCACTGATGCACTGTGTCACAAAATGCAGTTTTCAGCTCCGAAAGCTTGTTTCTGACATTCTACCAGCTCAATTAGAGCATTTTAGTAATGGACAGTGTTCTTTGTCAAAACTGACATTCTCATCATCCACTGATGAACTGTGTCACAAAATGCAGTTTTCAGCTCAGAAAGCTTGTTTCTGACATTCTAACAGCTCAATTAGAGCATTTTAGTAATGAACAGTGTTCTTTGTCAAAACTGACATTCTCATCATCCTCTGATGCACTTTGTCACAAAATGCAGTTTTCAGCTCAGAAAGCTTGTTTCTGACATTCTAACAGCTCAATTAGAGCATTTTAGTAATGAACAGTGTTCTTTGTCAAAACTGACATTCTCATCATCCACTGATGCACTCTGTCACAAAATGCAGTTTTCAGCTCAGAAAGCTTGTTTCTGACATTCTAACAGCTCAATCAGAGCATTTTAGTAATGAAGAGTGTTCTTTGTCAAAACTGACATTCTCATCATCCACTGATGCACTCTGTCACAAAATGCCGTTTTCAGCTCAGAAAGCTTGTTTCTGACATTCTAACAGCTCAATTAGAGCATTTTAGTAATGAACAGTGTTCTTTGTCAAAACTGACATTCTCATCATCCACTGATGCACTCTGTCACAAAATGCAGTTTTCAGCTCAGAAAGCTTGTTTCTGACATTCTAACAGCTCAATTAGAGCATTTTAGTAATGAACAGTGTTCTTTGTCAAAACTGACATTCTCATCATCCACTGATGAACTGTTTCACAAAATGCAGTTTTCAGCTCAGAAAGCTTGTTTCTGACATTCTAACAACTCAATCAGAGCATTTTAGTAATGAAGAGTGTTCTTTGTCAAAACTGACATTCTCATCATCCTCTGATGGACATTGTCACAAAATGATATTTTTAGCCCAGAAAGCTTGTTTCTGACATTCTAACAGCTCAGTTAGAGCATTTTAATAATGAACAGTGTTCTTTGTCAATACTGACATTCTCATCATCCACTGATGCACTTTGTCACAAAATGTAGTTTTCAGCTCAGAAAGCTTGTTTCTGACATTCTAACACCTCAATCAGAGCATTTTAGTAATGAACAGTGTTCTTTGTCAAAACTGACATTCTCATCATCCACTGATGAACTGTGTCACAAAATGCAGTTTTCAGCTCAGCAAGCTTGTTTCTGACATTCTAACAGCTCAATTAGAGCATTTTAGTAATGAACAGTGTTCTTTGTCAAAACTGACATTCTCATCATCCTCTGATGGACATTGTCACAAAATGACTTTTTTAGCCCAGAAAGCTTGTTTCTCTCATTTTAACAGCTCAATCAGAGCATTTAGTAATGAAGAGTGTTCTTTGTCAAAACTGACATTCTCATCATCCACTGATGCACTCTGTCACAAAATGCAGTTTTCAGCTCAGAAAGCTTGTTTCTGACATTCGAACAGCTCAATTAGAGCATTTTAGTAATGGACAGTGTTCTTTGTCAAAACTGACATTCTCATCATCCACTGATGAACTGTGTCACAAAATGCAGTTTTCAGCTCAGAAAGCTTGTTTCTGACATTCTAACAGCTCAATTAGAGCATTTTAGTAATGAACAGTGTTCTTTGTCAAAACTGACATTCTCATCATCCTCTGATGCACTTTGTTACAAAATGCAGTTTTCAGCTCAGAAAGCTTGTTTCTGACATTCTAACAGCTCAATCAGAGCATTTTAGTAATGAAGAGTGTTCTTTGTCAAAACTGACATTCTCATCATCCACTGATGCACTCTGTCACAAAATGCAGTTTTCAGCTCAGAAAGCTTGTTTCTGACATTCTAACAGCTCAATTAGAGCATTTTAGTAATGAACAGTGTTCTTTGTCAAAACTGACATTCTCATCATCCACTGATGAACTGTTTCACAAAATGCAGTTTTCAGCTCAGAAAGCTTGTTTCTGACATTCTAACAGCTCAATCAGAGCATTTTAGTAATGAAGAGTGTTCTTTGTCAAAACTGACATTCTCATCATCCACTGATGCACTTTGTCACAAAATGCATTTTCCAGCTCAGAAAGCTTGTTTCTGACATTCTAAAAGCTCAATTAGAGCATTTTAGTAATGAACAGTGTTCTTTGTCAAAACTGACATTCTCATCATCCACTGATGCACTTTGTCACAAAATGCATTTTCCAGCTCAGAAAGCTTGTCATCCACTGATGCACTTTGTCACAAAATGCAGTTTTCAGCTGAGAAAGCTTGTTTCTGACATTCTAACAGCTCAATTAGAGCATTTTAGTAATGAACAGTGTTCTTTGTCAAAACTGACATTCTCATCATCCACTGATGCACTTTGTCACAAAATGCATTTTCCAGCTCAGAAAGCTTGTTTCTGACATTCTAAAAGCTCAATTAGAGCATTTTAGTAATGAACAGTGTTCTTTGTCAATACTGACATTCTCATCATCCACTGATGCACTTTGTCACAAAATGCAGTTTTCAGCTGAGAAAGCTTGTTTCTGACAATCTAACAGCTCAATTAGAGCATTTTAGTAATGAACAGTGTTCTTTGTCAAAACTGACATTCTCATCATCCACTGATGCACTTTGTCACAAAATGTAGTTCTCAGCTCAGAAAGCTTGTTTCTGACATTCTAACAGCTCAATTAGAGCATTTCAGTATTGAACAGTGTTCTTTGTCAAAACTGACATTCTCATCATCTACTGATGAACTGTGTCACAAAATGCAGTTTTCAGCTCAGCAAGCTTGTTTCTGACATTCTAACAGCTCACTTAGAGCATTTTAGTAATGAACAGTGTTCTTTGTCAAAACTGACATTCTCATCATCCTCTGATGGACATTGTCACAAAATGATTTTTTTAGCCCAGAAAGCTTGTTTCTGTCATTCTAACAACTCAATCAGAGCATTTTAGTAATGAAGAGTGTTCTTTGTCAAAACTGACATTCTCATCATCCACTGATGCACTCTGTCACAAAATGCAGTTTTCAGCTCAGAAAGCTTGTTTCTGACATTCTAACAGTTCAATTAGAGCATTTTAGTAATGAACAGTGTTCTTTGTCAAAACTGAAATTCTCATCATCCACTGATGCACTTTGTCACAAAATGCAGTTTTCAGCTCAGAAAGCTTGTTTCTGACATTCTAACAGCTCAATTAGAGCATTTTAGCAATGAACAGTGTTCTTTGTCAAAACTGACATTCTCATCATCCTCTGATGGACATTGTCACAAAATGATTTTTTTAGCCCAGGAAGCTTGTTTCTGTCATTCTAACAGCTCAATCAGAGCATTTTAGTAATGAAGAGTGTTCTTTGTCAAAACTGACATTCTCATCATCCACTGATGCACTTTGTCACAAAATGCAGTTTCCAGCTCAGAAAGCTTGTTTCTGACATTCTAACAGCTCAGTTAGAGCATTTTAATAATGAACAGTGTTCTTTGTCAATACTGACATTCTCATCATCCACTGATGCAATTTGTCACAAAATGTAGTTTTCAGCTCAGAAAGCTTGTTTCTGACATTCTAACACCTCAATCAGAGCATTTTAGTAATGAACAGTGTTCTTTGTCAAAACTGACATTCTCATCATCCACTGATGAACTGTGTCACAAAATGCAGTTTTCAGCTAAGCAAGCTTGTTTCTGACATTCTAACAGCTCAATTAGAGCATTTTAGTAATGAACAGTGTTCTTTGTCAAAACTGACATTCTCATCATCCTCTGATGGACATTGTCACAAAATGACTTTTATAGCCCAGAAAGCTTGTTTCTCTCATTCTAACAGCTCAATCAGAGCATTTTAGTAATGAAGAGTGTTCTTTGTCAAAACTGACATTCTCATCATCCACTAATGCACTCTGTCACAAAATGCAGTTTTCAGCTCAGAAAGCTTGTTTCTGACATTCTAACAGCTCAATTAGAGCATTTTAGTAATGAACAGTGTTCTTTGTCAAAACTGACATTCTCATCATCCACTGATGCACTTTGTCACAAAATGTAGTTTTCAGCTCAGAAAGCTTGTTTCTGACATTCTAACAGCTCAATTAGAGCATTTCAGTAATGAAGAGTGTTCTTTGTCAAAACTGACATTCGTATCATCTACTGATGCACTTTGTCACAAAATGCAGTTTTCAGCTCAGAAAGCTTGTTTCTGACATTCTAACAGCTCAATTAGAGCATTTTAGTAATGAACAGTGTTCTTTGTCAAAACTGACTTTCTCATCATCCACTGATGCACTTTGTCACAAATGCAGTTTTCAGCTCAGAAAGCTTGTTTCTGACATTCTAACAGCTCAATTAGAGCATTTTAGTAATGAACAGTGTTCTTTGTCAAAACTGACATTCTCATCATCCACTGATGCACTTTGTCACAAAATGCAGTTTTCAGCTCAGAAAGCTTGTTTCTGACATTCTAACAGCTCAATTAGAGAATTTCAGTAATGAACAGTGTTCTTTGTCAAAACTGACATTCTCATCATCTACTGATGGACATTGTCACAAAATGATTTTTTTAGCCCAGGAAGCTTGTTTCTGTCATTCTAACAGCTCAATCAGAGCATTTTAGTAATGAAGAGTGTTCTTTGTCAAAACTGACATTCTCATCATCCACTGATGCACTGTCACAAAATGCAGTTTTCAGCTCCGAAAGCTTGTTTCTGACATTCTACCAGCTCAATTAGAGCATTTTAGTAATGAACAGTGTTCTTTGTCAAAACTGACATTCTCATCATCCACTGATGAACTGTGTCACAAAATGCAGTTTTCAGCTCAGAAAGCTTGTTTCTGACATTCTAACAGCTCAATTAGAGCATTTTAGTAATGAACAGTGTTCTTTGTCAAAACTGACATTCTCATCATCCTCTGATGCACTTTGTCACAAAATGCAGTTTTCAGCTCAGAAAGCTTGTTTCTGACATTCTAACAGCTCAATCAGAGCATTTTAGTAATGAAGAGTGTTCTTTGTCAAAACTGACATTCTCATCATCCACTGATGCACTCTGTCACAAAATGCCGTTTTCAGCTCAGAAAGCTTGTTTCTGACATTCTAACAGCTCAATTAGAGCATTTTAGTAATGAACAGTGTTCTTTGTCAAAACTGACACTCTCTTCATCCACTGATGGACATTGTCACAAAATGATTTTTTTAGCCCAGAAAGCTTGTTTCTGTCATTCTAACAGCTCAATCAGAGCATTTTAGTAATGAAGAGTGTTCTTTGTCAAAACTGACATTCTCATCATCCACTGATGCACTCTGTCACAAAATGCAGTTTTCAGCTCAGAAAGCTTGTTTCTGACATTCTAACAGTTCAATTAGAGCATTTTAGTAATGAACAGTGTTCTTTGTCAAAACTGAAATTCTCATCATCCACTGATGCACTTTGTCACAAAATGCAGTTTTCAGCTCAGAAAGCTTGTTTCTGACATTCTAACAGCTCAATTAGAGCATTTTAGCAATGAACAGTGTTCTTTGTCAAAACTGATATTCTCATCATCCTCTGATGGACATTGTCACAAAATGATTTTTTTAGCCCAGGAAGCTTGTTTCTGTCATTCTAACAGCTCAATTAGAGCATTTTAGTAATGAAGAGTGTTCTTTGTCAAAACTGACATTCTCATCATCCACTGATGCACTTTGTCACAAAATGCAGTTTCCAGCTCAGAAAGCTTGTTTCTGACATTCTAACAGCTCAGTTAGAGCATTTTAATAATGAACAGTGTTCTTTGTCAATACTGACATTCTCATCATCCACTGATGCAATTTGTCACAAAATGTAGTTTTCAGCTCAGAAAGCTTGTTTCTGACATTCTAACACCTCAATCAGAGCATTTTAGTAATGAACAGTGTTCTTTGTCAAAACTGACATTCTCATCATCCACTGATGAACTGTGTCACAAAATGCAGTTTTCAGCTAAGCAAGCTTGTTTCTGACATTCTAACAGCTCAATTAGAGCATTTTAGTAATGAACAGTGTTCTTTGTCAAAACTGACATTCTCATCATCCTCTGATGGACGTTGTCACAAAATGACTTTTTTAGCCCAGAAAGCTTGTTTCTCTCATTCTAACAGCTCAATCAGAGCATTTTAGTAATGAAGAGTGTTCTTTGTCAAAACTGACATTCTCATCATCCACTAATGCACTCTGTCACAAAATGCAGTTTTCAGCTCAGAAAGCTTGTTTCTGACATTCTAACAGCTCAATTAGAGCATTTTAGTAATGAACAGTGTTCTTTGTCAAAACTGACATTCTCATCATCCTCTGATGGACATTGTCACAAAATGATTTTTTTAGCCCAGAAAGCTTGTTTCTGTCATTCTAACAGCTCAATCAGAGCATTTTAGTAATGAAGAGTGTTCTTTGTCAAAACTGACATTTTCATCATTCACTGATGCACTCTGTCACAAAATGCAGTTTTCAGCTCAGAAAGCTTGTTTCTGACATTCTAACAGCTCAATTAGAGCATTTTAGTAATGAACAGTGTTCTTTGTCAAAACTGACATTCTCATCATCCACTGATGCACTTTGTCACAAAATGCAGTTTTCAGCTCAGAAAGCTTGTTTCTGACATTCTAACAGCTCAATTAGAGCATTTTAGCAATGAACAGTGTTCTTTGTCAAAACTGACATTCTCATCATCCTCTGATGGACATTGTCACAAAATGATTTTTTTAGCCCAGGAAGCTTGTTTCTGTCATTCTAACAGCTCAATCAGAGCATTTTAGTAATGAAGAGTGTTCTTTGTCAAAACTGACATTCTCATCATCCACTGATGCACTTTGTCACAAAATGCAGTTTCCAGCTCAGAAAGCTTGTTTCTGACATTCTAACAGCTCAGTTAGAGCATTTTAATAATGAACAGTGTTCTTTGTCAATACTGACATTCTCATCATCCACTGATGCAATTTGTCACAAAATGTAGTTTTCAGCTCAGAAAGCTTGTTTCTGACATTCTAACACCTCAATCAGAGCATTTTAGTAATGAACAGTGTTCTTTGTCAAAACTGACATTCTCATCATCCACTGATGAACTGTGTCACAAAATGCAGTTTTCAGCTAAGCAAGCTTGTTTCTGACATTCTAACAGCTCAATTAGAGCATTTTAGTAATGAACAGTGTTCTTTGTCAAAACTGACATTCTCATCATCCTCTGATGGACATTGTCACAAAATGACTTTTATAGCCCAGAAAGCTTGTTTCTCTCATTCTAACAGCTCAATCAGAGCATTTTAGTAATGAAGAGTGTTCTTTGTCAAAACTGACATTCTCATCATCCACTAATGCACTCTGTCACAAAATGCAGTTTTCAGCTCAGAAAGCTTGTTTCTGACATTCTAACAGCTCAATTAGAGCATTTTAGTAATGAACAGTGTTCTTTGTCAAAACTGACATTCTCATCATCCACTGATGCACTTTGTCACAAAATGTAGTTTTCAGCTCAGAAAGCTTGTTTCTGACATTCTAACAGCTCAATTAGAGCATTTCAGTAATGAAGAGTGTTCTTTGTCAAAACTGACATTCGTATCATCTACTGATGCACTTTGTCACAAAATGCAGTTTTCAGCTCAGAAAGCTTGTTTCTGACATTCTAACAGCTCAATTAGAGCATTTTAGTAATGAACAGTGTTCTTTGTCAAAACTGACTTTCTCATCATCCACTGATGCACTTTGTCACAAATGCAGTTTTCAGCTCAGAAAGCTTGTTTCTGACATTCTAACAGCTCAATTAGAGCATTTTAGTAATGAACAGTGTTCTTTGTCAAAACTGACATTCTCATCATCCACTGATGCACTTTGTCACAAAATGCAGTTTTCAGCTCAGAAAGCTTGTTTCTGACATTCTAACAGCTCAATTAGAGAATTTCAGTAATGAACAGTGTTCTTTGTCAAAACTGACATTCTCATCATCTACTGATGGACATTGTCACAAAATGATTTTTTTAGCCCAGGAAGCTTGTTTCTGTCATTCTAACAGCTCAATCAGAGCATTTTAGTAATGAAGAGTGTTCTTTGTCAAAACTGACATTCTCATCATCCACTGATGCACTGTCACAAAATGCAGTTTTCAGCTCCGAAAGCTTGTTTCTGACATTCTAACAGCTCAATTAGAGCATTTTAGTAATGAACAGTGTTCTTTGTCAAAACTGACATTCTCATCATCCACTGATGAACTGTGTCACAAAATGCAGTTTTCAGCTCAGAAAGCTTGTTTCTGACATTCTAACAGCTCAATTAGAGCATTTTAGTAATGAACAGTGTTCTTTGTCAAAACTGACATTCTCATCATCCTCTGATGCACTTTGTCACAAAATGCAGTTTTCAGCTCAGAAAGCTTGTTTCTGACATTCTAACAGCTCAATCAGAGCATTTTAGTAATGAAGAGTGTTCTTTGTCAAAACTGACATTCTCATCATCCACTGATGCACTCTGTCACAAAATGCCGTTTTCAGCTCAGAAAGCTTGTTTCTGACATTCTAACAGCTCAATTAGAGCATTTTAGTAATGAACAGTGTTCTTTGTCAAAACTGACATTCTCTTCATCCACTGATGGACATTGTCACAAAATGATTTTTTTAGCCCAGAAAGCTTGTTTCTGTCATTCTAACAGCTCAATCAGAGCATTTTAGTAATGAAGAGTGTTCTTTGTCAAAACTGACATTCTCATCATCCACTGATGCACTCTGTCACAAAATGCAGTTTTCAGCTCAGAAAGCTTGTTTCTGACATTCTAACAGTTCAATTAGAGCATTTTAGTAATGAACAGTGTTCTTTGTCAAAACTGAAATTCTCATCATCCACTGATGCACTTTGTCACAAAATGCAGTTTTCAGCTCAGAAAGCTTGTTTCTGACATTCTAACAGCTCAATTAGAGCATTTTAGCAATGAACAGTGTTCTTTGTCAAAACTGACATTCTCATCATCCTCTGATGGACATTGTCACAAAATGATTTTTTTAGCCCAGGAAGCTTGTTTCTGTCATTCTAACAGCTCAATCAGAGCATTTTAGTAATGAAGAGTGTTCTTTGTCAAAACTGACATTCTCATCATCCACTGATGCACTTTGTCACAAAATGCAGTTTCCAGCTCAGAAAGCTTGTTTCTGACATTCTAACAGCTCAGTTAGAGCATTTTAATAATGAACAGTGTTCTTTGTCAATACTGACATTCTCATCATCCACTGATGCAATTTGTCACAAAATGTAGTTTTCAGCTCAGAAAGCTTGTTTCTGACATTCTAACACCTCAATCAGAGCATTTTAGTAATGAACAGTGTTCTTTGTCAAAACTGACATTCTCATCATCCACTGATGAACTGTGTCACAAAATGCAGTTTTCAGCTAAGCAAGCTTGTTTCTGACATTCTAACAGCTCAATTAGAGCATTTTAGTAATGAACAGTGTTCTTTGTCAAAACTGACATTCTCATCATCCTCTGATGGACGTTGTCACAAAATGACTTTTTTAGCCCAGAAAGCTTGTTTCTCTCATTCTAACAGCTCAATCAGAGCATTTTAGTAATGAAGAGTGTTCTTTGTCAAAACTGACATTCTCATCATCCACTAATGCACTCTGTCACAAAATGCAGTTTTCAGCTCAGAAAGCTTGTTTCTGACATTCTAACAGCTCAATTAGAGCATTTTAGTAATGAACAGTGTTCTTTGTCAAAACTGACATTCTCATCATCCTCTGATGCACTTTGTCACAAAATGCAGTTTTCAGCTCAGAAAGCTTGTTTCTGACATTCTAACAGCTCAATTAGAGCATTTTAGTAATGAACAGTGTTCTTTGTCAAAACTGACATTCTCATCATCCACTGATGCACTTTGTCACAAAATGTAGTTCTCAGCTCAGAAAGCTTGTTTCTGACATTCTAACAGCTCAATTAGAGCATTTCAGTAATGAACAGTGTTCTTTGTCAAAACTGACATTCTCATCATCTACTGATGAACTGTGTCACAAAATGCAGTTTTCAGCTCAGCAAGCTTGTTTCTGACATTCTAACAGCTCACTTAGAGCATTTTAGTAATGAACAGTGTTCTTTGTCAAAACTGACATTCTCATCATCCTCTGATGGACATTGTCACAAAATGATTTTTTTAGCCCAGAAAGCTTGTTTCTGTCATTCTAACAGCTCAATCAGAGCATTTTAGTAATGAAGAGTGTTCTTTGTCAAAACTGACATTTTCATCATTCACTGATGCACTCTGTCACAAAATGCAGTTTTCAGCTCAGAAAGCTTGTTTCTGACATTCTAACAGCTCAATTAGAGCATTTTAGTAATGAACAGTTTTCTTTGTCAAAACTGACATTCTCATCATCCACTGATGCACTCTGTCACAAAATGCAGTTTTCAGCTCAGAAAGCTTGTTTCTGACATTCTAACAGTTCAATTAGAGCATTTTAGTAATGAACAGTGTTCTTTGTCAAAACTGACATTCTCATCATCCACTGATGCACTTTGTCACAAAATGCAGTTTTCAGCTCACAAAGCTTGTTTCTGACATTCTAACAGCTCAATTAGAGCATTTTAGCAATGAACAGTGTTCTTTGTCAAAACTGACATTCTCATCATCCTCTGATGGACATTGTCACAAAATGATTTTTTTAGCCCAGGAAGCTTGTTTCTGTCATTCTAACAGCTCAATCAGAGCATTTTAGTAATGAAGAGTGTTCTTTGTCAAAACTGACATTCTCATCATCCACTGATGCACTTTGTCACAAAATGCAGTTTCCAGCTCAGAAAGCTTGTTTCTGACATTCTAACAGCTCAGTTAGAGCATTGTAATAATGAACAGTGTTCTTTGTCAATACTGACATTCTCATCATCCACTGATGCAATTTGTCACAAAATGTAGTTTTCAGCTCAGAAAGCTTGTTTCTGACATTCTAACACCTCAATCAGAGCATTTTAGTAATGAACAGTGTTCTTTGTCAAAACTGACATTCTCATCATCCACTGATTAACTGTGTCACAAAATGCAGTTTTCAGCTCAGAAAGCTTGTTTCTGACATTCTAACAGCTCAATTAGAGCATTTTAGCAATGAACAGTGTTCTTTGTCAAAACTGACATTCTCATCATCCTCTGATGGACATTGTCACAAAATGACTTTTTTTAGCCCAGGAAGCTTGTTTCTGTCATTCTAACAGCTCAATCAGAGCATTTTAGTAATGAAGAGTGTTCTTTGTCAAAACTGACATTCTCATCATCCACTGATGCACTTTGTCACAAATGCAGTTTTCAGCTCAGAAAGCTTGTTTCTGACATTCTAACAGCTCAATTAGAGCATTTTAGTAATGAACAGTGTTCTTTGTCAAAACTGACATTCTCATCATCCACTGATGCACTTTGTCACAAAATGTAGTTTTCAGCTCAGAAAGCTTGTTTCTGACATTCTAACAGCTCAATTAGAGCATTTCAGTAATGAAGAGTGTTCTTTGTCAAAACTGACATTCGTATCATCTACTGATGCACTTTGTCACAAAATGCAGTTTTCAGCTCAGAAAGCTTGTTTCTGACATTCTAACAGCTCAATTAGAGCATTTTAGTAATGAACAGTGTTCTTTGTCAAAACTGACTTTCTCATCATCCACTGATGCACTTTGTCACAAATGCAGTTTTCAGCTCAGAAAGCTTGTTTCTGACATTCTAACAGCTCAATTAGAGCATTTTAGTAATGAACAGTGTTCTTTGTCAAAACTGACATTCTCATCATCCACTGATGCACTTTGTCACAAAATGCAGTTTTCAGCTCAGAAAGCTTGTTTCTGACATTCTAACAGCTCAATTAGAGAATTTCAGTAATGAACAGTGTTCTTTGTCAAAACTGACATTCTCATCATCTACTGATGGACATTGCCACAAAATGATTTTTTTAGCCCAGGAAGCTTGTTTCTGTCATTCTAACAGCTCAATCAGAGCATTTTAGTAATGAAGAGTGTTCTTTGTCAAAACTGACATTCTCATCATCCACTGATGCACTGTCACAAAATGCAGTTTTCAGCTCCGAAAGCTTGTTTCTGACATTCTACCAGCTCAATTAGAGCATTTTAGTAATGAACAGTGTTCTTTGTCAAAACTGACATTCTCATCATCCACTGATGAACTGTGTCACAAAATGCAGTTTTCAGCTCAGAAAGCTTGTTTCTGACATTCTAACAGCTCAATTAGAGCATTTTAGTAATGAACAGTGTTCTTTGTCAAAACTGACATTCTCATCATCATCTGATGCACTTTGTCACAAAATGCAGTTTTCAGCTCAGAAAGCTTGTTTCTGACATTCTAACAGCTCAATCAGAGCATTTTAGTAATGAAGAGTGTTCTTTGTCAAAACTGACATTCTCATCATCCACTGATGCACTCTGTCACAAAATGCCGTTTTCAGCTCAGAAAGCTTGTTTCTGACATTCTAACAGCTCAATTAGAGCATTTTAGCAATGAACAGTGTTCTTTGTCAAAACTGACATTCTCATCATCCTCTGATGGACATTGTCACAAAATGATTTTTTTAGCCCAGGAAGCTTGTTTCTGTCATTCTAACAGCTCAATCAGAGCATTTTAGTAATGAAGAGTGTTCTTTGTCAAAACTGACATTCTCATCATCCACTGATGCACTTTGTCACAAAATGCAGTTTCCAGCTCAGAAAGCTTGTTTCTGACATTCTAACAGCTCAGTTAGAGCATTTTAATAATGAACAGTGTTCTTTGTCAATACTGACATTCTCATCATCCACTGATGCAATTTGTCACAAAATGTAGTTTTCAGCTCAGAAAGCTTGTTTCTGACATTCTAACACCTCAATCAGAGCATTTTAGTAATGAACAGTGTTCTTTGTCAAAACTGACATTCTCATCATCCATTGATTAACTGTGTCACAAAATGCAGTTTTCAGCTAAGCAAGCTTGTTTCTGACATTCTAACAGCTCAATTAGAGCATTTTAGTAATGAACAGTGTTCTTTGTCAAAACTGACATTCTCATCATCCTCTGATGGACATTGTCACAAAATGACTTTTTTAGCCCAGAAAGCTTGTTTCTCTCATTCTAACAGCTCAATCAGAGCATTTTAGTAATGAAGAGTGTTCTTTGTCAAAACTGACATTCTCATCATCCACTAATGCACTCTGTCACAAAATGCAGTTTTCAGCTCAGAAAGCTTGTTTCTGACATTCTAACAGCTCAATTAGAGCATTTTAGTAATGAACAGTGTTCTTTGTCAAAACTGACATTCTCATCATCCTCTGATGCACTTTGTCACAAAATGCAGTTTTCAGCTCAGAAAGCTTGTTTCTGACATTCTAACAGCTCAATTAGAGCATTTTAGTAATGAACAGTGTTCTTTGTCAAAACTGACATTCTCATCATCCACTGATGCACTTTGTCACAAAATGTAGTTCTCAGCTCAGAAAGCTTGTTTCTGACATTCTAACAGCTCAATTAGAGCATTTCAGTAATGAACAGTGTTCTTTGTCAAAACTGACATTCTCATCATCTACTGATGAACTGTGTCACAAAATGCAGTTTTCAGCTCAGCAAGCTTGTTTCTGACATTCTAACAGCTCACTTAGAGCATTTTAGTAATGAACAGTGTTCTTTGTCAAAACTGACATTCTCATCATCCTCTGATGGACATTGTCACAAAATGACTTTTTTTAGCCCAGGAAGCTTGTTTCTGTCATTCTAACAGCTCAATCAGAGCATTTTAGTAATGAAGAGTGTTCTCTGTCAAAACTGACATTCTCATCATCCACTGATGCACTTTGTCACAAATGCAGTTTTCAGCTCAGAAAGCTTGTTTCTGACATTCTAACAGCTCAATTAGAGCATTTTAGTAATGAACAGCGTTCTTTGTCAAAACTGACATTCTCATCATCCACTGATGCACTTTGTCACAAAATGCAGTTTTCAGCTCAGAAAGCTTGTTTCTGACATTCTAACAGCTCAATTAGAGCATTTTAGTAATGAACAGTGTTCTTTGTCAAAACTGACATTCTCATCATCCACTGATGCACTTTGTCACAAATGCAGTTTTCAGCTCAGAAAGCTTGTTTCTGACATTCTAACAGCTCAATTAGAGCATTTTAGTAATGAACAGCGTTCTTTGTCAAAACGTACATTCTCATCATCTACTGATGCACTTTGTCACAAAATGCAGTTTTCAGCTCAGAAAGCTTGTTTCTGACATTCTAACAGCTCAATTAGAGCATTTTAGTAATGAAGAGTATTCTTTGTCAAAACTGACATTCTCATCATCCACTGATGCACTTTGTCACAAATGCAGTTTTCAGCTCAGAAAGCTTGTTTCTGACATTCTAACAGCTCAATTAGAGCATTTTAGTAATGAACAGAGTTCTTTGTCAAAACTGACATTCTCATCATCCACTGATGCACTTTGTCACAAAATGCAGTTTTCAGCTCAGAAAGCTTGTTTCTGACATTCTAACAGCTCAATTAGAGCATTTCAGTAATGAACAGTGTTCTTTGTCAAAACTGACATTCTCATCATCTACTGATGAACTGTGTCACAAAATGCAGTTTTCAGCTCAGAAAGCTTGTTTCTGACATTCTAACAGCTCAATTAGAGCATTTTAGCAACGAACAGTGTTCTTTGTCAAAACTGACATTCTCATCATCCTCTGATGGACATTGTCACAAAATGATTTTTTTAGCCCAGGAAGCTTGTTTCTGTCATTCTAACAGCTCAATCAGAGCATTTTAGTAATGAAGAGTGTTCTTTGTCAAAACTGACATTCTCATCATCCACTGATGCACTGTGTCACAAAATGCAGTTTTCAGCTCCGAAAGCTTGTTTCTGACATTCTACCAGCTCAATTAGAGCATTTTAGTAATGGACAGTGTTCTTTGTCAAAACTGACATTCTCATCATCCACTGATGAACTGTGTCACAAAATGCAGTTTTCAGCTCAGAAAGCTTGTTTCTGACATTCTAACAGCTCAATTAGAGCATTTTAGTAATGAACAGTGTTCTTTGTCAAAACTGACATTCTCATCATCCTCTGATGCACTTTGTCACAAAATGCAGTTTTCAGCTCAGAAAGCTTGTTTCTGACATTCTAACAGCTCAATCAGAGCATTTTAGTAATGAAGAGTGATCTTTGTCAAAACTGACATTCTCATCATCCACTGATGCACTCTGTCACAAAATGCAGTTTTCAGCTCAGAAAGCTTGTTTCTGACATTCTAACAGCTCAATTAGAGCATTTTAGTAATGAACAGTGTTCTTTGTCAAAACTGACATTCTCATCATCCACTGATGCACTCTGTCACAAAATGCAGTTTTCAGCTCAGAAAGCTTGTTTCTGACATTCTAACAGCTCAATCAGAGCATTTTAGTAATGAAGAGTGTTCTTTGTCAAAACTGACATTCTCATCATCCACTGATGCACTCTGTCACAAAATGCCGTTTTCAGCTCAGAAAGCTTGTTTCTGACATTCTAACAGCTCAATTAGAGCATTTTAGTAATGAACAGTGTTCTTTGTCAAAACTGACATTCTCATCATCCACTGATGCACTCTGTCACAAAATGCAGTTTTCAGCTCAGAAAGCTTGTTTCTGACATTCTAACAGCTCAATTAGAGCATTTTAGTAATGAACAGTGTTCTTTGTCAAAACTGACATTCTCATCATCCACTGATGAACTGTTTCACAAAATGCAGTTTTCAGCTCAGAAAGCTTGTTTCTGACATTCTAACAACTCAATCAGAGCATTTTAGTAATGAAGAGTGTTCTTTGTCAAAACTGACATTCTCATCATCCTCTGATGGACATTGTCACAAAATGATATTTTTAGCCCAGAAAGCTTGTTTCTGACATTCTAACAGCTCAGTTAGAGCATTTTAATAATGAACAGTGTTCTTTGTCAATACTGACATTCTCATCATCCACTGATGCAATTTGTCACAAAATGTAGTTTTCAGCTCAGAAAGCTTGTTTCTGACATTCTAACACCTCAATCAGAGCATTTTAGTAATGAACAGTGTTCTTTGTCAAAACTGACATTCTCATCATCCGCTGATGAACTGTGTCACAAAATGCAGTTTTCAGCTAAGCAAGCTTGTTTCTGACATTCTAACAGCTCAATTAGAGCATTTTAGTAATGAACAGTGTTCTTTGTCAAAACTGACATTCTCATCATCCTCTGATGGACATTGTCACAAAATGACTTTTTTAGCCCAGAAAGCTTGTTTCTCTCATTCTAACAGCTCAATCAGAGCATTTTAGTAATGAAGAGTGTTCTTTGTCAAAACTGACATTCTCATCATCTACTGATGCACTTTGTCACAAAATGCAGTTTTCAGCTCAGAAAGCTTGTTTCTGACATTCTAACAGCTCAATTAGAGCATTTTAGTAATGAACAGTGTTCTTTGTCAAAACTGACATTCTCATCATCCACTGATGCACTTTGTCACAAATGCAGTTTTCAGCTCAGAAAGCTTGTTTCTGACATTCTAACAGCTCAATTAGAGCATTTTAGTAATGAACAGCGTTCTTTGTCAAAACTGACATTCTCATCATCCACTGATGCACTTTGTCACAAAATGCAGTTTTCAGCTCAGAAAGCTTGTTTCTGACATTCTAACAGCTCAATTAGAGCATTTTAGTAATGAACAGTGTTCTTTGTCAAAACTGACATTCTCATCATCCACTGATGCACTTTGTCACAAATGCAGTTTTCAGCTCAGAAAGCTTGTTTCTGACATTCTAACAGCTCAATTAGAGCATTTTAGTAATGAACAGCGTTCTTTGTCAAAACTGACATTCTCATCATCTACTGATGCACTTTGTCACGAAATGCAGTTTTCAGCTCAGAAAGCTTGTTTCTGACATTCCAGCTCAATTAGAGCATTTTAGTAATGAAGAGTGTTCTTTGTCAAAACTGACATTCTCATCATCCACTGATGCACTTTGTCACAAATGCAGTTTTCAGCTCAGAAAGCTTGTTTCTGACATTCTAACAGCTCAATTAGAGCATTTCAGTAATGAACAGTGTTCTTTGTCAAAACTGACATTCTCATCATCTACTGATGAACTGTGTCACAAAATGCAGTTTTCAGCTCAGAAAGCTTGTTTCTGACATTCTAACAGCTCAATTATAGCATTTTAGCAATGAACAGTGTTCTTTGTCAAAACTGACATTCTCATCATCCTCTGATGGACATTGTCACAAAATGATTTTTTTAGCCCAGGAAGCTTGTTTCTGTCATTCTAACAGCTCAATCAGAGCATTTTAGTAATGAAGAGTGTTCTTTGTCAAAACTGACATTCTCATCATCCACTGATGCACTGTGTCACAAAATGCAGTTTTCAGCTCAGAAAGCTTGTTTCTGACATTCTAACAGCTCAATTAGAGCATTTTAGTAATGGACAGTGTTCTTTGTCAAAACTGACATTCTCATCATCCTCTGATGGACATTGTCACAAAATGATTTTTTTAGCCCAGGAAGCTTGTTTCTGTCATTCTAACAGCTCAATCAGAGCATTTTAGTAATGAAGAGTGTTCTTTGTCAAAACTGACATTCTCATCATCCACTGATGCACTGTGTCACAAAATGCAGTTTTCAGCTCAGAAAGCTTGTTTCTGACATTCTAACAGCTCAATTAGAGCATTTTAGTAATGGACAGTGTTCTTTGTCAAAACTGACATTCTCATCATCCACTGATGAACTGTGTCACAAAATGCAGTTTTCAGCTCAGAAAGCTTGTTTCTGACATTCTAACAGCTCAATTAGAGCATTTTAGTAATGAACAGTGTTCTTTGTCAAAATTGACATTCTCATCATCCTCTGATGCACTTTGTCACAAAATGCAGTTTTCATCTCAGAAAGCTTGTTTCTGACATTCTAACAGCTCAATCAGAGCATTTTAGTAATGAAGAGTGTTCTTTGTCAAAACTGACATTCTCATCATCCACTGATGCACTCTGTCACAAAATGCAGTTTTCAGCTCAGAAAGCTTGTTTCTGACATTCTAACAGCTCAATTAGAGCATTTTAGTAATGAACAGTGTTCTTTGTCAAAACTGACATTCTCATCATCCACTGATGCACTCTGTCACAAAATGCAGTTTTCAGCTCAGAAAGCTTGTTTCTGACATTCTAACAGCTCAATCAGAGCATTTTAGTAATGAAGAGTGTTCTTTGTCAAAACTGACATTCTCATCATCCACTGATGCACTCTGTCACAAAATGCCGTTTTCAGCTCAGAAAGCTTGTTTCTGACATTCTAACAGCTCAATTAGAGCATTTTAGTAATGAACAGTGTTCTTTGTCAAAACTGACATTCTCATCATCCACTGATGCACTCTGTCACAAAATGCAGTTTTCAGCTCAGAAAGCTTGTTTCTGACATTCTAACAGCTCAATTAGAGCATTTTAGTAATGAACAGTGTTCTTTGTCAAAACTGACATTCTCATCATCCACTGATGAACTGTTTCACAAAATGCAGTTTTCAGCTCAGAAAGCTTGTTTCTGACATTCTAACAACTCAATCAGAGCATTTTAGTAATGAAGAGTGTTCTTTGTCAAAACTGACATTCTCATCATCCTCTGATGGACATTGTCACAAAATGATATTTTTAGCCCAGAAAGCTTGTTTCTGACATTCTAACAGCTCAGTTAGAGCATTTTAATAATGAACAGTGTTATTTGTCAATACTGACATTCTCATCATCCACTGATGCAATTTGTCACAAAATGTAGTTTTCAGCTCAGAAAGCTTGTTTCTGACATTCTAACACCTCAATCAGAGCATTTTAGTAATGAACAGTGTTCTTTGTCAAAACTGACATTCTCATCATCCGCTGATGAACTGTGTCACAAAATGCAGTTTTCAGCTAAGCAAGCTTGTTTCTGACATTCTAACAGCTCAATTAGAGCATTTTAGTAATGAACAGTGTTCTTTGTCAAAACTGACATTCTCATCATCCACTGATGCACTTTGTCACAAAATGTAGTTCTCAGCTCAGAAAGCTTGTTTCTGACATTCTAACAGCTCAATTAGAGCATTTCAGTAATGAAGAGTGTTCTTTGTCAAAACTGACATTCTCATCATCTACTGATGCACTTTGTCACAAAATGCAGTTTTCAGCTCAGAAAGCTTGTTTCTGACATTCTAACAGCTCAATTAGAGCATTTTAGTAATGAACAGTGTTCTTTGTCAAAACTGACATTCTCATCATCTACTGATGAACTGTGTCACAAAATGCAGTTTTCAGCTCAGCAAGCTTGTTTCTGACATTCTAACAGCTCACTTAGAGCATTTTAGTAATGAACAGTGTTCTTTGTCAAAACTGACATTCTCATCATCCTCTGATGGACATTGTCACAAAATGACTTTTTTAGCCCAGAAAGCTTGTTTCTCTCATTCTAACAGCTCAATTAGAGCATTTCAGTAATGAAGAGTGTTCTTTGTCAAAACTGACATTCTCATCATCTACTGATGCACTTTGTCACAAAATGCAGTTTTCAGCTCAGAAAGCTTGTTTCTGACATTCTAACAGCTCAATTAGAGCATTTTAGTAATGAACAGTGTTCTTTGTCAAAACTGACATTCTCATCATCCACTGATGCACTTTGTCACAAATGCAGTTTTCAGCTCAGAAAGCTTGTTTCTGACATTCTAACAGCTCAATTAGAGCATTTTAGTAATGAACAGCGTTCTTTGTCAAAACTGACATTCTCATCATCCACTGATGCACTTTGTCACAAAATGCAGTTTTCAGCTCAGAAAGCTTGTTTCTGACATTCTAACAGCTCAATTAGAGCATTTTAGTAATGAACAGTGTTCTTTGTCAAAACTAACATTCTCATCATCCACTGATGCACTTTGTCACAAATGCAGTTTTCAGCTCAGAAAGCTTGTTTCTGACATTCTAACAGCTCAATTAGAGCATTTTAGTAATGAACAGCGTTCTTTGTCAAAACTGACATTCTCATCATCTACTGATGCACTTTGTCACAAATGCAGTTTTCAGCTCAGAAAGCTTGTTTCTGACATTCTAACAGCTCAATTAGAGCATTTTAGTAATGAACAGAGTTCTTTGTCAAAACTGACATTCTCATCATCCACTGATGCACTTTGTCACAAAATGCAGTTTTCAGCTCAGAAAGCTTGTTTCTGACATTCTAACAGCTCAATTAGAGCATTTTAGTAATGAACAGTGTTCTTTGTCAAAACTGACATTCTCATCATCCTCTGATGCACTTTGTCACAAAATGCAGTTTTCAGCTCAGAAAGCTTGTTTCTGACATTCTAACAGCTCAATTAGAGCATTTTAGTAATGAACAGTGTTCTTTGTCAAAACTGACATTCTCATCATCCACTGATGCACTTTGTCACAAAATGTAGTTCTCAGCTCAGAAAGCTTGTTTCTGACATTCTAACAGCTCAATTAGAGCATTTCAGTAATGAACAGTGTTCTTTGTCAAAACTGACATTCTCATCATCTACTGATGAACTGTGTCACAAAATGCAGTTTTCAGCTCAGCAAGCTTGTTTCTGACATTCTAACAGCTCACTTAGAGCATTTTAGTAATGAACAGTGTTCTTTGTCAAAACTGACATTCTCATCATCCTCTGATGGACATTGTCACAAAATGATTTTTTTAGCCCAGAAAGCTTGTTTCTGTCATTCTAACAGCTCAATCAGAGCATTTTAGTAATGAAGAGTGTTCTTTGTCAAAACTGACATTTTCATCATCCACTGATGCACTCTGTCACAAAATGCAGTTTTCAGCTCAGAAAGCTTGTTTCTGACATTCTAACAGCTCAATTAGAGCATTTTAGTAATGAACAGTGTTCTTTGTCAAAACTGACATTCTCATCATCCACTGATGCACTCTGTCACAAAATGCAGTTTTCAGCTCAGAAAGCTTGTTTCTGACATTCTAACAGTTCAATTAGAGCATTTTAGTAATGAACAGTGTTCTTTGTCAAAACTGACATTCTCATCATCCACTGATGCACTTTGTCACAAAATGCAGTTTTCAGCTCAGAAAGCTTGTTTCTGACATTCTAACAGCTCAATTAGAGCATTTTAGCAATGAACAGTGTTCTTTGTCAAAACTGACATTCTCATCATCCTCTGATGGACATTGTCACAAAATGATTTTTTTAGCCCAGGAAGCTTGTTTCTGTCATTCTAACAGCTCAATCAGAGCATTTTAGTAATGAAGAGTGTTCTTTGTCAAAACTGACATTCTCATCATCCACTGATGCACTTTGTCACAAAATGCAGTTTCCAGCTCAGAAAGCTTGTTTCTGACATTCTAACAGCTCAGTTAGAGCATTGTAATAATGAACAGTGTTCTTTGTCAATACTGACATTCTCATCATCCACTGATGCAATTTGTCACAAAATGTAGTTTTCAGCTCAGAAAGCTTGTTTCTGACATTCTAACACCTCAATCAGAGCATTTTAGTAATGAACAGTGTTCTTTGTCAAAACTGACATTCTCATCATCCACTGATTAACTGTGTCACAAAATGCAGTTTTCAGCTCAGAAAGCTTGTTTCTGACATTCTAACAGCTCAATTAGAGCATTTTAGCAATGAACAGTGTTCTTTGTCAAAACTGACATTCTCATCATCCTCTGATGGACATTGTCACAAAATGACTTTTTTTAGCCCAGGAAGCTTGTTTCTGTCATTCTAACAGCTCAATCAGAGCATTTTAGTAATGAAGAGTGTTCTCTGTCAAAACTGACATTCTCATCATCCACTGATGCACTTTGTCACAAATGCAGTTTTCAGCTCAGAAAGCTTGTTTCTGACATTCTAACAGCTCAATTAGAGCATTTTAGTAATGAACAGTGTTCTTTGTCAAAACTGACATTCTCATCATCCACTGATGCACTTTGTCACAAATGCAGTTTTCAGCTCAGAAAGCTTGTTTCTGACATTCTAACACATCAATTAGAGCATTTTAGTAATGAACAGCGTTCTTTGTCAAAACTGACATTCTCATCATCCACTGATGCACTTTGTCACAAAATGCAGTTTTCAGCTCCGAAAGCTTGTTTCTGACATTCTAACAGCTCAATTAGAGCATTTTAGTAATGAACAGTGTTCTTTGTCAAAACTGACATTCTCATCATCCACTGATGCACTTTGTCACAAATGCAGTTTTCAGCTCAGAAAGCTTGTTTCTGACATTCTAACAGCTCAATTAGAGCATTTTAGTAATGAACAGTGTTCTTTGTCAAAACTGACATTCTCATCATCCACTGATGCACTTTGTCACAAAATGTAGTTCTCAGCTCAGAAAGCTTGTTTCTGACATTCTAACAGCTCAATTAGAGCATTTTAGTAATGAACAGTGTTCTTTGTCAAAACTGACATTCTCATCATCCACTGATGCACTTTGTCACAAATGCAGTTTTCAGCTCAGAAAGCTTGTTTCTGACATTCTAACTGAAAACTGAAAACTGAAAACTGAGCATTTTAGTAATGAACAGCGTTCTTTGTCAAAACTGACATTCTCATCATCCACTGATGCACTTTGTCACAAAATGCAGTTTTCAGCTCAGAAAGCTTGTTTCTGACATTCTAACAGCTCAATTAGAGCATTTTAGTAATGAACAGTGTTCTTTGTCAAAACTAACATTCTCATCATCCACTGATGCACTTTGTCACAAATGCAGTTTTCAGCTCAGAAAGCTTGTTTCTGACATTCTAACAGCTCAATTAGAGCATTTTAGTAATGAACAGCGTTCTTTGTCAAAACTGACATTCTCATCATCTACTGATGCACTTTGTCACAAATGCAGTTTTCAGCTCAGAAAGCTTGTTTCTGACATTCTAACAGCTCAATTAGAGCATTTTAGTAATGAACAGAGTTCTTTGTCAAAACTGACATTCTCATCATCCACTGATGCACTTTGTCACAAAATGCAGTTTTCAGCTCAGAAAGCTTGTTTCTGACATTCTAACAGCTCAATTAGAGCATTTTAGTAATGAACAGTGTTCTTTGTCAAAACTGACATTCTCATCATCCTCTGATGCACTTTGTCACAAAATGCAGTTTTCAGCTCAGAAAGCTTGTTTCTGACATTCTAACAGCTCAATTAGAGCATTTTAGTAATGAACAGTGTTCTTTGTCAAAACTGACATTCTCATCATCCACTGATGCACTTTGTCACAAAATGTAGTTCTCAGCTCAGAAAGCTTGTTTCTGACATTCTAACAGCTCAATTAGAGCATTTCAGTAATGAACAGTGTTCTTTGTCAAAACTGACATTCTCATCATCTACTGATGAACTGTGTCACAAAATGCAGTTTTCAGCTCAGCAAGCTTGTTTCTGACATTCTAACAGCTCACTTAGAGCATTTTAGTAATGAACAGTGTTCTTTGTCAAAACTGACATTCTCATCATCCTCTGATGGACATTGTCACAAAATGATTTTTTTAGCCCAGAAAGCTTGTTTCTGTCATTCTAACAGCTCAATCAGAGCATTTTAGTAATGAAGAGTGTTCTTTGTCAAAACTGACATTTTCATCATCCACTGATGCACTCTGTCACAAAATGCAGTTTTCAGCTCAGAAAGCTTGTTTCTGACATTCTAACAGCTCAATTAGAGCATTTTAGTAATGAACAGTGTTCTTTGTCAAAACTGACATTCTCATCATCCACTGATGCACTCTGTCACAAAATGCAGTTTTCAGCTCGGAAAGCTTGTTTCTGACATTCTAACAGTTCAATTAGAGCATTTTAGTAATGAACAGTGTTCTTTGTCAAAACTGACATTCTCATCATCCACTGATGCACTTTGTCACAAAATGCAGTTTTCAGCTCAGAAAGCTTGTTTCTGACATTCTAACAGCTCAATTAGAGCATTTTAGCAATGAACAGTGTTCTTTGTCAAAACTGACATTCTCATCATCCTCTGATGGACATTGTCACAAAATGTTTTTTTTAGCCC
Source organism: Barbatula barbatula (assembly GCF_947034865.1). Classification (NCBI taxonomy): domain Eukaryota; kingdom Metazoa; phylum Chordata; class Actinopteri; order Cypriniformes; family Nemacheilidae; genus Barbatula; species Barbatula barbatula. Next base: position 2,149,887 of record NC_136782.1, on the reverse strand, counting down.
AGGAAGCTTGTTTCTGTCATTCTAACAGCTCAATCAGAGCATTTTAGTAATGAAGAGTGTTCTTTGTCAAAACTGACATTCTCATCATCCACTGATGCACTTTGTCACAAAATGCAGTTTCCAGCTCAGAAAGCTTGTTTCTGACATTCTAACAGCTCAGTTAGAGCATTGTAATAATGAACAGTGTTCTTTGTCAATACTGACATTCTCATCATCCACTGATGCAATTTGTCACAAAATGTAGTTTTCAGCTCAGAAAGCTTGTTTCTGACATTCTAACACCTCAATCAGAGCATTTTAGTAATGAACAGTGTTCTTTGTCAAAACTGACATTCTCATCATCCACTGATTAACTGTGTCACAAAATGCAGTTTTCAGCTCAGAAAGCTTGTTTCTGACATTCTAACAGCTCAATTAGAGCATTTTAGCAATGAACAGTGTTCTTTGTCAAAACTGACATTCTCATCATCCTCTGATGGACATTGTCACAAAATGACTTTTTTTAGCCCAGGAAGCTTGTTTCTGTCATTCTAACAGCTCAATCAGAGCATTTTAGTAATGAAGAGTGTTCTCTGTCAAAACTGACATTCTCATCATCCACTGATGCACTTTGTCACAAATGCAGTTTTCAGCTCAGAAAGCTTGTTTCTGACATTCTAACAGCTCAATTAGAGCATTTTAGTAATGAACAGTGTTCTTTGTCAAAACTGACATTCTCATCATCCACTGATGCACTTTGTCACAAATGCAGTTTTCAGCTCAGAAAGCTTGTTTCTGACATTCTAACACATCAATTAGAGCATTTTAGTAATGAACAGCGTTCTTTGTCAAAACTGACATTCTCATCATCCACTGATGCACTTTGTCACAAAATGCAGTTTTCAGCTCCGAAAGCTTGTTTCTGACATTCTAACAGCTCAATTAGAGCATTTTAGTAATGAACAGTGTTCTTTGTCAAAACTGACATTCTCATCATCCACTGATGCACTTTGTCACAAATGCAGTTTTCAGCTCAGAAAGCTTGTTTCTGACATTCTAACAGCTCAATTAGAGCATTTTAGTAATGAACAGTGTTCTTTGTCAAAACTGACATTCTCATCATCCACTGATGCACTTTGTCACAAAATGTAGTTCTCAGCTCAGAAAGCTTGTTTCTGACATTCTAACAGCTCAATTAGAGCATTTCAGTAATGAAGAGTGTTCTTTGTCAAAACTGACATTCTCATCATCTACTGATGCACTTTGTCACAAAATGCAGTTTTCAGCTCAGAAAGCTTGTTTCTGACATTCTAACAGCTCAATTAGAGCATTTTAGTAATGAACAGTGTTCTTTGTCAAAACTGACATTCTCATCATCCACTGATGCACTTTGTCACAAATGCAGTTTTCAGCTCAGAAAGCTTGTTTCTGACATTCTAACAGCTCAATTAGAGCATTTTAGTAATGAACAGCGTTCTTTGTCAAAACTGACATTCTCATCATCCACTGATGCACTTTGTCACAAAATGCAGTTTTCAGCTCAGAAAGCTTGTTTCTGACATTCTAACAGCTCAATTAGAGCATTTTAGTAATGAACAGTGTTCTTTGTCAAAACTGACATTCTCATCATCCACTGATGCACTTTGTCACAAATGCAGTTTTCAGCTCAGAAAGCTTGTTTCTGACATTCTAACAGCTCAATTAGAGCATTTTAGTAATGAACAGCGTTCTTTGTCAAAACTGACATTCTCATCATCTACTGATGCACTTTGTCACAAAATGCAGTTTTCAGCTCAGAAAGCTTGTTTCTGACATTCTAACAGCTCAATTAGAGCATTTTAGTAATGAAGAGTGTTCTTTGTCAAAACTGACATTCTCATCATCCACTGATGCACTTTGTCACAAAATGCAGTTTTCAGCTCAGAAAGCTTGTTTCTGACATTCTAACAGCTCAATTAGAGCATTTTAGTAATGAACAGTGTTCTTTGTCAAAACTGACATTCTCATCATCCACTGATGCACTTTGTCACAAAATGTAGTTCTCAGCTCAGAAAGCTTGTTTCTGACATTCTAACAGCTCAATTAGAGCATTTCAGTAATGAACAGTGTTCTTTGTCAAAACTGACATTCTCATCATCTACTGATGAACTGTGTCACAAAATGCAGTTTTCAGCTCAGCAAGCTTGTTTCTGACATTCTAACAGCTCACTTAGAGCATTTTAGTAATGAACAGTGTTCTTTGTCAAAACTGACATTCTCATCATCCTCTGATGGACATTGTCACAAAATGATTTTTTTAGCCCAGAAAGCTTGTTTCTGTCATTCTAACAGATCAATCAGAGCATTTTAGTAATGAAGAATGTTCTTTGTCAAAACTGACATTTTCATCATCCACTGATGCACTCTGTCACAAAATGCAGTTTTCAGCTCAGAAAGCTTGTTTCTGACATTCTAACAGCTCAATTAGAGCATTTTAGTAATGAACAGTGTTCTTTGTCAAAACTGACATTCTCATCATCCACTGATGCACTCTGTCACAAAATGCAGTTTTCAGCTCAGAAAGCTTGTTTCTGACATTCTAACAGTTCAATTAGAGCATTTTAGTAATGAACAGTGTTCTTTGTCAAAACTGACATTCTCATCATCCACTGATGCACTTTGTCACAAAATGCAGTTTTCAGCTCAGAAAGCTTGTTTCTGACATTCTAACAGCTCAATTAGAGCATTTTAGCAATGAACAGTGTTCTTTGTCAAAACTGACATTCTCATCATCCTCTGATGGACATTGTCACAAAATGATTTTTTTAGCCCAGGAAGCTTGTTTCTGTCATTCTAACAGCTCAATCAGAGCATTTTAGTAATGAAGAGTGTTCTTTGTCAAAACTGACATTCTCATCATCCACTGATGCACTTTGTCACAAAATGCAGTTTCCAGCTCAGAAAGCTTGTTTCTGACATTCTAACAGCTCAGTTAGAGCATTGTAATAATGAACAGTGTTCTTTGTCAATACTGACATTCTCATCATCCACTGATGCAATTTGTCACAAAATGTAGTTTTCAGCTCAGAAAGCTTGTTTCTGACATTCTAACACCTCAATCAGAGCATTTTAGTAATGAACAGTGTTCTTTGTCAAAACTGACATTCTCATCATCCACTGATTAACTGTGTCACAAAATGCAGTTTTCAGCTCAGAAAGCTTGTTTCTGACATTCTAACAGCTCAATTAGAGCATTTTAGCAATGAACAGTGTTCTTTGTCAAAACTGACATTCTCATCATCCTCTGATGGACATTGTCACAAAATGACTTTTTTTAGCCCAGGAAGCTTGTTTCTGTCATTCTAACAGCTCAATCAGAGCATTTTAGTAATGAAGAGTGTTCTCTGTCAAAACTGACATTCTCATCATCCACTGATGCACTTTGTCACAAATGCAGTTTTCAGCTCAGAAAGCTTGTTTCTGACATTCTAACAGCTCAATTAGAGCATTTTAGTAATGAACAGTGTTCTTTGTCAAAACTGACATTCTCATCATCCACTGATGCACTTTGTCACAAATGCAGTTTTCAGCTCAGAAAGCTTGTTTCTGACATTCTAACACATCAATTAGAGCATTTTAGTAATGAACAGCGTTCTTTGTCAAAACTGACATTCTCATCATCCACTGATGCACTTTGTCACAAAATGCAGTTTTCAGCTCCGAAAGCTTGTTTCTGACATTCTAACAGCTCAATTAGAGCATTTTAGTAATGAACAGTGTTCTTTGTCAAAACTGACATTCTCATCATCCACTGATGCACTTTGTCACAAATGCAGTTTTCAGCTCAGAAAGCTTGTTTCTGACATTCTAACAGCTCAATTAGAGCATTTTAGTAATGAACAGTGTTCTTTGTCAAAACTGACATTCTCATCATCCACTGATGCACTTTGTCACAAAATGTAGTTCTCAGCTCAGAAAGCTTGTTTCTGACATTCTAACAGCTCAATTAGAGCATTTCAGTAATGAAGAGTGTTCTTTGTCAAAACTGACATTCTCATCATCTACTGATGCACTTTGTCACAAAATGCAGTTTTCAGCTCAGAAAGCTTGTTTCTGACATTCTAACAGCTCAATTAGAGCATTTTAGTAATGAACAGTGTTCTTTGTCAAAACTGACATTCTCATCATCCACTGATGCACTTTGTCACAAATGCAGTTTTCAGCTCAGAAAGCTTGTTTCTGACATTCTAACAGCTCAATTAGAGCATTTTAGTAATGAACAGCGTTCTTTGTCAAAACTGACATTCTCATCATCCACTGATGCACTTTGTCACAAAATGCAGTTTTCAGCTCAGAAAGCTTGTTTCTGACATTCTAACAGCTCAATTAGAGCATTTTAGTAATGAACAGTGTTCTTTGTCAAAACTGACATTCTCATCATCCACTGATGCACTTTGTCACAAATGCAGTTTTCAGCTCAGAAAGCTTGTTTCTGACATTCTAACAGCTCAATTAGAGCATTTTAGTAATGAACAGCGTTCTTTGTCAAAACTGACATTCTCATCATCTACTGATGCACTTTGTCACAAAATGCAGTTTTCAGCTCAGAAAGCTTGTTTCTGACATTCTAACAGCTCAATTAGAGCATTTTAGTAATGAACAGTGTTCTTTGTCAAAACTGACATTCTCATCATCCACTGATGCACTCTGTCACAAAATGCAGTTTTCAGCTCAGAAAGCTTGTTTCTGACATTCTAACAGTTCAATTAGAGCATTTTAGTAATGAACAGTGTTCTTTGTCAAAACTGACATTCTCATCATCCACTGATGCACTTTGTCACAAAATGCAGTTTTCAGCTCAGAAAGCTTGTTTCTGACATTCTAACAGCTCAATTAGAGCATTTTAGCAATGAACAGTGTTCTTTGTCAAAACTGACATTCTCATCATCCTCTGATGGACATTGTCACAAAATGATTTTTTTAGCCCAGGAAGCTTGTTTCTGTCATTCTAACAGCTCAATCAGAGCATTTTAGTAATGAAGAGTGTTCTTTGTCAAAACTGACATTCTCATCATCCACTGATGCACTTTGTCACAAAATGCAGTTTCCAGCTCAGAAAGCTTGTTTCTGACATTCTAACAGCTCAGTTAGAGCATTGTAATAATGAACAGTGTTCTTTGTCAATACTGACATTCTCATCATCCACTGATGCAATTTGTCACAAAATGTAGTTTTCAGCTCAGAAAGCTTGTTTCTGACATTCTAACACCTCAATCAGAGCATTTTAGTAATGAACAGTGTTCTTTGTCAAAACTGACATTCTCATCATCCACTGATTAACTGTGTCACAAAATGCAGTTTTCAGCTCAGAAAGCTTGTTTCTGACATTCTAACAGCTCAATTAGAGCATTTTAGCAATGAACAGTGTTCTTTGTCAAAACTGACATTCTCATCATCCTCTGATGGACATTGTCACAAAATGACTTTTTTTAGCCCAGGAAGCTTGTTTCTGTCATTCTAACAGCTCAATCAGAGCATTTTAGTAATGAAGAGTGTTCTCTGTCAAAACTGACATTCTCATCATCCACTGATGCACTTTGTCACAAATGCAGTTTTCAGCTCAGAAAGCTTGTTTCTGACATTCTAACAGCTCAATTAGAGCATTTTAGTAATGAACAGTGTTCTTTGTCAAAACTGACATTCTCATCATCCACTGATGCACTTTGTCACAAATGCAGTTTTCAGCTCAGAAAGCTTGTTTCTGACATTCTAACACATCAATTAGAGCATTTTAGTAATGAACAGCGTTCTTTGTCAAAACTGACATTCTCATCATCCACTGATGCACTTTGTCACAAAATGCAGTTTTCAGCTCCGAAAGCTTGTTTCTGACATTCTAACAGCTCAATTAGAGCATTTTAGTAATGAACAGTGTTCTTTGTCAAAACTGACATTCTCATCATCCACTGATGCACTTTGTCACAAATGCAGTTTTCAGCTCAGAAAGCTTGTTTCTGACATTCTAACAGCTCAATTAGAGCATTTTAGTAATGAACAGTGTTCTTTGTCAAAACTGACATTCTCATCATCCACTGATGCACTTTGTCACAAAATGTAGTTCTCAGCTCAGAAAGCTTGTTTCTGACATTCTAACAGCTCAATTAGAGCATTTCAGTAATGAAGAGTGTTCTTTGTCAAAACTGACATTCTCATCATCTACTGATGCACTTTGTCACAAAATGCAGTTTTCAGCTCAGAAAGCTTGTTTCTGACATTCTAACAGCTCAATTAGAGCATTTTAGTAATGAACAGTGTTCTTTGTCAAAACTGACATTCTCATCATCCACTGATGCACTTTGTCACAAATGCAGTTTTCAGCTCAGAAAGCTTGTTTCTGACATTCTAACAGCTCAATTAGAGCATTTTAGTAATGAACAGCGTTCTTTGTCAAAACTGACATTCTCATCATCCACTGATGCACTTTGTCACAAAATGCAGTTTTCAGCTCAGAAAGCTTGTTTCTGACATTCTAACAGCTCAATTAGAGCATTTTAGTAATGAACAGTGTTCTTTGTCAAAACTGACATTCTCATCATCCACTGATGCACTTTGTCACAAATGCAGTTTTCAGCTCAGAAAGCTTGTTTCTGACATTCTAACAGCTCAATTAGAGCATTTTAGTAATGAACAGCGTTCTTTGTCAAAACTGACATTCTCATCATCTACTGATGCACTTTGTCACAAAATGCAGTTTTCAGCTCAGAAAGCTTGTTTCTGACATTCTAACAGCTCAATTAGAGCATTTTAGTAATGAAGAGTGTTCTTTGTCAAAACTGACATTCTCATCATCCACTGATGCACTTTGTCACAAATGCAGTTTTCAGCTCAGAAAGCTTGTTTCTGACATTCTAACAGCTCAATTAGAGCATTTTAGTAATGAACAGAGTTCTTTGTCAAAACTGACATTCTCATCATCCACTGATGCACTTTGTCACAAAATGCAGTTTTCAGCTCAGAAAGCTTGTTTCTGACATTCTAACAGCTCAATTAGAGCATTTCAGTAATGAACAGTGTTCTTTGTCAAAACTGACATTCTCATCATCTACTGATGAACTGTGTCACAAAATGCAGTTTTCAGCTCAGCAAGCTTGTTTCTGACATTCTAACAGCTCACTTAGAGCATTTTAGTAATGAACAGTGTTCTTTGTCAAAACTGACATTCTCATCATCCTCTGATGGACATTGTCACAAAATGATTTTTTTAGCCCAGAAAGCTTGTTTCTGTCATTCTAACAGCTCAATCAGAGCATTTTAGTAATGAAGAGTGTTCTTTGTCAAAACTGACATTTTCATCATCCACTGATGCACTCTGTCACAAAATGCAGTTTTCAGCTCAGAAAGCTTGTTTCTGACATTCTAACAGCTCAATTAGAGCATTTTAGTAATGAACAGTGTTCTTTGTCAAAACTGACATTCTCATCATCCACTGATGCACTCTGTCACAAAATGCAGTTTTCAGCTCAGAAAGCTTGTTTCTGACATTCTAACAGTTCAATTAGAGCATTTTAGTAATGAACAGTGTTCTTTGTCAAAACTGACATTCTCATCATCCACTGATGCACTTTGTCACAAAATGCAGTTTTCAGCTCAGAAAGCTTGTTTCTGACATTCTAACAGCTCAATTAGAGCATTTTAGCAATGAACAGTGTTCTTTGTCAAAACTGACATTCTCATCATCCTCTGATGGACATTGTCACAAAATGCAGTTTTCAGCTCAGAAAGCTTGTTTCTGTCATTCTAACAGCTCAATCAGAGCATTTTAGTAATGAACAGTGTTCTTTGTCAAAACTGACATTCTCATCATCCACTGATGCACTTTGTCACAAAATGTAGTTCTCAGCTCAGAAAGCTTGTTTCTGACATTCTAACAGCTCAATCAGAGCATTTTAGTAATGAAGAGTGTTCTTTGTCAAAACTGACATTCTCATCATCTACTGATGAACTGTGTCACAAAATGCAGTTTTCAGCTCAGAAAGCTTGTTTCTGACATTCTAAAAGCTCAATTAGAGCATTTTAGTAATGAACAGTGTTCTTTGTCAATAATGACATTCTCATCATCCACTGATGCACTTTGTCACAAAATGTAGTTCTCAGCTCAGAAAGCTTGTTTCTGACATTCTAACAGCTCAATTAGAGCATTTCAGTAATGAACAGTGTTCTTTGTCAAAACTGACATTCTCATCATCTACTGATGAACTGTGTCACAAAATGCAGTTTTCAGCTCAGCAAGCTTGTTTCTGACATTCTAACAGCTCACTTAGAGCATTTTAGTAATGAACAGTGTTCTTTGTCAAAACTGACATTCTCATCATCCTCTGATGGACATTGTCACAAAATGATTTTTTTAGCCCAGAAAGCTTGTTTCTGTCATTCTAACAGCTCAATCAGAGCATTTTAGTAATGAAGAGTGTTCTTTGTCAAAACTGACATTCTCATCATCCTCTGATGGACATTGTCACAAAATGCAGTTTTCAGCTCAGAAAGCTTGTTTCTGACATTCTAACAGCTCAATTAGAGCATTTTAGTAATGAACAGTGTTCTTTGTCAAAACTGACATTCTCATCATCCACTGATGAACTTTGTCACAAAATGATTTTTTTAGCCCAGGAAGCTTGTTTCTGTCATTCTAACAGCTCAATCAGAGCATTTTAGTAATGAAGAGTGTTCTTTGTCAAAACTGACATTCTCATCATCCACTGATGAACTGTGTCACAAAATGCAGTTTCCAGCTCAGAAAGCTTGTTTCTGACATTCTAACAGCTCAGTTAGAGCATTTTAATAATGAACAGTGTTCTTTGTCAATACTGACATTCTCATCATCCACTGATGCAATTTGTCACAAAATGCAGTTTCCAGCTCAGAAAGCTTGTTTCTGACATTCTAACACCTCAATCAGAGCATTTTAGTAATGAACAGTGTTCTTTGTCAAAACTGACATTCTCATCATCCACTGATGAACTGTGTCACAAAATGCAGTTTTCAGCTAAGCAAGCTTGTTTCTGACATTCTAACAGCTCAATTAGAGCATTTTAGTAATGAACAGTGTTCTTTGTCAAAACTGACATTCTCATCATCCTCTGATGGACATTGTCACAAAATGACTTTTTTAGCCCAGAAAGCTTGTTTCTCTCATTCTAACAGCTCAATCAGAGCATTTTAGTAATGAAGAGTGTTCTTTGTCAAAACTGACATTCTCATCATCCACTGATGCACTCTGTCACAAAATGTAGTTCTCAGCTCAGAAAGCTTGTTTCTGACATTCTAACAGCTCAATTAGAGCATTTCAGTAATGAAGAGTGTTCTTTGTCAAAACTGACATTCTCAACATCCACTGATGCACTTTGTCACAAAATGCAGTTTTCAGCTCAGAAAGCTTGTTTCTGACATTCTAACAGCTCAATTAGAGTATTTCAGTAATGAAGAGTGTTCTTTGTCAAAACTGACATTCTCATCATCCTCTGATGGACATTGTCACAAAATGATATTTTTAGCCCAGGAAGCTTGTTTCTGACATTCTAACAGCTCAGTTAGAGCATTTTAATAATGAACAGTGTTCTTTGTCAATACTGACATTCTCATCATCCACTGATGCAATTTGTCACAAAATGTAGTTTTCAGCTCAGAAAGCTTGTTTCTGACATTCTAACACCTCAATCAGAGCATTTTAGTAATGAACAGTGTTCTTTGTCAAAACTGACATTCTCATCATCCACTGATGAACTGTGTCACAAAATGCAGTTTTCAGCTAAGCAAGCTTGTTTCTGACATTCTAACAGCTCAATTAGAGCATTTTAGTAATGAACAGTGTTCTTTGTCAAAACTGACATTCTCATCATCCTCTGATGGACATTGTCACAAAATGACTTTTTTAGCCCAGAAAGCTTGTTTCTCTCATTCTAACAGCTCAATCAGAGCATTTTAGTAATGAAGAGTGTTCTTTGTCAAAACTGACATTCTCATCATCCACTGATGCACTCTGTCACAAAATGCAGTTTTCAGCTCAGAAAGCTTGTTTCTGACATTCTAACAGCTCAATTAGAGCATTTTAGTAATGAACAGTGTTCTTTGTCAAAACTGACATTCTCATCATCCACTGATGCACTTTGTCACAAATGCAGTTTTCAGCTCAGAAAGCTTGTTTCTGACATTCTAACAGCTCAATTAGAGCATTTTAGTAATGAACAGTGTTCTTTGTCAAAACTGACATTCTCATCATCCACTGATGCACTTTGTCACAAAATGTAGTTCTCAGCTCAGAAAGCTTGTTTCTGACATTCTAACAGCTCAATTAGAGCATTTCAGTAATGAAGAGTGTTCTTTGTCAAAACTGACATTCTCATCATCTACTGATGCACTTTGTCACAAAATGCAGTTTTCAGCTCAGAAAGCTTGTTTCTGACATTCTAACAGCTCAATTAGAGCATTTTAGTAATGAACAGTGTTCTTTGTCAAAACTGACATTCTCATCATCCACTGATGCACTTTGTCACAAATGCAGTTTTCAGCTCAGAAAGCTTGTTTCTGACATTCTAACAGCTCAATTAGAGCATTTTAGTAATGAACAGTGTTCTTTGTCAAAACTGACATTCTCATCATCCACTGATGCACTTTGTCACAAAATGCAGTTTTCAGCTCAGAAAGCTTGTTTCTGACATTCTAACAGCTCAATTAGAGCATTTCAGTAATGAACAGTGTTCTTTGTCAAAACTGACATTCTCATCATCTACTGATGAACTGTGTCACAAAATGCAGTTTTCAGCTCAGAAAGCTTGTTTCTGACATTCTAACAGCTCAATTAGAGCATTTTAGCAATGAACAGTGTTCTTTGTCAAAACTGACATTCTCATCATCCTCTGATGGACATTGTCACAAAATGATTTTTTTAGGCCAGGAAGCTTGTTTCTGTCATTCTAACAGCTCAATCAGAGCATTTTAGTAATGAAGAGTGTTCTTTGTCAAAACTGACATTCTCATCATCCACTGATGCACTGTGTCACAAAATGCAGTTTTCAGCTCAGAAAGCTTGTTTCTGACATTCTAACAGCTCAATCAGAGCATTTTAGCAATGAAGAGTGTTCTTTGTCAAAACTGACATTCTCATCATCCACTGATGCACTTTGTCACAAATGCAGTTTTCAGCTCAGAAAGCTTGTTTCTGACATTCTAACAGCTCAATTAGAGCATTTTAGTAATGAACAGTGTTCTTTGTCAAAACTGACATTCTCATCATCCACTGATGCACTTTGTCACAAAATGCAGTTTTCAGCTCAGAAAGCTTGTTTCTGACATTCTAACAGCTCAATTAGAGCATTTCAGTAATGAACAGTGTTCTTTGTCAAAACTGACATTCTCATCATCTACTGATGAACTGTGTCACAAAATGCAGTTTTCAGCTCAGAAAGCTTGTTTCTGACATTCTAACAGCTCAATTAGAGCATTTTAGCAATGAACAGTGTTCTTTGTCAAAACTGACATTCTCATCATCCTCTGATGGACATTGTCACAAAATGATTTTTTTTAGCCCAGGAAGCTTGTTTCTGTCATTCTAACAGCTCAATCAGAGCATTTTAGTAATGAAGAGTGTTCTTTGTCAAAACTGACATTCTCATCATCCACTCATCATCCACATCATCCACTGTGTCACAAAATGCAGTTTTCAGCTCCGAAAGCTTGTTTCTGACATTCTACCAGCTCAATTAGAGCATTTTAGTAATGGACAGTGTTCTTTGTCAAAACTGACATTCTCATCATCCACTGATGAACTGTGTCACAAAATGCAGTTTTCAGCTCAGAAAGCTTGTTTCTGACATTCTAACAGCTCAATTAGAGCATTTTAGTAATGAACAGTGTTCTTTGTCAAAACTGACATTCTCATCATCCTCTGATGTACATTGTCACAAAATGATTTTTTTAGCCCAGGAAGCTTGTTTCTGTCATTCTAACAGCTCAATCAGAGCATTTTAGTAATGAAGAGTGTTCTTTGTCAAAACTGACATTCTCATCATCCACTGATGCACTGTGTCACAAAATGCAGTTTTCAGCTCCGAAAGCTTGTTTCTGACATTCTACCAGCTCAATTAGAGCATTTTAGTAATGGACAGTGTTCTTTGTCAAAACTGACATTCTCATCATCCACTGATGAACTGTGTCACAAAATGCAGTTTTCAGCTCAGAAAGCTTGTTTCTGACATTCTAACAGCTCAATTAGAGCATTTTAGTAATGAACAGTGTTCTTTGTCAAAACTGACATTCTCATCATCCTCTGATGCACTTTGTCACAAAATGCAGTTTTCAGCTCAGAAAGCTTGTTTCTGACATTCTAACAGCTCAATCAGAGCATTTTAGTAATGAAGATTGTTCTTTGTCAAAACTGACATTCTCATCATCCACTGATGCACTCTGTCACAAAATGCCGTTTTCAGCTCAGAAAGCTTGTTTCTGACATTCTAACAGCTCAATTAGAGCATTTTAGTAATGAACAGTGTTCTTTGTCAAAACTGACATTCTCATCATCCACTGATGCACTCTGTCACAAAATGCAGTTTTCAGCTCAGAAAGCTTGTTTCTGACATTCTAACAGCTCAATTAGAGCATTTTAGTTATGAACAGTGTTCTTTGTCAAAACTGACATTCTCATCATCCACTGATGAACTGTTTCACAAAATGCAGTTTTCAGCTCAGAAAGCTTGTTTCTGACATTCTAACAGCTCAATCAGAGCATTTTAGTAATGAAGAGTGTTCTTTGTCAAAACTGACATTCTCATCATCCACTGATGCACTTTGTCACAAAATGCAGTTTCCAGCTCAGAAAGCTTGTTTCTGACATTCTAAAAGCTCAATTAGAGCATTTTAGTAATGAACAGTGTTCTTTGTCAATACTGACATTCTCATCATCCACTGATGCACTTTGTCACAAAATGCAGTTTTCAGCTCAGAAAGCTTGTTTCTGACATTCTAACAGCTCAATTAGAGCATTTTAGTTATGAACAGTGTTCTTTGTCAAAACTGACATTCTCATCATCCACTGATGAACTGTTTCACAAAATGCAGTTTTCAGCTCAGAAAGCTTGTTTCTGACATTCTAACTACTCAATCAGAGCATTTTTGTAATGAAGAGTGTTCTTTGTCAAAACTGACATTCTCATCATCCACTGATGCACTTTGTCACAAAATGCAGTTTCCAGCTCAGAAAGCTTGTTTCTGACATTCTAAAAGCTCAATTAGAGCATTTTAGTAATGAACAGTGTTCTTTGTCAATACTGACATTCTCATCATCCACTGATGCACTTTGTCACAAAATGCAGTTTTCAGCTCAGAAAGCTTGTTTCTGACATTCTAACAGCTCAATTAGAGCATTTTAGTAATGAACAGTGTTCTTTGTCAAAACTGACATTCTCATCATCCACTGATGCACTTTGTCACAAAATGTAGTTCTCAGCTCAGAAAGCTTGTTTCTGACATTCTAACAGCTCAATTAGAGCATTTCAGTAATGAACAGTGTTCTTTGTCAAAACTGACATTCTCATCATCTACTGATGAACTGTGTCACAAAATGCAGTTTTCAGCTCAGCAAGCTTGTTTCTGACATTCTAACAGCTCAATTAGAGCATTTTAGTAATGAACAGTGTTCTTTGTCAAAACTGACATTCTCATCATCCTCTGATGCACTTTGTCACAAAATGCAGTTTTCAGCTCAGAAAGCTTGTTTCTGACATTCTAACAGCTCAATTAGAGCATTTTAGTAATGAACAGTGTTCTTTGTCAAAACTGACATTCTCATCATCCACTGATGAACTGTTTCACAAAATGCAGTTTTCAGCTCAGAAAGCTTGTTTCTGACATTCTAACAGCTCAATCAGAGCATTTTAGTAATGAAGAGTGTTCTTTGTCAAAACTGACATTCTCATCATCCACTGATGCACTTTGTCACAAAATGCAGTTTCCAGCTCAGAAAGCTTGTTTCTGACATTCTAAAAGCTCAATTAGAGCATTTTAGTAATGAACAGTGTTCTTTGTCAAAACTGACATTCTCATCATCCACTGATGCACTTTGTCACAAAATGTAGTTCTCAGCTCAGAAAGCTTGTTTCTGACATTCTAACAGCTCAATTAGAGCATTTCAGTAATGAACAGTGTTCTTTGTCAAAACTGACATTCTCATCATCTACTGATGAACTGTGTCACAAAATGCAGTTTTCAGCTCAGCAAGCTTGTTTCTGACATTCTAACAGCTCACTTAGAGCATTTTAGTAATGAACAGTGTTCTTTGTCAAAACTGACATTCTCATCATCCTCTGATGGACATTGTCACAAAATGAGTTTTTTAGCCCAGAAAGCTTGTTTCTGTCATTCTAACAGCTCAATCAGAGCATTTTAGTAATGAAGAGTGTTCTTTGTCAAAACTGACATTCTCATCATCCACTGATGCACTCTGTCACAAAATGCAGTTTTCAGCTCAGAAAGCTTGTTTCTGACATTCTAACAGCTCAATTAGAGCATTTTAGTAATGAACAGTGTTCTTTGTCGAACTGACATTCTCATCATCCACTGATGCACTCTGTCACAAAATGCAGTTTTCAGCTCAGAAAGCTTGTTTCTGACATTCTAACAGTTCAATTAGAGCATTTTAGTAATGAACAGTGTTCTTTGTCAAAACTGACATTCTCATCATCCACTGATGCACTCTGTCACAAAATGCAGTTTTCAGCTCAGAAAGCTTGTTTCTGACATTCTAACAGCTCAATTAGAGCATTTCAGTAATGAACAGTGTTCTTTGTCAAAACTGACATTCTCATCATCTACTGATGAACTGTGTCACAAAATGCAGTTTTCAGCTCAGCAAGCTTGTTTCTGACATTCTAACAGCTCACTTAGAGCATTTTAGTAATGAACAGTGTTCTTTGTCAAAACTGACATTCTCATCATCCTATGATGGACATTGTCACAAAATGATTTTTTTAGCCCAGAAAGCTTGTTTCTGTCATTCTAACAGCTCAATCAGAGCATTTTAGTAATGAAGAGTGTTCTTTGTCAAAACTGACATTCTCATCATCCACTGATGCACTCTGTCACAAAATGCAGTTTTCAGCTCAGAAAGCTTGTTTCTGACATTCTAACAGCTCAATTAGAGCATTTTAGTAATGAACAGTGTTCTTTGTCGAACTGACATTCTCATCATCCACTGATGCACTCTGTCACAAAATGCAGTTTTCAGCTCAGAAAGCTTGTTTCTGACATTCTAACAGTTCAATTAGAGCATTTTAGTAATGAACAGTGTTCTTTGTCAAAACTGACATTCTCATCATCCACTGATGCACTTTGTCACAAAATGCAGTTTTCAGCTCAGAAAGCTTGTTTCTGACATTCTAACAGCTCAATTAGAGCATTTTAGCAATGAACAGTGTTCTTTGTCAAAACTGACATTCTCATCATCCTCTGATGGACATTGTCACAAAATGATTTTTTTAGCCCAGGAAGCTTGTTTCTGTCATTCTAACAGCTCAATCAGAGCATTTTAGTAATGAAGAGTGTTCTTTGTCAAAACTGACATTCTCATCATCCACTGATGCACTTTGTCACAAAATGCAGTTTCCAGCTCAGAAAGCTTGTTTCTGACATTCTAACAGCTCAGTTAGAGCATTATAATAATGAACAGTGTTCTTTGTCAATACTGACATTCTCATCATCCACTGATGCAATTTGTCACAAAATGTAGTTTTCAGCTCAGAAAGCTTGTTTCTGACATTCTAACACCTCAATCAGAGCATTTTAGTAATGAACAGTGTTCTTTGTCAAAACTGACATTCTCATCATCCACTGATTAACTGTGTCACAAAATGCAGTTTTCAGCTAAGCAAGCTTGTTTCTGACATTCTAACAGCTCAATTAGAGCATTTTAGTAATGAACAGTGTTCTTTGTCAAAACTGACATTCTCATCATCCTCTGATGGACATTGTCACAAAATGACTTTTTTAGCCCAGAAAGCTTATTTCTGTCATTCTAACAGCTCAATTAGAGCATTTTAGTAATGAACAGTGTTCTTTGTCAAAACTGACATTCTCATCATCCACTGATGAACTGTGTCACAAAATGCAGTTTTCAGCTCAGAAAGCTTGTTTCTGACATTCTAACAGCTCAATCAGAGCATTTTAGTAATGAAGAGTGTTCTTTGTCAAAACTGACATTCTCATCATCCACTGATGCACTCTGTCACAAAATGCAGTTTTCAGCTCAGAAAGCTTGTTTCTGACATTCTAACAGCTCAATTAGAGCATTTTAGTAATGAACAGTGTTCTTTGTCAAAACTGACATTCTCATCATGCACTGATGCACTCTGTCACAAAATGCAGTTTTCAGCTCAGAAAGCTTGTTTCTGACATTCTAACAGCTCAATTAGAGCATTTTAGTAATGAACAGTGTTCTTTGTCAAAACTGACATTCTCATCATCCACTGATGAACTGTTTCACAAAATGCAGTTTTCAGCTCAGAAAGCTTGTTTCTGACATTCTAACAGCTCAATTAGAGCATTTTAGTAATGAACAGTGTTCTTTGTCAAAACTGACATTCTCATCATCCACTGATGAACTTTGTCACAAAATGCAGTTTTCAGCTCAGAAAGCTTGTTTCTGACATTCTAACAGCTCATTAGAGCATTTTAGCAATGAACAGTGTTCTTTGTCAAAACTGACATTCTCATCATCCTCTGATGGACATTGTCACAAAATGATTTTTTTAGCCCAGGAAGCTTGTTTCTGTCATTCTAACATATCATCATATTGTTTTTATTCAGGACACATAAAAATGGTCCATAGCAACCACACAGTACAAAAAACAACTAACAATACAGGATAAGACACATACAATAAAATATTGACTACAAAAGTCAAAATTACACAATACACAAAAGTGTTCAAATGTTAACATACAGACTAGAACGCCAATGGTTCCACAGTTTTGAAGTGAACATAACCGCACTCAATGCAGGGTTCACTAATGTTGCAATGATGCTATTATGAGACACTGCCAATCTACACATACATCTGTACATGAGATTCCTGAGTACAGCAGGGCACTTGAATACATTAGCACTTACACACATTTGACTCGCACTGCAACATCGTGGCAATTTGAGCAGCAGCCTCAAACCATCATTATACGCCACATTGAGTTTCCGCATACTGCTTTTTTTATAGCGCCGCCACAAGTGGGCAGTGTACAACGGAGTACAGAAAGCTTTAAAAAGTGTGGTCTTCACAGATAGTGAACACATGCTAAATTTGCGGTTCAGCATATTAGCTTGTGCATACAACACACAGTACTGTCTATGAATGTCCCTATCATCAGACAAGTCATCAGTTATATAGTGTCCTAAGTATTTGACCTCAACACACACTCTAAGTAAGATACCAGACAGATAAAAAGCAGGAAATGAGAGTTTATTGTCCTCCCTGCTTCTAGCAATCATTATGTTACTCTTCTTAGAATTGAACGCAATATCAAACTCTGAGCCATATTGAGAACAGACCCTAAGTAGCTGCTGAAGGCCAGCACTATATGGACAAAGAATAACCAGGTCATCTGCGTACATTAGATGGTTGATGATGGAGTCCCCAACCATACAGCCTGTACCACAGTTATTTAGCAACTTTGATAGATCATCCATATAAATATTAAAGAGAAAGGGAGATAAGATGCTTCCCTGCCTAACTCCATTACTTACATTGAATGAGGCAGACATGGAGTTACCCCATTTCACATACATTGACTGATGGGCATACCAAAAGGCTAAGATTCTGACTAGATATTTGGGTGCCCCTCTGCTGTGCAATTTGTAGAATAGCTTCTCATGATTTACCCGATCAAAGGCTTTAGAGGCATCAATAAAGCACATAAAGATTGTGGAATTATGCTTATTATACAAGTCCAAAACCTCCTTTAGGGCATAAATACACATATCCGTGCCATGTTTAGGTTTGAAGCCAAACTTCAGCTCAATCAGAGCATTTTAGTAATGAAGAGTGTTCTTTGTCAAAACTGACATTCTCATCATCCACTGATGCACTTTGTCACAAAATGCAGTTTCCAGCTCAGAAAGCTTGTTTCTGACATTCTAACAGCTCAGTTAGAGCATTTTAGTAATGAAGAGTGTTCTTTGTCAATACTGACATTCTCATCATCCACTGATGCAATTTGTCACAAAATGTAGTTTTCAGCTCAGAAAGCTTGTTTCTGACATTCTAACACCTCAATCAGAGCATTTTAGTAATGAACAGTGTTCTTTGTCAAAACTGACATTCTCATCATCCACTGATGAACTGTGTCACAAAATGCAGTTTTCAGCTAAGCAAGCTTGTTTCTGACATTCTAACAGCTCAATTAGAGCATTTTAGTAATGAACAGTGTTCTTTGTCAAAACTGGCATTCTCATCATCCTCTGATGGACATTGTCACAAAATGACTTTTTTAGCCCAGAAAGCTTGTTTCTCTCATTCTAACAGCTCAATCAGAGCATTTTAGTAATGAAGAGTGTTCTTTGTCAAAACTGACATTCTCATCATCCACTGATGCACTCTGTCACAAAATGTAGTTCTCAGCTCAGAAAGCTTGTTTCTGACATTCTAACAGCTCAATTAGAGCATTTCAGTAATGAAGAGTGTTCTTTGTCAAAACTGACATTCTCATCATCCACTGATGCACTTTGTCACAAAATGCAGTTTTCAGCTCAGAAAGCTTGTTTCTGACATTCTAACAGCTCAATTAGAGTATTTCAGTAATGAAGAGTGTTCTTTGTCAAAACTGACATTCTCATCATCCACTGATGCACTTTGTCACAAAATGTAGTTCTCAGCTCAGAAAGCTTGTTTCTGACATTCTAACAGCTCAATTAGAGCATTTCAGTAATGAAGAGTGTTCTTTGTCAAAACTGACATTCTCATCATCCACTGATGAACTGTGTCACAAAATGCAGTTTTCAGCTAAGCAAGCTTGTTTCTGACATTCTAACAGCTCAATTAGAGCATTTTAGTAATGAACAGTGTTCTTTGTCAAAACTGGCATTCTCATCATCCTCTGATGGACATTGTCACAAAATGACTTTTTTAGCCCAGAAAGCTTGTTTCTCTCATTCTAACAGCTCAATCTGAGCATTTTAGTAATGAAGAGTGTTCTTTGTCAAAACTGACATTCTCATCATCCACTGATGCACTCTGTCACAAAATGTAGTTCTCAGCTCAGAAAGCTTGTTTCTGACATTCTAACAGCTCAATTAGAGCATTTCAGTAATGAAGAGTGTTCTTTGTCAAAACTGACATTCTCATCATCCACTGATGCACTTTGTCACAAAATGCAGTTTTCAGCTCAGAAAGCTTGTTTCTGACATTCTAACAGCTCAATTAGAGTATTTCAGTAATGAAGAGTGTTCTTTGTCAAAACTGACATTCTCATCATCCACTGATGCACTTTGTCACAAAATGTAGTTCTCAGCTCAGAAAGCTTGTTTCTGACATTCTAACAGCTCAATTAGAGCATTTCAGTAATGAAGAGTGTTCTTTGTCAAAACTGACATTCTCATCATCCACTGATGCACTTTGTCACAAAATGTAGTTCTCAGCTCAGAAAGCTTGTTTCTGACATTCTAACAGCTCAATTAGAGTATTTCAGTAATGAAGAGTGTTCTTTGTCAAAACTGACATTCTCATCATCCACTGATGCACTTTGTCACAAAATGCAGTTTTCAGCTCAGAAAGCTTGTTTCTGACATTCTAACAGCTCAATTAGAGCATTTTAGTAATGAACAGTGTTCTTTGTCAAAACTGACATTCTCATCATCCACTGATGCACTTTGTCACAAAATGCAGTTTTCAGCTCAGAAAGCTTGTTTCTGACATTCTAACAGCTCAATTAGAGCATTTCAGTAATGAACAGTGTTCTTTGTCAAAACTGACATTCTCATCATCTACTGATGAACTGTGTCACAAAATGCAGTTTTCAGCTCAGAAAGCTTGTTTCTGACATTCTAACAGCTCAATTAGAGCATTTTAGCAATGAACAGTGTTCTTTGTCAAAACTGACATTCTCATCATCCTCTGATGGACATTGTCACAAAATGATTTTTTTAGCCCAGGAAGCTTGTTTCTGTCATTCTAACAGCTCAATCAGAGCATTTTAGTAATGAAGAGTGTTCTTTGTCAAAACTGACATTCTCATCATCCACTGATGCACTGTGTCACAAAATGCAGTTTTCAGCTCCGAAAGCTTGTTTCTGACATTCTACCAGCTCAATTAGAGCATTTTAGTAATGGACAGTGTTCTTTGTCAAAACTGACATTCTCATCATCCACTGATGAACTGTGTCACAAAATGCAGTTTTCAGCTCAGAAAGCTTGTTTCTGACATTCTAACAGCTCAATTAGAGCATTTTAGTAATGAACAGTGTTCTTTGTCAAAACTGACATTCTCATCATCCTCTGATGCACTTTGTCACAAAATGCAGTTTTCAGCTCAGAAAGCTTGTTTCTGACATTCTAACAGCTCAATCAGAGCATTTTAGTAATGAAGAGTGTTCTTTGTCAAAACTGACATTCTCATCATCCACTGATGCACTCTGTCACAAAATGCCGTTTTCAGCTCAGAAAGCTTGTTTCTGACATTCTAACAGCTCAATTAGAGCATTTTAGTAATGAACAGTGTTCTTTGTCAAAACTGACATTCTCATCATCCACTGATGCACTTTGTCACAAAATGCAGTTTTCAGCTCAGAAAGCTTGTTTCTGACATTCTAACAGCTCAATTAGAGCATTTTAGCAATGAACAGTGTTCTTTGTCAAAACTGACATTCTCATCATCCACTGATGAACTGTTTCACAAAATGCAGTTTTCAGCTCAGAAAGCTTGTTTCTGACATTCTAACAGCTCAATCAGAGCATTTTAGTAATGAAGAGTGTTCTTTGTCAAAACTGACATTCTCATCATCCACTGATGCACTTTGTCACAAAATGCAGTTTCCAGCTCAGAAAGCTTGTTTCTGACATTCTAAAAGCTCAATTAGAGCATTTTAGTAATGAACAGTGTTCTTTGTCAATACTGACATTCTCATCATCCACTGATGCACTTTGTCACAAAATGCAGTTTTCAGCTCAGAAAGCTTGTTTCTGACATTCTAACAGCTCAATTAGAGCATTTTAGTAATGAACAGTGTTCTTTGTCAAAACTGACATTCTCATCATCCACTGATGAACTGTTTCACAAAATGCAGTTTTCAGCTCAGAAAGCTTGTTTCTGACATTCTAACAACTCAATCAGAGCATTTTTGTAATGAAGAGTGTTCTTTGTCAAAACTGACATTCTCATCATCCACTGATGCACTTTGTCACAAAATGCAGTTTCCAGCTCAGAAAGCTTGTTTCTGACATTCTAAAAGCTCAATTAGAGCATTTTAGTAATGAACAGTGTTCTTTGTCAATACTGACATTCTCATCATCCACTGATGCACTTTGTCACAAAATGCAGTTTTTAGCTCAGAAAGCTTGTTTCTGACATTCTAACAGCTCAATTAGAGCATTTTAGTAATGAACAGTGTTCTTTGTCAAAACTGACATTCTCATCATCCACTGATGCACTTTGTCACAAAATGTAGTTCTCAGCTCAGAAAGCTTGTTTCTGACATTCTAACAGCTCAATTAGAGCATTTCAGTAATGAACAGTGTTCTTTGTCAAAACTGACATTCTCATCATCTACTGATGAACTGTGTCACAAAATGCAGTTTTCAGCTCAGCAAGCTTGTTTCTGACATTCTAACAGCTCAATTAGAGCATTTTAGTAATGAACAGTGTTCTTTGTCAAAACTGACATTCTCATCATCCACTGATGCACTCTGTCACAAAATGCAGTTTTCAGCTCAGAAAGCTTGTTTCTGACATTCTAACAGCTCAATTAGAGCATTTTAGCAATGAACAGTGTTCTTTGTCAAAACTGACATTCTCATCATCCACTGATGAACTGTTTCACAAAATGCAGTTTTCAGCTCAGAAAGCTTGTTTCTGACATTCTAACAGCTCAATCAGAGCATTTTTGTAATGAAGAGTGTTCTTTGTCAAAACTGACATTCTCATCATCCACTGATGCACTTTGTCACAAAATGCAGTTTCCAGCTCAGAAAGCTTGTTTCTGACATTCTAAAAGCTCAATTAGAGCATTTTAGTAATGAACAGTGTTCTTTGTCAATACTGACATTCTCATCATCCACTGATGCACTTTGTCACAAAATGCAGTTTTCAGCTCAGAAAGCTTGTTTCTGACATTCTAACAGCTCAATTAGAGCATTTTAGTAATGAACAGTGTTCTTTGTCAAAACTGACATTCTCATCATCCACTGATGAACTGTTTCACAAAATGCAGTTTTCAGCTCAGAAAGCTTGTTTCTGACATTCTAACAACTCAATCAGAGCATTTTTGTAATGAAGAGTGTTCTTTGTCAAAACTGACATTCTCATCATCCACTGATGCACTTTGTCACAAAATGCAGTTTCCAGCTCAGAAAGCTTGTTTCTGACATTCTAAAAGCTCAATTAGAGCATTTTAGTAATGAACAGTGTTCTTTGTCAATACTGACATTCTCATCATCCACTGATGCACTTTGTCACAAAATGCAGTTTTTAGCTCAAAAAGCTTGTTTCTGACATTCTAACAGCTCAATTAGAGCATTTTAGTAATGAACAGTGTTCTTTGTCAAAACTGACATTCTCATCATCCACTGATGCACTTTGTCACAAAATGTAGTTCTCAGCTCAGAAAGCTTGTTTCTGACATTCTAACAGCTCAATTAGAGCATTTCAGTAATGAACAGTGTTCTTTGTCAAAACTGACATTCTCATCATCTACTGATGAACTGTGTCACAAAATGCAGTTTTCAGCTCAGCAAGCTTGTTTCTGACATTCTAACAGCTCAATTAGAGCATTTTAGTAATGAACAGTGTTCTTTGTCAAAACTGACATTCTCATCATCCACTGATGCACTCTGTCACAAAATGCAGTTTTCAGCTCAGAAAGCTTGTTTCTGACATTCTAACAGCTCAATTAGAGCATTTTAGTAATGGACAGTGTTCTTTGTCAAAACTGACATTCTCATCATCCACTGATAAACTGTGTCACAAAATGCAGTTTTCAGCTCAGAAAGCTTGTTTCTGACATTCTAACAGCTCAATTAGAGCATTTTAGTAATGAACAGTGTTCTTTGTCAATACTGACATTCTCATCATCCACTGATGCACTTTGTCACAAAATGCAGTTTTCAGCTCAGAAAGCTTGTTTCTGACATTCTAACAGCTCAATTAGAGTATTTCAGTAATGAAGAGTGTTCTTTGTCAAAACTGACATTCTCATCATCCACTGATGCACTTTGTCACAAAATGCAGTTTCCAGCTCAGAAAGCTTGTTTCTGACATTCTAAAAGCTCAATTAGAGCATTTTAGTAATGAACAGTGTTCTTTGTCAATACTGACATTCTCATCATCCACTGATGCACTTTGTCACAAAATGCAGTTTTCAGCTCAGAAAGCTTGTTTCTGACATTCTAACAGCTCAATTAGAGCATTTTAGTAATGAACAGTGTTCTTTGTCAAAACTGACATTCTCATCATCCACTGATGCACTTTGTCACAAAATGTAGTTCTCAGCTCAGAAAGCTTGTTTCTGACATTCTAACAGCTCAATTAGAGCATTTCAGTAATGAACAGTGTTCTTTGTCAAAACTGACATTCTCATCATCTACTGATGAACTGTGTCACAAAATGAGTTTTCAGCTCAGCAAGCTTGTTTCTGACATTCTAACAGCTCACTTAGAGCATTTTAGTAATGAACAGTGTTCTTTGTCAAAACTGACATTCTCATCATCCTCTGATGGACATTGTCACAAAATGATTTTTTTAGCCCAGAAAGCTTGTTTCTGTCATTCTAACAGCTCAATCAGAGCATTTTAGTAATGAAGAGTGTTCTTTGTCAAAACTGACATTCTCATCATCCACTGATGCACTCTGTCACAAAATGCAGTTTTCAGCTCAGAAAGCTTGTTTCTGACATTCTAACAGCTCAATCAGAGCATTTTAGTAATGAAGAGTGTTTTTTGTCAAAACTGACATTCTCATCATCCACTGATGCACTCTGTCACAAAATGCCGTTTTCAGCTCAGAAAGCTTGTTTCTGACATTCTAACAGCTCAATTAGAGCATTTTAGTAATGAACAGTGTTCTTTGTCAAAACTGACATTCTCATCATCCACTGATGCACTCTGTCACAAAATGCAGTTTTCAGCTCAGAAAGCTTGTTTCTGACATTCTAACAGCTCAATTAGAGCATTTTAGTAATGAACAGTGTTCTTTGTCAAAACTGACATTCTCATCATCCACTGATGAATTGTTTCACAAAATGCAGTTTTCAGCTCAGAAAGCTTGTTTCTGACATTCTAACAACTCAATCAGAGCATTTTAGTAATGAAGAGTGTTCTTTGTCAAAACTGACATTCTCATCATCCACTGATGCACTTTGTCACAAAATGCAGTTTCCAGCTCAGAAAGCTTGTTTCTGACATTCTAAAAGCTCAATTAGAGCATTTTAGTAATGAACAGTGTTCTTTGTCAATAATGACATTCTCATCATCCACTGATGCACTTCGTCACAAATGCAGTTTTCAGCTCAGAAAGCTTGTTTCTGACATTCTAACAGCTCAATTAGAGCATTTTAGCAATGAACAGTGTTCTTTGTCAAAACTGACATTCTCATCATCCTCTGATGGACATTGTCACAAAATGATTTTTTTAGCCCAGGAAGCTTGTTTCTGTCATTCTAACAGCTCAATCAGAGCATTTTAGTAATGAAAAGTGTTCTTTGTCAAAACTGACATTCTCATCATCCACTGATGCACTGTGTCACAAAATGCAGTTTTCATTTCCGAAAGCTTGTTTCTGACATTCTACCAGCTCAATTAGAGCATTTTAGTAATGGACAGTGTTCTTTGTCAAAACTGACATTCTCATCATCCACTGATGAACTGTGTCACAAAATGCAGTTTTCAGCTCAGAAAGCTTTTTTCTGACATTCTAACAGCTCAATTAGAGCATTTTAGTAATGGACAGTGTTCTTTGTCAAAACTGACATTCTCATCATCCACTGATGAACTGTGTCACAAAATGCAGTTTTCAGCTCAGAAAGCTTGTTTCTGACATTCTAACAGCTCAATTAGAGCATTTTAGTAATGAACAGTGTTCTTTGTCAATAATGACATTCTCATCATCCACTGATGCACTTTGTCACAAAATGCAGTTTTCAGCTCAGAAAGCTTGTTTCTGACATTCTAACAGCTCAATTAGAGCATTTTAGTAATGAACAGTGTTCTTTGTCAAAACTGACATTCTTATCATCCACTGATGCACTTTGTCACAAAATGTAGTTCTCAGCTCAGAAAGCTTGTTTCTGACATTCTAACAGCTCAATTAGAGCATTTCAGTAATGAACAGTGTTCTTTGTCAAAACTGACATTCTCATCATCTACTGATGAACTGTGTCACAAAATGCAGTTTTCAGCTCAGCAAGCTTGTTTCTGACATTCTAACAGCTCACTTAGAGCATTTTAGTAATGAACAGTGTTCTTTGTCAAAACTGACATTCGCATCATCCTCTGATGGACATTGTCACAAAATGATTTTTTTAGCCCAGAAAGCTTGTTTCTGTCATTCTAACAGCTCAATCAGAGCATTTTAGTAATGAAGAGTGTTCTTTGTCAAAACTGACATTCTCATCATCCTCTGATGCACTTTGTCAGAAAATGCAGTTTTCAGCTCAGAAAGCTTGTTTCTGACATTCTAACAGCTCAATTAGAGCATTTTAGCAATGAACAGTGTTCTTTGTCAAAACTGACATTCTCATCATCCTCTGATGGACATTGTCACAAAATGATTTTTTTAGCCCAGGAAGCTTGTTTCTGTCATTCTAACAGCTCAATCAGAGCATTTTAGTAATGAAGAGTGTTCTTTGTCAAAACTGACATTCTCATCATCCACTGATGCACTGTGTCACAAAATGCAGTTTTCATTTCCGAAAGCTTGTTTCTGACATTCTACCAGCTCAATTAGAGCATTTTAGTAATGGACAGTGTTCTTTGTCAAAACTGACATTCTCATCATCCACTGATGAACTGTGTCACAAAATGCAGTTTTCAGCTCAGAAAGCTTTTTTCTGACATTCTAACAGCTCAATTAGAGCATTTTAGTAATGGACAGTGTTCTTTGTCAAAACTGACATTCTTATCATCCACTGATGAACTGTGTCACAAAATGCAGTTTTCAGCTCAGAAAGCTTGTTTCTGACATTCTAAAAGCTCAATTAGAGCATTTTAGTAATGAACAGTGTTCTTTGTCAAAACTGACATTCTCATCATCCACTGATGCACTTTGTCACAAAATGCAGTTTTCAGCTCAGAAAGCTTGTTTCTGACATTCTAACAGCTCAATTAGAGCATTTTAGTAATGAACAGTGTTCTTTGTCAATACTGACATTCTCATCATCCACTGATGCACTTTGTCACAAAATGCAGTTTTCAGCTCAGAAAGCTTGTTTCTGACATTCTAACAGCTCAATTAGAGCATTTTAGTAATGAACAGTGTTCTTTGTCAAAACTGACATTCTCATCATCCACTGATGCACTTTGTCACAAAATGTAGTTCTCAGCTCAGAAAGCTTGTTTCTGACATTCTAACAGCTCAATCAGAGCATTTTAGTAATGAAGAGTGTTCTTTGTCAAAACTGACATTCTCATCATCTACTGATGAACTGTGTCACAAAATGCAGTTTTCAGCTCAGAAAGCTTGTTTCTGACATTCTAAAAGCTCAATTAGAGCATTTTAGTAATGAACAGTGTTCTTTGTCAATAATGACATTCTCATCATCCACTGATGCACTTTGTCACAAAATGTAGTTCTCAGCTCAGAAAGCTTGTTTCTGACATTCTAACAGCTCAATTAGAGCATTTCAGTAATGAACAGTGTTCTTTGTCAAAACTGACATTCTCATCATCTACTGATGAACTGTGTCACAAAATGCAGTTTTCAGCTCAGCAAGCTTGTTTCTGACATTCTAACAGCTCACTTAGAGCATTTTAGTAATGAACAGTGTTCTTTGTCAAAACTGACATTCTCATCATCCTCTGATGGACATTGTCACAAAATGATTTTTTTAGCCCAGAAAGCTTGTTTCTGTCATTCTAACAGCTCAATCAGAGCATTTTAGTAATGAAGAGTGTTCTTTGTCAAAACTGACATTCTCATCATCCTCTGATGGACATTGTCACAAAATGCAGTTTTCAGCTCAGAAAGCTTGTTTCTGACATTCTAACAGCTCAATTAGAGCATTTTAGTAATGAACAGTGTTCTTTGTCAAAACTGACATTCTCATCATCCACTGATGAACTTTGTCACAAAATGCAGTTTTCAGCTCAGAAAGCTTGTTTCTGACATTCTAACAGCTCAATTAGAGCATTTTAGCAATGAACAGTGTTCTTTGTCAAAACTGACATTCTCATCATCCTCTGATGGACATTGTCACAAAATGATTTTTTTAGCCCAGGAAGCTTGTTTCTGTCATTCTAACAGCTCAATCAGAGCATTTTAGTAATGAAGAGTGTTCTTTGTCAAAACTGACATTCTCATCATCCACTGATGAACTGTGTCACAAAATGCAGTTTCCAGCTCAGAAAGCTTGTTTCTGACATTCTAACAGCTCAGTTAGAGCATTTTAATAATGAACAGTGTTCTTTGTCAATACTGACATTCTCATCATCCACTGATGCAATTTGTCACAAAATGCAGTTTCCAGCTCAGAAAGCTTGTTTCTGACATTCTAACACCTCAATCAGAGCATTTTAGTAATGAACAGTGTTCTTTGTCAAAACTGACATTCTCATCATCCACTGATGAACTGTGTCACAAAATGCAGTTTTCAGCTAAGCAAGCTTGTTTCTGACATTCTAACAGCTCAATTAGAGCATTTTAGTAATGAACAGTGTTCTTTGTCAAAACTGACATTCTCATCATCCTCTGATGGACATTGTCACAAAATGATATTTTTAGCCCAGGAAGCTTGTTTCTGACATTCTAACAGCTCAGTTAGAGCATTTTAATAATGAACAGTGTTCTTTGTCAATACTGACATTCTCATCATCCACTGATGCAATTTGTCACAAAATGTAGTTTTCAGCTCAGAAAGCTTGTTTCTGACATTCTAACACCTCAATCAGAGCATTTTAGTAATGAACAGTGTTCTTTGTCAAAACTGACATTCTCATCATCCACTGATGAACTGTGTCACAAAATGCAGTTTTCAGCTAAGCAAGCTTGTTTCTGACATTCTAACAGCTCAATTAGAGCATTTTAGTAATGAACAGTGTTCTTTGTCAAAACTGACATTCTCATCATCCTCTGATGGACATTGTCACAAAATGACTTTTTTAGCCCAGAAAGCTTGTTTCTCTCATTCTAACAGCTCAATCAGAGCATTTTAGTAATGAAGAGTGTTCTTTGTCAAAACTGACATTCTCATCATCCACTGATGCACTCTGTCACAAAATGCAGTTTTCAGCTCAGAAAGCTTGTTTCTGACATTCTAACAGCTCAATTAGAGCATTTTAGTAATGAACAGTGTTCTTTGTCAAAACTGACATTCTCATCATCCACTGATGCACTTTGTCACAAAATGTAGTTCTCAGCTCAGAAAGCTTGTTTCTGACATTCTAACAGCTCAATTAGAGCATTTTAGTAATGAACAGTGTTCTTTGTCAAAACTGACATTCTCATCATCCACTGATGCACTTTGTCACAAAATGCAGTTTTCAGCTCAGAAAGCTTGTTTCTGACATTCTAACAGCTCAATTAGAGCATTTCAGTAATGAACAGTGTTCTTTGTCAAAACTGACATTCTCATCATCTACTGATGAACTGTGTCACAAAATGCAGTTTTCAGCTCAGAAAGCTTGTTTCTGACATTCTAACAGCTCAATTAGAGCATTTTAGCAATGAACAGTGTTCTTTGTCAAAACTGACATTCTCATCATCCTCTGATGGACATTGTCACAAAATGATTTTTTTAGGCCAGGAAGCTTGTTTCTGTCATTCTAACAGCTCAATCAGAGCATTTTAGTAATGAAGAGTGTTCTTTGTCAAAACTGACATTCTCATCATCCACTGATGCACTGTGTCACAAAATGCAGTTTTCAGCTCCGAAAGCTTGTTTCTGACATTCTACCAGCTCAATTAGAGCATTTTAGTAATGGACAGTGTTCTTTGTCAAAACTGACATTCTCATCATCCACTGATGAACTGTGTCACAAAATGCAGTTTTCAGCTCAGAAAGCTTGTTTCTGACATTCTAACAGCTCAATTAGAGCATTTTAGTAATGAACAGTGTTCTTTGTCAAAACTGACATTCTCATCATCCTCTGATGCACTTTGTCACAAAATGCAGTTTTCAGCTCATAAAGCTTGTTTCTGACATTCTAACAGCTCAATCAGAGCATTTTAGTAATGAAGAGTGTTCTTTGTCAAAACTGACATTCTCATCATCCACTGATGCACTTTGTCACAAATGCAGTTTTCAGCTCAGAAAGCTTGTTTCTGACATTCTAACAGCTCAATTAGAGCATTTTAGTAATGAACAGTGTTCTTTGTCAAAACTGACATTCTCATCATCCACTGATGCACTTTGTCACAAAATGCAGTTTTCAGCTCAGAAAGCTTGTTTCTGACATTCTAACAGCTCAATTAGAGCATTTCAGTAATGAACAGTGTTCTTTGTCAAAACTGACATTCTCATCATCTACTGATGAACTGTGTCACAAAATGCAGTTTTCAGCTCAGAAAGCTTGTTTCTGACATTCTAACAGCTCAATTAGAGCATTTTAGCAATGAACAGTGTTCTTTGTCAAAACTGACATTCTCATCATCCTCTGATGGACATTGTCACAAAATGATTTTTTTTAGCCCAGGAAGCTTGTTTCTGTCATTCTAACAGCTCAATCAGAGCATTTTAGTAATGAAGAGTGTTCTTTGTCAAAACTGACATTCTCATCATCCACTGATGCACTGTGTCACAAAATGCAGTTTTCAGCTCCGAAAGCTTGTTTCTGACATTCTACCAGCTCAATTAGAGCATTTTAGTAATGGACAGTGTTCTTTGTCAAAACTGACATTCTCATCATCCACTGATGAACTGTGTCACAAAATGCAGTTTTCAGCTCAGAAAGCTTGTTTCTGACATTCTAACAGCTCAATTAGAGCATTTTAGTAATGAACAGTGTTCTTTGTCAAAACTGACATTCTCATCATCCTCTGATGCACTTTGTCACAAAATGCAGTTTTCAGCTCAGAAAGCTTGTTTCTGACATTCTAACAGCTCAATCAGAGCATTTTTGTAATGAAGAGTGTTCTTTGTCAAAACTGACATTCTCATCATCCACTGATGCACTCTGTCACAAAATACCGTTTTCAGCTCAGAAAGCTTGTTTCTGACATTCTAACAGCTCAATTAGAGCATTTTAGTAATGAACAGTGTTCTTTGTCAAAACTGACATTCTCATCATCCACTGATGCACTCTGTCACAAAATGCAGTTTTCAGCTCAGAAAGCTTGTTTCTGACATTCTAACAGCTCAATTAGAGCATTTTAGTAATGAACAGTGTTCTTTGTCAAAACTGACATTCTCATCATCCACTGATGAACTGTTTCACAAAATGCAGTTTTCAGCTCAGAAAGCTTGTTTCTGACATTCTAACAACTCAATCAGAGCATTTTAGTAATAAAGAGTGTTCTTTGTCAATACTGACATTCTCATCATCCACTGATGCAATTTGTCACAAAATGTAGTTTTCAGCTCAGAAATCTTGTTTCTGACATTCTAACACCTCAATCAGAGCATTTTAGTAATGAACAGTGTTCTTTGTCAAAACTGACATTCTCATCATCCACTGATGCACTTTGTCACAAAATGTAGTTCTCAGCTCAGAAAGCTTGTTTCTGACATTCTAACAGCTCAATTAGAGCATTTCAGTAATGAAGAGTGTTCTTTGTCAAAACTGACATTCTCATCATCTACTGATGCACTTTGTCACAAAATGCAGTTTTCAGCTCAGAAAGCTTGTTTCTGACATTCTAACAGCTCAATTAGAGCATTTTAGTAATGAACAGTGTTCTTTGTCAAAACTGACATTCTCATCATCCACTGATGCACTTTGTCACAAAATGCAGTTTTCAGCTCAGAAAGCTTGTTTCTGACATTCTAACAGCTCAATTAGAGCATTTCAGTAATGAACAGTGTTCTTTGTCAAAACTGACATTCTCATCATCTACTGATGAACTGTGTCACAAAATGCAGTTTTCAGCTCAGAAAGCTTGTTTCTGACATTCTAACAGCTCAATTAGAGCATTTTAGCAATGAACAGTGTTCTTTGTCAAAACTGACATTCTCATCATCCTCTGATGCACTTTGTCACAAAATGCAGTTTTCAGCTCATAAAGCTTGTTTCTGACATTCTAACAGCTCAATCAGAGCATTTTAGTAATGAAGAGTGTTCTTTGTCAAAACTGACATTCTCATCATCCACTGATGCACTTTGTCACAAATGCAGTTTTCAGCTCAGAAAGCTTGTTTCTGACATTCTAACAGCTCAATTAGAGCATTTTAGTAATGAACAGTGTTCTTTGTCAAAACTGACATTCTCATCATCCACTGATGCACTTTGTCACAAAATGCAGTTTTCAGCTCAGAAAGCTTGTTTCTGACATTCTAACAGCTCAATTAGAGCATTTCAGTAATGAACAGTGTTCTTTGTCAAAACTGACATTCTCATCATCTACTGATGAACTGTGTCACAAAATGCAGTTTTCAGCTCAGAAAGCTTGTTTCTGACATTCTAACAGCTCAATTAGAGCATTTTAGCAATGAACAGTGTTCTTTGTCAAAACTGACATTCTCATCATCCTCTGATGGACATTGTCACAAAATGATTTTTTTTAGCCCAGGAAGCTTGTTTCTGTCATTCTAACAGCTCAATCAGAGCATTTTAGTAATGAAGAGTGTTCTTTGTCAAAACTGACATTCTCATCATCCACTGATGCACTGTGTCACAAAATGCAGTTTTCAGCTCCGAAAGCTTGTTTCTGACATTCTACCAGCTCAATTAGAGCATTTTAGTAATGGACAGTGTTCTTTGTCAAAACTGACATTCTCATCATCCACTGATGAACTGTGTCACAAAATGCAGTTTTCAGCTCAGAAAGCTTGTTTCTGACATTCTAACAGCTCAATTAGAGCATTTTAGTAATGAACAGTGTTCTTTGTCAAAACTGACATTCTCATCATCCTCTGATGCACTTTGTCACAAAATGCAGTTTTCAGCTCAGAAAGCTTGTTTCTGACATTCTAACAGCTCAATCAGAGCATTTTTGTAATGAAGAGTGTTCTTTGTCAAAACTGACATTCTCATCATCCACTGATGCACTCTGTCACAAAATACCGTTTTCAGCTCAGAAAGCTTGTTTCTGACATTCTAACAGCTCAATTAGAGCATTTTAGTAATGAACAGTGTTCTTTGTCAAAACTGACATTCTCATCATCCACTGATGAACTGTTTCACAAAATAAAGTTTTCAGCTCAGAAAGCTTGTTTCTGACATTCTAACAACTCAATCAGAGCATTTTAGTAATAAAGAGTGTTCTTTGTCAATACTGACATTCTCATCATCCACTGATGCAATTTGTCACAAAATGTAGTTTTCAGCTCAGAAATCTTGTTTCTGACATTCTAACACCTCAATCAGAGCATTTTAGTAATGAACAGTGTTCTTTGTCAAAACTGACATTCTCATCATCCACTGATGCACTTTGTCACAAAATGTAGTTCTCAGCTCAGAAAGCTTGTTTCTGACATTCTAACAGCTCAATTAGAGCATTTCAGTAATGAAGAGTGTTCTTTGTCAAAACTGACATTCTCATCATCTACTGATGCACTTTGTCACAAAATGCAGTTTTCAGCTCAGAAAGCTTGTTTCTGACATTCTAACAGCTCAATTAGAGCATTTTAGTAATGAACAGTGTTCTTTGTCAAAACTGACATTCTCATCATCCACTGATGCACTTTGTCACAAAATGCAGTTTTCAGCTCAGAAAGCTTGTTTCTGACATTCTAACAGCTCAATTAGAGCATTTCAGTAATGAACAGTGTTCTTTGTCAAAACTGACATTCTCATCATCTACTGATGAACTGTGTCACAAAATGCAGTTTTCAGCTTAGAAAGCTTGTTTCTGACATTCTAACAGCTCAATTAGAGCATTTTAGCAATGAACAGTGTTCTTTGTCAAAACTGACATTCTCATCATCCTCTGATGCACTTTGTCACAAAATGCAGTTTTCAGCTCAGAAAGCTTGTTTCTGACATTCTAACAGCTCAATCAGAGCATTTTAGTAATGAAGAGTGTTTTTTGTCAAAACTGACATTCTCATCATCCACTGATGCACTCTGTCACAAAATGCCGTTTTCAGCTCAGAAAGCTTGTTTCTGACATTCTAACAGCTCAATCAGAGCATTTTAGTAATGAACAGTGTTCTTTGTCAAAACTGACATTCTCATCATCCACTGATGCACTCTGTCACAAAATGCCGTTTTCAGCTCAGAAAGCTTGTTTCTGACATTCTAACAGCTCAATTAGAGCATTTTAGTAATGAACAGTGTTCTTTGTCAAAACTGACATTCTCATCATCCACTGATGCACTCTGTCACAAAATGCAGTTTTCAGCTCAGAAAGCTTGTTTCTGACATTCTAACAGCTCAATTAGAGCATTTTAGTAATGAACAGTGTTCTTTGTCAAAACTGACATTCTCATCATCCACTGATGAACTATTTCACAAAATGCAGTTTTCAGCTCAGAAAGATTGTTTCTGACATTCTAACAACTCAATCAGAGCATTTTAGTAATAAAGAGTGTTCTTTGTCAAAACTGACATTCTCATCATCCTCTGATGGACATTGTCACAAAATGATATTTTTAGCCCAGGAAGCTTGTTTCTGACATTCTAACAGCTCAGTTAGAGCATTTTAATAATGAACAGTGTTCTTTGTCAATACTGACATTCTCATCATCCACTGATGCAATTTGTCACAAAATGTAGTTTTCAGCTCAGAAATCTTGTTTCTGACATTCTAACACCTCAATCAGAGCATTTTAGTAATGAACAGTGTTCTTTGTCAAAACTGACATTCTCATCATCCACTGATAAACTGTGTCACAAAATGCAGTTTTCAGCTAAGCAAGCTTGTTTCTGACATTCTAACAGCTCAATTAGAGCATTTTAGTAATGAACAGTGTTCTTTGTCAAAACTGACATTCTCATCATCCTCTGATGGACATTGTCACAAAATGACTTTTTTAGCCCAGAAAGCTTGTTTCTCTCATTCTAACAGCTCAATCAGAGCATTTTAGTAATGAAGAGTGTTCTTTGTCAAAACTGACATTCTCATCATCCACTGATGCACTCTGTCACAAAATGCAGATTTCAGCTCAGAAAGCTTGTTTCTGACATTCTAACAGCTCAATTAGAGCATTTTAGTAATGAACAGTGTTCTTTGTCAAAACTGACATTCTCATCATCCACTGATGCACTTTGTCACAAAATGTAGTTCTCAGCTCAGAAAGCTTGTTTCTGACATTCTAACAGCTCAATTAGAGCATTTCAGTAATGAAGAGTGTTCTTTGTCAAAACTGACATTCTCATCATCTACTGATGCACTTTGTCACAAAATGCAGTTTTCAGCTCAGAAAGCTTGTTTCTGACATTCTAACAGCTCAATTAGAGCATTTTAGTAATGAACAGTGTTCTTTGTCAAAACTGACATTCTCATCATCCACTGATGCACTTTGTCACAAATGCAGTTTTCAGCTCAGAGAGCATGTTTCTGACATTCTAACAGCTCAATTAGAGCATTTTAGTAATGAACAGTGTTCTTTGTCAAAACTGACATTCTCATCATCCACTGATGCACTTTGTCACAAAATGCAGTTTTCAGCTCAGAAAGCTTGTTTCTGACATTCTAACAGCTCAATTAGAGCATTTCAGTAATGAACAGTGTTCTTTGTCAAAACTGACATTCTCATCATCTACTGATGCACTTTGTCACAAAATGCAGTTTTCAGCTCAGAAAGCTTGTTTCTGACATTCTAACAGCTCAATTAGAGCATTTTAGTAATGAACAGTGTTCTTTGTCAAAACTGACATTCTCATCATCCACTGATGCACTTTGTCACAAATGCAGTTTTCAGCTCAGAAAGCTTGTTTCTGACATTCTAACAGCTCAATTAGAGCATTTTAGTAATGAACAGTGTTCTTTGTCAAAACTGACATTCTCATCATCCTCTGATGGACATTGTCACAAAATGATTTTTTTAGCCCAGGAAGCTTGTTTCTGTCATTCTAACAGCTCAATCAGAGCATTTTAGTAATGAACAGTGTTCTTTGTCAAAACTGACATTTTCATCATCCTCTGATGCACTTTGTCACAAAATGCAGTTTTCAGCTCAGAAAGCTTGTTTCTGACATTCTAACAGCTCAATCAGAGCATTTTAGTAATGAACAGTGTTCTTTGTCAAAACTGACATTCTCATCATCTACTGATGAACTGTGTCACAAAATGCAGTTTTCAGCTCAGAAAGCTTGTTTCTGACATTCTAACAGCTCAATTAGAGCATTTTAGCAATGAACAGTGTTCTTTGTCAAAACTGACATTCTCATCATCCTCTGATGGACATTGTCACAAAATGATTTTTTTAGCCCAGGAAGCTTGTTTCTGTCATTCTAACAGCTCAATCAGAGCATTTTAGTAATGAAGAGTGTTCTTTGTCAAAACTGACATTCTCATCATTCACTGATGCACTGTGTCACAAAATGCAGTTTTCAGCTCCGAAAGCTTGTTTCTGACATTCTACCAGCTCAATTAGAGCATTTTAGTAATGGACAGTGTTCTTTGTCAAAACTGACATTCTCATCATCCACTGATGCACTTTGTCACAAAATGCAGTTTTCAGCTCATAAAGCTTGTTTCTGACATTCTAACAGCTCAATCAGAGCATTTTAGTAATGAAGAGTGTTCTTTGTCAAAACTGACATTCTCATCATCCACTGATGCACTTTGTCACAAATGCAGTTTTCAGCTCAGAAAGCTTGTTTCTGACATTCTAACAGCTCAATTAGAGCATTTTAGTAATGAACAGTGTTCTTTGTCAAAACTGACATTCTCATCATCCACTGATGCACTTTGTCACAAAATGCAGTTTTCAGCTCAGAAAGCTTGTTTCTGACATTCTAACAGCTCAATTAGAGCATTTCAGTAATGAACAGTGTTCTTTGTCAAAACTGACATTCTCATCATCTACTGATGAACTGTGTCACAAAATGCAGTTTTCAGCTCAGAAAGCTTGTTTCTGACATTCTAACAGCTCAATTAGAGCATTTTAGCAATGAACAGTGTTCTTTGTCAAAACTGACATTCTCATCATCCTCTGATGGACATTGTCACAAAATGATTTTTTTTAGCCCAGGAAGCTTGTTTCTGTCATTCTAACAGCTCAATCAGAGCATTTTAGTAATGAAGAGTGTTCTTTGTCAAAACTGACATTCTCATCATCCACTGATGCACTGTGTCACAAAATGCAGTTTTCAGCTCCGAAAGCTTGTTTCTGACATTCTACCAGCTCAATTAGAGCATTTTAGTAATGGACAGTGTTCTTTGTCAAAACTGACATTCTCATCATCCACTGATGAACTGTGTCACAAAATGCAGTTTTCAGCTCAGAAAGCTTGTTTCTGACATTCTAACAGCTCAATTAGAGCATTTTAGTAATGAACAGTGTTCTTTGTCAAAACTGACATTCTCATCATCCTCTGATGCACTTTGTCACAAAATGCAGTTTTCAGCTCAGAAAGCTTGTTTCTGACATTCTAACAGCTCAATCAGAGCATTTTTGTAATGAAGAGTGTTCTTTGTCAAAACTGACATTCTCATCATCCACTGATGCACTCTGTCACAAAATACCGTTTTCAGCTCAGAAAGCTTGTTTCTGACATTCTAACAGCTCAATTAGAGCATTTTAGTAATGAACAGTGTTCTTTGTCAAAACTGACATTCTCATCATCCACTGATGCACTCTGTCACAAAATGCAGTTTTCAGCTCAGAAAGCTTGTTTCTGACATTCTAACAGCTCAATTAGAGCATTTTAGTAATGAACAGTGTTCTTTGTCAAAACTGACATTCTCATCATCCACTGATGAACTGTTTCACAAAATGCAGTTTTCAGCTCAGAAAGCTTGTTTCTGACATTCTAACAACTCAATCAGAGCATTTTAGTAATAAAGAGTGTTCTTTGTCAATACTGACATTCTCATCATCCACTGATGCAATTTGTCACAAAATGTAGTTTTCAGCTCAGAAATCTTGTTTCTGACATTCTAACACCTCAATCAGAGCATTTTAGTAATGAACAGTGTTCTTTGTCAAAACTGACATTCTCATCATCCACTGATGCACTTTGTCACAAAATGTAGTTCTCAGCTCAGAAAGCTTGTTTCTGACATTCTAACAGCTCAATTAGAGCATTTCAGTAATGAAGAGTGTTCTTTGTCAAAACTGACATTCTCATCATCTACTGATGCACTTTGTCACAAAATGCAGTTTTCAGCTCAGAAAGCTTGTTTCTGACATTCTAACAGCTCAATTAGAGCATTTTAGTAATGAACAGTGTTCTTTGTCAAAACTGACATTCTCATCATCCACTGATGCACTTTGTCACAAAATGCAGTTTTCAGCTCAGAAAGCTTGTTTCTGACATTCTAACAGCTCAATTAGAGCATTTCAGTAATGAACAGTGTTCTTTGTCAAAACTGACATTCTCATCATCTACTGATGAACTGTGTCACAAAATGCAGTTTTCAGCTCAGAAAGCTTGTTTCTGACATTCTAACAGCTCAATTAGAGCATTTTAGCAATGAACAGTGTTCTTTGTCAAAACTGACATTCTCATCATCCTCTGATGCACTTTGTCACAAAATGCAGTTTTCAGCTCAGAAAGCTTGTTTCTGACATTCTAACAGCTCAATCAGAGCATTTTAGTAATGAAGAGTGTTTTTTGTCAAAACTGACATTCTCATCATCCACTGATGCACTCTGTCACAAAATGCCGTTTTCAGCTCAGAAAGCTTGTTTCTGACATTCTAACAGCTCAATCAGAGCATTTTAGTAATGAACAGTGTTCTTTGTCAAAACTGACATTCTCATCATCCACTGATGCACTCTGTCACAAAATGCCGTTTTCAGCTCAGAAAGCTTGTTTCTGACATTCTAACAGCTCAATTAGAGCATTTTAGTAATGAACAGTGTTCTTTGTCAAAACTGACATTCTCATCATCCACTGATGCACTCTGTCACAAAATGCAGTTTTCAGCTCAGAAAGCTTGTTTCTGACATTCTAACAGCTCAATTAGAGCATTTTAGTAATGAACAGTGTTCTTTGTCAAAACTGACATTCTCATCATCCACTGATGAACTGTTTCACAAAATGCAGTTTTCAGCTCAGAAAGATTGTTTCTGACATTCTAACAACTCAATCAGAGCATTTTAGTAATAAAGAGTGTTCTTTGTCAAAACTGACATTCTCATCATCCTCTGATGGACATTGTCACAAAATGATATTTTTAGCCCAGGAAGCTTGTTTCTGACATTCTAACAGCTCAGTTAGAGCATTTTAATAATGAACAGTGTTCTTTGTCAATACTGACATTCTCATCATCCACTGATGCAATTTGTCACAAAATGTAGTTTTCAGCTCAGAAATCTTGTTTCTGACATTCTAACACCTCAATCAGAGCATTTTAGTAATGAACAGTGTTCTTTGTCAAAACTGACATTCTCATCATCCACTGATGAACTGTGTCACAAAATGCAGTTTTCAGCTAAGCAAGCTTGTTTCTGACATTCTAACAGCTCAATTAGAGCATTTTAGTAATGAACAGTGTTCTTTGTCAAAACTGACATTCTCATCATCCTCTGATGGACATTGTCACAAAATGACTTTTTTAGCCCAGAAAGCTTGTTTCTCTCATTCTAACAGCTCAATCAGAGCATTTTAGTAATGAAGAGTGTTCTTTGTCAAAACTGACATTCTCATCATCCACTGATGCACTCTGTCACAAAATGCAGATTTCAGCTCAGAAAGCTTGTTTCTGACATTCTAACAGCTCAATTAGAGCATTTTAGTAATGAACAGTGTTCTTTGTCAAAACTGACATTCTCATCATCCACTGATGCACTTTGTCACAAAATGTAGTTCTCAGCTCAGAAAGCTTGTTTCTGACATTCTAACAGCTCAATTAGAGCATTTCAGTAATGAAGAGTGTTCTTTGTCAAAACTGACATTCTCATCATCTACTGATGCACTTTGTCACAAAATGCAGTTTTCAGCTCAGAAAGCTTGTTTCTGACATTCTAACAGCTCAATTAGAGCATTTTAGTAATGAACAGTGTTCTTTGTCAAAACTGAAATTCTCATCATCCACTGATGCACTTTGTCACAAATGCAGTTTTCAGCTCAGAGAGCTTGTTTCTGACATTCTAACAGCTCAATTAGAGCATTTTAGTAATGAACAGTGTTCTTTGTCAAAACTGACATTCTCATCATCCACTGATGCACTTTGTCACAAAATGCAGTTTTCAGCTCAGAAAGCTTGTTTCTGACATTCTAACAGCTCAATTAGAGCATTTCAGTAATGAACAGTGTTCTTTGTCAAAACTGACATTCTCATCATCTACTGATGCACTTTGTCACAAAATGCAGTTTTCAGCTCAGAAAGCTTGTTTCTGACATTCTAACAGCTCAATTAGAGCATTTTAGTAATGAACAGTGTTCTTTGTCAAAACTGACATTCTCATCATCCACTGATGCACTTTGTCACAAATGCAGTTTTCAGCTCAGAAAGCTTGTTTCTGACATTCTAACAGCTCAATTAGAGCATTTTAGTAATGAACAGTGTTCTTTGTCAAAACTGACATTCTCATCATCCTCTGATGGACATTGTCACAAAATGATTTTTTTAGCCCAGGAAGCTTGTTTCTGTCATTCTAACAGCTCAATCAGAGCATTTTAGTAATGAACAGTGTTCTTTGTCAAAACTGACATTTTCATCATCCTCTGATGCACTTTGTCACAAAATGCAGTTTTCAGCTCAGAAAGCTTGTTTCTGACATTCTAACAGCTCAATCAGAGCATTTTAGTAATGAAGAGTGTTTTTTGTCAAAACTGACATTCTCATCATCCACTGATGCACTCTGTCACAAAATGCCGTTTTCAGCTCAGAAAGCTTGTTTCTGATATTCTAACAGCTCAATTAGAGCATTTTAGTAATGAACAGTGTTCTTTGTCAAAACTGACATTCTCATCATCCACTG
The DNA here is from genome assembly GCF_947034865.1 of Barbatula barbatula. NCBI lineage: Eukaryota > Metazoa > Chordata > Actinopteri > Cypriniformes > Nemacheilidae > Barbatula > Barbatula barbatula. The sequence goes on along the minus strand of NC_136782.1, from coordinate 2,109,339 downwards.
ATGCACTCTGTCACAAAATGCAGTTTTCAGCTCAGAAAGCTTGTTTCTGACATTCTAACAGCTCAATTAGAGCATTTTAGTAATGAACAGTGTTCTTTGTCAAAACTGACATTCTCATCATCCACTGATGAATTGTTTCACAAAATGCAGTTTTCAGCTCAGAAAGCTTGTTTCTGACATTCTAACAACTCAATCAGAGCATTTTAGTAATGAAGAGTGTTCTTTGTCAAAACTGACATTCTCATCATCCACTGATGCACTTTGTCACAAAATGCAGTTTCCAGCTCAGAAAGCTTGTTTCTGACATTCTAAAAGCTCAATTAGAGCATTTTAGTAATGAACAGTGTTCTTTGTCAATAATGACATTCTCATCATCCACTGATGCACTTTGTCACAAAATGCAGTTTTCAGCTCAGAAAGCTTGTTTCTGACATTCTAACAGCTCAATTAGAGCATTTTAGTAATGAACAGTGTTCTTTGTCAAAACTGACATTCTTATCATCCACTGATGCACTTTGTCACAAAATGTAGTTCTCAGCTCAGAAAGCTTGTTTCTGACATTCTAACAGCTCAATTAGAGCATTTCAGTAATGAACAGTGTTCTTTGTCAAAACTGACATTCTCATCATCTACTGATGAACTGTGTCACAAAATGCAGTTTTCAGCTCAGCAAGCTTGTTTCTGACATTCTAACAGCTCACTTAGAGCATTTTAGTAATGAACAGTGTTCTTTGTCAAAACTGACATTCGCATCATCCTCTGATGGACATTGTCACAAAATGATTTTTTTAGCCCAGAAAGCTTGTTTCTGTCATTCTAACAGCTCAATCAGAGCATTTTAGTAATGAAGAGTGTTCTTTGTCAAAACTGACATTCTCATCATCCTCTGATGCACTTTGTCAGAAAATGCAGTTTTCAGCTCAGAAAGCTTGTTTCTGACATTCTAACAGCTCAATTAGAGCATTTTAGTAATGGACAGTGTTCTTTGTCAAAACTGACATTCTCATCATCCACTGATGCACTTTGTCACAAAATGCAGTTTTCAGCTCAGAAAGCTTGTTTCTGACATTCTAACAGCTCAATTAGAGCATTTTAGTAATGAACAGTGTTCTTTGTCAATACTGACATTCTCATCATCCACTGATGCACTTCGTCACAAAATGCAGTTTTCAGCTCAGAAAGCTTGTTTCTGACATTCTAACAGCTCAATTAGAGCATTTTAGTAATGAACAGTGTTCTTTGTCAAAACTGACATTCTCATCATCCACTGATGCACTTTGTCACAAAATGTAGTTCTCTGCTCAGAAAGCTTGTTTCTGACATTCTAACAGCTCAATCAGAGCATTTTAGTAATGAAGAGTGTTCTTTGTCAAAACTGACATTCTCATCATCTACTGATGAACTGTGTCACAAAATGCAGTTTTCAGCTCAGAAAGCTTGTTTCTGACATTCTAAAAGCTCAATTAGAGCATTTTAGTAATGAACAGTGTTCTTTGTCAATAATGACATTCTCATCATCCACTGATGCACTTTGTCACAAAATGTAGTTCTCAGCTCAGAAAGCTTGTTTCTGACATTCTAACAGCTCAATTAGAGCATTTCAGTAATGAACAGTGTTCTTTGTCAAAACTGACATTCTCATCATCTACTGATGAACTGTGTCACAAAATGCAGTTTTCAGCTCAGCAAGCTTGTTTCTGACATTCTAACAGCTCACTTAGAGCATTTTAGTAATGAACAGTGTTCTTTGTCAAAACTGACATTCTCATCATCCTCTGATGGACATTGTCACAAAATGATTTTTTTAGCCCAGAAAGCTTGTTTCTGTCATTCTAACAGCTCAATCAGAGCATTTTAGTAATGAAGAGTGTTCTTTGTCAAAACTGACATTCTCATCATCCTCTGATGGACATTGTCACAAAATGCAGTTTTCAGCTCAGAAAGCTTGTTTCTGACATTCTAACAGCTCAATTAGAGCATTTTAGTAATGAACAGTGTTCTTTGTCAAAACTGACATTCTCATCATCCACTGATGAACTTTGTCACAAAATGCAGTTTTCAGCTCAGAAAGCTTGTTTCTGACATTCTAACAGCTCAATTAGAGCATTTTAGCAATGAACAGTGTTCTTTGTCAAAACTGACATTCTCATCATCCTCTGATGGACATTGTCACAAAATGATTTTTTTAGCCCAGGAAGCTTGTTTCTGTCATTCTAACAGCTCAATCAGAGCATTTTAGTAATGAAGAGTGTTCTTTGTCAAAACTGACATTCTCATCATCCACTGATGAACTGTGTCACAAAATGCAGTTTCCAGCTCAGAAAGCTTGTTTCTGACATTCTAACAGCTCAGTTAGAGCATTTTAATAATGAACAGTGTTCTTTGTCAATACTGTCATTCTCATCATCCACTGATGCAATTTGTCACAAAATGCAGTTTCCAGCTCAGAAAGCTTGTTTCTGACATTCTAACACCTCAATCAGAGCATTTTAGTAATGAACAGTGTTCTTTGTCAAAACTGACATTCTCATCATCCACTGATGAACTGTGTCACAAAATGCAGTTTTCAGCTAAGCAAGCTTGTTTCTGACATTCTAACAGCTCAATTAGAGCATTTTAGTAATGAACAGTGTTCTTTGTCAAAACTGACATTCTCATCATCCTCTGATGGACATTGTCACAAAATGACTTTTTTAGCCCAGAAAGCTTGTTTCTCTCATTCTAACAGCTCAATCAGAGCATTTTAGTAATGAAGAGTGTTCTTTGTCAAAACTGACATTCTCATCATCCACTGATGCACTCTGTCACAAAATGTAGTTCTCAGCTCAGAAAGCTTGTTTCTGACATTCTAACAGCTCAATTAGAGTATTTCAGTAATGAAGAGTGTTCTTTGTCAAAACTGACATTCTCAACATCCACTGATGCACTTTGTCACAAAATGATATTTTTAGCCCAGGAAGCTTGTTTCTGACATTCTAACAGCTCAGTTAGAGCATTTTAATAATGAACAGTGTTCTTTGTCAATACTGACATTCTCATCATCCACTGATGCAATTTGTCACAAAATGTAGTTTTCAGCTCAGAAAGCTTGTTTCTGACATTCTAACACCTCAATCAGAGCATTTTAGTAATGAACAGTGTTCTTTGTCAAAACTGACATTCTCATCATCCACTGATGAACTGTGTCACAAAATGCAGTTTTCAGCTAAGCAAGCTTGTTTCTGACATTCTAACAGCTCAATTAGAGCATTTTAGTAATGAACAGTGTTCTTTGTCAAAACTGACATTCTCATCATCCTCTGATGGACATTGTCACAAAATAACTTTTTTAGCCCAGAAAGCTTGTTTCTCTCATTCTAACAGCTCAATCAGAGCATTTTAGTAATGAAGAGTGTTCTTTGTCAAAACTGACATTCTCATCATCCACTGATGCACTCTGTCACAAAATGCAGTTTTCAGCTCAGAAAGCTTGTTTCTGACATTCTAACAGCTCAATTAGAGCATTTTAGTAATGAACAGTGTTCTTTGTCAAAACTGACATTCTCATCATCCACTGATGCACTTTGTCACAAAATGTAGTTCTCAGCTCAGAAAGCTTGTTTCTGACATTCTAACAGCTCAATTAGAGCATTTCAGTAATGAAGAGTGTTCTTTGTCAAAACTGACATTCTCATCATCTACTGATGCACTTTGTCACAAAATGCAGTTTTCAGCTCAGAAAGCTTGTTTCTGACATTCTAACAGCTCAATTAGAGCATTTTAGTAATGAACAGTGTTCTTTGTTAAAACTGACATTCTCATCATCCACTGATGCACTTTGTCACAAATGCAGTTTTCAGCTCAGAAAGCTTGTTTCTGACATTCTAACAGCTCAATTATAGCATTTTAGTAATGAACAGTGTTCTTTGTCAAAACTGACATTCTCATCATCCACTGATGCACTTTGTCACAAAATGCAGTTTTCAGCTCAGAAAGCTTGTTTCTGACATTCTAACAGCTCAATTAGAGCATTTCAGTAATGAACAGTGTTCTTTGTCAAAACTGACATTCTCATCATCTACTGATGAACTGTGTCACAAAATGCAGTTTTCAGCTCAGAAAGCTTGTTTCTGACATTCTAACAGCTCAATTAGAGCATTTTAGCAATGAACAGTGTTCTTTGTCAAAACTGACATTCTCATCATCCTCTGATGGACATTGTCACAAAATGATTTTTTTAGGCCAGGAAGCTTGTTTCTGTCATTCTAACAGCTCAATCAGAGCATTTTAGTAATGAAGAGTGTTCTTTGTCAAAACTGACATTCTCATCATCCACTGATGCACTCTGTCACAAAATGCAGTTTTCAGCTCCGAAAGCTTGTTTCTGACATTCTACCAGCTCAATTAGAGCATTTTAGTAATGGACAGTGTTCTTTGTCAAAACTGACATTCTCATCATCCACTGATGCACTTTGTCACAAATGCAGTTTTCAGCTCAGAAAGCTTGTTTCTGACATTCTAACAGCTCAATTAGAGCATTTTAGTAATGAACAGTGTTCTTTGTCAAAACTGACATTCTCATCATCCTCTGATGCACTTTGTCACAAAATGCAGTTTTCAGCTCAGAAAGCTTGTTTCTGACATTCTAACAGCTCAATCAGAGCATTTTAGTAATGAAGAGTGTTCTTTGTCAAAACTGACATTCTCATCATCCACTGATGCACTCTGTCACAAAATGCAGTTTTCAGCTCAGAAAGCTTGTTTCTGACATTCTAACAGCTCAATTAGAGCATTTTAGTAATGAACAGTGTTCTTTGTCAAAACTGACATTCTCATCATCCAATGATGAACTGTTTCACAAAATGCAGTTTTCAGCTCAGAAAGCTTGTTTCTGACATTCTAACAGCTCAATTAGAGCATTTTAGTAATGAACAGTGTTCTTTGTCAAAACTGACATTCTCATCATGCACTGATGCACTCTGTCACAAAATGCAGTTTTCAGCTCAGAAAGCTTGTTTCTGACATTCTAACAGCTCAATTAGAGCATTTTAGTAATGAACAGTGTTCTTTGTCAAAACTGACATTCTCATCATCCACTGATGAACTGTTTCACAAAATGCAGTTTTCAGCTCAGAAAGCTTGTTTCTGACATTCTAACAGCTCAATTAGAGCATTTTAGTAATGAACAGTGTTCTTTGTCAAAACTGACATTCTCATCATCCACTGATGAACTTTGTCACAAAATGCAGTTTTCAGCTAAGCAAGCTTGTTTCTGACATTCTAACAGCTCAATTAGAGCATTTTAGTAATGAACAGTGTTCTTTGTCAAAACTGACATTCTCATCATCCTCTGATGGACATTGTCACAAAATGACTTTTTTAGCCCAGAAAGCTTGTTTCTCTCATTCTAACAGCTCAATCAGAGCATTTTTGTAATGAAGAGTGTTCTTTGTCAAAACTGACATTCTCATCATCCACTGATGCACTCTGTCACAAAATGCAGTTTTCAGCTCAGAAAGCTTGTTTCTGACATTCTAACAGCTCAATTAGAGCATTTTAGTAATGAACAGTGTTCTTTGTCAAAACTGACATTCTCATCATCCACTGATGCACTTTGTCACAAAATGTAGTTCTCAGCTCAGAAAGCTTGTTTCTGACATTTTTAACAGCTCAATTAGAGCATTTCAGTAATGAAGAGTGTTCTTTGTCAAAACTGACATTCTCATCATCTACTGATGCACTTTGTCACAAAATGCAGTTTTCAGCTCAGAAAGCTTGTTTCTGACATTCTAACAGCTCAATTAGAGCATTTTAGTAATGAACAGTGTTCTTTGTCAAAACTGACATTCTCATCATCCACTGATGCACTTTGTCACGAATGCAGTTTTCAGCTCAGAAAGCTTGTTTCTGACATTCTAACAGCTCAATTAGAGCATTTTAGTAATGAACAGTGTTCTTTGTCAAAACTGACATTCTCATCATCCACTGATGCACTTTGTCACAAAATGCAGTTTTCAGCTCAGAAAGCTTGTTTCTGACATTCTAACAGCTCAATTAGAGCATTTCAGTAATGAACAGTGTTCTTTGTCAAAACTGACATTCTCATCATCTACTGATGAACTGTGTCACAAAATGCAGTTTTCAGCTCAGAAAGCTTGTTTCTGACATTCTAACAGCTCAATTAGAGCATTTTAGCAATGAACAGTGTTCTTTGTCAAAACTGACATTCTCATCATCCTCTGATGGACATTGTCACAAAATGATTTTTTTAGGCCAGGAAGCTTGTTTCTGTCTAACAGCTCAATCAGAGCATTTTAGTAATGAAGAGTGTTCTTTGTCAAAACTGACATTCTCATCATCCACTGATGCACTCTGTCACAAAATGCAGTTTTCAGCTCCGAAAGCTTGTTTCTGACATTCTACCAGCTCAATTAGAGCATTTTAGTAATGGACAGTGTTCTTTGTCAAAACTGACATTCTCATCATCCACTGATGAACTGTGTCACAAAATGCAGTTTTCAGCTCAGAAAGCTTGTTTCTGACATTCTAACAGCTCAATTAGAGCATTTTAGTAATGAACAGTGTTCTTTGTCAAAACTGACATTCTCATCATCCTCTAATGCACTTTGTCACAAAATGCAGTTTTCAGCTCAGAAAGCTTGTTTCTGACATTCTAACAGCTCAATCAGAGCATTTTAGTAATGAAGAGTGTTCTTTGTCAAAACTGACATTCTCATCATCCACTGATGCACTCTGTCACAAAATGCAGTTTTCAGCTCAGAAAGCTTGTTTCTGACATTCTAACAGCTCAATTAGAGCATTTTAGTAATGAACAGTGTTCTTTGTCAAAACTGACATTCTCATCATCCACTGATGAACTGTTTCACAAAATGCAGTTTTCAGCTCAGAAAGCTTGTTTCTGACATTCTAACAGCTCAATTAGAGCATTTTAGCAATGAACAGTGTTCTTTGTCAAAACTGACATTCTCATCATCCTCTGATGGACATTGTCACAAAATGATTTTTTTAGGCCAGGAAGCTTGTTTCTGTCATTCTAACAGCTCAATCAGAGCATTTTAGTAATGAAGAGTGTTCTTTGTCAAAACTGACATTCTCATCATCCACTGATGCACTCTGTCACAAAATGCAGTTTTCAGCTCCGAAAGCTTGTTTCTGACATTCTACCAGCTCAATTAGAGCATTTTAGTAATGGACAGTGTTCTTTGTCAAAACTGACATTCTCATCATCCACTGATGCACTTTGTCACAAATGCAGTTTTCAGCTCAGAAAGCTTGTTTCTGACATTCTAACAGCTCAATTAGAGCATTTTAGTAATGAACAGTGTTCTTTGTCAAAACTGACATTCTCATCATCCTCTGATGCACTTTGTCACAAAATGCAGTTTTCAGCTCAGAAAGCTTGTTTCTGACATTCTAACAGCTCAATCAGAGCATTTTAGTAATGAAGAGTGTTCTTTGTCAAAACTGACATTCTCATCATCCACTGATGCACTCTGTCACAAAATGCAGTTTTCAGCTCAGAAAGCTTGTTTCTGACATTCTAACAGCTCAATTAGAGCATTTTAGTAATGAACAGTGTTCTTTGTCAAAACTGACATTCTCATCATCCAATGATGAACTGTTTCACAAAATGCAGTTTTCAGCTCAGAAAGCTTGTTTCTGACATTCTAACAACTCAATCAGAGCATTTTAGTAATGAAGAGTGTTCTTTGTCAAAACTGACATTCTCATCATCCACTGATGCACTTTGTCACAAAATGCAGTTTCCAGCTCAGAAAGCTTGTTTCTGACATTCTAACAGCTCAATTAGAGCATTTTAGTAATGAACAGTGTTCTTTGTCAAAACTGACATTCTCATCATGCACTGATGCACTCTGTCACAAAATGCAGTTTTCAGCTCAGAAAGCTTGTTTCTGACATTCTAACAGCTCAATTAGAGCATTTTAGTAATGAACAGTGTTCTTTGTCAAAACTGACATTCTCATCATCCACTGATGAACTGTTTCACAAAATGCAGTTTTCAGCTCAGAAAGCTTGTTTCTGACATTCTAACAGCTCAATTAGAGCATTTTAGTAATGAACAGTGTTCTTTGTCAAAACTGACATTCTCATCATCCACTGATGAACTTTGTCACAAAATGCAGTTTTCAGCTAAGCAAGCTTGTTTCTGACATTCTAACAGCTCAATTAGAGCATTTTAGTAATGAACAGTGTTCTTTGTCAAAACTGACATTCTCATCATCCACTGATGCACTCTGTCACAAAATGCAGTTTTCAGCTCAGAAAGCTTGTTTCTGACATTCTAACAGCTCAATCAGAGCATTTTAGTAATGAAGAGTGTTCTTTGTCAAAACTGACATTCTCATCATCCACTGATGCACTCTGTCACAAAATGCAGTTTTCAGCTCAGAAAGCTTGTTTCTGACATTCTAACAGCTCAATTAGAGCATTTTAGTAATGAACAGTGTTCTTTGTCAAAACTGACATTCTCATCATCCACTGATGAACTGTTTCACAAAATGCAGTTTTCAGCTCAGAAAGCTTGTTTCTGACATTCTAACAACTCAATCAGAGCATTTTAGTAATGAAGAGTGTTCTTTGTCAAAACTGACATTCTCATCATCCTCTGATGGACATTGTCACAAAATGATATTTTTAGCCCAGGAAGCTTGTTTCTGACATTCTAACAGCTCAGTTAGAGCATTTTAGTAATGAACAGTGTTCTTTGTCAATACTGACATTCTCATCATCCACTGATGCACTTTGTCACAAAATGCAGTTTTCAGCTCAGAAAGCTTGTTTCTGACATTCTAACAGCTCAATTAGAGCATTTTAGTAATGAACAGTGTTCTTTGTCAAAACTGACATTCTCATCATCCACTGATGCACTTTGTCACAAAATGGAGTTCTCAGCTCAGAAAGCTTGTTTCTCTCATTCTAACAGCTCAATCAGAGCATTTTAGTAATGAAGAGTGTTCTTTGTCAAAACTGACATTCTCATCATCCACTGATGCACTTTGTCACAAAATGCAGTTTTCAGCTCAGAAAGCTTGTTTCTGACATTCTAACAGCTCAATTAGAGCATTTCAGTAATAAAGAGTGTTCTTTGTCAAAACTGACATTCTCATCATCCACTGATGCACTTTGTCACAAATGCAGTTTTCAGCTCAGAAAGCTTGTTTCTGACATTCTAACAGCTCAATTAGAGCATTTTAGTAATGAACAGCGTTCTTTGTCAAAACTGACATTCTCATCATCCACTGATGCACTTTGTCACAAATGCAGTTTTCAGCTCAGAAAGCTTGTTTCTGACATTCTAACAGCTCAATTAGAGCATTTTAGTAATGAACAGCGTTCTTTGTCAAAACTGACATTCTCATCATCCACTGATGCACTTTGTCACAAAATGCAGTTTTCAGCTCAGAAAGCTTGTTTCTGACATTCTAACAGCTCAATTAGAGCATTTCAGTAATGAACAGTGTTCTTTGTCAAAACTGACATTCTCATCATCTACTGATGAACTGTGTCACAAAATGCAGTTTTCAGCTCAGAAAGCTTGTTTCTGACATTCTAACAGCTCAATTAGAGCATTTTAGCAATGAACAGTGTTCTTTGTCAAAACTGACATTCTCATCATCCTCTGATGGACATTGTCACAAAATGATTTTTTTAGCCCAGGAAGCTTGTTTCTGTCATTCTAACAGCTCAATCAGAGCATTTTAGTAATGAAGAGTGTTCTTTGTCAAAACTGACATTCTCATCATCCACTGATGCACTGTGTCACAAAATGCAGTTTTCAGCTCCGAAAGCTTGTTTCTGACATTCTACCAGCTCAATTAGAGCATTTTAGTAATGGACAGTGTTCTTTGTCAAAACTGACATTCTCATCATCCACTGATGAACTTTGTCACAAAATGCAGTTTTCAGCTCAGAAAGCTTGTTTCTGACATTCTAACAGCTCAATTAGAGCATTTTAGTAATGAACAGTGTTCTTTGTCAAAACTGACATTCTCATCATCCTCTGATGCACTTTGTCACAAAATGCAGTTTTCAGCTCAGAAAGCTTGTTTCTGACATTCTAACAGCTCAATCAGAGCATTTTAGTAATGAAGAGTGTTCTTTGTCAAAACTGACATTCTCATCATCCACTGATGCACTCTGTCACAAAATGCCGTTTTCAGCTCAGAAAGCTTGTTTCTGACATTCTAACAGCTCAATTAGAGCATTTTAGTAATGAACAGTGTTCTTTGTCAAAACTGACATTCTCATCATCCACTGATGCAATTTGTCACAAAATGCAGTTTTCAGCTCAGAAAGCTTGTTTCTGACATTCTAACAGCTCAATTAGAGCATTTTAGTAATGAACAGTGTTCTCTGTCAAAACTGACATTCTCATCATCCACTGATGCACTTTGTCACAAATGCAGTTTTCAGCTCAGAAAGCTTGTTTCTGACATTCTAACAGCTCAATTAGAGCATTTTAGTAATGAACAGTGTTCTTTGTCAAAACTGACATTCTCATCATCCACTGATGCACTTTGTCACAAATGCAGTTTTCAGCTCAGAAAGCTTGTTTCTGACATTCTAACAGCTCAATTAGAGCATTTTAGTAATGAACAGTGTTCTTTGTCAAAACTGACATTCTCATCATCCACTGATGCACTTTGTCACAAAATGCAGTTTTCAGCTCAGAAAGCTTGTTTCTGACATTCTAACAGCTCAATTAGAGCATTTCAGTAATGAACAGTGTTCTTTGTCAAAACTGACATTCTCATCATCTACTGATGAACTGTGTCACAAAATGCAGTTTTCAGCTCAGAAAGCTTGTTTCTGACATTCTAACAGCTCAATAAGAGCATTTTAGCAATGAACAGTGTTCTTTGTCAAAACTGACATTCTCATCATCCTCTGATGGACATTGTCACAAAATGATTTTTTTTAGCCCAGGAAGCTTGTTTCTGTCATTCTAACAGCTCAATCAGAGCATTTTAGTAATGAAGAGTGTTCTTTGTCAAAACTGACATTCTCATCATCTACTGATGCACTGTGTCACAAAATGCAGTTTTCAGCTCCGAAAGCTTGTTTCTGACATTCTACCAGCTCAATTAGAGCATTTTAGTAATGGACAGTGTTCTTTGTCAAAACTGACATTCTCATCATCCACTGATGAACTGTGTCACAAAATGCAGTTTTCAGCTCAGAAAGCTTGTTTCTGACATTCTAACAGCTCAATTAGAGCATTTTAGTAATGAACAGTGTTCTTTGTCAAAACTGACATTCTCATCATCCTCTGATGCACTTTGTCACAAAATGCAGTTTTCAGCTCAGAAAGCTTGTTTCTGACATTCTAACAGCTCAATCAGAGCATTTTAGTAATGAAGAGTGTTCTTTGTCAAAACTGACATTCTCATCATCCACTGATGCACTCTGTCACAAAATGCCGTTTTCAGCTCAGAAAGCTTGTTTCTGACATTCTAACAGCTCAATTAGAGCATTTTAGTAATGAACAGTGTTCTTTGTCAAAACTGACATTCTCATCATCCACTGATGCACTCTGTCACAAAATGCAGTTTTCAGCTCAGAAAGCTTGTTTCTGACATTCTAACAGCTCAATTAGAGCATTTTAGTAATGAACAGTGTTCTTTGTCAAAACTGACATTCTCATCATCCACTGATGAACTGTTTCACAAAATGCAGTTTTCAGCTCAGAAAGCTTGTTTCTGACATTCTAACAACTCAATCAGAGCATTTTAGTAATGAACAGTGTTCTTTGTCAAAACTGACATTCTCATCATCCTCTGATGGACATTGTCACAAAATGATATTTTTAGCCCAGGAAGCTTGTTTCTGACATTCTAACAGCTCAGTTAGAGCATTTTAATAATGAACAGTGTTCTTTGTCAAAACTGACATTCTCATCATCCACTGATGCAATTTGTCACAAAATGTAGTTTTCAGCTCAGAAATCTTGTTTCTGACATTCTAACACCTCAATCAGAGCATTTTAGTAATGAACAGTGTTCTTTGTCAAAACTGACATTCTCATCATCCACTGATGAACTGTGTCACAAAATGCAGTTTTCAGCTAAGCAAGCTTGTTTCTGACATTCTAACAGCTCAATTAGAGCATTTTAGTAATGAACAGTGTTCTTTGTCAAAACTGACATTCTCATCATCCTCTGATGGACATTGTCACAAAATGACTTTTTTAGCCCAGAAAGCTTGTTTCTCTCATTCTAACAGCTCAATCAGAGCATTTTAGTAATGAAGAGTGTTCTTTGTCAAAACTGACATTCTCATCATCCACTGATGCACTCTGTCACAAAATGCAGTTTTCAGCTCAGAAAGCTTGTTTCTGACATTCTAACAGCTCAATTAGAGCATTTCAGTAATGAAGAGTGTTCTTTGTCAAAACTGACATTCTCATCATCTACTGATGCACTTTGTCACAAAATGCAGTTTTCAGCTCAGAAAGCTTGTTTCTGACATTCTAACAGCTCAATTAGAGCATTTTAGTAATGAACAGTGTTCTTTGTCAAAACTGACATTCTCATCATCCACTGATGCACTTTGTCACAAATGCAGTTTTCAGCTCAGAAAGCTTGTTTCTGACATTCTAACAGCTCAATTAGAGCATTTTAGTAATGAACAGTGTTCTTTGTCAAAACTGACATTCTCATCATCCACTGATGCACTCTGTCACAAAATGCCGTTTTCAGCTCAGAAAGCTTGTTTCTGACATTCTAACAGCTCAATTAGAGCATTTTAGTAATGAACAGTGTTCTTTGTCAAAACTGACATTCTCATCATCCACTGATGCACTCTGTCACAAAATGCAGTTTTCAGCTCAGAAAGCTTGTTTCTGACATTCTAACAGCTCAATTAGAGCATTTTAGTAATGAACAGTGTTCTTTGTCAAAACTGACATTCTCATCATCCACTGATGCACTTTGTCACAAATGCAGTTTTCAGCTCAGAAAGCTTGTTTCTGACATTCTAACAGCTCAATTAGAGCATTTTAGTAATGAAGAGTGTTCTTTGTCAAAACTGACATTCTCATCATCCACTGATGCACTCTGTCACAAAATGCCGTTTTCAGCTCAGAAAGCTTGTTTCTGACATTCTAACAGCTCAATTAGAGCATTTTAGTAATGAACAGTGTTCTTTGTCAAAACTGACATTCTCATCATCCACTGATGCACTCTGTCACAAAATGCAGTTTTCAGCTCAGAAAGCTTGTTTCTGACATTCTAACAGCTCAATTAGAGCATTTTAGTAATGAACAGTGTTCTTTGTCAAAACTGACATTCTCATCATCCACTGATGAACTCTTTCACAAAATGCAGTTTTCAGCTCAGAAAGCTTGTTTCTGACATTCTAACAACTCAATCAGAGCATTTAAGTAATAAAGAGTGTTCTTTGTCAAAACTGACATTCTCATCATCCTCTGATGGACATTGTCACAAAATGATATTTTTAGCCCAGGAAGCTTGTTTCTGACATTCTAACAGCTCAGTTAGAGCATTTTAATAATGAACAGTGTTCTTTGTCAATACTGACATTCTCATCATCCACTGATGCAATTTGTCACAAAATGTAGTTTTCAGCTCAGAAATCTTGTTTCTGACATTCTAACACCTCAATCAGAGCATTTTAGTAATGAACAGTGTTCTTTGTCAAAACTGACATTCTCATCATCCACTGATGAACTGTGTCACAAAATGCAGTTTTCAGCTAAGCAAGCTTGTTTCTGACATTCTAACAGCTCAATTAGAGCATTTTAGTAATGAACAGTGTTCTTTGTCAAAACTGACATTCTCATCATCCTCTGATGGACATTGTCACAAAATGACTTTTTTAGCCCAGAAAGCTTGTTTCTCTCATTCTAACAGCTCAATCAGAGCATTTTAGTAATGAAGAGTGTTCTTTGTCAAAACTGACATTCTCATCATCCACTGATGCACTCTGTCACAAAATGCAGTTTTCAGCTCAGAAAGCTTGTTTCTGACATTCTAACAGCTCAATTAGAGCATTTTAGTAATGAACAGTGTTCTTTGTCAAAACTGACATTCTCATCATCCACTGATGCACTTTGTCACAAAATGTAGTTCTCAGCTCAGAAAGCTTGTTTCTGACATTCTAACAGCTCAATTAGAGCATTTCAGTAATGAAGAGTGTTCTTTGTCAAAACTGACATTCTCATCATCTACTGATGCACTTTGTCACAAAATGCAGTTTTCAGCTCAGAAAGCTTGTTTCTGACATTCTAACAGCTCAATTAGAGCATTTTAGTAATGAACAGTGTTCTTTGTCAAAACTGACATTCTCATCATCCACTGATGCACTTTGTCACAAATGCAGTTTTCAGCTCAGAAAGCTTGTTTCTGACATTCTAACAGCTCAATTAGAGCATTTTAGTAATGAACAGTGTTCTTTGTCAAAACTGACATTCTCATCATCCACTGATGCACTTTGTCACAAAATGCAGTTTTCAGCTCAGAAAGCTTGTTTCTGACATTCTAACAGCTCAATTAGGCATTTCAGTAATGAACAGTGTTCTTTGTCAAAACTGACATTCTCATCATCTACTGATGAACTGTGTCACAAAATGCAGTTTTCAGCTCAGAAAGCTTGTTTCTGACATTCTAACAGCTCAATTAGAGCATTTTAGCAATGAACAGTGTTCTTTGTCAAAACTGACATTCTCATCATCCTCTGATGGACATTGTCACAAAATGATTTTTTTAGCCCTGGAAGCTTGTTTCTCTCATTCTAACAGCTCAATCAGAGCATTTTAGTAATGAACAGTGTTCTTTGTCAAAACTGACATTCTCATCATCCTCTGATGCACTTTGTCACAAAATGCAGTTTTCAGCTCAGAAAGCTTGTTTCTGACATTCTAACAGCTCAATCAGAGCATTTTAGTAATGAAGAGTGTTTTTTGTCAAAACTGACATTCTCATCATCCACTGATGCACTCTGTCACAAAATGCCGTTTTCAGCTCAGAAAGCTTGTTTCTGACATTCTAACAGCTCAATCAGAGCATTTTAGTAATGAAGAGTGTTCTTTGTCAAAACTGACATTCTCATCATCTACTGATGAACTGTGTCACAAAATGCAGTTTTCAGCTCAGAAAGCTTGTTTCTGACATTCTAAAAGCTCAATTAGAGCATTTTAGTAATGAACAGTGTTCTTTGTCAAAACTGACATTCTCATCATCCACTGATGAATTGTTTCACAAAATGCAGTTTTCAGCTCAGAAAGCTTGTTTCTGACATTCTAACAACTCAATCAGAGCATTTTAGTAATGAAGAGTGTTCTTTGTCAAAACTGACATTCTCATCATCCACTGATGCACTTTGTCACAAAATGCAGTTTCCAGCTCAGAAAGCTTGTTTCTGACATTCTAAAAGCTCAATTAGAGCATTTTAGTAATGAACAGTGTTCTTTGTCAATAATGACATTCTCATCATCCACTGATGCACTTTGTCACAAAATGCAGTTTTCAGCTCAGAAAGCTTGTTTCTGACATTCTAACAGCTCAATTAGAGCATTTTAGTAATGAACAGTGTTCTTTGTCAAAACTGACATTCTTATCATCCACTGATGCACTTTGTCACAAAATGTAGTTCTCAGCTCAGAAAGCTTGTTTCTGACATTCTAACAGCTCAATTAGAGCATTTCAGTAATGAACAGTGTTCTTTGTCAAAACTGACATTCTCATCATCTACTGATGAACTGTGTCACAAAATGCAGTTCCCTTTCGAGGGAACTCTACACTGCGTCAATGTTGACACTTTGGGGAACGCCAGCAGCGTGACGCATCTGAATACGTTGTGTGAAACTAATCTCGCGACTTATCGTCGCGCCGCGATTTATCGTCGCGCCGCGATGACGTCACTATGACGTCACGAGTGACGCGCGGCACCGGAAGGTATAAATAGGAAGCGGACGCAATGCAAATCAGCTTCTGCCATTTCAGCAAAGCGCTCTGTGTGTGTGAAGTTTATTGTCTGTTTGTTTACGACGTTGTCTAGATTGTTTTATTGAAAACTTTATTAGAAATGAGTAGACAAAAGACCTTTAAGCCATGTGTTTCCCCTTGTCCTCGTTTTATTACGGGTGGGGATACACATGAACTCTGTGTTGAGTGTTTGGGATTTGAGCATGCTAAGGCAGCTCTTAAGGGGGATCCGTGTGAACATTGTTTGTGGCTATCACTAAAAACACTCAACTCTCGTGCTGCTTTGTTTGATGAGTCAGGCAAAATTCGCCAGCCTCACGGATCGGGACCCGCTACTGCCGAGGCAGCGCGGCGTCTCCGTTCGTGGGGCTCGCAGATGGATGTTTATGAGGGTGTTGAGACGGCTTCGGCCTTTTCTCAACCCCCCAGTTCCATTGCCTCTGGAAGGGATACGGGAGCCCGCATGGCGGCTTCTCCCGCCCCATCCAGAAGCCCAACGCACTGCTCTAGCTCTGAGGAGTTAGAGAGTGTTGGTTTTCATGCACGGGACATAGATGAGCCCAATGAAATTCCCCTTTCCCCTGGGTATGAGGAGCTGTTAGAGGTTGTTGGCCGGGCGGTAGCCAGACTTGGCATTGACTGGCCCACAGAGCAACAAGAAGTTTTGTCTGTCAGTAAATTGGATGAAAGATTCTTGGAAAAACGGGTACAACCTCAGCGTCGGGGGTTGCCTTTTTTCCCCGATTTACACTCAGAGGTGTCCAAATCGTGGAAAAAAACCATACTCTTCTCGCATTTCTTCCACATCGACGAATTTTTCGAATGTGTTAGGGGCTAGAGATAAGGGGTATGGCATGATGCCAAGGGTAGAAGATACGTTGGCCGTGTATCTTTCACCAGATTCGGCATCATCTTTGAAATCCCCGACATTGCCCTCCAAACCATGTAGAGTGACATCTAATTTGGTAGGCAAGGCATATATGGCTTCAGGTCGGGCTGGATCATGCCTACACACCATGGGTCTATTGCAGGCATACCAGGCCGACTTGCTGGGGGATATTAAAGAGGGCAAGGTAATAGATCCAAGTCTGCTCAACGAGTTGAGAACAGCAGCAGATCTTACTCTTCGGGCCACTAAGGAGACAGCCCAAGCTGTTGGGCGCTCCATGTCAGCACTGGTAGCCACAGAGAGACACCTGTGGGTAAATCTGTCAGGCATTAAGGAGAGAGACAAAACTGTGCTGCTTGATGCACCTCTCTCCTCGGAAGGCCTCTTTGGTGGTGCGGTCGAGACAGTTGTTGACCGTTTCCAGGAGACAAAACGCCAGGCTGCTGCGTTTCATAAGTATTTACCTCTCCGCTCTTATCCCCAGGGGTCTGCAGTCCAAGGACAGCCCCAGCCATCTACAAGCTCCTCATATAGGCAGCAGCAGAAGCAGAGTGTAGCTACTCGAACCCCCCCTCAGAGAGCTTGGGGGTCGAGGCAGCAACCTCCTAAACCTGCTAGGCATGTGAAACCAGATCTAAGGAATATTATAGTCACAAATCGGAAGGCTGCTGCAAAGAGGTCCTGATGGGTTTTCAGGACATCCGAGGGCGGCTCCTCTTGGAGGACTGAAAAGTTCGATCCTTCCAAGAAGTCCTCAGAAAATCTTTACGTTAACCCCGCCGTCCAAGACGTTTCGGGGCACGTTAGTTTCTATTACATGGAATCATCAGAGTCTACCCGAAGATGATGTAGACCTTGTGAATCTGCAAATAAAATCAACAGTCCGACCATTCCCTGCCGGTCAGCCGCTTCAGGGCATCGGGCTTCACACAACCGACATCAATGTCGAGAGGTTGACCCCTTAGCATACCTTTCTCCACGAGTGGAGAAAGCTTTACAAATTCTAATGGGGTAGTAGAAGGGTAAGAGTTGTCTCTCTTGGTGAAAGGGGCCATAGAATATGTTCCCCCCCATGAGAGTCAGATCGGCTTTAAACAGCCGGTGCTTCACAGTCGGAAGAAGGATGGAGGGCTGAGGCCCATTTTTATATCTGAGAAATCTCAACAAATCTGAAGAGATACAAGCTCAAGATACTCACTGTCCCTTTTATTGTGGCCGGAATCAGATCAGAAGACTGGTTAACCACAATAGTGCTGAAATTTGCACACTTCCACACTCTTATCCTTCCTCAATATCGGAAGTTTCTCAGGTTTGCTTTTGGGGGCAAAGCTTACCTATATCGAGTTCTTCCATACGGCCTTGTTCTTTCCTCACGCACCTTTACAAAATGCATGGATTCAGCCCTTGCTCCATTGAGACTTCAAGGGATCCATATACTAAATTACATAGACAACTGGTTAATATTAGTTCAGTTTCACAATATGGCGATTCGACATTGAGATCTCGTTCTCGACCATATGAAGCGTGGGGGGTTACGGCTCAATGCCAGAAAGAGCAACTAAACTCCTCAATAGAGGTAGTATAGGATTCGGTCACGATGCAGGCACGATTGTCCCCTGCACGTGTCGAATAGATCCTGACAGCGGTGTCCAGGATCAAGTAAGGTCATGCTTACACTGTCAAGCATTTCTGTGAATTTTTTGGTCTAATGGCGGCAGCGTCCAACGTGATTCCTTTGGCCTCCTGCACATGAGATCTTTACAGTGGTGGCTAAAAGGCAAAAGGTTTTCCTCGAGAGGTAACCCGTTCTGTATGATCAGGTTAACGCGCAGATGCCTTCGTTTCCTGGTTATATGGAAGAATCCTTGGTTTCTCAATCAAGGGTTGAAATTGGAGTGCAGCATCACCAACTGCACAAATATTGCCTGGAGATTAGCTGTACTACAAGTACTGAGGTACTTCCTTCCAGTCCTTAGAGGCCATCATGTTCTTATCAACAGAATACGACAGTTCTCTTACATAAATCTTCAAGGGGGCCTGAGACTACGCCCTCTCTACAGACTGGCGCACTAGGTTCTCCTATGGGCCCAGGAGAAGTTTACATCGCTCAGGGCAGTGTACATCCCTGGAGTCCAGAATGTGGGAGCAGACAAGCTGTCAAGGCAAGGGCTGAGGCCCGGGGGAGAGGAGACTCCATCGACCTGTTTGCGTCCCAAGAGACGTTTCATTGTCCTCTGTGGTCTTCATTTACACGCCCAGCTCCGTTGGGACTGGGCGCCCTGGTACAGACATTGCCACAATGGCATCTGTAAGCTTTCCCTCCGATCGCTCTGCTCCCAGGACTTCTAGAAAGAGTCCGACATACATTAAAGTGTATGTGGCAGCTATCTCGGCCTGTCACCCCCTATACCCGAGGGTTCTCTGGGGAGACATCCCTTAGCTGTTCGGTTCCTGCATGGAACCATGAGGATGAGGCCTTCATCTCAGGTGAAAGTTCCTGCTCTAGACTGTGATTCTAGAAGGGCTTTCCCAGATGCCTTTTAAGGCCATTGAGTCTAGCTGGGACATTCATTTATCCCTCAAGCTAGCCTGTCTGGTAGTCATTACCTCTCTTTGGAGGGTAGGCAACCTTCAAGCTTTATCAGCTTCTCAATCATGTTTGGAGTTAGCTCCAGGCTTTTCATCCTCCACCTCAAGATAGCGGATAACCGAAGGTAATATTTGTCATGCCCTGTCTGGGCGTTAGAAGAATATGTGCGAAGGTCTTCTTTATGACGAAATTCTAACTGACTGTTGGTCTGTTTTGGACCTCGTAACAGAGGTCAACCAACCTCTAAGCAGCCCATTTGTAAATGGATGGTAGAGGCAATTTCTTTAGCTTACGAGGTGCGTGGAATACCTTCACCTCTGCTAGTAAGGGCACATTCAACTCGGAGTATGGCTTCCTCGCGGGCCCTTCTGTCGGGCGTCTATGCAGGATGTTTATATGGTACTACAAACTGGACCTCTTTCTTTACCTGGAACCCAGGCACTTTTGTCCTGAGATGTGCGTGGACACCTTCACACTTGGACAGACACAATGCATTATGGCGTAGTGGGCATTTCGTTCCCCAAAGTGTCAACATTGACGCAGTGTAGAGTTCCCTCGAAAGGGAACGTCTCAGGTTACGACTGTAACCGTAGTTCCCTGAGACAGGGAACGAGACACTGCGTCGTTGTGCCATAACTCCCTGTGCCTGGAGCATTTGCTTCAATAATTTTTGCAGAAGCTGATTTGCATTGCGTCCGCTTCCTATTTATACCTTCCGGTGCCGCGCGTCACTCGTGACGTCATAGTGACGTCATCGCGGCGCGACGATAAATCGCGGCGCGACGATAAGTCGCGAGATTAGTTTCACACAACGTATTCAGATGCGTCACGCTGCTGGCGTTCCCCAAAGTGTCAACATTGACGCAGTGTCTCGTTCCCTGTCTCAGGGATCTACGGTTACAGTCGTAACCTGAGACGTTTTCAGCTCAGCAAGCTTGTTTCTGACATTCTAACAGCTCACTTAGAGCATTTTAGTAATGAACAGTGTTCTTTGTCAAAACTGACATTCTCATCATCCTCTGATGGACATTGTCACAAAATGATTTTTTTAGCCCAGAAAGCTTGTTTCTGTCATTCTAACAGCTCAATCAGAGCATTTTAGTAATGAAGAGTGTTCTTTGTCAAAACTGACATTCTCATCATCCTCTGATGCACTTTGTCAGAAAATGCAGTTTTCAGCTCAGAAAGCTTGTTTCTGACATTCTAACAGCTCAATCAGAGCATTTTAGTAATGAAGAGTGTTCTTTGTCAAAACTGACATTCTCATCATCTACTGATGAACTGTGTCACAAAATGCAGTTTTCAGCTCAGAAAGCTTGTTTCTGACATTCTAAAAGCTCAATTAGAGCATTTTAGTAATGAACAGTGTTCTTTGTCAATAATGACATTCTCATCATCCACTGATGCACTTTGTCACAAAATGTAGTTCTCAGCTCAGAAAGCTTGTTTCTGACATTCTAACAGCTCAATTAGAGCATTTCAGTAATGAACAGTGTTCTTTGTCAAAACTGACATTCTCATCATCTACTGATGAACTGTGTCACAAAATGCAGTTTTCAGCTCAGCAAGCTTGTTTCTGACATTCTAACAGCTCACTTAGAGCATTTTAGTAATGAACAGTGTTCTTTGTCAAAACTGACATTCTCATCATCCTCTGATGGACATTGTCACAAAATGATTTTTTTAGCCCAGAAAGCTTGTTTCTGTCATTCTAACAGCTCAATCAGAGCATTTTAGTAATGAAGAGTGTTCTTTGTCAAAACTGACATTCTCATCATCCTCTGATGCACTTTGTCAGAAAATGCAGTTTTCAGCTCAGAAAGCTTGTTTCTGACATTCTAACAGCTCAATTAGAGCATTTCAGTAATGAACAGTGTTCTTTGTCAAAACTGACATTCTCATCATCCACTGATGCACTTTGTCACAAAATGTAGTTTTCAGCTCAGAAAGCTTGTTTCTGACATTCTAACACCTCAATCAGAGCATTTTAGTAATGAACAGTGTTCTTTGTCAAAACTGACATTCTCATCATCCTCTGATGGACATTGTCACAAAATGCAGTTTTCAGCTCAGAAAGCTTGTTTCTGACATTCTAACAGCTCAATTAGAGCATTTTAGTAATGAACAGTGTTCTTTGTCAAAACTGACATTCTCATCATCCACTGATGAACTTTGTCACAAAATGCAGTTTTCAGCTCAGAAAGCTTGTTTCTGACATTCTAACAGCTCAATTAGAGCATTTTAGCAATGAACAGTGTTCTTTGTCAAAACTGACATTCTCATCATCCTCTGATGGACATTGTCACAAAATGATTTTTTTAGCCCAGGAAGCTTGTTTCTGTCATTCTAACAGCTCAATCAGAGCATTTTAGTAATGAAGAGTGTTCTTTGTCAAAACTGACATTCTCATCATCCACTGATGCACTTTGTCACAAAATGCAGTTTCCAGCTCAGAAAGCTTGTTTCTGACATTCTAACAGCTCAGTTAGAGCATTTTAATAATGAACAGTGTTCTTTGTCAATACTGACATTCTCATCATCCACTGATGCAATTTGTCACAAAATGTAGTTTTCAGCTCAGAACGCTTGTTTCTGACATTCTAACACCTCAATCAGAGCATTTTAGTAATGAACAGTGTTCTTTGTCAAAACTGACATTCTCATCATCCACTGATGAACTGTGTCACAAAATGCAGTTTTCAGCTAAGCAAGCTTGTTTCTTGACATTCTAACAGCTCAATTAGAGCATTTTAGTAATGAACAGTGTTCTTTGTCAAAACTGACATTCTCATCATCCTCTGATGGACATTGTCACAAAATGACTTTTTTAGCCCAGAAAGCTTGTTTCTCTCATTCTAACAGCTCAATCAGAGCATTTTAGTAATGAAGAGTGTTCTTTGTCAAAACTGACATTCTCATCATCCACTGATGCACTCTGTCACAAAATGTAGTTCTCAGCTCAGAAAGCTTGTTTCTGACATTCTAACAGCTCAATTAGAGCATTTCAGTAATGAAGAGTGTTCTTTGTCAAAACTGACATTCTCAACATCCACTGATGCACTTTGTCACAAAATGCAGTTTTCAGCTCAGAAAGCTTGTTTCTGACATTCTAACAGCTCAATTAGAGTATTTCAGTAATGAAGAGTGTTCTTTGTCAAAACTGACATTCTCATCATCCTCTGATGGACATTGTCACAAAATGATATTTTTAGCCCAGGAAGCTTGTTTCTGACATTCTAACAGCTCAGTTAGAGCATTTTAATAATGAACAGTGTTCTTTGTCAATACTGACATTCTCATCATCCACTGATGCAATTTGTCACAAAATGTAGTTTTCAGCTCAGAAAGCTTGTTTCTGACATTCTAACACCTCAATCAGAGCATTTTAGTAATGAACATTTTTCTTTGTCAAAACTGACATTATCATCATCCACTGATGAACTGTGTCACAAAATGCAGTTTTCAGCTAAGCAAGCTTGTTTCTGACATTCTAACAGCTCAATTAGAGCATTTTAGTAATGAACAGTGTTCTTTGTCAAAACTGACATTCTCATCATCCACTGATGCACTCTGTCACAAAATGCCGTTTTCAGCTCAGAAAGCTTGTTTCTGACATTCTAACAGCTCAATTAGAGCATTTTAGTAATGAAGAGTGTTCTTTGTCAAAACTGACATTCTCATCATCCACTGATGCACTCTGTCACAAAATGCCGTTTTCAGCTCAGAAAGCTTGTTTCTGACATTCTAACAGCTCAATTAGAGCATTTTAGTAATGAACAGTGTTCTTTGTCAAAACTGACATTCTCATCATCCTCTGATGCACTTTGTCACAAAATGCAGTTTTCAGCTCAGAAAGCTTGTTTCTGACATTCTAACAGCTCAATCAGAGCATTTTAGTAATGAAGAGTGTTCTTTGTCAAAACTGACATTCTCATCATCCACTGATGCACTCTGTCACAAAATGCCGTTTTCAGCTCAGAAAGCTTGTTTCTGACATTCTAACAGCTCAATTAGAGCATTTTAGTAATGAACAGTGTTCTTTGTCAAAACTGACATTCTCATCATCCACTGATGCACTCTGTCACAAAATACAGTTTTCAGCTCAGAAAGCTTGTTTCTGACATTCTAACAGCTCAATTAGAGCATTTTAGTAATGAACAGTGTTCTTTGTCAAAACTGACATTCTCATCATCCACTGATGAACTGTGTCACAAAATGCAGTTTTCAGCTCAGAAAGCTTGTTTCTGACATTCTAACAACTCAATCAGAGCATTTTAGTAATAAAGAGTGTTCTTTGTCAAAACTGACATTCTCATCATCCTCTGATGGACATTGTCACAAAATGATATTTTTAGCCCAGGAAGCTTGTTTCTGACATTCTAACAGCTCAGTTAGAGCATTTTAATAATGAACAGTGTTCTTTGTCAATACTGACATTCTCATCATCCACTGATGCAATTTGTCACAAAATGTAGTTTTCAGCTCAGAAATCTTGTTTCTGACATTCTAACACCTCAATCAGAGCATTTTAGTAATGAACAGTGTTCTTTGTCAAAACTGACATTCTCATCATCCACTGATGAACTGTGTCACAAAATGCAGTTTTCAGCTAAGCAAGCTTGTTTCTGACATTCTAACAGCTCAATTAGAGCATTTTAGTAATGAACAGTGTTCTTTGTCAAAACTGACATTCTCATCATCCTCTGATGGACATTGTCACAAAATGACTTTTTTAGCCCAGAAAGCTTGTTTCTCTCATTCTAACAGCTCAATCAGAGCATTTTAGTAATGAAGAGTGTTCTTTGTCAAAACTGACATTCTCATCATCCACTGATGCACTTTGTCACAAAATGCAGTTTTCAGCTCAGAAAGCTTGTTTCTGACATTCTAACAGCTCAATTAGAGCATTTTAGTAATGAACAGTGTTCTTTGTCAAAACTGACATTCTCATCATCCACTGATGCACTTTGTCACAAAATGTAGTTCTCAGCTCAGAAAGCTTGTTTCTGACATTCTAACAGCTCAATTAGAGCATTTCAGTAATGAAGAGTGTTCTTTGTCAAAACTGACATTCTCATCATCTACTGATGCACTTTGTCACAAAATGCAGTTTTCAGCTCAGAAAGCTTGTTTCTGACATTCTAACAGCTCAATTAGAGCATTTTAGTAATGAACAGTGTTCTTTGTCAAAACTGACATTCTCATCATCCACTGATGCACTTTGACACAAATGCAGTTTTCAGCTCAGAAAGCTTGTTTCTGACATTCTAACAGCTCAATTAGAGCATTTTAGTAATGAACAGTGTTCTTTGTCAAAACTGACATTCTCATCATCCTCTGATGCACTTTGTCACAAAATGCAGTTTTCAGCTCAGAAAGCTTGTTTCTGACATTCTAACACCTCAATCAGAGCATTTTAGTAATGGACAGTGTTCTTTGTCAAAACTGACATTCTCATCATCCACTGATGCACTGTGTCACAAAATGCAGTTTTCAGCTCAGAGAGCTTGTTTCTGACATTCTAACAGCTCAATTAGAGCATTTTAGTAATGAACAGTGTTCTTTGTCAAAACTGACATTCTCATCATCCACTGATGCACTTTGTCACAAAATGCAGTTTTCAGCTCAGAAAGCTTGTTTCTGACATTCTAACAGCTCAATTAGAGCATTTTAGCAATGAACAGTGTTCTTTGTCAAAACTGACATTCTCATCATCCTCTGATGGACATTGTCACAAAATGATTTTTTTAGCCCAGGAAGCTTGTTTCTGTCATTCTAACAGCTCAATCAGAGCATTTTAGTAATGAAGAGTGTTCTTTGTCAAAACTGACATTCTCATCATCCTCTGATGCACTTTGTCAGAAAATGCAGTTTTCAGCTCAGAAAGCTTGTTTCTGACATTCTAACAGCTCAATTAGAGCATTTCAGTAATGAACAGTGTTCTTTGTCAAAACTGACATTCTCATCATCCACTGATGCACTTTGTCACAAAATGTAGTTTTCAGCTCAGAAAGCTTGTTTCTGACATTCTAACACCTCAATCAGAGCATTTTAGTAATGAACAGTGTTCTTTGTCAAAACTGACATTCTCATCATCCACTGATGAACTGTGTCACAAAATGCAGTTTTCAGCTCAGCAAGCTTGTTTCTGACATTCTAACAGCTCAATTAGAGCATTTTAGTAATGAACAGTGTTCTTTGTCAAAACTGACATTCTCATCATCCTCTGATGGACATTGTCACAAAATGCAGTTTTCAGCTCAGAAAGCTTGTTTCTGACATTCTAACAGCTCAATTAGAGCATTTTAGTAATGAACAGTGTTCTTTGTCAAAACTGACATTCTCATCATCCACTGATGAACTTTGTCACAAAATGCAGTTTTCAGCTCAGAAAGCTTGTTTCTGACATTCTAACAGCTCAATTAGAGCATTTTAGCAATGAACAGTGTTCTTTGTCAAAACTGACATTCTCATCATCCTCTGATGGACATTGTCACAAAATGATTTTTTTAGCCCAGGAAGCTTGTTTCTGTCATTCTAACAGCTCAATCAGAGCATTTTAGTAATGAAGAGTGTTCTTTGTCAAAACTGACATTCTCATCATCCACTGATGCACTTTGTCACAAAATGCAGTTTCCAGCTCAGAAAGCTTGTTTCTGACATTCTAACAGCTCAGTTAGAGCATTTTAATAATGAACAGTGTTCTTTGTCAATACTGACATTCTCATCATCCACTGATGCAATTTGTCACAAAATGTAGTTTTCAGCTCAGAACGCTTGTTTCTGACATTCTAACACCTCAATCAGAGCATTTTAGTAATGAACAGTGTTCTTTGTCAAAACTGACATTCTCATCATCCACTGATGAACTGTGTCACAAAATGCAGTTTTCAGCTCAGAAAGCTTGTTTCTTGACATTCTAACAGCTCAATTAGAGCATTTTAGTAATGAACAGTGTTCTTTGTCAAAACTGACATTCTCATCATCCTCTGATGGACATTGTCACAAAATGACTTTTTTAGCCCAGAAAGCTTGTTTCTCTCATTCTAACAGCTCAATCAGAGCATTTTAGTAATGAAGAGTGTTCTTTGTCAAAACTGACATTCTCATCATCCACTGATGCACTCTGTCACAAAATGTAGTTCTCAGCTCAGAAAGCTTGTTTCTGACATTCTAACAGCTCAATTAGAGCATTTCAGTAATGAAGAGTGTTCTTTGTCAAAACTGACATTCTCAACATCCACTGATGCACTTTGTCACAAAATGCAGTTTTCAGCTCAGAAAGCTTGTTTCTGACATTCTAACAGCTCAATTAGAGTATTTCAGTAATGAAGAGTGTTCTTTGTCAAAACTGACATTCTCATCATCCTCTGATGGACATTGTCACAAAATGATATTTTTAGCCCAGGAAGCTTGTTTCTGACATTCTAACAGCTCAGTTAGAGCATTTTAATAATGAACAGTGTTCTTTGTCAATACTGACATTCTCATCATCCACTGATGCAATTTGTCACAAAATGTAGTTTTCAGCTCAGAAAGCTTGTTTCTGACATTCTAACACCTCAATCAGAGCATTTTAGTAATGAACATTTTTCTTTGTCAAAACTGACATTATCATCATCCACTGATGAACTGTGTCACAAAATGCAGTTTTCAGCTAAGCAAGCTTGTTTCTGACATTCTAACAGCTCAATTAGAGCATTTTAGTAATGAACAGTGTTCTTTGTCAAAACTGACATTCTCATCATCCACTGATGCACTCTGTCACAAAATGCCGTTTTCAGCTCAGAAAGCTTGTTTCTGACATTCTAACAGCTCAATTAGAGCATTTTAGTAATGAAGAGTGTTCTTTGTCAAAACTGACATTCTCATCATCCACTGATGCACTCTGTCACAAAATGCCGTTTTCAGCTCAGAAAGCTTGTTTCTGACATTCTAACAGCTCAATTAGAGCATTTTAGTAATGAACAGTGTTCTTTGTCAAAACTGACATTCTCATCATCCACTGATGCACTCTGTCACAAAATACAGTTTTCAGCTCAGAAAGCTTGTTTCTGACATTCTAACAGCTCAATTAGAGCATTTTAGTAATGAACAGTGTTCTTTGTCAAAACTGACATTCTCATCATCCACTGATGAACTGTTTCACAAAATGCAGTTTTCAGCTCAGAAAGCTTGTTTCTGACATTCTAACAGCTCAATTAGAGCATTTTAGTAATGAACAGTGTTCTTTGTCAAAACTGACATTCTCATCATCCTCTGATGCACTTTGTCACAAAATGCAGTTTTCAGCTCAGAAAGCTTGTTTCTGACATTCTAACTGCTCAATTAGAGCATTTTAGTAATGAACAGTGTTCTTTGTCAAAACTGACATTCTCATCATCCACTGATGCACTTTGTCACAAAATGCAGTTTTCAGCTCAGAAAGCTTGTTTCTGTCATTCTAACAGCTCAAGTAGAGCATTTTAGTAATGAACAGTGTTCTTTGTCAAAACTGACATTCTCATCATCCACTGATGCACTTTGTCACAAAATGCAGTTTTCAGCTCAGAAAGCTTGTTTCTGACATTCTAACAGCTCAATTAGAGCATTTTAGTAATGAACAGTGTTCTTTGTCAAAACTGACATTCTCATCATCCACTGATGAACTGTGTCACAAAATGCAGTTTTCAGCTCAGCAAGCTTGTTTCTGACATTCTAACAGCTCAATTAGAACATTTTAGTAATGAACAGTGTTCTTTGTCAAAACTGACATTCTCATCATCCACTGATGCACTTTGTCACAAAATGCAGTTTTCAGCTCAGAAAGCTTGTTTCTGACATTCTAACAGCTCAATTAGAGCATTTTAGTAATGAACAGTGTTCTTTGTCAAAACTGACATTCTCATCATCCACTGATGCACTTTGTCACAAAATGCAGTTTTCAGCTCAGAAAGCTTGTTTCTGACATTCTAACAGCTCAATTAGAGCATTTTAGTAATGAACAGTGTTCTTTGTCAAAACTGACATTCTCATCATCCACTGATGCACTTTGTCACAAAATGCAGTTTTCAGCTCAGAAAGCTTGTTTCTGACATTCTAACAGCTCAATCAGAGCATTTCAGTAATGAACAGTGTTCCTTTTCAAAACTGACATTTCTGGTCAGTAATTTCGTGACCCAAAAATGAACAAAAGTTTTGCCAGCTGGACTTTGGAGACATTTACTTTGTGTTCTTTTCTCTTATCTTTTTAACTGGAAACAAAGGCCTGCGCACCGGTAAATTTGGACATGGCACAACTATGCCTCTTTTTTTAATCTTTTAAAACTCATTAAATATTGGCCTTATGCCATTGAGGGCTTCTGGTTTGAAGCTTCTGTTTTGAGGGGGTATTGCTGTTTGCGTGGACGAAAATTACCCTTGGGCGTTACCACAACAGGCTCACAGTTCCTAATCAACCCAACAAAATATTTTCCTGTTACCCAAAGTTGTACGGGCACCTTCCCAAAATTTCTTCATTAATCTTTTTGTGTGTGAAAACACTTCAAGTCCCCTTGTTGCTGACAGGCAGGCATTATTCTCACGATGGGCGTGCAACAAATTTGAATATTGCACGTCATCCCTTTTAACCCATTCTATGGCGTGCGCATATTTTGACATAAATTATTCTACATTAGAGCCACTAGCATTTAGGGAAAACACAGCTAGTTTAGACTCTGGTAAATTTAAACACTTCTTGTGAATCACAGTAGGCTATTTGTTGCCCCTGAATCTATCAATAATTCAAGCGGTTTGTTGCAAACAAGCATTGTGCATTTTATCAAAGTTCAGAAAGCGGTTTCATTCATCATGGAATGTGAGCAAAGCAGATCTTCGTTGCATACAGTAGGAAAAGGCATTTCTTCATTGCATATGCTAGGGGAAATCATACTCACCACCCTCGGAATGATGCCTCACCTCCTCACTTCCATCTACCTTTTGTTTTGACCTCAGTGGTCTCAGAGGCTCAGGACAATCATTTCGCCAGTGCCCCAATCTTTTGCAGTTAAAACACTTTTCTGGATCATAATCAACAGAGGGTTTAAAACCTCCCTTTCCTCTTTCTCCATGCTCTACTCCGATATTCATTAGAGCCATGTGGAGTTCTTTATCTTGTTTGTTTTTCTTCTGAAGCTGTTTCTTGTCTGTTTGTCTTTCGGCGTGTACAGCATGACGGACAAAATGCAGTTTTCAGCTCAGAAAGCTTGTTTCTGACATTCTAACAGCTCAATTAGAGCATTTCAGTAATGAACAGTGTTCTTTGTCAAAACTGACATTCTCATCATCCACTGATTCACTTTGTCACAAAATACAGTTTTCAGCTCAGAAAGCTTGTTTCTGACATTCTAACAGCTCAACTAGAGCATTTCAGTAATGAAATGTGTTCTTTGTCAAAACTGATTTTCTCATCATACTCTGATGCACTTTGTCACAAAATGCAGTTTTCAGCTCAGCAAGCTTGTTTCTGACATTCTAACAGCTCAATTAGAACATTTTAGTAATGAACAGTGTTCTTTGTCAAAACTGACATTCTCATCATCCACTGATGCACTTTGTCACAAAATACAGTTTTCAGCTCAGAAAGCTTGTTTCTGACATTCTAACAGCTCAATTAGAGCATTTCAGTAATGAATAGTGTTTTTTGTCAAAACTGACATTCTCATCATCCACTGATTCACTTTGTCACAAAATACAGTTTTCAGCTCAGAAAGCTTGTTTCTGACATTCTAACAGCTCAATTAGAGCATTTAAGTAATGAACAGTGTTCTTTGTCAAACCTGACTTTCTCATCATACTCTGATGCACTTTGTCACAAAATGCAGTTTTCAGCTCAGAAAGCTTGTTTCTGACATTCTAACAGCTCAATTAGAGCATTTTCAGTAATGAACTGTGTTCTTTGTCAGAACTGACTTTCTCATCATCCACTGATGCACTTTGTCACAAAATGCAGTTTTCAGCTCAGAAAACTCGTTTCTGACATTCTAACAGCTCAACTAGAGCATTTCAGTAATGAACTGTGTTCTTTTTCAAAACGAACTTTCTCGTCATCCACTGATGCACTTTGTCACAAAAAAAGTAGATTTCAGTTTAAAAAACTTGTTTCTGGCCTTCTGGCAGCTCAATAAGAGCATTTCAGTAATGAACTCTGTTCTTTGTCAAATCTCACTTTCTCATGATCCTCTGATGCACTTTGTCATAAAAAGCAGTTTTCAGTGTGAAAAGCTTCAAGGCTAAACTAAGTTAGAAATGAGTCGTGTGCTTCCAGCCGTGTGCTTCCCCTTGCCCTTGTTTTATTACGGGTGGGGATACACACGAACTCTGTGTTGAGTGTTTGGGATTTGAGCATGCTAAAGTAGCTCTTAAGGGGGATCCCTGTGAACATTATTTGTGGCTATCACTGAGAACACTCAACTCCCGTGCTGCTTTGTTTTATGAGTCAGTCAAAATTCGCCAGCCTCATGGATCGGGACCCGCCACTGCATGACGGCTGCTCCCTCCCCATCCAGAAGCCCAAAGCACTGCTCTGGCTCTGAGGAATTAGAAAGCGCTGGTTTTCATACAGGGGACATAGATGAGCCCATTGAAACTCCCCTTTCCCCTGGATATGAGGAACTGTTAGAGGTTGTTGACCGGGCGATAGCCAGATTTGGCATTTACTGGCCCACAGAACAACAAGAAGTTTTGTCTGACAGTAAATTAGATGAAAGATTTTGAAAAAACGGGTATAGCCTCAGCGCCGGGGGTTGCCATTTTCCCCCGATTTACATTCAAGAGGTGTCCAAATCGTGGAAAAAAACGTACTGATCTTGCATAGCTTCCACATCCACAAATTTTTCGAATGTGTTAGGGGCTAGAGATAAGGGGTATGGCATGATGCCAAAGGTAGAAGATACTTTTGCCGTTTATCTTTCACCGGATTCGGCATCATCTTTGAAATCCCCGACATTGCCCACCAAACCGTGAAGAGTCACGTCTAACTTCGTAGGCAAGGCGTATATTGCTTCAGGTCAGGCTGGGTCATGCCTACACACCATGGGACTCCTGCAGGCATACCAGGCCGACTTGCTGGGTGACATTAAAGAGGGCGTGGTAATAGATCCGAGTCTGCTCAACGAGTTGAGAACAGCAGCAGATCTTACTCTTCAGGCTACTAAGGAGAGAGCCCAAGCTGTTGGGCGCTCCATGTCATCACTGGTAGCCACAGAGAGACACCTGTGGGTAAATCTATTAGGCATTAAAGAGAAAGATAAGACTCTGCTGCTTGATGCACCTCTCTCCTCCGAAGGCCTCTTTGGTGGTGCGGTTGAGATAGTAGTTGACCGTTTCCAGGAGACAAAACGGCAGGCAGCGGCTTTTCATAAATATTTACCTCGCCGCTCTTACCCCAAGGGTCTGCAGTCCAAGGACAGTCCCAGCCATCTACAAGCTACTCATATAGGCAGCAGCAGAAACAGAGTGTAGCTACTCGTACCCCCTTTAGAGAGCTTGGGGGTTGAGGCAGCAACCTCCTAAACCTGCTAGGCAGGCTAAGCCGGATCTGAGGACAGTCATAGTCTCAAACCGGAAGGCTGCTGCAAAGAGGTCTTGACGGTTTTTCAGGGCATCAGAGGGCTCTTGGAGGACTGAAAAGTTTGGTCCTACCAATAAGTCCTCAGGAAATCTGTACGTTAACCCCACCGTCTATGACGCTTCGGGGAACGTCAGATTCTGTAGCACGGAATCAACAGAGTCTACCCGAAAACACTGTAGACCTAGTAAAAGTGCCAATAAAGTCAACAGTTCGACCAACCCCTGCCGGGCGGCCACTTCAGGGCATCAGGCTTCACACAACCCACATCAATGTCGAGAGGTTGACCCCTTAGTACATTTTCTCCACGAGTGGAGAAAGCTTCCAAATCTCACTCCATGGCTCCTCTCGGTGATAGAAAAGGGTTACAGGATTCAGTTCGCTGTCCGGACTCCAAATTTCAAGGGGGTGCTTTACACCTAGGTAGACCCTGAAAGTGATTGGGTGTTAGGAAAGGAAGTGTTGTCTCTCTTGGTAAAAGGGGCCATAGAGTATGTTTCCCCCATGAAAGCCCGTCAGGCTTTTACAGCCAGTACTTCATAGTTCCGAAGAAGGATGTAGGGCTGAGGCCCATTTTAGATCTGAGACATCTCAACAAATATCTGAGGAGATACAAGTTCAAGATGCTCACTGTCCCTATTATTGCGGCCGGAATCAGATCAGAAGACTGGTTCACCACAAAAGATCTGAAAGATGCATACTTCCACCTCTCTATCCTTCCTCAACATCGAAAGTTTCTCAGGTTCGCTTTCGGGGGCTAAGCTTACCAATATCGAGTTCTTCCATTCGGCCTTGCTCTTTCCCCACGCACCTTCACAAAATGCATGGATTCAGCCCTTGCCCCATTGAGACTTCAAGGGATCCGCATACTAAATTACATAGACGACTGGTTGATATTAGCCCAGTCTCACGAGATGGCGATTCAACATCGAGATCTCGTTCTCGACCATATGAAGCGTCTGGGGTTACTGCTCAATGCCAAAAAGAGCAACTTAACTCCTCAACAGAGAATTACATTTCTTGGGGTAGTATGGGATTCGGTCACGATGCAGGCACGATTGTCCCCTGCACGTGTCGAATCGATCCTGACAGTGGTGTCCAGGATCAAGTTAGGTCATGCCTACACTTTCAAACATTTTCAAAAAATATTGGGTCTAATGGCAGCAGCGTCAAACATGATTCCTTTTGGCCTCCTGCATATGAGACCTTTAGAGTGGTGGCTAAAATGCAAAGGGTTTTCCCCGAGAGGCAACCCGTTCCGTCTGATCAGGGTTACGTGCAGATGCCTTTGTTCCCTGGTTATATGGAGGAAGCCTTGGTTTCTCAATCAAGGACTGAAATTGGGGGCACAATGTCACAGGAGGATAGTGATGACGGATGCGTCCCTCACAGGCTGGGGGGCAATAGAAAGTAGCTCAGCCAGTGGACTTTGGAGAGAGCAGCATCAACAAATGCACATAATTTCCCTGGAGATGCTAGCTGTAATACAAGCACTGAGGTACTTCCTCCCAGTCCTCAGAAGCCATCATGTTCTGGTCAGAACAGACAATACGACAGTGGTCTCTTACATAAATCATCAAGGGGGCCTGAGATCACGCCCTTTCTGTAGACTGCCTCACCAGGTTCTCCTATGGGCCCAGGAGAAGTTTACATCGCTCAGGGCAATGTAAATCCCTGAAGTCCAGAATGTGGGAGCAGACATGCTGGCAAGACAGGGGCTGAGGCCCGGGGAATGGAGACTCCACCCCGAAGTGGTGGAGCAGATCTGGGAAAGGTTTGGTCGAGCCGAAATCGATCTGTTTGCGTCCCAAGAGATGTCTCATTGCCCTCTGGGGTTTTCACTTACTCGCCCGGCTCCATTGGGACTGGACTCCATGGTACAGACATGGCCACGACGGCGTCTGTATGCCTTTCTCCCGATCGCTCTGCTCCCAGGAGTTCTAGAGAGAGTTCAACAGGAAGGGATCAGTCTCTTACTAATAGCCCCTTTGTGGCCAGCTCGGGTAACTCTCCTGGCAGGCCAACCATGGTAGATTCTCTTCAGACGGGACCTTCTGACTCAAGCTAGGGGCACTATATATCACCCCCGCCCAGAACTTTGGAAACTGTGGGCTTGGCCACTGAGGGGGGTGAGCTGTTAAATCGGGGTCTCTCAGCTGAGGTTGTTGAGATGATCCTTAATTCTAGAGCTCCCTCCACAAGGAAAATGTATGCCATAAAGTGGAGATTGTTCACCTTGTGGTGTAATGAAAGGCATCTAGACTCAGTTTACTGCCCGGTGGCTTCAGTACTGGACTTTTCCTGCGTGGAACTTTGAGGATGAGGCCTCCATCTCAGCTGAGAGTTCCCGCATGGGACCTGACTGTGGTTTCAGAAGGGCTTTCCCAGATGCCTTTTGAGCCCATTGAGTCTAGCTCGGACAAACATTTATCCCTCAGGCTAGCCTTCTTGGTAAGCCATTACCTCTCTTAGAAGGGTAGGCGACCTTCAAGCTTTATCAGCTTCTCCATCTTGTTTGGAGTTCGCTCCAGGCAGGATTAAGGCTATTCTTCACCCTAGACCGGGATATGTCCCTAAGTTACTTGGGAATGTGGCCAGGACCTTAGTTCTGTAGGCTTTCATCCTCCACCTCACGAGACAGCGGATCACCGAAGGTTACATTTGTCATGCCCTGTCAGGGCGTTAGAAGAATATGTACATAGGTTTTCTTTAAGCATAAAAAATCTGATCAATTGTTGGTCTGTTTTGGACCTCGTAACAGAGGTCAACCAGCCTCTAAGCAGACAATTAGTAAATGGATTGTAGAGGCAATTTCTTTGGCTTAAGGGGAGCGTGGAATACCTTCACCTCTGCTAGTTAGGGCACATTCAACTCGTAGTATGGCTTCCTCGCGGGCCCTTCTGTCGGGGGCTTCTATGCAGGATGTTTGTAATGCTGCGGGATGGTCTTCCCCACATACATGTATAAGGTACTACAGACTAGATCTCTTTTCCTTACCTGGAACCCAGGCTCTTTTGTACTGAGATGTGCGTGGACACCTTCACACAGTGGATTTGCACTGCGTCCGCTTTCTATTTATACCTTCCGGTACCGCGTCACTCATGACATCATCACGGCGCAACGAAAAGTTGGGCGATTACTTTAACACAACATTTTAAGATGTGTCACGCTGCTGGTGTTCCCCATTGTGTCAACCTTGACACAGTGTCTCCTTCCCTATCTCAGGGAACTACGGTTACAGTCGTAACCTGAGCTGTTTCTGGCCTTCTGACAGCTCAATAAAAGCATTTCAGTAATGAACTCTGTTCTTTGTCCAAACTCACTCTCTCATGATCCTCTGATTCACTTTGTCACAAAAAAGTAGTTTTCAGTTCAAAAAGCTTGTTTCTGGCCTTCTGGCAGTTCAATAAGAGCATTTCAGTAATGAAGTATGTTCTTTGTTAAAACTCATTTTCTCATCATCCTCTGATGCTCTTTGTCACAAACAGCAGCTTTCAGTGTGAAACTCTTTTTTATGGCATTCTGACAGCTCAATAAAAGCATTTCAGTAATGAACTGTGTCTTTTGTCAAAACTCACTCTCTCATGATCCTCTGATGCTCTTTGTCACAAAAGCAGTTTTCAGTTCAAAGAGCTTGTTTCTGGCCTTTTGACAGCTCAATAAAAGCATTTCAGTAATGAACTGTGTTCTTTGTGAAAATTCACTTTCTTATGATCTTTTGATGCTCTTTGTCACAAAAAGCAGTTTTCAGTTTAAAAAGCTTGTTTCAGGCCTTCTTGCAACTCAATAAGAGCATTTCAGTAATGAACCGTGTTCTTTGTCAAAATTCACTCATGGTCTTTTGATGCTCTTTGTCACAAAAAGTAGTTTTCAGTTTAAAAAGCTTGTTTCAGGCCTTCTGGCAGCTCAATAAGAGCATTTCAGTAATGAACTGTGTTCTTTGTCAAAACTCACCTTCTCCTGATCCTCTGATGCCCTTTGTCCGAAAAAAAGCATTTTTCAGTTCAAAAAGTGTGTTTCTGGGCTATAGGCAGTTCGATAAGAGCATTTCAGTAATGAACTGTGGTCTTTGTAAAAAACAACTAACTCATGATCCTCTGATGCTCTTTGTTACATAAAGCAGTTTTCAGTGTGAAAATATTGGTTCTTGCCTTCTGACAGCTCAATAAAAGCATTTCAGTAATGAACCGTGTTCTTTGTCAAAACTCACTTTCTCACCCACCTCTGATGCACTTTGTCACAAAAAGCAGTTTTCAGTGTGAAAAACTTGTTTCTGGTCTTCTGTCTGGTGTTCTTTGTCAAAACTCACTTTCTCACCCACCTCTGATGCACTTTGTCACAAAAAGCATTTTTTAGTGTGAAAAACTTGTTTCTGGTCTTCTGGCAACTCAATAAGAGCATTTCAGTAATGAACAGTGTTCTTTGTCAAAACTCACTTTCTCGTGATCATCTGATGCACTTTGTCACAAAAAGCAGTTTTCAGTTCAAAAAGATTGTTCCTGGCCTTTTTACAGCTCAATAAAAGCATTTAAGTAATGAACTGTTTTCTTTGTCAAAACTCACTTTCTCATGATCCTCTGATGCTCTTTGTCACAAAAAGTAGTTTTCAGTGTGAAAAGCTTGTTTCTGGCCTTCTGACAGCTCGATAAGATCATTTCAGTAATGAAGTGTATTCTCTCTCAAAACTAACTTTCTCATGATCCTATGAGGCTACACTGCGTCAAGGTTGAGACTATTGGGATTACCAGCATCGTGACACATCTGAAAATGTTGTGTTAAATTGATTAAATTGTGTTTATTGACGCGCCTAGCTGACGTCACAATGATGTCACGAGTGACTCGGTACCGTAATGTATAAATAGGAACGGGACGCAATGCAAATCAGCTTCTGCCATTTCAGCAAAGCACTCCATGTGTGTGAAGTGTATTTTCTGGTTTTCCTACGATGTTGTCTACGTTTTTATTGTAAACTAAGTTAGAAATGAGTAGACAAAAGACCTTAAAGCCGTTTTAATATGAATGGGGATACACACAAACTCTGTGCTTAGTGTTTAGGATTGGAGCATGCTAAGGCAGCTCTTAAGGGGGATCCCTGTGAACATTATTTATGGCTATCGCTGAGAACACTCAACTCCCATGCTGCTTTGTGTGATGAGTCGAGGGGGTGTGGCGTCTCCGTTCGTGAGGCCCGCAGATGGTTGTTAATGATGGTGCTGAGACGGCTTCTCCCGCCCCCTCCAGAAGCCCAATGCACTGCTCTAGCTCTGAAGATTTAGAGAGTGATGGTTTTCATACAGAGGACGTAGATGAGCCCAAACCTCTTTCTTTTTATGAGATGTTAGAAGATGTAGACCGTTACTGGCCCCCAGAACAACAAGAGGTGTTGTCTGTCAGTAAATTAGATGAAAGATTCTCGAAGAAACGGGTACAGCCTCAGTGTCGGGTGTTACCCTTTTTTCCCGATTTACATTCAGAGGTGACAAATCATAGAAAATACTTTACTCATCTCACATATCTTCCACATCCTCAGATTTTTTGAATGTGTTAGGGGCTAGAGATAATGGCTATGGCATGATGCCAAAGTTGGAATATACTTTGGCCGATTATCTTTCACTGGAGTGGGCATCACCTTCGAGATCCCCAACATTGCCCACCAAACCGTGAAGAGTCACGACAATTTTGGTGGGCATGGCGTATATGGCTTCAGGTCAGGCTGGGTCATGCCTACACACCATGGGTCTCCTGCAGGCATACCGACTGTCTGGGGGAGATTAAAGAGGGCGAGGTAATAGATCCGGGTCTGTTCAACGAGTTGAGAACAGCAGCAGATCTTACTCTCCGGTTTACTAAGGAGACAGCCTAAGCTGTTGGGCGCTCCATGTCAGCACTGGTAGCTACAGAGCTACAAGCACGATGTCAGAAACTGTAATATTCTCTGGCCCCCTCCCCACTTATCGTGGTGATGAGATACATAGCAGAGTATCATCACTAAATGGCTGGTTGTCTGAGTGGTGCCTGCAGAATGGTATTGTTTTTATAAATAACTGGAAGAGTTTTGAGGGCAGACCTGACCTGTTGAAAAGAGATGGTCTCCACCCCTCCTGGGCTGGAGCTTCTCTACTCTCTAGAAATATGGCACATAGTCTTAATGCTAAAACTTGACTCACTGGGGCCCAGGTCAGGGAGCAGACTGAATGGCTTAACCAACGGTCTGCTTGCCGTCTCACGTTGCAGAACACACATAATACACTACATGCGATAATACCTTCTCCCAAACATCATAAAATAGAGACTGTGTCTGTCCCCCGGATTAGTAAACATAAAATAAAGCGTAAACCTCTCAAAGGTAATTTACTTAACGTTAAACTAACTAAACATGAACATAATACAGATAATCAACTGTTACGACTCGGATTGCTAAATATTAGATCTCTCTCTAATAAAGCACTTTTTGTTAACGATATGATAACAGATCATAAAATAGACATGCTCTGTCTAACAGAAACATGGCTAAAGCCAGATGACTATATTGCGTTAAATGAGTCTGTCCCCCAAGATTACTATTATACACACGAGCCTCGCCTAAAAGGCAGAGGGGGAGGTGTTGCTGCACTTTACCGTAACTCTTTTAGCATTTCTCAGAAGTCTAATCCTAAATATAATTCTTTTGAAGTCATGGTACTTGATGCATCAATACCTAATATTAAGGACAAAACATCTTTAAAATTTATTCTGGCTATTGTATATAGGCCTCCAGGGCACCACACAGATTTTATTAAAGATTTTGGTGGGTTCTTATCAGAACTAGTACTGTCTGCAGACAGAGTCCTTGTTGCTGGTGACTTTAACATTCATGTAGATAATGATAACGATGCTTTAGGAATGGCTTTTAAAGACACTCTTAACTCCATGGGCGTTAGTCAACATGTGTCAGGACCTACTCACCTTCGTAATCATACTTTAGATTTAATTTTGTCTTACGGTATAAACGTGGTCGATGTTAAAATCCTTCAGCAGAGCGAAGACATCTCAGATCATTATCTGGTATCATGCTTGCTTCAATACCCAATGGTGGCAAATCAAACTCCAAGTTACAAATATTGTAGAACAATAACTTCGACTACAAAAGGTGCGTTTCTTGATAATTTGTCTGAATTGTCTCAAATCTCTAGCATGAGTAATAACGTTGAAGATCTTGACTTTACTATTGAAAATATTAATGCCACCTTCTCGGAAACGCTAGACATAGTTGCTCCCTTGCGCTTAAAGAAGATTAAAAATGACAGACCGACACCGTGGAAAAATGAACACACTCAGGCTCTAAAGAAAGCGGCACGAAAAATGGAGCGCAACTTTAAAAAGACTAAATTAGAGGTATTTCGTACTGCCTGGAAGGATAGTACAAAAAAATACAGGAAAGCCCTAAAAACGTCTCGATCCGCCTACATTTCATCACTAATAGAAGAAAACCAGCATAACCCTAGGTTTTTATTTGATACAGTGGCTAAATTAACCAAAAATAAATCGTCAGCGACTTCTGATGCTGTATACCAGCATAGCAGTGATGATTTTATGAACTATTTCACAAATAAAATCCAAGATATTCGAGAGAAAATTATAACTATGCAACCAGATGCGAAACCCGCTGAACAAACGACTTACTACAGCACCCCTAAGGAGAAATTACGTTTATTTTCTACTATAGATCACGATGAACTATCGAAAATCATTAGATCATCTAAATCGACTACATGCATGCTAGACCCTATACCTACAAATCTTCTGAAAGAGATGCTCCCAGAAATTATAGATCCTCTACTTAGCATTATTAACTCATCTCTGACATTAGGACATGTGCCTAAAGCATATAAGGTGGCTGTTATAAGGCCCCTTGTCAAAAAACCCCATCTGGACCCTGGAGAACTAGTTAACTATAGACCTATTTCGAATCTACCTTTCTTATCTAAAGTTCTGGAAAAAGTAGTCTCAACTCAAATATGTTCCTTCCTCCAAAGGAATGAGATTAATGAAGATTTCCAGTCTGGATTTAGAGCACATTACAGTACAGAGACTGCTCTGATTAGAGTTACAAATGATCTGTTTATGGCGTCCGACCGAGGTTGTATCTCCTTATTGGTGCTGCTAGATCTTAGTGCTGCATTCGACACCATTGACCACAGCATGCTCCTACATAGACTTGAAAATGATGTCGGTATTAAGGAAATAGCTTTGAAATGGCTTAGATCTTATTTATGCGACCGTTTCCAATATGTAAAAATAAACAATGAGGTATCACGCAAATCGCAAGTCCAGTACGGTGTACCACAGGGCTCAGTACTAGGGCCTATGCTCTTCGCATTATACATGTTACCCCTAGGAGATATAATAAAGCGACACGGAATAAGCTTTCACTGCTATGCTGATGATACGCAACTTTATATTTCCTCGAAGCCTCACGAAACACAGCAATTCCATCGAATAGTGGAATGCATTGTCGATATAAAAAAGTGGATGAGTAGCAATTTTTTATTACTGAACTCGGACAAAACTGAAGTGTTACTTATCGGACCGAAAACCGCCCTACGTAACAACCAAGAATACTGCTTAACTATTGATGGATGTTCCATAAAACCCTCATCTTCAGCTAAGAATCTTGGCTTTATATTCGATAGTACTCTGTCATTTGAGAACCAGGTCGCCAAAACCTGTAAGATTGCGTTTTTCCATCTTAAAAATATATCTAAATTACGTCATATGCTGTCATCATCAGATGCGGAGAAGCTTATACATGCCTTTATGACATCAAGACTAGATTACTGTAATGCACTATTAGGTGGTTGCCCTGCAGGCCTATTACAAAAACTCCAACTGGTCCAAAATGCGGCAGCTCGAGTTCTTACACGTACAAAAAAGTATGAGCATATTAGCCCGGTTCTGTCAACCTTGCACTGGTTACCTATAAAGCATCGCATAAATTTTAAAATCTTGCTTATTACCTATAAAGCCTTGCATGGTTTAGCTCCTCACTACTTGAGAGAACTTCTTACGTATTATAGTCCATCACGTGCACTACGCTCTCAGGCGTCAGGTCAGTTGGTAATACCTAGAATTTCAAAATCAAGTGCAGGCGGCAGATCCTTTTCCTATCTAGCGCCTAAACTTTGGAACAGTCTTCCCTGCAATGTCCGGGAGGCGGACACACTCTGTCAGTTTAAATCTAGACTAAAGACGCATCTTTTTAATCTTGCATACACTAGATTATCATAATATATGTATTTCAAAGATCTAGGCTGCACTAGTTAGATCAACCGGAACCAGGGACACTTCCAATAACAACTGATGCATTTGTTGCATCAAAGAGTGCAGAACAGTACTCTACTCTCAGCCAGTCTTGTCTCATTGTTCCAAGGTTACAAGAGCGGAGCGGGCAGGGCGCAATCCATTCCTAGACCTGACAAATGCTGGACGAAGGAAGTGACGTCCCTACAAAACTTCAGCCACTATTAGATTATTAATGATAATTTTAAATCTAATTTTTTTTTTTTTATTTTCGCCTTGTTGTGCAAGCACTGTTGAGCTTGTGCAGAGGCTGCAGTTTTTGCCAGAGGGGAACTGGAATCCCCTGGTTAGGCCTGGTTTCCCTCCGAGGTTTTTTTTCTCTCCTCCAATGGAGTTTTGGGTTCCTCGCCACCGTTTGCATACTGTTTTGCACTGTTTTGCCTGGCCGGGGGGGCTGCTAGAATTTGGTAGTCTTATTTAATTAACACTGCATATAGGAATTTATTGTGTGTCTGATATTTGACCTGTGTTTTGAATTCCATAACCTTTTATGTTTTACTTATAGTCATTTTTTCTTGTACAGCTGCTTTGTAACAATGAAAATTGTAAAAAGCGCTATATAAATAAAGCTGACTTGACTTGACTACAGAGAGACACCTGTGGGTAAATCTATCAGGCATTAAGGAGAAAGATAAGACTGTGGTGCTTGATACACCTCTCTCTTCCGAAGGCCTTTTGGTGGTGCGGTCAAGATAATTGTCGACCGTTTCCAGGACACAGAACTGCAGGCTGCTGCATTTCATAAATATCTACCTCGCTACCCCCCAGGGGTCTGCAGTCCAAGGACAGTCCCAGCCATCTACAAGCTCCTCATATAGGCAGCAGCAGATACAGAGCGTAGCTACTCGTACCCCCCCAGAGAGCCTACCTCCTAAACTACCTCCTTTCTGAGGACAGTTATAGTAACAAATCGGAAGGCTGCTGCAAAGGGCATCAGAGGGTGCCCTCTCTTGGAGAACTGTTCGGTCCTTCCAAGAAGTCCTCAGGAAATCTGAATGTAACCCCGTCATCCATGACGCTTCGGGTTGACCCCTTTATCATACTTTCCCAGCGAGTGGAGAAAGTTTCCAAATATCCCACCATGGCTCCTCTTTACGATAGAAAAGGGTTACAGGATTAAGTTTGCTGTCGCCCTCCGAATTTCAAGGGGGTGTTTTCGAGGTAGACCCAGAAAAGGGTGGGGTGTTAGAAAGGGAAGTGTTGTCTCTCTTGTTGACAGGTGCCATAGAATATGACCCCCCCACGAGAATCAGACAGGCCGTACTTCAAAGTTCCGAAGAAGGATGGAGGGCTTAGGCCCATTTTAGATCTGAGATATCTCAACAAATCTCTGAGGAGATACAAGATGCTCACTGTCCCTATTATTGTGGCCGGAATCAGATCATATCACCAAAATAGATCTGAAAGATGCATACTTCCACATTTCTATCCTTACTCAACATTGGAAGTTTCTCAGGTTCGCTTTCGGGGGCAAAGCTTACCAATATCGAGTTCTTCCGTTCAGCCTTGCTTTGTCCCTACGCACTGTCCCCTGCAAGGGTCGAATCGATCCTGACAGCGCTGTCCAGGATCAAGTTCGGCCATGCCAACACTGTCAAGCAATTTCAGAGAATATTGGGTCTAATGGTGGGCAGCGTCCAACGTGATTCCTTTTGACCTCCTCCATATGAGACCTTTACAGTGGTGGCAAAAAGGCAAAGGGTTTTCCCCGAGAGGCAACCCGTTCCGTCTGATCAGGGTTACGTGCAAATACCTTCGCCCCCTGGTTAAATGGAAGAAACCTTGGTTTCTGAATCAAGGGCTGAAATTGGGGGCGCAATGTCACAGGAGGTTAGTGACGACGGATGCGTCCCTCACAAGCTGGGGGCAATAGTGGAAGGTCGCTAAGCCAGTGGGCTGTAGAGAGAGCAGCTTCACCAATTTCACAAAAATTGCCTGGAGATGTTAGCTATAATACAAGCACCAGTCCTCAGAGGCCATCATGTTCTAGTCAGAACAGACAATACGACAGTAGTCTCTTACAAGAATCATCAAGGGAGCCTGAGATCAGGCCCTCTCTGCAGACGGTGTCTCTCTCACGAGACAGCGGATCACCGAAGGTTACATTTCTCATGCCCTGTCAGGGCGTTGAAGAATATGTACGTAGGTCTTCCTTATGGTGAAAATCTGACCGATTGTTGGTTTGTTTTGGACCTCGAAACAGAGGTCAACAAGCCTCTAAGCAGACCATTAGTAAATGGATTGTAGAGGCAATTTCTTTAGCTTACGAGGTGCGTGGAATACATTCACCTCTGCTAGTTAGGGCATGTTCCAATCGGAGTATGGCTTTGTCATGGACCCTTCTGTCGGGGGCGTCTATGCGGGATGTTTGTGATGCTGTATGATGGTCTTCCCCACATACGTTTCTAAGGTACTACAGACTGGACCTCACTTCCTAAACTGGATCCCAGGCTCTTTTGTCCTGAGATGTGCTTGGACACCTTCACATTTGGACAGACACAATTCAGTATGGCATAGTGGGCATTTCGTTGCCCATAGTGTCAACCTTGACGCAGTGTAGAGTTCCCTCGAAATGGAACGCCTCATGTTATGACTCTAACCGTAGTTCCCTGATATAGGGAACAAGACACTGCGTCGCCTTGACATAACTCCTTGTGCCTGGAACATTTGCTTCAATTATTTTTGCAGAAGCTGATTTGCACTGTGTCCGCTTCCTATGTATACCTTCCAGTACCGCGCCATCGCTGCATGACAGTTAATTGTGGCACGACGATAAGTCGCAGGTTTAGTTTCACACAACATTTTCAGAAGCGTCACACTGTTGGCGTTACCCATAGTGTCAACCTTGACGCAGTGTCTCAGGGAACTACGGTTACAGTGGTAACCTGAGACGTTATTACATGTTTTTCAGTTTTTATTTTCTGCAAAAAAATGAAAGTGTCAGTCTTTACTATCCATACTATTTATACTGTACATGCCTAACAAATCTGCTTCGTCATCCCGTGCTTAACCACTGCCCTGTCATTAAACACATTGTAAACATGATGCTCACTCGTCTGAATATCTCCAGGATTGATTAACTCACAATCACTATTACTTAACATTTTATTACAGTTTAAAGATCACCCTCCTTTGTGTTTGCTTACATAAATGTATACACATAATTCACAATAAGTAAAAACTGGGGACAATAACAATCAGAAAGAAAATTAATAAATATAAAACAAATCAGAATTATGGTGCATTCAATTTTATAAAGCCACAGTTACTGAAATCATAAATGAAAAAAAGAGAGTATCTAAAAACCCAGAAAAAGCTGATTCATCACAATGATCACCTTTTCCTATGTCAAAACGGTTATATTTTGTAGGCTCGTGGATCTGCAAAAGAAAAATTCACAAGGCAAATAAGCAACAAAAG
Organism: Barbatula barbatula; assembly: GCF_947034865.1. Lineage (NCBI taxonomy): Eukaryota > Metazoa > Chordata > Actinopteri > Cypriniformes > Nemacheilidae > Barbatula > Barbatula barbatula. The sequence continues at coordinate 2,064,550 of NC_136782.1, read as the reverse complement.
TAGATTCTCTTTACTATAGAAAGTTCCATGACTTTTCATGGCAGGGCTAGAAAACAAAATGTACAAATTTCCTGATACTTCCAGGGTTGTTATGGTCATGGGAAACTAAATAAATTAAATCATTTTAATCTGAATTAACCTAAAAAGCAAACCCTCCACAATCAAAAGCATCAAAATCAGAATCTCCTTCGAAATCAAAGCTGTTAAAATGTGGTGACTCTATGGCTTGGCTGCAGGTGTGGTATGAACTGCCTCCCCCCATCTCAGAGAAAGCTGTTAAATGGGTCATTTCAGGAGCATGAACTGCCGTGTCTGAGGAGGCAGGTGGACAGGAGTTCAAGTAGCCGAGCGCTGAGGAAGCTGCTGCTCCACCCATCAGTAGACAGACTGCCCTTACAGCCCGTGCATCACTGCTGTTTCCATGGCGCAGGCAGTCTGCAGAGCGAGGTGGAGCCATGCTAGGGCTGTGGGGAGGGCGCTGTCTTATACTGCCTAAAGGTTACAAAAGACATAGCTATAGAAAATGAACAAATGTAATTATTACTTGTGTTATTTGTAAATTATGTTATAATAGCACATTGGAAACAAGTTAATGATGTTTGTAAAAGCAACTCCTGCATTCATTGTGCCCTTTGTCAATGTTCAGAAAATAGTGGCTGCATTAAAACTTCTAGTTTAAGTATATAAAATTCTAATGTAGAATGATGGTCTTTGCCATATAATGAAAAATGCCACAAGTTAGATTACTAGTAAACAAAAATGTACAACAAAGCTTAGACTGTAGTGAAAAAAAGACTGCAGATGAACAAGTTGATTCGATGTTCTTAGCTGGTTTAAGATGGTTGTAGCTGATTTAGGCTGGTTCATAGCCTAGAAAAGCTGGTCAAACTAGACAAGCTGGTCTTCCAGCCTGGTCAAGCTGGTTTAAGCTGGGTGGATCCCAGCGTGGCCAACCAAAAAGCTAAAGCTAAAAATCTCTCTAAAATCAGCTGCTTAACCAGCCATATGCCCTGTGGTTCTTGCCTTCATACCCGATAATCAGTTGTGTTTTACAATTGCTTTACGCCTAACTAGGGAGCACCAAAGCTCAGGACTAGTATGGCAAGAAGGATAGACTGATACGATCCAACTATGCAACACGACATCAGTTGTGTACCCCAGCCTCATTGGGTGTTTCGGCACTTTATCACAAGACACCCTCAGCCTAACCATCGAACGTAACCACAGGCTGATCAGACCGGGTGCTTCCGAGGGGTATTCAGGGCTAAGTATATCCCATCATGCATCACGTTCTGGATTTGAATCATGAGACTTTTTACCCAGCTCTCGCGAGATGTTGCGGAAAGCTTTCAAAGTTATACAACTACTTTTTAAGGTATATCTTTATTTATTCTATGTTTGTCTAAACATGTTTTTCTTTAGTTTTTTTCTTTTTTGAGTACAGCTGCTTTGATACCAGACAAATAAGGTGCTATAAAAATCTATATCACTTAACTACATAATTAGACATCGTTACAGTAGTAAATGTAAAGTTTTCCACAATTTATTGGTTAACATTTTATGTAATTTATAAAACTGCTTTTTATCACATAGTAAGAAAGAAATTACATGTTTGCACTTTATAAGTCTGCCCCACTGGTTTACTACATGCTCACTTGGGATCTTCATACCCACCAAGTGATCAAGTGCAAAGGCTGCGACCAAATACCCCCAATTGTCTCATTGTTCCAAGGTTACTAGAGGATGCAGTCCAAGGTTACCGGAGCGGGCAGGGCGCAATCCCAGACCTGACAAATGCTGGACGAAGGACGTGGCGACTCTACAAAACTTCAGCCGCTATTAGATTATTAATGATAATTTTAAATCTAACTTTTTTATTTTGCCTTGTTGTGCAAGCACTGTCGAGCTTGTGCAGAGGCTGCAGTTTTGCCACAGGGGAACTGGAATCCCCTGGTTAGGCCTGGTTTCCCTCTGAGGTTTTTTTCTCCTCCAATGGAGTTTTGGGTTCCTCGCCACCGTTTGCATACTGTTATGCACTGTTTGCCTGGCCGGGGGGGCTGCTAGAATTTGATAGTCTTATTTAATTTACACTGCATATAGGAATTTATTGTGTGTCTGATATTTGACCTGTGTTTTGACTTCCGTAACCTTTTATGTTTTACTTATAGTCAATGTTTTCTTGTACAGCTGCTTTGTAACAATGAAAATTGTAAAAAGCGCTATATAAATAAAGCTGACTTGACTTGCGGTCTTTGCACTTGAACACTTGACTTCTTTGATGACGTATTTCCTGTTTTTGGCCCAAGTTTTCTAGTGGGCGTGAAGTTCCCAAGTGAGCAAGTAGTATTTCTTACCCGATGGTACACACTTAGCATGTGCAAACATATAACTTTAATTGCTTGCGCTCTTACCTCCTGTCGCATGCAAACGCTCTCAAGTGACGAAGACCGCAATAGGGGTTTTAAGATGCAGCCATGGAATGGATTGTTTTGGCATTCCATGTACTCTCTCTTGTCTTGTCATTGACCCCACCCCTCGTTTCCTTGTTTAGCTTCCCGCCTTTGTCTCATTACCCACACCTGCCCAATGTTATCTTCCTTGTTAGTTTCCTTATTTAATGCCCTTGTGTTTGCTGTCCTGTGCACGTTAGTTTTGCTTGTTTTGTTTTGAGTGATACCCTGTGGAATACCCTGTGTATTACTCCAAGCCTGGTCAGAATTATACCCTGTGTATTACTCCAAGCCTGGTCGGAATTATACCCCGTGGATTACTCCAAGCCTGGTCGGAATTATACCCCGTGGATTACTCCAAGCCTGGTCGGAATTTTACCCCGTGGATTACTCCCAGACTGGTCGGAATTATACCCCGTGGATTACTCCCAGACTGGTCGGAATTATACCCCGTGGATTACTCCCAGACTGGTCGGAATTATACCCCGTGGATTACTCCCAGACTGGTCGGAATTATACCCCGTGGATTACTCCCAGCCTGGTCGGAATTATACCCTGTGGATTACTCCCAGCCTGGTCTTGTTACTGTTTCTTAAGTATAGTCCGAGTTGTTTTAAATTTAATTTAGCATATTGTTCTCTGTTTTTTGGCCCCCCTGTGGGTAATGTTTTTGTGTTGTTCGTGTTTACCCCATTGTAGGCTTTTGCTTTGTGATTTTTATTCAAGTCTTTGTTGTCCCACCACTGCTGCCTGCTCTTGGGTTCTTCCCTCCCTGATCGTGACATAAATAATCGTTCTTTTTTGGTTATTTTGTAGCATAGTGTGGCGAGTCAGCGTCCCCATGGCAACCAAGGGAGGAAACGAGGCACAGCTGTCGGTCGTCAGACAATCATCTAGACCGGCATAGAAGCCGGATACACAGACAACACAGGGAGCAACAACTCCATGGCAATAGCTTGTCTAATGATATTGTCTCCTGTGCTTGTAACCAGGTTCAGACTGCTGACGACCGACAGATGCCACGTACCCACGTCTCCCGCAGCCATACCGCACACGGAACTGCACGAACACGGGGATTACACGGAGACGAGGATTATACGGAAGCACGGGACATCACGGAGACTGGGATTGAGGAGGAGCACGGCTCGCCACCCCACACCGTAAACCCAGAAGCACCGACACTACCTCTCTCTATTGTTTTCATCACCTGTTAATAAATTCCCCTCTGGGGCGTTAAAAGCAGAAAGAGTTGTGCGTGTCGTTTCTCTACTCGTGACGCATACATTGTTGCTTTTTGCAAAATACAAAGACGTCCATTTTTAAACAAACTTTTTATTTATGTTTTATAGGTAAATGCAGAACAACATCGAGAAAAAAGGTAAAAGAACGCACAGGCTATAGCCCAATGAGATTAAGGTAAATATAAGATACATATAAACTGTCAAATGAAGATTTAAAGGTTTGTTACCGATCAAGTTTAAGCGCTGTGTATTTTCATCTTAATAGTTTTGATCAAAGTAATTTCAAGTTAAAACTGCGTTTCGAAGCAGAGAACGCTATTCTCGCATCTGACCTTAAATTTGGTTATTAGGTCCCAACCTGGCAGCCGCTTTTTCTGTCTTATCAACTCTCGTGTATGAAATTAAGTGCTACTACAGGGCATGCATAAGTGTCTTTTGGATTCACGTTCATTGCATTTGCATTTATAATGTGTTCGTCTAAACGGCCAAAGCATCCTTTTACCGGCCCCAAACCATAACGGCCTACCGGGACTCCACCTCTGGCAACATTGCATCGCTACTCCACTATGCAAAGCAGCGAGAAAACACTTATGACTTTCATAACAGGGAAGTGCACAGACATTTTTAGGGGCAGGGGGTCAAGTGGAAAAAAGGGCACTTCTCATATGTAAAAAAAATTTCTAAACAAAATGTATTAAAACTAAAAATATTTAAATCCCCACACTCATTTGTTAGGTTTCATTTTTCAACAATGTATACAAGATAATCAGTTCACATAGAGACCATGGTCTATAGATCCAAATTTTATCATAAGAACAGGCACCAACAAAGGAAACTAAGCCACAATGCATGTATGCTTTCTATGCTAAACTTTCAAGTATATATGTGTTCTTTTGCTCAATTGGAAAGGAAATTTCCAAAATACACATTGTGTTTGTTTTAAGCCTACTATTCCATTTACATTTACATTTACATTTATTCATTTGGCAGACGCTTTTATCCAAAGCGACTTACAAGTAGTTTTTTTTTTTTTTACAGTGACACATTACTGCAGAGCAATCAGGGGTAAGGTGCCTTGCTCAAGGGCACATCAGTCATGACCTGCTGGCACTGAGATTTGAACCAGCAACCTTCTGATCACAAGCCCAACGCTCTAACCCCCAGGCCACAACTCCCTTGTCTCCCTTGTCGCGAATACGTTTGAACTTCAGTTTGGTTGACTGGATAGGCATAGGCTCAGTTAGCTCCATTGTTCAGTATTTAGTGTACTGATCAGGGAGTTTTTCATTTTGAGGGCTGTCTCATTAGCAAAATCCTTCCAGTACACTATTAGATTATTAATGAAAATGCTTATTTATTTTTATTTAGCCTTGTTGTGCAAGGACTGTCAAGCTTGTGCAGAGGCTGCAGCTTTTGCCAGAGGGGAACTGGAATCCCCTGGTCGGCCTGGGTTCTCATGAGTTTTTCTTTTCTCCATTGGAGTTTTGGGTTCCTCGCCACCATTTGGGAGCTAGTTATTGAGATGCAGCCATAATAGATAATTAGACGCCACATTGGCCGCTTTGCTCTGTTGCAGCGATACGTCAACGGCGCGGCTATATTGGTAAAGGCAAAAAAAGTGAATGGGAGAGCTGAGCTTTTTCTGCATTAAGAGCACAATAACGTTTACATTCCTTAACACATTTCAATGGTTTATATGAAGAGTACAAATTTATCATGTCTCTAGTTACTTTAAAATGAAATGTTGTCATAAGATATTGTGAAATTCATTATTTCTGCCTGTTATTCAGGTTAATCCACTAGCTAGGCATTATGTTCCGTGATTTGTTAGGGATATGCAGGGCAAACTACAAAATAAAAAACACACATTAAAGTATTAGTCGAGAATAGCACACAACCATGTTGAGTTTTATTTTAATGATTGAACAAAACACCAAAGGTAAAAGAATGTTGCTTTAAAATGGCTTTTTCTGTCATAATTTTATACAATATCAAAGATAAAAGTTTAGTTTATTTATTTACATTTACATTACATTTAATCATTTGGCAGATGACAAGTAGTTTTTTACAGTGTCACATTACTGCAGAGCAATCAGGGGTAAGGTGCCTTGCTCAAGGGCACTTCAGTCATGACCTGCTGACACTGAGAACCGGCAACCTTCTGATCACAAGCCCAACGCTCTAACCACTAGGCCACAGCTCTTAGTTTGTACCCGGTTGGATTTTGTCTCGGGTTCTGAAACCCTGTGGACCAGGGATACCATCCTGCAGACTGCAGCTCCAACTCCAGCTTCAACACACCTGTCTGTCATTATCAAGCAACCTGAACCCATTGTTCCAACATCTGTCATGCTGATCTCCTGGCTCATTGTCATTTCCGTTCCTAAGTCTGTTGCCGTGTGGTCTGTCCATGAGTAATTTTACGCCTCAGCTCTCGCAGGCTCCAGGGGTATTCTTCTCTTTGAAGGTTTCTGTAGCAAGTCAGGCGGAACGAGAGCCGGGATTCGAGCATCAGCTGTACGCGCACCGTTCTCATATTACGGAGGAGATTGTGGAGCGATCGGACTGTCAGTGAGAGAGGACAGGGCCCGAATTAGTGTTTATGTTTGGGGGCCGGCAGTCGACTGTGAGGTGGCTGGCGTTCTTTTACTTACGTGTTTATTGTTTGTTTTATTTGATTAAAGTTTGTTGAATGTTCACCGGTTCCCGCCTCCTTCCTTCCCTTCTATTGACCTTATTACAGTTTCATATCCATAGGTGGGTGGATTCTCTAAACTACTGTTTGTGTTGTCAGATCCTTTCAACATGGGAAGCTAACCCATGTCAGCCCTGTTTGGGTCTATTCCCTCCTGTTAGCAGTCTCTCCTGGCTGTCACTAGGTCTATCCCTGGTTGTCAGCTGCCCTTTCACAACAGTCACTGGTTTTAACCAGGTTGTTCATTGGACTAGGTGTTATAATCCCGGTTTTCAGCTCGATTTAGCCGCATCATAGAATCTTCCTTTTTCGCTGTGGTTTCGCTAGACAACACCCTTATTCATCCGCTGGTGTCGTTTAGAGCCTTTTGAAGCTGCCCCAGTTTAAGTGCATTAAATGGATAAGAAGCCTGGAAATATGTTCTAAAAAGCCTCAATTTGTTTTCGACAGAAGAAATATACACACGCACGCTACTACTCCTTTAAAGAGGAGATGCAAAATATACAGAGCAGGGGTCGGGAGGACCAGGATTAAGACCCTCTGATCTAGTTGTATATAAGTTTTAATTTAATATAAATGTCTGTTTTCGTAAAGAAAATTAATGCTGCAGATGACCACAAAACTGATATATTCATACAAAATGACCACAAGTTTGAAACATTATGAACAAGAATACATAGGCTAATACAATTAAACACAGTACATTATATAATAATATTTAACAAGATTAATGTTTTAAATGCTTTTTGTAATGCACCTTAATGTATTATGCGAACTGAAAATTATTTTTGCCCGAATATATGGGCCATGTTTTCATATTAATGCAAATCCACAGGGCTCAAATTAGTTCTGGTGATTGGTTAAAGGTTTATGACGTCATGACCAGGGCAGTTTGAAACCGCATTTTCTGCAGTTTTATGGAGAAAATACTCAGCAATAGTTTAAAGTTATAAATTATAAAATGTATAAATATCATGGTTTGTCTAAAAGCATATTTAAAAAAACACATAAACATACACAGGGGGTCTGCAGTTTTGAGTTATGGGGTTTGGGGCATTTTGGTTATAATTTTTCAGAAGAATGGTGCATGTGCTTAGGCTGTTAAAGTACTTCCATGATGTGTATTGCATCATTCAATGAGCAATAACTGTGTTGATGACATTATTGTCATTATTAGCACCTATTGTACTATTGCTCTTTTATGACATATCGCTTATTGCTCCCCAAACTCTTTGTAAGTCGCTTTGGATAAAAGCGTCTGATAAATGACTAAATATAAATGTAAATGGCTAGCCATGGCGGAATCCAAATCTCTGGCTCCCCTCTCCGCTGGTTCCAATCCTACCTCTCCGGCAGATCATTCAAGGAGAGTCACGGAGGGCTCACTGTCCACTGCTCACCATATGATCACTGTTATGCTGATGACACCCAGATTTACATCTCGTTTCACCCAGACGATACCACTGTTGCGGCTCACATAACAGCCTGCCTAGATGACATCTCAGCTTGGATGAAAGAGCATCACCTGCAGCTGAACCTGGCCAAGATAGAACTACTCGTGTTTCCGGCACACCCCACGGTCCAACACGATCTCATCATCCAGCTTGGGAATTCCACTATCACTCCCTCCGAATCAGCCAGGAACCTCAGAGTCATATTTGATGAACAGCTGTCCTTCAATGATCACATTGCAAAGACAACGCGATCATGCCGATATGCCTTATTTAACATTCGCAAGGTTAGACCCTACCTCACTGAGCATGCGGTACAACTCCTTGTCCAGGCCCTGGTAATCTCAGGGTTGGACTACTGCAATGCTCTCCTTGCTGGTCTTCCTGCAAAGGCTATCAAACCACTTCAGCTGGTTCAAAACACAGCAGCACGCCTCATCTTCCAACAGCCCAAAAGGGCTCATGTTACACCCTTTTTCATCTCTGTCCACTGGCGATATGACTAAATGTAATATAAATGTAAATGTAATGCAATGTCTCTCTTATAATTTGTTCATCAGGCCCTCTTTTAACGAGTGCAAGTGCACTTAGGGTGTGTCCGAATCCACTTTTTCTAGTGCAAACACAGGAAAAATTGTCGGCGCACCCTGCGCACGATCTAAATGGGTTGTTGATAATGTATCTTAAGACCATGAGAGTTGTACATTAGAGTAGAGTAGGTATACTGTATATGGTAAATACTGTACTTATGTTTATGTGTCCGAATGAGTCTGTACTCTTTCTATTTCATGTTGCTTTTAAGGTTATTCTGTGTTCAACATGTGTTAATTTTTTTCTTTCTTGTACACCTGATACAAAGCAAATTGTGAAAGCACAAAGAAGTTGATTCAAAAAATGGTATTGAACTAGAAATCAAATAAAAGATTACTATAAACGATAACTATAAAATGTCATTATAAAAATCATTCTTTATTTAGGAGAATAGCAGGGTTCACACCTAAGCTATAAAAAGATAAGGAGAATGAGAATGTTATAATGCCTAAAATAGTTCATAATGGCATTTTAATGGAAACCAACACAATTTCTGTCATGTTTCCATATTTTCAGGGCTCCAGGCTAACTTTTATCTAATAGGAGCACTGTGGTCTCTGAATTAAAGTTTTATGGAGTACAAGCAGAACATTTAAGGGCACACAGGGCTGGGCTGGTAATCTGGCATACCGGGCAAATGCCCGGTGGGGCGACGCACTTGGGGGCCGGTTGATATAATATGTTTTTTTTTTATTTGCCAACGACCGGCCCATAAAGCAGGGACAGCAGCCCATTGGTTCATTATCCATACTGACACTGGGCTGGCCCAATCATCTCTTAGGGTTAGGGCTCCACCCCTCCCCCTCGGTTTCTTGTGTCAAATGCAGTCAGTGGGTCAGAGCCAGAAATCTGTGGATTTAGGATGGAGAAACAAAAGCGTGCGGGTGCGGAGCAGTTGCGGGCCAAACAAATAAAAATTCTAGAGGTTGATGCCTCAACATGTGCAAAAATAACCGACATGTTAAGTGCTGTAGCTTCAGTTTCCAAGCCTATAGTAGCTTACCTGACGAAATTTTGCAAAAACAGGTGAACATAGCACATGGAGGAGAGGTGACAAGCCATAGCGGCACCCAGGCAGAGGAGTAGGTGTCTGATAGTGAAGTCAAGGAGAGACAGAGTGAGTAGGAGAGTGTACTTGAAACGGTAAGCAGTGTTGGGCAGTAGCGTCGCTACAAGCAGTGACGCTACTAGCTTAACTACATTTTTCAGTAGCGTGGTGGTAACATCGCTGTTTTCTGAATCAAATAGCTTTTCAGTAGCGAAGCACTTTTGTTGACCAAGTAGTGCGGTAGCGTCCACACAAGCTAACGTTACATATTACCAAACATTTCTGAAGAACAAGCTCATATCGGAAACACAACTGCTAAGGATCACCGATCCTGGTCCAGTAAGTGACGCCACCACCATACAGGGACCGGCCGGTGACTTCTTCGTGTTTTACGGTAAACAGCTTTTTGGTGCATTACTGCCACCTTCTGCTCCGGACGGTGACATCACAGTGTGTGGGCCTGGTTGGGCCACGACGAAGATGATGATTTACCTAAATGAATGAATATTATAGTAAGACAACATAATCGTTGTCGCTATTATAATGTCTGTCAGATTGTCACCTACTGCACTAGCCACTCAGTCAGCTAAAGTCAAATAACACAGCATAAGCTATTTTGCATTGTTTTTGTAGCTAGGTTAGCAGAGTTAACTTATTCAATTGCAACTTCGGCTGATTATTCTAATGTTAACTAGCTTTTATAACATGGAGCACATTGTAATTGACCGAGTTGCAGAGAAGAGCAAGCTACTGAGGAAACTGCTGTTATTGTAAGGTGAGTTGAGATTATTGATATTATTATAAAAATATTCATAATATTGTAGACTGAAATGTGACTCGTTATTCCCTCTCTCTCTCTCTCTCTCTCTCTCTCTCTCTCTCTCTATCTCTCTCTCAGGATGCCCTCACGTTTGTAGTTCGTTGTCTTAAAAGTTCAGAGCACCATGGAGCCATTTCCACTAAGTAAGTATAAAATATGTGCAACCATCTCTCTACATTGTTATATATTAAAGATACTTGTATGGGGATCATTTTTCTGATTCAGTTATCATTCTCGTCTCTCTCTCTCTCTCTCTCTCTCTCTCTCTGTCTCTCTCTGTCTCTCTCTCTCTCTCTCCCTCTCTCTCTCTCTCTCTCTCTCTCTCTCAGGCTGCCATCACTTTGTGTAGGCCCTACTCCACTGCCACCTTTGGTCACCACGGAGTCAGTCAAGAGAGAGTGAGTACACTGGTCCATGGCACTTAGTTCTCAGCTTTGTAGGGGTTTTGGGGAATGAAAAAGTAGATATGCATATCTGCAGGGACCGCAAGGATGGTGTACTGGTTGGTTGTGTCCGACCGCTTGTGGTGGGCTAGTCTGAGCAAAAATGCCAGGGCCCTTTTTTTACCCAGCCCTGAGGGCACATGTGCTTATGTGCAGACGAACTGAGCTGTCTGCCATACGGTGTATTGAATGTGCTGCTTCTCCCTGCCACTTACTGCATAGAGTGACACAGAGAGAGGCGATCCCTGTACCGTGGAAGCAAGACCTCACTGATAACAGTTTCCCACTGAATGAAAGGTAAGGTTTATTCAAAAAGCTGCTGGGTTTGTCTTTATGCACTTCTTTTGAACAAAAGTTGCTTTAGGAGTGGAAAACACTTTAAATCTAGTAAAAGAGTTGCTAACATTGGCCGGACAAATTAGAAACTAATCGGAAACACTGGGGGCTTATAAATTGTATTTTTTTCAACATGAAATGACACCCAGAAGAAATTATACATTTTTGTAACTTCACCTCTAGATCTGAAGGAGTTCTCTCTGGCCTGGATGCATGGGGAGTCCAGGGCCTTGTCACTGAGGTGGGGGGATGAGGAATCTTTGTCAACGGAGATGTCTGGAAGTGGCTCTCTGTCTGTGATGCAAGACGTGATGCTCTGCGTGATGCTCTGCTGTGTCTTTAGAGCAAGTGGCAAAGTCACACCCTGAATAAAAAAGGGTGCATAAATATATATTCTTATGTATTTCCAATACCCATTTCTGTTTCTCTCTCATGTGAGATTACTAAAAACACTGATATAGAAACTGACATATTACGTAACATTAATTGGGAAAAATCCAAATGTTCTGTAACCAATTACGTAGGCATCAACCAAACCATATTGTTTGTCATGATACAATTACAGTGTTCCTATAGTGAAGAATCTAAAATCTTTTTGGTTAAAAACATTTTTTAATACTAAAAGTCTTTTAAAAATCTTTAAAAAATATTATAAAATATTTTGAAAATAAATGGGGGTTGGGGAGAGTAGATCTTATGATCTTATGGACTTATGGTTGTAAGGAAACAAATTAATGGTGGTTAATTATAACTGCAATATATAATGCATTTATAAAAAAACATGGTGAAGTGCTTTTTTCTCCTCTTTTAATAGTAATATCATACCTCTTTCACCTTCCTGAGTAACTTCAGCCATTGACTGTTGGAAATAAAAACATATGTGTCACTTATTTATTTTCTTTAAATTTAAGGATTTTCAACTATCTGTCAATTGACTAATATACTATGCTTGTTTGAGACACTTAATCAGTTCTTTCAAAACTACACATCTAAGAAACCTATGCCACATGATTTGAGATTTTGTGACCTTACCTGCACTCATCAGGGCCTTCTGAGAGCAACAGAAGGAATTTGTCTTGGGGGAGAATAAGGGCAAAGCAGCTGTCTCTACGGCCTCCATGAGGTAAGTGGGGCAAGTCCAGGATCTCTTTTCCCTCCACTATGGATTCACAATGGCTCTGCAGCAGCAGCACCTGGTCAGGTGGTGAGTCTGCATCTCGACAGACCATGAGATTTCCTTCTACCGTTAACACCAGATATTTTTCTTTCCATTGTTTGAACATAAAGCCCCCTAAAGAATAACACAAGGTGATGGGACATTATTTGGGGCTTCTAATTGAGTGAGCAGTGCCACATGATTATTGCTGGGAAAGGTTATCGTAAGAAATATTATAATAAATGATAAAACCATGAAGTTACCATGAAAAGGAAGTTACTTATTATCAATATCGTGACAGAGTATCTCACAGAAGTGAGTACACCCCTCACATCTTTGTAAATGTTTTATTATATATTTTAATGTGACAACACTGAAAATACCAACCCTTGTAATGTCGTGACTGGCTAATCAGAATCAGGCCTTCAAATGAGCTGTGTAATAATTAACATTAACATTCCATGTTAATTTATTAAAAAGTAATTAGTAAAATTACTTATCGAGTAATAAGCTCTAGCTCCCCGAACTGAGCTAAAATCAGCCAGTCGTCTGTGTAATTCAAAATGCGGATGCCCTGGAATCGCAGAGGAACCAGAGCTGCATCCATGCACTTTGTGTAGGTGCGGGGTGGCAAGGCTAGGCCGAATGGAAGAACCCTGTACTGGTAAGCTTTTCCCCCGACAGCAAACCTCAGGAATTTCCTGTGTTGTGGCAAGATCTCTCTCTATGTAAGAGTATGCGTCTTTGAGGTCCATCATCACGAACCAGTCGTGACACTGAATTTGAGACACAATCATCTTGATTGATTTTGAACTTGTGTGTCTTTAGGTAGCGGTTCAATTCGCAACTCCCCATCCTTCTTAGGAACTAGAAAATACCGGCTGTTGTAGCCTGACATTCTGTCTGATAGGGGAACACGTTCTATGGCCCCTTTGTACAGCAGAGCTTGTAATTGTTGTGTCAAAAGATGTGCCCGCTCAGGTTGCACGGAAGTGGAGACCATGCTGTTGGCTACAGTCCTTTCTACCCATGGAGTGATACCTGGCAGTAGTTTCCAAATTGCCAGCCCCTCTGAAAGGGGTATCAATGTTGAAACCTCGTCTAGTTGGGGAGATGCCAGACATTTGTGTCCTGAATCGTGGCAGGAGATGGCCGAACATTTAGCATTTTTGAGCCCAGCGTAGTTCTGTGAACGCTGTTTCGTCAATCACCGCATCAGTGCTCACATCATGCAGCAAATCAGCCTGGTATGCTTGCAGAACCGCCATGGTGTGCAGGGCAGCACCAGCCTGACCAGGTACCTGAAAAGGCTTGGTGGAGAGAGAGGGCTTTTTCAGAGAGGATGATGTCCCAGGGGAGAGAAAGCTCGCCAGTATCTCCTCCAGATGGGGCACAATCGTGTACCCGCACCAACAACAGTCGAAAAAATTGACGTTGACGGCACAAAAAACGAGAGGAATGAGGTCTCTCATTTCCTGTAGCTCAGTGGCAAGAGCACAATGCAAACAACGCAAGGCCATGGGTCCGATCCCAAGGGACCGCACATACCCATGAACAAGTGTATAGGATAATGCAATGTAAGTCGCTTTGGATAAAAGCGTCTGCCATGACTGAGATACCTCGGCGTGGAGATCCAAAACAAAAGAAGGGGCCTGAATATTGGGCTCATCCCCTTGGCCACTCGACAGATACATGTCGTCTAATGCTTGTGGGTCTCTTGTTCCTGTGGCCAGTCGAGCTTAAGATGGTTGACTGCATTCGACACCGCCCCAGAAACTCATCTAATGCTTTTGCAATGCGAGAGGAACGCCCAGAGGCGGAGCTCTCCAAGCCTGCAGAAACAAGGGATGCCTTGTCCTCCGCCCGGTCTGAAGAAATGCCGGGGCACGCCTTTGAAGCGGACGCGAGGACCCCGCAGCTCGGCAAGTGCACAGGGGAAACGGCTTCCGTCTCCTGTGCCTCGGCTAAATCGAACCCTCGAGCTCAAAAACGTAGTGCTTAGACCTATACACAACGAGCCCTACTTTGCGTGACACTATGTCTAAACACTTTCGCTATGCAAAAACACACATGAACACAAAGCGGTCCTGAAGACGCGTTGGCATCACGCATATTCATAACCTGCAGGTGCTGGTGTAATTAGCCACGTCACTTGCCGAGGTTATTTAAAGCCAAAATATTTTGACACACGTGCTTAGCAACCTGTCGAACAAAGACGTTCTCCCATAGCGTTTGAAATGCAGCATTGAGAGTAGCTTTTGATAGGGAACACGGCAGTATTTGAAGTCTGTAGTTGTTTAATCCAAACAGTGCTGCTATGATTCCCTGTTAGCCTCCTTCAGCCATTTTTCATGTAGGTCAGCACAACCAAAAGTCTAATGTATTTTAATATGCGATATCTTTCATATTATGTATAAATATATATTAGCGCAACCTGATGGGAATTCATACAGTACCTTTATTACAATGTAGCTCATTCAATAGTATGTTTTGTTATGATTTCACTTTGCGCCTGTGACGTTAGATTTAAGGGCGGAGTTAGAGTAGCCATTTATCATTGTTTTGCTACCTCGTGAATTTTGATCAAAATAAGCATTTGTGGCTGTGATTTAAGGGTTTGGGGAGAGGTAAATTATTTTGATATGAGGTTATAAATATATAAATGTACATACACACGCGGCCTGTGTATTGAAAGTCGTGCTGAGTAACATGAAACATTTTTTGTGCTGAGTGACACGAAAAAAGGGGGGAGATTTGTGTCCATGAATATGGATCTATAGTTTACGAACTGCCTTGAGATTGGCACAGTCTCCTAGCACAGTCTGGAACATTTTTGATTGAGATTACTTTACGCAATGACATAAGAACAAACATCAGAGAGACATTAATTCTGTTACTGTCAAGGAGAATTTTTTATATTATGAGTCGGAAAATCGAATGCAACATAAAACCTGCATCTTTACAAAGTGTGCCAAATAGAAGGCACCAGACACAGATGCATGTGCCAGTAAAAAGAACAATGCCTACAAAGTTTTTTGCAGAAGCAGCAAAGCATTTGTAAGACGTCACAATTAACAAAAAATTGCAAATTAAAATTCTGATAAAGACATTATACAACATCCCAATAGCCTCAAGTGTGAACCATGCAGTAAAAAATTTTTTTCATTATTTGACCTAAATACAATAAATACATAGAGAGACCATGTTTACACCTTAAAATGTGACTGCCAAACAGCATGTGATGAAGAGCACACACAAATAGTTCACATTAGAGATTATTTAAACCACAGATGGATTAATATATAGAATACTGAAGGGTCTCATCAGGTGAACAAAACAAGCAGTTGTACTAGAATGTTCTGGTAATCTATTTGTTGTTCTCACATGCCACCACAAATAAGACTGTTCAGGTCCAGAAAAGTTATAAACCAACATGCCATTTAATAAATGCATACAATATTAAAATTTGCATTTAAACTTTTAATGCAATAACTTGGTAGCTATATATTGGGTTATGTTAAACTAATTCAAGATAATACGTTTCGTATATTGTGCTACATAAAATATAATAAATTAAAACATTAGCACAACATAAAATCTACAAATTACTGCATACACACTGATACAAAACAACAAAGGTTTGCATGTCGAATAGCTTTTCATTGCTCTTAAAACAATTCATTTATATAGACAAATGTGAATAAAGCTTTTACAGCAAACCAGGACAGCTTAAGTGTGCAAAAAAGAATGTAAAGAAAAAAGGGAATGCTGGACCTTTACCAAATTTCTTGAGGAATCCTCTGTGTACCACTGCTGTGTTCATTCCTGTGTTCAGTCAAGCAGCATAGATACAAAGCGTTCAAGTTGGTGTTTTGCCCTCATTTTGAGAGAGAGAGAGAGAGAGAGAGCAATAATCCCTAGTCATTTACGACATTCCAGCTGGCAGTGTCCGATCTCTGCTGAGCAGGTCATTAAGGGATTGTACCAACTGCATCTGAAAAGAAAGACACACCGGTGCTCATAAACATCACATAAAATAGAAAGATATGATCTTTCATCAGGAAATGTATTTTATATTTTTAAATCCACAGTATTTGTGATCCATTGTTTATTTATTTTCTCACAATCATTATTACACATTGAAGAGGAGACATCTTCACAAAACAAAAGTATGTTTTGTTTTTGAAATCCACAGTATGTATGTCAGGGACCCGTTTCAGAAAGCAGGGTAAGTGCAAACTCAGTGTAAATTAACCCCAGAAAACGGGATACTCTGGGTTTTCAGTTTCAGAACGCGAGGTATATTAAACCTGTGACCGCGGGGTAAGTCAAGCCCGTTTCAGAAATCGAGTTATCTTATACTTCGAGTGAGTAACCATAGTAACCTACTCTGTGAAGCTAACCTGGTCAGGAGCAGGTTTTATTTCACTAACCCGGGGTTTGTTACAATCTCCGCCCCCTTTTAGAAGCGCGAGCGGTGTTGAAATTGCCTTCGCCATTAGTTTTTTCAATCGTTTTCCTTAATCGCGCACAAGTTCGTAACACAGACATTAAAATGGCATGTCCGTTTATTCAGGAACCCGTAGATGAGGTAGCTGCATTCATTCAGAGAGAGTTAAATTTACGTCGGGAGAGAATATATGGTGAAGCCCCGTTTGGTTGTTTTATCAGATTTTTTATTTGAGCGATACCGTTTTTCTTTACAGTCCATTAAATATATCCACAATCTGCTTCATACTTACATCAAAAACCTCACTCGTCGGGGTCTTTATATGGCCCCGACGAGTGAACACGTTAGCAAGGCAACTGTATGCAGAGCAGTAAGAAAAGTGTGCATCGCTCTCAAGCACTTTTTATACATTTTTGTTAAGTTTCCTGTGAGAGCCATCAAAGAGGAGTTCCATAGGATTGCAGGTGAATGGTGTACATCTTTCTGAATTAGGCTGATCAAATAAATGTGGTCTTGCTGCCAACTCTGGAAGGAAGCTAATAATTCAAATAACCTTTTGGATTTCCCAAATGTGATTGGGTGCAAATGTAGCAGGTTTATTTGTACACTTTTGAATTCCACCAAAAAATATTTATTTTTGTACTACTGGGAGTTTCGTTTTGGGTTCATTCTGCCTGCGCGTCGGGTTAGCGCAGTGCGTGCGTGTGACGTCATCAGACCGGAACTTGTGCCGCGTAAGGCTAACCTCAGTCAGAGCAATGCTGGATTTGACTGAGGTGAGTTCACGTCAGGTTTCTCCGATAATAAAATGGATATACAAGTTGTTATAATCACTTATTTGTTGACATATGACCGTGTAAGAGTGTCTATGATGATGAGTGAATCTTGCAGTAGTCTTAATGAACTACAAGCCGTGATATTGTTTTTATATGTTAAATGCAGTTCGGTAGCTGCTACAGCACGCGGTGAGCTAGCTGTTCGGCAGGCCATTAACATTGTATTGACGTGATGGATTTTTTTAGATGGTAACCTGATGTCACGCAGCACTCATTGCCATATTGTTTATAACCGCAGTTATGTTTTTTGTGTTTGTATATTTGTTTGAGATGACTCAATGAATATATGTGTAGTTTATATAATGGAATTAATGTATGACTAAAGGGAAATTACAATGTGTATTTGTTTTGATCACAAATGTATGTAGTTTTTCTGAGGTTAAATGTGATTAATGTGAATACAGCAGAGCAATGCTGGATTTGACTGAGATGGTAACCTGATGTCACGCAGCACTCATTGCCATATTGTTTATAACCGCAGATAATAAACCGCATTGTGACAGCCCGTACCTCTGTGTCTACTTGAGAACAACCCAGAACACAACGCAGAAAAACAAGACGGGTTACACATAGCTGTCTTACAAACAGGATTTAGAAAAACCAGCCATGATTTTCTTGGAGGAGCAGGTGCAAGCATGGCCAGTTTTCTGTCTTCTATAGCCACTGTGCTCGGTTCTCATATCCTCATAACTTTCAAGGCCAGTTTTTTAAAATATATCAAACATTTCGCAGTCAGGCATCCTACTAGCAAGAGCATTTAAACTCACCGGACTGAATTATGTTTTTATATTTCATTTTCAGCTGCTGCCATGTTCTTTTTATTGCAGGATTGCACCTACATGACAAAACTCATAGGTATATATATAATCATAGAGATATACACATTTTCACGGTATCAACAAAATTTCTATAAAAAATGATAATTAAGCAATTATATTTACGCATTGACACGTAAAGCAATTTTGTCCCATGCCGATTCTCTCTCTTTTGCTGCTGCGGCTGTGTTGCTCTTCCTTCCAAAAATTTGCTCATATTCCCCGTAGGCTTGTAACAGTACCTCCAATTCTGCTGGCGAGAAATAAACGGAGCGTTTTTTTTCACGTGGCGTTGCCATTGTGAATCGTGTTATCTTCGCTCAATTGATGATGGCTTTTTAAAGCCGCGGTGAACGCGCGTAACCTAGGGTGAACTTACTCAGAGTGGATTGAACTAATTGAAGTTGTTCTGAAACAGAAAACTCAGAGTAGCGGTTATCTGAGTAAATCAACTCAGAGTTAACTCAGTGTTGCTTGAACCTCCTTATTGAAACGGGTCCCTGACCTTTTGAAACCAACTGTCTGCTTGCTGTCTCAAGTCGCTGAATACACAAAAAACATGCGATAATTCTTTGGTGAGGAAGGCGGGACGAGAGCCGTGACGCGGGGCCGGTGGTGTGGGTGATAAGTGGAAGCAGCTGTGCACGCACCGGTCCCACATCTTATCACGGAGGAGATTGGGAGCTTAAAAGGATGTTCGGCAGGACTGTTGATGAGAGAGGACCGGGCCCGGACATGTGTTTAGTGTGTGTATGTTTTATGTCCGGCAGTCTACCGTGAGGTGGCTGTCGGTCGGTCACTTCAGTGTTATTGTTTATTTAATTAAAGTTTTCGTGTTTGAATGTTCGCCGGTTCCCGCCTCCTTCCTTCCCTTCTAACGAACTTTATTACACTGGTGCCGAAACCCGGGAGGAAGGAGGGACATGCTGTCAAAGAGCCCTCGCTGCCGAGGGTGATCGCGGTGCTGAGGAGTTCGGGCAGCGCGGACGAGGGAAGTCCGCGAGTGGCTGCCCGAGGCGGTGGTGCTGGATCGAGAAGTCGGATGGGACGAGGACCTCGCTGCCATGCTCCTGGGTCGAGGTGGGGTGGCTGCTGTCCAGGAGGGAGCCAAGGCCCGTTCGCCGTGGGACGAGCCTGCTGCCAGCCGCCATGATGGGGAGGAGCAGGGAACGGAGGACCAGCTGCCCTCAGCTGGAGAGCCATCGCCGGCCGCCAGGGGGCGGAGGAGGATCGAGCCGTCCACCGAGCGTCCAGTACCATCGCATGGCACCGCAAGGAAGAGTTTCTCGGCTGGCTGAGGACCGAGCGACAGCTTGTCAGGGAACCGCACAATTTTTTTCTTTTCCTCTCTCCCCTCTCTCGTCCCTGTCGCTCCGGGGGCTCCCGTCTCCGTTCTTTCGTCTCACCGGTGCATACCCCCAGGCGCCGCGGACTCCGAGACTGGCTCCCCGGGGGGGAGTAGGTACAGTCTCGGTGGTGCCCCCCGGTGGTGTCTGTAAGGGGTGATGGGGGTATGTGGTGAGGAAGGCGGGACGAGAGCCGTGACGCGGGGCCGGTGGCGTGGGTGATAAGTGGAAGCAGCTGTGCACGCACCGGTCCCGCATCTTATCACGGAGGAGACTGGGAGCTTAAAAGGATGTTCGGCAGGACTGTTGACGAGAGAGGACCGGGCCCGGACATATGTTTAGTGTGCGTATGTTTTATGACCGGAAGTCTACCGTGAGGTGGCTGTCGGTCAGTTACTTCAGTGTTTATTGTTTATTTAATTAAAGTTTTCGTGTTTGAATGTTCGCCGGTTCCCGCCTCCTTCCTTCCCTTCTAACGAACTTTATTACAAATCCCTTTTCCAAAACATCATAACACAGACTGTGTCTGTCCCCCTTAAACATAAAATGATGCTTAAACCTCTTAAAAGTAATTTAATAAACTGTAAACAAATTAAATATGAACAAAATACAGATCAGATTGCAAAATATTAGATCTCGTTCTAATAAATCACTTTTTGTTAACAATATGATAACAGATCATAAAATAGACGTGCTCTGTTTAACAGAAACATGGATAAAACCAGATGATTATATTACTTTAAATGAGTCTGTCCCCCAAGATTATTATTAAAAAGACTTTAAATTCCTACATGCAGCTTTGATTATATAAAACTTAAAGATTCCACCTTTATCCAGCTTTATCATCTTAGCTATTGTCAGGTCTGGGTATGAACTGTGTCCTGCCTGCTCTGGTAACCTTGGAACAATGAGACAAGACTGGCTGAGAGTAGAGTACTGTTCTGAACTCTTTGATGCAACTCTTTGATGCAACAACTTCAGTTGTTATTGGAAGTATTCCTGGTTTCCGGTTGATCTAACTAGTAAAGTCTAAACCTTCTGAGTATTTATATTATGATTGTGTAGTGAATGTCTAGATTAAAGCAGACAGAGCATGTCTATATTTATGATCTGTTATCATATTGTTAACAAAAAGTGCTTTGTTGAGAGATCTAATATTTAGCAATCCGAGTCGTAACAGGTGATTATCTGTATTATCAGTTTAATTTGTTTAACGTTAATTAAATTATCTTTAAGAGCTTAACGCATTATTTTATGTTGCTTATTTTATTGTTAATCTGGGGGACAGACACAGTCTCTATTTTATGAATGTTTGGGAGAAGGGATTATCGAATGTTGTGCATTTTGTGTATTCTGCGATGTGAGACGGCAAGCAGACCGTTGGTTATGCCATTCTGTCTGCTCCCTGACCTGGGCCCCAGTGAGTCAAGATTTAGCATTAAGACTTTGTGCCATATTTCTAGACAGGAGGAAAGCACCAGCCCAGGAGGGATGGAGACCGTCACTTTTCCACAGGTCAGGTCAGCCTTCCAGTTATTTATAAAAGCTTTATCATTCTGCAGGCACCACCCAGAAAACCAGCCATTTAGTGATGATAATCTGCTACGTGTGTCATCACCACGATGAGCAGGGAGGGGCCCAGAGAATATTACAGTGTTTGACATCATGCTTGCGAGCTCACACACCTCTTTAATATTATATTTTGTGATCCCCAATTGACGGAGTCGAACATAATTTGTGCCGAGGTGAATAACAATCTTACTGAATTTACGATTAGTCTTAGCCAGCAAATTTAAATTTGACTTGATGCCAGGCGCTCTGGCTCCCGGTTAACATTTGACTATGGTGGCTGTTGCATCTATGTTAATGCTACGAACAATAGAATCACCGCTAGCTAGGGCACTTTCAGCTAGTTTCTCAGACGGTGCATTACTGAGTGGGTCAAACCTTTTCTAGACTGTAATCGGAACGGTTGAGTGATGTTTTGACCTTCGACTACTGTATGCTGTCTCACAGTCAAAAAGTTTCCCAGCTGCGGGTGATCTTCAACCGGAACTGAGCTGTGAGCTCTAACGTTGCTCGCTTCCAAAGTATTTTCTATGGTCGTTTCACTCCGGTCCTTTCTTTGGTCCTTTCACTTTTTCCTTAGATAAAGTATGGATGCGAGACACTAATTCAGATATCTTCTCTGTCAGCCTAGCTATTTCCCTGTATTTATCGCATGTAAAGCCAGAGAAGGCTAAATTAAACATTTGACACGAGGTGCAAGTAACAATACATTTACATCTATTCATTTGGCAGACGCTTTTATCCAAAGCGACTTACAAGTAGTTTTCTTACAGTGGCACATTACTGCAGAGGTAAGGTGCCTTGCTCAAGGGCCCTTCAGTCATGACCTGCTGGCACTGAGATTAGAACCAGCAACCTTCTGATACATACACTTAAAAGAGAAACCGTTAGCAGACAAAACAACTAGAAGGCAAGATGATCCAAAGTGTAAACAGAAAGCAAGCTAGAACGCTAATGCTATGCTAATGGCATTGAGTTAACTGTCAATTTTGGTTTAAAATCTTCAAGTAAATAATAAGGACACGGTTATTAAGATATCAGTTACAAGTTAGTACAAGTTAGCATGTACAAGTTAGCATGGACAGTGATCAGTAATGTTAATAAAATACACTAATATTAAAACGAAGTGCAAGTGCAGTGATACAAACAAACCGCCGGCAGCTATGGTAGCCCACGTTAATATGTGTCATGAACGGCTCCGGGACAGGCAGGTTAGATCCAAATGCAGCTTTATTCAAAGAGAATGGTCAAACAGGCAGCGATCAACAACAGCGTCAGGGGTGTCAAGGGATATCCAAAATCATAAACAGGAACAGGCAGAGGTCGAGGCAGGCAGCAGAGAATCACGGTCAAATCAACAGTCCAAGATAATGCACAGAAGGAATAAACACAGGGAAATCGCTCAGAAATGTCAGACAGGCTAAACAAGACTTCGCCAAGAATGGGTGTGTGGAAGTGGTATATATGTGTATGTGAATGATCTGCAGGTGTGTGTGCAATCAGTGCTGATGAGTCCGGGTAGTGAGTTATGGGAAATGTAGTGTGTGAATGAATGATAAGTTTGATGTGGAGTGCCCTCTAGTGGTCCTCAAGGGCACTCCAGCTGGTGACCGTTACATAGCCCCCCCTTTAAAGAGCGGATTCCAGACGCTCCTAACACTGTCCAGGAGAGAGGAGGAGCGGAGGCGGACCCGGGGGCGGGATGGAGGGCCAGGACCGTGGAGCGGAAGAGAACCCGGAGACTGAGGTGGAGCAGGCGTCCAGGGCGGAGCAGGCTGTGCAGGCGTCCAGGGCGGAGCAGGCTGTGCGGGCGTCCAGGGCGGAGCAGGCTGTGCGGGCGTCTAGGGCGGAGCAGGCTGTGCGGGCGTCCAGGGCGGAGCAGGCTGTGAGGGCGTCCAGGGCGGAGCAGGCTGTGAGGGCGGCCAGGGCGGAGCAGGCTGTGAAGGCGGCCAGGGCGGGGCAGGCTGTGAAGGCGGCCAGGGCGGAGCAGGCTGTGAAGGCGGCCAGGGCGGAGCAGGCTGTGAAGGCGGCCAGGGCGGAGCAGGCTGTGAAGGCGGCCAGGGCGGAGCAGGCTGTGAAGGCGGCCCGGGCTGAGACGTCCCTTCAAGGGAACCAGGCAGACCTGTCGGTTCAGGGGTATAGCGCGGGTCCGACGGTTCAGGAACCGGTACAGGCTCAGGCGTGGAGAAGGCCATTTTGTCCGAAGACACATGCGTGGAGAAGGCCATCTTGTCCGAAGACACATGCGTGGAGAAGGCCATCTTGTCCGAAGACACATGCGTGGAGAAGGCCATCTTGTCCGAAGACACAGGCGTGGAGAAGGCCATCTTGTCCGAAGACACAGGCGTGGAGACGGCCATCTTGGGATGAGGCTCTGACTGGGCGATGGTCATTTTGTCCCAGGGCTCAGATCTGGCAGACGTGACGTGAACAGTCTCTGGCTGGGCAGACGTGACGTGAACAGTCTCTGGCTGGGCAGACGTGACGTGAACAGTCTCTGGCTGGGCAGACGTGACGTGAACAGTCTCTGGCTGGGCAGACGTGACGTGGGTTGACTCTGGCAGATCGACTCGGACTTGGGTTGACTCTGGCAGATCGACTCGGACTTGGGTTGACTCTGGCAGATCGACTCGGACTTGGGTTGACTCTGGCAGATCGACTCGGACTTGGGTTGACTCTGGCAGATCGACTCGGACTTGGGTTGACTCTGGCAGATCGACTCGGACTTGGGTTGACTCTGGCAGATCGACTCGGACTTGGGTTGACTCTGGCAGATCGACTCGGACTTGGGTTGACTCTGGCAGATCGACTCGGACTTCCCTTTCGTGCAATGGCTCTGGGCTGGCGGCCATCTCGTGCAGTGGCTCTGGGCTGGCGGCCATCTCGTGCAGTGGCTCTGGGCTGGCGGACATCTCGTGCAGTGGCTCTTGTGGTTCAAGCTCCGCTGCCAACTGCGCTTGACACTGTTGCCCCCCCCCCTAAAAATATTTTGGGAGTTTCAACACTGTCCTCTGCCTCTCCCACAGTGAACGGAGAGTCACATAACATCAGAGCGTATTGCATGATGTCCCTTAAACTGCAATTAAACTCCCCTCCCGGTAACCATGACCTAATTGGGTCATTGAGTCCGAACCGGAACAAGTCCTTAAGAAAACCTTCATCATAGAATGGGACTTGATGGGATATCGCACAAAACTGTTGGACATACTCCTCAGTAGATAGATCTCTTTGACGAAGGTTCAATAGCTGATCTACTGGGTCCATGACCGAGCTGGAAAGTTGCCATGCTGACCTTTGGGCGGGAACAGACATCTCAGTAAAGAGAGAGTACCGGGCTGCTGGATCCTGGTGTGGCGAAGTCTTCTGTCATGAACGGCTCCGGGACAGGCAGGTTAGATCCAAATGCAGCTTTATTCAAAGAGAATGGTCAAACAGGCAGCGATCAACAACAGCGTCAGGGGTGTCAAGGGATATCCAAAATCATAAACAGGAACAGGCAGAGGTCGAGGCAGGCAGCAGAGAATCACGGTCAAATCAACAGTCCAAGATAATGCACAGAAGGAATAAACACAGGGAAATCGCTCAGAAATGTCAGACAGGCTAAACAAGACTTCGCCAAGAATGGGTGTGTGGAAGTGGTATATATGTGTATGTGAATGATCTGCAGGTGTGTGTGCAATCAGTGCTGATGAGTCCGGGTAGTGAGTTATGGGAAATGTAGTGTGTGAATGAATGATAAGTTTGATGTGGAGTGCCCTCTAGTGGTCCTCAAGGGCACTCCAGCTGGTGACCGTTACAATATGATGGGCTGAAGCCCCCGATTACTTGCGCATGCCACCCGTCGAGGAGACCCTCGCCGCTCATCTGTGCCCTTCCACCACCTCGTTGGACTCGGACCCAGGCCTGCCCTCGAAACCGTGCAGGTTTACCGCCCATCACGCCGGTAAAGCCTACGCGGCCGCCAGGCGAAGCTGCAGGCGAAGCCACCTCCGCTTTGCACTCAATGGCGGTGCTGCAGGTGTTCCAGGCTAAGATCCTTCAGTCGCTGGATTGCGGCAGCCTGGAGGCGGACGCCACGAAGGATCTGAGGGCGGCGACCGACTTGGCTCTGATGGCTACAAAGCGCACCGCGCAAGCTATCGGCAGGTCTATGGGGTTTATGGTTGTCCTCCACCATCATCTGTGGCTTACGTTGGTGGATCTAAAAGACGCTGATAGTAAGTCCCTTCTCAACGCATCGATCACTCCCTCCGGCCTCTTTGGTGACGCCGTGGAGTCGGTAGTAGAGCGTTTTGGTGAGGCACAAAAGCGTGCAAAGGCCAGAGTCACGTGCTGCCTCGACGATCTTATCAACCGTCTCCCAGAGCCCGCTCTTCATCCGCGCCTCACTCCTCGCAGAGACCCGCCAAGCAGCACGCGGCTCCCGCACCGGCTAGTCGAGGTCGCGAGCCGGACGTCCGTCCTAAACAATGGTCGGGCCCAGCTATGAAGAGGTACGGGCCGAAGAGAGGTCCGCGCCACGGCAAACGCAACTGTTTGCATCAATTTTCCGGTTGCGGGCGATTATTGCAATGTTGTAAGTGTTGTTTGTGTGAATGCAATAAAAACACATACTTTTTCACAAGAGGAGCTCTTTCCCCCTCACCCACACAATGCTGCGTCCCTTATCCTGCCACAGTGCAGCGCGAAGCCGCAGTTAGTCCCAGCTATAACCAGCCTTCTCTCGTCCACGGACGCTCCCGTGGACGAGAGACCGCTGGATTCTCACGCGCGAGCCATTTTCCCGCCAGTGCATTTAGCCTCGCTCGGTCAGCACGCTCCCCTAAACGGTCCGCTGACGGTAACCCCCGATCGGATTCGGCCGTTATGTCTGTTTCTGGACGCGTGGAAGGCTATTCCAGGCATCTTTCTTTGGCTACTAAACGTGATAGAACACGGGTACTCCCTGCAGTTCAGGCGCAGACCTCCCCGCTTCAGCGGTGTGGTTCCGTCGCTTACGTCAGCACAAGACGCGCCTGTGTTGAGGCAGGAAATATGCAGCCTGCTCGCGAAAGGAGTGATCGAGCGTGTGTCCCCGAACGAGCGGGAAAGGGGGTTTTACAGCCGGTATTTTGTAGTGCCCCAGAAAGATGGTGGTCTGCGTCCGATTCTGGACTTGAGACCCGTCAACCGAGCGCTTCACAAGCGAGCGTTCAGAATGACAACTCTAAAACAGATCCTGGCAAAGGTGCGTCCCGGGGACTGGTTTGTATCTGTATATCTGAAGGATGCGTACTTTCATGTTCAGATAGCCAAGCGCCACCGAAGGTTCCTGCGATTCGCATTCGAGGATTCAGCGTACCAATTTGCTGTCCTCCCATTCGGACTGGCATTAGCTCCGCACACATTCTCGAAGTGCATGGACGCGGCGCTTTCCCCTCTCAGAGCGAGCGGAATGCGCATTCTCAATTATCTGGACAATTGACTGATTTTAGCCCACTCTCGGAAGGCACTAATCGGTCACACGCGGATGCTGCTTTGTCACTTGACATCCCTGGGGCTGCGCGTGAACATGCAGAAGAGCAAACTCACACCGAGTCAGTCTATAATGTATCTGGGGGTATGTTTCGACTTAGTGGAGATGCGCGCTCGCCTTTCCCCAGAGCGGACGAAGTCCATCTCTTCAGCTCTACATTTTCTCAGGCCGGGCTGGTCTGTTCCCCTGAGGGAGTTCCAGAGGCTTTTGGGTCTCATGGCGTCGGCGGTCTGCCACCTAGGTCTTACACTCAGCTGCCTCGGCGCCCTGAGTCCGTGGCGCGACCCGAGCATGTTCAGTCGGGGAGTTTCCCTGGGGCTGGTGAAGAGACGCACAGTCGTTCTGACAGATGCGTCGTCCTCGGGATGGGGCGCGGTGTGCGAGGGCATGCCGGCATCCGGCCTTTGGTCACAGTCTCTGAGGAAATGGCACATAAATCGCTTGGAGCTAAAGGTGGTGTCTCTAGCTCTTCATACTTTCCAGTCGAGGCTGGAGCAGAAACATATTCTGATTCGCACCGACAACATGTCCGTGGTTTCGTACATAAATCGCCACAGAGGGATATGTTCCGGAGCTCTTTTCAAACAGGCGGCGGGTCTCCTACTGTGCGCAGATCGGCATATACTCTCTGTCAGAGTAGCGCATATCCCCGGTCATCTGAACCGCGGAGCAGACATGCTTTCGAGGGAGGGTCTTCCGCACGGGGAATGGAGGCTACATCCCGACTCAGTACTGTTAATTTGGAAACGCTTCGGGAAGGCGGAAGTGGATCTATTTGCGACAACCGAGAACGCACACTGCCCATTGTATTTCTCGCTGATCCACTCCCCCATGGGGAGCGACGCGCTGAAGGTTTCCTCCGGTGAAGATTTTACCACTAGTGCTGTGCAAAATCAGAGAGGAGACGGCGTCTGTGATTCTCGTCGCTCCGTTTTGGCCGAATCAACCATGGTTTCTGGACCTGACGGCACCGCCATGGCGGATTCCCCTCAGGAGAGACCTGTTGTCCCAAGTGAACGGCACGCCTTGGGACTTGGCGCTGGTGTTGAAGGCTCTCTCTTCTCCCCCTTTCCCCCGTTGGACGCGGCTTCTGTAAGAGAGCTCACTCTAAAAAACGTTCTCCTTCTCGCCCTTGCTTCGGCTAAGCGCATAGGGGATTTACAAGTGCTCTCAGTCGGCGCTGATTTCATTCGTTTTGGACCCGGCGACTGCAGCGTCACTCTCCGGCCGAAATCGGGTTATGTGCCAAACGTCCATGTCTACCCCTTTTAGAGCACAGGTAATTTATTTGCCCTGATTGTCTTCCGAGTCGTCAGACTCACAGGATGCTAAAGCTCAGAGAGTGGTCTGCCCGGCAAGGATCTTGCGGGCTTACATTGATCGCACGGCCGGGTTTCTCAAAACAGAGGCTCTCTCAATGGGTGGTGGACGCTATTACCTTGGCGTACGAGAGTCAGGGTCAGAACTGCCCCTTCGGTATCAGAGCTCATTCGACTAGGGCTATCGCCTCTTCGTGGGCCTGGTCTAAGGGCACATCTATTCAGGACATATGCTGTGCAGCTGGCTGGTCTTCTCAGAACACCTTCGCCAGGTTCTACAGATTGGATGTGTCCTCGTTGGCTTCTCAAGACCTCTCGGTGAGTGCTGATCACGCTTTATCTTCTACCTTGTAATTTCTTATGCTACACAGTCGTTGCTGCATTGCTGTTTACACTGTGCTCGGTGTACTTTATGTTCGCTATTATATCGCCCGGGATTACGTGCTGGTTCTACTGCTGTGGTGTCTGCCCTGTTCAACGCAGCCCGCTGCATTCGTTGGGTTTGGATATGCAAATTTGCCAAGAGCCCAATCTAGCAGTTCATTGGCGTGTTCAGTGATCTAGCAGTTCATAGGCCGGTTTCAGGCAATCATCTGTTAACGCTTGGGGCGACCTCGCGAATAGTTGATTTGTATGCTCCACATACTTTGTTTGTTGTCGGGCTCTTTTTGCTAGCTCGCACGGCGGGATTGTACTACCGTTCCATATGCGGTTCTCCGCAATGTCGAAGTGACCGCTCTCGAAAGGGAACGTCTCCGGTTACTTTCGTAACCTCGGTTCCCTGAGAAGCGGGAACGAGACATTGTGCAGAACGCCGTGTTCGCGGCTTATCTCCGGGCAGGCGTTCTATCGTAGATTCTGAGGAATTGTCGTCACATGCACTGTATTTATACTGTCTAGATTCGTCAGTATTTGCATACTGTGCATGTCTTGCGACAATTGGCCAGTTTTTTACTGGCGTTATCCTATAGGACTTCAGGAAAAGTGAAAAAGAGGAGGTTTCATATGCGGTTCTTGGCAATGTCTCGTTCCCGCTTCTCAGGGAACCGAGGTTACGAAAGTAAACGGAGACGTTTCATGGAACAAACAAATCAAAATGATCAAGCACAAGACAGAAAACACAGTGGCATTAAATAAGGGATCAAATAAAGAAGGGAACAGGTGTTGGGCATGAAATAATTAAGAATCAATGATGAGGAAACGAAGGGCGGGAACAAAGACGAGACCAGGGGCCTGTACCATGAATGTAGCTGAACAAACTCAGGGTAGTTGGAATAGTTTTGGGTTGACAAAACCAAACCAACGTGATCAAGCTTTGTTGGTACCATGAAGCAGCTCATGGAGTTTCTTTGTCAACTCAAGCTTTGATCCTGAAGCTAAGATTAGTTTGCGCGCGCGTGCACATGAACGAGTGACGTCAGCATGGCTAAACCAATCGCATTATAAATGGATAAAGCGATTTCCACAATATGAACACAAACATGAATTGGAGTGATATGTTTCTGCTGTCTACGCAAGAGAGAAGTGTTTCAGAAACACTGCTGATTGCGTTAATGCGCAAGTTATAAGACTATATAGTACACATATTTACTGTAGTGCTGTAGGGCAAACAGGATCCGCGGGGTCCTCGTGGAACTACAAGGGGTTTGTGTCCTTGCGGGCAACTTTTGTATGTAAGGCATGGGTACAGAAATATTACAACAAATGTTCATTGATGCTCCCGCATATTGCAATTTTAACCTGCGCGCGGACAAAAAACATCCATTATTCAGGCAGCAGAAGCAGTTAACCTTACATCTGCTTCATCATTTCCCTTCCGAGTAAACATGAGAGGAGCTGCGTGCAGATAAAGTTCATTCTCATATATTTCTGAACTTCTGTACAAATTTGTTAAAGCTGCAAATAAGGCTAATTTCACAGGCAAATGACACCACGCCGCTTCTGCATTGTAAACTCTGACATCTTACGTGTTTAAAATCAATAAATGCACCTTGTACTGATGGTTCATGTCAAACAAGTTGCCCAAAAAATAACGCGGACTGGTTGCATGTTGGTCTCCTTTTAGTCTGATATGATAAAAACTAGTTTTTTTTTCTTGCAGAAAGAAGACGGAGCTCAGAATTATAAATAGCGGTGTGTTCTGCAACACAGAGAAGCGGAAGGAAATATAAGAATTACACTTAATAAAACGGCCTGCTTTTACAACAGAATGCATAAGCCTTTACCTTTAATAGACTAGTCTTTGCGCCATTAACCAGGGTCAGTCATTTCATTGAAGCCTTAATAAAAACTACGGTTCAGGACAAAGAAAAATGTCCTAATACAGTGAAACTGAAAGTGTTTCTAGATGTTCTGCACCACAGACAAGAATGTAAAAACTGCAATGCAAATACACGTGATACAATAAAAGTGGAATATAAGTAAGTAAATTGAATTTCATGTGAGTGTAAGGGAAAGCCAGCAAATCTGTAAAATCAGATTTTACCTATATAGTAAACAATATTTGATTTTATATTTGTAATATATATTTTTATATTAGTATTTTTATTTTATTAAACAGTATAAAAAATAACTAGCCATTCTAACAAGCACTGTGAGTCAGTTACGTCACCTATATGTTTCTTTGCTCACAGCTGATTGGTCAAACTTCAGTCTGAGATCTCGAATCCAGAACATAGCCTGCCCCGGAGCAGGTTAGCCGTGCAGTGTAAGACACCATGCCGACGAACACCGAATAAAGCCGAGCTACTCTCATGGTACCTAAAACCCAGGGTTGCCACAAACTAAACTGAAACATAGCTGGCTAGCCACCTAAACCAGCTTCATGGTACAGGCCCCAGAGAGAGCGCATGGGATGTCAAAACAAACAATGGCAGGTCTCTCGCTACACTTAACACGTGGGTCTGTTGTGATCCTGCCACTAGACCACTAGAAAATCATGACCAAAGGTGGCAGAATCATGACAGATTTCATATCTATTTTTTACAGTGTACAGAGAAGCTGGATTTTTGAGCTCAAATTCACTCCTTGTACGATACACAAAAGAAAAAAATTATCAATACACACATACACACCCACTCACACTGAGTAATTAGGGGTTACAAGCAGCTTAGCACTCTGTATGGGTACACCACCACCAAAACAGCTAGCCTCCCATCCCCAAGGCCCATCAGTGCCTGAAACAAAAAAAAACACATGAAAGATACTGAAACTCAACAAAAAATATACTTCAAGTAGGGAGGGGAATGTATTAAAAGAAATCCCAAAGAACTCCTTAATTATCAAAGAAAAAGAACTATAGATCTTTAAACTTAAAAACTTTAAAAATATATTTGGAATAAAATACAAAGAAACTATACAAAATATACTATATCTTAGAAAACTAAACAGCAAAGCACTTAGATGGTTTCAGATGGCACTAAGGCTTTATAATTGAAGCCAATTTAAAAAGACTCTTGCGAGTGCAGTTCCAGCAATGACGGACCCTATGCTCAACACAGCTCCACCCTTAAGCCAAGGGACAAATGCTGATAGTCACACACTAGACACCAACACTAAACACCTCGATACGTGCAATGGCTATTTAGAAAGCAGGTTGTTGCATTAAAGCCCATCTTTTTGCCTCATTAAATACAAGGAAACTTTATCTGACAGCAACAGTCTTAGTTGTCAGGATATTGTAATGTTTCTATTTATAATGAAGAAACTGTTTGTAGCAGATGTCTTTATTACATCACATGTTTACAGTTAGCTCTCAACTTAATCGAACAACAACCTAAGGTCCATCAACATCTACTGACCTCTAGTGGTTAGTAGTAGTAACCTACATACATTTACATTGGGTACGGAAAGTATTCAGACCCCCTTAAATTGTTCATTATTTGTTATATTCCAGCCATTTGCTAAAATCATTCAAGTTCATTTTTTTTCTCATTAATGTACACACAGCACCCCATATTGACAGAAAAACACAGAATTGTTGACATTTTTATTTATTAAAGATTTATTAAAAAAGAAAAACTAAAATATCACATTCAATTCATTTCAATAAATTGTATTTATATAGCACATTTCACAATTTGCATTGTTCCAAAGCAGCTTTACAGGGGAAAATAAGAAACACACAAAAAAGGTAAAACACAGTACATGAATAGTTTATTTTGTTATATAAACACTTAGTAAATAATATCTAATATCAGCAGTCTCCCGGTGGTTTATTTAGCATATTTCGCATTAAGTGAATGCTTTGCTGAAAAGATGTGTCTTTAATCTAGATTTAAATTGGACGAGTGTGTCTGATCCTCGAATAGTATCAGGAAGGCTATTCCAGAGTTTAGGTGCTACGTATGAGAATGCTCGAACCCCTTTGGTGGATTTAGTTAGGTGTTATCAAAAGTCCTGAGTTTTGAGATCTTAGAGAGCGTGATGGGTTGTAGTGTGATAGAAGCTCTGTTAGGTAGGTAGGGGCTAAACCCTTTAAGGCTTTATAAGTGATTAAAAGAACTTTAAAGTCAATACGATACTTAATGGGTAGCCAGTGAAGCGTTGATAAAATTGAGGTTATGTGATGGTATTTTCAGTAGTGCATTACAGTAGTCAATTCTTGAGGTCATAAATGCATGAATAAGCTTCGCCGCGTCAGCAACACATAGAATATTTCGTAATTTGACAACATTTCTTAGGTGGAAAAATGCTGTTTTTGTGACATTTGTGATGTGATTTCGAAATGACAGGTTGCTGTCTAATATAACGCCTAGATCTTTTACTGTATTTGTTGGAGTAACAGTACATCCTTGTCCATCCTTGCAGTTTATAATCAGAAATATTCGGTTTGCGTGTCTTTCATAAGTAATATTTCTGTTGTATTAGAGTTTAAAAGAAGGAAATTACAGGTCATCCAATGTTTTATATCTTCAATGCACTCTGCCAATTTGGATAGCTGGGAGGAATCATCTGGTCTTGATGAGATATTTAGCTGAGTATCATCTGCATAGCAATGGAAGCTAATTCCATGTTTTTTAATAATGTTTCCGAGGGGCAGCATGTATATGGAGAACAGCACGGGTCCCAGAACCGATCCCTGAGGTAATCCACAGTTTACTTGCGTTAGATTTGATATTTCCCCATTTAAATGGACAAATAGATGTCTGTCTGACAAGTATGATCTGAACCATTGTAGTGCCTGTCCCTCAATACCGGTATAATTGTGAAAGCGATCTAGAAGTATGTTATGGTCCACAGTATTCAACGCAGCACTAAGGTCAAGCAGGACTAGGAGTGAGATGTTACCTTTATCTGATGCTATAAGCAGTGTGTTTGTAATTTTAGTTGCAGTTGCAGTGCTATGATGCGGTCTAAAGCCTGACTGAAATTGTTTGTGCATGTCATTATTTTGTAGGAAAGAGCACAACTGAGTGGACACTACTTTTTCTAGAATTTTAGACAGGTATGGGAGATTTGAAATCGGTCTATAGTTTCCTGACGTTGACCTGTTTTTCTTACCACTCCTGGTTCCATGTAATGTTTCTATTTATAATGAAGAAAACTGTTTGTAGCAGATGTCTTTATTACAGCTCACATGTTTACAGTTAGCTCTCAACTTACTCGAACAACAACCTAAGGTCCATCAACCTCTACTGACCTCTAGTGGTTAGTAGTAGTTACCTACATACATTTATATATCATGACAGATATGTTTATAGAAAATTTAGTGATATCAGGCTTGAATTCTGAGAGCCTATATCAGCAAAGGTATCGTGCTAAAAATGTCATGACAAATATGTCAAATACCCAACTAAAGGAACCACTGATCTTCAAATTAAACAATAAACATAGTTACATATCTGTTCATTCTCAACCAGAGCTTTTGTAGATGTACAGTATGACAGAAATAAAGTGAAAGTGGTGTCTGTAATATGTGAAGAAGTTAATGATATTTATGTTGGATTTTCTTCTGGTGAGATCTTGACAGACTGATGTGTTCATCTATGGTATTTACAGTTACTGTTTGACTTTAAGTCTATGGTAATTGTTGTGTTTTTTCTATTCTTCTTTGGTTTGTTCAGTGATTCTGTCATTCAATCCGATTTTCATTTGAAACTAAAACCCAGCATCATCCATTATTGTTAATGTTGGAGTCCGACGTCATTCTGATGTTAAACTGACAAACTACTACTACTAACTATAACAAAATGTAAAAATGTCATTACTATGCAGGCAAAAATGACTCATCTTAAAGCTAAACATATACAAAAATACAATGACCAAAATAAATAAGTCAGCACAATGGTGTTAAGGATTTATAAAAACGTATATTTTGACAATAAAATGACTTAAAAACAAAGCAAATCCTCCTATTATTTTGGATAAATTGTTTCAGCTTTTTCCTTTTTTTTCATAAGGTTTTTCCTAGGCTGGTGGTTCAGAGAGAATGAAACTCATCATAAAGTTAGAAAATACAAACTCCCATGTTTAAAAAGATATTTTGATTGGCCACTTTTATTGTCACTCAAAGACCTCTAGACCTCTACGTCATATGGGAAGTGGGTATAATTTAAAGCATTTTGGTGGTAGGTCAATCACTCAAAAAGATTTGAGCTTGATTAATCAGATTTTTACCCAAGAAAAAAACACGTCTATAAACTAGAGGTGAATATTGTCAGACATATATCTACAGAACTATCATCAAGGCATCCCTCATCTAACCATCCCTGTATTAAATGTCAATACATATAAATAGATATATGAGAAAATGCTGCACAAATGTATGACACAAATATCGTAATTGTCAATTACTCTGTTTTATATTGTAATTTCAGTTATGGAATTTTTATTGTTTTAATCTCATCATGCTGTATACATTTTCACAGATTGGGATAAATTCATAAACAGTTGCTTGGACTGACTGACATGTTTCAATATTGTGCCTTATATGCAACTTGCTTGAACTGGCCACATGCCACTTTATTTAGCTGAGCCTTGGACATAAATCTGCTTTTACACCCTGATTTTCACAAATAAACATCGGATCCGACATTTGCTATACTTTAAATTTAAATTATACTGAATCTGTTAATCTGTTTTTCTCTCTCTAGGTTAACCTTCCTCTGTTTTACTCTGAACAATATTCCCTAATTCCTTCAATTTAGCATGTTCCCTTCTCCATGTTTCATACTTTCTGCCCCCTTTATCTCACCCCCCCCCCTTCTCCCTCCTTTCATGTGTGATTCCTTGGTTTCTTTTGAAAAGTGAGGACACAATGGGGGCTTTCTCAGGCGAGTTCTGTCTCCATTTAAAAACCCTGGGAACATTGCACGGTTCTGTCTCCTCTTTAAGGGACAGAAAGCCCCCCATACCAAGCAACCTGAGAACGTAAAAACAGTGTGTTGCGTTTTGGGAAAATATAGAAGTTATTAATTAAGGGTGTGTGAATCCCGTCTCCCAGCTACCTCTATTCTGTCACCCAAACAAACGTCACCCGCATTTATCCCCTCAGTCCTGTATGAACATGTTGGGCTATCTTACCTGCAGATGTAGCCATGACAGTGACATAAAAAAGGGTATTTGCACAGACAACCAGAGGTCGCAAAAGATGTTTAATCTTTTGCACTTTTATGTATTATTTAAACGTTTGTATGTGTTTATTCTAAATATTTGGTTGGTAAAGTCTATTCATGCTTTAAAGGGACATTAGGCCTTTACTGCTAATAATTTAAATATTGTTTATAAATAATTCAAAAACATGCTTTTATGCGTTCACAAAAAAAGGACAAGTCACAAATCTTCTACAGCCCTTTAAAGGTCAGCAAATCGATGCTATATCACTCATCAAAGGAGTGACATTTAAATACGTGAACATTCGTGTGCGGGTCTACACTTTTAAAAATCTTCATGTTTAGGTAAAGGGCGTGCTGAGAGAGGGAGGGCGTGCAGAGAGAGAGAGAGAGAGAGAGAGAGAGAGAGAGAGAGAGGGCAGGGGGAGGGGAGAGAGACAGAGAGAGAGAGAGAGAGAGAGAGAGAGAGAGAGAGAGAGAGAGAGAGAGAGAGAGAGAGAGAGAGAGAGAGAGAGGGGGGGGGAGGGGGGGGAGGGCAGGGGGAGGGGAGAGAGACAGAGAGAGAGAGAGAGAGAGAGAGACAGAGAGAGAGAGAGAGAGAGAGAGAGAGAGAGAGTTGGCCAAGTTTTGCGGGAGGAATGCGAGTTCGTCTGAAGGGGTATGAAGGAGTCCTGATGGGAAACTTTTGGAGGCATAAGGAAATTCTGACATAAAATTACTCGTCGTGATTCCAAAACTACATATTTTTGGGGAACATCTGGAACGCTATAGTTTGTACTTCAGGTATCTTGAAAAAAAAACAAAAGCGATCAAGAAATACTCAAAAGAAGAAACAATGCATTGTTTACTTTGCATCTCCCATGCTGCATTATAGCTGTCAATAAAGGAAAATTTGGTTGAGAACTTGACAAATTCAGTAGGCTATAACATCCATCACGCTGTGGATTTTGCGAATTTTCCTCTGGATTTTCTTTTTCTTGGAGTTTATGAAGGAAGTTGACTGATCTGTGGAAAGTTAAAGCGCAATATACATTCGTAAACGCTACAGCGATGACATGACGCGATCTATGTTCACAGGCACTTACTCACACAAGACACCGATGCCGAACTGCGGACTGAAACCAGACAGAACAATGTCTGGACTTCATTTATTCACTTTTTCGCTCATGATACTGATTCGTATCGGCTCCGCGGAACATGCGCCAGGTAAGAGATCTATAGGATTAAAAAAGGACTTAAAGGCATTTATTGATGTATAATTGAGGTAAACTGATCGACGTAGTGACAATATACACCACGACCCACAGGTATATGCACAATTTAAGACAATTAGTCAAAATCTTTCTTGATAAAACATACCACAGCAAATGTTATTTGTTGAAATTTACACTACCATAAACACTCTTTTCAAAGAGGATATTCTTTATTGGAAATTGTAAAACATTATATACATCATTGAAAATATTAATGAAGGTGTAAAATATGAGTAGGACACGGAGTGACTACTATGCCTGAACACTTGTGTGAACTTTAGGTGGAATTAACTTCATATATTCATTAAAAATCACCAGCTTAAGTCAAATCACCATAAAATTGGCTCAGTCTAAAGATTTAAGGTCTAAAAGGAAAAATATATCACCCCTTATCTTTCAATATATCCTAAATTAATGTCTAAACAATTTCTTCAAACAGTACAAAGGGAAATCAATCAGGATTAAACTAATCCACATGATTTGAGTATCACAAACAACATTTTCTGAATGATGCATTTACTGTGGGATGGAAAGGCTTAACTGAATTAATTACGCTTACATCAACTGGTTGTAAACTTGTTGCCAGATTTGCTTTCGATTCATATAGATTTAGAAGTTGTAGGGGCTGTTTCCCGGACAGGGATTATCTTAAACCAGGACTAGGCCTTAATTATATTAGGGCATTTGCACATTGGCACTGATGTATTTTAACATATTAAGTTTGCACAGCTCTAACATTGAATTTTTTCTAGGACTAGTATTAATCCATGTCTGGGAAATTGCCACTTAGTTTTGACCAGACATGGGGATTGAGAAAGAATTCTTGAAATTGTGAGGCCCTGCCGAATCAACTAATGGAAATGATGGACTGAGTTTGGGCCAAAGGAATGGAATAGCAAGTTGTCAGTGGAGAATAAGATGGGCAGAGTAGAGAAAACAAAAGAGAAAAGAAAGCATGTGTTGCATACGTACAAGGCGATAATGAAAGGGGATGTGTGAGGGCTGAATACATAAAATAGTTTATACTTTCTTTTGTACAGACTGCACAAATCCATATTCCTGCCGTTGTTTTGTTTTCAGCCAAATATATGCAAACATCCTTGAAACAAGATAAATCTACTTGAGGATAAAATGTATACAAAACTATATATTTACATTACAGTTATATTTTAAATATCTAGTTCTAGTATAATTTGAAGATAATTCTCTCTAGAAAATAGTTTAGCATGTTACCCTATTGGCAAATGATTTAAATATTGAAATATTATTTTTAAAAACAAAATATTATCGGGGTTTCGCAATATACTGGTATTGTCAGTAATTGTGATAAATGTGATTATATATTGTTATTAATAACAGCAATTATTGATATTGGATTAATTCTATACAAATGATAATCATTTTAAATAATCCAGCAACAGTATTTGGTTGACACATCAACATAATAGGTGGCGGTTTTGCACCTGTTTAACATGCAGCTCTCTCCTCATACACTGATATACACTCTAGACCTAAAGATGGTTGACTACCCATTCTCAGTCCATCATCGAAGACAATATGTTTAAAGGAACTAGCCAAGCAAAGCCATAATAGAAATAGAAAGAAGAAACCAGCCATGAGAATCTAGTGAGCGTCACCATTGAATCAATTGCACCATTGCACCATTGCTGTGCTATATAAATATAGCACAGACCCCTTGTTGGGTTATTTTATCCCTATACATTAGGTAGCAGTTTTACCCAATCAATTATGAAAAAACTAATTTATTTCTGCCAAAATGTTGTTAACCATCCTTTTTATTATTGTATTGGTGTGAAAACAAATAATGCACAACATAGAAATATCTCTGAAATTATTTATTACCAGAACAATTGAAAGTTTTGGTTGCAGTTGTTTTATTAATGTATTTCCTTTTATCACGAAGTTACTTGCATTTAAGTTTGAATTTACAAGAATCAAATAAATAAACAAATGCTGTAAATAATCTTCCTGTAGGGTCAGAGTTAGGGGTCATCTGACAGCTTTGACTAAACCAATCTTAATTTATAAAGAGGAATCATCTGAAGCACTAATTATATCAGCTTTAAAAACCACGGCAGAGCTTGTTATTGAACCCATGCTAATAAAGGAATGTAAAAAAGTCTTCAGGCAAAGGGAGTGGGTGAAGCCAATGGAAACTGAATCACCATGGCCAGACTAGTGTTGGACAGAGAGTGGATTTGTAGGCATGCAGTCTTATTCACATCCTAAACATTCTGGAAGGGTTGGTGGTATTTTAAATGCCTCCCTAAATATGTCCTTCATAAAGCTATGGCATGGCATGAAGCTAAAATGTTTAAGTATCATGATAAAAGTATCTGCTAAATGTAAAATCTATTACTGTTCGTTCATCCTGTTTATAGCATAAAAGTCCACTGATGTGTTAGGTAAGCAGCAACAGTCAAGTGCAAGTCGTTAACTGAATATTGTTATGGTTGATGAAAAAGATCTCTCAATCCAGACTGTAGTGAGGTAGGCGGGATGAGAGCCGGGATTCGAGGCTCGTCATCACTCATGCACCGGTCTCGTATTATGGAGGAGATTGGGAGCATAAGAGGACGAGTGACCGGACGGTCAGTGAGAGAGGACCAGCTATATGTAATAAGCAGGATACACCTAATGGGATCGGTTGGCCTATATACAATTGCTGACCACGTTGTGTAACCTTAAGGAACTACCAAAGAGAAGTCGTTTCATAAGAAAGCAAGTAATAATTTGTTAAATGTCAGCAAACACTGCGCACATAATAAAATCCGGTATGGTGGCCAATTGGTCTGGTCTGGCTCAGTTTATCAGTGATTGGTTGACAACAATTCAAATTTACTGGCTTTGGAAATCAGTGGGAGGGGCTCATTATACAACAGACAAAACGCTGTGAATGATGCGCAGTCTGTGCAACAAAAAAGCAGTTTTTACGCCGTCGAATGCCAAAACAGCGGTGCAAAAGGTGGTGCTTTTTGGGTGCCTTAAAACACTATTAAATACAGAGTTATGGACGGCTTCTTGTGTGTTTTTTATTTTGTGGAGCAAATACTGTTTAAAACGGATATTAACGTGTTTTATCTATGGCGTAATTGTGACACCATCGGCTTACCATATGTGTCTCTCCGTGCAGGTTAAGGTGCGCAGTTTAAAGTCAAACGTGTCTTTCCATGCATGCGTCTCTCCGTGCAGCAATAAGTCTTCATCCATTTAATACATTTAATAATTTACACACTAAGGGGCCGGTAAGGGGAAGGAAAGACGGGCGGGAGACGAGGAAACAAGGGAGCGGGGCCAAGAGACGAGACAGGTGAATACGTGGTGCAGTCACAACAAAGGCCATGTGTTTCCACACAAAACACAGCAAGCACAAAACAAAATACATGGTACTCTCATGACCCTGTCCCCAGAACTAGAAAACTCCAGACAAGAGACATGACAGTATGATATGGGTCAAATTACCTAAAAATCCTTTTTATAAAATAAAAAATATGCACCAGGTGGACCTTGCCAAAAACACCAAATATGCGTGTCGTAGATTGCGGCGATGTGTCAGTGACTCTTAAAGACAGTGATCCCCACTTTCAAAGACACTAACTCTAGCTGAATTTAACGTGGCCTATGGAGCATATAGAGATTTCATATGCAAAGTTTATCCAGCTTGTAGGGCAGATTTAGACACGTATTTTGCTATGTCTGCCATGTACATTCAACGATTCAAGAAGTAGATTCATTGTTAGAAAGGTGGTAAAGAAAGGTTTTTATGATGGGGCCGTTTTGATACATCCCTCTTCACAACCCGTAGAATTAATTCCATAGCAAACGCTAACCATAAATATTCAGGAAAACAGCGATTAATTATTGATCTCTTTGTCCCAGATAATGACAATACTCAAAGTGTTAACAGACTTATTCCTTTAGCTCCTTTTTCTCTGTTTTATGCCTCCCTCGACGACAGAATTCAATTCATTAAGCATGCAGGCAGAGGTGCTTGGCTAGCAAAACGCCTTTAAAATTATGCCTTTACATCCAATACAGTGGCATTTATTTGGTGTTAAATGTGGAAATAAACCGTTTGTTTCGATTAGGCTTACCTTCGGCTGTCGCAGCAGTCCAAAAATATTTAATTCACTGTCAGAATTATTGTGTTGGATTCTTCTCAACAACTGCAAAATGCTGTTCGTGCTTAACTTTTTAGACGATTATTTATCCATAGATTATCCACATGCGAAGCAAGATCGCTGTATCTCGGCAATAAAATGCACATTCGATGAATTAGGCATTCCTCTCTCCGTCGGAAAAATTATAAGTCCTCTTAAAGTTATCCAGTTTCTTGGCATCACATTAGATTCCAATCTCATGCAAGCCTCAATTCCCATCGAGAAATGTTATCGCATAAGAGAAGTCATAAGAAATGCTCAGGTGTCAGTTTCTTTTTCAAAAAGAGATTTGCTTTCGTTGTTAGGCCACCTTAATTTCGGAATGCAAATCATTCACAGGGCAGGTCCTTTATTCCCAGGCTCCTTGACCTTTCAAAGTCTGTCAAGGATCTTAAAGATATAGTTACCTTAGATGCAGGATGAAGATCAGATCTCAGGTTCTGGTCTTTGCTCATCGATAATTGGAACGGCGTCTACTTTTTCTGTAATGACGATCTTGAGTCTTCCGCAGCCATTAAATTGTACACAGATGCTGCGCCTTCCGTTGGTTTTGGGTGGACCTTTAATGGTCAATGTTTGGTAGCGCATGGCCAAATGACCTGCTATCCGTACCAGATCAAACTTTGTTTGGCTCTGTGGGAACTGTATCCTATTGTAAAATCCTGTATTTTGTGGTGTAAACACTGGGCTAGGAAACAAATCACTTTCTTTGCGACAACAAGTCAACTGTTCATATAACTAATAAGGGTCAATCCTCAGTGCCATTTTTTAAAAGGTTTGTTGGGCGCCTTACTTGGTTTTCAGTCATGGGTAACTTCAAATTTCAGGCAGTTTACATTCCAGGCTTAACCAATCAAATTGCTGATTCCTTGTCTCAATTTGAATTTCAGAAATTCCATCTCTTATGGCCGGAGGCAGCACCATCCAGCCTTGTCTGCCCCTATTTAAACCAAACTTTACTGGACTAGACATGAACCTTCAGTCTTATCTGCACTCTGCAGCTCGCTATATGCGTAAAGGTCTTGCCAAATCGACATAAAAAATGTACCACTCTGCTTGGTCTCACTTCAGTGTCTTTCAGTCTAGTCTAGTCTAGTCTAGTTTTGATGTTCTTGTTTAAGTGTAGGTAGTCTTAGTCATGTCTAGTTATTGTACCCATCCCTGTTTTGTTATGTTACCCCACGTGGGTCTTTGTTTTGTATTTATTTATTAAATGTCCATGTCTCACCACCCGCGATCATGACATTTACACTCTCACTCTTATGGAAGATAATTTCACTGTTGAGAGAAGGTTGCTTTGGGCCTTATTCTGATCTATTGCTGGAATCTGTTTTGCTCACTGTTTTCTTAGAGGTCACATGACCTAACAGTTTCTGATTTATCAATTTATGCTCACCATTTCACCTTATTTCTTAACCATTAAAAAACAGATAGAAACCAGGAAAGAACTATTGTGTTAATCTCTGAATCTAACACTGCTTTTTCTCCTCTGTCTTCAATGTTGCCCTATTTGAAAATACGTCCACAAGCTGGTCAGAAAGACCCATTATTTGCCACAGAGGAAGGAAAGCCTGTGTCCAGGCACTGGTTCGCCTCCTGTCCTCGTCTGCTTAGCCAATATCGTGGACTTTCCTCCAGATCATTATACTGCACATTCGCTTGGCATCGGTGTCGCAACAGCAGCAGCTTCTTCCACACCTGTTTCTATTTTGAAGTCCATGGGACGATGGTCCTCAGTTGCTTACGCATGCTATCTTCGACCTGATGCTCGAGCCATCCTTGAGGCTCCAAGTGCAGCTCTTTGATTTGTGGCTTGAAATAAATATTTACAGCTTCAGCTATATCGTTCCTGTTTACTTAAAATATTTTATTCTATTTTTGATTAATATTGCTACACTTCTCATGCCTTTCCAAAATCAGTCAATACTTGCAGTAACTTGCTTTCACATTTATTCATTCTGCAGATGCTTCTATCCATCGATTACAGGTGAAGATCAAGCGATTGTCTTGGGAAGGCAGTAAGATGAGAAGTGCAGTAATTCTAGTTTCAGAGACAGTCGTACTCTGAACCGCTCATTTGGTTCCTCTGCTGGCTCTTCGATTTGGTAGGAAGAGCCAGAGAAGATTGCCTTGCATGGTTTTGTTTGGGGGGTTGAGCTGCTCTCCCAGCTAAACCAGGAGAGTTACCCCAGATGCTGCTGCTGCTTCCCATCTTACCTTTCATGGAGCTCATGAGAAGGATGGGGAATTTCGAACAGAGCCGTACCGCCAAATGTAAATTCAGCAAATCTGCCAATAAAAGATGACTTGTCTTCAAATTTTCACTTGGGTTTTTCTTGACTTGAAAGTTCCTGCTTGAAATACTGCCATTACTCGCTGTTTGAAAGACATGGAAGAAGAGGGAGAAAAGAGAAACATTGCCCTTGGAGGCAAGTGGATTGCACCACATGACAAGTCTCCGCTACATTACTTCCATAATTATTCTTGAGGAAGTTCTTAGAGTTGTACAGGTAACACACAAAAGACTGCAAGGTGCAAGTACAACCATGGCCTCAGCAGTAAAGAGAACACATGTTCTTGTGAGGACCTTCCGGGCTTTCGCAGTACTTAGTAACAACCACAGTTGACCACATGGTGAAAATGAGACTGTGAATCAGCTACACAGACGTTTAAATGTCAGTTATATCTCCCTGTTTTAGACACTGCATGCCGAATTTGTTGGTACTGCTACGTCAGAAAGAATTTTCAAGGATTACCCAAGTAGGCAATGGGAGGTGTGCAGGTAGGCGAACAGGACCACCTGTGCCTGCCCGGACTGCTACCAATGAGCTGGACCGCGGTGGACGAAGTCGGCATCTGCCGGGGGGCGTGACCTTTCGAGAGAGCAGATGGGCTGTCTGATCGAGGTTGTCTGGGATATGAATGGCCCGCAAGGACACCACCCACTGCTGACTCCAGATGAGGAGGGCGAGTTGCGGCAGATGGATCGCGCGGCGGGGAGGATTCCCTCGATCTGCCTCTTCACTATCGGCTCACAGCTACCTGGGCAAGCATGGCTGATATATCTGGGTCGGCCTCGTCCTGGGCTTTACTGGCCATTGCCGGGAGCTGTAGGGAGTCTTCAGTGTCTGATGACAGAAAGTCGGTGTCCGATGTTGCAACCAAAATCTCATCCTCTGCACGCTGTGGCATGGTTCTGCTGAGTTCCCCAACTTTTC
This sequence comes from Barbatula barbatula, assembly GCF_947034865.1. Lineage (NCBI taxonomy): Eukaryota > Metazoa > Chordata > Actinopteri > Cypriniformes > Nemacheilidae > Barbatula > Barbatula barbatula. The sequence continues at coordinate 2,020,264 of NC_136782.1, read as the reverse complement.
AGCGACCCCAAAAATAACAGTGCCTATCAAGTGACTCAAGACCCCCACTATCCTCAGAAGTGGTTAAACTATACAAACGTTGCGTGCAAATCGGCACATGCACCTATTCAACTCAAACGCGCATAACAAAAAGATAAAAGAACACAGTCTAAGTAGGGTGACTAAGCAACACCCAACAAACTGAACGTGGGAAAAGTAATCAGTTTATGTGGGACAATGTGGGACACCATTGAAAGGTAGCGTGAAACTGTGATATAATAACAGAATGAAAAAAATTGTATATCATTTTTTAACTTAACTTTTTTAACTTCAACTAAAATAATTTGTTATTTAGTCCATTCCAACTACAACATAATTAAGGCATAGATCAAATGTTATACAACATAAAAATGTAATGGCGATTTCAATTTAAGGTGTACTGTCTCTTTGTTAATGTTTTAGTGAGTTTTTATTCGGGAAGTTGACATGGGAGGATTGCGACCTGATCTACTGACAGACGTCACAGCCTCTTTATGACTGAAACCACTGCATACTTCTCATACATTGAGTAAAAGTTGCATTTGTATGAGTGTTGTGTGCACTGGAGTGCACCGTGTTGCTGCTTTTGACACAGTGCTAAATAGTTAAATAAACACTGGTGCAAACAAGCGTCTCATGTCCGTTTTTGGGTTAAAGAACGAGTTTCTTAATGTAACAACTAAAAATCAACAGACATGAAAATGCGATGAGATTTTCTAAATATGCGACTTGTGGGAAAAGGTGTGAAAATGCTGTGCGGTGTCATTCCTTATTATAATTATACATAAAATATGAACTATTACTACAAATGGTCGAATTTCATGAAACTGATTAGAGTGCTGATGGATGTGCCCTCTTCCGCTGGCCTCCCTGCGTTGTCTTTGGTCGATAATAATCAACGTTTCAAAGTTGCAATATTGTTAATTTGACGCAATCATGATCGGGGAAGGAATTTACTAAGGCTGATGGCTTTCGGGCTGGCCACTTCATAACGTTAATATTGTTGGTCTGGAACCAAGATGCTGTTCGCTTACTGGTGTGTTTAGGGTGTTCTCTTGTTTCATTCATTCATTTTCTTCCGCTTATCCGGGGCCGGGTCGCGGGGGCAGCAGTCTAAGCAGAGATGCCCAGACATCCCTCACCCTAGACACTTTCTCTAGCTCTTCCGGGGGGACACCGAGGCATTCCCAGGCCAGCCGGGAGACATAGTCCCTCCAGCGTGTCCTAGGTCGTCCCCGGGGTCTCCTCCAGCGTGTCCTAGGTCTCCTCCCAGTCGGACGGGGAAGGCGTCCAATAGGCATCCAAAAAAAACAAAAAACGTCTCGATCCGCCTACATTTCATCATTAATAAAAGAAAACCAAAATAACCCTAGGTTTTTATTTGATACAGTGGCTAAATTAACCAAAAATAAATCGTCAGCGACTTCTGATGCTGTATACCAGCATAGCAGTGATGATTTTTTGAACTATTTCACAAATAAAATCCAAGATATTCGGGAGAAAATTATAACTATGCAACCAGATGCGAAACCCGCTGAACATATGACTAACTACAGCACCCCTAAGGAGAAATTATGTTTATTTTCTACTATAGATCACGATGAACTATCGCATGCTAGACCCTATACCTACAAATCTTCTGAAAGAGATGCTCCCAGAAATTATAGATCCTCTACTTAGCATTATTAACTCATCTCTGACATTAGGACATGTGCCTAAAGCATATAAGGTGGCTGTTATAAGGCCCCTTGTCAAAAAAACCCACCTGGACCCTGGAGAACTAGTTAACTATAGACCTATTTCGAATCTACCTTTCTTATCTAAAGTTCTGGAAAAAGTAGTCTCAATTCAAATATGCTCCTTCCTCCAAAGGAATGAGATTAATGAAGATTTCCAGTCTGGATTTAGAGCACATCACAGTACAGAGACTGCTCTGATTAGAGTTACAAATGATCTGCTTATGGCGTCTGACCGAGGTTGTATCTCCTTATTGGTGCTGCTAGATCTTAGTGCTGCATTCGACACCATTGACCACAGCATGCTCCTACATAGACTTGAAAATGATGTCGGTATTAAGGAAATAGCTTTGAAATGGCTTAGATCTTATTTATGCGACCGTTTCCAATATGTAAAAATAAACAATGAGGTATCATGCAAATCGCAAGTCCAGTACGGTGTACCACAGGGCTCAGTACTAGGGCCTATGCTCTTCGCATTATACATGATACCCCTAGGAGATATAATAAAGCGACACGGAATAAGCTTTCACTGCTATGCTGATGATACGCAACTTTATATTTCCTCGAAGCCTCACGAAACACAGCAATTCCATCGAATAGTGGAATGCATAGTCGATATAAAAAAGTGGATGAGTAGCAATTTTTTATTACATGATCTCGGACAAAACTGAGGTGTTACTTATCAGACCAAAAACCGCCCTACGTAACAACCAAGAACACTGCTTAACTATTGATGGATGTTCCATAAAACCCTCATCTTCAGCTAAGAATCTTGGCTTTATATTCGATAGTACTCTGTCATTTGAGAACCAGGTCGCCAACACCTGTAAGATTGCGTTTTTCCATCTTAAAAATATATCTAAATTACGTCATGCTGTCATCATCAGATGCGGAGAAGCTTATACATGCCTTTATGACATCAAGACTAGATTACTGTAATGCACTATTAGGTGGTTGCCCTGCAGGCCTATTACAAAAACTCCAACTGGTCCAAAATGCGGCAGCTCGAGTTCTTACACGTACAAAAAAGTATGAGAATATTAGCCCGGTTCTGTCAACCTTGCACTGGTTACCTATAAAGCATCGCATAAATTTTAAAATCTTGCTTATTACCTATAAAGCCTTGCATGTTTTAGCTCCTCACTACTTGAGAGAACTTCTTACGTATTATAGTCCATCACGTGCACTACGCTCTCAGGCGTCAGGTCAGTTGGTAATACCTAGAATTTCAAAATCAAGTGCAGGCGGCAGATCCTTTTCTTATCTAGCGCCTAAACTTTGGAACAGTCTTCCCTGCAATATCCGGGAGGCGGACACACTCTGTCAGTTTAAATCTAGACTAAAGACGCATCTTTTTAATCTTGCATACACTACATTATCATAATATATGTATTTCAAAGATCTAGGCTGCACTAGTTAGATCAACCGGAACCAGGGACACTTCCAATAACAACTGATGCATTTGTTGCATCAAAGAGTGCAGAACAGTACTCTACTCTCAGCCAGTCTTGTCTCATTGTTCCAAGGTTACAAGAGCGGAGCGGGCAGGGCGCAATCCATTCCTAGACCTGACAAATGCTGGACGAAGGAAGTGACGTCCCTACAAAACTTCAGCCACTATTAGATTATTAACGATAATTTTAAATCTATTTTTTTTTATTTTTGCCTTGTTGTGCAAGCACTGTTGAGCTTGTGCAGATTCTGCAGTTTTGCCAGAGGGGAACTGGAATCCCCTGGTTAGGCCTGGTTTCCCTCCGAGGTTTTTTTTCTCCTCCAATGGAGTTTTGGGTTCCTCGCCACCGTTTGCATACTGTTTTGCACTGTTTTGCCTGGCCGGGGGGGCTGCTAGAATTTGGTAGTCTTATTTAATTAACACTGCATATAGGAATTTATTGTGTGTCTGATATTTGACCTGTGTTTTGAATTCCATAACCTTTTATGTTTTACTTATAGTCATTTTTTTCTTGTACAGCTGCTTTGTAACAATGAAAATTGTAAAAAGCGCTATATAAATAAAGCTGACTTGACTTGACTTGAACAGGTGCCCAAGCCACCTCAGCTGACCCCTCTCGATGTGGAGCAGCAGCGGCTCTACTCCGAGCTCCTCCCGGGTGACCGAGCTTCTCACCCTATCTCTAAGGGATCGCCCAGCCAACCTTCTCTTGTTGAAACACCCAATTCAAGGGCATTTCCTCTTCGGCATAAGGCACCATGACCTCTTTAAGCATTTTAATGAACAGAAATCCCTTTTTAAAGACTACAACAAACTTTTTCCTAGGTTGGTGACATCATAAAGCCCCAAATTTACATTGATCCTGCCCCCTGGAACATGGATAGGGCAATGAAGGGACATTGTAACACACACTCTAAGCAGTAGATCAATCAGCAACCGTTAGTTGACCTATTATTATACTTTCTTCTTCTTCTGCAATGGAAGTCTATAGAACCATACATGTCAAATTCAGTCAACTTTATTTATATAGCGCTTTTTACAATATTCATTGTAACAAAGCAGCTGTACATGAAACATATTGATTATAAGCCAAACATTTAAACTTATGATTAACAACTTATGAATACACACAGACATGCACAAACGCACGCACGTTCCCGCCCTCTCTTTCCTCGGTTAGCTTTCCATCAGTGTTTTATTCCTGACATCTGTCACTTAATTATCTTTTGTTAGTTTCCGCTATTTAATACTACCTTGTGCATGGTGCTACTACATTGTGAGTCTTGTGGATAGTTTATCGTGTTCCTGCCTTGTAACATTGGTTCTGATCCCACCTGCCTGTTTAACCTGCCTTGTTTAATTTGTGTTCTAGTTAGTCCGACTTTGTGTCATGTATGTTATTTAGTTTGGCTCCTGCCTTACATGTTCCAGTTGATGCAGCCTAAAACCCTAAGACAGAACATGGTGACTTGAATGCAAGGAGACCAATAATAAGATACAACCTCAGTCAGAAGCCAAAAGCAGATCATTTGTAACTCTGTATCTGTACTGCAATGTGCTCTTAATCCAGACTTGGCATGGGCCGGTATGAAATTCTAACAGTATGATAACCTTGATCAAAACTACACGGTATTACTATTAAATCTCCAAAATGTGTTATTTTTAAATAACAACAACTTATTTTTCCACTGAACTCAATATTTTTTGCAGCTGAACAATATTTTGGAGACATGCTCACTTTCTGCACATTTATTTTTCAGTCCAAGTTATGATGCAGGAATTTAAGCATGTTGACCTAGTTCATGTTGGGCTAGTTGATTAGCCATTTTATTTGCCTTGGTAGAAAGCTAAATAGTATTTATTTCAACAGTGCTAAACACTCTAACTGATGGTTGCAAATGTTAATATCTGTTTCTCTGGGCTGCCATCGTGCACAGATACTGCCTCCAAAGTCATGGCATTCGGCTGCTATTTGTAACCAAACGCTGCCAGGGTCTTTTTCTATTCATCTCCTTCGGCCATCCTACACACAGGTTACTCTCACTCACTGGCTGCTTGCACCAACCGGAGAGGCCATGTGACTCGTTTTGCCTTGCGATGCATACAACCTGAGGGATTCCTGCACTTTCAGTCTTTGAGAATGAGTAAAAACTGTGCATATTGCACTGTGTCAAGAGGGGAACAGGTGTAGGGCATGAATCAATAACGAGAAAACGAGAGGATGGGAACAGATACGAGACTGGAGAGAGTGTATGGAAGGCCATAAGGGCCATAAATGCCTCTCTCCACACAAAACATGAGACTCTGGCATGATCCTGCCACTAAACCAAGAGAAACATGACATGATGCGGCAGAATCATGACAATATTGCTAGACAGGAGTGCAGCAGCAGCCCAGGAGGAATGGAGCCAATCTCATTTCAACAGGTCAGGTCAGGTCTGCCTCTAAAACAACAAGTTATTTATAAAAACAATATCATTCAGCAGGCACCACCTAGACAACCAGCCATTTAGTGAGGATTATCTGCTATATATCTCATCACCACCACGAGCAGGGAGGGGGCCAGAGACTATTACATTGTTTGACATCAGGCTTGTGAGCTCACACACCTCACACCTTAATGTTATCTTTTGTGCTCTCTGATTGATGGATTTGAACATCATTTATGCCGACATGAATAACAATCTTACTGAATTTACGATAAGCCTTAGCCAGCACATTTAAATTTGACTTGATGTCAGGTGCTCTGGCTCCCATAAACATTGGACAATGGTTGCTGGTGCCTCTATGTTAATGTTCCGAACAATAGAATCACAGATAACTAGGGCATTATCAGCAGGTCTCTAAGTCGGTGCGTTACTGAGTATGGCAAAAATGTTGGAGAACTGTAATCGGAATGGTTGTGTGATGTTTTTCACCTGCAACTACGCCATCTCAAAGTTACAAAGTTTCCCTGCTGTGACGGATCTTCAACTGGAGCCGAGCTTTGCGCGCTAAAGTTATTCACATCCAAAGTGTATTCTATGGTCCTTACACTCTTACTGTGTGTTCACATAGAGCGCGAATGAGGCGTCATTTACATGTTAAGTCAATGCAAAGACGCGATAGACGCGCTTGCAGCGCGAATGAGGCGGCGCGAATGACGCGAATAGCGCGAATGACGCGAATAGCGCGAATGGCGTGAATTGCGCGAGTTGAAAAATCTGAACTTTGGCGAAAATTCGCGCTGCGTTAACCAATCAGGCGCCTGCTCTAGTAGTGACGTAGACGACGTAGCGAGCAGAGGCAGAAATAAAAAATGGAGGACAAGCTCATCTCAGTGTGTGGACACCCGGAGCTATATGATACGTGTTCATAAAAATAGGAATAAAAAGGATCTTGCTTGGAAGAAAGTGAGTGAGGAGGTCGGAGAATCCGGTAAATTGTAAAAACATTTTCGTGAAGCGAATTTCACTCGCGAATGACGCGAATGAAGCGAATGACGCGAATGAAGCGAGTAAACACAAAATGTTCATGCGTCCAACTACTCGCGAATAGCGCGTTTTTGACGCCTCATTCGCGCTCTATGTGAACACACAGTTACTGTCCTCTCATAAAGATTGGATGTGAGACTCTAATTCTAAGATCTTCTCTGTCAACCTAACTATTTCCCTGGATTTATGTAAAAACCTCGCCTGCCGTCAGAGAAGGCTAAGCTAAACACATAACATGAGGTGCAAGAAGCGATAATAGGAGTAGACAGTGATATGTAACGATTATAAAATACACTAATATTAAAAAGAAGTTCAAGTGCATATGCAAGGATAAAAACAAACCGTCGGCAGCGAGGCAGACAGAAACTCCCACCCATACATTAGAAAATGTTATGGAAATTGGCACATTGAAAGAGGACAGTATCATTAGCAGCATTATCCACAGCAAATCTGAACTTTCAAACTCCATAGCGCCATAACCACTTCAAAGATCTATGACACATTTGACACAGTCTAGACCGCTTGTTCGAGTTGCACAAATTCTGTAAGGAGCGTCTAGAGACAGCAGGGAAACATTGTAACCATCACCACTTCAAAGTTCTATGACATAATTTTACGTCATAAAAAATGTTTCCGCCCTTTTAAAATTTTCGAGAATTCACAAACACATTTGATTCGCACGAAATTCTGTATGTAGCGTCTATAACATGAGGTGCATCATTAACTAATCTACTGCTCTGTAACCTTATTAACTGCATTAACTCATATACTGCACCGTAACTTTAATAACTGCATTAACTTCAACTGCATTAACTCACCTATTGCACTGCAATAACTTTAATAACCAATGTCAATAATCTATGCATACCTAAGTCACTTGCACTATTTTAGTCTAAATTATTATCTGTTCATATCCACCTGTACATTAATGTTCATAGTACATAGTCATCTGTATATATTGTTCATAGTATATACCTTCTGTCATATTTTCATAGAACACACCTACTGCTAAATATTTTTATAATCCATGCCCACTGTATTATATTCTCAATATTGTATTCTGTATTTATTCTAACTGTATATCCATCACTTGCTAACTGCACTTCTGGTTAGACCTAAACTACATTTCGTTACAGTGTACTTGTATATGTGTAATGACAATAAAGTTGAATCTAATCTAATCTAATCTAGAGACAGTGCTGACAAAAAAAACGAGAAAAAAGTTTTCCTTCAATCAGGTCAATTTAAAGGAAAATCTGAAATCAGCGAGTGGATTTTAACTATTATAGATGGTTTTCTTCACACACTACGGACACATATTAGTGTTCAAGTGATTAGTGATCCTTTTACCATTTTACAATCCATAAAGCCATACAGGTGTAACATAATATAAGCGTTTTGACTAATTTCCGCGAATGTCCGAAGCAGGCTATATGTGTCAGTCTTCAAAAATCACTAATTTTCATTTACTTCTTCCACATATTGTGGACTATTTAGAATTCAGGCAATAGTGACTGAGTGAACGTGTGGGCAAATCCGGATGCAGCAATACTTTCCAGATTCAGATTATGTTAACCTTTACCCTAACCTTTACCCTGAGTTTGCTTCAAATTTTTTGCATGCTTACATAAAATGTTTGTGTAAAAATAAACAATTCTTGTTTTTTAATTAAAGTGTGCTCTGTATCCAACATGGATGTCTTTTGCCAGACACATGCCTGTATAAGTGATGAACCACACTATTTGTTTTCAGAGATGGCTACATAAATATGATTCTAGTGCTATTAAAAAGAAAATATAAATGGACATATAAAACGTTCTCTTTGTCAAGCAGTTATAAATGGAAGCTAAAGGGGAAGTCTTGGCTTAACTGTAAATTACTTTTCCATCAATTGTCTGTGCTGTGCAGGACTACAGTTTGTGGAGAGCCCAAGGAATGTGACCTCCTCTCTTGGGAAGCCAGTGTTGCTTCAGTGTACCCTGCGGGGGGAGAGCATTGACCAGGGGCCCCTGGATGTGGTCTGGCTAAGGAGTGGACAGCTGCTGGAGTTTGGTGACACCAACCAGATGCAGGTGTCTGACGATGACAACAACTGGCTGGTTATCAGTGAGCTCAGGTAAATTATTACACTGATGGGGAAAGTTACTTAAAAAAAATCAGTATATTTAGTAATAGCCTTTTCCATCGTAACTTTTATTATTATCTTATTGTTACTTTATATTTTCTGCTTATAGGATCGATGAGGTACAGCTCTCAGACATGGGTGCCTATCAATGTGCTACTTATTCTGATTTAGGGGATTCATTATCCATTGAAGGACATATCCAACTAGAAGGTATGGATCACTTTTTAGTGTTTTTCAGTGCGTTACCCTATTGTTTTAATCAAATTTAAACAGGTTTGTTTCACATATAGATGATAATTTATTTTCACCCCACGTTGTCCCAATCTCATATTAACTTCTGTTTTTGTGAAAAAAGCTGTTCAGTTTTTTGGCCCTTTATAATTGGTGCTTGTCAGATTGTAGTTTATTGTGAATTAATAAGCGTCCCTTTAGCCTACAGAATTTCAAGGCACTATCAACACTAGGATAATTTACATTTATGCATTTGGCAGATGCTTTTATCCAAAGCGACTTACATTGCATTATCCTATACATTTGTTTCTAAGTATGTGCAATCCTCTGGGATCGAACCCACGACCTTGGAGTTGTTAACACCATGTTCTTACCACTGAGCTACAGGACAAAAAGCTCACGTGGCGCTCGCAGAACGTGAAGCTCAAGTTTATAGGAATGGATTAAAAATGTTTGCACTGTTCTGCAAGAGTACAAAATTATGATACCTCTAGTATCAGACAGATGACTCAGGTGAGCATAAAAAGTAAAAGGGCAGAGGAGAAGATGTTTCACCTCCCACTGATATTTCTTTTAAATTTTTACAGCATTTAAACAAAACATTGCTGGGCAATTTTTTGATAATCTTTACAGTGTTGATTAAATTATTTACTCAATCTTTTCTTAGTTTTATCAACATAAATGTTGCGTTAAACTGTAGTAATTAAAATCCTTTCATAATCACCATGAGGACATGCCATCCCATCCAGCAAAAAAACAAATATAGTATTAAAGTTTGACACGTTGCATAAGTGCATGAATTAAAGTCAATGGAACTAAAAAGTCTTGTGTGATCTTGGCATAAGACTGGAGTTATATCAGGTGATGATTTGAAGTCCGTTGTGAGTGACATACTTCTTGTTGCCAGTTGGTGGCGCTATACCCAGGGGCTCACCATCAATGTGATCAGACCCATGACAAAACATCCAGCTCAAGTCTGAAAAATCACTCAATGTATGAAGTAGATATGAGCACTTCCTGTTTCCATGATTTTTACCATACATTTATTGCCTCACTAAAGCGACACTGTTTGAGATGTCCTGTTAAGCAAAGATAATGGGTTGCGTTCAGCAAACGAGCGGCACCTTGTAATGCCTTCTCATAAGGGCACTAAATCCCTTTCTCGCTCATTCTCCTTCCTGGTGGAACATTCTTCCCAATGCGGTCCGGTCAACCACATCTCTCACAACCTTCAAAAAACAACTTAAAACACACCTCTTCTGCGAATACTTGACAGTCAAATTAGAAAAAAAAAACTTACACTAACCCTCTTCTCTAAACAGGAAGTGGTCTAGCTTTTTTTTAAACTAGTAACTTTGTATGAGCACCTGTTGTACTATTGCTCTTTGTATTGCATATCGCTTTTTGCTCCCCGAACTCTTTGTAAGTCACTTTGGATAAAAGCATCTTCTAAATGTGGGTGAGCTAATTTTGAAAGTTGTTCAGTTTGGTGATATTAATATATGTATACGTTTGGTAACTGTATGGAAAACTAACCGCACCATTTAAATTCAACAGTGGTGCTACAGAGTCCCCCGGCCACGCCTATTTCTCAACTTTAGCATACGGTTAAAGGACACCAGCAGTGTTGGCTGGGTCAAATTTCATGAAATTTTAAGTAGGATAAGTGCTTAAAATGTCAGGGAATACATCTAAATATAGCATTAAAGTTTGACGCATTACCACCATTCCAAATAACAGCATTCCACTGTTGCCAATTTGCACCATCATTTTTTATTTATTCCAGGGGGTGCTAAAGAAGCCCACCCTGTAGTGTTAGTGTTAAAATTGTGTTGTGATTATTTTCACATCTTATGTGATCCATATAAGGCTTGCTTGGTGGGTGCTGCACTTGGTTGAGACTGTAAAAGTTGTCTACAATGTCATTGGAAGTAATGATGCATATCATGTCTATCTCTTCCTACTTCACCAGGTCTTCCCTATTTCTCAGTGGAGCCTCAGCATATGTCAGTAGTAGCTAATGTTAGGATGAGTTTGCAGTGCACTGCTCATGGTCCTCCTGAACCTGTTCGGGTCATTTGGCTACAGGATGGGGCTCCTCTCAATAAACTGGATGACCCAATATCCCTCTCGCCTTCAACATTCACAATCTCAGGTATACATGTTTCTCTACAAATAACACGCAAGCACGCAGCTGGACAGTACAACACTGCACACTTACTATTTAATACTATCACTTCAAATACTCTATTACTACTTGACTGTCACACAGTGCTTTGTTAACATCCATGTAATTCAACAAATGCGAGTACAGGCTAAAACACACATTTTGTAGGAGGAAAAAGGGATAATTTGCAGCATCCGGGTTACCATATGTTATTAGTTTTGTGCGGTTATTATACGGCAATATCATAACTTGCAATATTGTGATTGGCCATTTCCAGACTGCTTTGTAATAAGAGGTGATAGCAGACAAGTGAGGGTGATTGCTGACAGGGTGCAGGTGATTAGCCGTTGGGGAGGATGGGAAATGTAGTCCTGATGATGTGACAGACAGGGATTGTGACAAGAATGTGGCAGAGGTCCTAATCTAAAAAAAACATCATAGCTCGTATTTGAGGAAAGAGATAAACAACCTATACTGTACTGTTATATGGGTTGGAGGGTAGCGAGTGTAAAAGCCAACTAGTAGACAATCTGTTACAACGAAACAGGTAATACTAATAGGAAAAACAGGATGTTGTCTCTATATAGAATATTGTTATTAGTTTATAGTTAACGAGTAACATAACAACTTATGAACTTGTCACATTGCTATGGAATTCAACACGTGTATGCTCACAGGTGTGTGTGTGTGTATTTCATATACCGCTGCAGTTATACTAACTAACCCCTAAACGATGGATGCCTCTTTGTGTCTTCGCATTAGCTGCTTGCACACATTCATACACACTCTCACATACAAACCAATCGTAGGCGCTGGTGCGTGCACATGCATGCACACACAAACACTGGGGCTCTGTCTGGAATAGGCTATTGAGGTGCTGCCTTTTCTCACTGGTAAAAGAGCATCAGGAGAAAAGTAGAGAGCTGGACAGGAAGAAACAAAACAGGAGGAGAAGACCTTTGAAAACCTGCCACATACAGCATATGTTGTTGTTCCAGCTGTGCTGATCTGAAGAGAGAAAGAGAAAAGAGAGAGAGAGAGAGAGCCTTCGACTGGAGGCTTTGACTCATCATGCACTCACTTCTTTGGAATGAGATCATTTCTGCTTACTGCAAACTGACTCACACTCATTTAAGAAGTTCATAAGCTAAAAGGGAGAGAGAGAGAACTATTCTGTATTGTTGCGCAATAGATGAGTTAACACTTTTACTCTGTTTTATTTGGTGAAACACACACACACATAGTTGCCACTCAGCCTCTCTCTGTCAGAATTTGATCTGTTGACCGTTGATATTGAACTGCTGTGGCCTTTCAACAATGGAGGCATAGTAATTATTCCTTTATGCGTGGTTTTCACTTAAAGTGTGAAGAATGCTGTGTGTGACAGAGAGCCTTCATTTTACATGCTTTTGTGAATGTCAGCATGTTTGTGTGTGTGTGTGTGTGTGTGTGTGTGTGTGTGTGTGTGTGTGTGTGTGTGTGTGTGTGTGTGTGTGTGTGTGTGTGTGTGTATGTTTGCACGCCTTGGTGTTTTCCTGAAAGCAGAAGCAGCAATTTTCGAATCAGCTTTTTTGACTTCACACTTGATTCTCAAATTGATTTTTTTAGAGATTTCTCAGGCTGTTAAACACCACATTCTGTAACTTGAATATAATGCAACCCAACCTAAAACAGCACAGTAACTTGGTTAGGCTTTCCAATGTTTTCTGATGTTTTGGTTTTCTCATCTCAACAGGCCTAAATAAAACCACCTCTTTCTCCTGTGAGGCTCACAATCGTAAAGGGGTTGCATCATCTGGCACTGGAGTTGTGACAGGTAAGGGTGAGGGCGAAGGGTGTTGCATCTTACCTCTGTCATATTCATCTCATGCAGGGCTGGATATGGGGAGAAAACTGGGACAGAGTCCATGGAGTGAATTTTAAGGAGGTGGAGTTCCCCCTTTAAATGTAGAGGACTTTCATCTTTTATCCATGAAATTGCCTTTGTGACTACATACAGTATATAATTTACTACAAATTCGCATAAGAGTTGGGTGTTGTTAAAGCGCAGAAGTAAAACATATATACTGTATTATTGTATGAAATGAATGGGAATACAGTTGGAAGACTAAAAAGCCGTTGATTGGACAGTGGTTGCCATTGGGTGTCTAAAACCCTCATTTTGGTGCATCCATTAACTGAAATGAGCATTCGTTTCTTTGCTGTTTCCAGAACCCAATAAGAAACCGAATAATTTCTTTAGCTCAACTACCCATAAATTCTCATTTTAAATGCAAGAAAGCTCTGTCGATTAAGTGTCAGTGCAAATGCCCTTTAGGTCTGCATTTGAAAGCGTCTGTCAATGCAAAACTCTACAGTATATATGTACTAATTTGAAATCTAAATGTGCCTCAAAAGATGTAAACAAGGCATTTGAATACTTTCTTTCATTCTTTGGAGAGTTTGCTGACACAAATATAGCAACAGATGTTTTATTCAAGAGCGATATACAGTAAGTAAAATGTACAATGAATCCATTAATTTTTTTGTTTGTCAAAGTTCTTCCTGCCCAACCTCATGACATCAAAGCTGAAGAGATCACTAATTCAAGTATCCATCTATCTTGGAAGACGGGCTTTGGAGGAATCTATCCCATCAGCCTCTGCACTGTTCAGGTACCTGCCAAAACACTCGTCATGAGATCCATAACTGAATGAAGACGTATGTTTGTATCAAACTATCTAGCTGTTTTCTTGTTTGATGATTTATCATTTTGCTTTGATAAGCCTGTGTCACATCTGCTTTTACCCAAATACAAAGAGTGCTTATTCATGCTTTAGAGTAGCCTAGCATATTTCACACTTTGAAAGAGCCTCACTTTTAAAGACCCGGTACGACGCAGGTCTGTGTGTGTCTATATGTTACACACTCTCCCTTGCCTGAGCACCACCCTAAAGTGCCTGGTTTTAATAAAAACAGGCCTTGCGCCCGGGCCCTCACCCCTCCTCTGGTTTCTTCAACTCTGAAGAAAAACACGGATTGGAGCGATCCAGACTATGATGAAACATGTAAGCCTAAAGGAATAAAAGGAAGAAGTGGATAACAGAGAGAAGTAGAGAAAAACAAAACTCAACAAGAGGAAGAGAATAAGAGAACTTACAAAACAGAGAACAAGTTGTTTCAGTGCAATTATGTACATTTTCCCTACAAGTCCTATTACTGTGATGCAAAAATATCCCTGTCAAAACCGTAATATTGATGTTTAAGTTTATGGCTGGTGATAGCTTATTAAATTCTGATTTTCTATGACTGTAATACAGTTACTGTGTAATATATTATGATTAGTGCAAACAAATGATTTGCTAAACAATTGACATATAAATGTTTAGTTATTTTTTTGCCATTAACCATTTAATGACAAATTCATATTTTCGTTAGTATGGCAAAGTTTAAAGGAATACTTCATCCAAAAATGAAAATTATGTTAACATTTACTCACCTTCGAGTTGTTCCAAATCTGTTCAAATGTATTTGTTCTGATGAACACAGAGAAATAAATTAGGAAGAATGCTAAAAACCAGACCAGTTTATAACCCCTGCATTAACTCCCATAGTAGGAAAAATGACTTTATAATTTTTTGGTTCTGTTGAACACAAAAGACATTTTGAAGAATGTAGGACAGCAAACCGTCCAGAAAATTTGAGTATTAACTGCGTATTGTAATTGTTTTGCCAAATGTCGTTTCAATGGAAATTGTGCTTAATTATCATGAAAATGTCATGATGCACAATATCGTAAATGAATCCAAAAAACCTGGTCATGTTCTTGGCAGGTTTATGAGTATGACCCTTTAAAGGGTGAATGTACCAACCCTTGGTTCGAAAGTATCATGTAAAAATGCATGTCTTCATGTGTCCAGATTACTTTTGAAGCCAAAGTAATCCAAATTAAATAGAGATTAAAGTCTGTCACTTCAAATACAGAACTTCTTGTGACATTACTATAAATGAATGTCTGAGGTCTTTTAGGCCAAGGTTATTTAACTGATTCGTCATAGGGAAATTCAACGCTGTGTGAGTCAGTGACCAGCAGTGGGCTGCAGTTAACATTGTTTATTGATTTGATTCTGAATCACACAGTACAGACTTGCATGTGTCTCCGCCCCAAAATTTGAGTTCTGTGTTACGACACATCTGCAATACTGACCTATTCTTGAGTCTCATTCTCACATACTGGATACTCATTCTTATACTGTTTGCCATTGCAATGCATCATGCTGGTGATTGCTTACCCCCGTAGCACTCCGTAGTCTGCTCTAGAGCGATGCTAAAACAGTCTATTGTCTATTAGCTCTCTTAACAATTAAAATTACACTTAAAGGGAGGATTTTTCTGAGGGTGGGACTCTAAATATTATTCTGTGCTGGTCTGCGCAGCCAACAACAGAACAGTTAGCATAGTTTGCTCAAACTTTTACCATGGTGTCAGAACTAATACACGCATGTTGCTAAAGCATGTGTGCACCCATTGCCAACAAAACACAGACATATGACTCGGTTTCACTTACCATGTCTGGCATCTTTTAGCGCTGGGACTGCTTCATCTATCCGTTTCAAACTAAATCCAGCATTATATCCACCGTTTATATAACATTACTCACTGAAATGCAGTGAACAAACAAACACATCTGAACTTTGCGGACGCAGTGCTCTCTCTCTTGCTCCAGCTGGTTGACAGTACACATGCTCCTTCTCCCGATCTCCTTGTTTGACAAGTGGGCATGCTTTTCTGGGAGAATTGTCCAAGAAGGGACTTCAAAAAAACTGATTTTCCTTTTTCGAAAAAAAATTCAGAAACTTATACAAAATACTACTTCAGACGTCCAACTCGTTTTTTGACAAGTTGACCATGTCAAGCATGATAAGACAGCAAGTTTAACATTGTAAGGAAGTAGCATGAAACGCCGTTCCACATCCCCTTTAAAAGTATAATGAAGTATACTTGGCTTGTAGTTGTTTTATATTATTTGATTGAGTGGCCTATTTAATGTTTTTTTCACATAGTTTTACATATAAACTTACCAAACATGTAGATTTATTAAATTAACATTTTCAAGTGTAGCTTCGGAAAAGCTAAGAGGGAGTTAACCCTTTAGAACCTGAAGCAAAAATAGGCTGTTTTCACACATTTTGTTTTTTTGACGAGCACAATGTGCCATCATCATGTGCAAGGTATAAATTGTTTCAGAAAATAAATGTTTAAATAAATTTACGTTATTGACCATTACTGTGTGTTTTGATAGTTTGTAAATATCATTTAAATCATTAATAAAAGGAAATGTTTTTTATTGACAAATTCTTAAAAAACTAAGGAACACTAGGGCCTTAAATGGGGAAAACGTACGAGGGATAATGACACTGGGCATGTGAGGGGATTGAAACACTAAGGGCGAGATTACGGTGAAACAAGGGGGCGGGGCCAAGACACGAGGAGAGCGCGTGGCGCAAAGTGACAACAAAGGACACAAAACACAACAAGCACAAAAAGACATGGTACTGTCATGA
Source organism: Barbatula barbatula (assembly GCF_947034865.1). NCBI lineage: Eukaryota > Metazoa > Chordata > Actinopteri > Cypriniformes > Nemacheilidae > Barbatula > Barbatula barbatula. The sequence continues at coordinate 2,003,515 of NC_136782.1, read as the reverse complement.
CCCTGTACACAGAACTAGAAAACTCGATGTCTATATCATTATACTTAACATGTGTGAATTAAAGGAACAATTAAGTTGGCCTTTATTTTACTCACCGTCAAGCTGTCCCAAGTGTGTACAGTATGACTGTAAGAAAGCTTTGCTGAAGAATACAGATGAAGTTCATTTCCTTCAATAACGCAGTGAAAGCCAACACAAATCCATGAAGTGTCATTCTCTTGATTGGGTTTATGTGAATATTTTTCAGGTTAAGTCTTCTGATGAAGACTCAGATGAAATGATCTATGATGTCAGCTCACCCAAGACCAGTCACCTGTTTTTAGATCTACAACCCTTTAGCCGATATGATTTTAGAGTGGCCTGCCAGAGCAGTCAGGGTAACTCTGATTGGACGGCATGGGAAACCATCAGAACCAATGAAGGGGGTAAGCACATAATTTCAATTATTCAGGTGTTAAGCTGTATTGAATTGAAAACTCTTGGTATATTTTTCTTGATAGACAATTGTGATATAGAAACCTTCTGGAATAGTTTTAGAAACAGCTATCAATGCAAAAACTTGCACTTTCTGCATACATACACTAAAGCACAATTCTCACAATTTCACAATTGTGTAATATACAGTTACATTAAACATCCTTCATAATTCCTTATAAATAAGTAATAGAGAAGCAACTACTAATGTTAACATTTTGCTGTATAAGTGTTACAATTTGTATCCATCATCTTGTGTTTTTAGTCCTTGTGTTGTGTTGTGTTGTGTTTTTGAACTATCACTCTTTTTTACTGTATGTACCTGTTGGAAAGTTTGACCTGCTAAACAGGACGAACATGATTTACAATGAAATACTGCTTCACGCTTAAAATTGTACACATTAACAAGGGGACAAAACAAGCAAGACGTTCATGAAAATGATCATATATTTTCATAGAGAAATGTTTTGTCTTTGTGATTTTGTCATCATCAGGGCTTGCAATGTTCTGATTTAGCCAATTCTGCTGTTAGCAATTATTAACAGTAGTTAATCTTATAGTTGTCAGTGTATTCATAATTTGTCCTTGATAAAATATTTTAACATCTTAGATGAAATGTCCTGTACTCATTTAAAGAAAACTAGACATATAGAGATTGTTACTGTGCACGCCTGGAGTCAGATGAGTTTTAGCCGAGTGCCGGTTGTATTAGTTCTGACTCTACTTTTCCAAACAACAGTCTGTGTTTAGTAATGGTGTGACTTTGTGTATTTGTTAACTTCCAAATATTTAGCACCAATCACAATTCTGTGTAACTGATGTGTGTGTGTGTGTGTGTGTGTACACGCTCTGTAAAAGGTCTTGGTCTGGCTTTGTTCCCTATGCACAACATACAGTATGGTCACCGAGCGTCTGTAAGGCATAACTGTACTTGAGCTGGAGTAAGTTTTTCCGTGCCTGCTCAAACGAGGAGAGAGGATGGAATGTGGCTGTTGGGTACTTTTCATAAACTGCCATTATGTGTCTTGAACATTTGTGCATTTGTAAATTCAGTGCTAACAGTTTCCATATACATATATATTAGCTAAATATTTTGTAACACAGGTGTGGCAGCAGGGCTCTGTAGAGCCCCCTGTTATGCAAAAGAAGTTGGTGCACAGATCACACATACATGGAATTATATGTATGAAACATGTTACGTATATACAGGTAGTTATCAACAACTTTTGCCCTGACATGTTAACAGATTTTTTACATCTCAAACTGTTCCGGTAGCAAGGCAATACATTTTATATTTATGATGGTGCGTTTCTTGATAATTTGCCTGAATTGTCTCAAATCTCTAGCATGAGTAATAACGTTGAAGATCTTGACTTTACCATTGAAAATATTAATGCCACCTTCTCGGAAACGCTAGACATAGTTGCTCCCTTGCGCTTAAAGAAGATTAAAAATGACAGACCGACACCGTGGAAAAATGAACACACTCAGGCTCTAAAGAAAGCGGCACGAAAAATGGAGTTTTTAAGAAGGTCTTTAAGAAGACTAAATTAGAGGTATTTCGTACTGCCTGGAAGGATAGTACAAAAAAATACTGGAAAGCCCTAAAAACGTCTCGATCCGCCTACATTTCATCATTAATAGAAGAAAACCAAAATAACCCTAGGTTTTTATTTGATACAGTGGCTAAATTAACCAAAAATAAATCGTCAGCGACTTCTGATGCTGTATACCAGCATAGCAGTGATGATTTTATGAACTATTTCACAAATAAAATCCAAGATAGTCAGGAGAAAATTATAGCTATGCAACCAGATGCGAAACCCGCTGAACATATGACTAACTACAGCACCCCTAAGGAGAAATTATGTTTATTTTCTACTATAGATCACGATGAACTATCGAAAATCATTAGATCATCTAAATCGACTACATGCATGCTAGACCCTATACCTACAAATCTTCTGAAAGAGATGCTCCCAGAAATTATAGATCCTCTACTTAGCATTATTAACTCATCTCTGACATTAGGACATGTGCCTAAAGCATATAAGGTGGCTGTTTTAAGGCCCCTTGTCAAAAAACCCCATCTGGACCCTGGAGAACTAGTTAACTATAGACCTATTTCGAATCTACCTTTCTTATCTAAAGTTCTGGAAAAAGTAGTCTCAATTCAAATATGCTCCTTCCTCCAAAGGAATGAGATTAATGAAGATTTCCAGTCTGGATTTAGAGCACATCACAGTACAGAGACTGCTCTGATTAGAGTTACAAATGATCTGCTTATGGCGTCTGACCGAGGTTGTATCTCCTTATTGGTGCTGCTAGATCTTAGTGCTGCATTCGACACCATTGACCACAGCATGCTCCTACATAGACTTGAAAATGATGTCGGTATTAAGGAAATAGCTTTGAAATGGCTTAGATCTTATTTATGCGACCGTTTCCAATATGTAAAAATAAACAATGAGGTATCACGCAAATCGCAAGTCCAGTACGGCGTACCACAGGGCTCAGTACTAGGGCCTATGCTCTTCGCATTATACATGTTACCCCTAGGAGATATAATAAAGCGACACGGAATAAGCTTTCACTGCTATGCTGATGATACGCAACTTTATATTTCCTCGAAGCCTCACGAAACACAGCTATTCCATCGAATAGTGGAATGCATAGTCGATATAAAAAAGTGGATGAGTAGCAATTTTTTATTACTGAACTCGGACAAAACTGAGGTGTTACTTATCGGACCGAAAACCGCCCTACGTAACAACCAAGAATACTGCTTAACTATTGATGGATGTTCCATAAAACCCTCATCTTCAGCTAAGAATCTTGGCTTTATATTCGATAGTACTCTGTCATTTGAGAACCAGGTCGCCAACACCTGTAAGATTGCGTTTTTCCATCTTAAAAATATATCTAAATTACGTCATATGCTGTCATCATCAGATGCGGAGAAGCTTATACATGCCTTTATGACATCAAGACTAGATTACTGTAATGCACTATTAGGTGGTTGCCCTGCAGGCCTATTACAAAAACTCCAACTGGTCCAAAATGCGGCAGCTCGAGTTCTTACACGTACAAAAAAGTATGAGCATATTAGCCCGGTTCTGTCAACCTTGCACTGGTTACCTATAAAGCATCGCATAAATTTTAAAATCTTGCTTATTACCTATAAAGCCTTGCATGGTTTAGCTCCTCACTACTTGAGAGAACTTCTAACGTATTATAGTCCATCACGTGCACTACGCTCTCAGGCGTCAGGTCAGTTGGTAATACCTAGAATTTCAAAATCAAGTGCAGGCGGCAGATCCTTTTCTTATCTAGCGCCTAAACTTTGGAACAGTCTTCCCTGCAATATCCGGGAGGCGGACACACTCTGTCAGTTTAAATCTAGACTAAAGACGCATCTTTTTAATCTTGCATACACTACATTATCATAATATATGTATTTCAAAGATCTAGGCTGCACTAGTTAGATCAACCGGAACCAGGGACACTTCCAATAACAACTGATGCATTTGTTGCATCAAAGAGTGCAGAACAGTACTCTACTCTCAGCCAGTCTTGTCTCATTGTTCCAAGGTTACAAGAGCGGAGCGGGCAGGGCGCAATCCATTCCTAGACCTGACAAATGCTGGACGAAGGAAGTGACGTCCCTACAAAACTTCAGCCACTATTAGATTATTAATGATAATTTTAAATCTAATTTTTTATTTTTATTTTGCCTTGTTGTGCAAGCACTGTTGAGCTTGTGCAGAGGCAGCAGTTTTTGCCAGAGGGGAACTGGAATCCCCTGGTTAGGCCTGGTTTCCCTCCGAGGTTTTTTTTCTCCTCCAATGGAGTTTTGGGTTCCTCGCCACCGTTTGCATACTGTTTTGCACTGTTTTGCCTGGCCGGGGGGGCTGCTAGAATTTGGTAGTCTTATTTAATTAACACTGCATATAGGAATTTATTGTGTGTCTGATATTTGACCTGTGTTTTGAATTCCATAACCTTTTATGTTTTACTTATAGTCATTTTTTCTTGTACAGCTGCTTTGTAACAATGAAAATTGTAAAAAGCGCTATATAAATAAAGCTGACTTGACTTGACTTGACTTGACACACATTGAAGGATTTGATTAAAGGCACATGTTTAGTCACGGGGTCTGATCTAGGGCTGAAACCAGAATTTTTTATTTGTCGAGTAGTCGTTTTTTTGTCATGATTCTGCCTCCTTCTGTCTTGGTTTTCTAGCCTAGTGGTAGAACCATGACAGAGCCACATGTTTTGTGTGGCGAGAAACATATTATCGTCAGTCATGACATAATATGTGTTCTCTCCGGTCCCTTCTCTAGCCCCGCCCCTCTTGTTTCCTCGTTAGCTTCCATTAGTGTTTAATCCCCCACACCTGCTTGTAATTATACCTTGTTAGTTTCCCCCTATTTAATGCCCTTGTGTTTGCTGTCCTGTGCGAGTTCGTTTTGTAACACCTCTTGTTGATTGCTTGTCACACTGTCTTCATGGAGATATTGAATACCTTTTTTTATGTTGTGTTCCCCAGTTATTCGTGTTTTTGTCATTTAATGGATTTTCGTGTTTAATACTGCTTCTTGGTTTTTGACCCATCGTGGGAAGTTTTTGTTTCCAGTTCATATTCAGTACGTTCCTGTTTTTCCCCCATCAAGGGTTTTTGTTTTATATTAAAGCTTTAGTGTCCGCTACTGCTGCTGCGCTTGGGCTCTTCTTCCTCCCTCTGTCACACCCCCGCGGTCGTTTTGGTATCGCATGATATATTTTATGGGCCCGCCATAACGCGGTCTGTAGCGCGACAACACTTCCAGTGGCAACGCAATAGAATAACACACTACTAAGCAATGCAAACAAAATTAAAATGAGAGTGAATTTGGACACTGGAAGCGTGGGCGCCATTTTCGGCAGAGACTTGGAAATTCATTCAGCGTGAGCCTCAAGATAGATGGCTAGATGCTGGCCGTGAGTGTTTAACAGTTGTACACTAGTTATTACATACACCACTTAAAATGTATGTCCCCTTAAATAGTGCACTATATTAGTGTATAGGGTGCTATTTCCGACATTTATTTAAACACATTAAAGTTAGTTAAAAATATTGTTTAGTAAATAAGCTCACACTTCTTCCTTGGGTGCATTTTATTTGACCATTTTAGAACGAGCTTACAACATATCATGTGCTTTTTTGTTAAAAACATTATGTGTAATATAATCCTACATATAAATTGCTAAATCGTATTTATGAACTAAACAAAAAATAAATACAGAAAAAGCAAATGAAGCTTGTGGTGAGCAGGGCGGGACGAGAGCAGTGAGGGAAAGGCGCGTCAGCTGTGCACGGGTCTCTCACGGAGGAGCTTTGGGAGCATAAAAGGATGAGTGACAGGATCGATGACGAGTGAGGACCAGGCCTGGACTTTATGTTGTGTTTTATTATGTTTGTGTGCCTGACAGTCCACCGTGAGGGAGGCGGGAACCGGCGAACATAAAACAACATTTAATTAATAAAACAAACAATAATACGAACTTAAAATAATACGAACTTAAAAAGTCCGCTGCCGGCCACACAAACAAAACATAAAGTCCAGGCCTGGTCCTCTCTTGTCATACACTCCTGTCACTCGTCCTTTTATGCTCCCGAAGCTCCTCCGTGAGAGATGCGAGACCGTTGCACGCACAGCTGACGCTCATTCTCACTAACATCACCGGCCTTGCGCCTTTCCATCAAGGCTCTCGTCCCGCCCTGCTCGCCACAAAGCAGAATACAGCAATGAACATACATAATGTAGTGTAGCATACAGTCATGGTTACATACATGGTTTTGTTATCACTTCACTAGTGTCTGTTAAGAACAAAACTGCATATCCACAAGCACAAGGTTCGAGTCCTTTCACTAAGGGTCCTTCACTAGCCTTATTATTCCTTCTATAACCAAAGGCAAACTTAGCGATGCTGTTGGGGTAAACCCATGTTATTAAGCTTTCTTGAATTTAAAGTTGGGATGTGAAGTTTATTACCATTATTACCATGACCGTTGTCATAAAAAACACTGAACGATTTTGCTGTTAAAATCACTAAAAATAGTTTAAAAAGTGCAAGAAGACATATTAACAATATACACGTTAATACTGTAACTTATACAATTCAAATTAAAAAAACATTCCATAAGATCTCCCAAATCCATAATCATTAAGGAGTTTACACATATAAGGAATTGGTGATTTCTTATCTTTCTCAGTTCCTTGTAAGGCAACCTGTAATGTTTTCTCATACAGGGGGTAGCCAGTTACGGAAGTAGGATTTAAACAATCTCCCTGCAAAGTCAAGACATATTTGGGGTCGTCTTTCTGCAAGTGTACACAACCCTAAGGTACAAAGGGCTGTTGGATATTCTGAGTATCTTTGACAAAGTATTAAGAATTGAATGGGAAACACAGCGTCATCAAGAATCTGCGGCTGTGGCAGGAAGGATTTTTGGACTAGCTGTGCGCCATGCCACAATTAATATAGCGGAAACACTGCCTGCTGAAGAAAGTCATATACACAGAGTTTGGTATGACGATAAGTAAATTGTATTCATATTCATTTTGGAGTGAAATATTCCTTTAACTGAAAGGTTTGTAATATTACTTGAATATGTTTTATTCATAATGTTAGTAAGCACTGGGTGTATCTATTTTTCATGGTATGTATTAGTAGTACGTATACCAAAATATAATTGTCTGTAAGATTGTAATCAGTTTCTCACTATCAGTAAATTCAATTCGAACCTTTTTAAGACATGTATACCTGTAATTTCACCCAAAGGCTCGCAATCACACAAATTAACTGTTTTGCAGTTTTAAAGGTACCATTCTTTGGCTGTTTTCTAAGCTTTGGTTATGTTTTTTGGGTGTTTAACAATTGATGTTCGTTTCTAGCTTCCAAAGACACATTATATTTCCAGTCAATTGTTCACCGCTGTTCCTCTTCTCACTAAACGATGGGATTTTTTCCAGTTTGTATAAAGTCTCTCCTTCCGAAACGCTCTGATTGGTAAAGATGACCCAGTCTGTAGTGATTGGTTCCCCGCTTTCAGCGTGTGTCTGAAGATGTCCCACCCACAACATATCACAGAGCTTCCTCTTCTCATGCTGTTGTGATTGGTCGAGCCCTCCTCTCAAAACAGTAACAATGGCCTCAACTTCACGTCATCAGTTAAACACGTGCGTATTGATCGAAGTGTAACAGGAGATCTGCTAGTGCATGTGCAAACGTCAATCTTTGTTAGAGAACGCAATTTATTTCCTACTCTGGCGAGGGAAATGACAGATTGGCGTTTGACCGGTTATATTTAACATTTATTTTTTTATATTGGACCCAAGTTGGATAATAAAACAAGCAGATTGACCAGGAGACATTAGCAAGCAGGACTTCAAAGGACATTTCACAGAAGTGATTTAGAGGTTTGCACACACACACAATATCAGTGTATTACACAGAACAGCTTTCACAGCCGATGTTAAAGTCATGGAAGCTGTTATTTGACCGTTGGTTATCTAAGAATGTGTGAAGCTGAATAATTATTACCAGCTGTAAGACTGTGATGAAAGTGAAAGTCATTAAAAGCGTAGCTCAGTTAAATGTTTGCAATCTCTGATAACCAAAGACTAATCCAGCGACTCTTCCTCTTCTCTAAGGAAGGCCTGGCCCCTTTTTTGGCATATTGCTGTGGGCGGAGGTTATCGAAAAACTTGGAATAGTGACATCATGTACCCGAGAAGTAAAGGGCTGTAGTCCTTGAAAAGGGAATTATGTTAAAGACAATATCTCACTTGGCATTGAACTGTAAGGTTTATCATTTTGCAGATATTATTTATGCTCTAACAGCAGCATTACAAACTAACTAAAATTGAAAATTGGCATTACAGGGAATGGCACCTTTAAGTACAATCCAGTAGTTTTACTAATAATAATGTTCAGGGTTGCTAACCGTCTCTTAAGCTATGATTATGCAAAAAATATTGATTCTGTGTGTGTGTGTGTGTGTGTGTGCGTTCGCTCGTGTGTGTGTTTTCTCTCTCTCACTCGCTAATCCTAAATATTCTCTTCAAGAATGCATTTCCTGCATTCCCAAATGCGCTGCGCTCGTTCTTTCTCTCCCTACTCACTCTTACGTCCCCGTCTCCCCCACCCAACCTCATGTGACCTTTGATTTGTCCTTGCCAAAAAAAAAAAGATGAAACGCAGACAAACAGTGTGGGAAAATCAAGGCAAAGTGACGGGGCAAAGAAACTACAGAGATCCTGTGATGGATAGAACAGGAAAATAGATGAGGGGGCCTTGTGAAAGAAAAACATGCTCTCTCCTAGTTTCCCAGAGTCAACACTTGCCCAAGGGAGAAGAGTAACTAGAGAGCAAGATTATACCACAGCTGAAGTAGTTACTTGTAGTAACACTATAGTTATAGTGATAAAGCTAGAAGGACATAACATGGGGGCAGGTCTTTTAGTTAGATTTATGATCAAAACAGTATTAATATGGTACCAAAAATAAATTGGATTAATTAATGAATACACAAATGAAGGTAAGAACATTGAGGGTTACAATGTTAAATCTGAACAAATACATTTGCACTAAATACAATAAAAAATTGCCAGAAACATTCAATCCAAGAGTCGGCTAGAACAAGAGATACAGCTGCTAGGAATGCGGCATCATCATGACAGTCTGAGGAATCTGTGCTAACTCTGCAAGGACAAACAGCGATCAAGTTTATTCAAGTGCTTTTTTGTGATAAACATTAATCAAAGAAACTTCAAAGTTCTGTGAATCTAGAAGATGAGTCGTTCTCATAGTTGTATTCTGCTCAAAAAGCATTTACTGCATTTACAGCTTATTCTTCCATTAAATAATGTCAATCCATCTTTGATGCATTGAAATTTCAATATCAGAATTTTGATATTCATAATTTTGTAATTGTTAACATAACTGTATGTAGCTTTAGATCATTATGTACTTTTAAACGTTTTAAACGCTTATTAAACGTTTTTTCCGCATCGCGGCAATAAGAAACCAATACAGTATGGTTTCGCATGGCTCCATTGAAATTATTTTTATGCCACTTTGATATGACATTGTTTGCGTAAAACAAAAAATTCTCGCCTTTATCATGTCATCATTGTTGACTAAAGGTAGGCTTATGATCTGCCATTTACAGCAATACACATAAATGACAGGTTTTTTGTCATTTTTATGCCAATAAAAACTTTGACACCTTAAATCTCATAATTCTGTAACTTTAACCGGGAAATCACAGACGGGGTCACACTTATTAAAACAAATATACTGGATTAATCTAATTAAAAAACGAAAATATTATAACTAACTACAGGTTTCCATGTTATTTTAGATCCAGCTAAATAACTAAGCACATTGAGGCCTAAAACAAGTCGATGTGCCACCTGGTGGAAATTCTAGGAAGTGTAACAATCATACCAGTCCTGCAGTAATCTGGATGATCTCTTTCTAGATCCTGCATGAAAAAACACATTTTTAAATCAGTTTTAACCCAGACAGTCATTCTGAGGTGAGGTGTTGTTCTTGTTTCATAAGCTTGGAGATACGATTTCTAACAAAGTACAGTAAATTAGTGGGAAAGAAGGAAAGAAAAACTGAGTTGAGATGGCAGAGGAGGACAAAGAGTTTCTGGAAAAATAGTACTTTCACAGGCACAAGTCAGAGACACATGTGGAAGTACTTAGACGTGACATACTTCCTGATAACATCATCAGAGCCTAGTGTATGTTCCTCAATGTCTCTAGCACGTGTGTATTAACATAATGAAGTGTATAGCACATGCATTGAAAGTCAAAACAAATATATATATTTTCGGCTTTTGAAAGATATCTTTTCTAGATTGCCAGCAAACAAATATTTTTTGCAGGAAAACGTCAGTTGTGGCCTAGTGGTTAGAGCGTTGGGCTTGTTATCAAATCTCAGTGCCAGCAGGTCATGACTGAAGTGCCCTTGAGCAAGGCACCTTACCCCTGATTGCTCTGCAGTAATGTGCCACTGTAAGAAAACTACTTGTAAGTTGCTTTGGATAAAAGCGATGAATAAATGTAAATTAATTGTTAACTTGAAGTGCGCTATTTTGTACAAAGTATATTGTTTAAAGTTTATTTTAGTATTTAATTTTTTGTATATATTGTATGAGATATCTTTTAGTTGCAATTTACTTGTAGTAAAGCACAATTTGAAGTGTATTTAGAGTAGTTGTGTGGGCTAAATAGAACAACTTAAAGTGTACAAATTATACTTTTAAAAGCTATTAGCTGGATTAAGGTACTAACATTATTTCAACTGGATACACTCTAACTTTTTTATTATAAAAACTTTTATTTGAGACAATAAATATAATTTAGTTAAAACAAATTCAACCATAACTTATATTTTAATTGACAGTATAAAGCATTCACAATACCATACACACATTATACAAACATACACAATACAGCATAAACACATTATACAAACATGCATGTTATATTTATCAATATATGTCTACAGTTATTATACAATAGGTGTGTAGAAATGCATGATGAGTTTAGGTGTGATACTTGACCTTCTTTACCGCCATCCAATTGAGGTCTACATGAATGCCAAGGAATCAGAAAAAACCAACATTGAGTCATTTTAACCATGCCGTGTGTTTCGTCCCATATTTACCCCGCATGGTTCAAAAACAACCCATCATTTTTGAAGTGTGATTTTTGGCAGAATAGGGTATTTAGAACATGAAAAATCTCTAACGTTAGTGGTTAAAGTAACAAACATTGCAGTACAAAAGCCAGTTTATCACCAATAGCAAGTTATACTGGCGATATACATATCAATAGGGGTCTGCGTATTTCAATTACTTTTGTACCAATAAAAATGAACGCAAACTTTAAAAAACAAACAAAAATATATAATTAGAAAGAAGAAAAATACTTTGATAATGAAAACAATAAACTCAAGAGCAAAAATGTGACATGATTTTCAAATAAACTGCAGTTTTTCTTAAAGTTTAGTTTTTGTAAATAACAGCTTCTAAAGTATATATTTAATTGTTTACAGTGTTACAGATTAAAGCTAATGAAAGGTCTCGTGTTATTACGTTCTTATGATCAGTGAATTGTGTGTTAAGGACACTTTTCCTCATGTTCATAACACATGTAAATATAACGACAAATAAAACCTTACAAGATACTTTGATAATGAAAACAATAAACTCAAGAGCAAAAATGTGACATGATTTTCAAATAAACTGCAGTTTTTCTTAAAGTTTAGTTTTTGTAAATAACAGCTTCTAAAGTATATATTTAATTGTTTACAGTGTTACAGATTAAAGCTAATGAAAGGTCTCGTGTTATTACGTTCTTATGATCAGTGAATTGTGTGTTAAGGACACTTTTCCTCATGTTCATAACACATGTAAATATAACGACAAATAAAACCTTACAAGAGCAAACAATTTTGTCGCAGTCTGGACTCCTGCATTCGTATTCTATATATACTGTAATTGCCACATGAAAAATAATACTTTAGTATACTATATTATTCACTCAGAAACTATAGTGTTTTTGAACCATAAAGGGGAAAAATCCATACAGATAGGGTATAATGTATAGCTAGGTTAATAAACCAGCATTTTACCAGTACATTTTCTTTTTTTTGTTGGTCTACTTAAATTTAAGTTCACTAGCAAATTTACTTCGATTTACTAAAGCAATAATACATTATTACATTTTTATTATTTTCAAGTCACCCATTTCAAAGTGGAATGCTAATCCATTTGATTTTTTTTGTAGTTCCAGATTCAGCTCCAGAGAATGTGACAGCTGTGCTTAATGGAACAGAGATTCAATTGAGATGGTCTGAACCTTCTGGAAAAATGAATGGACAACTGCAGGGTTACATTATGGAGTACATCTCACCCAATATGGAACAGGTTAACACAAACACGTCATCAAATAGATATTGAATTATTTTTGTGCCAATATAAATCAATGCTGGTGTAGTTTCTAGTATGGCATATCAAGGCTTACATGTTTTTTGAATAACCTGAATTTAATTCCAGACAATGTTGCTGTTTATGCCTAACCAGACCTCATACTTGTATTTTCTTAGGTTGTCGTAGACACGGGTTTGAACAATGAACTGTTTGTGAATCTCTCAGCCCCCCTATCAAACATTTCCTTCAGAATATGTGCATACACCACCATAGGGGAGGGACCCTGGACGCCCCTTCAAACCATCATGCTCATTCCGGCAGGTGAGAGAACAGAGTACATCAGAGGATTTGACAATAAACACATCTAAACTACTCACACATCATAATATTTTCTTTACTGTATTTTTTTTCAGAAATGCCACTTCACTCAAGAGGTGAGTCGGTTAAACACAAAATCTAGTTCAGGTTTGCTGAAATGTAGTTCAGGTTTGCTGTCATTTAGTTCCCTTAAATAAAGGAAACATGACCTTTAAGATGTGAAATGGTCTTTTCCTTGTACCTTTCCTTGTTTATTATGCTGCTCATGTACTCATGTAGAAAAGAGGAACAGGACAGAAAGAAACAGAACAGAAATTGATACAGGCAGAACACGTAAGGAGTTTAGCTGAGTGGAAGGCAAGTGGAAAAAGAGAGAGACACTTAGGGCATTATCTGCAGTAGCCCATTTGTAAACAAGGACATTTGCACTAAGGTGCAGCTATTTCAACCAATGACCAGCTATACAAAACAAAACACACAGAGACACACTCATTTTGTGTTGCTTTTTATCCATCAAGTCTAATAATGTGTCAGAAGTTCATTGATTCTTATTTCTTCCCAATCTGAGAGCTACAAAACTGGGTGAACTTTTATGAGAACATGCCTAGGTTACATGTAAGCCCAAATTTCTAATGCATCATATATTTTTCTCTTGAAAAGTTTCGTCCCCCAATCAATGCAAATTAATGTACTTTTTTAATTTCTCTCTTCTCTCTGTATAAAGACCTCTCCAGTCCTACAGCATTCTCCTGGCATTGGTGGTATGTGGTGATGGCCATTGCCGCCGCTATTGCTCTAGCTGTGCTCTTGGCTGTGTACGTGACAAAGCTAAGGCGGAAGGAGACGCGCTTTGGGTGGGTGTGAAGGCTTGGCTCTAAGAATGATATCGTCGGGATCACTTTCAGAATATTTTTTTCCAGCTGTTGAACGATAAAACATACTGTAAGACAGTTTCTGGCAGATAATGTTTGACTATTGGTGACGCGGCTTTTATGCCAGAATTAAAGACTGCAGTGGTCGGAAAGCGGTGTGTTTACGGCGGGATGTTATATCTACGTAATGCTTATAAAAATATATGCTTTACGTGCCGGACATGAGCGCACCTTCAGCCGTCAGAGTGTGCATCCAGCCTTTGCTTTCATAGCCTATTTTGGAGAAAAGATGTGCCAAGAAAGAAAACGAAAGCATCAGCAGGTCATACATAAACATAACAGTATTGTTATTGTCCACTTTTGTGGACGCAAATATGGATATAGTTACAGTTATCGTTACAATGTGAACGGCCCTTTAGACTGATAACTGCGTTTTGGTGCGGTGTGAACGTGGCCTAAAAATATCTTCCATTTAATATCTGAAAGACATCAGTTTTTAACAGATGCTTAAACATTTTGGGCCCTGAGTCAGACTGAAACTAGCTAAATACAAAATAAAATGGCGCCGGATTGCTCCGGATGTACGATAGGGCTCTTTAATTCATTCTAACACATTTTCATTCTAGAGCATTTAACTGCACAAAATGGTATATCTCCGATTGGGTGGTATAATAATGTGTGTCAGCAGTGATAAACAAATGCACAGAAATACAACACAATATAAAATGTGTGTGTAATTATGTATATTTGTGTGTACAGTGAGGCATTTGAACCCATGATGGAAAGTGGTGAACTGGTTGTTCGATATCGAGCTCGTCGCACATACAGCCGACGCACAACCGAAGCCACACGTGAGTTAAACATTTTTTCCAGCAACATACCAAACAGACTGCTGTAAGTTCACAGAAACATTTGACTTGCTGGTACATGTAGCTGCAACCAGATCAGTTACCTTTTTAAAAGGTTTGCCACACTGTATTGTGTTGATGTTCCTCAAGCTTTCTAGTTCTTGGCAGATACATTTTTAACAGTATACTTCAGCTATGATTGATTTGTGTCGTCTAAAAATGCTTGGTTGTTTGATCACATGTGAACAAACCCAACTGTTCTGTTTAACGGACATAAAAAAAGTCAATATAAACCAGTGCCTGTCCTTGACGTCTGGGGGCTCTAAGCAAACTTTGTCAGGGGGCCTTTGTCATAATAGGTAAAAGTGGATATAAACATAACTGTAAACGAAAATAAATAAAAAATACTTATTCAATTAATACACTTAAATAAAAGAATGACCGAGACATGTTATTTTGTGTTTTTGTTGATTCTTATACACAGTATACACACTGTGTGTGCAAACTAAAGCCCTGGGCATATCTATACCACTAACATCCAAGTTTCATGAAACGGTTCTTTAGCTGCTTTGGAAAGCACTGGTTAAAAGAATGCAAAAGGTTTTTTAAATAGTATAGATTTAGAGTAAATGTTTTTAGAAGATAAAGTATTTGACTGAAAATCTATAAGGCAACAAATGTGTATTTTGCTGTTGCTTGGCTGATGTTTGATGGAGAAAAGTGTGGCATCGCATTTCACCACAGAACAGGTCATTGAGCTCAGACAGGGGCAGTTTAAAACTGGTTTGTTTTAGAAAGACAGAGAAATACAAAGGGGAAAATCAGAAAAAAACAAGAGAAAAATGTAGTTCATTTGTAATCTGACAGACAGATAACCGCCACACACATCTTGTCAAACCCGCTGGTGGAGATGCTCATCATAGAAATGATCATTGACTCAGCCGATGGCGATAATCCTCAGTCAACACATAGCAGCCTCACACACTACCGTCAGAAGTCTTACTTTGCTATATTATTGTTCTTTACAATAACTAATTGCAAGTATGAAACAAACAGGGTCACATGCCAATTTTGATCATTTCCTGACCTACCATGTCTCATTTGTATTTAGCTATTTAACTATTTAAGACAATTCCTTCAGATTTCCAGCTCTGAGTTGCTGCTTCTCCTCTTTGGTTCTTTCCACTCATTTTCTATATGGTTCATATGGAGCCGGTGTGGTCACCCATTGGAGAAGAAAAACAAGACCCGCAAATCCGAGGCCACAGTTTTGTCATTTGTTTCCTCAGTTAAAAAACATGTAGGCTACTCACAGTTTACAAAACCGTGCTCTTGGATTAAAAAAGTGTGCCCACGAGTTTCCAATATGTGCTCTCGGTTTTGTAAACCGTCCCCTGAGTTTTTTAAATCTGTGCCCACGCTTTCACAATCCGTTCGCAGTTAAAGGCGTTCAGGTCTGGAAAGTGGGATGGCAGAAGCTTAGTTTTTTTTCTCAGTGACCCATTTTCGTTTTGATTTAAACATTTGCGTTCAGGTCATTGTCAAAGAACAAATGAACCTTGCAGTCTACCAAGAGCAGTATAAAGGGTCTGAAACGTGTGACAGAGACCCCTAATAGACCCTTAGTGACAGACTATAATACAAAACCTACATCACAGTTTAAACCAACACATCATGAGCTCATCATGAAAGATAAAATAGTATTTGAAAGCTTTTAATCATAGTTTAGGTCATTTCTATGGATACTTTTGCCTGTGTTTACCAAATCCAGCAAACAGTCTTTTTATCACGCCAAAATGGGTGTTTGCACTGGCGCAAGGTGTTAATAAATCTGGCCCAAAATGTTTTTCAGTGGTAATTTATTAAGCCCTTCGCGACCTTCCATGGATCAGTCAAACATTAACAAAGTGTTGGAGTGTATTGTGACTGACTTGGACATGTTTTATTAAGATTGGCCTATCAAATCTATGTTATTGGAGAGGCAGAGACGCTTTTTAAAAGCAACTAATTTCTTCTCTCACAATTCTGTATTGAAAAGACTCTCATAAAGGTGATGAAAATGACTTTACATTTCTGATCTTTTTCTCAGTAAACTCTCTGGGGATCAGCGATGAACTTAAACAAAAGCTTCAGGACGTGATGGTGGACAGAC
This sequence comes from Barbatula barbatula, assembly GCF_947034865.1. Classification (NCBI taxonomy): domain Eukaryota; kingdom Metazoa; phylum Chordata; class Actinopteri; order Cypriniformes; family Nemacheilidae; genus Barbatula; species Barbatula barbatula. The sequence goes on along the minus strand of NC_136782.1, from coordinate 1,986,854 downwards.
ATAAACTAATGCTGGGAAAAACCCTGGGAGAAGGTGAGCATTAGAAAACTGCTGTAGTCTGCTTCTGATTGTTAGTGTATTTACATTACATTATTCTACACAATATGAAGAACATCCTGAGAAATGTAACCTTGATACATTTGATATTGACTGAGTAATGCCATGTCAAAGATTGAAATCATAGTGAAATTAATGTGTGAAATTTGTTAAGCTCCACATCTTAAAATTAGATTTTCAGACTTTAGCCTGGTTTCCACAGACTAGGTCGCAGTTGGTTTTAAATGCGTGTTTGTGCACAGGTGAGTTTGGCTCTGTTATGGAGGGATTACTCACTCAGGAAGATTCAGTGCTGAAAGTGGCTGTGAAGACCATGAAAAGTAAGTCGGCGACATCACCACTGAAAATACATGCACTCATTCTCATCAGCGTGACCTCTTTTTCTCGCTGTGTTCGATCAGTTGCTATCTGTACTCGCACTGAAATGGAGGACTTTCTGAGAGAGGCAGCGTGCATGAAAGAATTTGACCATCAGAACGTCATGAGGCTTCTGGGTGAGAACCAAATCAATGCAATCAAATCTTTTCTGGTTACCAGTAATGGAAAATGAAGTATCAATAAGCTGGACATTAAGTCAACACTTCAGGTTTTTAATAATTATAGGATGTTGACATTTTTATTTGATGTTTGACATGCTCACATTTATTTCTGATCATTACTGGTGGGCAACATACTGTAACTGTGTGTGGTAGGTGTGTGTCTGCAGACAGTAGAGAGTGAAGGATACCCATCTCCTGTTGTAATACTTCCCTACATGAAGCATGGCGATCTGCACAGCTACCTGCTCTACTCTAGACTTGGCGACTCACCAGTGGTAAGTCCTTTAATGTCACCATAAAATTAACAGTTTTTCATTTTTATTTTATTGCAGTGTTAATTATTTACTGATCAAGGTGTAACTTTGACTTTGGTGGGGACAAACAGTCTTATCCATAAACTTTACCCTGGGGAAATACTAATTCTTCAAACCCTAAGCAGGGCTGTATGTTAATTCTTTGCACATAGAACCGGTTCTACAGCGGTTTAAAGTTTCGTAACACAGGCCAAACAGTTGTAGCACAAGTATACGTCTGTTTTCATCTTTAAAAAAAACCCAAGCGAAGGTCATCACATAAATAGACAGGTGACTGAGAACAGACATTAACCTAACCTAAAAAAATAAAAAAATAAGAAGGGAATGAAAAAGTGGTGCGCCATTAGTAAACCTCACACAAGAACAAGCACAACGACAAACGCACTTCTCACAAACAAGCGGCACTGTCTAATGCACCTGGCAAATTGTATCGCACGATTGCTACACTATTAAATTTATCCGTAGCACATACTTATTTTTTCGTAGCATGTGCCGCGTATATGCACTTTACAGCCCTGCTAGGTACATATGATCCAGGAAGCCTGTAAATACAAATCTGTATCATTATTCCTTTGGATCATTTCTCGAAAAATGTTACAAAAAATAAATATGTTTTTCTCTAATTCCCATTGCTCATAAATGTATCCAACCCCTTTAACAACCTCTTATTTTTGCCAAGATAACAGCTCAGAGTCTTCACCTATAATGCCTAATAGGCTTGGAGAGCACTATATAATAGTATGAATGGTACTCTACACTTCAGATTTCCAGCTCCATGTTGGTGCTTCTCCTCTTTAGTTTTCTCCAATCATTTTCTAAAGTCATCGTCATATTGAAAGATTTAACCCTGGCCCCTTTTGTGACTTCTGGCAGGGCCTTTCAGGTTTTGTTGTTGTTAAAACCTATATAAACAGTAACATGATTTGAATCACGATTTATAAACACTTAAACTAATAAAAGTATACAAAATAAGTAGCCTACAGACCAGTGGCGGCTGGCCTATAGAGGGCGATAGGGCGCAGCCCTCCCTGCACCACACACAGAATAACAATAAAATACGTCAGTAACACTTCAGTATTCTCAGACAATTTTTTCAGGCAATTCTCACTATTTACTAGTTGTCATTAGCATGCCTATTATTGGCATATTGGCTGTTTATTAGTACTTATAAAGCACATATATTGCATGTCCATACTCTACATCTTTAATCCTACCCAATACCTAAACCCAATATTTCACCATACCAACTATTAATGAGCAACAAATTAAAAGTTAATTGGGGAAAAGTCATAGTTTATGTTTGTTAATATCAAGCTAATTGCCCCCTACACTGAAGTGTGACCAATAAGTCATAACATTAGATATTTATATGATATAATATTATGTGAAATATAAGATTACCTACATACCACAGTATCCTGTCTGTTTTTATTCACGTTCCAAACTCAGCTCTGGGGCAATCGAGAAATTGCTCACTGGAGGCATAACTATGTTCCAATTTATACAATTACTGATTCAAGAATTGAACATATTTAAAGACATGAAATACAATTTTGTCAATTTACGTCTTCAAATCTAATCCATGATTGGCAAATCTTTCAACACGCTGCATGTGGCGCTTCTGTTACATAGTTTGTTTGAGATATTTAGGTAATGGATCAGAAAACTTGGTAATAATATAAACAATTGTGCATAACAAAGGATTATGCATGTCATTTAATGTGACATTTACCAGATTCTAGTATGACAATGGCTGTCTGGTCACAACTGTCCTTACTTCCATTTCATGGCGATTGTAATACACATGAGAAGAGATAGCATGGGTTCTTGAGAGAGCTGAAATAAGATGATATCCATGGAACACAAAGGGCAAAAACCTTACTTTTTGTATTTTATTCACTCAAACATGAAACTTTGAGTAGCCCACATTTGATATGGACTACTGTTATAGTGTCTTTATAATGTTTTTAATTGTATATGGAGCTTGAAAGCCACAGTCACAGTTTATTTTTTTTAAATGAAACATTTTTACCTTTTGTGTTCCAGTGTACAAAAAAATGTAACCCCAGTTCCCCATCTTGTTACGGACGTAAACAGTTATGTTCCGTTGCGAGGGAACTGCCGCTCCATTGCCATATTGACACTTTTGGGAATTGCCCACGCCGCCAGACTACTGTTTGTTTGTGCATTATAAAATCTCACAAATAAGTAGTGAGGAACAGCCTGCCACATCAAATATCTCATGAAGTGAATCATCTGAATCTAAGGCTGCCATACTTTGAGCTGAGTGCACCTTTATGGTTACCAGTAAAGGTCTGTGCGAAACCTCATAAGAATGCCAGATAGCCTTAACTCTTCACCTACATAGAGTCTGCTTGCTTGTCAGAAGGTCTTTTTTGGGCGAGCCAAAGCACACAAAGAACTGTTCAGACTTTCTCCACTGTGCAGTTTAATGTCATATGTATCTAGCGTTGGGAGTAACGCATTACAAAAGTAACGATATTACAGCATGTGTAGAGGAGAATGTGGGTAATGTTATACCCGTTACAATTTCAGTAACTCAGTGTAATTGGATTAGTTTTGGGTTGACAAAACCAAACCAACGTGATCAAGCTTTGTTGGTACCATGAAGCAGCTCATGGAGTTTCTTTGTCAACTCAAGCTTTGATCCTAAAGCTAAGATTAGTTTGCGCGCGCGTGCACATGAACGAGTGACGTCAGCATGGCAAAACCAATCGCATTATAAATGGATAAAGCGATTTCCACAATATGAACACAAAAATGAATTTCAGCCATGGAGTGATATGTTTCTGCTGTCTACGCAAGAGAGAAGTGTATCAGAAACACTGCTGATTGCATTAATGCGCAAGTTAAACGACTATACAGTACACACATTCACTGTAGTGCTGTAGGGCAAACAGGATCCGCGGGGTCCTCGGTGGAACTACAAGGGGTCCGTGTCCTTGCGGGCAACTTTTTTTATGTAAGGCATGGGGTACAGAAATATCACAACAAATGTTCATTGAAGCTCCCGCATATTGCAATTTTAACCTGCGTGCAAACATCCATTCAGGCAGCAGAAGCAGTTAACCTTACATCTGCTTCATCATTTCCCTTCCGAGTACACATGAGAGGAGCTGCGTGAAAAATAAAGTTAATTCTCATATATTTCTGAACTTCTGTACAAATTTGTTAAAGCTGTAAACGGCTAATTTGACAGGCAAATGACACCACGCCGCTTCTGCATTGTAAACTCTGACATCTTACGTGTTTAAAATCAATGAAACATTCACCGTGTACTGATGGTGCATGTCAAACAAGTTGCCCCAAAAATAACGCGGACTGGTTGCATGTTGGTCTCCTTTTAGTCTGATATGATGCTCTGCAGAAAAAAAAACTAGTTTATTTTTTTGCAGAAAGACAACGGAGCTCAGAATTATAAAATAGCGGTGTGTTCTGCACCACAGACAAGAATGTAAAAAATGCAATGCAAATACATGTGATACAATAAAAGTGGAAAATAAGTAAGTATATTGAATTTCATGTGAGTGTAAGGGAAAGCCAGCAAATCTGTAAAATCAGATTTTACCTATATAGTAACCAATATTTGATTTTATATTTGTAATATATATTTTTATATTAGTATTTTTATTTTATTAAACAGTATACAAAATAACTAGCCATTCTAACATGCACTGTGAGTCAGTTACGTCACCTATATGTTTCTTTGCTCACAGCTGATTGGTCAAACTTCAGTCTGAGATCTCAGTCTTGATTTTAGTGAATTGACTGCGAGTGAAACTAAATTAAACAGTAGGTCCAGATAGAGCCTAATGTAATTTGTGTATCAAAATACTGTATTTCACATTTCACAGTATTTAGTATTTTAATTTGAAACATAACTGAGGTATGTTGTAATTTTATTTTAAATACATTTTCAATCATGCCCATCTCTGCCCTAAACATAATTTATATTCTCTGGTAGGGTTAATGATTTCTTGTTGCTAACAGATCTTACTGACGAGCAGTTTTTAGATGCACATCCTCATCGTCACAGTGAAACTCCACAGTAATCATAAATTGAGTTCCTCCAAAAAGCACCTTGCCACGAGAACATGCTGTACTGCTTACATGTTGTCCCTGCTGCTCATCAATGTTTGTTAGTGTGGTTTGTCTATCGAAAGAGGAAAATGCGGGGGAAAGTCTTTCTCAGCACTGTCACAAGAGGAAAAGACAAAAACATTCATAGACAAATGTCACATTAGATTGCTTGGTATACTGTTATTTGCTACATTTTTCTAATATTTTCCATGTTTTTTGTCTTTATGTAGTTTCTGCCCTCTCAGATGCTGGTGAAGTTTATGACAGATATCGCCAGAGGTATGGAGTACCTAAGTGGCAAAAACTTCATTCATAGAGACCTGGCAGCTCGAAACTGCATGTGAGTTCACCTTTTCAAACATAATTCAAACACACATGGGGAATAAATAGAGTCAGCTAAACCATAGTTTATAATCCCTGATGATAACTACGGACATTTGTGTCAAATTATTAAAAAATTATACACTGATTTTTTTAAAGGGGTCAGATGACACTACTAAAACTTGTGCATGTTGGTATCTCCCCTTTGCCCCGCATATCTGAAACGTGCCGAATTTTTACAAAGCTGGGACGCTTCTTACCATAATTGGAACATCAGGTTCCAAAGCAATTGTACTGACAGCTACGTCCACCTTTGTACTCTGAGATACCTGAGATACTTCTTGTGGTCTCTGTGAATTGGGATATGGAAGTAGTCGCTTTAAGTGTCGATTTAATTTCTTGAGGTTCAGGATAGGCCGAGGACCCCCATCCTTCTTTGAAATGAGGAAGTAGGCTGAATAAAACCCCTGCCCTATCGCTGAGGGCAGGCGAGTTATTGCTCCCTCCCTTAAAAGAACTGAAACCTCTTCTTCCAGAGACGTTGCAGTTCTCTTCTCAACACAGTAGAATCAATCCCTTGAAATTGGGGTGGTTTCGATTTAAATTGGATTCTGTAACTGGACACCAAGGTACTGAGTACCCATAGACATCCAGTGGAAGAGATGTTGGCTGGAAAAAAGTGGAGTCAGAGGTTGATGACTGTCATGGACGGTTTCTTCTGCCACGTGTAGTGGAGAACTTTGCTTGTTGTCTCCTACGAAAGGACTGCCCGGATCCTTGGCTTGGTCCTTTGAGCAGCAGAGCGACTGTGACCTACAAAGGCACGGCTTGATGATCCCAGCCACTGATCCCGGCAAAAGTATGCGGATCACAAGTAGCTGGTGCCACTGATCGGGTTAGAAAACCACCCTCTGATTTATTACGTTGAGGGCCTCTATCAAACACTGAGGTTGATGTTGAGGCAGCAAGGGGAGGTAGCTTTGCCCTCACAGGTGCTCTGGCAATCACTGCTTAGTCTGAAGGGTCCAGAGTCATTGCGTCTGAGGTGGGATGCGTACTCACCCATGTTGAAGTCGGAGATGTTGTCCGTCTCCAAATGCTCAGGGCGTTCGTCCCTTCCAAACCTGCCAGACGCTACCACTGAAATTTCATCATAGTGGCGTCATAGCCATTTGGGTTTTGCCTTGAGGTTCTGCAGCCCCTTGCTGAGCCTCCACCAGCGATTTTAGGGTCTCCTGCATACCTCGCATTTGGATCTGCAGCTGGTCAAGGTCCCCTTTTATATGCTTACGTTTGTAAGGCTCTGATATTCTCACAACGTGCATGTTTACCAACAAAAACCGAGCACAATCTGAGTTGTTAAATCTCTCCAATACTTTGGCAATGTACCTCTTTTGATTTTGTATACAACTCTCATCCTTTCCTGTTGAAAGTCGATGTTTAGAAAATTGTCACGGGAATGTGAGGAGAAGAACCCAATTGCAGGCAGACGCGGGGATGAAGGGGTTAACAAAGGGATTTTAATAATATTAAACAGAAAACAAAAACCCACGAGGGGGTAAAACAAGACAGGAAAATAATGACAACTAGGACACAGATAAACTAGACTGGAAAAAATAAACACTAAGGACTAAACTAGACTGACTCACCAAACTACAAAGAACAAGAACAAGATACTGGGGAAAAACTAGACTCAGCAATCACGAATGAGGTACAAATACAGGGTACAGCAAACAATGAACGAGCACAGGACAATGAACACAAGGATGTTTTATAGGGGAAACAAACACAGGATAATTGACAAGGGTCAGGTGCGGGTAATGAAACACTCAGGGAAGGTTAACGAGGAAACGAGATGGCGGGAACAAAGACACGGACCAGAGAGAGAGCATAGAAAGCCGATAGCCAACATCTCTCTCTCACGTAAAACATAAGACTTTGTCATGAATCTGCCTCAAGACCAAGAATAGACATGACATGAAGGCAGATTCATGACAGAAAATGTTTTAGTTTTCCCAGATCCCTAACCTTTCAAAATCATTGCAATTAAGAATCCATCACTATGTGTTTTTCCAGCATTTCTCAGTGGTGTAATTGCGCTTTCTGCTGTAAGAAAGTATAGTATACCAGGGCTTTTGGACAGGAGATGAAAATGGAAGAAGAATAGAATGGAATGGAAGAGTTTTTCTAATGCTCCTTCCTGAACTGACACATTGCTTGACTTCTGATATTTCATCCCTAATTAGGTTGAATGAGAACATGAACGTCTGTGTAGCTGACTTTGGCCTGTCTAAGAAGATCTACAATGGAGATTACTACAGGCAGGGACGAATCTCTAAGATGCCAGTCAAGTGGATTGCCATTGAGAGCCTGGCAGATAGAGTGTACACCACCAAGAGTGACGTGGTAAGACATATTTCTATACATGCTTCTTTGACCAAATCGTTTAGAATGACAATACAGTTTGTGCTTCAAACCAAAGTATAAAAAACACAGGATTCACTGGGATGCAACAGCTTGTGATTCTAAACACAGAAATGCATGATCAACTGACAATAGCAGTACTACAGTAAGCAGCGCCAAAATAACATGTTGAAAACGTATTTTCCTTTCAGTGCCACAATTTTCCATAATTTTCTGTAATGCACGTTGTTGAGAACTTTTGCATAGGTCATCTTTCTTAAAGCGGACATAACCCACACAGTTTCTGCCAACCTCATGTAAAAGTTGACTCTTCATATCTCTGAAGAGTTTTTAGTTCTATCACATTTATAAAAGACAGATACAGCTGTACGATTCTTACCAAAAACAGTTGAGCTCCTTGAGGCGTACAATGGGCGGAGCTAAAGCACACAGTATTTATCCTGTTGATTATTGCAGGGGGCATTTTATAAGTGGGGCGATAGCTGTAAGGTGAAATGACCCTCAAAGTCCAAACAAATACACATAATGTACAAAGTTCATGTTCATATAATCAATTATAGAATATCGAATGGCATTTCAGAGCATCCTAGTGGCTATCCATAGTAAACACTACTGGGACACACTGCCTTTACCATATAACAAATTGTATTTGATATTTTTAACAAAAAAATATTTATATATTTATGTTTAATTCCTTAAAACATTGACTATTTTCAATTGTAACTACTTTTCCAATTAACTTTTTTCTAAGACAAATTTCACCTCTCTCTCTCGGTGTCGTATCATGTGAAAAAAACTAATAAAAAAATTACTTTTGATCCCATTGATTTATAGAAATTCTATGCAGCACATGGCATCCACTCCTCATGTGTTAGTGCAGGGACGTGCACAGGGGGGTTGCTCAGGTTACCCGGGCAACTGCCCATATGCCCTTCTCGACTCACGTTGCCCTCCCGAGGTGGAAAATAAATAAATAAATCATGTACAATGAATGCAGAATTTCACATAAGTCTAGATAAAAAAACGCGAAAAGCCTCATTCACCTCCCTATTCGGGCAACGAAAGTGAAAGTCAGAAGAGGAATTGCGAACTCTGTTTACATGGGTTCAGCACTGCACGTGACCGGCACCTGATCTGAGCCTGCATGAGCAGCCCTAGAAGGAGATTGTCGCGGTTATCGGGTGATACGACTCAACGCCATACGTCTGGATTTTTTAAGCCCCCGCGTCCGTGGCAGCCTCAAACCGGACACTCATTTGTCCTTCTTTTGTGCTGAATCGGCCTAAACAAAACCCGCTTTAGAACATTTATTGGGACGCAGCAGCATTGCGTCTGACGCCGTAAGATCTAGATTCAAACAAATGATTGGCTGAAAGAGGTGTCAAATAAATATCTGATATATCATTGGTTAAAAACGTAAACAAACTTTATATAATATAAAAGGCTGTAGAGACACTTTTCATGGATGTTGCTGTGACATGGACGTTTGTAGTCAAGGGACATGCGACATGCCAGCACAGAAAAACAAAAGTAACCGACGAGCTGCAGGTACATCTTCCCTTAAGCTTAGGTCAAATATTCATTGGCCGACAATTTTTGAAAAAACAGAGTAGGCGATATGATGCACAAAATTGTATTGTAGTTGCGAGTACACCAGAGTCCTATGCAGTTATTCTCGCCTCACTTAATGCTGCAAAGTGTCCTCCTTTTTGGTGTAATTGAAATGGCCACTATTACGTTGTCAGAAAAGGTGAGTTTGTGATGTATAACAAACGAACGATTCATCATCATCAAGTTTTGTGAAATGAATTAAAATCTTCATAAATCCAGGCTGAGTTTGCCACGTTTAGCCTAAATAATAAGACAGCTAAGCCTGCTACTATTGTTTTGGTAGGTAGGCATTAGGTAAAACTAAGCTACATGTCTGCTGATAGTTAGGTTGTCACATTTCGTTTTAGCAAGAATGAATGAATGATGGAAGCAATGCATCACATTAATTATTTTATTCTAAATGGTTAAATGCCTAAATCCTTTCACTATTTTGGATAATGTTTGAAGCCAAGATGCCCACTGAAGAGAGGCGGATTCAGGAGAGATATTTCAGGGAGTTATGTTTTTCTGTGTTATTATTAGTACTAGTTAAGGTGATTGAGTGCTGTATTTCAGTGTTTTACTTCTTTATATATTTTTTTTTAATAAAGACCCTGTTATTCTCAGTCCTTCATATAGCCTGTGAGGTTTTTTTTGGGGGTGGGGGTTGCCCTTTTTTCAGGTCAGAGCAACTGCCCCTCAAAATTCCTGTGCACGTCCCTGTGTTAGTGGACATCTTGAATAGTACAGTATTGCGGGTTTTTTTTTCCGTTTCCAATCCTAGGAATTGTGATCGGTTGTTATGAAAATTGGTTCAGATGATCTTTGGGCTGAGCTGCACAGACGTGACCCAATAGACAGGGGATTTTCGCCGCTGTTCAAAAGTTACGACATTGCAAACTATTCAAGTCACCCTATAATGGATCAGAGACCGTAACTCGGCCATTCTTTGATCTACCGGTACAAAACTTTGAATGCTTCTTCTACACCTGGGACTGAGGGTCCTTGCCAAAATGGGGAACCACCTATGGGTCGTGAGTTCGGAAAACCGTAACTTTGGATCTGTTTGTCAGAAAATCGTGATATTGGTTCCTTGCCGTATCGTATGATTTCAATTATTTCCCGATTGGATGATAGGCCTGTCCGCCATTTTGAAATTTGTCATAAATCTTAATATCTTTTGAACTGTATTATATAATCAGCACCAAATTTTACCATTTGACCATTGAGTTACAGTCCAAGACGTACGCTTAAAGTTTCAAGATAGCGACACCCAGCGTTCATGAGCTATGATGCTTTTAATGCACTTTTAGTGCACTATTCTGACTGGATGTAACGTTTTGTGCATTACTATGCAATATTATCTTCTTGAGTTCATTCCCACTTATGCTATCCTATCTCAAATAAATCATATTTCTGTTATTTCTGCTCTACGCTCTCATGTCAGCCCTTTCAGGGCTTTTCAACTCCTTGGGATCCTGTGTCAAACACGTCAACTGAGTGTCACATCTAATAACTAAAGCATTTCTGTACATTTCAATATAAATTGTCATGCAAATATATGTCTTGGTCATCCGGCTTGACCAAATGTCTATTGTTGAAAAGAAATTAATCATAGACATTTCAAGTTGAACCTCGGTATGGCACTTATTGTAAAACTCGGGTATTGCAACTTGAGAGAAATCGTTGTGCGAGGGCAGCTGGTATCTCTTGTCCAATGTGTGAATCATTTTCTGAAATTCCTCTTTCCTAACGGTTTATGTGGGCATCATGTCTTTTGCCAAGCAGTGCGTGATGGAGTCAGTAAATTCTTTATATCTTTGCAACGTCTTGTCATATGGCGTGACACCCCCTTACACATCAGTAATGATGTTTTTTTTCTGCTCACAGGTTGTGCTTTGTTTTGTTCGGTGTCTTTACTACTCTTGCCTTTTACCGTCATGCATTCATCATACTTTTCTCTGAAATCTGAGAGCTGTGCAAGGGTGATCGTCAAAACTGATAACACACCAATCAGAATCTCAGGATAATATCAATAGGAGAACAGGTGATAGTGCTTTAGAAATAGCATCCTAGAACTATTTACAGGGCTTTATATGTCTTACTGTAAACATACAGTATAATAACAGCACAGACTAACAGAACTTTCTTTAATTTTAAAAGCAACTGCTTTTTTAACCCATTAATGCATTCAATCACACCGGTTTTATCATTCTAGGGCTGATCCCTGGAGCGTACGATCACGATACGCTTAACATATCACTTGATCAACTGCTAAATTCAAATATGCTAAAAAAACTGCTTTCGTGCTTTATTTTTCAGACATTTACATTCACAAAAGTTCTAGCAAAACAATACATTTATAGTTCATAAAATACACATGATGTTTATAAATGCGGCAATAAGCATCATTTCAAATGTTATTTGACAGGGTGTTTTATTCATGTCAGAAACACATTATGAGTAACATTATGGGTAACTATAAAGTTCACTCTATTCATGTTCTTGCCAAACTACTTTCATGTCATGTCTGTGACGTCAGTGATGCATTTAACATGTTGTAAGATCTGACAGCTCAGATTACGTGAAATGCAGTGCAATCAATGTGTTGTCAAAGATAATTGTAAAAGGTGTTTAGAAGACCAAATAAATTTACTAATATATAATTGAGACTTGGAATATCATATCTCATACAGTTTACAAGTGAATATTTTGAATAAATAAGAATAAGCAACACATCAATCATACTGTACAGAGCTGTTGTTGCGGTGTGTCACGTGACAAGCATGATGCGTCCCCATGGAAATACGACCTCTTTAAAGCAATAGTTGACCCAAAATTCTGTCATCATTTTCTTACACTCAAGTTGCTCTAAAACTGTATAAAATGATTTGCTTTGTTGAAAACAAAGAAAGATATAAGGAGAATGTAGGAAACTAAACAGTTCTGAGGCACCAATAGGTACCAATAGTTTCAATAGTCAATAGTTTCCCAGAACTGTTTGGTTCTTTGTGTTTCACATAACAACGAAATTACAAAAAATGAAGACAACTTGAGGGTGAGTAAATAATGACAGAATTTTTGGGTGAACTAAAAAACTCAAGCTGGAGGCTCATCTGCAGTATTTTAAAATGTGCATGTGAAACTTACTGTACATCCATGCATGTGACGTGACAGTGTGACAGTCCATACAGTTATCTGTAAAAATATAGGGCCCTATCGCACACCCGGCGCAATGCAGCGCAAGTGTTTTTCCTCACTAAGTTCTAATTTTCCCGTCCTGTGCCACGTTGTTTAAATAGCAAATGCATTTGCGCTGTTTGCAACCGTTTCCCCGTTGCTTAACTAGCTTTTGCTATGATTCAGACACCCCCTGAGTACACCTCCGCTGTGCACTTTAGACCATGTGTTTAGATAGTTAAAATAGGGCCCATAATGTGTAATAATGGGCAGAACTGAGTTAAGTGTAGTCTTCCAGCCCTCTACAACCGTGCCAGTTTCTCATGTGGCCCCTTGGGAAAATGAATTGCCCACCCCTGTGCTATAGTATACTTATACGAAAATTGGTCCAAAGGTGCGGGAGGATGCCACATTTATTTATTTATGCAGTTATATACTATAATTGTAATGAAGCACCAGCATGCTGAGGATCCATTTGCACACTATTATACACAATCGTGGTCGTACAGGCGGGGTCAAAATACAGGCAGATAATCAGGGCAGGCAGAAAACAATCAAAAGGTAATTAAACTCTCAAAGATAGACACGGGATAAACAGACAGAAATAACGCTCAGTAATGATGCCAGGGCAAAACAAGACTTCGCAATGAATGAGAGGTTTAAATAGGCAGTCCAATGGGGTTCAGCTGCAAGTGCAATCAGTGTGGGTTTATGGGAAATGGAGTCCGGATAAATGTTAATACTCGGGAGATGGCTCTCTCAGGTGGCGTTCGAGGAGCGAAGCAGGAGAATAAATAATACTGTATTGTTTTACACATCCAGTTCGTATTGTTTTTTGAACTATTCTTGTCTTGTAAAATCATCTACTTTCATCTAAGATTACTTTACAGTAGTGTAATGAAAATATTTTTCCGAAAGCAAATTTTAGCATTTTAATCTAACGGCTCTCTTTTAGGTTGTGTATTGTAATAGACACTGAGTTGTCAAATTACTCTGTTACTAAAACCTCTTATTGCAATTCAAGAATAGTGTTTTGAATTGATCTCACCAGTGTCTCTAAGACTATGTTATAGTGTTAGTGTTTCTGAGGGCTTGTGTGTCATGTTTGGTGGAAAAGATTGCTTTTTCAGCAAGTCTGAAAGGTTTTGAGAAGAAAGCATCATTTTGACCCGAAAATAAGATGTTAAGGGAATTGGGTGAGAAGTTATGGATCTGTGTAAAACACTCATAGGCATGCATTACTGAAACAATATTCTGTAAATTGCCTTGTTAATGTTCTCTTGCTTGTGTCTTGCAGTGGTCGTTTGGAGTGACAATGTGGGAGATAGCCACTCGCGGTCAGACGCCGTATCCGGGAGTGGAAAATAGTGAAATCTATGATTATCTGAGGCAGGGCAACCGACTCAAACAACCTCCAGACTGTCTAGACAGCATGTAAGTACAAAACAGTGTCGGAAACTGTCTTTTTTACCCATGGTTAAGGAGCAATGTTTTGCATTTGGTTGAAATTGTACTTCTTCCGAAATGAGCGACATCTATCATTAATTGATGCAGCTCAACATTTTGGAGCTCGAGTTTTAGGAGCCCCACAATGCACACAATAGAGTCATAAATGAGCCATTATATCGTCCTGTTGATTTTAGTGCAAATCGGTTGCAGCATAATATCATGCTTAAAATAAACATGTTATACTTGCATGTAGTGCTAGAATAAATCTGTAAAAACTGGAGAGAGAATTATACGTGCAAACCCTTGGTATTAAAATCTATTTCATTTGGAGCGATGGTTCCAAAATTATTTGCAGAAACACATGTGATCCCATTGTATTTGTAGTAAAACAAAGGATAATAACAGTTTTTAAAGTTATCGGTCACAAGCTAATGTTTTTCTTTGTGCTTAACAGCTATTCCCTCATGTTCTCTTGCTGGTTACTAAGCCCGAAGGACAGGCCGCGCTTTGAGATCTTGCACTGTGAGCTCGAAAAGGTCCTGGAAGATCTGCCAAGCCAAGACCCAGATGAGATACTCTACGTCAACATGGAGGAGTCCTCTGGAGACCTGGGAGCAGTGGGGGGGCGTGACCCCCTGACGGGGGTCCCATGTGTGCTGGGGGCCCTAAAGGGTTCAGGTTCAGTGGCCACTGTCGAAGTGCACCAACCTAATCGATATGTGATCTGCCCTCAACATGAAAACCAGCGTCTGCTTAACGCAGACTCAATGGAGAGTCTAAACCTGATGGCTTCCACCCCCACTCCAGCACTCCAGCCCTCTTCTTGTTCCACTCCAGTGCTGCCCTCTGAAAATCAGTTTCAAGAGGAGAGAGACAGCCCAACGGTCAAAAAAGTGCCATGGCAGTGACGGCACTACAGTGGCTAAAACAGGCATACTGTGTCCTTGGTAATAAACATTCCAAACACTCGAGACATTTAGTGCTAAACCAATAGTTAGCCCAAAAATGTTATTCCCATTTTATGTACTGTTATTTTGTTCTGTGGAACATGTACAAAAAAACATTTTTGAGAAATGTTCAGGTAGGGTTCACACAGCTTTTTTCTATTTTAGAACAAACCTTATATAGCTTATATATATATATATATATATTAGACAGAAATAACATTTTGGGTGAATTATTTCCCCTAGTGTTTTTTCCTCTTATGTTTTTGAGATAATGAGGTGTCTTTGGACCAAGATAAAAGTTTTATATCATGTGACGTAACCAGGCATGATGTGACTGGTTTCCATAAAAGAAATTTATTTGCCCATTCATATTGAGAACAAATTTGATTGCATTGTGTTTCATCTGGGGGATGTAAAAAGACCATAATAGCTTAAATGCTTAAGGGTAGTTACTTTTTATTTAGGCCACTCACCTAGCCATGGCATAGTTGTGGATCAGAAACACAGAAGTACACCCTAGCAACTTCATCGAAACAGCTGCGTAAATGCAAATGTAACTACAGCTTTTCCTGCCACATTTGGAACAAAAGAGTTAGAACAAAAAAGCACATGTGATTCATGCTAATTTGAGTTTAGTATATTGCATCACACCTGGATAGATTATTAGATACCTATTCTATTCCAGAAAATCTAAAATCAGGACAGTTGTATAAAGCTCAATTTCATCTTATTTAAGAGAAAGCTGCTGATTTTGATCGCGCAGTATATCTATTGTGAACACTGAACTCAGGAGATTATTTCATTTATGTTGACCAATGAAAGATGGTCAGTAAGCAAACTGGCTGTACACTGCCAATTTATAGAATGGGACGGGGGCTGGTCGAAGATGAACATGTATGCATTATTGTAAGTGCATTCCCTGGGGAGATTTTGTCTCTTTCTGTTTAAGAGTATGCCTCCCTCTGACCCAGCATATTCTCCCAAAGAAACGTTAATGGAGGAAGGCAGTTACAGTATTTTCAACAGCTGCCAAACAAATTTAACCAGATGCTCTGTGATTAAATCGTATAAGTTGTGTTTGTTGAGTTGTCGATTTACAGACACATTCAAGCTGACCTGCAGATCTATAAAAACAGTTTTGTAACTCTGGCTTTCTGAATCAACAGGGTTGATACATGTGTGAGTTTTTTTACACTGATTTGAGACCAATTTTGTGGTTATTTTTGGATAAAAAGGTTTCATGAAGTTACTTTTTTAGCTGACTTCGAAGAGTAGAAAAGGGCAGCAGAATAGATTATACCACAAATATAGTACACAAGGCCTTTGTTTCTCAGAGGCCCTGCCCCAGACTCAAGCACAGTATTATATATTTGTTCTTGTTGTTGTTTTTTTGCATTTGTTTCTTGCATTTTTGTAAATTTGATATTTTGCACTAATCATGTTTTGTATGTGTACGTGTGTGTTTTATTATACATTTGCTTAATATGGCATTACATTTGTAAAAGGGTTATTGGAAACATTACTCAAGCAATATAATATTTTATAATGTTAACATTTTGATCCATCAAATCACTCTTCAAAAATAATATTTCTTTATGTAAACAATGGACGAAACCAATAAATGAATGGTACTGTATGTAAGTATGGCTGAATGTGGTAGAAATAATTTTGACTTGGGAAGATTAAATAAGGCAGTGGTTCTCAAACTTTTTCGTTGTAAAGCCACGTTTGTGTAGGGTGCATCGCTTGGGCCCTCCCCAATAAAGACTTGTAATCTAATCTTAAATAGAATTGAATTAAATTAAAAACATATTCGATTAAAAAATGGTCAAACATAAATTGTTTTGGTTTGTATAACTGCACAAACTTTATGATACATTTTTATATTTCATAAAATGCCACAAAAACTGTGGCCCCCCTGGATCCATCTAGTGGCCCCCTGTTTGAGAACCACTGGACTAAGGTACTGTTCAGTATTAGTTTGGTAAGACTTTGAAGACTTTAAAATAATGATACTATTAATGTGCGCCAGTAACGTTAAACATAATGCTGTCTGCAATCCTTCAGAGAACATGAAGGAATGAAGTCCAAAAGTAACTCAACCAATGTTGTGTCATTCAACTTGTATGTATATTTTGCACGCTCACAATTTCCAATCACTAGTCTTTTCAGTGTAAACTGGTGCAGGTCTTTGATATGGATTTGAAGGCCTTTTGTGTAAACCTCAGACACAATTTCTGCATTGCACAATGTTCTGAAATCTCAGCTGCATTTTTCTGTCTCAAAAGGTATAAAAATACGAAAATGCTTTTATTAACATATAAATGCTCATTTATAGACACAAGCACACTTTAAGGGGCCTTCAAAGCCAGTATATTGACTTATAATGGTGCACACGTTTAGCTTTAGTCGTATATGTCTAATTTTTCCGATATGTCACTACTGTGATTTTGATATACTTTTTGTATTAAATAAAATCTTCATGTACAAATATTGTGTGTATTATTTAGGATTGCACCACAATTGACTAATAAATAAAAAAATTAATCCAGTCAATTACATTTTCATATTTGGCAGATGCTTTTATCCAAAGTACAGTTCATTCAAGGTACTTACATTGCATTATCCTATACATTTATACATAGGTATCTGCAATCCCCTGGGATCCAACCCACAATTTTGCGTTGTTAACACAATGCTCTTACCACTGAGCTACAGGAAAGCTGTAAAAGCTTGTGTTGGTCTGGCGGATGCCGGAACCCTGAGCCCTACAACTGGCCCGCAAAGTCGCAAGAGGGTTCCACCGGCTCTCTGACTTTAGAAAGGAAACATTATTTTCATGAACCAATCACTGTCGGGAGGGCAGAGCCACCAATCAACGGGGAAGAGCCAACTCGCATTGACTGCGGGACACAAAGTGAGAGAGAGAAAGAAAAAAACACACAGTAAAAACACAGTATCGTAAGGAATGTTCTATTTCATTTCAGTCAACACGCCACAGTATGGGTCAGCCTTAGCTAAGGATGAGCTGTCAGGAGATGGTATATAAAATTAGCCACGCCCCGCTTGTATCCCGGCTATAAATATGGGCGTGAACCACCACTCATTCTCTTTTTTGCCTCCTAGCAATTGATGCTAGCTGTTCACGGTAAGATTCTTTGGTATTTCACAGTAATATCTTTGATTATAAAGATCAAAACGAGCGCATTTGTGCTCGTTTCTTTGTTGGTAAACATACAAGTTGTGAATATTATCGGAGCCTCTTCACCCACGTGGAGAGATGCTACCGCTAGTCTTGTGTGTTTACGTTTGGTTAAATTACAATTTACCTTGATTTTAACCCCCAGAAAGGAGCCTCTTCTCCCGTTAGGGAGAATGCTACCGCAAGTCTTAAGTGTTCATGTTTGGTTAAACTACAAGTTGTGTTTGCACAGTCACTTGATCATAACCCCAGAATGGAGCCTCTTCTCCCGTGAGGGAGAATGTTACCGCTAGTTGTTGGGTGCTTATGTTTGGTTGAAATACAAGTTGTGTTTTCACAGTCACTTCATTATAACTGCCAGACAGGAGCCTCTTCTCCCGTGAGGGAGAATGCTACCGCTAGTCGTTGTGTGCTTATGTTTGGTTAAATTTCAAGTTGTGTTTTCACAGTCACTTGACTATAACCACCAGAAAAGAGCCTTCCGTGAGGGTGAAAGCTACAGCTATTTCAGCCACAGAGGCCTCTTTGTTTATGAAAACAAAAGCCTTCTTCCGGATTCGACTTTCATTGTAAGCATGCAAGAGGTGCAGTCGGAGTTAACCCCTGAAATGCCTGCAGGCACACAGCCACTCCTGTCGGGACAGGATCCTCAGGAAAGCTTACAAGAGAAAGCATATAAACCTTGACCAACTGCAGATGCAAATGCAGGGTATGCAGGAGACCCTAAAATCCCTGGTGGAGGCTCAGCAAGGGGCTGCGGAACCTCAAGACTTGGTGCTGCCAAAACCAAAATGGCCGTGCCGCCACCCCGATGAAGTATCAGTGGTAGCATCTGGCAGGTTTGGAAGAGACGAACGCCCTGAGTATTCTGAGACGGACGACATCTCTGACTCCGACATGGGTGAGTATACTTCCCAGGCCTCAGATGCAATGGCTCTGGACCCTTCAGACAGAGCAGTGATTGCCAGAGCAGCGGTGCGTGCAAAGCTGCCTCCCCTGGCTGCCACAACTTCAACCTCAGTGTTTGATAGAGGTCCTCAGCGCAATAAATCAGAAGGGTTGCCAATCCTGCCTGATTTTATAGCGGAGTTGCAGTCTTCCTGGAAGGCCCCTAGTTCCACGGCGCTTCCTAGAACACAGCTGGGAAACCTGGAAGGAGCAGCAACCCAGGGGCTGACTACAGCTCCTCAGATCGGACCAACATTTGCTATGTTGACCGGGGCAGTGGCTAGGACTGGAAGGGACCCTACACACCCTCACAAGCAGGGTAGGATGGTTGACGGTCAGCTGCGAAAAGCCTATCAGGCCTCTGCCTTATCAGCTCGACTAGCATGCACAAACTCTCTACTCTTGGTGTACTTGGAGAGTCTGTTGCAGGATTCGTTCTCCTCCTCAACAGAGGAGGAAAATATCCCAGAATCCCTACGAGTAGTTGATATGCTACTCCGAGGAACAAGGGCGCATGCCCAAGCCCTGGGGCAATCCATGGCCAATATTGTCCAAGCACGTCGTCAGACATGGCTTTCTCAGGCTAATCTGTTTGCATGGCAGTCATTGCAGCCCCACTGGTGCCTGGAGAGGTCTTTGGTCCCCCGGCCGAAGCTGCCTTGGAACAGTCTCGCAGAACGAGAGAACTAACCCGATCAGTGGTTAGAGCACCAGCTACTCGGGGTCCGCATACCTTTACCGGGAGCAGTGGCTGGGATCGAACAAAATCATCAAGCCGTGCCTTGGTAAGTCACAGTCGTTCTGCTACTCAAAGGGCGCCCACAGGACCAACCCAAGGATTTGGGCAGTCCTTTCGTAGGAGACAACAAACAAAGTTCTCCACTACACGTGGTGGAAGGAACCGTCCATGACAGTCATCAACCTCTGACTCCACAGTTCTCCAGCCAACAGCTCTCCCACTGGCGCCAATGCACTCGATGTCCATGGGTACTCAGTACCTTGGAGTCCGGTTACAGAATCCAATTCAAAGCAAAACCACCCCAATTTCAAGGGATTGTTCCGACTGTGTTGAGAGGAGAACTGAAACGCAGGTCTCTGGAAGAAGAGGTTTCAGTTCTTTTAAGGAAGGGAGCAATAACACGCCTGCCCTCAGAGATAGGGCAGGGGTTTTATTCAACCTACTTCCTCATTTCAAAGAAGGATGGGGGTCTTCGGCCCATCCTGAACCTCAAGAAGTTCAATCATTACTTAAAACGGCTGAGTTTCCATATGCTTCGACTTTCAACCCTTTTGGCATTCATCAGAGAAGGGGACTGGTTCACAACAATAGATCTCCAGGATGCCTACTTTCACATCCCAATTCACAGAGATCACAGGAAGTATCTCAGGTTTCACTTTCAGGAGAACTCTTACGAGTACAACGTTCTCCCCTTCGGTCTGTCATTGGCCCCCCGCACCTTCACCAAGTGTATGGGTGCGGCGCTCACTCCACTCCGTCGCCAAGGTCTCCGCATTGCCAATTACCTGGACGATTGGATAATCTGTTCCCCTACAGAGATACAGGCCCGAACCGACACAAGTGTAGTCTTGGCCCACTTACAGAAATTGGGGCTGACTCTGAACACCAAGAAGAGTTGTCTCACTCCCAGAAGAATTGTGACATTCCTGGGCTTGAGTTTGAATTCAACGGTGATGAGAGCATCGCTGACTCTACAGAGACAGTCAGTGCTGAAGGACAGCCTGTCCAAGTTCATCAGAACAAGGCAAGTTATGGTGAAGACGGGTCGGAGACTGCTTGGCCTAATGGCAGCAGCCAGTCAGGTGGTGCCGTTGGGATTGCTACATATGCGCCCATTACAACAATGGTTCGCAAGATACAGAGTGAGTCCATACGAGAATGGATGGCGACTGATTCCCATAGACTTGGATTGTCTTCCAGCGGTAAAATGGTGGCTCCTGACTCCAGGCCTGATGGAAGGAGTCAAGTTGGGCCCGTTATGTTCAAGGGAGACCATAACGACAGATGCTTCACAAACAGGCTGGGGTGCCATCTGGCGAGGCAATCCAGTACGAGGGGAATGGGATGCCTCATGGGTAGGAGTACACATCAACCTCTTGGAGTTGGAAGCTGTATTTCGAGCTTTGATTCACTTTCTGCCTCAGTTTCTGGTAAGACAAGTTCTTGTCCGTTCAGACAACACAACGGTTGTGTCATACATAAACCACCAGGGTGGGGTACGTTCAATGCCCCTACACAGGAAGGCCCGGGATCTCCTGTTGTGGGCACATGCTCGAGGTGTGTCCCTAAGAGCTGTCCATTTGCCAGGAGAGGACAATATAGCAGCCGACCTCTTGTCGAGGGGGGGTCCCAAGCCAGGAGAATGGCGACTCCACACCAAGGTGATAGAGGGCATCTGGCGTCGTTTCGGGAAGGCCAAAGTAGACCTTTTCGCCACACGGGAAAACACACACTGTCTCCTGTGGTATTCGATGAGGGGCCTCAGGGGGCCCTTAGGGGTGGACGCTCTTGCGAACGATTGGCCCCCAGTGCTCCTGTATGCCTTTCCTCCTTTTCCACTACTGCCTGCAGTCTTGGCCAAGGTGAGAGCTTTGAAGGCCAGACTCCTACTGGTGGCACCGGATTGGCCTCAACAGCCATGGATGGCCGAATTGATCGCATTGTTGATGGGGCCACCTTGGGGTCTCCCGGTCACAAACGATATGCTGTCCCAGGCCCAGGGTCAGATTCTCCACCCGACTCCGGGGAAGTTCAAGTTACATGTCTGGCCACTGGACTGGAGTCAGCCAGGATTCTAGGAACAGCAGTTCTGGCCACATTGCAGGCGGCAAAAGCCCCATCCACAAGGCGGCTTTATGCATCTAGATGGAAGCGGTTTTCTACATGGTGTCACTCAGTAGAGATAGACCCATGTTCATGTGGAGTGGATTCCATCCTCTCATTTCTCCAGGTCGTACTCGAGACGGGAGTGACGGAATCAACCTTGAGAGGCTATGTAGCAGCTATATCTGACCGTCATGAGGGCTATGAAGGTTGCACTGTGGGGTCCCAACCTCTTCTCAGACGTTATCTCAAAGGGGCTCGAAGACTTTGCCCATCTCGAGCTCGACTAATTCCCTCATGGGATCTGGGTGTTGTCTTGAAAGCTCTGGCAGAACCTCCTTTTGAACCTCTACATGAGCTAGGGATGGAATTTCTGACATTGAAGACGGCATTTCTCTTGTCTATCTCTTCAGTCAAGAGGGTGAGTGAAATTCATGCCTTCTCTGTGCAGCCAGCATGTTTGAGATTGGGAGAAGAAGGCTCATCTATGTCGCTTCTTCAAAACCCCTCATTTCTGCCGAAAGTTCTGCCCCGTTCTTTTGTTTCCAGGCCCTTGGTGCTGGAACCATTCCATCCACCTCCTCACGCTTCGGATGAATCGGCCAGACTCCATCTTATCTGTCCTGTCAGGGCACTGAGAAGGTACATTTCTTGCACGCAACAGATCAGGCATACCGATCAACTTTTTGTGTGTTATGGAAACTTGGTACAAGGCCAGGCAGTGTCCAAGCAGAGGCTGTCGAAATGGATTGTCAGGCTGATCGAGCTCGCCTATCGCAGTGCTGGGATGCCTCCCCCTCAGGGAGTAGTAGCCCACTCTACAAGGGGAGTGGCTGCCTCCTGGGCATTGTTTAGTGGGGCTCCTTTGGAGGATGTGTGCGCAGCAGCAGGATGGTCATCATCGCTGACTTTTGCTAAGTTTTATCGTCTGGATGTGGCTACAACGGTCTCATCATCTGTCCTTCAGACTGCAGTACTGCCTGACCAGACTTGTCGAAGTGATGCCCAGGTGCAGAACACCCTCTGATTTCACTGTGTATGTGTAATGTTGTCAAGATGCTTGACTGCCCTTTGACTTAACTGTGTATGGGTAAATATTGTCGAGGTGCTAACGGCCCTCTGGTTACCTGTGTACACAGCAAAGGAAACTAATAAATGTTCTTTTCAGCATTAAAAGGTTTCCTTAAGTTTATTGCCCCGCTTGGGTTGGTTCTCCCCTCCTGACCTTATCTGGTATACATGACCCATACTGTGGCGTGTTGACTGAAATGAAATAGAACGATGGGTTACTTAAGGTAACCTAGTTCTATGAATAAGGTCAACACGCCACACGGCGTGGTCACTCGGGGAGTGCCTTTTCGCTACTCGGCAAAAGAGAATGAGTGGTGGTTCACGCCCATATTTATAGCCGGGATACAAGCGGGGCGTGGCTAATTTTATATACCATCTCCTGACAGCTCATCCTTAGCTAAGGCTGACCCATACTGTGGCGTATTGACCTTATTCATAGAACTAGGTTACCTTAAGTAACCCATCGTTCTGAAGGTTGACATGCAATATAACAAAATGAAGAAATATTATGAAGTTGAAAGTTAAAGCTGGAAATCCAACACCTGGAGAAATATGCAAGAAAAATCAGCTTGTTTCCCCATCAGTCCTTCTCCACATATGTTTCTGGCAGCCTCTTTCTCCTCAGTTACACAATCTACAACACACAAGCATCCCATTTTACTTTGCCATTTTTGAAAACTGTAGATCACCATAGATTATTTGGATTTAGATACTAGATCTTTTTTGCCAGTATAAATGTTTGAAAAATGCTGTTTCCAGCTATTATAAAATTTTTTGGGGAACGTTCAAATTCAAACTTTTTTGACATTAGTTTAAACATTTGATATCGAATCAATATAACCTAACACAGATGTATGACAACAGGCAGTAAATTCACTCATTATTGTGGTCTATAATTTATGTAATTTATTAAATTCTTCATATTTGTATTTATAATGGTCAATAAAGTGAAACATGACAGCGAATCAGTGGTTATATCATCACATCACGTTGGGTCAGTGTTAACTGACCTCTATTAAATCAAACAACAAAGGCTTAGCCTGACAGTTAGCCTGACCTGGACCAGGCTAGTGGTATACAGGAACTAGGACTCCCACAAGACTAAAAAAGCATGACAAGGCGATACAGTTTTTTAAAATGTAATGTACTTTTATGCTTTGTAACAATGAAAATTTTATAAATTGCCATATAGATCAAATTTGAGTTGAATTTAGTATCAAACTGATCCTCTTTTAATTTCCTCATTGATTATATGATTATTTCTATTTATATTATTATTTCTCTCTCTGAAAACATTGTGTTACCTGTTGGATCACTCCTCGGTCCTTTGAGACAGAATGCTCTTGTCCTCTTTCACAACCCCGGACACTTACCCTGATAGTGCACATACATTGGCAAGCATCTATTTGACGACTGTTTTTGCATCTGCAGTTGTACTTTTTGATTGTTGCTCATCTGCAATAAGATCTTTTGAAAGATGTCTGTAAGATGTTTATGATTTAGAATGTAACTATACTCTTTCTAACACGTTTATCAGATGTTTCAACACAACAGATGCTTTCCGGATCTCCCGATCATTCGCAGACATCTTACAGATGTACTTGTGCTATCTGGGTATTAACTTTCCCGTTTCTTTCATGTGTGAATATGTTGTGTCTAGACCGGACTGTTTGTTCACCATATAGTTATATA
The DNA here is from genome assembly GCF_947034865.1 of Barbatula barbatula. Classification (NCBI taxonomy): domain Eukaryota; kingdom Metazoa; phylum Chordata; class Actinopteri; order Cypriniformes; family Nemacheilidae; genus Barbatula; species Barbatula barbatula. The sequence continues at coordinate 1,962,177 of NC_136782.1, read as the reverse complement.
ATACATTAGTCAATGAAACCCTACCGTGATATAGTAAATTAATGTAGTGTAATACATATAATATACCCACGTGTAATGTTTTAATAGTTTATAGTGAATTAACAAACGCAACATTTTTGACAAATAAATCTATTAAACGTTGGAAAAAGTTTGTAGTTCAGACATTTTAGTGCTGTGTTAACTTGATCATAAGGCAGCAGGGTTACATGTGTGCTAAAGTTTAATTAACTAATATTGCAATACAAAGATAATCCGATATACACTGTATTATAAAAAATATTTTCACTTGTTACAACAACACAAGTAATATTTTCTAGTCCATTTAAGTCAATTTAAGAAATAATAATCCTTATAATGAATTTTCCCATCAACTTAACCAAAGATTGTAAGGCAGCATGTTATCAAACTTTTCTCAACAATTAGTTTTTTACAGTGCAAATATTCACTCATGATGGAGACGAATGCATAAATAGACCATATCATTCAGTCCTGCTTAGACACTCTAAAATATGAATACCTGATGTAAACCAATAATTCCCTGTATTTTAAAACAGTAAAACCATGTTTTAAAATAACCTGTTTCATGAATTTGACCCTTTAGGTCTGGTGGACTCTCATAAGCTCTAATTTCTCCTTTATCAAATCGCTACACAAATTTTACAAGCATTTTATAATTGAATAGTTTGAGTAATATTTATGTTATTTTCTTTGAAATATACATCATCAAACAAATGAATGACCGTGATTTTGTCTTCTTGGTTCATTTGCAGGACACCTGGCAATGTCCACTAGCATTGGTAAAAGCATAATAGTGTCACATTCTTACAACTAAAAAGTTAATAAAGAGGTCACATGCAGATAGGTTACACATTTTATTACATGTTTAACAGCTGCCATTCTGGATTTCCTTTAATACACTTTTAAACTTGACACATATTAATGGGGTTTTGACTAGGACAGTGCATTTATGTAGGCTATGTACTTATCCTAATACATGTGAGTAATTGTGTGGGCAAGAAAAGGCAGAAAGCGTGAGATTCACACATTTTTTAGATCACGTTTTGTTGAACACAATTATGTGTTATCATTGGCATTAGCAAAAAACATACTAACAATGAACAATCATTTTACGGCATTTATTAATCTCAGTTCATGTTTATTTAATTTTTATCCCTTGTGCTGTGCACGTGTCTTGTTCCCGGTCAAAACCTTCATACCAGACATAGATTATGTTATGCTATATTACCCCAAAGATTAGATTTGATCTTTCTGTCGACCTGCTTTCTATCATTTAAAACTGGTTTTGCATATGTTTTTCTAACTAATAACCGTAGCCTTCATTGATCTGAGCTCATGAACCGTAAAAAATGACTGCATTAAAAGATCTTTTGTAGAAGATCACAAAACTCAGGACCTTTATTTGGAAATCATTTTATTTTCTGTATAAGGGTGTGAATTGTACTGTTTCTGTGTCTAATCTTACCAATTTGACACAGAACTGATTAACGCTATCATATAGAGAACCTCTCATGGAACATTCCATAGACAATAACAATACTGTCATAGTACATAAACTGTATCATTACTTAGAAAATGATGGAAACATCAACGCAACATCTGACTGTGTCTGTCAAATCAAATTCAAAATCAAATCAAACAAAAAAAGAACACACCAACACTTTAATACAAACACAATTACATGGAGCAACAAGTTGTACAAAAACATTTATTTTGTTTTCCACTCAAAACTAAGGGCATGAGCTTTGAAAAAGAAATACAAAACCAGTCCTAACTGAAGGAAATGGAGTTGACAAAAATATTGAATCCAATATTTGGTGATAATATAGCATAACGAGTTATTTATAAGCTATATTCTGCAGAACATTCATTTTTGACAAGGAACAGCACAAAGTACAATAAAAACAAAATGGAAAAAATCAATCGATAATCAACAAAAATCTGATTGTTTTTCCAGAGACATTATAGTCATTCCAGTCCAATGTAATAACATTAACTAGTATATTTTGGTAAAAGAAAATGTTCTTGGGGTCAAAATGACCTTAATACAACATAAATGAAGGTTAAAATCAAAAGTCGCAAAAAACTGCTGAAACTCTTTATTGCTCATTGTTAGGTAATTTCCGCAAATGCATTAATTAATGGGAACAAATACAACCTATTGTAAACTGTTGAAAATATTGGTCTATTTACTGTAAGCTTTTAATTATAACACTCACAATATGTCTCTGAAATGTATTTTGATACCCATTTGAATACATTTTCATTCCTTGGTGGACAGAGGCTTGAATATGATGTTTAGTAATAAGAGACAGAAATGCATTCTCAACATTATACTCTGCATTTCTTGAAGCTCAAATATTAGTATATGACAACTTAGTTGTGCACAAACTATCTCTCTCGCACGCACGCACACACACACACACACACAGATGCAGACACAGACACTAACATATACTTTATAGCAGTGATTCTCACACTTTTTCATTGTAAGGCCCCCTTTGTATAGGGTGCATCGCTTGGGGGCCCCCAAATAAAGACTCTTAAATATAATTTTAATTAAACCAAAAACTTATTCAATTATACGATGCTAAACCAGCAATCATTTTGTGTTGTGGTCTTAATTATCAGATGTATAAATGCACAGAATGTATGATACATTTCTATATTTCATAAAATGCCATTAAAACTGTGGCCCCTGGATCCATATTGGGTCCCACAACCCCCAGTTTGAGAACCACTGCTAAGCAGTCCCAAAACAGCTATCCAATCTGTAAGATAAGGGATCATTCGCATATCACATACGGTCAAACAGAAATAGAGAGATAAAGATCCCTCCAAGACAGGATTACAATTATATAGTTATAATTGTTTTCGTTCTGCCAGTGTTATCCCCTCTCTTTGAGGGGTTACCATTAATGCCATCCAAAATGCAAACAGTGTAATCGCCCTTTGATAAGATATGGCTCACTTCAGGAGGGATATGTCATCAGAGAAGTCTCCAGCGCCCAGCGGCTGTAGGCAGCGTGTAAAACGCCACTGACAGACCATGAGACACAGAGGCAACATAAACAGGGCACATATGCCTGCCATAATGTAGGCAATTGTCATAAGTGTGGACTCATCGGTCTGAGGGACATTGTAGCCACAGTCTTCCAGGTCAACGCCATGGAATGGACCCTCCACTGACGCAGTACGAAACTCATCATGGACTGAAGAAAAATAAAGATCAACATAACAGCCATTTAATAAAACGATAACAAGTAGGTTCATTTTTGTTTGTCTTAATAAATCCCATTCGGCTACAAAAATGCTATGTTTTCATTTACCATTAATTCATTAGATTAAAGGCAGTAAATTCCATTGTGCAAAATTACTTAAAATATCTATAGCATTTAAACAATCATAGAATTTCAGATCAAAGGACCTCAAACATTAACCTTTTGGGTAATACACATGTACAGTGATTTAGAAAAGGTTTGTGTTGGATGTTGTTGCAATTTGTTTTTGGAAATGTTTTTCCCCAACGTTACAGTCAAATTAAGGAAAAAAGTGCTCAGTTTTCATGAAACTTAGTGTCACAATTATATTTTCACCTTAATAACTTGCCTTTTTTGTGTACATAAGCTTTTTTTTGTTTAAAGATTCGGTAAGACTTTAGATTAGGGTCCAATTCTCACTATCGAAAAGGCTTATTGGCATGCATAGTATGTATAGAGCATATATTAATGCCTTATTCTGCAAGACCTTATTTTACACCCCTTTATCCTACCCAATACCTAAACCTCACAACTACCTTAAAAGCTGCAATTAAGAGTTTACTGAGGCAAAAGTCATAGTTAATGTTAGTTAAAGCAACTCTTAGAACATTGGCTCATGGGTTCCCCCATGTGGTTGATAGGCGCAGTTGTTTGTTACTAGTGTCGTAAATACAGTTGATGTATACCTTCCCTGTGGGCAGCGCAATAAACGTTCATTTGAACTACAAGCAAGTGGTAGTTCTATGGTAGAACAATGATTGTAGTCACATTGTGAACTCCAGTACCCATGTTTTGCCAGGCAGTGTGGACAGTGTGGATTGCACGCCTTATCATCAGGGTAATTTGGGTACTCAAAACGTTGATGGGCCTAATGTCGGTCCTGACATTCGCCATAATGACCCCGACATGTTCCAAAAATCACTTCTAACTGGTCACCCATTAGGTTGTGTACCACAATGATAGACCTTAAATAGTGTGCTATTTGTATTGTGCGTTCATATGTTTTGTTAAATGCTGTGAACTTGGAAGTTTTGAGTAAATTCTCATGTGTTTTCATGTGGTTTTCAACAGTTAGGAAAGCCGGTTATGAAGACTATATGAATCTGGTTTTGGTTGCTTACTCAATGTTTTTGTTTGTTTGTAATGTTTCTCTCAGTTGTGTATAGCTAAGGACAGCCTTTATTTGCCTGGGGGATCTGTAACGGCCACCTTATGTTAAGAACTGGCTCAGGGCATCTCTCTGACAGACATAATTAGAGCTGCAGGTTTGCAATACCTTCGCAAAGTTTTACAGCCTCCATGTGGAACTGGTGTTAGCATGAGTCTTGCGTGATACCGCCGGTGGTGCGTATGCCTGTGAAAACGCCCCCCCCATCTTTGGGTGGGTCAGTGCGCTATTCAGCCTCCCCTCTTCCCCCGATCGGGCGAAGAGTAGGCATTCCATCCATCACTAAGCACTTCCTGGTGGCGGGCATTCCACTTAGGCCGGGCATTACTTGAGCATCTAGCAGGATAGCTCTGACTGGACCTGGTGCTCCACACGTAGTAACCCCCCACAGGGCGGTTCCGTCTGATGTATCCTCATGATCTGGCTCCCATATGGGCGGCCCATGACCTCTCCTAGGTGGACTTCCACCTTTCGCGGCACTCACTTGCAGTCCGATCATTCTTCCATGAGTTCTCCCGTTTCTCTACTAAAACTCCTGCGGTAGGAAGTGGTCTCCGTAGCCCGTTTTCTCAGTGAGAATGGTACCGTTACGGCACCGGGTGGCTTCTTGCCGCTAGAGAAACTAGGCCTCCGCCTGTGACGGCCGGTGGCAGGGGCTCCCCACCTTCCTCAAGCTCTGGGACCCCCTACCTATCCACTGGACGGTTACAATTTCGCGCTAGCACTCACGTCTGACACGCCCAGGCCAGTCAGCGTCGCTCCGCTAGAGATTGTGACGTGGCACACTGCCGTTTTCATCGGAACCCCATTCTGGAGGGGGCCGACAGAAAGGGAACGTTTGTAACCTCCGTTCCCTGATGAAGGGATCAAGACGTTCTGTCCTTATGTCACAACACAGGCTGTCTGCTGCAGCAGTCGGGACACGATTCTGAGGCTCATCAGCACAAAAGGTGAACGAATGCAGCACACCACTCCCTTTTATACCCGGATATCCTTGGCAGAGACCGGCATGCAAATCGAATTTGTCAATTTTCATTGGTCTTTTCAAGTCAGTCAGAGATGAGGGGTTTCTCAAGTCAAACCCCATTCTGTTGACACAACGTCTCTCCTCCATCAGGGAACGGAGGTTACAGGTACTTGTCTGTATTCTGTGTGTTCACTTTTTTTCGTTTTAACTTGTATAACTTTAATGTTTGGCTTATAATCAATATGTTTCATGTACAGTAACAATGAAAAGTGTAAAAAGCGCTTTATAAATAAAGTTGACTTGACTATGTCAATTAGTTCTTAGCCAGAAAATCGGAAGCAGCAAAAACAGTATCAGAAGGTCACTAAAAAAGTCACACCAAAAAATCAGTGCAGCCTTAATTGAATTTAAAGAGTCTGTTTAAAGAGGCTCTGTAAGACTTAACCTGGTCAAGCAATTTAATACATAACCTAATCTATAAATTTGTTTCAGTGGGGTATTTTGCAGTTGAAATACTAAATAATATTTTTAAGTGTTTTCACTAGGGTTGCCAAAAGTCATCTTTACGCACCTACTGGATACAAATAGTCTTATCCAGCTCTGCTACATCCGGTGCACAATAGCATTCATATGGCATTTTTACCTTGGTTGCTTCGAGGTACACATAGGATTACGGTCAATGATGTAAGTCAAAATATCCAGACACTACGTCATACATTGACAACCAAAAATGAGAAGGGCTTTCAGCTATATGTCTCAAGCTACATCCACAAATATGAAAAAAGGCTAAGTAAACTTGCACTTACTTAAGGCTTCATCACATAACAATGCTCAGCCACAGTGCTGTCGGTTGAACTTGGAACGTTTTCTTACTAAACACATTGTTATCGTTTGGTGAAAAACTTGCTCAGTGCTATGAGACCGGAGATTTTATCTAATGTATGTAATTGCCCTGTGTGCATATACACCATTCTACGTTGCAGTAAAAAACTGCAAGTTTCGGATCGTGATCGCCATTCCGGAATCGTAATCTGATCGGTAAAGGAAAAAGGGGTATTGGTGCATCCTTAGCTTAAATAGATTGGCCATATAGAGTGTTGCTTTTCCTACACATTCATTGTAATGGCAGAGATGCATCTTGTTAATGTGTGTTATCTTTGGTTGTGTTCAACTGAGGAAAGGAAATAATATTCATCTGGGATGGGTGTGTAAACATGGTGAGATCATTTTATAAAAAAACATTTTTTTTAGCTTTGGTGTGCCAACTTCATGCACAATTCTTTATTTGTTTTTTTGGACGAGCACCCACTTGAGGCTGATGTAGGTGCCTTTGTTATCTTTTTTGGTCCTAGCTACCTTTTTGTTCAACTGAACATTGAAGGAATTTCTGTTTCTTACCGTGACATGTGCTGACAGCAAAGCCAATGCGTTTGTGTTCTCGATCGAAAACCACATAGAAGCCCTCCATGATGACAGCACCCATTACTGTACCAGTGCTGGACTGAGAGACAGCGAATTTATAACAATCCTCTTGTGCCGAGGCCACGTCTTCCACAGGCCTCAAGTACTGCTGCAGAGATCCAGGAGAGAGACACACATCAATCAACCAATCAATCAAAACTTTATTAAGGACACTCACGATCCAGAGATAGACACAAACCTACATTCAATCATCACGTATTGACATATAAGCTACAACGCCAATTCTTCCACAACCTAGAAAAGAACCTGACTGAACTAAGTAATGGGTTCGTCAGCGTTGCAATTATACTATTCACAGAGTCTGAGAGTCTACACGTACATCTGTACAGATTACGCAACACAGAAGAGCAGGTTGACACATCAACACAGACAAACACATAGCTTGCAATGCTCCATCATGGCACTCCGAGCAGCAGCCTCAAACCGTCATTATATGCCACATTAAGTTTTTGCATACTGCTCTTTCTATATCGCCTACACAAATGTCCTTTGTTATATAATGCCCTAAAAATGTAACCTCATCACATACTTTAAGAACCGAACCAGAAAAAGAGAAATCAGGAGATGACAATTTCATGTCCTCTTTAGTTCTAACGATCATATAGATACTTTTCTTTGCATCATATTTTATGTCATAGTCTATACCATATTGAGAGCAAATGATCAGTAACTGTTGAAGACCACCACTATATGGGCAAAAAAATCACGAGATCGTCTTCATACATCAAACTGTTAATGGTGGTGTTACCCACCCTACAGTCTTTTCCTAAATACATATAGATATTAAAAAGTAAGGGAGATAAAATGCTTCCCTGCCTGACACCATTACATACATTAAAAGGTTCAGATACATGATTACCCCTTTTACATACAATAACTGATGATCATAGCAAAAAACTGTTCCCCTTCAGTCGGTCTCTCGACGTTGTGAGAGACTGACTGGGGTTTGATCTTGAGAACCTACCTTCTCCGAGATAATTAATTAATAAAACGCCAATGGGCTTGGCGAATGGCACGCGCACGCCAGTCTCCGCCCCGTGCATACGGGTATAAAGGAAGATGGCGGCGGTCATTCACTCATCCTTTGTTCTTCGGAACCTGTGTGTTTGCTGATGCTACACGCGATACTCGACTTCGAGAAAAACCTGCTGGATTTATGACGCGGAGCAGCGGACTTCTCCTTTCAGTGGACTTCCCCTGGGCGTTTCGGCAGAAGGCTACAGACCTTAAGAGGTAAGTCCCTCCGGCTACGAGCATGTTTCGTAGCTGTATCCTTGGGTGCGACAGACTCATCCCGGAGTCTGACGGCCATGATTCCTGTGTCACTTGCTTGGGGCTCAAGCATGCTGAGGCAGGTTTTCACTGATGCAATGTCCCGTGTGTGCGGACATAGCAATCAGGGTGTTGCGGTCACGGTTGGCTACGTTCTTTCGAGCGCTGCCACCACCCCGTCTGTTTCCCAGGCGTGTTCAGCTGCCGTTTCGGCGAGGTTGACCGCTTTGGCGAGCGGCGGGGGTGATTTAGGGACGCGATAGATGTCGCTCCGTCAGCTTCACGCTCGCGGACCATCTATACCCCTTCACGCTCACCTGGTTCGTCCCCTACGAGCGGCAGACGGCCGTCTCATAGTGGTAAGACTTCGCACACGGATGATGACGCTATCTCTGTCGCTGCGTCGGACAGCTGCCTGCTGGCATCGGATGCGGAAGAGAGCTCCGGAGGAGACTCAGGCTAAGATGTCGGCCATGCTTTCCCGGGCAGCCGCGTGCATCGGGTTGCAGGGTGTAACAACATCCTCGCCGGAACGCTCGCGGCTAGATGCGCGGTTTCGGGGGCGTGGTCAAAAGCCACGCCCCGCTCCGTTACCATTTTTCCCGGAGGTGCATGACGAGCTCGCCAAGTCCTGGAATGCGCTCCTTTTGGCGCGTTTCAGGCCGGAGGGCTCTGTGGCTGTGACTTCCCTGGTTGGTGGGGCGGCTAGAGTCTATGTTGACGTTCCCCGCGTGGAGCGTGCAGTCGCGGGCCACTTGTGCCCGCAGACAGCTGCCACTTGGGGGGGCTAGACCTAGACTCCCGTCCAGAGCACGTAAGCTCTTCGACACTCGTCGAAGACTTGCAGTGCTGCTGGACGAACCGCCTCCGCTCTCCACGCCATGGCGGTCCTCCGGGTTTTTCAGGTAAGTCCTGAAGGATTTGGACGGCGGGAAGTTCGACCCAACTCGTATGAGAGCTACTTACTGCCACAGACCGCGCGCTACGAGCGACGAAGGCCACGGCACGTGCACTGGGTCGGTCGATGTCCACAATGGTGGTCCAAGAGAGGCATCTGTGGCTTAGTCTTGCGCAGGTGAGCGGCGCCCAGAACGTCGGTTCTGGATGCGCCCATCTCGCAAGCAGGGCTGCTTGGTGATACCGCGGAGGACGGCAGTTCTCCGCGGTCTGGCAGACTGAGGCGATCGAACAGATCCTGCCACGCGCCAACGTGCCCGCCAACAGGTCGGCATGGTCTCGGGCACAGTCTGGTTCCCAGCAGCCCTGCCCTCCCGCGGCGGCCCTCCGGTTAAGGAACCTCCCAGAGGACGACCCACCAGAGGTGGACCCCCGCGGAAGAGGGCATCTGTTCCCCGTCAGCAGCCCGCCAAGAGGTTCTTTAAGCGGCCCTGACGGGACGAACCAGGGGGAGATTTTACTGGGCCCGAATCCCGGCCTTTCCAATGCCGGATCGGAAAAGGACGCTGCCTGCCGCGTTCCATTGAGTCTGGGCCCTTTTCAGGGTCCGGCGCCCACATACTCTCAAAGAGACAAATCTCCCCTGGGTTTTCCTCCACAACACTCTCGTCCAGACGGTGTATGGGATGGATCGGGCCGCCGACCGCAATCTCCTCCGGACATTGCGTTGGGCCGCCTGAAGCAGGTAAACATACAGAGCCGTCAACCTCCCTGGGGGTCCCCCCTGTGCGAGGTGACCGTACTGTCAGCCACCGAACCAGCCTCCCCCGGCACGGTGAGGCAGATTGTCCTTCTGGTCCCGTTGTCACGGTTCTTGGGCGCTTGGTAGCGCACCAGCCCGTCACACTGGATAGAGAGGACGGTCCGTCTCGGTTACTCGATCCAATTCGCCAGGCGCCCCCCCCAAGTTTCGTGGCATTCTGTACACCTCGGGGCGAGGAGAGAATGCTTCCGTACTTCGGCAGGAGGTCGCCGCCCTTCTGGCGAAGGGTGCGGTCGAACCCGTCCCTATAACCGAGATGTCGTACGAGTTTTACATACTTCATCGTGCCCAAAAAAGGGCGGGGGGCTGCGGCCCATTTTTGGATCTGCGGCACCTGAACAAGCACCTGCACAAGCTGCCGTTCAGAGTGCTGACGCAGAGGCGCATCCTGGTCTCGGTACGTCACCAGGATTGGTTCGTGGCGATCGACCTGAAGGACGGGTACTTTCACGTCTCTATTCTCCCCCGACACCGGCCGTTTCTACGGTTCGCGTTCGAGGGAAGGGCGTATCAGTACAGGGTCCTGCCATTCGGTCTGGCCCTGTCTCCACGTGTTTTTTCAAACAAGTGGAGGCTGCCTTAGCTCCTGTCAGGGAGCAAGGCGTGCGAGTGCTAAACTATCTTGACGACTGGCTTATCTTGGCACACTCGCGAGATGTGTTGTGCACGCACAGGGACCTTGTGCTTCGGCACCTAGACCGTCTAGGCCTCCGGGTCAACCAGGAGAAGAGCAAGCTCTCCCCCGCGCAGAGCACCTCTTACCTCGGTATGGAACTAGACTCTGTCCGTATGTCAGCACGTCTCACCAACGAGCGTGCACAGTCAGTGCTGCGTTGTCTGAGGTTGATCAGTCAGAATCCCTCGACGCCGCTGAAGAATTTTCAGAGGCTCCTGGGGCACATGCCGTCCTCGACGGGGGTAAACCCTCTCGGGTTGATGCACATGCGGCCGCTTCAGCACTGGCTACAGAGTCGGGTTCCCTGGACGGCGTGGCACGCCGGCACCAGGCGGATTACGGTGACGCCTCAGTGCCTTCGCACTGTCTTACCCTGGTCAGACTTGACCTTTTCTCCGAGCGGGGGTCCCGACAGACGCCTCCCTGCAAGGGTGGGGTGCGGTGTGCAAGTGGGCACGCAGTATCGGGTCGGTGGACAGGTCCCCGACTGCGTTGGCATATCAACTGCCTAGAGTTCTTGGCAGTCCTTCTGGCACTGAGGAGGCTCCAGCCCCTCGTGCAGGACAAACACGTGCTAGTCCGGTTGGACAGCACGACTGCCGTAGCGTACATCAATCGCAAGGCGGCATACGCTCACCGCAGTTATCACAACTCGCCCGACGCCTCCTCCTTGGGAGTCAGCAGGTGAATCCCTGCGGGCCACGTTTCTTCTGGGCAACCTGAACCAGACAGCCGATGCGCTCTCTCGACAGTGTACTCCCCACGGAGAGTGGCGACTCCATCCCCGTGCAGCCCGGCTCATGTGGGAAGCGGTTCGGCAGGCACAGGTGGACCTGTTGCCTCCCCGGACTCCACCCATTACCCGCTATGGTATTCCCAGACCGAGGGTCCCCTCGGCACGGATGCCCTAGCACACAGCTGGCCGCGGGACAAGCGGAAGTACGCCTTCCCCCCAGTGAGCCTCCTTGCACAGGTCCTGTGCAAGGTCAGAGAAAGGGGCATCAGGTTCTGGTGAGTGGTGCCATACTGGCCCAACCAGACCTGGCTCTCGGATCTGGTAGATCTGACGACAGCCCCCCCTGGCCCATTCCCCTGACGAAGGACCTTCCGTTGCAGGGGAAGGGCACGTTGTGGCACCCCAACGCAGGCCTCTGGAACCTCCATGCCTGGCCCCTGGACGGGACGAGGGCTTGCCCGTTAGCGGTCCGGGAGACTGTCTTACAGGCTAGAGCCCCGCCTCTAGGCGGTCATACGCTTATAAGTGGCGCCAATTGTCCTGGTGTTCTCCCTGGGAGGAGAACCCGCGGAGTTGCCTGATCGGATCAGTGCTGACCCGCAGGTAAGTATCCCCGTCAGCACAACCTGGTCACCAGGTTCCTCAGGAGCGCGAGAGGGGTGTGTCCACCCTGGCCGCGCTCCGTACCCTCTTGGGACCCTAATGTGGTCCTACAGGGCCTTGGTACGGCCCTGGTGAGCCCCTAAGTATTGCCAATCTTCCTCAGTCGGATGAAAGATGCACTCTTTGTGGCGCTCACCTCCATCAAGAGGGTGGGGGACCTACAGGCATTCTCTGTGTCCCAAAGGTGCCTGGAACTCGGGATCGGTAATTCTCACGTGGTCCTGAGATCCTATCCCGACGACGTGCCCAAGCTTCCCACTACTCCCTTCCGGGACCAGGTGGTGAACCTGCAGGCGCTCCCCTCCGGAGAGGAAGACCCAACCTTTCTATGTGTTGTGTCCAGTACGCGCGCTGCGCCTCGGTCTGGACCGCACACAGAGCCTCAGAAGCTCTGAGCAGCTCTTTGTCTGTTCTGGGAGACGGCACCCGGGGGGGGCTGTCTCCAAACAGAAGTGGCGCACTGGGTACCAATCCCAGGATCGCCGTGCCCGCTGGCAGTGAGAGCCCACTCCACTCGTGGGCACTGGCACAGGGCGCCTCTCTGGCAGACATTTGTAGAACTGCGGGTTGGGCTACGCCCAGTACCTTCACGAGATTTTACAATCTCCACGTGGAACCAGTTGCAGCACATCCCTTAAACGCCGCCAACGTTTAGGGTGGGCTCCTGGTTTGGGCGTACGCCTGCGAAAGCGCCTTCTCCCCTCACCAGGTGAGACTAGTGCGCTATTGTAGCCTACCTACTTTCCCCTCTCGGGCGAAGTATAGGCATTCCATCCATCACTAAGCATTGCACTTGGTAACAGACTGGGCGGAGCCGTCTGTTAGAACCAGGTCCGTTACAGGTAGAGTCATCCCTGCTCAGGCAGACCCCTGTATTAGGACTAGTGCCCCATACGTAGTGACTCCCCTTTGGGTCGTCCCGTGTGTTGAATTCCTCACTCAGGATTTCCCGATTGGTGAATCTGTGACCTCCCCGCCGGTGGTAATCCCACCTGGATTGTCCCCCTATTCGGGCTAACACCGTTCCGCATGTTGTTCTCCCCGCCGGGGAGACCATGTCATGTCTCCACATGTACCTCCCCTCCGGGTAGGATGTGGCCTCCGTAGCACACTCTTCTAAAAGGAGAGCAATGTTTCCCCAGTGTTCGGCTCCTGACAGCTCCTCGCTACTAGAGGCGTACGCCACTGTCCGTGAGGCCGTCAGTAGAGGCTTCTTGGTATGACCAATACTATATGACTGGAAGATTACGTCTCGCGGTAGCACTCTGGGACTCGCTAGCCCAGTCAGGGTCGCTCCGCTAGAGGTCGTGATATCGGTGCAAGCGCTGTGGCGTTTAAGATTGATCCCCAGTCAGTCTCTCACAACGTCGAGAGACCGACTGAAGGGGAACGTCTCGGTTACGTCTGTAACCTCGGTTCCCTGATGGAGGGAACGAGACGTTGTGACTTCATGCCACAACGCTGCACCGAATCACTGCAGTGAACGGGAGTGCCCTCTCAGGTTCCTCAGTACAAAGGGTGAGTGAATGACCGCCGCCATCTTCCTTTATACCCGTATGCACGGGGCGGAGACTGGCGTGCGCGTGCCATTCGCCAAGCCCATTGGCGTTTTATTAATTAATTATCTCGGAGAAGGTAGGTTCTCAAGATCAAACCCCAGTCAGTCTCTCACAACGTCTCGTTCCCTCCATCAGGGAACCGAGGTTACAGACGTAACCGAGACGATTTCTTACCAGAGATTTAGGAACCCCTCTTTTATATAGCCTGTAAAACTGTTTTTCATGATTTACACGACCAAAGGCTTTGGAAGCATTAATAAAACACATAACTATTATAGAATTATGGCTGTCATGCTAAATTAAAATCTCTTTTAAAGCAAAAATAGAAATATCTGTGCCATGTTTTGGCTTAAAACCAAACTGGTTATCAGTAGTCAGAATAAACGGTTTTAACTTATTAAATAATGTCCTCTCAAAAACCTTGGATAAAGTACTGGCCAAGGCAATAGGCCGGTAATTATCCATGCTGTTTATCTTACCAGCTTTGTCTTTAATACCACCAACATAATAGACAAAATAGCATCAGGCAAAATACCATGGACTAAAAACCCAGTAAAACAAATGGCAAGCAAATGACATAGTCTTCTACTTGCAAGTGTTAAATGCTCAGCAGATCGATTTTTAAATATAATTTTATCTTAAGAAGTCACACAATGCTAATGTAACCGAGCGATTATGTAGGTTTCGCCTGACACTTGTGGTGCATAAAATAAAAAAACGGATGCTTTCTTCTGGTACATAACTCTTCGCCTTTATTAAGAGATCGCACATGTAATAACACCGCACTTCGCATGCCCACTCCCCAACTACAGCGAGCCCCGAGGGGAAAACGGTATTGCACACACACACTTACTACAATGCGATTGGACTCAGTATTCCAAAATAAGAACACTCAAATAAAATCTTTTACACTAATCTCACAGTATAAATACAACATAATGCCGAAGACAGTATGCAAATACAAACATGGCATATTATCAAAAGAAAAGACATACCTGTGGTAGAATGGAGATGCGGAAAGACTGGTTTCTGTTTTCACTCATCAGGTAGAGGGAGATCACTGGGAAGATGTGCCAGGGTGTGGTGCCAGACTGCCAACATACCAGCTGCTCACCCAGCCAAAAACCTGAGGGAAACTGTTCGGTCTGCAATGAAGGTGGACAGAGTTGAGCATAGAGCCTACTCACACCATGCCAGAGGTTCCCAAAAAAATTGGTCCTGGAGGTCCAGTGTCTGGCAGAGTTTAGCTCCAACCTATCTCAACAAACATTTTTACAAGTTTCTACTATGCCTAGTATGACCTTGATTAGCTGGTTTAGGTGTGTTTGATCGGGGTTCAAGCTAAACTCTGCAGGACACCAAGCTTAGGGACCCCTGCACAATGCAAATTAAACCTTTCACAGGTAAATTAGACACCTAAAGAATCTAGTGGTACTTTGATATCATTGTATATCATAATTGGATCAGTCTGAACAGCAAGTACATGAAGTTATGCACACCCAGTAAGCCGCAAACTTAAAGAAGCAATGTGGAGATTTAAGCGGCGTCTAGTGCTAGAGGAGAAGCATTTTTTCTGCTAGCTGTAGCTGTAGTTAAGACTAGAAACTGTTTGTTAGAAAGGATCATTGAACTTCCTACACAAGACCTTAAGGTCAGGTGATGTTTTGTTAAGTGGCAGTTTGGCCCCTAGCCACCTAGCTTGAGTTTCACATAGCACTTTTAGACGCTTTGAAGCCTTGAGCTGTTAACTGACTATGTGGGATCAACTGTGAAGCAATCACTGACCCAGTAGGCAATTAGGGAGCCTCTATATAAGTAACACTAACTTCTGAAGTGGAAGTCGCAGCCCTCGTGTGAAGAACAACAAGGTAAAGACCTGTGACCCCACCGAACAGCGACACCGGCAGGACACTGTACGCCACGCTGTTTTGCCCTGCTATCATTTCTCTCCTACCTCCCTTCTGCCCATTTTCCTACTAACACGGTTTCAGTACATTATGACCACCATGTTGTGGACGTTTGGCTATTTAGAGTAGAGGTCTTCTCGGGTCCAAAGATCTTTACCCGACCTGAAATGACCCGAATCACTTTTTACTAGGGATGAGCGAGTACAGCATTATCTGTATCTGTATCTGTTAACCATATGAATTATCTGTATCCGTATCTGTACTCGGACTGGGCGGGGCCTAACCTGGAAGTGGTCGGGTTGTCTTGAAAGGGGCGGGGCTTTAACCAGTATGTTATTTTTAATCATGCAATTGCTAGCAGACGTTAAAAAAAAATTTGATGACCAGCGGAGGGAGGGAGAGAGAGAGTGTGTGTAGCTAATTAATTTGAAATATTATAGTTTTATACGTGAAGTCAAAAAACTGGCTAGAGTCAGCAGACGGTTAAAAAAAGAAAAAAAAATCTCAGACAGGCAGAGACGCAACGCTAGTCGCGTTCTACCAAGCACCACGTCTGAACAAACCCCACGTTTACCAGAACTCTACTGGTTAATAAGTACTGCAAAAAAAACAAAATAAAAAACAACCCTGAAGCTGAAGAAACCCTAAACGTTAACGGAAAAGACCCGCGAACCTGAGTGACTGAGGGAGAGACAGAGAGAGAAAGAGAGCTGTTCTCTTCTCAGCGTGTGTGAGTGAGTGAGCAGAGCGGGACACAGCAAATCTGTATGTGTAAGGGAGGGGCGCTGTGACTAGCCTATCACAGAACGCAGACACATTCAGCTACCCAATGAGGATTTTTATTCCATCCGAGCACAGATATTGACTCGTATTACTCGTATAATACTTGTACTCGGCAAATATGCTTTATCCGTACCGGATACTCTACTTTTTACCCGAACCCGAGACAGACCCGATAACGTTTTTTTTTAAAGCCCCGACCCGAGACAGACCCGATAACGTTAGACCCGAGTCCGACCCATCGTATATATTTTAGGTATGATGACATGGCAACCACTCGCACGAACATTCTGTCTCAACAATGTGTTCCAAACCGCGTAGTACTGAAATGTGCGCGTCTTTTAATATCTACTTCTGGTCGCCTGCTGGAAGTATGTTTTTCCTGAATACGATGGTAACTACATCGAGTGCAAACCCCTGCAGCGTTGGAAACTTCGGGATTTCAATTCTAAGGTGATTTCAGATCACCGCGACTTTAGGAAGATTTGCTTGGCTTTCAACAGATCGGCTGAGGGCTGGAGGAGAGTTGGTAACTACACGCACACACACAAGCGATGCGCTGTTATTGTACAGGATAGTTCGGGTCTTCCTTGGGTCAATTAAGCAAAACAATTTTTTACTTTATATAACCCGAGACCCGAAGACACTAATAATATACCCGACCGTGTCCGAAGCTCCCGTGAATCTTTTAGACCCGAACCCGCTCGGGTCTCGGGCCGGACCTCGGGTTTTCGGATCTAAGTGGACCCGTGAAGACCTCTAATTTAGAGCCACTGTACAAGCAAGCACCAAAATTCAACAAGGCGTCTGAGCTAATTCACTTCGTCGTGCAGAACAACAAAAAGCATACAAAGACGTTGAATGAGTGTGGCAAATGATTGCCGAACATCTTGAAAAACAAGACAGTATGTATTGATTTCAAAACAAAAGATGTACGATAAATTGTACAGTACTGTGCTCAAGATAGGTAAACAATAGCTTGTTGGTAATGTCATTCATCCATTCGACAGCACTAATTTATTAATTCAGTAGATAGCATTCGTGGAGTTTTAATACAATCCATGCAACCCTGATCACATAAATGACTGCTTGCATGTAATCATTTGCCTTGTTTTGTGTAATGTTACTTGAAGCAGTGAAGTCAAGTCAAGTCAGCTTTATTTATATAGCGCTTTTTACAATTTTCATTGTTACAAAGCAGCTGTAAAAGAAAACATTGACTATAAGTAAAACATAAAAGGTTATGGAAGTCAAAACACAGGTCAAATATCAGACACACAATACATTCCTATATGCAGTGTTAATTAAATAAGACTATCAAATTCTAGCAATGAAGAAAACGTGGCGTAACCTGCGGGACACATACATCCACTACAGGAAGAGGGACAGGGCAGAAGTGTACAGGGGGCCGGCAAAAAAAAGAAGGGGACATATGGACCTTCCTTCAAAATTCCTTGGCAAGTAGAAGGTAATGTTAGCCAATAGAAATGCACCATAGAAAGACGACTCTTGCAGAGTGCAAGAGTTAGCTTACTTTCAACAGGTCAGATGGTAATATCCAAGTGGATAGTGGCTGAGGAGGAGGAGAATGGAATAGGGAAAGATGAGATAATGCAGATAGAGAAGGAGAGCGACAGTGTAGAGATGGATGCAGTGGGCAATGGCAGCACAACTCCTTTAGGTAGCTCTGGTGCCAATCGCAAAAAGACACAGGCAGAGAGTGAGGACAGCCTAGCATGGTACTGTCAATGGAGAGAAGCTAGGAATGAAAGCAGAGATAAATAGAGAGAGGCAGAGTGATAGTAGCGTCAGGCCTTGCAGGACCTGCAAAATGAAGAGGTTTCCATTTTTCTCTCCAGCTTGGCGCCCTGCATGAGGAGACTTTGCCCAGATAGTCCCCTAACTGTCCTATCTAAAAATCTAAATGTTTCCTTTGGATGGGTTTATTATCTGCAGGTTTCCCAGGGTCCAAACTTCTCTTTGATTATATTGTTTTGATGTTATTATAACCAATGCATTATTCCAGTTTAACGTAGTGCTTGTAACCTAAAAGTTCTTGAACCCCCCGATGACCTAAGTAGGGATAAAAAATAAAAAAAATGTACATGTACATTGTAATTTTCCTACTATGGCAGTCATTGGGGTCCAAGAACTATTTGGTTACAAACATTCTTCCAAATAACTTCCTCTGTCTTCACAGATTTGGAACAACTCGAGGGTGAGTTAAATGATGAAAAAATGTTCCACAGTTTGGTGCAAGTGTGTGCATACGCGAGTGTGTGGCTTCATTATCGATAGGAAAGCATCAAACAGTATCGCTAGCAAAGCATCAAACTGAGCAACTGATATCTAAACTGAGATCTAAATTAACTGACAGTGAATTTTTAAATGCTCAGGATAATCCGGCAAGTCCTTGATAAGGAGGTGGATCTCTTTTTCTTCGTTACACAACCTCAAGATTGAATGGACCCAATATTTCCTCTTTATTTTTCTCTTTTTAAAAAGAGAGAGGACAACAAAATTGTCATCACTGCTTGAATACTTGTATACTGAGAAACTTCTTAGAAGAGCTTGACACTCTGCGGTCTTCTATCCCTGAAGACGGCACTCCAATGGCAATGCTAGGTGACTTTGACATCCACATAGACAAACCACAAGCAGCCAACCTCTTAGCTCTCCACTTATAAATGGAGACCATCAGCAGTCTACTTCTCTGCACAACACATCCCAGATCTTTTTCTCACCCCTTGCTATCCTCGACTCCCTTCTTTCTCCCCTCTCATGGAGACTGATGTTTCCAAAATTCTAATTTTGTCCTACCACCTGTCCCCTCGACCCGATCACTTCCCTACTTCTACAAGCTATCTCTCATTCATTACTTCCTCAACTCACACACATTATAAACACCTATATCACCACCACAGGCAAGGGCTAAGTACTTAACCTCTCTGCTGCATTTGACCACCAGATCTTGCTGTCCACTCTCTCCACAGGGGGCATCTCTGGAACTGCACTCAACTGTTTCGTATGTTGCAGGCAGATCTGTGATTGCCCATATCTCTGGACATCTCTTCTTGAAAGAGCATCACGTCCTACTCAACCCATCAAGTGAACACCTCTTCACCATTCAGCTCGGATCCTTAGCTATAACACCCACCAATTCTGCGAGGAACCTGGGGGTTCTGCTGACGATCAGCTTAAATTCACCTCTCACATCGTAGCACCCACTCGAACATGCAGGTATGTGCTATGGAAAATCAGACCTTTCCTCTCTGAGCATGCCTCTCAGCTGCTAGTCCACACTCTGGTCATTTCAAGACTGGACTACTGCAATTCTCTCCTCCAACCAATGCAGGCAAGATCCTGCAAATGATCCAGAATGCAGTAGCATGTCTGGTTTTCAATCAGCCAAAAAATAACTCATGTAACACCCCTCCTGATTTCACTTCATTGGCTGCCAGTTGCCGCCCGCATCAAGTTCAAATCACTGACACTGGCAATCAGAATGTTAAAAGCAAATACGCCCCTTTACTTTAAGTCACTGCTCAAGCGTCTGGCATATGAATAAATGTCATAAAATAAATATGTTATTTGATGTAATAAATAACATATTTATGAAACCTGCTCTTTAGAGCAGTTTTTCCGTTTAGGGCTACTGTAGAAACAACATGACGAATTAAATGTATGTAAAAACAAAAATGCACGTGACAGTGTGCTATACAAACTGACCGAGGAGGCAGCTTCAATGGCCTTCACAGCAGACTGGAACACCTTACGTGGGAGACGCAGGTTTGTAGTGCCGCTGTCCACAATACTTTTATCATAGTTATACTGAGAGAGAGAGAGAGAGAGAGAGAGAGAGAGAGAGAGAGAGAGAGAGAGAGAGAGAGAGAGAGAGAGAGAGAGAGAGAGAGAGAGAGAGAGAGAGAGAGAGAGAGAGAGAGAGAGAGAGAGAGAGAGAGAGAGAGAGAGAGAGAGAGAGAGAGAGAGAGAGAGAGAGAGAGAGAGAGAGAGAGAGAGAGAGAGAGAGAGAGAGAAGAAAGAAAGATAATATTTTATGTTAGAAATGCCTCGTATGCTTTGAGAACAAGCAGATTTGTCCTACATCGCTGTGCTAGTTTAATATCTGTGACTCTATGCTTTTCTCTGACATAAAATCAATTAGACTCCAGTCAGTTTTTTTATTAAAAAAAAGTTAATTACTTGGATAATCTGTCTTTGCCTTACATCCGGGTCATTAATGACCATCTGACTTTACAATGATCCCTTTGTATTTAAACAGGTAAACTTAAATAGTATTGACCGTAAATACGACTGGCATCGTATGTATTCTTATTTGATAATCTTCTGCATTCATATTTAATCATCAAAGGTAAAGGCAGAGTACAATATTAGGAAGAATGAATGCTGAAAATAATGAAAATCGGGCATACCTCTTTGCAGTCCATATTGAGGTCCTGTCCGTTAACTTCAATGCGCACTATGATGACCTCATAATACCATTCCCGCCTGATTGGTGTGTACCACAGCTCACCAACATATAAGGATGGATCTATTCCCCCAATGATCTATGAGGAATAAATACATCTGAATGAAAAACACTGGAAAAAGTGTAATGTCGTTTTCAAATCTGTTGTTTCTTGTGTATATGAAGAGATAGTTTACCCAATACTTAAACTGCTGTCATCATTTTCACTGCAATTTTCATTTACATTTGCATTTGGCAGATGCTTTTATCCAAAGCAACTTACATTGCATTATCCTATACATGTTAACGCAATGCTCTTAGGTCCGCACCGCAAAGGTCCCCACCGATTCTTTATAGTTGGAATTGCACGGAAATTGTTGATGCTTGTGTGATGGTGTCCCCTGATTTCTAAAGCTAAAATTTTGCTCCATAGAGTCATACGATATGACTGTTATCGTGTGGACCACAACGGTAGGACAATAACATAATCTTTAGGGGTGTGACAAGATCTCATGGCACAAGATCTCGCGAGGATGCCAAGTACCCCAGGAGCCTCTGAAATAGTTTCAGGGGGACCGCTGGCTGCCACTTGAAAAGGTTCAACCAGTTCACTGACTGCACTGACTGTGCACGCTCGGTGGTAAGACGTGCTGTCATAGAGAAAAAAGACACCCTGCACAGGGGAGAGCTTGCTCTTTACCTGGTTGATCTGTAGGCCCAAACGGTCTAGGTGCCCAAAGCACCAGGTCCCTGTG
Organism: Barbatula barbatula; assembly: GCF_947034865.1. Lineage (NCBI taxonomy): Eukaryota > Metazoa > Chordata > Actinopteri > Cypriniformes > Nemacheilidae > Barbatula > Barbatula barbatula. The sequence goes on along the minus strand of NC_136782.1, from coordinate 1,940,746 downwards.
TATACACAACAGATGTGCCACTCAAGATGAGCCAGTCGTCTAGATAGTTGAGTATGCTCACACCCTGCTCCCTGGGGGGAACTAGGGCAGCTTCCACTACCTTCGTGAAGACCAATGGAGACAGGGACAGACCGAAGGGAAGTGTCATGATTCCGCTATCATGTCATACTACATACTACCGAGTCATGGCATAGCCTTAGGTTTTGTATGAGGAAGACATGGCATTGTTTTTTATATTGACCTTCCATGTGCTTTCTCGTGTCTCGTCAGTGTTTCCCGCCCTTTTGTCTCGTTAGCTTTCCCATTAGTGTTTCATTACATACACCTGCCCCTTGTTAATTATCCTGTGTTTGTTCCCCTTTAAAACATCCTTGTGTTCATTTTCCTGTGCTTGTTCATTGTACGTAGTATGCTGTATGCCTTTGTATGTCTTGCCTCATGCGCTACCTAACTTGTTTCTTGGATAATCATGCTTTGTGTCTTGAAATATTGTTACCTTGTGTTTGGTGAGTTAGTCTAGTCTCGTCTTAGTTTTTTTTGCTCAGTCTAGTTAGTCCGCGTCCTTTTGTCATTATTAGTTATCTAGTCTTGTTATACTCCCTCGTGGGTTTTTGTTTGTGTTTATTGTCCAAACTTATTGTTAACCCCTTCATCCCTGTGTCTGCCTGCACTTGGGTTCTTCCAACACCATCCCTGACAGGAAGGACCTTGTACTGATATGCCTGTCCTTCGAAAGTGAACCGCAGGAACGGTTGATGACTAGGGAGTATCGAAACATGAAAGTTAGTGTCCAGGTTGATTACCATGAACCAGTGATGCACTTCTGCATTAGCATCCTGAATGGCAGCTTTTGTACTTGCCTGTTCAAGTTATGCAGAATGGGTCGCAACCTGCCGCTTTTATTGGGGACAATGAAGTACTGGCTGTAAAACCTGCAGAACATCTTGGCTAGAGGGACATGGCACACTGGAGAAATATGCTCTTTTAGACACTTCTGGTTACTGCCGAGACGCCCAGGGGAAGTCACTGACAAGAAGGGACAATCCGCTGCACCACGTCATAGAATTCCAGTAATATTTGTAGCAGGAGTCTTCAGCATCAGATGCGAGGGTGAACACCACAAAAGGTAATGCAGCATGCCATCTTCCTTTATACCCGGATATCCCGGGCGGAGTCCAGTATGCAAATTTAATTCGCCCATTTAATTGGACTTTTCAAGTCAGTCAGAGATGATAGGTTCTCAGTCAAAGCCCATTCTATCGACACAATGTTGAGAGATCGACAGAAAGGCGGCCCAGTTGACACAGTTACATTGTGAAGATATATCTGGACGGGACCATATTCGTTACAGCGCTGTATCAAATAGCGTTCCAGCAACATAATTTGTGATTCCCATATTCGTCATACCAATATAACACTGGATGTTAATGGAACATGGGGATTACGTCCTCAGAAGCACCTGGACTGGACCATATTGGGTGTACCAAATAATGTTTCACAAGAAACAAATGAATACGTTTTTAACACTGCTAAACAGAGAACGCTAGAGCTGGAGAGGAGCACGGACATATCAGAAGTGCACACTAAATAAAAAGAAACACAATTTTAATCGTGAATTTTCAGCTGAGAAAAGTAATTTTGTCTTCACATTATAACATATTTTACTATGATCTAACATAATAAATAAAAAATGACCAGATACAGTACATTTGAAAAATGTCATGGTATACAGTTCTCCAGATAACCTGGACACTGGAACACCATGTCACTACAATGTTCCCTGTGGGATCAATTCACAACTTTTTTTTATTTTTTATTTATTTTTTATTTTATTTATTATTATTTATTTTTTGTAAAGCGACTTTGAGTTCTTGAAAAGCGCTATATAAATTCAATTTATTATTATTATTATTAACTTTATTTGAGGACATGGCCGCAACAAAAATTGTGATCATGTCCTGAGGACGTCTTGGTTATGTCATGCTGACCAAATGATTACTAAATATTTAGGAGCAGGGGAAGATTCTAAATGAACCCAAGCTCAATGAGTTTCTCACCATACTGCCCCCTACAGTAGAACTGCCTGCACTGTAGTTCTGGGTGAATCCTGCTCCACAGAGCTGCAGTGAAAACACATCTGGAACGCTGGTCTGTCTCAGCAGAGAGTCAAAGAATGGCTCCAACATCTCATCCGGCTGAAGGAGAGAGAGTTTTAAGAAATTGTAAATATTTAAATACAGAATATATTTTTGAAATAACATCTGGGGTGTAAAGAAAGACATGAATGACATGAGATAATTATCATACACGGCTCAGAAACACAGTGTGGACAAACCCTTGCAATCTCCGCATAGGCAAGCCCTAGTATTCCCTCCCAGTTGGATCCATTGATGAAGAAGCGGTCAGACTGGGTAATGGCAGCTATGTTTACCCTCAGTGAAACATTGGGCCCATGAGGAATTGACACCAAATCTGTACCCAGTTCCCCTTCCCAGCGGCCCTGTGTGTATGGGACATACACACTGCGGCCCAGGTCTCTGTATGACGTAGAACTGCAACCGAAGAAAAAAAGCACTCTTTAATAGGAGTACATGAATGTTTCTCTAAATCAAAATGAAATGAAAAATATATTCTAGGCATTTTTAGACAATTGAGCATTTTGTGTGATGAGGATTGTTTTTGTAGTTCCAGAACAATTTGGCAGAAGTACCCTTGTTTTTGTTGTGCTTGCAGTAATGTTTTGTTTTTATGCACAAGCATTTCAAATGCGACGATGATCAGCTACAATGGATAATTCCTTAGCGAAAAGTAAACCATATTATAATAAAAGTTTAAAATGTATTTTGCCTTTTTTATTATTATGCGTATAACCACATTATAACCGTATGAAAAGGGTGCATGATACACCTGTAATCGCAGAGAGGTATCTGAAGTTATAACAGTATAAATATGTAGGACATCTTTCACTATTTGACTGTTACGACCATGGACAGGCAAATGGAAGCAAATGGCTTTACTCTTAAACCTGTGCATGATCGTTGACCTATGCACATTCTCAAGAAGAAAATACAATTATAACATTTCAGTAAAAACACAGTTCTTGAAGTTGGACATTATATAAAACCTGCATAATATATTTGCATGTGATTAGTTAATTATTTATGATTACTCACAGTGAGCGATGGTAGTATCTGTGTAGAAATGGGTGAGCGGCAGCACCCACTGCAAAATTACTGCTGCCTGTATCCACCAAGATGTTCAGCTGAAACAGAGAGTGAATATATTGTACTTTCACATTTATCTTTGAGATTAAACAATGAATATTTATTTTTTACTAGGGCTGGTAATTTAATGCAGCAATTCATTTAAATGAGTTGAGCCCACGAAGCTATACATACCATTTGTAATAAGATATTTTTCTGCCATTTATTTCATATATATAAAAATCTCTGGCAGGGATTTTATAACAATGACTGGGATAAGAAAATCTAAAGTGTGGATGCACTTTGAAATGGTAAAAGGTGATCCAAAAAAAGTTAAATGCAAGTTGTGCCAACAGCTCATGTCATACCATTCAACAACAAACATGGCTTTCCACTTAAAACGGGTAAGTTTCTTAAATACGTTTTCCTGTAGCTCTGTGGTAAGAGCATTGTGTGTGTTGGATCCCAGGGGATTGCAGATACCTATGTAAAATGTATAGGATAACGCTATGTAAGTCGCTTTGGATAAAAGCGTCTGCCAAATGCCTAAATGGAATGTAAATGTTTCACTTTTTCATATATAAAGGCGCTTTTAATTTACGAATATTAATATCTTATGTTGTGACTTAAAATATGTTTGTCTTTTTTCTAGATCCACCCACAGTATCAGACTGACGACGGCAGTTCATCTAGTAGTACCGGAAAACTAGTGCCAAAACTAACTCAAAGAAAGCCATTGTCAGAGAAAAGGAAAAGAGAAATCACGGACAAAATTGCAGAGTTTATTGCGCTCGACATGAGGCCAGTAAATGTTGTGGACGGTGAAGGTTTTAAAGAATTAATGCGCACACTTGAGCCAGGATACACAGTTCCCAAAAGAGAGACTGTTATGCATGCGGTGGATGCGGAATACGCGTCCATACGTGCTGAGGTTTACATGTTAATAAACAATTGCAAAGCAGTCAGCGTCACCACAGATATTTGGACCTCACTGCAAATGGAGGCATATCTTACAGTTACAGCCCACTTTATTACTGAAACCTGGCAACTTGAAAATTTTGTGTTAGCAACCAAAAAAATGGAGGAAAGTCATACAGCAGAACATATTTCATAAACACTGAAAGAAGTCATTTCTGATTGGGACATTCCAGGTACTAAGATCGTTTCTGTTGTCCATGAAAATGCAACGAATATGGTTGCATGCACCAATCAACTGGCCCAAGACCCATCGTGGGGAACTGTACAGGGAGTCCGTTGTGCGGGGCATACACTTCAATTGTGCATTAACAGAGCATTAAAGAAAGATCCCGTGTGTCGCACTGTTGCTTCTGCAAGGCGCCTTGTTTCCCACTTCAAAAAAAGCGCAAAGGCCACCACAGCACTTGCAGAAAAACAAAGAGAACTGAATGTTGCAGAGCATGTTCCTAAAACCTTCAAGATAACCCTGACTGAGGAGATTAACAGACGATGGGAGCTTAAAGGTCGTCTTTTGTAGAGCAGCTAGGCTGCAATTCTTGACCCACATTTTAAGAAAGACCAAGTGATGTCTATGCTGTTGTCCAGTGACGAAGAGGAGCAACAGCCAGGGGACAGTGAGATGAGGGCTTATTTAAAGGACACTACAAAAAGCAGTACAGGACCACTGGAATGGTGGCAAAAGAACGAGGAGAGATACCCAAAGCTGTCCAGGGCCGCAAAGAGATTCCACACCATCAGAAAGAATTTTCTCCAAGGCTGGATTTATTATCAGTAAAACCAGGAGCGCACTGCTGCCGGCCAACGTTAACAAGTTGGTTTTCCTCGCACACAATTTGAAAAGACTCAAACGCACACAAGCAGAGTGAAAGAATGGATTTTTTTCGATCGGGTAGGGTACAAGTGTTTTCAAACATTTTAGCCATTTCTATTTTTATTTTCTGTTAACATGTTTAGCTAAAAAAACTGTCAGTTTAGCGTTTATTGTTGTTGCGGCAGTTAAAAAGAGAAAGTTCACAATTCTGGCTAAACTTTCGTTGTTTTAATAACTTATTTGTTTTAATTTTATTTATTGATCACTTGGGGTTACCTAATTTAACTGTGTGTAACTTGTGTTTTTTTATATATGTTCCCCTGCACTTTGGCATTTTGCACACATTTATTATGCTTCTTGTGACTTGATTCTGATTTCATTTTTATTAATTTCTTTATTATTAGAAATGTATATTCTGTTCTAATTTAATTCTGTAAATTAATGTTTTTTTTGTTTTTCGTTAAGTTGATGTTGCGCTTCACTTTAAGCATGCTGGAACAGGCATTTTTGCCGATTTATTTTTAATTTCGCAAAATGCAAATCCTGTCTGCAGTCAGTGTGTTCTTTTTCTCTTTAGGCAAGTTTTTTTTTTAGGTATTCTAGGTATGTTCTTTTATATATTTGTGTGATGTTCTGTAATTTTGGTCGCTTTTTTAAAAATTGTTGCTGTGTGTAGTGTGTAAAATAAAATAAAAATAGTTTCACCCTCCTGCTGACTACCTAGTGCCATGCCCCTCCCAACCAATTCAAACGCACACATATATGATTCGACTATCAGTCGACTATAGAAAGATTAGACAATTAGTCGGGGACACCCCTACACATTAGACAATTAGACAACTTTCCAGTACTGGGAACTTAAAATCATAATATACCAAAACAATTTGCAATAATACCATAACATGCAAATAGAATGTACGTACATTGTTAAAGTTAAAACTACAAGTTAAAGCAACACTTAGTAGTTTTTCAACCTTACAATAAAGTCTCTAACATTATTTCAGTGGTAGAACAACTCTATACTCGATGAATTCTACTGCCGCTGCTACCTGAGCGGTCTACCTGAGCAGCCTACAACCAAACTCTGTAAGTTTTGTGTTTGGGTCGGTACACACAGCCCCGCCCATCCCTGCCTGCGTAAGAGTGCCACATGGTTTCCAAATTACGTTTCTTCATTCACCGGTTTCATCAGCTTTGTAAATAAATTAATGTGTATTGTGCTGCCCACAGGGATAGCTTTAACAGCGACATCAACCACATTGGGGAACACATGAGCAAAAGTTCTATAGTGTTGCTTTAAATGCAAGATGTTTATTTTTATGGAGAATAAACCCTAAGAAGCAAAATCACCAGTCTCCCAGTGAGTAAGCCAGGGACGACAGTGGACAGGAACTTAAACTTAGCAAAAAATGTATATAAAATATGTATGAGAGAAACAACCTTGGGAGAGACCAGACTCAGCTAACACCACCAAATCTCAATCCCTGTGTCTCAGTCAGCTACCCAGTTTGCTAAGTCGTGGATAAGTATGTCATGTACACAGGTTCGGGCACTGGTAAAGACCATAGCTCACTTATTTTCCTGTGACATGACAACTTAAGCCCTTACATATCAGTGAATAAATGTAGTCGAATATTACATTTAAATGTGAAGTAGATTGTCTTATCTAAAAGAGTTTGTCTATAAAGATATATAAGATGCATATAAGATATTCACTGAAGTTAAACCATAAAATCCTTATAGTAACTCTGGAGTAATAACTAAAGTGATGAATTGCTCCTGAATATTCTTTCTGTTATCTATGCAGGCATATTTCTGTTTGTTCTGTATTTGTGAAAGGGTATTTAAGTATGACATAAATTATTGATAAGCCTGTACGCCACCAGCGACTGACTGCCTGTCTTAGTATTACACTCACTGACTGAGCAAAATGTGATACCTACATACAGAGAGAGAGATAGGTGGCAGCAATTGAGTTGCAAGGGGGGTATTTAAGGGGGGTATTTTGGGGGCTTCAGCCACTTATGGTTTGCCAAAAGACCCTGGGGTCTCATTTAAAAATGTTACGTATGCACAAACCTGTGCTGTTAACATGCGTACGGCACTTTGTATGCAAAGGTTGTGATCTATTAAAAACAAACTTGGTGGAGATTATGTGCACCTGTAAGCAAACTAGAGCTGCAACTAACGATTATTTTAATAATCGATTAATCTGTCGATTATTTGTTCGATTAATCGATGAATCGGATACAAATTTTTAAAAGCATTCATTTTCAACCCTTTATTGAAAAATAGAACTGACATTGCAAAACATATTTCAAAAGCTTTATTATTACTTATTATATTATTATTACAGCTTGCTGTGGTTTACATGATGCATTTCCCATCAAGAAGCCCCTCATGGTTTGCTGTTTTTTTCGGGTCTCTCTGATGGTCTTTCCTCTACCTCCGCTCTGCTTTTTTAATTTATTTTTTCTCCGCTATGCTGCGCGGCGCGATCAACTTTTTTTAGTCCTGTGACACACTAGATGCGTGGCGTGAGCGTCTCAGAAGCCTGGCGTGACCGTTTTTAAATCGGCTCCCATGTTAACAGGTTAGAGCTTGCACACTGCCTGCGTGAGACGAGCCGCACGGAAAACGCGTGCATACTAGGAATTGAATCGACGCCTATTTTTCACGAGACACGCAAGCGTGTTGGAAGCGTTTCCAGGCAAAATAGAATAGGAAAAGATGTTTATATGTAATTTTGTACACGAATACATATTAATGAATGCCATTTTGATGTTTGAAAGCTAATCATCATTTATTTGATCGTATTTTCAAATTGAATTTCATTAAACCAACATCTACACGTTACGGGGTTTACATGTCCACTGTAGAAAACATCAGGACTTAAATCATGTTTATAATGCATTTTTGGAGAAACAACAAGTGAATATTGAAATAAATTATACATTAATATTCCTATTAAGTATGAGATATTATTACTAAAATGTTGCAAATGAATACTCCAATTAACTACTTTTTTCCATAAAATCTTCCTCCAAGAAAATGCTTAGGCTATATCCAATGAAAAGATACATTGCATTGAATGGGAATATTAATTTATGTCCATCTTAAACACATATTGCATAAAGTAAACACGTGCATCAATTGATTACGTTACATCTTTAATAACATATCTGAGAATCATCTTAATACGAATTGTGGTTCGTATTAAACCCCAAAATGTATTGGTGACTGAATTATTTTTGTTTTTTATGCTCTTAACAATGTGATTAAAAATGGAAAAAAATATGACACACTACAATAACAACGTAGTCTAGTGTGTCATCTGAGTGACGGTCCAACATCAGGTAATAAAGCTACAAAACATTTGGAAATGTTATTTAAATAAACAGACAGCCTACTTACTCATTTTTCGGATTTTGGAAGGTGTAGGTTATGTGAAAAAAGTTTAAACTTGTCGTGAATACAAGACCCTTGTCTGTCGGCGGCCTCCCTCTATGTCACCTATAGCAGCAGCAGCGCGCCAGCGCCGCGTCAGGCACGGTGCATGTGTGCAAAGATACAGAAAACACGACGCAGCCGCCACAGAGCTGACACGCAACAGAAACGCCACGCTCACGCCACTCAAACATGTGGCGCGCGTTATAGTCGCGCGATACAACGAATCGATAATGAAATTCGTTGCCAACATTTTTAATAATCGATTTTTATCGATTTTATCGATTCGTTGTTGCAGCCCTAAAGCAAACTCTTACAGACCCATGCGTACTCACATTATGCAGTCAAGGGGAATTGGCGAGATTCAGAAAATTCTATCATTATTTCTCTCACTTGAGTTGTTTCAAATCTGTATAATGTATTTGATCTAATGAACCCAGAGAAAGTTATTTGTAATAATGCTAATAACCAGACAGATCTTGCCCCCCATTTACTACCATAGCAGGAAAAAATACAATGGTAGTCAAAAGTGCTCCAGAACTATTTGCTGTCCTACATTCTTCAAAATATCTTATTTTGTGGTAAACAGAAGAAAAATATAGATAAAGTAATTTTCCCTACAATGGGAGTCAATGGGGGAGCAAGATCTACATTTACATTTAGTCATTTAGCAGACGCTTTTATCCAAAGTGATTTACAGATTAGATTACATTAGATTCAACTTTATTGTCATTACACATATACAAGTACAGTGTAACGAAATGTAGTTTAGGTCTAACCAGAAGTGCAGTTAGCAAGTGCAGGATATACAGTTAGAATAAATACAGAATACAATAGTGAGAATATAATACAGTGGGCATGGACTATAAAAATATTTTGCAGTAGGTATGTTCTATGAAAAAAATGACAGAAGGTATATACTATGAACAATATATACAGATGGCTATATACTATGAACATTAATGTACAGGTGGATATGAACAGATAATAATTTAGACTAAAATAGTGCAAGTGACTTAGGTATGCATAAATTATTGACATTGGCTATTAAAGTTGCAGTGCAATAGGTGAGTTAATGCAGTTATTAAAGTTACGGTGGAGTATACGAGTTAATGCATTTAATAGGTTGCAGTCCAGAAGATGAGTTAATGCAGTTTATGGGTTACAGAGCAGTAGATTAGTTAATGCAGTTATTGAAGTTACAGTGCAATAGATGAGTGGATGCAGTTAATAGAGTTACCGTGCAGTAGATTAGTTAATGCAGTTATTGAAGTTACAGTGCAATAGATGAGTGGGTGCAGTTAATAGAATTACAGTGCAGTAGATAGGTTAGTGCAGTTATGGAAGTGGTCCATTAGTGCAAATGAGCATTCAGTTAAATATTCCTGGTGTGCAAGTGAGCAGTATAGAGTGCAAATGATGCTGTGTGTGTGTAAACAGTCCGGTAGAGCAGATACATGAAGTACTGGTGTGTACAGTTCAGTCATGCATGCAGCCCTGTAGCGCAATGTAAACAATGTTATTGCAGCATTGGAGTTAAAGGTAACTGAGGTAGTGGAATCAGTGGGGGGCAGAGTTCAATAATGAAAAAGCTCTGGGAAAAAAAACTGTTTCTTAGTCTGCTGGTTCTTGTCCGGAGGCACCGGAAGCACCTACCGGAAGGCAGGAGAGTAAACAGTCTATGAGCGGGGTGAGAGGAGTCCTTGAGAATGCTGCGAGCTTGTCGCAGACAGCGTTTCTTCTGGATGTCCTCAATGGCAGAAAGTGTAGTCCCTGTGATGCGCTGGACTGTTTTCACCACCCGCTGCAGTGCCTTGTGCTCAGCAACAGAACAGATCCCGTACCAGACTGTGACACAGTTGGTCAGGATGCTCTCTATCGTGCGGCGATAGAAGTTCACCAGGATAGTTGAAGACAGTTGGTTCTTCTTCAGTGTCCTCAGAAAGAAGAGACGCTGGTGAGCCTTCTTGACCAGGCATGAGGTGTTGGTGGTCCAGGACAGGTCCTCCGAAATGTGAACTAGAACTTAAAACTAGAAACACGTTCAACAGCCATCCCATTAATGTGCATGGGGTCGTGTGTGCCTCCTTTCGCCTTCCTGAAGTCCACGATGATCTCCTTTGTCTTGGAGGTGTTAAGGAGCAGGTTGTTGTCTGAGCACCATGTGGCCAGGTGCCGGACCTCATCTCTGTATGCAGTCTCATCGTTGTTGCTGATGAGACCAATCACTGTTGTATCATCTGCAAACTTGATGAAGGAGTTAGATCCGTTCACAGGCCTGCAGTCGAGTGTGAAAAGGGAGTAGAGAAAGGGGCTCAGTACGCAGCCCTGTGGTACACCAGTGTTGAGGGTGGTGGTGGTGGAGCAGATGTAACCTAACCAGCTGAGGCCTGTTCGTCAGGAAGTCCATAATCCAGTTGCAGGTAGGGTTGTTGATGCCTAGGTTTCCAAGTTTGATGATTAGTTTGGAAGGGATGACCGTGTTGAAAGCAGAGCTGAAGTCTACGAACAGCATACGTGCATAAGTGTCCTTATTGTCCAGATGTGTGAGCGATAGGCAAATTGGTATGGGTCCAGTGTGGGTGGTAGGGGGACCTTTAGGTGTGCCAGGACCAGCCGCTCAAAGCACTTCATAACAATGGGTGTGAGTGCTACAGGGCGGTAGTCGTTAAGGCATGTCGGGTTCGAATGTTTTGGGATGGGCACAATGGAGGTGGATTTAAGACATGCTGGAACCACTGCTTGGGCGAGGGACCGGTTGAAGATGTCCGTGAAGACCCCAGCGAGCTGCTCCGCACATGCCTTGAGTACACGACCAGGGATGCCATCTGGGCCAGCAGCCTTGCGCGCGTTGATCCGGCTTAGTGCAGTGTGAACATCAGTGGAGTTAAGTGTGATGATTGGGTGGTCAGCAGAGGGTGTGAGCTTGGTAGCTGTTTCATTATTGTCTCTCTCAAAGCGAGCATAAAAGTCATTAAGCTCGTTCAGGAAGACGGCATCTGTGGCTATGGGGGTGGGGTGTTTGGGTTTGTAGTCACTGATGGCCTGGATGCCCTGCCACATGCGTCGAGGGTCAGAATTAGAAAAATGCTCCTCTAGCTTCATTTTGTAGCAGTGCTTGGCCTTTTTGATGCCCCTCTTCAGATTTGCCCTGGAAGTACTATAGGCCTGTGCATCATCCGATCGGAAGGCAGTGTTACGTGCTTTCAACAGGAGGCGCACTTCCTTGTTCATCCATGGCTTCTGATTAGGGTACGTGGTGATCTGCTTCTGGGTTGTGACACTATCAATGGTGGAATTTATGTAGTCCAATACAGATGAGGTGTAACTGTCTATGTCCGTGTGAGAGCCACTGGTGGCCTAAGAAGCAAACAGACTCCAGTCTGTGTGTAGAAACCTTTCCTGGAGTGAAAAGTCTGCCCCCGCAGGCCACACCTTGATGGTCTTCACTGATGGCTTCACACGATTAATGAGATTAATGTACTTGGGGGTGAGGAAGAAAGAAAGGTGATCAGATTGACCCAGGTGGGGGAGGGGGGTCGCGGCGTAAGCTTCAGCCATGTTTGTGTAGACATGGTCCAAAGTTTTGTTTCCTCTTGTGTGGCAGGAAACATGCTGATGGAATTTAGGGAGCACTGTCTTTAAGTTTGAGTGATTAAAATCTCCCTTAACAATAAATGCAGCCTCCGGGTGAGCAGTCTGTTGTTTACTGATGGCTGCATGAAGTTCTTTCATAGCAAGCTTGGCATCAGCATCCGGCAGGAATATAAGCTGCCGTTATAATGGTGGAAGTGAATTCCTGTGGCAGATAAAACGGTCTACATTTAACCATGAGAAACTCAAGGTTAGCCGAGCAGTGTCTCCCGACAATAACAGAGTTCGTGCACCAAGCTTTGTTGATGTAAATGCACAATCCACCTCCTCTTGAGGAAACACTGGAAGCAATTTTAACAACATAGGCAACAAAATACATAAGTGCATCAAAACTAGTCCAATAAAGCCTAGCACAGTATACAAAGCTAAGAATAGTGAGGTTAGTATATATATATATATATATATATATATATATATATATATATATATATATATATTATTTTTTAAATAAGAAGAAAGAAAGGGAAAAGAATTAGGTTAAATCAAAAGAAGGCAACCGAGTCTGCTGATCTTGTAGCAGCAGGTAGATCATTCCACCAATGTGGAACAGATCCAGAGAAGGTACGGGAGAGTGACTTTTTTCCTTTTTGGGATGGTACCACTAGTCGTTGTTCCTTTGCAGACCGCAGTGATCTGGCAGGAACATAGATCTGCATTAGCGAGTGAAGATACGATGGTGCAGACCCGGTGGTGGTCTCGTAGGCCAGGAGCATAGCATTGAACTTTATGCGGGCGGCAAACAGATCTGTTTGGTTATAAGCATTTTTCAAATATGGGACCATGCATATGCACTCCTTTACTGGTGTGAGTGAAGCCCAATACTACTGGCAGAATTGTTTTAAACTCTGTTTTCTCGTTTATACACACATTTGATTAAATATTTCACTCTTATTAATGGAGTAAAGCACTCAAGTGACCTCTAAAAGTAAACAAAAAGTATAGTTATATTTCTAGTGCATGCACTTTCAGGTGGCATGTTGCGTGTTTCCATGTTGTAATTACAGCGAGAGGTGCATTACATTTCCTCTTAAACTAAATCACGCAACTTGTGTTCTAAAAGAACCAAAAGTGCACATCTTGATATAATTGTGGACACTGCGCAATCCATTAGTGAAGTGGTCCATTGGAACATCTTCATCATGTCTTGTACCGGCCCGTGAATGGAAATATGCTTATGGAAATGATAGGCAGAGGACGTTATGCATAGTTAAACAAACCATTATAAGCTCCATATATGGTTCTATCGGGGAGGAGATTGGGTGGAGATACACGTACACAGTCCTACCCTGACTAGGATTCATAAAGGGAATTATGGACAGGTTTTTGCATGGTTTTAAAAATCTAAAAACGTTGGTGCATACTCAACATTTTCCCTTTCAGCGTGCGCAGGATTCTGCCGACCCAGAATCCATACTTCCACCAGCAGTATTTCTCACTATTGATAAGGGTTACCACACGGCACCAGAAGGACAGACTTTTGTTCTCCCTGAGCTACTTCCGACACTAATGGGATCTGCACACACTGTTGCAGGATCAGGACACCAAGGCAGTCAGCTGACCCTGTGCTATATCCAAAACCCCATGGCGACTTCCCCTGCCGATTCCCAATTGCCCCTGGTCCCACCTAGCCACAGACTTAATCATGGACCTTCCTCTATCTGTCATGTTCACCTGCATTCTCGTGGCCATTGTTTCTCCAAGGCCTGTAAACTAATCCCCTTGCCTCGTCTCCCCACAGCATTGGAGACCGCAGTGGCTCTCTTCACTCACGTGTTCAGGAACTTTGGGATCCCTGAGGATCTGGTTTTGGACAGGGGTCCAAGGTTCATTTCCTGGGTCTGGAAGGCTTTCTTCTCACTCCTGCAAGTCACCATTAACCTGACCTCCGGATAACACCCTCAGTCCAATGGACAGGCGGTAAGATCAAAGATGTCGGAAGGCATCTGAGGTCATACTGCCACTCTCACCAACACAGCTGGCATCGTCACCTACCTTGGTTCCTGTGTAAAGGGGGACCCTCGTATGTGCCAGCTGTGGACCACAGGTTTCGAGAGAGCGAGAGGGTCTGAATAGGCCTACTTTCATTTTTTATGTGCAAATGAATAACTTCTTGGTTACGACTATGGGCCAGATTTACTAAACAGGGCAAAATGGCATAGGAAATTTCTGTAGGTGATTAACACTCAGACGCAATATCTCATTGCCATAATGACCAATGCAATCTCCTAAATGAGCAGGGTATGATGCTGATAATCTGTGGTTCGGGTGGATCAATTGATAAAAAACATTTACATTGTGATTAATTGTGGTCGTATAATACAAATTCTTAATGATGAAAATATCAACACTAAAAACCACATTTTAACCAGGCCCTGTACAATCTCTCGTCAAAGTGTGTTTTGTGAGGGGAATGGCATCACGCTGTTACTCTCCCCTGCACTGAATTAATGATTTCCTTTTTCAGGTTCAATAAAGCGCAATGACTGATGTTTACCTGTTTCTAACCATACCAGTCAACAGTAGGGTTACAGAATCAGGGAGACCTAAGCTTCCCTTGCATCCATTCACTGTCGCCTTCTACACTGTAAACCCAGATTTTGATTCAACTTAAACAGTTTGAGTTCATATTACTTAAATGTGTCTAATTTGTTGACATTACTAGTTAATTCTGATTAAGCTTAACTTTTTCATGTCCTTTCTTATTGTAATTGTGTTTTTAAGTTAAGTTAAGTTTTTTAGTTTGTTATGTGTTTGAGCTCAAACAACTCAATATCATCAAGTTTTGCCTTTTACAAATAGCACCGCATTGACGTCACAACCGCCAAAATTTGAGACGGAATACACCTGTATCTAAATTGCCGTTACAGCAAGCACGTTGTTCATTCACCGAAGTAAGAAGCCTTCGGTGAATAAACCGAGTTCAGCCACAAAACGGTAAGTGGGAACCCGGCACTGGCATGCCGTTGCAGTCCCGACTGCTTGCTGATGTAACTTAGCTAGCAGTATATCACGAAAGTGAGTTCACCCCTCACATTTGTACAAATATTTTATTATATATTTTCATGGGGACAACACTATAGAAATTATACTTTGATATAACTCAAAGTATCTATTAGATATATATCTGTATATCAAAGTTTCATTTCAATAGTACTGTAGTTATTTTAAAAAAAATGAAAAATGAACTTCGCTAGTTATTAGCAGGGTAGCTATCCAGCTAACTCTGCCCCACACTCTCATAGCTAACGAATATCTTCACTGGTAACGTTAGCTAGCGCCCGTAACGGAAATTGTATGTCGCTTCCAGACAGCTAGTGCAAGTTGAGCTGAGCCTGACGCCTGAAGCAGCGATCGTTAGCTCAGCACGGAACATCGAACGTCCCGGTAAGTTGGCGCTAATACCCGCTGCCTTGTTAGCGGATTCTATTGTGTGACTACGACTGACTGAAATAAATTTAGCTTTTCTCCGACGTGTTCGGCGACCGTCTGATTTGGGTACACTTCGAGTCCGCCAGGTGTCCGGGTAACGTACTCGTTCACACAATAGACTGCTGGCCAGGCAATCTCTACATGCTTTTAAAGTGATACCGAGCTAATATGTCCGCTCTGAACCATTTTACTCTGTTGCTTCCAGACAGCTAAAGTTGAGACGGTGCAGCAGCTAGCCAGAGAACTGCAAACATCCTAGTAAGTTGTTGCACACTAGCTAACATAATTAGCTTTAATTTCTTGATTTTTTATTTATTTATTCGTTGTTAGTTAACTACTGTCATGCCTCTAAGTTTTTGTTATTTAGCTAATGTTAGCTTATTTAGTTAATGTTATTCTCACACACTTTTTTGTTTTTCCATGTACAGATTTTTTTTATTTGTATATGTTAAATGTAAGATACCAGTGTTCAGCAGGGATGAGTTTTATCTTGCCAGTTTGTCAACCAAATTTGAAGAGTAAATGTTGAGTTTTGAAGTATAACTTTTAAGATGCCAGTCTTCAGCAGGGCTGAGTTTTATCCTGCCAGTTTGTCAACCTAATTTAGAGAGGTGTAATTCAATATGATTGGAGGTAAATAGGAAGATATTTTTTTCTTTTCATGCCATCAGTGAGGAAATAGAATTAGGTCATGACTTTGTTTCTTTTGTTGCTAATAAAAAATAAAATAAAAAAAATTTGATCAGTTTAATGTGTCAGTTGTATCTTTGTATTTTACAGGGTTCTATTGATTGAAAGACATATTTTGAGTTAGAAATAAGTTGGGGCAGTTAGAATATACAATTTAGTTGAATTGGTAATGGAGTAATGCTTACTTAACAAGCCGAGTTAAATAAATGGGTGGGGAATGATCGTTTAAACTAAGTATCTTCAGTCACTGTAACTCGGTTATTAGTACATTCAACTTAAATATTCTATTCCATTCCATTATGGGCTCAAGTACATTGAACGTAGTCCAGTTAACTTATTCAACTAATGCTTCATTACTTAAAAATTTTAAGGCAACGAGTTACCTGGATTTTTTTAAGTAGATTCTACTTATCCGGGTTTACAGTGTAGGGGAATCCCTGTGTGTTTGTTTGCAAACGCGTTTGGGGGGTCCTGTCATAACTGAGACGTTACCTTTCTGTTGGTCTAACAATTCTATCAAGACAGAATGGGGTCCCTATACAAAACACCATGGCAC
Source organism: Barbatula barbatula (assembly GCF_947034865.1). Lineage (NCBI taxonomy): Eukaryota > Metazoa > Chordata > Actinopteri > Cypriniformes > Nemacheilidae > Barbatula > Barbatula barbatula. The sequence continues at coordinate 1,923,978 of NC_136782.1, read as the reverse complement.
TGAACGGCATCACGACCTCTAGCAGAAATCTCTAAATCATTCATAAAACCAATCTTACACAAATTTATGTTTGAAGGGTGATGCCAATTTCATTTTTCATGAATGAGGGCTTTTCAGCATGAAGACCTTTATCTGAATTTTAATCCACCTGTCTCTCGCCAGCATGTAAAAAATTACGCTGAGTCCTTTTGTTATTGATTCGTCCTGTGGACTTACTGTTTTTTCTGCCCTCTGAATCCAGCTTGTATGCCTGCATCCTTACTACAGGAGACTCGCATTAATCCTTGCATTAATCTCTTTTCCTCCAGAAATCCCTAATATTCACATGACTATCCTTCTGTAGCTCCAGCACATAACTGTGACCCTGCTGTCCAGAAAATAAATATGTTGTGAGGGAAAATAGTTTTTTACGATGTTTGGTGTGCAAAACACATTCATTAATTTCCTTCCACTTGTTTAATAAGGAATTTAAAGTTATATCTATCTATCACGTTTATACCCTTAACAATATAATACTATAAATAACCCAGCGTCACTAACTGTGATATTAACCGGGATTTCTAATGTCATAATAATACGCACATTACAATAAATAACCTAGCAGACCATGATATTGATGATGATATATTGTGTTAACACAATGCATTCTGTGAGATTCACAACCCAAAAACTTATTTATTTCAGTAAAGTTTTTAATCAATAATCATTAATGTGACCTTTTTGGAAAAACTTGTTCATGTGATCCCAATGACATTTCAAAGAAATGTCAAGCACTGCTACATTAAACCTCTTTAGCATTGTGATGTTACAGAATGAATTGAAAACATAGCCAATAAGGTAGCAGTAGCAATGTTTTGTCTGGAAGCGTCAACAAATCTTGCAGTGGGACTTTTATCTGACATTGAAGTGTGTGTGCATGCGTGCATTTCAACCACTTAACATTGTTGAATCAAATCCAAACTTTTTGTGCGCTCAGGGAGCAACCTTAGCCAAGTAGCCAGCTCTTTTACTGCTCAGTTTAAGGAAAACATTTATATTTTAGACTGTTTTATCAAATGCTCGCTGAAGTGTCCTTTGTTTGGTTTTAATAAGACAATTTATTTTATATTGAATTTATATTAATATTTTATTGCATATTTGTATTGGTCATCATACCGTTTGTTTATTTTGTCGCTGCTGAAACATCTTTAAAAAACTAAATGATTTTGCCCCAATTTGTTAAATTGTTTGTTACATTTACTCCAACTTTCTGACGAAAATGTGTTACTTTGGTGCCATTACTGTTGGAGCATAAACTTGTTTTATCAATAGATGGCAGGCAGATGTAAAGCTATTTTGAGGAGGCAAATGTCAATATTCTCTTCTCAATCAGTGTGAATTATTTTCTGTACATCTCTATGGTGGTGTTCAATTATTTTACAGGCAGTAGTGATGGGAAGTCCAGTTCCTGGCGTAATGATGTCTCTTGCCATTGACGTAACACATCAAGTCTATCATCCTGGCCGGCTGGGATGAAAATACACTCAGCACATTCAAATATATAAATCAGTTATCATTACTTGTGTCGGTTAACACATCATCGTCATGATCTGATACGTTTCATACCTAAGTGTTGTAACTAAAGTACCCCAAAACAGGCACACAGTGATGTTAAATAAATATAAATGATCCTTCATCAGCGTTTTACAGAAACTACCAATTTGGTGAAGAACCGGATCAAAAGAACAATTCGTCTGCGAACCGGCAGTGCAACATGACGGCTGGAGCAAATTCTGGTACTCTTTCAGCAAGTACTCTACGGTCTGTGTCAGCCTGTGGCCTACTCTACTGCATATATCGGCTATGTAATGCACTTACTGCTCTGTATAGTTTGTACATGCCATACTATGTTTGGCTTGTTACATTGTTGTTGCTGTGCTGAAGTACAATATAATTCAAATCACAGTTGAGAACTGTGCATTTGTCACATTGGAAATAACTGTTGAAATAGTTCAAATGAGCGCAATGCATTGTGACAATATAGTATAAGAATCGAAATAGTAAAAGTAGTGCTCGGAAGAAGTATAGAAGAATACTTTACTGTTTGGTGAGAGCCAGATGGTTTTGCAGGGAACGAATCTCACCTTCTGGGACAGTGTGCCCACGGCCATTTCGATGTAATACCCCTGTCCTGACTTTCCTCTCAGATTGTCGATCATGTTCACAAAATTCATCCCGCCGGCTCCCCTCCTTGTCCTGACAGACCGAACAGTACCCCTGGTGGATGCAGGCGGTGAGAGGGGCCCCTGCCGCAAGGGAAAACGCAGAAGGACCGGCCAAGAAACGGCACCAGAGAAGGTGACCGGCAGAAGAGCCGTTAATGCCCACAAATACAGAATGACCAGCTGCACCTTCATGTTTCAATGTTTTAAAATCCGTCTGTTTTCTGCAGTGCGCCTTCAAGTTGTCTACCGATACGTCATAGACGCCAATTCCCGATCGTAAACGACGTGCGAGATGCAGCTTATCCTGTTTCCCTCGCCCTCTGCATTCACCATCCGCATGAACCTTTTGTTTTCCACATATTTCAGGATTACCTATACATATTCATTCTTACATGAAGACATGGCTCACAGAAAAACCCTCCCGCATCTCCTTTAAAGAAAAATGTAGCTATTCAAACACAATTGTATTTAAATGAATGAAACTCATTTGTAAACTGAAACCAAATAGTACATCATTCATTTAGTCCTGCCGTCTTAAATTATGCTCGGTGTCATATCCATTAAGCGTTTGATATTCCTGTATGGCAGTCTTGCGTCGCAAACATCTATAATCCGCATCTCTGTGTCCTCAAGCCTACGATGCCTCCTCCATCTTCCTCACACACACTGCAGCGATGCTCGATTCACAGACCACTGACACATTTGAACAGGTTCTTTATTCGTGATTCGGTCACAGTGATATGCAAAGCGTTCATGAATCATTCGATTGAAAGAGCTTCGTTTGGTTAATAGATAAAGCTTAAATACGTCTTTATGTATCGATCGAAAATGTAGCATTAAAAAGCAGTTTCAGCGCACTCTCAATGTCTTTTTTTGCGATGACACTGTGAATTGTTTTTATGAACCGACTCTGTCCAAATGAGTCAGTTTGCTATAATGAATCTGATTTCAGACGTATCCAGCGCACAACTAATGTCAAACGCAGTGTGATGCATTGTGGGACTTGTAGTTGTGCGCTGGATAAGGATGAATATATGAAGAGTTTGGTTCCAGAATGAGATAAATCACATTCATATCAATCAAACTGCAGTTGTTTTGTTTTGATTTGAGCCATAATAACAAAAATACAGCTAACTAACACCATAAAAACAGGTTAACATAATAAAACACATGATGTATATAATGTATTATAATGAATGAATGTCAATAAAACCAATGAATCTAGTTATTACCATTTTTGAAGTTACCCAAAAAATGTATCAAGCTAATTCCAGTGAGCAATAGTTAACCAATCAGACTTCTCTCTGGTCTGCTCACACTGTCCCACTGACAGGGCAATGTGAAGAACATTGGGCCGGTGTGAAAATGATCATGTGACTTCTTTTCCTTCCTGACTGAACTGTAGAACATGCCTTCATTATGAAACAACGGTGATTCATTTACTACTGTCTGCAGGCCTGGATCATGAAAGCTTGAATAACCTGTAGAAAAGAGTAGAAAACAGGCTGTGACATTTGCATTATTCCTGAGCATGCTGTAGCCTATTCCAACCTAAACTCAGATTTGTTTTTTATCAGCAAGTTACATGATGGCATTTTCATCCATCTGCCTAAACTTGTGATGTTATACAGCTGAACCCACGATTAAGATGCTGTTGATCTTGGAGCGGCTGGTCTTCACGGGCAGTGGCCCCCTCAAGCATGTTCCATGGCAATGACACCCGAGAAGAATCACATGTGGAGTCACTATTAGCAGACCTGTTGAAAAAACACAATTGTCATAACATCAGTTTTGGCCTACAAGCAATGAACATGACACTCAAGTTATAAGCTATTAGAGTCTGTGCATCTGTTTTTGCTAAACAATTACAATTCGTTATTTTTTTCCACAGTAAAGGGTGTTTTAGGTCATACGTCGACACCCTTTATCCGAATAATATAGTTCATTAGTTGTTTATGATTTTTTTGTCATTCTGTTTCCCAGTTCGAAGAATGCAGACTTTGAAGGTCAGGACTCGGACTTGAAATGAGTCGGTCTAGCCTACGGAGGATTTCCTAGTTACAGTTGATTAAACTGCCTAACAGTATTTCATTAACGAATCTTTGAAAAATGCCAAAGGACAACACAAGAATGCAGCAGTAATATTAATAGACATCATCATGTATTATATTAGAACACTAACAAGGAGCCGGGTGAAAGAACACATTTTTAAGGGTCATTTGAAGGAGCCTTTGAAATGGAACAGTCTTCTTGCTGCTGTGACGCAGTCGCTCTTGAAATGCAGACGTCGAAGGACACAGTCTTGAGCTAGAGCTATTAATCATTAGCCAGAGATAGTCCAAACAATTTATGACATCAAAGAAACTTGATGATGACTACGATGATGTTTTAACCTCCTTTTAAAGGATTAAGAAGAACTATCTGCTGTGTACAAAATGTTTTGAATAGAGACACTTTAGCAATGTCAAAATTAAAAGCAAATAACCATAAGTATATGGTAATAACCTAATATTGACAACAAAACGCATGTTTATATAACAATTAACAAAAAAGCCCCAATCCATGTTGGTCTCATGCTGTGTGACTGTAATGGGCAATACCAGCATAAAAACACTCAGAGAATGTATTTCTTTACCAATATATTAAACCATTTGTTTGTATTGTTGATAGAGTTAAAAAATCAGTCTATGCACAAGTTTTCTGTTTTAAAAAAGGGAAATAAACGTGCATTATGGAATTTAGGAGGAATATGTACAGTTATGGATGTGACAATCCTGAAAATGGCACTTATCTGACTATGGCAAATTGTCCACTAAAAAGTAAAACATATGCTTTAAAAAACTTGAAGAGAGAACTCACATGTATATTTTAACCACCAAATGTAGAAATCTGTGTTGTAAGCATGGTAAAAACTAGATATTTTTCATTGTTGACATTTCAATGGAATTTCCCTTACGCTCTAACTATTTACCTGTTTTCAGGCTCTGCGGTACGAAACCCTTTCGCAAAAGGATTGCAGGCAATCTTTAGCTGAGTAATCTATGGCAGAAAAGGTGTTATAAAAACGCTATAAGTAATACTTTTAAAGCATTCAAACGGAGCAAAGCATGCAAATAAATTAATGACTTGATGATGACATTTAAATGTAATGAGTTTGTCCCTGTGAACTAATGATGGCATTATGGCATCTACTATCAAGGTCCAACTAGACTATGCAACCCAGTCATAACCTGACTCTTTGGGTAATGTAAATTATAATTGTTTGCTGAAAACTTTTGTATTTTTTAGGCTAGTGGCAAGCTAACAGTAAGGCCAGAGGCACATTTTTGACAAAAAGATATATTCTTTGTCAATACTCTACTTATGAAATGTTTGTTGCTGTCATGTTTAAGCTATAACAGCATGCAACATCAGTTTGAAGCTTGTTCGCTGTCATTGGCTATAATGGGTGTCCTGTCGGAGATAGCCTTATCAAGAGTTGTTAATATCAAATTTTACAATTCAGGACCATGGAGGCTCTGACACGTTTGGGAGCAGTAAAATAATCATAACAATCAAAGCCACAAATGAGTGTTATTAGACAAAAAAATCTGTTGCTGATCACTTGGGGGGCAAATTGAGCCCAAAATCGAGCTTTCAATGTTTGGTACCCTGTGGTTCTGGTAGGCGGTGACTGCGATGAAGCGGGTCTCTGGGAAGGTGAAAGTGCAGAAGTTGCGGTGAGCATATATCTGGCTGTTTCGACTCCTGTCAACCAGCACCACATGCAGCCGTGGCTGGTACCGGTGCATTGAGTTCAATATCATCTAGATACAAGCATACATGTTTGAATCCGTGCAAGAACCCAGGCACACGTGTGAACTGTATACAAGTGTGTGTTTGTGTTCTTACGTGGCCATTATCATCAAGCAAGTTGTTGGTGAGTTTGAGGCGGTCGAAGGAGACGGTCTGCTTCATCCACTGGGCTCCCCATGCTGGCGAGTCCGGGTGAAAGTGTACTCTTCCAGGAGGCGCCACATCTCCACATCCAGCCACCAGCCAGGAGGAGCTGTGAAAAGCGTACCTGCAAGAAAAACCTTTAGTTAGCCCATATTAGTGATGAAGCGGTGAAGTAAAAAATGTGGTGTGAATTTAACTCTGCATTCCCACACAACATAACCAAAAAAATAAAAAAGCATTTCAAGTCATACACACGCCAAAAACAATGAAAATGTGTTTCCCTGAATCCACAAAACATGCATTCATCGTCAATACTTGGATTTGTCTGAAACAAATGCATTAACAGCCACAGCGCAATGCCATATTCTCCATTGCTGGTCCCCATATACAGTACAGTACCCACCACATTGGCTCCAAACTGTATTAACCTGTGTTTTCTACAGGCATTCATGGACAACCTTGGAAGTTGGGTATGTTCTTGTGCGTTACAAGCTGTTTGCACATTGAAATGATAAGCTTGTGTGAGCAGTATAACGTGGCATCAAAAACATGAAGCCATAAAAAACATAATGTATGTAAACCTGCTAGGTGTACAGATCTTCTGGCATTATTCCAAATTGTAATAGTTTAGTCAAATGTTGATACCTGTATCGCTTTTCATCCACAGGAATAAAGTCCATAAGGAGAACATATTCTGCTGCTGGGTCCATGCCTGAGATGTGTACTTGAAATGTGGGAAACATTCTTCTGTGGAAACACAAGAAAACAAAAGTAATGTAGAAATGAATGTGCTTAACATTAACAACAAAATAAGCTGTTTTCTTAGGTTAGTATAACTATGACAATTTTTTTCCAAAACACTGAACCCTGCATATTCAGCTCAATGCTTTTATATGCTCTTATAAACACCCACAACATTGTGGCACATGGCAGTGGGCAGGCATTTACTCATGCTAACGTCAGAAACAGTCTACACGATCTACATGTAATACTACAAAATGGCAATGTTAACAGTTGTGAGAATTGACGAAACCTTCCAGCTTTTGTCACAATCATTTCAGTGCCAAGTTGGTCAAATTGGCGCCACAAACTCTGCATTTCCAGCTGAACTCTGACACTGGCCACTTCAGGAGCTTTAGCACATGAGCGTGCATTGTCTAGGGAACACGACATGGTCAGAGTACACGTCTGTGACAGGTCAGACACTACAGACAGAGAGAACAAATGAATGTTAGATCAGGAATTCTTGAGAGAACATGAACACAATAAAAATCACAATGTAGAAATAGGATTATTACCATTCATAATAAGATTATTATGCATAAGAAACCTGTTCCAGAAGTAGATCCAGTCACATATTCATATCTTCAGAGATCTGAATGCATCCGATTTCATGCCGTTACGAGTCGGTATGAGTGCACTCCTGGCTTTATATAATCTCAGAGACCCATATCACTGTTTTTTAACACCTCATCCATTTCACTCACTCACAACCCTTGACCCACAATGTCCACAAACTTACTCTGAATTAAACTCATGTTTTTGTTCATTACATATACATCACCTAACATTATTGACTGAGAACAGAATAATCAGTTGGTCAGTGGCAGTAATTGATCAACACTCATCACAGAGTTAATTGGACTTTTAGTACCATTGTTCTGGGGCACAACCTGCTGTGAAGCCCTAGTGATGACCTTTGATCCACGAGCAATCACAACCTTATGTATAGTCTCAACTCTGACTTCTGCCTTAAGGTTCTGCCAAGCAGTGAAGATGGATCTGTTCATGATCTTGTTTTGAATTGCACATTAAATGGGAAAACGGTTGTGGTGCTGTTACACTTTATGTCATGGCACATACACCTTATCTACCTTCCAGACTTGAGCTTGTTTCTCTCAGTGTGGGCAGAATTTAGATATTTTCTTGATTCTTATTGAAGTACAATATTGTGCTGATTTGTAAATTTCTGAAACTTAGTGTATTCGTTACTTTAACCAAAGCATTCGTGATCGAACTCACAACCTTTAATGCTATGCTCTACCAGGTAAGTTTTGGTGTCCTGGCATGGCACTTTGGATTAAACAGTCAGCAATAATATTATGTATTTATTACTTTGTGTTTTTAATGAAATTGTTTCTACTTTATTTATTTATTGAACTTATGTTGTTTTAAATGCAAGTGAATCCACATACAGCTCTTGCTATCAAGTCCGAACTTAATTAGCAAAGGAATGTAAATCGTAAGACAAAAATATTATGGGTTGGTGTTGACATGGTCTAGCCCAAGGGCATTACTATGGGCACCCAATCCATCTTGTGCCATTACTAATAAATAACAGATCACTAACACATCAGACTATATTGATTCCTGCCAGTGTTGTTTTGATAAACTCATTAATCAAGTGTGAAAAGTTTTATATTTTTATTGCTACTGTTTCTTCTTATTTTAGAATGGGTAAACAAAACTTTAAAAAACTTTAAATTGACCATAATTGTTAATTTATCTTATCCACAGTGTTTTTGATTTCTTGTAAAAATAACATAATTTATTTGAGGAAGATATGATGTCAACATTACAACAGTGACAAAATGACACTGAAGAAATAATATGAAAGTGTTTTTTTATTCAGTTTTATTGAACATTAAAATAGTTTTTTACCAAAAACAAACAGCTTAACAGAGGATTTCGCTAGGGATTTTTTATTGTTAACCAAACAGTATTGTCATTTTTGTGTCATTAGAAAGAATGCAAGTCCTTTTGCTGCGGGAATCTGTGAAAAGTGAATTGTGAGCATGCTTTAATAAAGATCAGTAATACTCTGAGAAAACCTTGACAGACTGAGTTGTTGGTATTCAATGCGGGTGGAAAGGAAGAAGGCAATAGAAATGTTATGAAAAGAATGCTTTACTCCTTGTTAATGGCCTTTTGGATGGCTGCAACGATAGCCTCAAGGTGGGGCTTCACATCTTCGCCCAGGGCGTTCATCTTTTTCCTCAATTCACCAGATCTGACACTCTCACGAAACTCCAAGGCACCCTTCTCCATTTGTTCCCTATATTCTTGGATGTAGGGCTCCAACTGAGTCTTCAGTGACTCGAGATGCTCTGTCACCTTGTCACGCACAGCCTCCAAGATGGGCACCAGCTTGGACTTGGTCTCCTCCCAGTTGGTGGCAATTTTCTCCTTCATGTTCTTGACCACAGGCTCCAACTTTACCTTCAGCTCCTCCATTTGCTCACGGTGTTTGGTCAAGTACTCCTCTACGAATGGCTTAAGCTCAGTGCTGTACTCCTGAAAGTGCTTCACCAGCACCTGTCTCAGCTCCTCTCGTTTGGGCTCAATCTGCTTGCGGAGATCCTCCACATCATTCCTCAACTTCTCACGCACTGGAGCGGTGGCTTCCAGGGCCTGGGTAGCAACTGGGCCAATGGCTTGAAAGACATGTTGAAAGTAGGCATGGATGTTGTCCACAGACTGGCCCAGAAAGTCTCTACACGAAAGGAGACAAATAAGATTTAGTGTAGTTATTTTTGCAATCGATGTGGTGTAATTTCTTAAATTAAAAATAGGCTGTTAACTAGATGCTGAAATCTTCAGATCTTAGGAAATGAAAACACTAAATAACAAGGGACTCTATTTGGTGAAGTGAGGGGTTCATGCAGCACCAGCAGTGCCAACAGCACTGCAGTTCAATCCAAAAATACCAGCACTGAAAAGATACTCTTTCGGGGTATGCTATCGCTTCAAAAAAAAAGTTATTCTATGCATTAGTCAAAGAAACAAAATGTTTGATCAATAGTTAACAACTTTTAAATTCTTCTTCTCACCCCTACTATATAACACCTACAATTGATAGTCAATAGAATGCTATCCAAATAACTGCCCAACTACGCCATGTGAAGTCTTGTAGTAGTGTATCGTACTTGTAGTCTTTGAACTCTGTCTCATCGAGGTGATGAAGGGCTTTGTGTGCAGACTGCTTCATCTGATCTGCATACACCTGCAGAGCGGACTTCACGTGTTCCAGCTGTGATGGAGGTTCGTCCTGAAGGACACGAGCCTGGCAACCTAAAACGAGTGAATGTGAAGTAGAAGTCTGAGATGAGGTCTAAACACTTTTATTTTTCTAAAATGTTTACATTGCAAATGATTTATTTGGTAAAAAATGGTTTAACACAACAAATGTAATTGACAAACAAAGAGATCTGTTTCTCGATTTTGCCAAATTTTTGCTCAAAATGAATCTCTAGTGGGTGAAGTTAAAACAGTTATTAAAACAAAATGATTGTAAATGTAGAACGGGTGTTTAGATAGTTTTAGAGTTAAATAAAACAAATTAAGAATTTTTCTCAAGGTATAGAAAATGAATATATTATACATACCTGCCAGCAAAATTGAGAGTGCAAGGGCAATAAACCTCATGATGGATCTGAGAAAGAAAAAGAGAAGTTATTTAATACTTTAGAATGACACAAGAACTTAAGTAAGACGTGCAGCTCACTATTATGGATTTAAGTCTGCAGTATACGTGAGTCTATTAGACGACTTCCAGATTGATCTGAGATTAGACAGAGTTAGAGGCTTCACGACCAGATTACCACTACATAATCTAATAATCCTCTGGATTCATTTGGACCTGAATATCTATGGTGGAAAGCCTGATGTAATTTTTAAGCATCTGAAAGCAAGAATGGTAACCTGGGCCCCACAAACAAGCCTCAATACTTGAAAAATGCTAATATGAGTTAATTCCTGGCTTTTAAAACACACACACACAAATGTATTTTACAAAATGAAAAATACGCATGTACAAAGATGTTTCAATCTTCTAAAAATAATTGGCAAGAGCATTTTGCAGTCACATGCAACACAAGCTGGTTTGCTGTTGCTAATGCTTCCATACACAAATAAATCGCCCACATTCAGGCTGGATGCTTACCTGTTGATGTAGCTGGTCTGGGAAGAGACTGAGGAACTGGTGCCAGAGATATCTCTTTTATAATGCTCATCTGACGGAGGGGGCAGATTTTTGGAGGTGAACCTCACCCCCTTGACTCCTCACAGGAGGCGTAGAGTTCAAAAGTCACTCACTGAGAGGCCGGGGGAGCTCTGCGTCAACACAGTCAGCACATATGCACATACACGTGGTAGCTTCCATTTATGTTGAGTTAATAAACCCTGCAAATGTTCTTTTGATTCAAACGATGCATTTTTCTGCAAAGTATAAAAATAGCATACAAACAATGATTTACTGATTAACTATGATCTTACTACCCGTGCACCCTAAAATGACTTTCGCTGTGTGTAATCTAATATTTTTAGGTTGATTAAAACCAATTGAGGTTTTACTAAGGCATATTTATTATTTAAATATTCTTAAAATCTTGATACTATCACACGTTACTCCATTTCTAGTTATATGAAATCAATCTTGGTACTTTCAGAGCTGTAGCATTGGGGAGAACAGTTCAAGACATTGAAATATCACATTAGATCTCTAATAGTAATATCGAAAGGGGCACGCTATCCCATGACACCATTTGATCTATGCATTTTGTTGCTACAGCCCTATAGTGGCCTTTGGGTCTGAGACTTTTTAGCTGAAAAACAAAGTTTATTAAAAGAGTTAGGCTAGAATCTAAAGTTTTAAAGCAGCATAAAACAAAGTTTTTTGATCAAGCAATTGCTCATTTGTAACACAAAGAGAAACAGTGATCACACTTTGAACTCTTTATTTGGGTTCTCACCTCATGCAGAGTCAAGAGATGGCCTGAGACAAAAGACTCTCTCAGACAGAGCCCTCATGAAGGAGGAAAAGAGAGGTGTTTCAACCATGTTTATTGCATTTTGTAAAACACTTTAACATTATTGTTTTTTAAATGTTTAAAAACTATGTCAAAAATGTGGTGGTATCTCCAAAAAGGTGGTAAACCTCATATGAAATAAAACATCACTATCCAATGTAAAATGCTAGAGGAAATAAAAAGTGCTCACAATTTGTGCTATCAGCCCATCTGAGTAGGAGTTTAAGTAAACCAATCCAGCAAACACAAAATGTAATTTGTTCAGCCAAAAATCAATGTCAGTGTCAGTTTCATCCCACATGTGTCTCTTTGGCTTTTCCTTGTAAGAGCCAAAACATATTTGAATGTACTCTCTGATAAGGCCATGCTGGGGCATTCGGACCAGGTTCTGCTTTGTTAGGAGAATGTCGTAACCGTTCCTAGTACACGCTGCCTATATGACAACATTAGAGAACACTGCCAAACGCTGTTCGAAAGCAAATGGGTCAAAGATTCAGCTGAGCTGTTTGCTGCTTGTGGACTTTGATGCTTTGGTTTGCATGTAGTTAAATGAAATGAAATGAAATGAATGAAAATAAATACAAATAAGTAAAGTAATAATCAAATAATATATAAGTGTAAACACCTGAAAACATAAATTATATCTAAATTATAACTAAATATTGTTTCTATAGAGCTTTTCACAATGTGTATTATTGCAACAATAAAAAATATATTTTTCAAATAGTATCAAAAGGATGCTTATATTCCTTTCCTTACACATACTGTACATACACACACATTTATATGATGAGCATTATGTATGTCAAGGTCAACGGGTCCTTTTGATAAAAAGCCATACTGGCTAAGTTACTAAGATTTACTTGAATGATTGTGTTAAAGGAATAGTACACCTTCAAAATGAAAATCTTTTCATTATTTAAATGCCCTCCTGTCATTTCAAACCCGTGTGTCTTTCATTCTTCTGCAAACACCAAAGTAGATATTTTGAAAAATAAAACCGTTGGTCTCCATTGACTTGGATCGGTTTTGTTTCCATACAATAGAAGTCAATGGGGTCCAACAGGATCTTTCAAACTGATCCTAAATAGTCAATGCATCTGTGTTTTATCTTTCTTTCCTGTCAATGTCATTGAATTGTCTTTTCAAGTGTGTGACATTCATCTTTATGAGTGCTGTAACATTTCCTTTTATCATTTACCTCTCAGTCTGCCTCTTCTGCATATCAATAGCTCTGTTTGCAGTTTAGGGTCCAATCGAGTGGCTGTTAGTTCTCACCTCTCACCCACCAGGAGTGTCACCATCCAACAGTCATGGCTGTATACTTTCCAAACTCAAACTATTTTCTTCAATTATTCATATCTGAAATACATTTTCAGCTACTCTTACCAATGAACTACTACAGCATTTAATGATGTAATACTTTTTTAAATAACATAAAATATTTGATCTGTACATTAGTTGTACACAATGAACTAACATGAAAAGTGAACAGCTGTATTTGAATTGTTCAATATTTATCATTTGCATGCATCTACGTTTACATCTATGAAATTAAAATTATTATTTTGTTTATTTCGGTTGTAAAACTAATGCATTTTTGAAAATACTACTACTAATAATACTAAAGCGACAAAGGCACATGTTTTATTATCTCATTTTTGCCACTGTGGGCTACATTCAACTAAAAGTTGGATATAGGAATTATGTAATGGACAAAAAAGTTAGTTTTAAACCCAAATAATTCACAGAAACAATTGCTTTTGTGAAAGAAATGACTCTCTGTGAAATCAAGTTAACTCTTGTTAAAGTTGAGGTTTAAATACAAACGTGACTAACATGTTTTTCTGCAATGGAGCTTGTGAAAGACTTGATAAATCTATCATTTAAACTTTTCTCCCACTAGGAGACAATCTGAGGGGATGAATTGATTGGTACTTCATGTGTTCAAGGCTCACTAGGGTTACATTTGCTTAAACAAACAGCCACCCACATAAACTGATAAACCTTTGCTGTTTGCATCATCAGCGTCCAAAGGCAGTTTTGGCCTTTGTCCAGTCCGGTTCCACATCAAGGTCCACAACTCAATTTATAAAGTTAGCGTTGTGAATAAGTCAAATGTTGTTTTTACATTCATGCGTCTTGGCAGATGCTTTTATCCAAACATCTGACCAGAATTTGTGTTGAGCTACAGAAACACTGTTCCTTAAGCCATTTGTACTTCTTACTTCATCTCGCATGTTCAGATCCTTATCTGTTCAATGTGTTTGTGTAGGTATATTTAACATTATTGGGTTACACTTTATAACAAATGCATGCTATTAAGCATTAGTAAACAGTTATTTCATCATTTATAAAGCATTGTCCCAACATTAATAGAGACCATTAAGCAGTTAATAAATACAGACATCAATCCTGCATGTTTATAGTGTTTAATATTGTATTGTATTGTTAATGATCAGTTTATCATTTCTAAAATAAACAATGCAAACACAAAGCAGTTATTTAGGAGTTGTCAATGCTTCATAAGATAATTGAAATAGTGTTAGTAAATTGTTAATCTGAAAGAAGAAAACTTGCTACACCAAACCATGCTTATGTTCTTCGTAACATATCAAGCTTTTTGTTAGTTTTCCTACTCATTTTGTTGATTTATATTTATTTTGTTTATCCTATTTTTATATATCTTTGCGATAACACTTCAGTAAAGGAACCAATTCTAACTATCAACTAGTCGTTTATAAGCATGCCTATTATGAGCATATTGGCTGCTTATAAATACTTATAGAGCACATATTCTGTATTACCATATTCTACTATAATCCTACCAAATACAAAGCATAAATAATCCCTTCTTTAGATGAGTTCAGAAAAAAATTGTAAACTGACAAGTTATAAATGTTTTATAACTACCTGAATTACTCATGAATTAGGAAACAGATAATTATTTAGGTCACACTTCAGTATCGGGGACAATTCTCGCTTTTAACAAACCATTAATTTACTCAATAAACTCTTCATTTGTTGCTTATTAATAGTTAGTAAGGTAGTAGTTAGGTTTAGGTAATGGGTAGGATTAGGGATTTAGAATATGGTCATGCAGAATATGTGCTTTATAAGGACTAATAAACAGCCACTAAGTAACAATCTTTCTACATTATAAGATGTATAATTGTACATTGAAATAATTCACTAATAATTTGTTAAGCACTTTCTTAATGATCATATGAAGACTGACAACTAAATAACTGGTTTGTATTTCTATTGTTTAAATTAGAAAATTATAGAATGTCAGACACCAAACAGGACGAGGACCACAAAAGCGTCACGTTCAAACGTTTATTTAAGGGTTGGGGGTTAAGGGGGTTTCAGGGGTTCCGGGGGGGGTACAGGAGTTCCAAGAGTCTGCGTGTGTGTGTTCCCCCAGTAGCCGAACAGCGATGGCAGGAGCTGGATGATCCGGGAAGTCCTGGGGGAAACACACACACAACAGCAATTGAAACGAAGCAGCAGTACAGTCAAGGACTAGGCGGTATTCGTAGAAGAGGGATGGAAGGCAGGTCAAGATTACCGGGGCTGGAGAACACAGAAGTAGTTGAGCGGGTCCGGGATCACAGGCAAAGAGTCAGAGGCGTTTTCCAAAACAGGCAGGTAACGGGTGCTGGTTGCAGACGATCTGACAAATGTGGACTGAAAAGCAAGGCTTTAAATACAGGGCATGATGAGTGGTGAATGCAGTGCAGCTGGTAGGTAAACGAGGGTGAGGCAGAGCAGAGCAGGAACAGGTGGAGGTCATCAGACTTCAATCAGCATGTGTTACCAGGCAGAGAGACAGCTCATGACAGAACCCCCCCCCTAAGGGACGGCCCCAGAAGTCCCCAAGAGTGACACCATGTCGGGAGGGCGGAGGGGAGCCGGTGGAGGGCTAGAATTCCTCCGAGCGGTCCGAGTGAACCTCCTCATCTCGGAGGGAGCTGGAGGGTCGTGGACAGAAGACGGGACAGGTACCGAGACAGGGTCAGGCACAGGACAGGAAGCCGGGCGGGCAGGACGGTTAGGGACCCCTCTGGGGCGGCCCCTACGGATTGCAGGTTGATCAGGATGCAGACGGTGGAAGTCGGCGATGAGTGTCCGGTCCACAATCCGACTGGCTGGCACCCAGGTTCTCTCCTCAGGTCCATAGCCCTCCCAGTCGACGAGATACTGGAGCCCCCTACCTCGCCGTCTGGACCGAAGCAGGCGTCGAACGGTGTACACCAGCCCACCGTCAACGAGGCGAGGAGGAGGAGGAGGAAGCGACACGGGGACCAGCGGGCTTTCATGCGTCGGCTTGACTTTCGAAACATGGAAAGTAGGGTGCACTCTCATGGAGGTTGGCAACGGGAGCCGGACTGCGGTTGGGCTGATGACCCTCTGGATAGGGAACGGGCCGAGGAATCGAGGTGCCAGTTTACGCGACTCCACCCGCAGTGGGAGATCCTTGGCTGACAGCCACACCTTCTGGCCAACACGGTAGGCGGGTGCCGGCGATCTTCGGCGGTTAGCCCCAGTGGCATAGCTGACAGCTGACTTGAGTAGCGTAGCACGAGCTTGTGACCAGGTACGACGGCAACGGCGGGCATAGGCGAGGGCAGACGGGCAGGACACATCTCCTTCCTGGCTGGGGAACAGGGGGGGCTGGTAGCCATACACACACTGGAAAGGTGACATACCAGTGGCAGAGCAGGTGAGGGAGTTGTGAGCATACTCTATCCACATCAGTTGTTGTGCCCAAGTCTGGGGTTTGCGAGAAACCATGCACCGCAGCGCCTTCTCCAGCTCTTGGTTTGCCCGCTCGGATTGACCATTGGACTGGGGGTGGAACCCAGAGGTGAGACTCACTGTGGCCCCTAGAAGACGGCAGAACTCCTTCCAGAATGTAGAGGTGAATTGCGGACCTCGGTCAGAGACAACATCCCTGGGCAGCCCGTGTAGACGAAAGACATGATCAAGAACAGCCTGGGCAGTCTCTCTGGCAGATGGCAGTTTAGGGAGGGGAATGAAGTGTGCCATCTTGCTGAACCGGTCAACCACAGTGAGAATGACCGTCATCCCACCTGATGGTGGGAGGCCAGTTACAAAGTCCAAGGAGACGTGGGACCAGGGTCGTGTGGGCACAGGCAAGGGCTGGAGTAAACCAGCAGGGGGCCGAGTGGAGGACTTGTTCTGATTGCAGGTGGGGCAGGCACGGACGAATTCTCGGACATCCCTTCTCAAAGAAGACCACCAGAAGCGCTGGGCAAGGAGATGGCAGGTGCGGGCGGAGCCCGGGTGGCAGGCAAGGCGGGAGTTGTGTCCCCACTGTATGACCCGGGACCTCAAATTCTCTGGGACGAAGAGACGACCGTCTGGGCATGCACTAGGACTGGGATGGTCACGGAGGGCCTCTTGAATTTCCTCCTCGATATCCCAGGTCAGGGCAGCTACAACGCAGGGATCGGGCAGAATTGATGCAGGTTCCTGGGAAGGGGCGTCATCCTTATGAAACTGACGGGAGAGAGCGTCCGGCTTGGTGTTCCGAGAACCTGGGCGGTATGACAGGGTGAAGTTGAATCTGGTGAAAAACAAGGCCCAGCGGGACTGTCTGGGGTTAAGACGTTTGGCATTGCGGATGTATTCAAGGTTTTTGTGATCGGTCCAGACCAGGAACGGAACGGTGGACCCCTCCAGCCAGTGACGCCACTCCTCCAGGGCAAGCTTGACAGCCAACAGCTCACGGTTTCCAACATCATAATTGCGCTCTGCAGTTGAAAGCCGGCGAGAGAAAAATGCACAGGGGTGCAACTTGTTGTCCTCCTCTGCCCGTTGAGAGAGTATGGCCCCGACTCCCACGTCCGAGGCATCCACCTCGACAACGAACTGCCGGTCTGAATCCGGCATCTGGAGGATGGGGGCAGTGGTGAACCGGGCCTTGAGGGTATGAAAGGCTGTGTTGGCCTCTGGGGTCCAGAAAAAGGGGTGTTTGATGCTGGTCAGAGCTGTGAGGGGAGCGGCGACGGAGCTGTAGTTCCGGATGAATTTCCGGTAGAAATTGGCAAAACCGAGGAATTGCTGCAACTTCTTCCTATTCCCCGGAACTGGCCAGGAGGTAACTGCCGAGACCTTTGCAGGGTCCATCTGGATATTGCCTTCAGCGACGATGTATCCCAGGAATGACACACTCTGAGCATGGAACTCGCATTTCTCCGCTTTGACATAAAGAGAATTCTCCAGGAGCCGTCGAAGAACCAGCTGGACATGACAGGTGTGTTCGGACAGAGTTCTGGAGAAAATTAAGATGTCGTCCAGGTACACGAAGACGAATTTATTCAGCATGTCCCGCAGCACATCATTCACCAGCGCCTGGAATACCGCTGGGGCGTTGGTGAGGCCAAATGGCATTACCAGGTACTCATAATGGCCGGTGTGGGTGTTGAATGCAGTCTTCCACTCGTCACCCTCCCTTACTCGGACTAGGTGGTAAGCATTTCTAAGGTCCAGTTTGGTGAAAATAGTGGATCCCTGGAGCAACTCAAAAGCAGAGGTGAGTAAAGGCAGAGGGTACCTGTTCTTCACTGTGACATCATTCAGACCTCGATAATCAATGCAGGGGCGAAGAGACCCATCTTTCTTTCCCACAAAGAAGAACCCGGCACCAGCAGGAGAGGAAGACGGGCAGATGAGTCCAGCTGCCAGGGAGTCCCTGATGTAATCCTCCATAGTTTTTCTTTCAGGAGGGGATAGTGAGTAGAGGTGACCTTTGGGTGGAGCAGTCCCAGGGAGGAGATCAATGGCACAGTCGTACGGACGGTGTGGGGGCAGAGATGTGGCTTTGGTCTTGTTGAACACCTCTCGGAGGCCATGGTAACATTCAGGGACATTAGAAATGTCAGGGCAGTGCTGGGGGGTACTGAGCCGGGGGGCAGCGAGGCAGCACGCAAACAGGTCAGGTGGCAGGCATTTCCCCACTCTTTCACAGTTCCGGAGGCCCAATCGAGGTGAGGATTGTGAAGACGGAGCCAAGGGTAGCCCAGGATTAGGGGTTGGCCTGGAGAGCTGAGCAGGTGGAAGCGGATGATCTCTGTGGTTTCCTGACACCATCATTGAGATGGGGGCTGTGATGCTGGTAACTGTGCCAATTACGTGACCGTCCAGGGCCCGGGCTGGAACAGGAGTGGACAAGCGATGGCTTTCCAAGCCCAGCTGACGAGCAAGTCCTGTGTCAATAATGTTTGCTTCTGCGCCAGAGTCCACCAGGGCTGCCAGGGTGTGGGTGGAATCAGACAGGTGAAGACAGACTTGGATGAGGGGTTTACGGCTGATGGAGGGCTGAATGTTCATTGAGCTCATCCGGATTCCTCCTACATCTGGTGAGCTCTGGCTTTTGCTGGACAGGTGGCGACTCGATGACCATCACCACCACAGTACAGGCACAAGTTGGAGGTGATGCGTCGCTGGCGCTCTGCAGGGGTTAGGGAGGCGCGGCCGATCTCCATCGGTTCAGACTGATCCGGCTGGCTAGACGGTGTGGCAGGTGCGGACAGAAGGGCAGTTGGGACACTCCGTGTGCTGGTGGATGGACTCTGGCGCCCTCTCTCACGGCGGCGGGCCTGGATCCTGCGGTCGATGCGGACAGCCAGAGCAATGGCTTCATCAAGAGTGGGGGGTTGATCATGGGAAACCAGCTCGTCCTTTATGTAGTCCACCAGGCTGTGGAGGAAGGCATCCACCAATGCTTCCATGTTCCAGGAGCTCCGACTTGCCACAGTTCGAAAGTCAATGGAGTAATCCGCAACAGTCCTTCTGCCTTGGCGAATACTCATCAGGGTCCGAGATGCCTCTGCTGTTGTGGATTCCAAATCGAATACCTTGAGCATCTCCTCTGCGAATAGGTTGAAGGTTGCACATGCTGGGGTCTGGCGCTCGAACTCCGCCGTTCCCCAGAGTTGAGCTCGGCCCGTCAGGTGAGTGATCACGTAACCGACCCTCGCCCCTTCAGTGGCAAAAGTCCTGGGTTGCAGGGTAAACTGGACACGGCAGCTCGTCAGGAACGCCCGTACCTGGGTTGGGTCGCCGCTGAACCGCTCTGGATTGCCGATCCTGGGTTCTGGGGCTCCGGCAGCCACGGCAGCAGTGGACTGGGCAGGAGACTCGGGTGCTGGGCCAGTGAGCAGGCTGGCTGGGGCTGGGCCGGTGGGACCAGGCAAAGGAGAAAGGTTGGTGAGAAGTTGAATGATCATTGCAAGTTGTTGCTGTTGCTGCTGGAACTGCTGACGCTGTTGGTAGCCGGCTTGAAGTAGGAAGGCAATGTCAGTAGTGTTGCGGTTTACCTCTCTCTCTGTCTCTTCCAGGCGTTGCCTGGCGGTGGGTGGTTCTGGTTCGTTGGTTTCCATGCTGGTTCGACCGTGCGCTGGGTCCATGTTTGGTCAGATCGTACTGTCAGACACCAAACAGGACGAGGACCACAAAAGCGTCACGTTCAAACGTTTATTTAAGGGTTGGGGGTTAAGGGGGTTTCAGGGGTTCCGGGGGGGTACAGGAGTTCCAAGAGTCTGCGTGTGTGTGTTCCCCCAGTAGCCGAACAGCGATGGCAGGAGCTGGATGATCCGGGAAGTCCTGGGGGAAACACACACACAACAGCAATTGAAACGAAGCAGCAGTACAGTCAAGGACTAGGCGGTATTCGTAGAAGAGGGATGGAAGGCAGGTCAAGATTACCGGGGCTGGAGAACACAGAAGTAGTTGAGCGGGTCCGGGATCACAGGCAAAGAGTCAGAGGCGTTTTCCAAAACAGGCAGGTAACGGGTGCTGGTTGCAGACGATCTGACAAATGTGGACTGAAAAGCAAGGCTTTAAATACAGGGCATGATGAGTGGTGAATGCAGTGCAGCTGGTAGGTAAACGAGGGTGAGGCAGAGCAGGAACAGGTGGAGGTCATCAGACTTCAATCAGCATGTGTTACCAGGCAGAGAGACAGCTCATGACATAGAAATTATAAACTGATCAATAATAAAGAAATAAAATACACTTATGGATATGTTTATGAATCAAGATTAAAGCATCTATATCTGTATTTATAAACTGCTTACTGATATAAGTTAATGTAGGGACAATTCTTTATAAATTATGAATGTATTGTTTGCTAATGCTTAATAGCATGCAGTTACTATAAAGTGTTACCCATTGTTTAACTGTACTTTGTCATTTATCTAGAATAGTTTGTTACTTGATTGTGATTGTAAGTGATTAAATCAGAGGTGTTGATTTGTGTATCAGTGGGTGGCTGTTCCAACAATTGACTCATTTGAATGTCTTTGAGTGTTTCTGCGCCTCTCTCTACTGTAGTGGCTTTTTTTCTCAGATGTTATTGACACTTCTTTAAATTGTGTTTCTCTATCTGATGATCTGGATGACAAAGTGTTCTTTCGTCTGGTCTGGACACGTTCGCTCCCTTGAAATCATGATCTGTTTCTTTCAGATGCTCCGCCCCTTGGTACAATGTTGATCTGCTTGCTATGAAGGCCTTTTGTTGTAAAATGGAGCATAGATTGCGTATGTCAGGTTTCTCACCAGGCCTGGAAGGACAGTTTACAGTCGCTTATTGCTCCCTGAATTCTTTGTAAGTCGCTTTGGATAAAAGCGTCTGCTTAATGACTTGATGTAAATGAATATTAGGCTGAAATTGTGTCTGCTAGATCTTTATTTTTCACAGGTAATTGTTGTCAGGAATGGTGAGGACAGAACCCAGATGCAGGCAGACGTAGGTTTTATAAACAAACTTTTATTAAATAACCAAACCCACAAGGGGGAAAATGTGAACAAAAACTTGCAAAACAAACACTTCCCACGAGGGGGAAAAAACTAAAAAGTCAAGAACTATGAAATAATATGTCCACAAACTTAGAAACCAGGAACAAGGTTAATCCACATACACGATGAAATCTTAGATAATGACCTGACAAAGGAACGAGGGAAACTGGAGTAATATAAAAGGGAGACACTAATGAGGACTGATTACACAGGGACACTGGTAGCAGGTGACTGGGATGAAAAACTAAGGAAAAGCTAACAGGAGGATTGCACGGAGCAGGTGAGGGGAATTAAACACTAAGGGGAAGATAGCCCAGGGACGGTGACAAGACTAAAGGCCTATTGTCCTGTTACTTCCGGTAGACGGAGTTTCACCTCACTGCAGCGGAATCGGTTTGTTGTATCACTGCACTTGTACTTTCTTTCATATTAGTGGATTTTATTCATAGCATACATTGTTACTTATCACTGTTGTTGCTAAACTTATCCTGATATCTCAATAACCATTTCCTGGTTATTTACGTGAAGATCTTAAACCAAAACACTCAGCGCTTTCAGCATAGCACAAGCGTGCTAGCGGGCTTTCTGTTTACACTGCTAAATATCATCTCGCCTTCTAGTTTTCTTGTGTGCTAACGGTTTCTCTCTTAAGCGTATATACTAAGAATCACAGAGCAGCCTTGGTAATTTGGAATTACTCTTCAAACCCGGTGAGTTATGGCTTCTTCTCTTATTATTGTCACATGCACCTCGTGTCAAATGTTTAGCTTAGCCTTCTCTGTCAGCGGCGAGGGCTTTACATGCGATAAATGCAGGGAAATAGCTAGGCTGACAGAGAAGATCTCAGAATTAGAGTCTCGCATCCAATCTTTATCTGAGGATGGTAAGAATGTAAGGAGCTTAGAAAACACTTTGGATGCGAGCAATATTAGCGCGCACAGTTCGGTTCCGGTTGAACAACCACCGCAGCTGGGAAGCTTTGTGACTGTGAGACGGTATAATGGCAGGTCAAAACACCCCTCAACCGTTCCGACTGCAGTCTCGAACAGGTTTGCCCCGCTCAGTGACGCACCGACTGAGAAACCTTCTGAAAGTGCCCTAGTTATCGGGCAGATTCTATTGTTCGGAACGTTAACATAGAGGCACCAGCCACCATAGTCAAATGTTTACCGGGAGCCAGAGCGCCTGACATCAAGTCAAATTTAAATGTGCTGGCTAAGGCTAATTGTAAATTTAGTAAGATTGTTATTCACGTCGGCACAAATGATGTTCGACTCCGTCAATCGGAGATCACAAAAGATAATATTAAAGAGGTGTGTGAGCTCGCAAGCACGATGTCAGACACTGTAATATTCTCTGGCCCCCTCCCCGCTTATCGTGGTGATGAGATACATAGCAGATTATCATATCTAAATGGCTGGTTGTCTGAGTGGTGCCTGCAGAATGATATAGTTTTTATAAATAACTGGAAGAGTTTTGAGGGCAGACCTGACCTGTTGAAAAGTGATGGTCTCCACCCCTCCTGGGCTGGAGCTTTTCTACTGTCTAGAAATATGGCACATAGTCTTAATGCTAAAACTTGACTCACTGGGGCCCAGGTCAGGGAGCAGACAGAATGGCTTAACCAACGGTCTGCTTGCCGTCTCACGTTGCAGAACACACTAAATACACAACATGCGATAATACTTTCTCCCAAACATCATAAAATAGAGACTGTGTCTGTCCCCCGGATTAGCAAACATAAAATAATGCGTAAATCTCTCAAAGGTAATTTAATTAATGTTAAACTAACTAAACATGAACATAATACTCAACTGTTACGACTCGGATTGCTAAATATTAGATCTTTCTCTAATAAAGCACTTTGTGTTAACGATATGATACCAGATCATAAAATAGACATGCTCTGTCTAACAGAAACATGGCTAAAGCCAGATGATTACATTGCTTTAAATGAGTCTGTCCCCCAAGATTATTATTATAAACACGAGCCTCGCCTAAAAGGCAGAGGGGGAGGTGTTGCTGCACTTTACCGTAACTCTTTTAGCATTTCTCAGAAGTCTAATCCTAAATACAATTCTTTTGAAGTCATGGTACTTGATGCATCAACACCTAATACTAAGGACAAAACATCTTTAAAATTTATTCTGGCTATTGTATATAGGCCTCCAGGGCACCACACAGATTTTATTAAAGAATTTGGTGGGTTCTTATCAGAACTAGTACTGGCTGCAGACAGAGTCCTTGTTGTTGGTGACTTTAACATTCATGTAGATAATGATACAGATGCTTTAGGAATGGCTTTTAAAGACACTCTTAACTCCATGGGCGTTAGTCAACATGTGTCGGGACCTACTCACCTACTCACCTCACCAAATCAAACTCCAAGTTACAAATATTGTAGAACAATAACTTCGACTACAAAAGGTGCGTTTCTTGATAATTTGCCTGAATTGTCTCAAATCTCTAGCATGAGTAATGACGTTGAAGATCTTGACTTTACCATTGAAAATATTAATGCCACCTTCTCGGAAACGCTAGACATAGTTGCTCCTCTGCGCTTAAAGAAGATTAAAAATGACAGACCGACACCGTGGAATAATGAACTCACTCAGGCTCTAAAGAAAGCGACACGAAAAATGGAGCGCAACTTTAAGAAAACTAAATTAGAGGTATTTCGTACTGCCTGGAAGGATAGTATTAAAAAATACAGGAAAGCCCTAAAAACGTCTAGATCTGCCTACCTTTCACCACTAATAGAAGAAACCCAGCATAACCCTAGGTTTTTATTTGATACAGTGGCTAAATTAAATTAACCAAAAATAAATCGTCATTCTGTATACCAGCATAGCAGTGATGATTTTATGAACTATTTCACAAATAAAATCCTAGATATTAGAGAAAAAATTATAACTTTGCAACCAGAAGTGAATCCCGCTGAACAAACGACTAACCACAGCGCCTCTAAGGAGAAATTACGTTTATTTTCTACTATAGATCACGATGAACTCTCTAGATTAGATTAGATTAGATTCAACTTTATTGTCATTACACATATACAAGTACAGTGTAACGAAATGTAGTTTAGGTCTAACCAGAAGTGCAGTTAGCAAGTGCAGGATATACAGTTAGAATAAATACAGAATACAATAGTGAGAATATAATACAGTGGGCATGGACTATAAAAATATTTTGCAGTAGGTATGTTCTATGAAAATATGACAGAAGGTATATACTATGAACAATATATACAGATGGCTATATACTATGAACATTAATGTACAGGTGGATATGAACAGATAGTAATTTAAACTAAAATAGTGCAAGTGACTTAGGTATGCATAAATTATTGACATTGACTATTAAAGTTGCAGTGCAATAGGTTGCAGTCCAGAAGATGAGTTAATGCAGTTAATAAGGTTACAGAGCAGTAGATTAGTTAATGCAGTTACTGAAGTTACAGAGCAATTGATGAGTAGATGCAGTTAATAGAGTTACCGTGCAGTTGGTTAGTTAATGCAGTTATTGAAGTTACAGTGCAGTAGATGACTAGAATCATTTATTAGAATTACAGTGCAGTAGACAGGTTAATGCAGTTATGGAAGTGGTCCATTAGTGCAAATGAGCATTCAGTTAAATATTCCTGGTGTGCAAGTGAGCAGTATAGAGTGCAAATGATGCTGTGTGTGTGTAAACAGTCCGGTAGAGCAGATACATGAAGTACTGGTGTGTACAGTTCAGTCATGCATGCAGCCCTGTAGTGCAATGTAAACAATGTTGTAGCAGCATTGGAGTTAAGGATATGAGAGGTAGTGGAATCAGTGGGGGGCAGAGTTCAATAATGAAACAGCTCTGGGTAAAAAGCTGTTTCTTAGTCTGCTGGTTCTTGTCCGGAGGCACCAGAAGCGCCTACCAGAAGGCAGGAGAGTAAACAGTCTATGAGCGGGGTGAGAGGAGTCCTTGAGAATGCTGCGAGCTCGACGCAGACAGCGTTTCTTCTGGATGTCCTCAATGGGAGAAAGTGTAGTCCCTGTGATGCGCTGGGCTGTTTTCACCACCCGCTGCAGTGCCTTGCGCTCAGCAACAGAACAGTTCCCGTACCAGACTGTGACACAGTTGGTCAGGATGCTCTCTATCGTGCAGCGATAGAAGTTCACCAGGATAGTTGAATACAGTTGGTTCTTCTTCAGTGTCCTCAGAAAGAAGAGACGCTGGTGAGCCTTCTTGACCAGGCATGAGGTGTTGGTGGTCCAGGACAGGTACTCCGAAATGTGAGTCCCCAGGAACTTAAAACTGGAAACACGTTCAACAGCCATTCCATTAATGTGGATGGGGTCGTGTGTGTCTCCTTTCGCCTTCCTGAAGTCCACGATGATCTCCTTTGTCTTTGAGGTGTTAAGGAGCAGGTTGTTGTCTGAGCACCATATGGCCAGGTGCCAGACCTCCTCCCTGTATGCAGTCTCATTGTTGTTGCTGATGAGACCAATCACTGTTGTATCGTCTGCAAACTTGATGAAGGAGTTAGATCCGTTCACAGGCCTGCAGTCGAGTGTGAAAAGGGAGTAGAGAAAGGGGCTCAGTACGCAGACCTGTGGTACACCAGTGTTGAGGGTGGTGGTGGTGGAGCAGATGGGGCCTAACCTAACAAGCCGAGGCCTGTTCGTCAGGAAATCCATAATCCAATTGCAGGTAGGGTTGTTGATGCCTAGGTTTCCAAGTTTGACAAATAGCTTGGAAGGGATGACGGTAATGACGGCGCGTTGATCCGACTTAGTGCATTGTGAACATCAGTGGAGTTAAGTGTGATGATTGGGTGGTCAGCAGAGGGTGTGAGCTTGGTAGCTGTTTCCTTGTTGTCTCTCTCAAAGCGAGCATAAAAGTCATTAAGCTCGTTCAGGAAGATGGCATCTGTGGCTATGGGGGTGGAGTGGTTGGGTTTGTAATCACTGATGGCCTGGATGCCCTGCCACATGCGTCGAGGGTCAGAATTGGAAAAATGCTCCTCTAGCTTCAACTTGTAGCAGTGCTTGGCCTTTTTGATGCCCCTCTTCAGATTTGCCCTAGAAGTACTAGAGGCCTGTGCATCTTCCGATCGGAAGGCAGTGTTACGTGCTTTCAACAGGAGGCGCACTTCCTTGTTCATCCATGGCTTCTGATTAGGGTACGTGGTGATCTGCTTCTGGGTTGTGACACTATCAATGGTGGAATTTATGTAGTCCAATACAGAAGAGGTGTAGCTGTTAATGTCTGTGTGAGAGCCACTGGTGGCCTGAGAAGCAAACAGACTCCAGTCTGTGTGTAGAAACCTTTCCTGGAGTGAAAAGTCTGCCCCTGCAGGCCACACCTTGATGGTCTTCACTGATGGCTTCACACGATTGATGAGATTAATGTATTTGGGGGTGAGGAACAAAGAAAGGTGATCAGATTGACCCAGGTGGGGGAGGGGTGTCGGGGCGTAAACTTTAGCCATGTTTGTGTAGACATGGTCCAAAGTTTTGTTTCCTCTTGTGTGGCAGGAAACATGCTGATGAAATTTAGGGAGCACTGTCTTTAAGTTTGAGTGATTAAAATCTCCCGCAACAATAAATGCAGCCTCCGGGTGAGCAGTCTGTTGTTTAGGGGGGCAGTCGTGGTCCCGTGGCAGATAAAACGGTCTACATTTAACCATGAGAAACTCAAGGTTAGCCGAGCAGTGTCTCCCGACAATAACAGAGTTCGTGCACCAAGTTTTGTTGATGTAGATGCACAATCCACCTCCTCTTGTCTTACCGGATTCCTCTGCCGTTCTATCCGCCCGGTTTGTGTTGTAGCCCGCTAACTCAATAGCGTTGTCCGGTATACCGCTGTGTAGCCATGTTTCTGTGAAGATTATGACATTGCAGTTCAAAAGTCTTTTGCTGTTGATGATGCGGAGTCTAATCTCGTCCATTTTGTTCACTAATGATCGAACATTAGCAAGGAAAAGGCTGGGTAAAGAGAGCCGGTGTGGTGTTAGCTTTAGCCTAGCTCTTAGCCCTCCGCGCTTCCCCCGCCTTTGTTTACGATCTCGACGCCGCCGACGAGCACTTCCGCCCGGCCGTGTGAGGTGCGTAGCATCGGATGTTCTGACGATCTCAGGGACGAGTTGAATGTTGCTGATGCAACTTCCGGACATGCGTAAACTGATATCCAAAAGCTCCTGCCGGGTGTACGATGTAAATGCACAACTGTTCTGGACGAACAGACCCGAGATGAGCAAGAAATACACTATATAAAAGCTAAAACTGGAGAGACGCTGAGCCTCGCGATGTTCACGCGCCGCCATCTTGGTCTAAGATCTCTAAAATCATTAGATCATCTA
Source organism: Barbatula barbatula (assembly GCF_947034865.1). Lineage (NCBI taxonomy): Eukaryota > Metazoa > Chordata > Actinopteri > Cypriniformes > Nemacheilidae > Barbatula > Barbatula barbatula. The sequence continues at coordinate 1,895,860 of NC_136782.1, read as the reverse complement.
AATCAACTTCATGCATGTTAGACCCTATACCCTTCAAATCTACTGAAAGAGATGCTCTCAGAAATTATAGCTCCTCTACTTAGCATTATTAACTCATCTCTGACATTAAGACATGTGCCTAAAGCATATAAGGCTGCTGTTATAAGGCCCCTTGTCAAAAAACCCCATCTGGAACTAGTTACTACAGAGCTATTTCGAATCTACCTTTCTTATCTAAAGTTCTGGAAAAAGTAGTCTCAACTCAAATATGCTCCTTCCTCCAAAGGAATGAGATTAATGAAGATTTCCAGTCTGGATTTAGAGCACATCACAGTACAGAGACTGCTCTGATTAGAGTTACAAATGATCTGCTTATGGCGTCCGACCGAGGTTGTATCTCCTTATTGGTGCTGCTAGATCTTAGTGCTGCATTCGACACCATTGACCACAGCATGCTCCTACATAGACTCGAAAATGATGTCGTTATTAAGGAAATAGCTTTGAAATGGCTTAGATCTTATTTATGCGACTGTTTTCAATATGTAGCAATAAACAATGAGGTATCACGCAAATCACAAGTCCAGTACGGTGTACCACAGGGCTCAGTCTAAGGGCCTATGCTCTTCGCATTATACATGCTACCTCTAGGAGATATAATAAAGCGACACGAAGTAAGCTTTCACTGTTATGCTGATGATACGCAACTCTATATTTCCTCGAAGCCTCATGAAACACAGCAATTCCATCGAATAGTGGAATGCATAGTCAATATAAAAAAGTGGATGAGTAGCATTTTTTTATTACTGAACTCGGACAAAACTGAAGTGTTACTTATCGGACCGAAAACCGCCCTACATAACAACCAAGAATACTGCTTAACTATTGATGGATGTTCCATAAAACCCTCATCTTCAGCTAAGAATCTTGGCTTTATATTCGATAGTTCTCTGTCATTTGAGAACCAGGTCGACAACACCTGTAAAATAGCGTTTTTCCATCTTAAAAATATATCTAAACTACGTCATATGCTGTCACCATCAGATGCAGAGAAGCTTATACATGCCTTTAGGACATCAAGACTAGATTACTGTAATGCACTATTAGGTGGTTGCCCTGCAGGCCTATTACAAAAACTCCAACTGGTCCAAAATGCGGCAGCTCGAGTTCTTACACGTACAAAAAAGTATGAGCATATTAGCCCGGTTCTGTCAACCTTGCACTGGTTACCTATAAAGCATCGCATAAACTTTAAAATCTTGCTTATTACCTATAAAGCCTTGCATGGTTTAGCTCCTCACTACTTGAGAGAACTTCTAACGTATTAAAGTCCATCACATGCACTACGCTCTCAGGTGTCCGGTCAGTTGGTAATACCTAGAATTTCAAAATCAAGTGCAGGCGGCAGATCCTTTTCCTATCTAGCGCCTAAACTTTGGTCTTTGGAACAGTCTTCCCTGCACTGTCCAGGAGGCAAACACTCTCTGTCAGTTTAAATCTAGACTAAAGACGCATCTTTTTAATCTTGCATACACTACACTATCATAATATATATATTTCAAAGATCTAGGCTGCACTAGTTAGATCAACCGGAACCAGGGACACATCCAATAACAACTGATGCATTTGTTGCATCAAAGAGTGCAGAACAGTACTCTACTCTCAGCCAGTCGTGTCTCATTGTTCCAAGGTTACTAGAGCGGGCAGGATGCAGTCCAAGGTTACCGGAGCGGGCAGGACGCAGTCCATTCCCAGACCTGACAAATGCTGGACGAAGGACGTGGCGACTCTACAAAACTTCAGTCGCTATTAGATTATTAATGATAATTTTAAATCTAACTTTTTTTATTTTGCCTTGTTGTGCAAGCACTGTCGAGCTTGTGCAGAGGCAGCAGTTTTTGCCAGAGGGGAACTGGAATCCCCTGGTTAGGCCTGGTTTCCCTCTGAGGTTTTTTTTCTCCTCCAATGGAGATTTGGGTTCCTTGCCACCGTTTGCATACTGTTTTGCACTGTTTGCCTGGCCGGGGGGCTGCTAGAATTTGATAGTCTTATTTAATTAACACTGCATATAGGAATTTATTGTGTGTCTGATATTTGACCTGTGTTTTGACTTCCATAACCTTTTATGTTTTACTTATAGTCAATGTTTTCTTGTACAGCTTCTTTGTAACAATGAAAATTGCAAAAAGCGCTATATAAATAAAGCTGACTTGACTTGACTTAAACACTAATGGCTTGAATACGGGAGAACGGAGGGCAGGGCTGAGAGACATAACAGGAGGACAGGTGGTGCCAAGTAACAACAAAAGCCATGTGTCTCCACGCATAACAAAACAAAACCCGAAAGACGTGGCAATGTCATGACCAAGGCCATGTCCAAGGAGCTAGAAAACTTGAGACAGGAAGGACAGAGTCCTGACAGTTGTCAACAATCAGAGAAACCCTAAACAACTGTTTCACTCAATCATCAAGCTGCTTCAAAATCACTCTAGTATTCCTGCTTCAACTCACTTTTGTAATGTTTTTTGAGTTTTTTTACACCAAAATTGATTATATACTGTACGTAACCACATTATCGCTACTCATACTTTGGCTGATTCTTCCTCATGTATTTGATATTTTACTTTGATAACCTGAATAATTTTCGTCCCATCTCTAATGTTTTGATGGGTGGTTCCCAGGTCTGAGGTCGGTGAGGTGCACTCTGTGGTTCCCCAGGGATCAGTTTTGGGCCCTTTAATTTTTAATATTTATATTTTTCCTCTTGGTCAACTTTTAAGAACACTTGGTCTTAACTTCCACTTTTATGCCGATGACAGTCAGATCTACATACATTCAAAACATGATGTCAATATGCCTGGGGCCTTTCTTTCTCAATGTTTTACTGAGATAAAAAATGTATGTCTGAAAATGTATGTCTAAACAGTGATAAGACCGAAGTGATGCTTATTGGGTCACCTCACCAGAGTCCGCAACTTTAGGTCTGGATGGCTCTGCTTTACAGTTTCAAACTAAACTAAATCATCTGAGGGTGATATTTGATGTCAACTTAACATTTGATCCTCATGTTCATAATACAGTTATGTTCATAATACAAAGCTTTTTTTCATCTCAGAAACATTGCCAAATTATGTGTGTTCCATGTAAGTCCTATGTTAACTTTTTCTGTGGCTGAAATGTTAATCAACACTTTTGTGTTTTGTGTATTGATTATTGTAATGCATTGCTGGCTGGAGTTTCAAAAGCTACCCTAAGTAAATTACAGTTGGTACAAAATTCAACTGTCAGAATACAGACTAGGACCAGCGTAAGGGAGTACATCACACATGTCCTGGAAAAATTGCACTGGCTTCCTGTTAGTATCCAAATTTATTTTAAAATTCTCATGCTTATAAGACCTTGTATTCACATGATTGTATGACTTTGTATGTAATTTGCATTTAGTGTGAGCTCAGCATTACACTTTTGCTCAAGTCATTTTGGAATTGGTGACTTGTAACTAGTAATGGACTAATATTCGCTGCAAGATATCTGTTCTTTTACTCAAATATGGTTTTCAGTTCTCTAACACCTCTGCTATGCCAATATTCTGAGACTGATTCATTGGCCGAAAATAACAGGTATGGTATGGCGACCATTGGTGAATTTATTAGATTCTTAGTTATATCGTTTCAATTCGATTTAGATTCTGAATTTAATTATTACCATATTGATTATTAGAAACATTTAATGATGAATGTTAGCTTTGCAAACATGGAATCAACATTGTCAGGTGTGTGTATTTCAATATAAATTCTGGTAAAACTACTTAATATTAATAATTACTTCTACTTTATTACCAAATTACTCAAATACACATTAACGTTAACAATGGGCCCACACATGTTTAATTACATTTACTTTATTACTTTTGCTCACACAAAGGTAATAAATGGACAACACTAAAAAATGCTAATTGACATATATATTAATATGGTAGGGCGATCTTCTCAAGACAGCATACCCTGATAGCAACGTTAATGTTTTAATGTTGGACACGTCACATGAGCTCCACAAGCACGCGCAAAACAAATGCAGATTACATATTTACACAACATCTGAATATTTCAAAGGTTTCTCTGCACAATTTGAATTTTGTTAGCTTTTCGGTGCTACTTTCTGGTTAAGATATAATACATATGAATAATACACCGGATATACAGCAAAATCAGTTTTATGCCTGGATTCCAAGATTCAATCATAGTGGCCTAAATATGGGAGCCCGTATCTTGTATTTTCATATTTTTGCCCCATTAAGACACCGAAAGTTTTTTCCTACATTTAAAAATCGTTGCATTGTAATGGTGGATTCACACGGTACGCCGCAGTCGCATTTGACCAGTTCATTTTCAAAGGGAAACATGGGGTAAGCTGCAAAACGCGGCCGCTTAGTTGGTGGTGCGCAAGCGGTGCATTTGCTTGCATGCAAAATCCTGCAACATCCACAGGCACGGCTCTATTGCAGCATACGCAGCAGAAGATACAAATATTTGTATCTACATTCAAACATGTTGGTTTGTTATATTTTGATTCCTTAGTAATTACTTTATATACATCTACCTGTATTCATTTAACATCTTATGGGGCTAGAGACTTGAGTTTAGGTGAGTAATGTCCTCTGCTGAGCACTTTACTGCCATCCTGTGCCACACAAGAGAGATAAACATATCACACACACACACGCAGTTAAAACAGAACAGATACAACAAACAAGTTAATATATGTCAAATAATTTCTTCTTTATTCCTAATGTTTGAAACATAAATGTGTTTAAGTCAGTAGGAAAATGGTCTTCAATCCAATTAAAAATAAATTATAAAATAAAGAGTAGTAAGTTTGTACAACACAAAGCAATATTATGATGTAATGACATCATAATTCTATTAACAATTGAGCTGCTCCTCTGACCAAAACAAACAAACATCACATCAATGCATTGCTGTCCATATTATTCTTTTGACTTGAAACACACCATGACCAAATGTTACCTTAAAGTCCCCATGATCATTTTATCACTTAAAACTAATCTCTGAGCATTTAAATTGCATAATGCTTTTACTTAAAGTTTGAAAGAACTTACTATTAAATCACTTTGGTAATTATTAACTTACATTTTAAGTCTGTTCAATATCATTTAAGTTTAATTGACTGATAAAGCTAATTTGATAAAAAACTATGTTCTCTATGACAATATAACAAGTAGTTTTACTATAATGCATTCAATGTAACATCACAAATGTAACGGTGTCAGTAAACAGAGATTTCTTCTTTACACATGCACATACTGTAGATGTGTTAAAGTCTCTCTATAGAGTATTTCTATAATAATAATAATAATTTGATATATTATAGTACATTGTATACAATACTTAATCGTTACATATCTCCAATAGGAAAATAATTTTTTTTTATCTAGAAACCTAAATGTTTTGTATAGAAATACAGAAAGAAACATTACAGATGAATGAACATTTTACAAAATAAAGTAAGTAGCTGTAGAATTATTAAATAATCACATAATACCTATCGCTGAACAATTATAAAAAGCAAAACAAACAAGCAAGTATATACAAACAGATATCGGACAAACAAGCAAAATGGTTAAAGGGCTTTTTTACTGTCCCCACAAACCAAAACCAGCTCACAGAATAAAGACATTTTTCCATATAATAATATGCACTCAGAATGCTCTCCAAAAAACAAGATTCATGTGGTTTGACTTACAAAAACAATCTACATGTTCAGGTCATATTTCAAAATGTCATTAAAAAAATATGTATATTTTACATAAAGAAAATAAAGCATAAATGTTTTCCTTTTAGATGAAATATGCCCTGGACCTGTTTTTTAGGAGATTTACCCATATACCGGTAGAGTCTTACTTGGTCAAGGTTAAGAGACACCTCAATGCTGGCCTGGTGTGTGTTTAGTCAAGGAGACAGGCATAAAATCAAAGCGATGCAGTGTTAATAGGCCTCTCTCTGCATCTGCTCCTGGATCTTCTGCAGCATGTCCTGCATTCGTCTCAACTGAAAAGAACACGAAAACAAATGATTAAACTCTGTGATAAAACAGATACATCTCAAGCAACAGGCTTTATTCTGAACTATCCAGCATATCCAATCCCATCAGTGAACCACAAATGATCAATAATAATACAGCACATCACAACACCTCTACCCTGAGAACAAACACGTTTGACACATCATTCATTTAGTGACAATAGGCAGCATTTGTTCCTCACAACGGATCATGATCTCTGTGAATGATATATTAATATCGCCTCATGCGTTCAGGGGTTTCATTCCCAACTACTTCATTGCCATGAATTTATCAGCGCAAGAATTTGAATAATGGTCAAATAAAAGCTGATTCCATGGAAATTAAAATACAGATTAGGGAGAACACTCATATGTTAGCTGGGTATCCATCTTGAGAACAGCGCGCATGAATGCAGACATGCAGTGTGAAGTCATGTCAACAGATGTCAAAGATTTGAATGTCAAAAATGTTCGGAATTCAGAACAAAAACAACTAAATTAAAGTATGAAAATATATTTAAACCATTACAGAGCAGAGGAGGGATGTTTGAAATAATGCAGAAATTCAATAGGATCAATCTTATGGAAATGTTTACACATATGGGCAATTCCGTGAAAATGTCAACCGTATCGCGATCAAATCAATTTTATACCAACGGTTTTTACTATGCTAGTAGCACACATACAGTATATTAACATTTGGTGGTTCAAATACCCAAGTGAGGTCTCTCTTCAAGTTAAAGAATTTGTTTTATTTTCAGTGCACCATTTTTCACAGTGAGATGAGTGCCATTATCAGTATTGTCAGTCACATCCAAAACGGTACATATTCCTCATAAATGGACACATAAAAATTTAAATAAAGTAAGACTTAATTGTTTACAAAGAGGCGTCCCTTCTCTTTTCATTATTGCTTCAGGTTTGTGCATTTTAACATTTTCACACAAATCCTGCTACATTTGGCGTCTCCCAAAAAGTATGTTTATTTCCCTTTTTAAAATAGAAAATGTGTTCATAGACTGACATATTTCTGATGTTTAGACTCCATCAACAAGGGTTTAGTAAAATATAAACAGATGGTTCACGTCCATAACGCTGGAATTGCCCACATGTGTCATATTCCACCTTAAACTTTAAAGATTCAATTCTATATTCCACATAAGATGACTTTTTGTTAACTTTTTATGATGGTGAAGCACAATACCTCTCAAAATTGATTTATATGAATGTATCGGTTGTAAATGTACACCATGACAGTATTTGTTGAAATGCAGTCAATTCATATTGACTGATGAGAGAGTAGTGCACATGGCCTTCCCATGTGACATTGCTTTACCCTCATCCGTCAGCATGTTACGCTTTTTGATACGTCTGCTCTGTTTTCACTCTGCTCATAGATGCATTGGTCAGCAAACACAAACAAGAGGGGCAGTGATCAGCCACACTCACACTCCTGTGTTGTAAATGAACATCATTTTGAGCATTTCAGATTTTGCATTATTTTTCACAATTCAAATAATAGAAATTTGGCCCTAAAAACACCCAATAAACTTTATGCAAGCTAAATAAACGTTCTTTCTCGATTTTATCATTTCTGAGGGAGATTCATTCATTGTGGAATGCAGGACAAAAGTGCTTCATGGCACAGAGGTTGGCAAACAATAAGAACACTAGACACACACTCTCCTACACTACTTCCGTTCTAGCATAGATGCAGTGAAGGGTTGATGAGAGACTGCTGTGGTCAAATATACAGACTATATGAAGCCCGGTCAGAAATAATCGCTGTCAGGACCCTTTGCGCTGAGGGTCAACGTCAGATTTGGGTTCTGTGTGAGGTTCCGCCCATGGCCTTTAGTCCAAATGGGCCTCGTGATGATGCGTTTGCTCATGCTGGTCTGGGCAGGGAGAATGGCATACCTCCTCATCTTTCTCTTGGATGAGCTTCTCTGTCTCGCTGTCAGCAACGCTGGGTACCAGGGGAATGGGGAAATCTGTGCCGCTCTCCCTGGTCAGTTTGCTGCTTAGAAAAACACAGACAAACATCAGGCTGAGAAGTGCCTTTCGGCCCTGGTGGCACCGAACAGAATTACAAATAGATTTATCCAAACACTCCCCCCACTGTCTGTCCAAACGGAGAGACCCACCCCCAAACACAGGTTGAGTTTGTGTTTAAACCCACAGGGACTTGCCACAGAGTTGTGAGTTCATACTTGCGGTTGCGTTCCTTTACCACCATGCGTGTCATGCTCTGGATGCAATGGGCTCTGTAGTTCTCATAGTGGGTTTCCCGTGTCACATCTTTCAGATCCTGCATGTGTGTTCGTACCAACATGTTTCTCAACTTCACAAAGTCACAGTGTGCTGGGTTCTCCACTGTCAAACACAGAAACACACAAATCATAGCTCTTACTGTAGCCATTTTACAAAACCATCCAGAATCTACATGTTCACTTTTTCACATTGTGGCGTATATTTGCTCAAATGTGTAGAAAGATGCTTGGCGAAAGATGATAAACCTACAGAGCTTTCTGGGGAATCCTGTACGTGTAGCCTTAGATGTATTTTTTTTATATGAATTTCGATATGGATCAGAGATTTTGAAAGATCGGATAAGAAAGATTTGATTGAAAATACAAAAAAATCCCATAAATTTCACGTTTTTACAAAATTATAAATGTTATGGCTTTACGTGAGGATTTTTTTAAACAGCAAAAACTATATATACAAGTAGATTCTTAACATGTAAATATTAATCCTTATTCAATGACATATTATTGTGTGTGAGGAAAGAGGAATCATTTTCTAAAACTTTCTGCAATTACAATATGAAAATGATCTGCACAATTAATAGAAATGTGTGCGTTTGATATTTTACAATTTGCATACATAAACAAATTCTGAAAAAAAGTTTCCAACTCTGATTTTGAGTAGCCCTGTAAACGGTCATACCTTCTACAATTCCCCAGGGGTACAGTCGACCTCGAACCCTCTTGCCTTTGGCCTCCACTACTGTATTACTGCCTATCACAGCAAAGGGAATGCTGTCCTACAGGACGAGAATGAAATAAAGTTATTGTCTCATCTGAAACACAGGATTTGCACAGCTATAATAGAGCAGTAGAGCCTCGCTAGTTTGAGATTTCTTTAAATAATTTGTGTAACAGGGTTGAATGATTGAGCCTGACAAACGCTTTCAACAAACTCTATAAAATGATGTCACTTCCTGTGTCACTGGTGACACAATTTCATGTTCTACTTCTAACAGGGTTCGGAATCGTACAGTAACAGGGTTGATTGCATAAAAATTTTGGTTTTGGAAATGAACATTAGTCACTTTTCTTTTCAACCATGGATTGAATTCAGCATTTTTTGTGTAAAATTAGGCCACTGTAGCCATAATCTAAGAAATAAAGCCCCCACGACACACACAATACTGCTCACAGGATGTTGGGTTTGACAACAAATGCTGTGATGATTGAGCTGGACAAAGGACATGGCGATTCTACAAAATTTAAGCCGCTATTAAGATTATTAATGATAATCTCAAATCTTGTTTTTTATTTTGCCTTGTTGTGCGAGCACTGTCGAGCTTGTGCAGAGGCTGCAGTTTTTGCCAGAGGGGAACTGGAATCCCCTGGTTAGGCCTGGTTTTCCTCTGAGGTTTTTTTTCTCCTCCAATGGAGTTTTGGGTTCCTCGCCACCGTTTGCATACTGTTTTGCACTGTTTTGCCTGGCCGGGGGGGCTGCTAGAATTTGATAGTCTTATTTAATTAACACTGCATATAGGAATTTATAGTGTGTCTTATATTTGACCTGTGTTTTGACTTGCGTAACCTTTTATGCTTTGCTTATAGTCAATATTTTCTTGTACAGCTGCTTTGTAACAATGAAATATAAATAAAGCTGACATGACTTGACAACAGGGCCGATTAAACTTAAACCTTGAGTTCTTGGTCTTGTTGTTTGAAGTCCTCATCCTCGTCTGAATCACAATCTGGAAACTGGTAGATCTTGATTCCATATTGCTCAATCTCCTCTCGAATCTGTTATAAGCAGAGGTTTAAAACTGAAATAAACCTACGACACAAACAACAGCTTTCGACAGCTTAAGCACTTGCCTTGATTTTCTTCTTCTTGACCTCGTTGGGGGTTAACGTGTCGGCTTTGGCAAGCACAGGCACGATATTGACCTTCTCATGGAGAGCTTTCATAAACTCCACATCGAGAGGCCTTAATCTGAACCAGACGCAACAGCAGACAATGAGCATATGAACACGTGCAGCTTCCCAACACAGGTTTCTACATGAACATCACTGCTCTTACACTTATTATTCTCTATATTTATTACTGCTGGGATAGGTTTCGTAAACACTTTCATGCTGTCTTGCATTAAATATGATTCATCGTGGGACTTGATTTCACGGCTGTAATTACACTTATATAACAGCAGGGGGCACAATTGCCCTGTGGGACGTCTCTCTATCTCTATTTCGCTAGCGCTTTATAGTTAACTTGTGTGTTAACAGACCTTGAATAGACACTTACTCGTTTAAGTGTGACACTGTGGTAATAATTCAATCAACTTTAACCTACTACAGCACACAAAAGCACAATCAAGGTTCATTTAGTCACATCTGATGGGTCGTGTAAAAAAATGACATCATTCGCACCCGTGACCGAAGGGTGAAATGAAGTACAGACAGCAGTGTACACGGTTATCCTGAATGTTTTTGCGGTTCAGTCCACTCTCGTCTCTGAAGTACTGCTCAAACTGCTGGTCTATGTAGTCTGCAACGGACTTCCAGCTGAAAACAGGCACAGATCATATTATTACAATAAATCACTCTGGGTATCATTGTTTCCACAAAAATGGTTTCGGTAGTGAGGAAAAGGAACACTTAATCCTTTTTTGGGGGAAATAAACAAAACTCTGTACAGTTATGCAAATCATTAGTATTTTAGTATGTTTTAATAGTGATATAGTATGTGAGCTGTAGGTTTTCTATTAGATATTTACTGTCAGATGTGTGTCTGCTATATGTGCTGGCTGCGTGCGTATGTGCAACAGAGTTAGTTATTTGTATTAACATAAAATGTTGAAAGTCAGATTCAGCAGTGCAAATTAAATATTGTGATCATTACCAAAACATTACCATCACTACTTAAGATGTGTCTCACAACCGACATTTGCGATGTTTTGTCAAAAATAAAGTATAAAAAATTATCATCAAAGATGCTAAGATTGTGTTTGGTTCAACGTATATATAACTAATGAATCCTTAACTTTGAAATCGGTATGATGTCATGCCTTCTACAAAGAAAGATCAGATTTAAAATACAACAAATCCCATAAATTACACTTTTTTACAAAATTGTAAATGTTATGGCTTTACATGTGGATTTTTTTAAATAGCAAGAAATATCTTTAAAAAGTAGATTTAAACAAAATCTTAACATATAAATATAATCCTTCTTATTAAATGACATATTATTGTGTTTTGGTAGTGACAAAATTTGAGAAGAGGAAGAATTTTCAAAAAACTTTTGCAATTACAATATGAAAATGATCTGCACAATTACTAGAAATGCATACATAAACAAATTCTGAAAAAAAGTTTCCAAATCTGATTTTGCTCCAATTCTATAGAATGGCCCATACAGTATACATACACACACAAACACGTATAGGCCCAATCCCAATTCTAATTCTATTTTATAGGGCTAAAGACATTCCCCTAAGAAAAGGGACACAACTACTCTACTGTCATACGTCATTATAATTCGTCACTGACCGAGCAGAGTTTATCACAAACTTCCAAAATGCTGCTGTCAGCTGTGGTTGTATCAGTTTCATGGATATCAGCCTAAAACGTGAAGGCGGAGTGCGTGTTGCTTAACCCAGTGTTTGTGATCGCATTCCGTGGATCTCTCCCTCTGTCTGGGCGGAGAATCTGAGGGCGAACGCGAGGCCCAGAGCGCGTTCTGCTTCCCCCGGTTCGTGATTGCATTCCGTAGACGACCATGGTTACAATGACTTTTTCGCAGTTGTGAATGTTGCGGTTCTATCGTGCAATCAGTAAAGAGTTACGTTACTAAAACTGTCCGACTTTTTATAAACGTTTCAAGTATTCAAGACAAAAAGGTGAACACAACATTAAATTGAACATAAGATGATTATTTGTTGTTTAAATCCGTATTAAAGCCTAAATAAAGGCTTACATTATACTCGCATGAGCAGCCATGTTGGAAAATGTTATACCCCTTCGTTTGAAGTGAGGTCCCGAAAAATCTTCTTTTGAAGGCCCTTCCACCTACCCCTCCAATCAAAAGACAACCGAGACATCCCTCCACGTGAACGGGCTAAACAGAGGGGTAGAAATGGGATCGGGCAATAGTATACATAGTATAAGTGTAAAACTCTGTACCACTCAGTGTTATTGACTGCGTCTCCGAATCCCGGTGTGTCTACGATAGTGAGCTTTAGTTTGACACCCTTCTCCTCAATGTCCACTGTGTGTTTAGTGATCTCCACCGTCTGAGTGATTCTCTCTGCCACAAAACAAAGAGAAAATATTCACCACAAAACTCTTCTCTTGACCCATTTCACAATCGAGGCGGGTGGTTGGATGGTCGAGTGAGTGAAGGCATGATTGTAATGAATGCATTTGTGTGTATATGTGAGAAACTCAGGGCAGGCGCGTCTCACCCTCAGCATTAAGCAGTTTTCGGTCTTTGTATAGATCTGTTAGAAAGAGACTGTTGACAAGGGTGGATTTTCCTAAACCTGACTCTCCTGTAAAAAAAGAACAAACAGCATTTCATTTCAAAACGTTTTTTATTTTTGGTCTTAGGTTTTAAAAGTAAAGGCGTTAGGACATTACCTGCTACCATTAAAGTGAAGTCAAAGCCCTTCTTCACAGATTTACGGTGAACCTGATTTGGCAGAGTTGCAAATCCCACATACTCCTTATCCTGATCCTACCAACATACAAAACAGGAATAAGAGGAAAATAGACTAACACTAAAATGACTAATAAATTCAATAGAGAAACGGCCTGAAAGATGTATATAGCATAAGTTAATTCATACATCATTGCGATGTTCAATTATTGTTTATTAAACACTTATGGCACTTTTTGTCCAAAATCGTCATTGGTCTTTATAAATACCGCACATACCGAGGTATTTTTGTACAGTGAGACTGTGATATTGTTACATCCCTACTGGATATGTTTATGTGCGCAGATGCTAGTGTATATACAAAGTGACATCGCCAACTGCTGGCATGCATAATACAGCGCTTTCACTCATTTTCAAGGATCAGTGGAAACAACAGATCCTTTTGTGTGTATGTGAAACTTAAAAAAATGCTCAAAAGATAAGTAACACATCAAACACAGTCAGACAGATTAACATGTTATTACATCCAAGAGTACTGGTGCACTTTACTTTCTTTTTGCTCCAAAATGATGTGACCACATAAATAAATAAATCAGACCAAGAAACGATGGAAACATTGCTCTTTGAAAGACCCATGTGTGGTACAGTGGAAGTACTAAGTTACCAAATTCAGATTATCATTCAGTACCAAAGTATATACACTATATATATCAACCATGATTTTACATGGTACACCATAAATGGCAAAGAATATGTATCTCCAAAAATATACAATTATATGACAACCATAATCATGCATCAAGAAAGTCAACCACGGTACACATCCAAACCCTCAATATTCCAGCATGCTTTACCTCAGCGAAATAAGGGTCAAAACAACCCCAGGGGCTTCGAGGCCTCGAGTGGCTGATGGGTGACGGCAAGCTAAACTCCACATGGCCCCGCTGAGCCACTGCTATGGAATCGTGGTCTAACTCTACCGGGCCGATGGGTGCCGCCGTGGGCCTCAGGAAAGTAGGAGTTCCCGGGGTGTGGGGTCTACTATGACCCTCATCATCCCCCTCATGAAGCCCATCTCTGGGAGGTTGATGTCCCATGATGTGCTCTAGCTCTGAATCGGAGTCGTCTTTGGGGAGGTGCTGGAGTCAGGGGGGGTCAAGTCATTTTTAAAGAAGTCAGGGGGGAAAAATGTGAGGCAGTTTGATCGGGAAAGCAGGTATGAACAGAAAGTCAAGGTTGCGGAAGAGAAAAAAAAGAGCTTTTTAGTGTTTGGATACAAAATTATGAATCACATACTAACAAAAATGTACCACGGTACGCGTGCCAAAATACACTTATACAAACTATAGCTACTGCAGTTACTGTTACACAACTTTAAGAAGTGACTTTGATATTTTGATAGTCACTGGGCTTACCATGGCAAATCGTCTGGGAATCGATAAATGCAGAAATGCATTTTAATAGCAAGTGAAGAAGCTTGTCACATGTACTACAGTATATGTTCTCTGTTCTATACACTTTTAGTTTGTAATGATTTCTGGTTCCTTGTGTGTCAGTTGCTAGTGTGTCAGTTCCTTGTGTGTCAGTTCCACTGTTTATATAAACCCCAATGTTTCCTTTGTCCTTTGACAGCAATTGTGTTATGTCATGTGGATGGCCTTGCTTTTTGTTTCAATACTATGACATACAGATTGCTGTTTGAGAGGAGTCGTATGTGACATGAAGAAAAAAACACCTAAGCTTTGTATGCTGTGATAGGCTATATGAGACTAGTTTTACTGCATGTCTGCTTTTTGTTGTCCTCATGTTGTTCCAATTGCTTCTATTGTTTACCTATTTTGTAAGACGCATTGAATAAAATCGTCTGCTAAATGACCAAATGTAAATGTTCAAATGTTCAAAGTGAGAACCATACTTTAACCTACATTCATTCCTCAAAAACAAACGTTGCACCTGATTTTATGATGCTAACATGGAAAAATAATGGCCGTGGCTTTCGTCCTTCTCAGCAATTTGATTGGATATATAAGACAGCCAGTTAAAGGGGAGGAGTTAATGGATGCTCCAGCCAAGCCATGTAACTGATTTAATTTAAGATGGGTAGTCACTGCAGGACGGAAGTGCATTTTCAGATTTTAACTGAAGATTATGACGACACAAAGAGAACAAAAACAATGACCCACATTGATAAACTATGTAACATGGCTTAATCGCAATGAAGATGAACATGTTAAAAGTTCGTAGAAAGCTGTCTGAATATTTCCAACTCTTGCATAGTACCAGAGCCCAACAGTAAAAAACTAATGGGATAGCCTTACAATATCCTATTTCCCAGCTGCTCTAGGACCTGTCCTGATAAATAATGCAGTGCAGTGATGTTGTGATGTTAAAAAAAGTGTAGGCACTGTTCACTGGAACAGTCATCTTATAACATCACATGGTGAATCTTTTCGACACAATTTAAAGAAACTCCCACACTTGCCAGAATAGTTAGGCCGGGAGATCTTCTTAAATGATTTTTAACCATAGATGTCAGCTAATAACGAAAGAGAGCATTCTACAAACCACATAGTAATGCAAACAGAAGTAAGAGGTCATCTGTACCCATTGCAGGAAGGGGGTTGTATCAGTACCTTTTCCTCTGCATGAGCCCTGGGTTCAGGGGACACGGGGGATGCAGGGAAAGAGTCCTGCTCATCTGACGCAGAGTCAATTTCACAGTCACTGTCCTCCATAGCTACTGGGGCTACTGTACACTCTGCCATGTCCAGCACATGAGCATTCAGCGATGAAGTGGGCCAAACCAGTTCAAACTAGGGCCAGTGAGGGGGTGTTACAGCGAAAGGATGGTTAGGGTTTGAGAGAAAGAAGAGAACGGTTAAACTAAAGCAATGAAATAAATGCAAGAGGTGTGGATGCAGAATATGTCAGCGGTGAATTACTCTCAGTATTTAATCAATGTGGTATATATCAGTGGCGGTCCTCGGCAATTCTCAATTCATTTAAAGTGGATTAAATGGAATGAATACAAATAATTTCATCATCACAAATATGCAAAACATAATAACAGTAAACACTGGATGGTTAGTGCCACTCCCTACTTTACAGTATGTGGATTTTTTCCACATTGAGCCGAATCACTGCTCAATGCAGCAGACACAAAAAAAGATGTACAACATCACAAATCTCCTGGTTTTTATGTAACATATGGACAATACGTTTCAATACAGTTTTGATAGGAATCTGCCGATTAATCTACAGCCAGTAACAAGACAAATTGACAGAGAGAAAACAATCAAAGATACATATCCGTCCTTCATCTATGAAGCCACAACCTCCTTCATCCTAGAATGCAGAGAGCAACTCACCCAAAACACCTGTAGGCAGTCTGAACTTCTTGCCTTGACGAAGCCAGCTCCTCATTCCATCATTCCCTGCTTCAGACCCAACGTTCGACTCATTAGCTCAGGCTTTTATACCACCACACCCAGGACACTGTGTCCTTCAGCCGCATCGAGCTGCCCCGCTGCCCCAGGGCACCAATCCACATATAGGCAATCAACCACTTAACCTGCCCCACTTTCCAAAAAACCCAATACTGCTGCCATTTCCATACATTTATAATGCACTATGGATTATGCTGGGAGAAAGTCAGTAAAGTTAAATATATACTGAATACCGAATACAGTTGTGGTAAAAAGTACATTGACATACATTTTGTGTTTTGCTTCTCTATTTGTAGATTATTTTTCTACATATCTTTAGTTAGTATATCCTACATTTTATTGTCGTTTATAGGCAAAAACATAATATATGCAATAAGAGTCAATATGTACAGTGTTGGGCCTTGTTTTTCATAACCTCTGCAATTCGCTCTGGCATGCTGGATATTTGCTTCTGGGACAAATCCTGATGGATGGCGAACCTTTCTTGCCTTAATAGTGCTCTAAGATCTTTCTGATAATTTTTGGGCATCTGCTTATCCACTCACTTTTTGAGGATTGACAACAGGTTTTCTATATAGCAACGCCCTGGCAACCACTACCTAAACATTCTTGCAAGTGTATGGTTCTGAAATTGAGAACTCCACAGCAGCTCTTGCAGTAACCATGGCACTTAGATTTGCACGGATGAAGCACATCTCACTTTGTCTTTAGAAAAATCTACTTTTAATGAATACTCAATGATTAAAGCTGATGGTAAATCTGAGCGCAGTTACGATCAGGGATTATACTTGGCATTAAATGTTAAAGTAGTCATTATCTACTTTAACATTCATGTAGATAATGATACAGATGCTTTAGGAATGGCTTTTAAAGACACTCTTAACTCCATGGGCGTTAGTCAACATGTGTCGGGACCCACTCACCTTCGTAATCATACTTTAGATTTAATATTGTCTTACGGTATAAACGTGGGCGACGTAAAAAAAAATCCTTCAGCAGAGCTAAGACATTTCGGATCATTATCTGGTATCATGCTTGCTTCACTACCCAATGGTGGCAAATCAAAATCCAAGTTACAAATATTGTAGAACAATAACTTCGACTACAAAAGGTGCGTTTCTTGATCATTTGCCTGAATTGTCTCAAATCTCTAGCATGAGTAATAACGTTGAAGATCTTGACTTTACCATTGAAAATATTAATGCCACCTTCACGGAAACGCTAGACATAGTTGCTCCTCTGCGCTTAAAGAAGATTAAAAATGACAGACCGACACCGTGGAATAATGAACACACTCAGGCTCTAAAGAAAGCGACACGAAAAATGGAGCGCAACTTTAAGAAAACTAAATTAGAGGTATTTCGTACTGCCTGGAAGGATAGTACAAAAAAATACAGGAAAGCCCTAAAAACGTCTCGATCCGCCTACATTTCATCACTAATAGAAGAAAACCAGCATAACCCTAGGTTTTTATTTGATACAGTGGCTAAATTAAATTAACCAAAAATAAATCGTCATTCTGTATACCAGCATAGCAGTGATGATTTTATGAACTATTTCACAAATAAAATCCAAGATATTAGAGAAAAAATTATAAATATGCAACCAGAAGTGAATCCCGCTGAACAAACGACTAACCACAGTGTCTCTAAGGAGAAATTATGTTTATTTTCTACTATAGATCACGATGAACTCTCTAAAATCATTAGATCATCTAAATCAACTTCATGCATGTTAGACCCTATACCTACAAATCTACTGAAAGAGATGCTCCCAGAAATTATAGATCCTCTACTTAGCATTATTAACTCATCTCTGACATTAGGACATGTGCCTAAAGCATATAAGGTGGCTGTTATAAGGCCCCTTGTCAAAAAAAACCATCTGGACCCTGGAGAACTAGTTAACTACAGACCTATTTTGAATCTACCTTTCTTATCTAAAGTTCTGGAAAAAGTAGTCTCAACTCAAATATGCTCCTTCCTCCAAAGGAATGAGATTAATGAAGGTTTCCAGTCTGGATTTAGAGCACATCACAGTACAGAGACTGCTCTGATTAGAGTTACAAATGATCTGCTTATGGCGTCCGACCGAGGTTGTATCTCCTTATTGGTGCTGCTAGATCTTAGTGCTGCATTCGACACCATTGACCACAGCATGCTCCTACATAGACTCGAAAATGATGTCGGTATTAAGGAAATAGCTTTGAAATGGCTTAGATCTTATTTATGCGACTGTTTTCAATATGTAGCAATAAACAATGAGGTATCACGCAAATCACAAGTCCAGTACGGTGTACCACAGGGCTCAGTCTAAGGGCCTATGCTCTTCGCATTATACATGCTACCTGTAGGAGATCAGATCCTTTTCCTATCTAGCACCTAAACTTTGGAACAGTCTTCCCTGCACTGTCCGGGAGGCAGACACACTCTGTCAGTTTAAATCTAGACTAAAGACGCATCTTTTTAATCTTGCATACACTACACTATCATAATATATATATTTCAAAGATCTAGGCTGCACTAGTTAGATCAACCGGAACCAGGGACACTTCCAATAACAACTGATGCATTTGTTGCATCAAAGAGTGCAGAACAGTACTCTCCTCTCAGCCAGTCTTGTCTCATTGTTCCAAGGTTACCGGAGCGGGCAGGACGCAGTCCATTCCCAGACCTGACAAATGCTGGACGAAGGACGTGGCGACTCTACAAAACTTCAGTCGCTATTAGATTATTAATGATAATTTTAAATCTAACTTTTTTTATTTTGCCTTGTTGTGCAAGCACTGTCGAGCTTGTGCAGAGGCAGCAGTTTTTGCCAGAGGGGAACTGGAATCCACTGGTTAGGCCTGGTTTCCCTCTGAGGTTTTTTTTCTCCTCCAATGGAGTTTTGGGTTCCTCGCCACCGTTTGCATACTGTTATGCACTGTTTGCCTGGCCGGGGGGGCTGCTAGAATCTGATAGTCTTATTTAATTAACACTGCATATAGGAATTTATTGTGTGTCTGATATTTGACCTGTGTTTTGACTTCCATAACCTTTTATGTTTTACTTATAGTCAATGTTTTCTTGTACACCTGCTTTGTAACAATGAACATTGTAAAAAGCGCTATATAAATAAAGCTGACTTGACTTGACATTGAAGTCTTAGAACATCTCTGCCAGAGATTTCAAGAGCAAGATTAAGGAATTTCAGAGCATGTCCTAAATCTCCAATCCACCCCCCTTTGGAAACTCAAATAGTATTAAAACCAGGGACGTGCACAGGGGGGTTGCTCAGGTTGCCCGGGCAACTGCCCATATGCCCTTCTCGACTCACGTTGCCCTCCCGAGGTGGAAAATAAATAAATAAATCATGTACAATGAATGCAGAATTTCACATAAGTCTAGATAAAAAACGCGAAAAGCCTCATTCACCTCCGTATTCGGGCAACGAAAGTGAAAGTCAGAAGAGGAACGGCGAACGCTGTTCACTGCACGTGACCGGCACCTGAGCTGAGCCTGCATGAGCGGCCCTAGAAGGAGATTGTCGCGGTTATCGGGTGATACGACTCAACGCCATACGTCTGGATTTCGGCCGGACAGTCCGGATTTTAAGCCCCCGCGTCCGTGGCAGCCTCAAACCGGACACTCATTTGTCCTTCTTTTGTGCTGAATCGGCCTAAACAAAACCCGCTTTGGAACATTTATTGGGATGCAGCAGCATTGCGTCTGACGCCGTAAGATCTCCAGTCAAACAAATGATTGGCTGAAAGAGGTGTCAAATAAATATCTGATATATCATTGGTTAAAAACGTAAACAAGCCTCCATGACAAAGGGCAGTCGTGGCCTAATGGTTAGAGAGTCGGACTCGTGACCAGAAGGTTGCCAGTTCGATCCTCAGGGCCGGCAGGTAACGACTGAGGTGCCCTTGAGCAAGGCACCTTACCCCTACTTGCTCCCCGGGCGCTGCAGTGATAGCTGCCCACCGCTCCGGGTGTACGTGTGTTCACCACTTGCTGTGCGTGTGTTCACTACTCTCTGGATGGGTTAAATGCAGAGGGCAAATTTCAGGTATGGTTCTCCATAACTGACAAATAGGTCACTTTCACTTTCACTTTCACTTTCACATGACGTGGAAGTGGAGTCCATGTGCTGGCTTCGTCACATCATAACGGTAACTTGCTGAAACCTCATTTAATCTGGAATGGACAAAAGAGCACAACTATATATAAAAAGGCTGTAGAGACACTTTTCATGGATGTCGCTGTGAAGTGGACGTTTGTAGTCAAGGGACATGCGACATGCCAGCACAGAAAACAAAAGTAACCCACGAGCTGCAGGTACATCTTCCCTTAAGCTTAGGTCAAATATTCATTGCCAGACAATTTTTGAAAAAACAGAGTAGGCGATATGATGCACAAAATTGTATTGTAGTTGCGAGTACACCTGAGTCCTATGCAGTTATTCTCGCCTCACTTAATGCTGCAAAGTGTCCTCCTTATTGGTGTTATGGAAATGGCCACTATTACGTTGTCAGAAAAGGTGAGTTTGTGATGTATAACAAACGAACGATCATCATCATCAAGTTTTGTGAAATGAATTAAAATCTTCATAAATCCAGGCTAAGCCTGCTACTATTGTTTTGGTAGGTAGGCATTAGGTAAAACTAAGCTACATGTCTGCTGATAGTTAGGTTGTCACATTTCGTTTTAGCAAGAATGAATGATGGAAGCAATGCATCACATTAATTATTTTATTCTAAATGGTTAAATGCCTAAATCCTTTCACTATTTTGGATAATGTTTGAAGCCAAGATGCCCACTGAAGAGAGGCGGATTCAGGAGAGATATTTCAGGGAGTTATGTTTTTCTGTGTTATTATTAGTACTAGTTAAGGTGATTGAGTGCTGTATTTCAGTGTTTTACTTCTTTATATATATATTTTTAATAAAGACCCTGTTATTCTCAGTCCTTCTTATAGCCTGTGAGGTTTTTTGTGGGGGTGGGGGGTTAACCTTTTTTCAGGTCAGAGCAACTGCCCCTCAAAATTCCTGTGCACGTCCCTGGTTAAAACAAACCTGTTTCTTTCTAGCATAAGCCTGCTACAGTGCCTCAATATTTCGATATGATTTTTTGCACCCTCAGATTCCAAGTCTTCAACAAGTTGTATCTTGGCCAAATGAAGAGTTTATCTCCAAAATGAGATAACTCGGTTTAAAAAAACAAATCTTTTTTTTCATTGTGCATTCCAAGTGGTTTGTTTTGATTTAAGCCATAATAATTAAAATCATACAGCTAACTAACACAATAAAAACATGTTAACATAACAAAAAACATGATTCAAACGAAGTGATCTTTTTTTGAAAATAAAAGTTTTAACTATTGTCATATACTAACAAAGCATACATCAATGGAAAGCTTATGTATAATCTATATCTTAATATAGTCTATATATATATATATATATATATATATACATATAATATAAATCTCAATTTCATGGTGTTGTGGTCCTGGGCCACATTTATAATGTGGGAAGTATCAACACTATATAATGAATTCAATTCATTATCATCTCACTTCAGTCAACCAACGTGTGCAATATTACTTGCATACTCAAAAACTAGCAATGTTACTTATTTACATAATGCCCAGAATTATACTTTTTTTACTTTTATTAATTTTTAGAATATATATATTTGGAATTGAAAGTCCTTTTGTGTAGTCTATTTTCTGTAAAAACTGTGTAAAGTCTTTGTCACTAAAGTGGACAAAGAAGAATTCCAGTGTACGTGTACTGTCATGTAATTATTGTCAGTAATGGAAACTTAAAAGTACAATAAATGTGAAACATTTGCAATAATACACATAACATGCAAATAGAATGTAAATATACATTAAGGTTATAATACATCTCTAATGCATAAAGTTAAATGTAAGATGTTAAAGAAGCATCCAACCCAAATTCCCAAATTCCATAAATGTTGATGAAAAAACCTGGTCAAAATAATGTTGATGACAAAATAGTTTGTGTCCGGCTATCGTGCTATGACGTCTAAAAGTAAAACGGCCATGCACCCGTGAATAAGTGACTTCAACCATTAGATCATCCAATAAACGAACAAAAAAATCTTATGTTTCTCAATTATATATCACAACTAAGCACAACACAAACAAGTAGTTTTCGACCTTTAGTTTTGTTTCAACAGGTTTAAAAACAAAAGATTTTCCCTGAAAAATGTAACATTACACTTCAGAAGACATGTATTAATCCACTGGAGTCATTAGCATTCTTTTAATAAAGGATGTTTGTGCTTTTTGGAACTTCAGCAAGTTACGCCTCATATAAGTAGATTACATAACTACATTATATTACAAAACTATTCATTTGTGTTTAACTGAAGAGAAGGAAGTCATATACTGTACATCTTGGAGAGGCATGAGAGAATTGGTCATATTTAGATTTAGGCTCATGTTGTCAGACGTTTGTGATGACTGCAGCTGGGAGTCTGGATAAATAGTGCTGCTGTGTGAATCCATGATTAGTGTGTGTGTGTGTGAGAGCGAGAAAGAGAGATTTTCTATAAGGACTATCGGTAAAATATTTCTTTAAACAATTACAAACATATTAAAAAGTAAAAAGTAAATAAAATACATGAATACATAAATAATTAAAAATCAATATTAACAACAACAAGTTTTTCCTATAAAAACAGCATATTTTGCTTGTACCAAAATAAAATTGTTCAAATAACATTTAAGTGTCTGTTTTGCATTGTAGAAAAAAACAAATGAAATAATATTTTTGTCAAAAAATTAACTAAGACAGACACATAACAAATCTAAAGTGTTTTCTCATCAAATGTTACAATTGAAGCTAGTTAAGCTTGACATTTCTTGGCTTTTTTCAGCTTTTTGTAAAATCACATGCAGCTTCAGTAATATTTTTCAGTTTAAAAAGTTTCTTAATACAAAGTGTGTGTTCAGGCTGTTATGCGAGCTGCTACGGTTTCTGCCAATCCACAACTCCATTGCTGCCCCACCAAAACAAACTGCATCCCCAGCTTTAAAAACAAAGCTAAATCTAATCCCATATCACCCACTTTCCTCCTTCTTGAGGCAGGAACAAAACACTTTGGGGAGCCCAGCGATAAATTCCACCAGTTCTTTCTGAATTATTACAAGAGGTCCATTTGGTGGATCTACACATGCAAGTCTATGCCATATTGAAGATGCCACAATATTATTAATAATGAGTATACTGTATGTCCTCTATATGACATTTGAGAAAGTAACCATTGCCATTTTTCCGAGCGTCCTTTTACTGTTTTTACACACCCAGTTTCTCTTTAAAAAATCTTTATTACCTAAACAGACAGCAAGATATTTCAGTCCTCCAGTTAACCTCACCATTCCAATTTACAACTAATAAAGCTTCACTCTTCACATCATTGCTTTCATTAAAAAATACAATAACATTGTCAGAACGCACAAGCAAGAAAGATCAAATAAATCATTACACCCAGATATAGTTAAATAATTCTCATAATTTATAGAGCAAAGGCATTATAGCTAAAGAATACAACATACCTATCTCCTCTTTAAACTTTAAAGGGTGCAGGGACTCAAACCACCATCAATCGTGAGGACACTCCCAATGTTACCAGTGTACATAGTCTTAATCGATATGAATTTTGGACTGATTTCCAAAAGTGTTCCATGGATACAAATAGGGTTGCACGGTAAACCAGGGCGGGTCAATAACTGATACATTTTAGATTTCAAACCAGTTCAATACCATGATTTTGCTCATTTCGCTCAACAGTATCCAACTGCAGCGCCGCATCGCCACACAATCCAGGCCACCTATTTCAGTCCAGAAGTGAGTGGCTTAGTTATTAAAACATAACAACATGGGGAGAGCACTGTGAGTAATTCAGTAAATAGGCTATGCAATGAAGTGTATTATTTGCATGCGTTTAAAGTCTTTCAAGCGATTTTACCCGCAATGCATGTACAGAACAGGGGTTCTCGTTCACTTCTTGTGCTCAAATACACACAATGCTATGGCAAAAACAAAAGGTAAGAACTGTCGGTTATGCCTTAAGATTGTATATCAGCATTCGTTTTTAAAGTGACAGAAGCCTAATACAGTATATGTATGTGATATATTAAAGAGAAAACCACTCACTGCTCTCGACTGAAGAACTTGAATTAAAGCTACAAAGTCAATGCATAGGGTCAGGGGCGCAACTACCCAGTGTTAGGGGGGTATACAGAAACAGTTTTGGCGCCCCCCCTGATAAATAAAAGTGTGCCGGACATCATCATGTATGGGCTTGAAATAATAAAGGTTTATTTTAAAAGTATATCAGACAGCTACTGTAAGCCTACCATAATTATATGTTATATGAACACAAAAATATAAAAATATATTCATGGAAATTTCTCTGCCATTTCTTTCTTTTTGCCGTATCTAAAACGTACCGATCCGTACCGAAACGTGACACAAGTGTATCGTATCGAACCGAACCCTGAATGTTGTGAACCATTACACCCCTACCTTTTCCATATTAATAATATTAAGAAATTAATCTGTTGGTATCAAGTATCAAGTTGGTATCAAGCTCCCTCTACACTTCCACCTAATGTTAGACCTACCTGTTGCTTTCCCCTGTTTTTCCTGATCCACCATCCTCACACCTGAATAAAATGAAGTCGCTGTTAAATATAGCAGCCTAAATTAAATTTTTCAATCAGCCTAGGGATGGCATCAGATAAGACGACTATTATGCAGTAAGGTTGTGCTGCTGTTGAAATTACATTAACATTTGGGATTTTAAAAAATAGAAATGTGACACACACACACACACACACACACACACACACACACACATATAGAAAAGTAATTACAGGGTCACGTCTCTCTCTCTTTAAAGGTCTGTGCTGATATACATACATACATACACATATAGCACAGATCTTTAAAGAAGGAGAAATGTGGCCCTTGCAGCTTCCATGTCACCCAGCAGATGTAAAGTAGCCTGTATGTCTGACAGCACAGCTGAGCTAACATGAAGCTAATGGTAAAAAACAATCCATGATAAACCAGCCTTATTGCATAAGTAATGTTTTCCAGCTTCTAATCATTTATTGTGCGAGCTACCCTATATTTACCAGTTCTTATCTTACTTTAATAAAATTGAGATATGTCATGCATGGCATTGGTACAATAGGGTTTAACCTTAATGTAGATCTATGTTAAATCTAAATGTAGATATCAGCAGCAACATTATTTTGCATTAAGTTAGCAAACACTTGCCAGTCAATATTTATATTTGCAAGCCTCCAAGTTTGGTAACAAATCTATTCATGATTCCGACGGTCGGTTGCTCAACAAGCTCGCTAGCTAACGTTAGTCTGTTAACACGAATATTGTATTTTCAAGAATAGACGTCACATTTTAAATCCTACCTGTTGCCTTTCACCATCCACGTATTTAGCTGCTGTCGCATCCCTTGACAGGCCATCTCCTTTTTCCATTTTTCTTTTTCTATTTTTAGCCCCCAAAGGCTTTTTTGGTTTATCCATATTTTTCAAATTCAAATTTCAACGACAACTCACTAACGTTACTGCTGCTCACGGCGCCCCGCCCACTCGCGATATTACCCTTCTATGTCTAAATAAATTATATGAACGATTTTTATGAGGGCACCGGTGCCGCCTAGCCTGTTAGTCCTCGTAAATGTATATAACTTTTTATATATACAATAACTTATATACATTTTATAAAAATGTATATAACTTTTATTATTTCAAATCTTTTAAACCATCGCGTTGGCGCCCCCCATGGTGCGGCGCATAGCACATACCCACTTTTTGCGCCACTGCATAGGGTTCATGTGACACCCCTTTTCATCTCTCTCCACTGGCTACCGGTTGAACCCCGTATCAGATTCATGTGACTGATGCTTGCCTACAGGACTATCACTGGTTCTTCACCGGCATACCTTCACACCCTCCTACACCCCATCAAGAACCCTGCGTTCAGCGAACGAGCGGCATCTTGAAGTGCCTTCTCATAAGGGCAGTAAATCACTTTCCCGCTCATTCTCCTTCCCAACTCCTCTTTGGTGGAACGTTCTTCCGACTTAAAACCCATCTCTTCTGTGAATACTTGACAGACAGACTCTTTCTCTCAACAGGTAGTAGTCTAGCTTTTGTTGAAACTGGTAACTTTGTATTGAGCCAACATGAGCCAAACCTGTTCATTCAAAACCACATTTAATCATGCACTAGACTTGATTATATCCCACGGAGCCAATCTAACTAATACAGATATTATACTTCAAAGCGACGATGTCTCTGATCACTATCTTATAACATGTACACTGCGCACTGCAGGAATTGGCCGTTTAACTCAATATCGACAGGGTAGAACAATCACCTCAACTACTAAAGATAGTTTCGCAAAGAGCTTGCCATATCCGTCTACTTTAATAACCATACCAATAAATACAGAATCGCTCAATGACATGACCAGCAAATTGGGCACTATTTTCTCTAATACATTAGAAGCTGTCACACCTATGGAGTCAAAAAAGATTAATGAGAACAACATAGCACCATGGTACAATAGCACCCCTCGCACCCTTAAAAGAAAAACATGTAAACTGGAGCGCAAATGGAAACAAACCCAATTAGAGGTCTTTTAAATTTAAATAAAGACTTGAATTTTTTTACAGAGAAAATCAAAAACATACGAGACAGAATAGTAAAAACTCAACCTCCAAGTCTGTCCTATGAATTAGTACCAACCATCACCCCAAAATATTTTTTTATTTTCACCTATAAAACAGGAAGATTTCATTAAACTTATTGCAACATCTAAACCTTCAACTTGCTTATTAGACCCCATACCAACTAAATTATTAAAAAAGTTACTACCCGTTGCAATTGAGCCCATTTATTACATTATCAACTCGTCAATTAATTTAGGGCCATGTCCCAGGACCATTTAAACTGGCCGTCATTAAGCCTCTTATCAAGAAACCAAACTTAGACCCCAATGACCTAGGAAACTACAGACTGATTTCAAATCTCCCTTACCGGTCTAAATTACTACAAAAAGTAATGTCCACTCAGTAGTGCTTTTTCTTACAAAATAATGACATACACAAAAACTTTCAGTCAGGCTTTAGATCGCATCATAGCACTGAAACTGAGCTCATTAAAATTACAAACAAACTGCTTATTGCATCAGATAAAGGTAACATCTCACTCCTAGTCCTGCTTGACCTTAGTGCTGCGTTCGATACTGTAGACCAGGGGTCCCCAAACTACGGCCCGTAGGCCAAATGTGGCCCGCCCACAGATTTGGATCGGCCCTCTGAACAATGCCTTATAGAGTGTTCACACCAAATGTGAATGAAGCGTTAAGCGCGAGTGATTTACATGTTAAGTCAATGCAAAGACGCGATGACCTACTTGCGGCGTGAATGACGCGAATTGAGCATTCACGTGATTCGCGCAAGTTGAAAATTCTGAACTTTCGCCACGTTAACCATTCAGGAGCTTGCTCTAGTAGGGCCGTGAGCGAGTGGCAGAAGCCCCTCCCATGACGCAAATTCACGTCTGTAATGAAGCGAATTTCACGCGCGAATGATGCGATTAAACTAAAAAAGTTCAAGCGTCCAAATACACGCAAATAGCGCGATTTACCTCGTTTGGTGTGAACACTCTATGAGACATTAAAAAACATAAAAATATACAGTTTCACTTATATGATGTCTATATTTGAAAATAAATATTGGCTTTCAGACTCAAATTTCGCTAAGTTACTAAAGTAGCCTAATTATTTGTTAATTAGGACAAATAGAACAGCTCACGTGTGAACCAGCGGAAAATTTAAAAGAGACGACAAAATGGCCAAGCGGTTGGGAAAGAGAAAGGTTCATTAATATGCATAAGTAAATGTTTTGAATTTGAGTAGCACTAAATATGAAAAAAAAATCATTATGATAGTAATAACAATGCTTTTAAATAGGCTATATCTCTTGAAAAGTAATCATTTGTCTGTACAGTGCATAACAAAATAAACTATTCTACCATTAGGAGGCATAAAAAATACATTTCAAATCATAATTAAATCTCCACAATAATTCAAGTAGTACATCCGGCCCATGTAATTTTCTGTTACAAATCGACCCGGCATTAAAGACAGGGAGAATTATCTGGCTCTTCCAGAAAAAAGTTTGGGGACCAATGCTGTAGACCATAACATTCTTCTAGATCGCTTACACAATTACACCGGTATCGAGGGACAGGCACTAAAAATGTTTCAGATCTTACTTATCAGACAGACATCAATTTGTCCATTTAAATGGGGATCAAATATAACGCAAGTAAATTACGGATTACCTCAGGGATCGGGTTTAGGACCCTTGCTATTCTCCATATCCATGCTGCCCCTTGGAAACATTATTAGAAAACATGGAATTAGCTTAAAGTGCTATGCAGATGGTACTCAGCTATATATCTCATCAAGACCAGATAATTCCTTCCAGCTATCCAAATTGGCAGAGTGCATCGAAGATATAAAACTTTGGATGACCTGTAATTTCCTTCTTTTAAATTCTAGTAAAACAGTAATATTACAAATCAGACCAAAGACACGTGAGCAGAATATTTCGGATTATAACCTGCAAATTGAATTCTGCACTGTTACTCCAACAAATCGAGTAAAAGATCTAGGCGTTATAATAAACAGCAACCAGTCATTTCGAAATCACATCGAAATGTCACAAAAACAGCCTTCTTCCACCTTAGAAATGTTGCCAAATCACGAAATATTCAATGTGTTGCTGACGCAGAGAAGCTTATTCATGCATTTGTGATCTCAAGACTTGACTAATGTAATGCACTACTTAGTGTTTGTCCTGCATCATCAATAAACAAACTACAGTTAGTTCAGAACGCAGCTGCCAGAGTTCTAACCAGGACCAGAAAATACCATCACATAACCCCAATGTTATCAACCCTTCACTGGCTACACATTAAGTATGGTATTGACTTTAAAGTTATTTTAATCACTTATAAAGCCTTAAAGGGTTTAGCCCCTACCTACCTAACAGAGCTTCTATCACACTAAAAGCCATCACGCTCTCTAAGATCTCAAAACGCAGGACTTTTGATAACACCTAGAATAACTAAATCCACCAAAGGGGGTCGAGCTTTCTCATACGTAGCACCGAAACTCTGGAATAGCCTTCCAGACACTATTCAGGGTCAGACACACTCGCCCAATTTAAATCTAGATTAAAGACACATCTTTTCAGCCAAACATTCACTTAATTAAAAAATGCTAAATACACGACCGGGAGACTGCTGACAATAGATATTATTTACTAGAATAATTTAGCTTGTTCTATAAACACCATGTACTGTGCTGTGTTTTACCTTTTTTGTGTTTTTCAGTTTTTCTACTTTCTGTTGCTATGTCTGTACCTCTGCACTGGAAGTTTGTGACACCAAACCAAATTCCTTGTATGTGTTAACACCTGGCAATAATACTTTTCCGGATTTACTGCGGATCATTTGCATAGCCACACTCTCAGCATATGAATCTCAATTCAGAAAACCTGCATTGCCACACCCCAGCCTAGCACATGCTGTCAGACACCTGTACAAAATTGTTATATGCCCAATTGTCAAATTTGTATCCTGAAAAGTCAACACATTGTTACTATTTTACGAGGTGATTTCTAAATCGTATTTGTACGATTTAGTATGATCTTTAGTATGATCTAACAGTGATGGTTAGGGGTGAGGCTTCATAATTGCTTTTTTCTTTGTTTTGTGTCAGGCGAGGGTTAGTCTGGGATCTGTAGCCAGCCCTCTATAAGGCTCTCGGCATCTCTGATGACAGTACCATGAGAAGCCTGGTGCCACTGAATACATCAGGCCTGACACAACATCAGTAACAGCTGAGCCGTCTGTGCAGCTCTAAGCACAAAGACAACCAAACATAAGACACGGCATCCCCTTAAACCCAAGGGCACATAGATGTGTCCACCATCTTGGAACGGCCGTCACTCACAGTTTGCTAGAATAAAGACTGCCAAAGGAATAAAATGTAACAAAAAATTAAACAGTGTACAGCCATGGCTTTTAAAACAATGGGGATTTTAATTCCAGAAAAATGTGATATGCTTTCGCTGTTGTCATGTGTTTATTTAGCAATAAAAGAGTTTACACAGCAGAAAAAATAGGGGTGTGACGAGACACTTATCCCAAGTTTTAGACTTTTTTTCAGAAATCCTCAATGATGAAACATATAGGGAACATTTTTCTTTTATTCACCTTAAAACACAAAATGCAAAACATGCAGTCATTATAAAATCAACTTGTACTTTATGAAACAAATTAAACTTATATTTTAATGAATAATATTATGCCGGGAAAACAGCAATATGTAAACACTGCAAAATGTTTTGTCACAAACTCAACTGACAGGCAGTAATTGCACAAAATGTATGCTTTGTTCTCTTAACAGGCACAGCTTTTGCATAGTGTTCGTGTTAGCAGAGGTGGCGATCATATCACAAAGTCAATCCTCCTTCCTCCACTGACTGAACCCTAATAGCCTTCGGAGAAACAGTTATGCTTTTGCACGTTTTATGTTTACATTGCACATAAGTAAGAGACAGATGATCTTTTTTTGAAGAGGTTTGTCTGTGAATGTATTTAAAATAATGTAACGTGAACTTGCAATTGCTATTCTGTACTTGTGTCATCTCAGCTGCTGATCAGCCAGTAGCGTGAACCGCCGTAAATACTCGCTGCGCGAGAGACGTACGTGAACATTGAAACCCATTCGTCTAGCACGTTGACATAAAAAATGGTGGGAAAGTAGAGCTCCGGGATGGAAAATCACGTTGCCGAATGGCCGGTCCGGTCACTGTTTGCACACATTGTGCAGTTTTTTGCATGTTCAGTACAATAATGAAAACGAAAACTGGGAGAATATTTAGGGAGCATATGCGACATAAAATACTCACATTTGGAACCATCCTGCCAATTGCGTGAGGAAATCTTGTCACACCCCTAGTAAATAAGTGTCCTTACTCATTCATGATTTTTTTATAATATCAGTCTTTTAATGCAGGATATTTTACATTAATAGTTGCAAATTAGCTTGCTCTCAAAAGCTCATGGACAGGCCTGGCAGTATTGCCAGTTCTTTGTAATTCATATATTAAAAAAATTGTGTTTCTATATCTGTGTCCAGTTTTGGAAGTTCCTTTTTCTCTTCTAAAATGACTGTACCCATATATACAAGTCATCTGTGTTTGGTGACGAGTTATTGGCTCAAAGTCTGCATTGAAAGTCACACCAAATGTGTTCAGCTGGGATTTGGATTTGATGCAGAACAGTCAAGTTCTTCCACATAGGGGTATGGCATTGGCAAGCGGACGACAATATGGCACCACACGCTGCTCGGGGACTCATCCCCAAGTCGACAGTTTTTAAACCTGGTTTCTGTTTTAAAATCAGTGCCAAACAAGGGGAAATGATCACTATTATGATTCAGAAAGCCATAGTCATAAGTTTATATTTTTATCCCTGCGTTGCTGTTGGACAACAAACGTATACAGCAACGTAGACAAAGTAAACAGCATGTTATTACCTGCGATCCACACAGCCAGTTTGTTATCCACTCCATGATACTGAAAGATGGTAAAGCGACTTCTCAGACAAAAGGCTTCGATCCACGGAGAGAGAAAAAACGGTCTGTCGGTTCCGGCAAATGCGCTTCTAACGCTTCCAAATATCGCAAAAGTCCGTGATAAAACATCCACTCATAAACAACGCAACTTTTTGCTGTTTCAAACAAGAAATCATGATAAAGTTTTATGGGACCCACACGCTAAAGGGATACTCGGGGGACATTTAAACACTGACAAACTTGAAAAACTACTTATGGATTTCCTTTGTTTGTCGGAATCATGGCTGACAGTCTCATCAACAGGAAAATATCGAAATAATGGCAGAGGAGGTGGACTACTGATGTATGTTAAAGACTGTATAAACTGCAATGAAATTGAACTAAACTGTATGGATTTACTGGATGTATGGCAGTAATAATAATTTTATGTACCAACATGTCATTCACTGTTATTTGTATATACAGACCTCCGTCATCAAATAGTATGGTTTATGAACACCTGAGAAATATTTTGAAAGAATTTGATAGGAACAAAGAGTCTATTCTGTTTGGAGACCTAAACATTAATTGGACTGAGAAGTCAAAAAGGAAAAAAAACTTAAAGATATAACAAGTCAATTTGATCTAAAACAATTGATACAAGGTCCAACAAGAATCACTCCATCATCTCAGACGCAGATCGATGTCATATTTAGTAATAAACTAGAAAGAATAACTAAAACATAAAACATTTTGACGGGGCTATCGGATCATAATCTGACAATGGTATCACGAAAATTAACGAAAAACAAAGGTTCATATACCAGCAAGAAAGTAAAAAGGTCTTAAACATTATACCAAAGAGGTTTATCAATGAATTTGAAATCCAATTGAATCAACTAACATGGAGTGAGATCCTGTCCATAGAGGACTTAGAGGTTGCTTCTAGGAGTTTAATGATCAATGTTAATAGTGTTAAAAATTAGTTCAGTAAAACTGTTACACATTCTAGAAAAAAAGCTAAATCTGCCCTGGCTTAATGTAAAAGTATGGAAGCTAATGACGCAAAGGGATCATGTACTAAAAACTGCAATTAAGTCAGGATTAGCCCATCATAGGAGAACCTTTCAACAGTTACGTAATAAAGTTGTAAATGAATTGAGAAAGGCAAAAGCAACGTTTTTTTTTTTATCGATATTATAAATGACTCTAAAGGGAACAGTAGGCAAACTTGGGAAAACATCAATAGAGCTTTAAAGAAGACCAAAAAAGAGACAAAGAGTTTGAATTACAAGTACATGGAACTTTAATTAAAGACAAAGATCAAATATCTTCTATGTTTAATAGTTATTTTATAAATTCAGTTCAAGATTTGGCTTCGGTCTAAGAGGGAAGGTCCTTTCACCATCAAATGATAATCTTCCACTGTTTAGCATTTCTGAAGTATCTTCCATAACTAAAATCTTAGGTAAGTTTAAGAACTCTAAGGCTAAAGATGTTTTCACTTGTGATTGTGCATTTCTGAAGAAGTATAAAAGTATCCTTTGTACTCCAATTACTCATCTGGTAAATCTATCCATTAAACAAAGTTTTTTTCCCAATGCTTGGAAATCAGCTGTCATAACTACTATTTTTAAGGCTGGAGATGCGACCAATATAACCAATTATAAACCTATTAGTATCCTCCCCGCTGTTTCCAAAGTAATGGAGAGGATAGTCTGTGACCAGTTGCTAGACTATTTAAATCAAGGACATTTTCCACTGCACCCTATGCAGTTTGAATTCAGGAAACATCATGCCAATAAAATCCGGCCTTGATAATGGAGGGGTTGTTGGGGCTGTTTTCCTCGATTTCGAGAAGGCTTTTGCTACAGTGAATTACAATGTCCTGTTATCCAAACTGTCAAAGATACATTTCTCTCCCAATGCTCTGACATGGATGGAGTCGTATTTAGATTCAAGAAAGCAGTGCACCAGGATTAATGATAGATGCTCCTCCTTTGCTAACTGCACTACTGGAGTCCATCAGGGATCCATTTTAGGACCAATTTTATTTAGTTTATATATTAATGACCTGCCATTGATTTGCCCGGAAGTCCACATCGAAATGTACGCTGATGATACAGTTATCTACACCCATGCAAAAACTAGAGAACAAGCTGCAGCAAAACTTACTGCAGTTTTAACCAAAGTTTCAGACTGGTTAACTCTCAATTGTCTTACTCTTAATGTAAGAAAAACAGTGGGCATGTATTTATCTATCAAGAGGAATGGTATACAACATCAACCCGATATCTGTATTATGAGAGGGGTGATACATATAGTTGATCATTTTAAGTATCTGGGCATAATTATTGATTCTAATTTAAGCTTTAAAACACATAAAAAAGATCTCCAATTGTGTCAGAGCTAGTTTAGCTAATTTGAGACATATAAGACACCAGTTACCAATAGCCGCAGCTAAACTGTTTTTGCATTCAATGATTTTCTCACACTTATCTTACTGTTCGACAAGCTGGTCATAGGCGGGTGGGACTTTGCTGACCAATTATGTACCCTTTACAAACAATCGGTGAAAGTTCTCAACAAAAAAAACAAGAAACTATCACCACTGCACCATCATAAAAAAATACAACCTATTTACCTTTGATAGTTTTCTCTGTTTTGCAAACATGTGCTTGATGTATAAATTGATCCTTGATCTTGCACCACCTCCACTCAAGCAATGTGTGTCACACCAGGGCTTCTGTAAGAAGTGACTGCTACACTCAGTTTAGGGAGACCAAATTTGGGCAATCAACTTTTTAATTTTCTGTAGTAGAAAAGTGGAACTTAATTCCACCCCACATTAGAGATATCCATTAAAAACTTGGCTGAAGGCGAATCAATTATTTGATCATTGATCCTTTTATAACATGGAATGTGTATCTATATCTGTGTTTTGGTTTATACGTGAGTAATGTTTGTCACATGTTGTTAAGTTTTTATCTGTTGTTTTTAACTCTGGTTCAGGGCTTGAACTGTGCACAGTCCCTGTCAAATAAACTACTAAAATAAAAAAATAATAAAATGTAATTTTTGACCCTTGCCTTATACACAGAGGCGTTGTCATGTTGGAATGGAGAAGGATCCCGTCCAAACGCTGCTATAAAATTAGAAGCACACGATTGCCTAAAATATCACTATACACCTGCTTGGTGTGAAGCAGCAAACACCTCTCAAAGTATAATTGATGATGCATTCCCCACGTGAGCACACACACAGAGTTGTGAGACATTGAAGAAAGCAAAGGATACAGGATACAAGGTACGGGAGTGTGGGCCAGAGATTAGCCATGTGATGTAAGCGCAACAACTTAAGTTATGAGAGACAGGGTGCATTAATACTGTAACATGGGTTTTGTACAAGTAAACAAAGCGTTCAATTGTCTTCAAGTACAGCACATTCATGTTTCAACATTTTCATTTTTATATGCTTTTGCTAAAAGTAAAAAAACGAAAAGGTATACAGCAGCTTTGTGATTTCGCGATGCGATTTCTCAGTTGAATGTAGGCAAGAACAGGCCCATCCACACTTCCACATTGTGAAGAATGATTATGCCAATGGAATGTTGTTTTTGTAACAGAAAAATGCTTATTGACTATAAACTGCTGCTACACTGCAGAAAATGACTCTTACTTTGTCTTTTTTCTTGTTTTCCAGTAAAAATGTCAAAAAGTTCTTGAATCAAGTATTTTCTTGATGAGCAAACTGACTTAAGAAAATAAGTCTTGTTTTAGTCAAAAATATGAAATTTCAGTGAATTTGTGCTTAAAACGAGCATAAATGAAAGGGAATGTTAGCAGAACATTATAAAACACCATTTGTTAGCTGGCTGCTCTTGGTACTGATATATAATATATGTTCAGGCCTATATTTTCTTGCTCAATCAAACCTAATCTAATCTAATCAATAGATGTGTATCAATACCTAAACACAACTTACCACAGAAGATGGTTATGGTCTAAAGGGTTGAAAACATTGTCTGGCCATTTCCCACATACCCAGTTAGTCCTTTACAGCAGAAAACAGCATCTCAGGGGCCGACTGGCGCTGGCAAAGTCCTTTCCCAGACATCCTGTCGCATTCAATTAGTCTTTATCTACAACTCTTCTGGGTTCCTGTTCAATGCAGCTGGAGTGATATACCCTCCCTCAGTCGAAAGTCGCGTTTGTGCATTCTGCTAATTCAGCTCTCCTCACAGTAATACAAGATGCTAGACACAGAAGTGCTGTCGTCACGGGCAGTGCACACTAAAGTCACAACTTTGACCCAACCGTTCTCATTCATGTGCTTAGCTTTTTTGGAGAGCAGACAGGTAACATTTATCGCACCTAATGGCCTATAATCACTGCCGTAGAGTGTACAGTTGCATTCTCACAGCCGTTACTCCAAAGGAAACCAGGGATTACGCTGTCTATTGGTTTTCAGTGGACCTCGAGAGAAGAAGTCAACAGAGCAGTTGGCTCAGACAGAAAACCATAGAAGCATGCTTCTGAATTTCTCTTATGTGAACTTCTCAGTGGCAAATCAGCGAGAGGCGGAGGCAAGACTTCACCTGGGACCAATACAATAGATGTAGACATAACAACAGTGGAATGTCGAAGGTTGTGCCCTAGCTGTGGCTTTGCTGTCAGCATTATGAAAGAGCTTTAGACGCCATCAAGGTGGCCTAAATCCAGTGTGTGAGGTTCATTTCCGGCGTAAACTATGCAGGCAAAACACTAAATAACATATTTTGAGCATTGACCGACAAACACTCGACTTTACATATGGTCACGTGTTCCATTACTTTTTCTTGTGAATTACATTACATGAATAAATTACATAATTCCATCTAAAACAGTGTTTTGTAGTTTGCTTCAGTGGATACAACTGTTGGTCACTCAACATCTAATAGCACACTTCACTACACTTATTTTTGATAAGGGAAGGCATAGCGATAAGATTTACTTTTAGATGAACCACAATTCATTTTAATGAAACCTAAACTGCCAAGTCTGAACAAAACCTTAAACAACAAACCAGTGGAACCTGGAAACATTATCTGGAGTGAACACTTAAAATAATTATTTTGCATCAGTAGGTAAAGTATGTTTCGCTCTGGAATATCCGGAGGAAATGTGTTCTCTAGTTTTTTGGTGGCTGACATGCATCCTCTATTGCAACACCCCTCCCTCCAGTGTATCCTCTGAACGATTATCTCATTATACCATTAGATAAAACTAACTGCCTGCATATCTGTCAAACCACACATAATGCTGCTTGGGCCAACAAGTCACTGAGGTTTCGTGCCACATAAAACATCACAGTGAAAGGCATTTTACTGGCTTCGTGTGGTTTAGTGATTAAAAGTGTGATTGAGGTAGTCATGATTTTGACAAATATTCAGTCTTGATGTTAATAGGCCTCTATGTCTCTACTGTACTGTATGTTGTTGCAAACTAGATATGTGGCGATTCATGTATAGGGAAGATGGTTTCAACACCCAATTTCTTCTGTTGCTATGTCAAGGGAGAGTTCTTTAAAATAGTGCTCCTTTCAAGTGTCATATTCGCTACCCTCCCATGTGCGCCCAACACCAGTCTGCCATGGGGCCGTAGCCACCAGATTCACACTTTCACATTATAAATGGTTTCCGGGGTTCCCTTTAGACTTGCCACAGGACACAGAAATGAAGATCAAGTTGAGAACTGGAGAAACATTCGGCGGTAGTTAAACATTCATGTCAGCTTTCTTAACCAGCACGGTTGCTGCATGTGCTGCTGAAAGTATGCTAAACATATCCATTTTAACAGAGAAACCAGGACGAGACCACAGGGAGAGTATTATTCTCACATACAGAGACACATACATCCCATGTACACACTTCTTCACTCCCTTACAGAAGACATCAAGGTCATCTTCTGTGATCAGAAGTCATGCTTTGCTCTGCTCTCATCAGAATTAGGAGCCATTCACATTTCGCATCTCTTTCGCAGGCATGTTCGTATTTTCAATACTCAAATAGGTAACGACACGGTCGCGATGCGCATCCATATAATAATATTTCAACTTTTCAGAATGCTGTAAACATACGAGCCTTTCTGGAACGTTCCCCCACAGACTGTCATTGCACTGAACATCACGCCAGTACTTTAGAGAAACGCTTTTAAGTGAAAGAACCAACTGAGTAAAATCCCAACACTACCAAAACATCCCCATGAGAGATGGACACTGATAAATTAATCGGTGGCAGAAAATAAAATGTTTGGAATTCACCAAATATTTCATGGTCATTCGCAAGGGCCAAGTTTTTGAGGTGACCTCCGCCTGAATTCTCAAGCTAACTCTATAAATAACCCTAATGAAATCTCCCAAGATGTACTGGCTCACAGTCGCCGCATGGTTTACAAGAACAACAGTATTACTTCCTCCTAATCTGTCTCAACACTTATACAAGCATTACACATTATTGCTTTATGTACAGGTACTCAAAAACAACAGTTGTTGCATACTAGCCTGCCATTCAAAATCTGTGAGAACGCCTAATCACTTCTCACAGGGGCGAATGTAAAGTAACATTTTTAAAGCTGCATTAAAGTTAAATCATGTTTACTTACAAAATAATGATAACAACTCTTTACTATATATACACTGTAGTATAAATAAACAATTTCAACCCACTTGAAAAAAAAAAGATAATTATAAAGATAATAGACTTTGGCGTGGAGAGTTCAGAGAAGAGAAATCATTATGAAAACATTCCACTCTATTTCTGGTGCATTGCTAACTACACCTAACAATTCAAAGAAAACAAGCTACATCTACATCAGCTAAACCAACAGACCAATAAAGAATGTGTGTTGTGTAGCAAAATAACCCCAAATCAAACAAATTCATCACTTCCTTCAGAGGATTATGAAATGTTATATAGACTTCATTAGTGAAAGACAACTATACAACCTGCAGTAGACAATAAGGCTAGTCATTTAAAGTGGTGTTCCTATGAATTGGCTGCTAATGCCAATGTTGCGTGTCAAACACAGAGATCCAGAGCAGGTGTGCGCTTCTGAATAATTCATCTGAGCCCATAAATCATGACCCTCCACATCCGAGACTTACTTCAGAAGATGATGCATTCTCTATCGACACGTTTGAAGGATCCAGCATTCTCCGTCTTGTACTGAGCTCTGTCGATATTCCTCACTGCGGAGCTGAACACACAATCCCCTTCAGACCGTTTCCCTCTGTCCGCTCAGATTTGCAGGGCTTTACTAACCACAGCAAATTTCAGTACTGCTGTACTCACCCTTACTCACAATCAGCTGGTTTTTGAAGTAGCATGCTAGTGTGCAGTGCCACCCTCAGGCTCTGGCATAAGAGCTACACGTCACAAAACAAAGACTTTTAAACAAACACGCACATACACACAGAGAAAATAAGATTCAGCTCAATTAAATTCTATCACATCGAAATGTACATGAATGATTTGTTTAAACAGAGCGGATTTTCTCATCTTGTAACACTGTGGCTCCACATTCCACACACAGGTCAATCTGTGGATATCTTCACACATGACTTCAACACGATCCATACTGCCAACACGTTTGTGGCGAGCAGGGCGGGACGAGAGCCGTGAGGGAACCGGCGCGAGGCGGGTGACGGGAGTGTGGACGAGTGGAGCAGAGAAGTTGCCGTCGTTCGCCGTGGGCTGGAGCCTGCTGCCGTCCGCCATGAAAGGGAGGAGCAGGGAACGGGGGACGGAAGGCGATCAAGCCGTCCACAGAGCGTCCAGTAACACAGATCGCGTGCACCGGTCTCGCATCTCTCACAGAGCACCTCCGGAAGCATAAGAGTGGAGCGACAGCAGGAAAGGGCGAACGAGGACCAGACCTGGACTTTATGTGATGTGTTATTGTGTTTTTACTTCCGTTATGTTTTTTTATTAAAAGTTGTGTTATTATGTAAATGTATGTTTTATTTATTAACTTAAAAATAATGTATTAACGGTCTATACAAATGGGTTTTAGGCAACCACTGTAGGTTACTTTAATAGCTTTTCATTTGGCACAGCTTCCATATGCGTGTAAGTGATTGAACCCTGCTGTCCGCTGTGATGTTTCTCCTTTTTACTACTTCCTGTCTGTGCCGGTGCCTGCTGTGAGCGTCTGGAAGAGGTTTGGACACAGCTCACATGAACCAATACAATCTGAAACATCATCTGTGGGTCCAGCCCACCTTCAGACAACTTAGGGGTCAACTCAACAGGCAAATGTATCATTATTCCAATGCTCCATTTTGTAACAACTGTTAAGATAATAACAACACCAAGGTTGCCTGTCTTGCAAATATCAAATGATTATAATTGGGAAATACTTGCTTTAATGTATATCTCATACTGTAGACAGCCTATGATTAAAAAAGCAACCCTGCAAGACTAATGGATTTGATATTACTGGTAGTTTATTCATCATTTTAAAAATGGCTAGAGAAGATCAATACATATTGGGATACAGTATGCTAAGCAGTGTGCAATGCTTACACATTTAAAGATACCGTATGTCATCTGGCCATTTCATGTAAATGTCTGCAAGGTATACAGTAAATAACTAAAGGAATAGTACAAGAAGCACAGTAGTGTGCTATGTTGAACACTTGCTTGAACATTCAGTGCTGCTCTATCTTCCCAAAATGCACAGTTTTGCAACACATGCCAGGTATCTCCTGGGACCACAGTAAACCATGAGAACACAGCTAGACTATACAGTATTTATAGAGAAAATTTCATTGAGTGTTCACAGGCAACCCCGAGTCATATCAGACCACAGGGCTGACGCCCGGACAGAAGGGCAGCCACTTTGCTAATCAAGAAGATGAGTCCATCTGTGACGAGGCGGACCTATGTCAGAGATCCTGTTCAAAATTACTGCTTGGGTTTAGAAGAAAGTTAAAGAAAGCAGAGCAACAGTGTGAAAGTTGTGATCTAAGTTAAAAAATGAAAACGTTGTTTGGATCAATGTATGCGGAGCCCCTGGTCACGCCCACTACTTACTTTGAAATGGCATCATACCTGTTTTTTTCTTCATGGGTCTAGTTAGAACCATCAGCAAAGCAATGGCAGATATGCCTAAAATGTTATGAGTGGTGAAAAGCTCAGTTGCAGAAGGAACAACAGAGTTTATCCCATTCAAACACACCCAACCCAGCTAATCAAGCTTTTCAGGATTAGAAACCTCAAGGCAGGTGTGGTTAAAGCTCCCTCCAGGAACTGAGTTTGACACATGTAGTATATATTATTAAATATTACAGTCACTGCATAAAGATACAGCGGTTTCTGTTACTTCAGTTATAGTTTGTTCAGTAGTCAGGGCACTGATCAGTGAGTTGACCATGAAAGACCATGTCTCCTTTACCTGAAATCATGTGACATTTCCTAACCGAAATCACACAAGAACTCAATAAAAGAACTCATGAGAGACAATATTTTATGCATAATGTGATATTTTATATACTGTAGTGGCGACTCTACAAAACTTCAGCCGCTATTAGATTATCAATGATAATTTTAAATCTAACTATTTTTTTATTTTGCCTTGTTGTGCAGCACTGTCGAGCTTGTGCAGAATCAGCAGTTTTTGCCAGAGGGGAACTGGAATCCCCTGGTTAGGCCTGCTTTCCCTCTGAGGTTTTTTTCTCCTTCAATGGAGTTTTGGGTTCCTCGCCACCGTTTGCCTGGCCGGGGGGGCTGCTAGAATTTGATAGTCTTATTTAATTAACACTGCATATAGGAATTTATTGTGTGTCTGATATTTGACCTGTGTTTTGACTTTTATGTTTTACTTATAATCAATGTTTTCTTGTACAGCTGCTTTGTAACAATGAAAATTGTAAAAAGCGCTATATAAATAAAGCTGACTTGACTTGACTGTATAAACAATATGCATTGCTACACAGATTATAGTCTAGTTAACATTTAAATATACCATTTGGCTAAATTCTTGCATGAGAAAAGTTCTTAAGAGTGTAAAAAGGATGCCACTTTCCCAGCAGCATCAATGGTCACATCACATTTCAGATCACACAGGCATTTATTTTGAACAAAATGAAGATAATATTCGAAAACAGGTGTTTAAAAAGAAAGTGTATGGTAAGGTTAGAGCTAGAAGAGGGTCTTAAACAGGGGTGTCAAACATACGGCCCGCGGGCCGTATCCGGCCCGATAAGGCGTCCAATACGGCCCGAGGGAAGATTTGAAAAATAATACAAATATGAAATAAAAGTTTATTATTATTTTAATTAATTTAAAGTTTATTAATACAATCAGGTTTTCGCTGCCATATTATGTTTTGTTTTATTAAATTTTTTATTTTATCATTGATCATTTAATTGGGCTTCTGCCGGAACCCCTAACAAGCATGCGCATTCTAAAGCGCCGCCTACATTTCGAAAACAAAGTCGGCTAAGTTGTGCGGCAAGGACTAGTGATTTTAAAATGTCCAAATAAAGAAAACTGACGGAAGAAGACGTATTTCTTCTGTGAGTTCAACGGTAGGCCGGTATGTTTAATCTGCTCACAAGCCGTGGCTGTGCAAAACGAGTACAATATTAAACGGCACACACGCAGAGAAATATGATAAATACACTGGACAACTTCGAAAAGTCAATAATTTAACTTTAGCCTCGGAAAAAAGCAGTCAATGTTCACAAAAAGAACAGAGACTGATGAAGCTGTAAAGCTATTTGATTGCCAACGAAATCGCAGCGGGATCAAAGCCGTTTTCAGAGGGAGAATTAATCAAGAATCGGTAATGAACATTAACAAGTCCAACCTGCGCTCTCAACTAACAAACAGACAGCTAAATGACATCATGAGATTGATGTGGTTGAAGAAAAGAGATGTCAGGAATTAAAATCATAATGCAGATGCGATCTAGATCTTTTGTTGTTAAAGGGAATTTCTAGTATATATTTAATGTTCATATCCAAAGTGAAGTTGTACTACTGTACAAAATGGTTAAATATGTTAAGGCAGTTTTTCCTATTAGTGAATTATATTGTATAGCTTGTATGGTTCATATTTAATGTGACCGTCTGTACACAAATAGAGTCTGTTGCATTTTTGTCATTACTAGTTTAAAAAGTATCTGACAAAAAATATTCATATTCAAAGGAAAGGGTTTTGATTGCCTTTACCTAAACAAAATAGTTTTTTCAAAGAGGAATAAGAGTATTATTGAACCGTTCTGAGGATTTATTAAATGTACCTTTTACAGAACAGTATGTCTTTCTAGTTTTTTTGCTAATTCATTTGTAATTTGGTGCAATATGGTTTAAAAAAGGTGATTCGGCCCGCACATTGTCACTTTTCTCTCCATCCGGCCCTTACCCTAAAATGAGTTTGACACCCCTGTCCTTATTAGTTGACATCGGTTTAACAATTTGAATTGGCCTTTTTCATGTACGTTACCGCACATCCCGTTCAGCGTAAATTGACATCTATTTCTGGTATATATAAGCTACACAAACCGCTATAGTAGAGATAGACGGGACAAATCCTCCAATTATTTTATCGACGTTTACAGTAGTGAATGTTGTTTGACTTGTGAAGTTTCAGTAGCACGGGGTTCAAAAGGATACAAGTTCTTTAAAATGACATATTTAATTATGAAGGTAAGTAACTAGGGTGGCCATACGTCCGGCTTTTGGCAGGACAGTCCGGATTTTAAGCCCACTTAAAAGCCGGACACTCATTTGTCCTTCTTTTCGTAGTTGCGCTGAATCGGCCTTAAAAAACGCGCTCTAAAGCCTTTATTAGAGAGCATAGCGTCTGATGCCGTAAGATCTCCGGTCAAACAAATGATTGGCTGAAAGAGGTGTCAAATAAATATTTGATATATAATTGGTTAAAAATGTAAACAAGCCTCCACGACGTGGAGAAAACGTTAACGTTATCATAACGTTAACATGCCGAAACGTCCGACATCATTTAATCCGGAATGGACAAAAGAGCACGAATTCATATCAAAAAGCATTAGAGATGCTTTCCATGGATTTTTCACACTATGTCGCTGTGAAGTGGACGTTAGTTGTAAAGGGAAAGCCGCCATTTACCGACATGCCAGCACTGAAAAACATAAAGGTAACCGATGAGCTGCTGGTACGTCTTCCCTTAGGTCTTAATTTCGAGAGGCAACATAACCTTAGGATGACAAAATCTCCGCTGCAGAGCTTTGTAAAGTCTATCACGCAGTCAAGCATCACCAGTCATACAGGAGTGTCTTGAATAAATACAAATACTGTGAACAAACACTTGTTTTCCTCTTCTGGTACACATATCTACATCAAGATATGTGGTTGATCAAATTGTCTGGCAATGAGAAGAGTAGGCTATTTCAGAATCACTGTATCATGATCCCATAGATATGATAGACAAAATTGTATTGAATTTGCGAGTACACCAGATGCAGTTATTCTTGCCTCACTAAATGCCGCAAAGTGTCCTCCTTTTTGGTGTTATGGAAATGGCCACCCTAAAAGTAACTGACCATACGTTAGCATATGCTAACATGCTAACGTTACCATAGTTATATCTTTACTTTACCTTTTGTAACTTTTCGTTTTTGACTGAAGTGTAGTCACTTTTAAACAGATTACAACAGACAGAAAACACTGATGATCCTGTTTGTTTATGTGTCAATGAGGAAGTGTGAAGAGTAACTTGATGTACTGGAAAGTTACTCTGAACTATTAAATTATTATTGTACATGGTTGGACGGAGTGAAACTCTACG
The DNA here is from genome assembly GCF_947034865.1 of Barbatula barbatula. Taxonomy (NCBI): domain Eukaryota; kingdom Metazoa; phylum Chordata; class Actinopteri; order Cypriniformes; family Nemacheilidae; genus Barbatula; species Barbatula barbatula. The sequence continues at coordinate 1,850,957 of NC_136782.1, read as the reverse complement.
TGTCAAACAACATCCACTAATGTAAACGTAGGTCAAATAATTCAAGGATTTGTCCAGACTATCGCTGATATAGTGCTTGTGTACGTACTGCCGGCAATAGATTAACATAACTAATGCTGTAACGGACGTGCCCCATAGCGTCTGTGAAAAAGTCCTATTAATATAATCATTTACACTCTATCATTATTGTATAATTTATAATGCAGGCCAATAGGCATGTAATAACAATACTTTGTTTACCTTGCTGTGTCAAAACAGAAAGGAGTTTATTTATATGGACTCAGAATTAGTCAGGCGGAATGGATTTGAGGAAGCAGCAGAGTGGAAGTCAAGCCTGTAGAGTCTAATTTATAAGGCATTCCTCAAGTGAAATGGATTTGACCGACGCCTCTCAGAAAAGTGAACAACATGTGAGCTAAATTAGTACAATATCATTGTTCTTTAGAAAAATACAATGGTTCCAATGTCCATGCACAAATGTAACAGAAAAATCATAGTGTTTCTAGAATGAAGAAAAAGTACTCGTCTGCCTGTCGTTGATAAATACTAGTGGTGAAGTTTCGCATTGCGCTTACAGTAAGTAGGCACATCACAGGAAAAATAAGGTGTCAGTATCAGTGTCCCGATGTGTAGTGAACAAGGGCTCTTATCAGTGCCCGAACCCATACACAATATACTGATTCAATACCTAGGGAGCTAAATGAGACACAGGAACTGTTGTTGGAGTAAGGATGGTGATCTGTCGGATTATAAATGTTTAGATCAATATTATGGGACTATGGGTAGTGAAGGTTGTTGAATTCAACAAATAAACTTAAGGTTTCAGTGAGGAAATGAATGCGATTTTAATGTCAGCCACAGAAACACTAACGACTACAGATTTATAGACGCTGGCTAACATCCAGTCCAATAACCGCTTGCCCTCATAACGCTGTCAAAAAGCATCACATCAATACCACAGTGCTCAACTATAAAAGGCTCATTTACAGTGTATTTCACTTTTGACGACTACACAATCTTTCACTATATTTGCTGAACTGAGAACAGTTCAATGATTAGATGTGGAGTTTAGCAGAAAGTCTTTGGGGGGAAACCATCAGACGTGGCTGCAAAAACATGACATCAGCAGTCAAAAAATGTCATTTTGGCGATCCAATACTTTACAGGTTGCACAGGTCGAAGAGGTTTTAGAAGGGATGACTAGGCATTTCCAGCGGCATTCACAACACACCCAGCAGGACAGAAACAGGCAAGAAAACACATCCCAGTTAAAGGCCCAATAAAATCCAAATATAGCCAAGAAGCACAGATCTTTTTCAGCAGCAAATAATACTGTAGACCAACAGAAGGCAGATATCTGTGTTTAGAAGCAGTCTGTACATCTGATGGAAACTCTCTCATTCTCTCATACGTGCTTCTTGTGCTTGTACTGAAAAAAACATCTCACCACATCCAACAGTAAACTAAAAGAAAAACAACTGTGGGCACTACAGATTTCATGTTTTTCTGCTGTGGCTTCTCATCAGTGGGTTGTGGTGGTTTGTTATGGGCTTCAACGAGTAGCTCATACACTCTAGAGGAGCATCAAGTATATAAGAATATTTAAAGAGGGCAGTGACAAACCATTTTTCTGGAGAGTGCATTGTGCCGTCTTGGCATGGAATGGATGTAAAATCAATATCACACATACATTCAACTGACACCCAACAAACTGTTTGCCTGTTGGGCTGAAATAAACACTCAAACACAGCTGTAGCACCCGTGACACACGATCACCCAGAGCATGCTGGGAAATGAAAGACCAACAACATTAGATCTGAAATCTCATTTAAAACCTGCCCTTTTTCCAGTATACACACTCTATGTCAAAGTCAAGAGTTATCTGAGAGAATCTAGGCGTGATTAGCAAGCATTCTTAAGGAACATGTAGGAATTTTCTGAAACAAGAAAAACTGGGTTCATTTAAAGCCCCAACCAAACCCATTGTTGAGCAACACCTCAACTAAGAAACTCATCAGGCCTCAAGACAACGGATAATCAAAGACCAAAATAATGATATCCCGTGATTCACAACACGTAATACGTTCTGTGAGTTTCTGTACTAATGAATACACAAGAACAATTATATTTGTAGTATTAAATCAAGCCTTTCTGACAGGTCACGTGAGTCAAGTTTGCATCAGCTGATCCACATCTACCTATAGAAGTATGACGCTATCACAGCTTGCATTTTAAATTAATTCAGCTATCAGCAGCTTATCGCGTTGCTCACAAGCAAATAACCCTCCTCCATCCCCAACTCCACTTACACTTACAAAAAGTGCGCTGCTTAGGCATGCGATGTGAAACCGGCTTTAGAATCTCACAGTGGCTCTGACAGCAGCTACAGAACTGAATCATGAACACTCACCTCATCATCTGAGTATGGTTAAGCAGGAGGGATGGATGATCCAACCAGATGTCAAACCGAGAGGGAAAAAGAGAGTTACAGATCAACACTTGAAACTACTTTGATTTTATCAACACTGACAAATTATTGTTATTGTTAAAATTATTAATAAATCAAAGACTCAAAGGAGTCTCAACAATCATAATAAACGTAAAATATAAATTAAAGATAATCGACAGAGGATTGCCATCCCTCATATGATTTCAGACATTCTCTTTGCTTTATGCGATTAACAGCCATAACATTATAAAGTATACAAACAAATAAATGAATAAAGGTGTTATAGGTTCAGAACATCATGGGATGGACAACATATAGGAAATGCTTCACAAAACATGGCTTAATCTAAATCACATCACACGTTGCAGCTGAAAAGCCTTCATCAATGTGTCCTATGAAAATAAATTAAATGCTAGGTACGACCCAAATCGTGCATTTATGCACTATTCTACGCCAAGTGCACTCAACCAAAAATATGAAGTGGACACTTCAAACACTTAAAGGGATAATTCACTCAAACTAAAAATTCTGTCATCATTTACTCACTCTCTTTTCAAACCTTTTTGACTTCATGTCTTCCGCAGAACACAAAAGAAGATATTTTGAAGAATGTTGAAAACCGAACCGCGATGGTCATACAATTTAATTTCCATAATGACCAACGGCAGGGTTTAAGACATTCATTTTTTGCAAGTTAAGTAATGCAGCAAATACTTGTGGATGGAGTTTTGGGTTCCTCGCCACTGTTTGCATACTGTTTTGCACTATTTGCCTGGCCGGGGGGGGGCTGCTACAATTTTTTTGTCTTATTTAATTAACACTGCATATAGGAATGTATAGTGTGTCTGATATTTGACCTGTGTTTTGACTTGCATAACCTTTTATATTTTGCTTATAGTCAATGTTTTCTTGTACAGCTGCTTTGTAACAATGAAAATTGTAAAAAGCGCTATATAAATAAAGCTGACTTGACAATGATTAATAAATCCTGAAAAACGGCATTCCAAACCGTGGGGTGCGATCTATATGGATCACAGATCATCCGCTATTCATTTAAGCACTAAAGGATGTGTTCACGTAAACAAGAGCAAATATTTCAATTGACGGCTCAGGCATTTAAGGTCCAAGTGAAATAAAAAATAACCATTCCTATTTTTTCATGAAATATTGCAGCGTTTATTATAAATAGGGAGTCATATGACATGGCTAAAATTAATATTATCATTTGTTTTAGAAGTTATGCAATGTGTATACACTATTTAAGGTTCAAAAACGCAGTATTTTCCACCGACTGTGCATGTTTGTATCTTTTTGCTCCGCCTCTCTGAAAAGCGAGGTGTGCTATGATTGGCCGGATAAACAGAGCGTAGTGATTGGCCGAATAATGCAAGCGCGTAACGGAAAAGTAACGCTTCTTAGGTTCCAAAGCAATTGTACTGACAGGTACGCCCATGGGTTTACATTTGGGTGATCTTAGTCCAGTCATACCACGAACTGACGAAGATTTGTGGGGGTGTGGTTACACAAGGCGTTTCAAGCAGGTTTGGGCGAGCAAAAACACAATGCACTCTGGGTATATCTTTAGAATGTAGACACAAAAGCGCCACTTGCTGCCATGGAAACTCAAGAGACTGAGCTTTTGACTTTTGTTTCTCTTGGTACAAGGGATGCTCTGATTAATGGGTGCAGATCGGTATTGGCCGATAATCACATTTTATGACTTGATTGCTACTCACTTAACTTGGCTGATCTCTCACGGATCGATCACAATTTCATGACCTCACCACGTAGGGACGTAAATTAGTTGGCACTGCAGTCATGTCATTACTGGTTGTCATCGGTTTTTCCTGCATTGAACATTTTTTCAGGCAGCCAAAAACATTTTTGCCCAGCCAAACCTGTGTTGATTATTAAATGTGATTTATGTGTCATGTATGACTGCCGCGCTTGTGATGACTGCAGGAAAGTGCAAGCCTGTGCGCTCTCTCTCTCTAAAGTGTTTGTGACTTTATTCTGTGTTTCCCAGACCGATCTGGTATGCAGGTATACTGCGGGAGCAGACTGCACCTTATGCTTATAAAACAAAACAATCTCGCTGAATGATAGGTGATGTCATATGGCTGGCTGTATGAATTCCCTCACTCGTTCACTCATCCACTATTCCATATATAGCGAATGCTAAATGGTCCACTAGGGAAGGAAGTTAATGAAAACGAGTGAACGATAAATATAAGAAGTATAGGATGTGTCACATGAGCTGTTTTAGTTTACCAATTCAGTCACATATTAGTGACTGTTTAAAGTGCCATACGCAGGTTTTTTATTCGAGCACAACCAGCAACTCAATAGTTTTTTTTAAATGCATCATTTGTTTATTTATGTAACAGATGCCCAATGGTAGTCCGAACCACTGTCTATCTGTCCTTCCTGTTTTCTAACACCCCTGCCTCGCTTTCGATTTCAACATGACAGCAGAGTGGAATCAGTCTATACTTAGTGTCTCCATCACTATACTGGGACATTAGGACCCACACAGACCACAGGGTGAGCACCTACCGCTTGCCTGACTAAAACCTCTTCCAGCAGCAACCTAGTTTTTCCCAGGAGGTCTCCCATCCAGGTAACCCATCCCATCCTAACCAGGGGTGGGTTTCCCAAAAGCATTGTTAGCCAACTTTGGTACCAAGTTACGTTATTCCAGCATAGTTCGTGCTGAACTAGTAGTTTGTTTCCCAAAAGCATCTTTCCAAGCAGCATCGCATAGTTGCATGGTTAGAACTATAGGGCTAGAGCTGTTAGAAGCATTGTTCCTTATTATTATGACATGTATACTTACATGCATCAAGCTTTTGATCAAAGCAAGCGAGGAACATGCAACGCCTTCCATACCCATTCAAAATACATACAAATTCAATTTTACTTCTTCAAGAAAACAGAAAAAGTGTGCATGACTTGTGTGCTCTAGGACCTTGGTCTAGGACACTATTCTTGTCCAATTTTAAAAGATTATCCAGGTAACCAGGGCCATGCACAGCTAGAGCCACTGCCCCTCTAACCTCAAGATCTTAGATTCCCCTCTCAACCCCACTTCCGGGCAGACATCCATTCAAGATCCCTGCTAAAAGACATCTGTTAACACTTCGCTAAAGATCCTCTGATTCCCATTATCACTCACATACAGTCTTGTACGCGTACTGGAGTGGAGACGACAGTTTCAGAAGTTCATCCCATCACTGTAAGGATATTATCCACATTACAGACAGTGCTTGGTGAGCAGAATTAATAATTTGATCGTTTTTTGGGGGGTATTTTTGTATATAATGTTTTGCTCCTGGTTTTCTATTAATGGTGCTAACTGCTAACAACTTCAAACAAAATACAAAATATCCATGTTCTCATAAGAATATCCATGATATGACATATCACTTATTGCTCCCTGAAGTCTTTGTAAGTTTCTTTGGATAAAAGCGTCTGCTAAATGACAAAATGTAAATAAGAAATCGATCTGGTATAAATAACACCAGATTTGCAGTTATTGACACACTTTGTAGGAAATGCCTTCACAAAGCTGACAATTTGTGACACTGTAACTGCTGTGCAGTACATGATCTATATTCCTAGTTGAAACCAGTAATCTATAACATATATCAAATAAATGACATTTTATTAAAACCATATTAATAGTAGTCCTGACAGCATGTGAAAACCATTGAATCATTTGTTAATGCTTCCATATTTCCTGTAGCTCAGTGGTTAGAGCAAGGCAAGGTCATGGGTTCAATCCGAGGGATTGCACTTACTCTGAAACAAATGTATAGTATAATGCAATGCAAGTCACGTTTCCGCACGCAAATATTGTTGAAAAATGTTCAATTTCAACAAATCACCATTATTGTGAAACTTGGCTACTATAAGTGTTTTAAAAGAGCTGTACCTAAACAAAGTACATCATAAAATACAGAGTTACATATTTACGGAGTGCTAGAGTGTGATACGTAGAAAAACATTTCTAAGAGTGTGTGCTGTCTTCTCCTGCCCCAACCTTAGTGCCTTCTTTTTGTTTTGGCCACTGCCCCTCAAAATGAATGTGCGCCGCCATGCTGGTAACATTAGTTCCTATTTAACTAGTTTAGATCCTGCTTGAGAAGGAGCTCTTTCATCCCTCCAATTGGCTGATCTAAAACTCTTCCCGGTTCCTGCGGTGCAAACACAATAAAATGTCATCTGAGAATTACTGGCACACTGAATATGATCTACGTGGTACACATGCTCAAAAGACAGTAGCTACTAGCTGTACTGTATAGTAGTGTGCTATTAAAAAAATAGGAGGTCAAACATGATATTTTATCAGCTGCAAAGGAATGTGCGCTGTACAGAACCTACGAGAGCAGATGGTAAACAGTAAGTGTTCTTCCTCTCGCCGTGGGGACATGACGTAAACACCGGTCTCCAGAAGGTTAATGGTGATCCATCCCTCAAATACGCATCTGCTAAATGAAAACTTACACTACTACAAATAAATCTCATCGCCAAGTAGTGCTTAACTTTCCCCGTCATCCTTGTTCTTTCTTTTCATCATGGACACAGAATTCAAATACCAGGACTAGTATATGTCCCAAAAGTCAAGGCGTGAAGATTTGAAATCGCAGTGACAATTTAAGAAATTGATAATGCTTTTTGTGGTTGTAAATATGTTCTATACAATTGCAATGTATTTTGCAAATCCCAATAACGTTCAACATTGGATTTGTAGTATATTGACATCAGGGTTTACATTGCATTCAAACTATATGACATCTGACAGCAGCTGGAGACGTCACGTAGACGTATATATGAGCAAACAACAAAAACAACGCCTTGCAGATGTAAATGCCGATATCAAATATCGGTATGTGTGCCATTACGTCTAAGAAACGCGTATTTTGCATGTCTGTAAGGATAATGTCACACGAGCTTTGGTGTCAGTCTTGTGGAGCAACAGCATGTCACGGTGTTGTAGATTAAAAGTGGTCTTGAAACAGAAAGCCTTCGAAGCTTTAGCTTCAGCTACATTAGAGTCTGTAGACACAGACATTCCCTCACACTGATGCTGGTGATAACAAGTAAGGTCCTGACGGCGGATTCTTGCGCTCCAGCGGGGGGGTTAGATGCCGCGCATTAACTCATACTGTGCTCACGACACGAACTCATTTTACGGGTAAATGTTGCGCAGTCACTGCGCAGATCGTTACCCACCGTGGTTGAAGAGCGCAGTCCTGAACCGGCTGTTGAAAGGCGAGTTTTCCATGTCGATGCGCTTTACTCTTTCCAGTCGGGTCCTGTCGTTATAGAAGATCCTCCACGTCGCGATGAGACACGACGCCTGAGAGAGACACCTGTGTTGTACTCTTTGCGCGCAGAAGTAAAGAGTGACTGCAGCTGCGCATCACTGATGCCTTTTAAACGCAGCTCCGTGCCGCCGTGACAGCACGCCCCGCCTACACCGCCGCGTCACGCTCACATTCAAAACAATCGCACGTGGACGCGCGAATATATTTTGAATCAAAAATGATTATTGATTTGATTGTGAATCTTATGATTTTAGTTGGTGAATATCATATCCGTAAAATAAATCATTGGAAACCTTGTATGCATGTGTTTGTGATAGATTTGCACTCATATTTGGATACACAATTGTATTTGCTAAAATGAATTTTTTTCAGTAATTGTTAACGATGTATTTTTTATTTATATGCAATTCAAAATGTAATCTTAAATTTTCCTTTTATTTGGATGTATCTTGTTATTAGTGTATAAGTTCGGCTTTGTTGTAGTGTCAATAGAAAAAACGTGGACAGGCAGACTACACTGTATTTCACGTGACACTTTATATATTATGTGATGCCAAATGTATTCATAAATAATGTACCAATTAATATACTAAACACTGTACTGTTTCATATGCAAAATAATCTCGATGTTCAAAATGACTGCTTCAATTTTGTAACACTTTATTTTAAAAAGGCCACATTTTACGAACCATATGTAACTTGCAACTACATGCCAACTCGTTCTCCTAATCCTAACCCTATACAAGTGTATCTCTAACCTTAACCTTCTGTTAAGAGTTTTATCATTAGGAATGACAACAACAGGCGTAAGATCAGGAGCATCAGTTTTATTCTGTACAGTCGCCTTCTTGAATGTTGCTTGTTCACAGCCAGTATGTTTAAAGTGCAGAGTCATTTTCACAGCTTTAATAAAAACATGAAATTAGAGGAAACAAACAAAACTGTGTACCTGAAGTGTTCAACTTGACAATGGAGACATAGAAAATATAAATATATAAAAACAAGGAATTCTCATTAAAACATGGATGCATAAGCAGTGACAATAAAAACAAAAGAAAATCAACTCCTAAGGCTCAAAACGCACCACAAGTCGTTGGCAAGGCTAGCATAAAACCAAGGCACAGCAATGTCGAGAGGTAAAACCATTGTTGCAGCATTCGCGCATGACATTTTCGCAAAAGTACAGGGTATATGGCAAACACGTTGTTGTTTATGAACTGTTCAACTCTTGATGCATGTACAAATCTGTCATCACATTCTACTGTAATCTCCACTAATGCCACGATCTTCTTGACCAGTTCTGGTGCCCTGAGTTGGACTTATAATTGTTCAAAGACTACATCGTATACTGTAAGTGCTCTTTTACTGTACAGGCCAGCAGCGGTTCAAGCTTACTTGACAAGATTTAACAGTTAGAATGCTTCAAGACAACTTTCACCGAAACCCCTCGATAGGCAGCAGTGTGACCACACTCCTGAGCAGCCTTTCACACACACAGACACGCTACTGAAATGAATTCGTGTGATGTGTGTCTCCTTTGTTTGGTTAGAGACACAAATGGACACGTGACATGGCTTTAAACTTTGTTTAACTAAAGAAGGGAGAGGGCAGGTGGCAAATGTGGCCATTAATCCCATGAATCTGACCCAAGTCAATGCACACATTCAAATCAACTCATATTAGCTGATTCTCCAGTCTGTCATGCTGTCGGTTTTCTGCTCAGGAGGTAGGGGCCGAACTTCACAAAAGGCTCCATCAGTGACTTGCATTCATATTTACAAAAATCTCAGTTCTGAGTAATAAAAAAATATCCAAAGGCTTCCGAGGTAGCCCCTTCTTCACATAGTGCAAATAAAATCCTTTTCTAAAAGTGGTTCTATCTAGAAATAGAGGCTGTTTTTTTCTTTCAATGGCCTTTGACTATACACATGCTTTCCTTGCAGTCTTCCTCTGTCTTTTTTTTACTATTAAGAACATCTGCTCATCATTTTGAGTATAGCGGGACTTGTAGTGGAGGGTGCGACACTAAGCGTGTAACACCATGCAGCTTGTCTCCGGAAAAATGAAGGAAAAGCTCAGAGGGGAAGCGTTTTGTGCAAGATATTTACAGGCAGTGGCGTTACCTAAACACGAGGGCTCGCATAGCATTGTTTTCAACGGTTCACAATAAATGAAAGTGATCAAGTGAGTCACAAAAAAAATGTCCAGGTCCAAAATCAAAGAAAATTAAGTATGTTTTTTGGTGACAAATGTGTCCTATTTTATATCTGTAACCTTAGAAACGTCATCCATTGCCATAAAATGCTAAAATGCTAATTTACCTTACCGTGATATTTGGCACAGACATGTTTTTGTGAGATTCACTCCGTCAAAAGACCAAACTGTTCATTATTTTACAGTGACCTCTCAAAGACACTGTACGCGAGGGCCTTTTAGCAGACGTACAAATTCAATATATGCTAATGATGTGGTATCTGTATACAAAATAATTTCCGCACATATACAATATATATTACATTTAGCAATTTTCACCAGGGAACGTGCAAGGGCTGTGTATTGGCAAGGACCTCATGATAGATGTTCACGATCCAATATATTGTTATACGATAAATATTTCAATATATTGCAACCATTTCTTTTGTTTAAAAGTTGCTGTGGACCACCTGGGGTATTCTGTAAGAATGAGTATTAACAGAGTGGCCCTGATATGCGATGCGTAGACCTCTAGAGAAGAGGTTACTAAACTGTGGGTTAAAAGCGCCAGTTGCGCCTCCATTAAAGCAAAATAGCACGCGTTTCATCCGCGCTATAAACGTGCACTTGCTTAAGCCCAATAAACGCATAAAACAATCAATATTTCTTGCGGATTGCATCACAATAGACTGAGTGGTCAACCACAAACCGCATTTATTCGATTTATTACTTCCTGACTTGTTGTTAAAACCAAAGTGGACCCACACGTCAACTCTGAATGCTGGAGCGCCATGCACACTCCCGCTTTTGAGACAATTGTATGTAAATGATTAAAAAAAGTAGGCTTAGCGATAGAAGAGGTTGGAATATCACCAAAAAATATTGTGATGTTTGCTTTATCGATATTTTTCCACAGCCCTAAAACGTGCCCGGCATCACCGTGCGGTGGATTTACATGATAAGACTAGTGAATTTACCTAACGTAGACAATGCAAAGATACATAGAGTATTTAGAACGCCTGTTTTATAACATAAATACTCTTTGAATTGTGTCTAATCACTATTACGAGATGAAACTTGATTGACTGTTGAAGTTATCATGCGGCAATAGTCTGAGCTTTCATACGACAAGCTCTTGTTATAAGGAGTTTGAAACTTGCAATTGCGGTAATGTTAGTTAGTGTCCAAAGCGGCAACAGTACCATTATAATGAATGTCAAACAATAAGCCACAACAAAGGCTATTTTCAGACGTGCATTTTTGAATGCATTAGGACTGATGAACCACAACTAAGTTTCTGATGTTGTAACACAGAGGTTCTGCAACGGACATGTGTTGTGAAATGATTTTATCATGATCAGGACGGTGTCTCTGGCCGTCGACCCAGCAATGGAGCAGTCCTCAAAGTCTTCAGGTGAATGTTTTAGCATGAGATGAGAGACCGCCCTCGCTGGCCCTCTGTCAGCAGGGTGTTCTGTGAAAAGCATCAGGGCCCATCAGAGATCATGGGTTACTCGGGCTGCTCCAGGTGGGTGTGCAGCTCGTGCTTGCTGGGTAATTGTGTCTGCCAGAAGTCACTGTGAATGTGTTTCAGCTCTGACACCAAATGCAGACCCATTTCCAAATGCATTTTCAGGTTCTCCAACCACACCTCCAGCTTAGCGAACGCAGGCCTGCAACGAAGACATGTCTTCACTCACAGTGTGTGTAGAGCAGACACAAGACATATATTCAAAGCAGCATTTCAGAAGACATAGTTACTACAATCAAAATGAAGGCAAAACCTGATCGATGTTTTAAATCTCTTAGTCAATAAATGTTGCATAGTTCTAGTGTTGAGTGGATACTTGGGCTGTTTAAAAAAAAACTGTCCTAGGCTACAGTACATACTCTCAAAAGGCATCTAAGGTGTTTGGAAGGGCGGCTAAACAGCTGCTAGTGTGTCCTGAATGGTTGCCATGGCAATGATTAGTGTATAATTGATGCCACGGTCACGCTAGACTTTCTGTTCCATTGACTTCCATTCATACGTATCATGTGACGATGTGTGACCAATAGAACATCCATATGTGTGACCTTTTATAGTTGGAGGAAATGCTAAACATTACATGATACAATCATGTACAATACAGTTATAAAATAACTAAAACAACAATAACACTGCAAATACATTATAATGAGAAGACAATGTTTTTTAGCAATGTGTTTACTGGTTGCTACCCATACACGCAGGGCTCATTCTTGGAGTCTAGCGTGACCTTATGTTGGCTTTGTCACAATCTATTATTATATAAAATATAACAAACGATAACTACTATCTTTTGTGATTTTTTTACTGTCTCTAACAAGACATTACAAGAAGTGTGTTGTCTTGAAGGAGTGGAAGTGTTTGACACGAACCTTTTCTCAGCGTCCAGGTCACAGCACAGAGCCGCCAGGGGGAAGAAAGAGGGCGGGCAGTCGGCAGGGCAAAAGTCATCCAGAAAACCCTTCACGTTCAGCCCAAAATCCATCGCCCGGGGCAAATAATCAGGGTCAGCTTTTACTCGGCCTATAATCTGAGAAACAACAGACATTCAGCGGAAGTATGAGCAGCGCCCTCGACAAACGTGTGTAACAACATGTATAACGCTGGGCTTTACCAATCCATCCAACACGGTCAGAACACATACCACCAACAGCTTCTCTGTGAACTAACCACTACTGTCAGTGACTTCAATTAAACACACTCCCTGGAAGTTCGGCAGCTATTCTGAATGTTTACTGCCTGGCAGTCTGTGATTATTCCATCCGGAAGCACTCACCTCACACAGTATGATGCCGAAGGAAAAGATGTCCACCCTCTCATCATAGCTCTTTCCTAAGGAAAACATTCATCACAGAAAACTCATTAAAACACTTTTTCCCTAGTTTTACAGATGCAATAAAATTGATATAAAGTTAATTTCTTGTGTCTAGAGCTAATCATTTAAAGAAACAAAAAGAATGCAGTTTATACAGAAAAACACAGAAATATAGATATGTAGGCAACTCTCATAACATCATAAAGTTTTTGCAGTATTTTTAGCATAGGAAACAGTCAAAAAGACTCATAAAAGTACCTTACGACACAATTAACACTAAATGTATAATACCGTACATTCAATAAAAAGCTTGATCTCACCGTGGATCATTTCAGGAGCCATCCAGTATGGGTTTCCCACCACAGTGTATCTTTTCCTCCGGTCCGCCTTCTTTACACTGGGCACCTGTCCAGACGTCAGTTTGTCCTGACTTTTCTCTTCCACCATGAGCCGGGCCAGACCGAAGTCTGCCACCACCACACTGTTGTTCTGTAAGAGCACAAAACAGCAGACAGCCGACGTTTTCATTGATACTGTATGTACAGCAGGCTTCTTATTCTTCTTACATCTGTCTTCTGCTAATGATCTCGAAGCATGACACAGAAACAACACAGATACAGAAAATTCTTCTCTACAAACGGTTTCTTGTCCTCTGCGACACTGTATAAATACGTATATACAGCATAAAGCACAAGTCAACCGAAGGTGTGTGATGGGGCTGTGACTGACCTCTCTGACCAGACAGTTGTGCGAGTTCAGATCTCGATGGATGATGTTCATGGAGTGCAGGTACACCTGTTAGACGAAGCAGGTCACGTCATCACTGTGAGCTGTGAATATCATACTCGATCCAGGTACAGGAATTCACTTTTTTATCAAGAGGCAAAATGTGCAACTCTGACATGATTTCCGGGGGGATTTATTATGTTAATGAGGGCAATTTCTTTTAATTACCTTAAAAAATGCTATAGACTATGATAGGATATGATCAACATCTTTAAACTCCAGAATTCTGCATCTGACATTGCTTATTACAAAGACTGCTCATACCTTAATTATATTGACATCACAATCGCATTAAGTTATACGATTCATGTTATTTTGAAGTTCGTCTATGTGCAACTGTTTAATATAGTTGTATTAGTTATCGTTTATTTATTATTTGGTCGATGTAACTCTTGTGAGACGCTTGTGAGTCCATCTCTCTCTTCCGATGTATTTCTGAACATGAACCGCTGTTGTTATTGCTGTAAAGCACGAATTCAACTCGCTTCTGCATCTACTCGAGGTTAAATCAATGAAGTGTGCGTTGTGATTTAGTTTTGACAAGCCGCTGCAGAAAAGTGTTTAACAATGGATGACCATGTGTCTAGTTTCAAAAAACGCTTTATATTTCAAGTCTATTGTTCACCGCTGTTCCTCTTCTCACTAAACGATGGGATGTTCTCCAGTTTGTATAAAGTTTCTCCTTCTGAAACGCTCTGATTGGTAAAGCTGACCCAGTCTGTCTCGATTGGTTCCCTGAAGATGTCCCAACCACAACATATCACCGAGCTTCCTCTTCTCATGCTGTTGTGATTGGTCGAGCCCTCCTCTCAAAACAGTAACAATGGCCTCAACTTCACGTCATCAGTTAAACACGTGCGTATTGATCGAAGTGTAACGGGAGATCTGCTAGTGCATGTGCAAACGTCAATCTTTGTTAGAGAACGCAATTTATTTCCTACTCTGGCGAGGGAAATGACAGATTGGCGTTTGACCGGTTATATTTAACATTTATTTTTATATTGGACCCATGTTGGATAATAAAACAAGCAGATTGACCAGGAGACATTAGCAAGCAGGACTTCAAAGGACATTTCACAGAAGTGATTTAGAGGTTTGCACACACACACAATATCAGTGTATTACACAGAACAGCTTTCACAGCCGATGTTAAAGTCATGGAAGCTGTTATTTGACCGTTGGTTATCTAAGAATGTGTGAAGCTGAATAATTATTACCAGCTGTAAGACTGTGATGAAAGTGAAAGTCATTAAAAGCGTAGCTTTCTTTTTCCATTAAGATTAGGCTATTTGACGGATTAATATGCAAATTTGACGTATGGTGTGAAGCAAAAAAAAGTCTGTCCTAAAAAAATCTCTTTTATGCAGTTTTATATTATAAAACAGAAATATTAATAATATTAAAAGAATGAAATATTAACAGTTTGTTTTCTCAATTTTGCCATGTCACACGATTTATTCGTCAACTACCCATTAATTGTTCAAAATTGAAATTTATCAGATGAATGTCCTTAATTAAAGTGTTACTTTGTGTAAGTTATCAAGTATTAGCATAATTAAGGTTTTTATAGGTTTTCAAATCTTAGAATCTGGACCTCAAGACAATGCACCCAATTGAAGCCATATTACATTTTTCTCCTCCAAGAGTGTTGGTCCAATTTGCATGAAATATGGTAAGTAGCATTAAGAGACAATGCTGACAAAAAGTTATTAAAAGATTTTTGATTCGCCAAGTCGTTCTTGTATCGCTCGTCAACGAATTAGATGGCGAGCACGCCCAAATGGATTTGGGGATGTCTCTATCTTTAATGTATCAACATATAACTTTGTATGTTTCGTCACAAGCCTGACCTGAGTCAACATTCTATGTTTCGGTGCAGTGTCAAAATAGCTATTTTTGCTTATAACTTCTGAAGGGTTCGGCCAAAAATCATAAAGTTAGATTCGGGGTGACATGCAGAGTCAAACGATATCCAGTTTTCCCATGTCGGCCATTTTGGGCCTTTGGTCATATGGAATATTGCAGTGAAATGCTGTATTTTATGAACATATTAGTGTATTGTTACGAAATTCACCATGCCTTAGAGGAGCCTTAAAAGTTTTGGGCCGGCGCCACCTAGTGGTGAGATAAAATCCTTAAAGGCCTATAACTTTTTCTACGACAGTTTCATGAGAGTATGAAATGCAGATTATTATTTATATTTTTAAAAACATCTTTATTTTGGGGTATTTGATATAGTCTTTTTGCTATGCTAATGGTGGCGGAGGACATTCTTTGTCCCCAATGGGAAAACATTTTTTCAGCAGAAGCACATGTAAAAAAGACCATAGAAAATCACACCCTTGTTATAGCGTTCACTCACCATGCCAGAGGCGATGTCCTTGGCAAAACTGACTCTCTGTTTCCATGGATAACTGCTATCCTGTTCAATCACAGAACAGCGCACATTAAAAGGAATGCATTAAATGCAACATTTGTCACGTTCGCTTCACAAACACACACCATTTTCTTGATTATTTCTCGCAGCGTTCCTCCTTTGATGTATTCGGCAATAAAGTTGAGCCGTTTGTCTTTGTAGAGGACACCGATGAACTTCAGGACATTAGGATGATCCAAACATCTCATGACTTTCACCTGAGCACATAACACAGCACAAACACAAAAGTCTTCAGTTAAGACAATTATTTGTTATACATTAACAAATAACACAAGCTGATAAAAATTATAATATTATATATAATATATATCTTCAAATGTGTAAAGTACAATACATCTCCATTTTTAAAGATGTACAGTATGTTTCCTTTTCCATTTCTCCAAAAGAACTTGATGAGAAGCACAGCTCAAACTTAAAAACACTGTATTATATTATAAGGTTTAGTAAATTGTAATATTCTAGTAGTAAACTGATAAACTACATAAACACTAAACCATTGCTTACTATAGTAAGTTTCAATAACACTATTGTATCTGCAAAATGAGAAATCTAACTGCAGTTTACCATAGTTATTAATATAATAGTATACTACAGTATATACTTATTTAATAGTAAAAGAATGGAAAACAAAGAACTCAGAAACATTTTAACAGAAAAAGGAACTTGAGAAAGGGACATTCCCCTTATTTGCCCAACTGTAACATAAATGTCCTTCGTCAGTTACCAGCCTATTTATGTGATAAATATTTGTTTCTAGTATAACAGACGTCTTACATTTGTGTTCAAACCGTTTGGCCTGTGCTACAAAACATTAAACCTCTATGGAAAAAAAGTGAACGTACAGCCCCAGGGTTACTTTAAAACATATTCAGTTACAGTTACCAATTACCCATAAAGTATTCAGTGTCTTAAAGGAACGGTTCACACAAAAATATGCATAACCCCCCCAGAGTGGTTCCTAACCTGTGTCAATTTCTTTGTTCTGCTGAACACAAAGAAAGATATTTGAAAGAATGTTAGCAACTCACATTTCTGGGACATCATTGACTTCCATAGTAAGAAAAATTAAGCCCCAGAAATCTCAGTTGCTAACATTTTCCGCCCATGTTACACTGTGTTCAAAAGAGCAAATCAATGTATACAGGTTTGGAGCAACTTGAGGTTGATTAAATAATGAAAGAATCTTCTGAATCCAAATATGAAAGAAATGATTACTTTTGGATTCCATCAAGGTCACATACTATACATTAAGAGTATTAAAAAACAACTTGCATTAAATAGATTACATAATGGACCAAATCCTTAATTAATACAAACTATTGAAGAAAATGTCGTATAGTTGTAACCTATGATTAAGAAAGTGTTTTGGTAGCTGGAAGGCATAGTTTGCACTCTACAAACATGTTTTTGCCTTTTCTTCTTTAAAAAAAAGAGCTTCGAAATTTCCCACGGTCAGCATTGTCTCAGCTAGAGACATGTTATTTGCGCATCGGCCAGCAGGTGGCTCACGTGAGTGATCACCAGGAACTACAGTATGATCAAGTGGCTCTCAAAAAGATGTGTTATTATGCTAAAATATTTCAAATTAAAGCACTGTAATCCTGACACAGTATTCCCTTTTTTATCGAATGTAACTCTTATCGGATTACTATGTTTTTTACGTAACTGTAGCTGATTACAGTTACTACTTTTCTGTATACTGATTACCTGACGCTCTGTGTATGCTATAGAGGCGGTCAGTGCTCTGAACACACACTACGCACCTCTTTAAGGAAAGTCCTCTGTGTTTCTTCATCAAAGCGAATGAGCTCCTTCATCACCATCACCTCCCCTGTCTCCCTGTGAGTCACCTGATAATGACAAAAGCCATGATGTCATCAACATGTGTGACCAACACATGTGTCTACTTCATACTGTACACGGTTTACTGCCTGCTGTTTTTTGTACAGGATCAACACGCAACAACAATAGCAGTATGCAGCATGTTTGTCACTTGACCTCGTAATATGCATGTTGAAGTGGCATTCTGTTACACTGGATACAAATAGTGGGACGCCCCCTACTACTGAGCAGGTCTGACCACTGTAGTCGTGTGCATAGTATTCAGTGCTCAGTGCTGTGCTATGGCTGTAAAGGCCTACTGCACATTATTCCATTCATGCAGAAAATTCACAAACACGAAATGCACGAGTGATGTAAAACCTTTATCGCTTGGCCGAAGCAGCCCTTCCCCAGCACCTCTCCATGAATCAGGTCGGAGGCTCTGAATATTCGGTGCATGTGGCTGGACATGACTCGCAGTGACTCTGAACGGCTGATGTCTTTCCTCAGAGACAGTGGTGATGGTGTGTTACTGGAGCTCGGGGATTTGTCAATACTGTAGCTGCGCCTGCAGAAACAACACACATCAATTGTCATTTCATTTACACATAAAATGCAATGTAACATTATTAATTATTAAAAAAGGGCAAATTGCTAATTATGCATACAAACAATGAATGTCATCTTCATTGTACTGGTTTACCTGATCAAGTAATGTTATACCTGATATTGATGTCTGTTTTGAAAAGCTTGATACTTTATTAATGATAATCTTAAATCTAACTATTTTTTTATTTTGCCTTGTTGTGCGCGCACTGTCGAGATTGTGCTGAGGCTGCAGTTTTTGCCAGAGGGGAACTGGATCCCCCGGTTAGGCCTGGTTTCCCTCTGAGGTCTTTTTTCTCCTCCAATGGAGTTTGGGTTCCTCGCCACCGTTTGCATACTGTTTTACACTGTTTACCTGCCCGGGGGGGCTGCTAGAATTTTATAGTTTTATTTCATTAACACTGCATATTGGAATTTATAGTCTGTCTGATATTTGACCTGTGTTTTGACTTGCATAACCTTGTAGTCAATAGTTCTTGTACAGCTTCTTTGTAACGAATTGAAAATTGCCAAAAGCGCTATATAAATAAAGCTTACTTGACTTGAATGTTTCTACTACATGCAACAATCAACCATAATTACATGCAACTAACCATCAAATAAAAACTGCGGTATGGTAAGTAGTCAGTACTTGTTTGTATGTATGCATAGTAGCGAGACACCTTAAAATAAAGTGTAACCATACATAATATATATAATTCAAGATTTCATTTAAGACATTGTTTTAATATGTAGCTGAAGTGAATATTGAGGTTTACGTGATCATGCGTGAGCGTAGGTTATTGATGTCCTGACTCGGGGGTCGTGTGATGGGGGTGATGGGACTGGACCCTTCAGAGAGGGGGGTGGGGCCGTCGGTCTGGTCCATAGAAGGCCCAAGGTCATGTGGATCATGTTCGATAGTTAGCTGCAGCAATCGACTGGTTTCCTGAATAAGCAAATCAATCTGACACAAACACAAACAGTGAACTTCGTGTCAATTTCATGCAAATCCATGAAAATGTTGAATCGACTATGCTTCACTTTTGTTACAGTACTGTTACTGATGGCAGCAAGAAAGTGCTCAAACCCAAATGTTTCATCCCACGGTCACCACTTGCAGTTTATATAAAATTACTAATATATATATATATATTTATTTCGCTTCAAAATCCAAAAAGGTTGATGAAGTAAACTCGTTCCCATTGTAGAGTAATATAGAAAGAAAATCGTTCCATAAACGTTCTTAATTCTCCACAAAAATACCCATCAAACTTTCTATTGACACAGAAGTTTATGGATGTTCTTCATGGCATTTCTACTGCTATAAACTCAAAACAAACGTTGGATTCAGATAAATAAACTAGATTTTGTGATGATAAGTCATTAACCGTGTGAGCAAAGAGGTTTTGCAGGCACCCTTCATAGACAGCTCACTAGGTTTTTCAAGTTTACCTCATCTAGAGGAACATTCTCAATCGGGGTGCCGTTGATCTCAAGGATCCGATCACCGACATGAATAGAGTTCTTCACATCTGGACTGATGCATTCAGAGTCCACCCTTAAACCACAAAGCAAACATGCTCTCAAACCATAAATAAAACACACACATATGAGTAACACAGGAGGCTTTGACAATGTTCAACCTTGCTTCATTTTTACATTTTCAAATAAACATCATTACGTTTGTTTAACAACCAAGTTGAACCCCACAATGTATAGAAACCTGCACAAACACACACAGACACTCACTGTGTGACTCTGACAGTGTGGTTGTGATCGGAGCAGTATCTGTTGGGACTCGGCCCCTGATCGATGGACACGGAAAATCCACGCTTGCCATCGGTGGAGGCGGGAATGGACACCAGAGCGACTGTGTGAGGAATCCTAGAGCACGGAGAGTCGGGCAAGGTCACAGGTGTCACGATGGTCTGATAATAACAGTGACCACTAGAGGGAGACACAGCACATTTATTATCATACAAGCTCTTTTAAAGACAACTGATTTTACCCCAATAGTTAAATAAAGACACTTTTAATTATACATTTATTTATTTTAAAATGCCTTAGAAAAAAACATTTCACGTTATTCTCAGTTAAGAAACATTCGTTTTAGTCTGGGACTGGCCTTAAAGCCTTGTCTGTGAAACCTGGCATAAAACTCTTAAATGGCTTTAGCAATTTTAGCAAGTGTGTTTATATTATTCATTGGATATCTGATCATTTCACGCTCTCTAGTGTAAAAGCTATATTTCCCCACAATATAACACACGACCATATAATCTGGTGGTAAAACTCTAAATGCCTGCCACTGAAGTCAATGCCATTATATGATTGGTAGAAGTGCCACACATGATCCAAGTTAGCTATTTTGACGTTTCAAATGGTAGAGTTGGTCAACTCCATAATATTAAAGTCCCTGTGAACCGGAAGTAGCGTTTGTTTTTACTTCCATATTTTGACGCATTTCCGAGTGAAAGGGAATTTCTAATGAGAAAATAGCGGGCGTGGCTTGTCTTTCTCTGCGATTTGATTGGATGTATAGAAACAGCCGTTGCATTTTAAATAGGAACTGACAGCAGACTGACAGTCGAAGGGGAGGAGTTAACCGATGCTCCGCCTAAACAGTCCAACATAGGTGCATTTTTAAGATTACATGGGAACACACATTTATACAAAAACTGTATAAATGTTGATATGTATAATTTTTTTTTCAAATTGTCACTGTCAGAAAATTCTCATCACATGAGTGCGTGACACCAGTAGAAGATCAAAACTTCAGAGTGTGACCTCTCGGTACAGAAATGTGAAAAAGGAGGAATCACTTGCAGCCTCTTTTGTACCACCGTCTGAACGAATTTCGCATTCTCAAAGTCAAGTCTGACCGCGGCATCAGTCATAAAAGACCAAAACAATCAAATTTACACTTCTGAAGTTTTGGACGATTCATTTTTAGTAACAGTTTTGTTAAACTGTTGTTTTGAGCCTAGTGTTATGCCAGTAGCTTGTCATTTCTGCGCACAAGTAATAATACAGGAATGTATAAATGTGGGAAAACTATTTTCGAGGGCCGTCGAAGGTAATAAAAAGTAATATGAGTTTCGTATTGAGAATGTTAAACTTCATAACGAAACACTACTTTAAAAATTGTTAGAGCGTGGATTATCTGTCCATCAGATGCGTTTGAAAGTTACCTTCATTACTATAGCAGCAGACTCACTGCACATTCTCTCCTCCAATCTTAAAATGATTTTATTTATGAATGTTAAATTCTGTTATTTGTACTAAGCACGTGAGGCTCGTGACGAAGGATTTTGTTTCACAGATCTGGCAACCCTGCCAAGCCGGTCAGTTGACTCTCAAGAGCAAGCTGACTGTGTATGATTATGAAAACATATTTGTTGTTGTGTAAACTCAAACATTATATTTCATACACTAACACATGACAACAATGAAAGGGTATCCAATATTTCGGGAATTTAAATTTTGTGGCATTCTAGCAAACTTTTACGTGTATGTACCTGGACCTTAACACAACATATAGCCTCGCTTGTTTTAACAGTACAGTTTCACGTCAATAAGGCATCCAGAAATCCCCCCATATCACTTCAAACATTTCCTTTCTGTTCTGGCCAGTTTGATAAATGCTGCAAACCCCTGACCATAACACTTCCCGTTCTCACCCTCCGCACAAATGTCACGCTCATCATATCAGCCATGCACTCACCAGTACAGTTTGGAGCGCTCCACCAGAGCGTATGTGTCTCCATCGCCAATAAATGCTCGACAGTTCAGGCACATGAAGCATTCCGGGTGGTACTTCTGTTCTCCAGCAACCTGTAACAGAAAACACATTCACTTGTGTTACAAATATCAAAACATTCAGTGAAGAAAAGGGGCTTTGAGCTTTACAGAATAAGCATGTGAAGTGCTAAGGCATTGTGGTAGAAGATCACGTGAACCTTTATTGATGTGTCTTTGATAGAATCCCTCTGCGATATGCTAATGTTTAGTGTCTCTAAGTCAAGACATGTTTATTTCAATAGTGATTTTTACCATTCGCAAGATTTTAACAAACAGACAATTACATTTACAATATGTTTTAGGCATTTGGCAGACGCTTTTATCCAAAGCGACTTATATAGCATTATCCTGTACATTTTACATAGGTATCTGCAATCCCCTGGGATCCAACACACAACCTTGTGTTGTTAATGCAATGATCTTACCACTGAGCTACAAGAAAGCCTTAACAATAATGTTAAAGACAAGTTTGTACTTTTGTTTTATACATTTTGATGAATGATTAAAGGGGTTTGGGCTTTGTGGTACTAATATTTATTCTCATGTGCCACAAGAAGTCATGACTGGACAACATCTTAATTCTGTAAAGAAAATGTAAATATCAATGGGAATATAATTGCGATATTTTACTCAGAAGAATTTCTATGGGTGATTTTCATACAAGTTCCCAGAACTTTTCACAGTCCCATTTGCGCGTAAGTTTCTTTAAGCGTCTTTGAGACATTGCCACAGTCGTTCTGCATTTGGTCTGTCTCAGTAAAAAAAAATCTTTAAGTTATAATAACTACACTTGATGATGGTGCGCCCAGATCAGTGGAGCATCCTTGGTTGTTTTAAAACAGTAAGCCTGTGCATAGCCATGTCTCACTGGATTCCCTCACTGAAGGGCACTTGAGCAAGGCACCTAACCCCTGATTGCTCTGCAGTAATGTGCCACTGTATAAAACTACTTGTAAGTCGCTTTGGATAAAAGCGTCTGCCAAATGAATAAATGTAAATGTTATATAGCAAGTAATGGAAAAAGGAATGTAAGGAGATGTGAACTGATATTTCCTACTGAAACACTACAGTACAGTACCGGGTTAAAACCCTTTTTGGGGGTACAAATATGAACATGCCTAAGACTTTTGCACATTGTATACAACACTGTGCAAGTGGTTTTAGGAAATTTAGAAAAATCTTATATACAGTATCGTGCCTTTATGAATGGACTGGGGTTAAAGTCGCCCTTTTTTGAAAATGTTAAGTTGTTCCATAATGCTGCGGCGCCCAGAGAGCAGTTGGGGGATTGGTGCCTAGCTGAAGGGTCTCACCTCAGCCATGGTGTTGAAGATGGAGGCGAGTGCTGACCATTCACTCTCCCCACCTACAATCTCCCCACCTCGAACCGGCAACGTTTGGGTTACAAGTCTGTGTCTCTAACCATAAGGCCATGACTGCCTTAATAATTATTCAGCTGTGTTTAAACTTTTAAATAAACCAGTACTGGGCTATTGAACTGCTTACGTTACAAATCTCCTTTTGTTAAATAATACTACTATTAATAATAATAATGTGAATATAATCTTCAGAGGGGAAAATGTGACAACGTTATGCTGTGAGGACACTGTAAGCCCACCTCTTCCTCATATGAGCACCCACCTCAAAAACCCTCAACCAACGCAGAAACATTACATTAACCACACACACGTCACGGTATGAGGAGGTTCTTTCCCCACCCCCTTAATGGAAGACAGTTATACATACATATAAAACTACAAAAACACACCAAACTACAGACGATTAACTTCATAATAACTTCTCATTGGTTCTAACTAGCTGTCAAATGCCTCTCAGATTACTTCAGGTTTCACTTTTGCCATCAAGCACACATTTCACATGTGACTGTAATCTTGGGAAAGAACTAAACTCAAGAAAATAAGAAAGTCCCCTGGAAATTTTGAAATAAGCTTCTGTTCATGCAGGTTAGTTCATGTGATACAAATATACATATTTTTAGTAAATGCACGTGGTTGAGTAACGGGAATCCTATGACAACACTGAGAAGCACATGCTTCCCTTTAGGACAGAAGATATGACTGCATGACACACTCCACTGAGAAAATACAACTGGAAAATCAGTAGAAGTCATGATGGTGAAACAACACAAATGTAGCTCATTTAACTTGACTACGGCTATAAGAATTATGACCCGAAGGCATCATTATGAATGTATGATGGACTGCATCAGTAAACTGTAAACTTCTCACCAATACTTTCTGCCTACATGTGTGTTTTTTTAGTGTGTATAGACATTCATTTGGTCTAGAGCATTGGTTCTTAACCTGGGATCGAACCCCAGGGGTTCGGTGAGTCAGTCTCAGGGGTTCGTGGAGGTCAAGACACACACCCGACTCATATGATTCGTGATGACACACCCCGATTGGCCATCATTGGCGGCAGGTGATCACGCAACATTGCTTGGCCTATCTGTGCTGCAGGGAATTTGGTGCGCCCAGTAGTCGACTTGTGTGATTTCTTTCTTAATATTTTAATCCTTTCATACTAACTATGTCGAGCAAAAAAAGAATTTGGTCAGACGAATATGTACAATATGAATTCACGTGTATAACGGAACGTGATGGGAGTCAGCGTCCTAACTGCATGATTTGCAATGCCAAATTGAGCAATTCTAGTCTAGCACCGGGAAAACTAAGAGAACACTTTTGTTTTTATGGTTTTGTTCTTTAAAACACAGTGATGTTGATGCACGGTTCATTTTGTGCACCAGTAAAATATATACTTATGTTTTTAATTTGAAAAAAATCTTATTTTATTTTTCCAATTAAGAAGGGTTCGGTGAATGCGCATATGAAACTTGTGCGGTTCAGTACCTCCATCAAGGTTAAGAACCACTGGTCTAGAGTATTTTGAATAAGCGTTCGTGTGACCAAGAATAGTGTTCACAAAAAATACACTCAAACCAGCTAACATGAGAAATCATTAGGGAAGGTGTTGCACAAGATAAAGAGCAAAAAAAGAATGTCACCAACAATGAACAGAAGGTTTAATGTGGAAGCCAGAAAGCCTTGTCCAGAGCTGTAACGGGTACAAGTAATAAAAAGCAAGGATGCGTCAATAAAGGCTCGAAGTTCATGGATTGCATACGTGTGATTTCATTAGTTTTCACATTATTTTGTGCAAACATTTATTTATGAAAGTTTCTATTACATCATGTAGCTAACTTTCAACCAAATGAACTTTTTTAAAACAGTGTGTAGATGTAGATCATATATAGAAATCATTTGGCTATAGGCATTAGCTGAGATGTCCTTGTGTCAGACATCACAAATATAAACATACGAGGAGGATAACAGGCCAGTGCGACGACGACCCAGAAAATCAAACCATGAGATCTCAAATAAATGTTTCGAATGAAACGTTTCGATGTAAATGAACGAAAGCAGGAAATTCTAGGGAAGTTTGATCAAACGTAAACAGGGCTGTGCTGTCATGACAGATGTGTGACCGAGAGCCTCTTACCTTCTCTTTCTTCCAGAGCCTCAGACAGCAGAAGCTCCAGTAAAACAGATCCCCGACCATGACAGCCAGTGGCTATAGTACGCAGGTCATTTTAGAGAATGTGGCATGCTCGAATCAAAACACAGCATCAGCAGACAGCGAGACACTCGCTCGGCCCACACGCCCCGCGCTGAGCTCATCACGGAAAGCTCTGTGTCACTCTCTCTCTCTCCATCCTAGTGGGTGATTTCATTTCCTGGTGAGCCCATTCACGTCTGCGCAGACACACACTCACACCTCCCCCACTTCCCCAAGCCCTCCGGCTAACACACAGTCTGAGGAAAACACGGTCAAATCTATAGTCAAGTTACTACCCTCAATGAATGCTACTAGCTATTGACTTCAAATTAACACATACATGTATGCAGGACATTATATACATGTTTTTGTAAAAAACTCAAAACAGCAAAACAATGTAATAAAATATTTTAGGCATATTTTTGTTTCAATATACTTTATAACATAACTCCCCCCAAAACTGGGAGTGTATTCATGGATCCAGCTGTGAGATTCATTGATCCGTGTGATGATTTCTGACCTCATGCCAACAACAGCTGCTCCCTGAAGCCGTCAATCATCACATATCAATAGACCCAAAAGGGCTTTCCATTTTCACATGTGCATGCTGGAATCAAACTTTGGACAACCGACATACAGTGGGTACGGAAAGTATTCAGACCCCCTTAAATTTTGCACTCTTTGTTATATTGCAGCCATTTGCTAAAATCATTTAGGTAAATTTTTTCTCTCATTAATGTACACACAGCACCCCATATTGACAGAAAAACACAGAATTGTTGACATTTTTGCAGATTTATAAAAAAGAAAAACTGAAATATCACATGTTGCTAAGTTTTCAGACCCTTTGCTCAGTATTTAGTAGAAGCATCCTTTTGATCTAATACAGCCATGAGTCTTTTTGGGAAAGATTTCTCACACAGTTTCTCACACCTGGATTTGAGGATCCTCTGCCATTCCTCCTTGCAGATCCTCTCCAGTTCTGTCAGGTTGGATGGTAAACGTTGGTGGACAGACATTTTCAGGTCTCTCCAGAGTTGCTGAATTGGGTTTAAGTCAGGGCTCTGGCTGGGCCATTAAAGAACAGTCACAGAGTTGCTATGAAGCCACTTCTTCGTTATTTTAGCTGTGTGTTTAGGGTCATTGTCTTGTTGGAAGATGAACCTTCGTCTTGAGCACTCTGGAGAAGGTTTTCGTCCAGGATATCCCTGTACTTTGCCGAATTCATCTTTACCTCAATTGCAACCAGTCGTCCTGTCCCTGCGGCTGAAAAACACCCCCCCAGCATGATGCTGCCACCACCATGCTTCACTGTTGGGAGTGTATTGGACAGGTGATGAACAGTGCCTGGTTTTCTCCACACATAACGCTTAGAATTAAGGCCAAAAAGTTATATCTTGGTCTCATCAGACCACATAATCTTATTTCTCACCATCTTGGAGTCCTTCAGGTGTTTTTTAACAAACTCCATGCAGGCTTTCATGTGTCTTGCACTTAGGAGAGGCTTTCGTCGGGCCACTCTGCCATAAAGCCCCGACTGGTGGAGGGCTGTAGTGATGGTTGACTTTCTACAACTTTCTCCCATCTCCCGACGGCATCTCTGGAGCTCAGCCACAGTGATCTTTGGGTTCTTCTTTACGTCTCTCACCAAGGCTCTTCTCCCCCGATAGCTCAGTTTGTCCGGACGGCCAGCTCTAGGAAGGGTTCTGGTCATCCCAAACGTCTTCCATTTAAGGATTATGGAGGCCACTGTGCTCTTAGGAACCTTAAGTGCAGCAGAAATGTTTTTGTAACCTTGGCCAGATCTGTGCCTTGCCACAATTCTGTCTCTGCGCTCTTCAGGCAGTTCCTTTGACCTCATGATTCTCAGTTGCTCTGACATGCACTGTGAGCTGTAAGGTCTTATATAGACAGATGTGTGGCTTTCCTAATCAAGTCCATCAGTATAATCAAACACAGCTGGACTCAAATGAAGGTGTAGAACCATCCCAAGGATGATCAGAAGAAATGGACAGCCCCTGAGTTAAATATATGAGTGTCACAGCAAAGGGTCTGAATACTTAGCAACATGTGATATTTCAGTTTTTCTTTTTTAATAAATCTGCAAAAATGTCAACAATTCTGTGTTTTTCTGTCAATATCTGGTGCTGTGTGTACATTAATGAGAAAAAAAAGAACTTAAATGATTTTAGAAAATGGCTGCAATATAACAAAGAGTGAAAATTTTAAGGGGGTCTGAATACTTTCCGTACCCACTGTAAAGTCTGGTCGACATAAAAGCTTACGCCTGTTCAGATTAAACGATTCCAGCTCTTGTTTAGGGCGATCCATTGTAAAACTCATATGTTTTATCTCTCTCTCTTTATCCTTAGCTGGCATTGTGCTGAAGACGTCTTCATAGCTCATACGCTGCTGTCTGTGCCGATGAACTTCTGACATAATTCACAATTTGCTTCCATTTTACGCGGTCAGTTTATAGGGTCCTGGCTTCCATGAGCGTGAGACGCCGATTTTTGAGGTTACTTTTGACTTGTTTCGCCCACGTCTCTTTGGCACACAGTGGTGCATCTACCACGTTAGTGGTTGTCAGCAGCAGAAACGTTTATACAGTGCATCCGGAAAGTATTCACAGCGCTTCACTTTTTACACATTTTGTCAGGTTATTCTAAAATGGATTAAATTCATTATTTATATTCAAAATTCTACAAACAATCCCCATAAATGACAACGTGAAAGAAGTTTGTACTTTATTACTAATAAAAAAAGCACAGATTATAAATTCAAATTGTTATTAAATATAAATGTGAATATTGATCTGATAGTGTAAATTAAACAAGGTGGATTAAAGTGATAGTTCACACAAAAACGAAAATTCTATCATCATTCACTCACCCTCGTCTTTTCAAACCTGTATGACTTTCTTTCTTCCGCAGAACACAAAATATATTTTAAAGAAATACCTTGTTTTTGTTTTTTTTACAGCAAGATATGCGATATGAAAGCATCTTATATGTATGTGATACAATTTGGGCAAATTCTAAATAATTAACGTTTGAGGTCTTCTTGTAGCTCAGTTGACACAGCAATGTGTTAGCAGGGAATTGATTATGGGATCAATTTCCAGATTATATACCTTGAACCATCAACGTAAATTAATTTCATTGTGGGCTCCTGCAATAGTTCTGTAATGAACATCAGAAGCTTCATCTTCAGATGGGTGTCTAATACAGATGTGATATGTCCATGCCGAGCCATCTTTAATTCACTTATCCCAGGCCAAGAGAGTTCAGTTACTAGGACGACATTGCCTGTGCTCACTAAATCACTCGCTGTGCCCTCTAGACACCAGATGAAGCCTGCATTTAATCCGAAATAGGCCAGATGCTTTATATTTAAAAAACCTGTGGTTGAACCACAGACTCAACCATCAGCTTTATAGTCGACAGAAGCCAACCGAGGGTCTCACAATGAGAAACTATTTAACCAAACCATGCTATGGTCAAACTCGGGTTTGATCTTCCTCACGATCATTAAAGGCCGATTGAGCATTATAGAAAAAGTGTGAGGGCAGGATGCTGTGAGGTATTAAAGATAACAGATGTGTGAAAGCCATTTTAACGTATGTTTTATGAACAGTGTGTGTGTGTGTGTGTGTGTGTGCCAAACATCAACTTTGCGGTATCAACAAATAATATCTGGAGCCCAGATACGAGGCCTTTGCTTCACTAAATATTACAAGTATATTTAATAATCAAGAGACTGTAACAATATCAAGGTTAGATGAAAACCTGAATAAAAGTGTATCACAACTAATAAGCTCTCTCTGTTTTTCATAAACATTTACACAGTAACTTTTAATCAAAGTCACTGAGTGCAGCTGTGACAAGTCAGAGGAGACTTGACCCTCCCGACTGAGTCTGGTTTCTCCCGAAATTCTATCCTTTGGAGCAATGCACATTGTGAAAAGCACTATATCAAATTGAATTGAATTATTATATGTGAAGAACTAATGATACAATTTAATCTGGAGGAGAGGCATGTTATTATTTCATTGTTGATGATAAAATGGCAGCGACTCTTTCTTTACAAAAAAAAGGTTACTTTAGGACATCTGAAACAAAAGAGAAGTGTCTATGTTTATACGTTATTCCTTCTTTCTGTATGTGACCAAATGTTTTTAATTTAAAAGTGTAGTGAACATGCATTTTTTTAATGGCATTCATTTCAGCTTGAAAAGTAGATGGCAAACAATATCTGTGTGATGATTCAGGCAAAACATGCATTTTTAAAAGCTTGTAATTCACACAGTTCTTTTCACGTTAAATACTGACTTTCCTTTCATTGACACAATCTCTGATAGCTGCTCTTTTCACCACAGCACACAAGAAGCGCTGTTTCCTTCATCATGTAAGATAACTGTGTGAATGGAGTATTGTAGAGTTGCGTAACTGGAGCAACCGCTGGACTGTCAGACTGAAAAGAGGATTGTGGAGTGAGAAGAGATGAGACAGGCCGGGTTTCTGATAGGTTTGGACTCACCATGATGAGTCCGGTGGTGATGGGCTCCGAACAGCCATGACACAACTCTCCAAATTTAGCCCAATAGTCCTTCTTACAGAAGAGACGGCCGTCCTTTTCATAATACCAGTGTGACAGGGATGCCCCGCACTCACAGCACCTGCGAAACAACAGTAAGGTCAGAAATCAATGTATTTAAGTCATTAGGAATCAGAGCAGATAGTTTGGTAACCCCAAATATAACAACGTAATCTCATGGCAATTGCTAACTATTTTAAAAAGATCTTATTTGCACATTTTTGTAACCTCCCCAGCCATCGCTCGCCTAGAGCATTCATCTAACTCACCTTTTAAACAAGTCTATTCTGCAATATAGTTAGCTTGTCATACTGCATGATACTGTATTATTTTAGTTCACTTTCTGTGAGCAGGTATAACACTCATTTCACAGTTTGCCGGGATCCCAAGGACACCAGATGCTGTCAGTCCCAGCTCCAGATCTGAACTGATGCTCATGCTTCTGCTGCCTTCTGATGACTACAGCCACAAAATATAGTCAACCAGAGCCAGAATAATATAGGAAAGACCGGACATTTCTTTTTATATCCCCCAATTGAACTTTTCACTCATTTATTTCCGTAGAATCTCATGGCTTACAGTATTCATTCTCTCTGAAGATGCAGCAGTGTTACATATCAAAGGAGAACTGGCTCTCCCGGTTATTCAAGGAGTTCCCTGCTACCGTCACCACTGGATTACTCCTTGGGAGGCTGGTGATTTTGCTTCTGGGCTTTATACTCCGGAAACATCGATATCTTAAATTTAACATGTGCATTTAAAGTTTTTGTTGCTTGCTAACACCCAATTCATGAAACCGTTCACCCATTCATTCTCAAAACTATACACCACCAACCCCACACATAACTTCCTAATTTTGCAACAAGTTCCCATTCAGAAAACACAAACACATAATATAATTAACTGTTAACGTCTAAACTCAAACAGCACACATTTAGCCATCAGTCGACATTCGGTAGCAAAACTAATGACACACCGATTAGAATCTCAGGATAATATCAATAGAAACACAGGTAAATGTGCATCCTATCATCTACAGGGCTTTATACTACTTTATACTACTCAAGAAATGTGTTTAAGCAATTGTGAAAAACTGTAATTCTGAAATACACATTGTATTTGTGGGTGTATTTACGAGTGATTATACAGTATCTTACCATCAGAACAACCTTAATGATTAATAGCACCAGGACAATGGTGCATTTCATCAACATGGCATAAATTTACCTCAAGTAGAAATTATGTGAAGAGTGTCAGGATGACGTCAGGTTGCGATGAACCGCCGCGGTACAATAGCACATGATGAACACATACCAAGTGCTGGGAAACTCTTAACATCACCAGAATTACATGACTATATAATCCTTCTTGCGTCATATATGTGTGATGTCACAACACTAGCCAGAGGCTAATATCTCTGTCTATCTGTCATTTCCGTCCATTAGAGACAGTACGGATAGATTGGATCAGACCCATGGGGAGTCAAACTCTTTAATGACCATCTGGCTCTCAATGACCTCTGAACTGTGATAAAGCCAAATAACCAAAGTTCATCCTAAACTACAGCAAACCCTATAGCTGGGCATCTTAACTCACACAGCAGTCAGGGGTGGGTCAGTGTTTTCTCAGGAAGGTGTGGTATAATGTAGACAGCTGAAATCAGCAAGCAGGAAACTCATAGAGGAACTCGGGTCAAAGTGTTACCCCATTCATGCACAACAATGAAATTCAATAACAATGACCTCACACACTTGACAAAGCAGGTTAAATACTATAGCAAACCATGCAGTTCCTTATCTGCACATGCTTAAAAACCGAGCTATAAAAAAAGCAGGTGAGTCTGAATGATTGTTTCCCACTGTAACGCATATCACGTCACAAATGTTGTCAATAGAACTTACATTAAGTCTGTAATGTTGACCCTATATGAGACACTGTAAAACAGATGCTTTACTAAGCAAATACCAATAACATGACCTTCTGCCAATTCAGTGCAAATAAAAGGAGGACACGTTAGACTGATTTCTGTCTACTAAACCCTATTAGATCATCTCAATCAGGAAAGTGTCCGGCTGGTGAAAAGAATTCTGGGTAATCTTCGTCATGGTCCCTCAGGGAGAGCTAGAGATGAAAAGCACAGACCAAAAGGGGGGAGAGGTTGACACATGTCTCAAACCTTTTAATAGAAATATCCTCTAGATGATTCACTCCATTTACAGCAATTCAGCCAACTTGGCAAACAGCTGACGTTCAAGTTGTTGCGATAGCGTTTACTTCTAAAGGTTAACATGTACATCAGAGCTTTTGGCATTAGAAAAATGTAGGGTGGGACTTGATTTCATCCTTCCGGATTTAATTGGATTGTTGGCAGTTGGAAGCCCGGACATTGGACACTACATACAATCTCGCCCTCAGGCCGAGAACTAGTCGTGCAGAGAAGAGAAGTCGTTTAGAGAGGGAGGGGAAGTTTTAGATTTTAAATGAAAGATTATGAAAGCACGTGACCTGCAAGAATAGATCATGTAGCCACAAAGCTTTTATATCACTAGAATCAAGTTTGTTTGGAGGTGGAGCGAATGTGAAAACATTTTTGGGTGGTTTGGTTAACCTTGTCAGAGTATCAGTTTCACCACCCAAACGTCTAAAGCAGACATGTTCACCAGGGAATGTTTGTTATTTCTCACAAAGGCTCATTAAACTCAATAAAGTCAGCATGACAAAATGAAAGTGATGTTAGCCCTGTAATGCTGGAGGGGGGATTTGCCAAGGAATTGCTATTCAGTCCCTAGGGGGTTTTAGGGGGTTGCCAGAGCATCAGGTTCCTCCATCAACGCCCAATATTTTATCATGTCTCTTAAAACAATATTACATCATTAATGTATTCATTCTTTTCAAAAACATACTTTATGTGCATCTCGTAAATATAATTTTCTGTCAGTTCAAGTCAAGTGTACCTAAATGTATAAGTTGGTCTATGCTTGTTCTCAATAAATCTTAAAAGTATAAAGAAGTATTATTGGCTTATAGTTGTGTTTATTATTTTAATGGAGCATGTTTTTTATAGTTTTACATCTTATAAACACTGGGAAACATTTATCAGTCTTCCTCCTCAACATAACACATGCTGTCATCAGGGTGGTCCTTTACTACTTGAGTGTTTAAAGACGTCCAATGAAAATGAGAGGGAATCTTCATTGACATGATAGGCTGGAGAAAACACAGTTAACCCTGTCAGTGCTGAACAGAATCCCAAACAGCATACAAGTTCAGCAAACATTTCTTACACTGCATGTTTCTGATATACAGATTTACTGAAAAGCAGTATACTGCAGCTTTTGTTCGGTGTCTTGTTTAGGTTCTTATAGACGGCAGACATCTATACTGCTTGTGAGAACACAGTTTTGTGCCAGCAGTCTCTTTGTGCTTACTAAGTCCTTCCCAGAAAGCAATGCTTCAGTGCCTAATCTGAAAGTGTGAAGAATGAATTTTCTTCTTAGTTTGACCAAGACACAAACAAGATCTTGATAGTATGTATATAAAATTAATAATTATAAAAACAGTTGCCAGTGTATTACAGTGTATTAAAGTGCAGCGCAAGACATCTGAAATGCTGTGGGCGGGAAGAGCGCAGGGAGCGTGACAAATTTCTTAAGGGGACTCCGAGCTCATGTTGATCTTTTTTCTATTTTATAGAAATGTTTGTTTGTCAGTTACGATTTATTCACCCAAAATTATGATGATGATAGTCTGTAAGTAAAGACACTGTGCTAATGCTACACTCTTAAAAACTAAGGTGCTTAAAAAGGTGCTTTTTGTTGTGTTTGGACAGAATTTTTGTTTGGAAGAACCTTCTTGAAGGAACACTTAAGCTCTCGGAGGCAGGGTCTAAACCAGCAGGATAGGAGCGGCCGTGACGTAGGCAAAAACTGATTGGCCGAACTTCTCTTGTTAGTTGTTGTTTGGCGGACAAGCTTAAAGAGTAACTATTACGGTTGCTGAGTCCGAATTACACAATTTCAGTAGATGCGTACTCAACGGGGCTAAATGGGTATGTACGGTTTTACCTGAATGGGTGTAGTATGAATATGATCTGCCTTTGTCCGCCATTTTACCCTGGAAGGTTTAATGACAAGAGTTATCACTCGCCACTGAGAAACATCGTGCTCCAGTCGTGCTGGAGTTTCTTGTTTCTTCGTCAGACTCGGCCTCAGACTGCTATCTATACACTGTATATAATATCCAACGACCTGTAAACCGTCATCAGTAATGATGATAGGCATTCCATTTGTGACACATGATGAACAGGTTTGACCAATCACAACAGATTACACCATCTAACCAATCACATGACACTAGGCTCGCAGATAGGAAGGGATTAGACGGATGAATCGGGGTGAGCCATCCTGGAATTTCTCACCTACTCTTTTATGAATACTAAGGATTCGGACACACTGCACGTCCAAAACTCGCTAGAAAAAGTGCACCAGCCGAGAAATTCTCCACTACTGTGGTTTCGGACATACCATTTGTTCGCCTACAGCTTTTCCCCTTCTATATAGCATGGCATGCGATCGGTTTCGGACTCAGCCAATGTCCTTAAAATTGCTTTTCTTGCGGTGTGTAATGTTGCTGTGTGTGAATGCAAGTAGTCTGCCAAGTTGTAAAGCTGAATGTTAACGAATAACAAAGTTATTGGCTTGAGAAAAAAGAAGTCGACTCTGAATCACGCGAATATTTCAGTTCCAGGTCAGATTTGCCCGCCTACGTTCCATTTGCAACACTACACGCGGTAGACCAATCACAGCAGGCTAGAACACTTCTTCAGATATTAAAGGTTCTTTATGGAAACATTTAGACAAAAAAGGTTCTTCTATGGAGTGTAGCTTCTTTTGCTTGGAGAAACTTTAAGCAGAAATCATGGTTTTTATATAGCAAACAATTTGGGTTGTTTTTCAAGTCACACCAGAGGTATTCAGCCGGGATGTATTTTTAACCCTTGCCTTATGCACAGAGACATTGTCATGTTGGAATAAAGTGTAGCATTAAGATTTGTATTCATGAAAATAACTAAAGTTGTCGAAGCTGTTTTTTGGAAGGGGGTGTCCCAATGCTTTTGTCCATATACTGTAACTCATATTTCACCTTAAGCTGCTCCGCCTTCCGCCATTCTTCTCCATGCGAGACTGTTTACATCGGAGTGTGCGTGCGTATGGCGCTTATGCAACATGCATGCAGTAATATTTTAGCCGGTAAGAAGAGGCACATTATTTTTCACTGTAACCAGAAATTGACCGATTCTGCGGTTTGCTTTGTGTTTGAATAAGGAACCTTTTCTGTCTGACACCTTTCTGGATGTTGCCCTCAATGTTTCTGGCACAATCATATAAATACATGTTTCTTCCGGTTTTTCAGCTGCAAACACAGTAAATCTATGCAATCTGTCCAATGACATGAGTCCTTTTTGTTAAACACTGACAGTTGGGTGGAAAAAAACAGAAGTGAGAGGACAATGCACACCCCTTTAACTGCTCATCAGATTAACAATAATCATATACACTCAAAATAAAGGTGCTATACTATGCCACAGAAAGAAAACATCAGAAAGTTGTCAAACAGGACAAAACGTGTGTTTGACTCTACCCACCTAAAGAGAAGCGATGAAATTAAAGCATATCAGGCATAAGATAATAAATTCACAAGAGCAAAGAACTAGGCCAAAAATTAAGGTGCTTAAAAGGTTCATCACATCGATGCCATAGAAGATTTATTTGCCACATAGAACCTTTTTGAAACAGAAAGGTTATTCAGATGTTCAAGGTTCTGTATGGAACCAAAATGTTCTTTTATGGCATCAAAGAACGATTTGAAGCACCTTTGTTAAGAGTGTATGGTCACAGGTAATGAAATAGAAAGAGTATGTTGTATCTACTCCTTTTTTAGATTTGATTAATGTTGATTTAGAACAGACCTTTGGGTTTCTGATTGCTGGTCTGTGCGATTCATCGTAAATGGATTTTTAGATTTTGCCTTCCAACGATTATGAAAACAAGACAATCCAGGTAAACTGTTTGCCGCATTCTGTCCAGCACATATTCCATTCCTTCACACTGAACTCTGTCGGTTTTGTCAAATTAATGTACAGTGTACAGACAAAGAAAATGCAAAGATGGCGTACGATGGAGCCATCCATATGTCATGGTTGGTAAGGTTTCATCCACAAATTGTTCAAATAATGCATTTGACTTTGCTAAAAGGTTTAAGCCTTATACAAATATTGTAGTTATCGGATATTTAAAATAATTTTTTTTATTGCTCATCAAGTGCACGACCATCTCCTCCCCAGTGTAGCACTGAATAAACATGAATACACATCATAGGGTATGTTGAAATATTTAGAACGACTAACTAAAATGTCTCATCTCTAAATCAGTGTTTAACAGCACCTTTAAAACCTGTTCGTGATGGAGACGAGGTTTTTTTACTGTGTTTGTGCTCTCTGGCTTATTATAATAACAATATTCAGAATAACCTTAATACAGAGTCTGTTAATTTTGGCTATAAAGACCCTACGTGAAAGTGCTCACTCACTTTTGCCCGACCCCCAAAAAATTGCAAAGCGATTTCCAAACACAGGAACACATACTTACATTCTGCCCTTGAGGCGACGGTAGCGCTGATGTCTGCAGGAGATTAAGCGGACTACTTTGTGGGCTTCTGGAAGAACGCTCATGTTAAAATAATCTCGACGATTAGCTGAAAGCAGAAGCAGCTAGACCTCTCGCTCGCTCTGTCATCTAAGGCTGTGTTCGGGTTGTTATTTGATCATTTCCTGTTCTCTGCGCACACTTACAGCTTCATGGGAGCCAATGTGACCCTATGACACAGACTTCATCCCCTCCCTTCACCTCTCTCGCGTGCAGTCACTAAAGATACAACTGACCAAAAAGTGCAAATGTATACCATAGCAGTCTCACAGTATTCTTTGTACTGAATCCAGGAGTTTAATGAAGTTATATATGCGTCCAATGGTCGCATTTTGCGACTAGTTTTTGAGACAACACAAGCTATTTTTTCAACTACTTGCGCATGCGCGACCAGGCAATTAAGATTTTTTTTCTTGTTGTTATATCCATTGTGAAAAGTCAAGTATATACTTTTTCATACAAAATAACATTTTCCGTTGTTTCAAATGAATTCAGTAGCACTTAAAGCTTCTCTGTAGGCTCTTCCTCTTTTTAAACGATGAGCAGAACTAAACCACGGTCACCTTAAATGCATAGACAGGTAGGTTTTTAAAACCATTTTAACACATTTACACATACTTACATTTGTGAACAAACATAAACGCATTACGTAGTTTTTCCAATATTTTAGCATAGAATCAACAAAAAAGTCTGCATATTCTGTATGACCCTGCTATTGTGTAATGTCATATCCCTCTGAAATGAAAATAAAACTGTACATTGTCTCTTTATGTGAGTCAAGTCTATTTATTATCAAAGTATTTGTCAGTAATACAGTTATTTCCGGGAAAATTGTCAATAATTGCATTGCAGGCTGATTTAAGGTGTCCCTGAATTTTTTAACTTCTTAACGCTCTTAAAAATGTAGTCAGGGGCCACAATGCCCCTAGCAAAAAAAGTTAGTCTGGAGTCCTGCAGTTTGTGGAAAACATTCAAAGAATAGATCTAGCTTGTAAAAAGTCAACCTACCTTGCTCTGCGATGCCGAAATGCCATCAGATTGGTTTTTCTAAGTCTCTGGGATCAACACAAAATATATGTCTGAGAGAAGTCCTGTAAAAGGATGAAATGACGCTACATGTGTAGTTCCTTATGTAGTTATAGATTGGTTTCAGGTCAGGTGATCTGACCCTCAATGAACGTGTTTCTCTGTTAGTCTGACTGTCTATCTAGTGTCTATTAGTGGTTATATCTTGCATTACTTCCCCGGTCACGTTGGGAAGTGTGCTAGTGCAGAGAACAGCAATTTCAAAACTAAACCTTGATGTTTGCTCGCCAGTAGGGATGGGCGTAAGTACCCGAATAGTCAGTAGTGCTGGGTATTATGACCATAATTTAATATAACAATATTTTCCACATTTAAACAGGATTCCTTGTACATGGCTGTATTTTTTAAACCACATTTTCTACTGATTGAGAGAGGAAATACTGTAGTTGATTGACTTAAAATGCCGTTTAATACTGTCATGGTGAGTGAATATTGTAGAAAAATTCCACATCAGTATTATACAGGTTTTTAAGTCCCACAACATGATGGCGTTTATAAAGAGGTTGTACCGGTGTTGCCAACTTGGTCAACTTTGTCGCAAAATTTTGCGACTTTTCAAACCCCTTTTGCAATTTCTTTTCCTTACTTTCTGAATAAGCCTCGGCGACTTAGCAAAACATTCTACTTTACTTCTACTGCCTCACGAGAGTGAGTTTTTGCCTTCCCAGCGCAGCACCACCTATCTCTGTCTACTCTGTTCATTGAGTGGCAGGGAGAAGCCCAGACTTCAGACCACCCAGACACGAGAATGAGATACGATGAATGATGACGATATCTGACAACATTAAGTGATTTTTCGGGCAGGCTTTGGCTACTTTCCATTGAGAATAGTTCTCAATGGAGAATATGAGACTCTTCATGCTTCCTGATTCCTTCACTTCATCATAAGTCAAAATACTGAACCTTTTAATTGTGCAAATTTCACAAGCAACTTGTAACTACACAATGTAAACAATCCCCTTCCCCTATAATAAATGCTAAGTGTTAACAACAGAATAGCAAAGGGGTTCCCTATCAAAAGCTACTCTTGATGCTGCATTTCAAATGCTATGGGAGAACATTCTTTGTTCGACCGGTTGTGAAGGACGTGTCAACACGTCAAGAATTGGCTATAAATAACCTTGGCAGGTGACGTGGCTAATTACCCCTGCACCTGTAGGTTATAAATATATGTGAAGCATCCCTTGTTTCAGCAGGGTTGGAGAGCGTATCCTAGGGGCATTCCTCTCACAACACTAAGGCACTTGACAAGCTTCTCGGGGCGGTGACAAATGCGGTCGACTGTCTCAAGCTCGACTGGCCGCAGGAATTGATTGAGATGCCGTTTTCAGAACTACGCCGGGCAACAACTTTGTCTCTCCTTGTGCCATCAGCCGTTCTATGGCTGCTTTGGTCACCACAGAGAGACATCTGTGGCAAAAACTCACGGGCATCAAGGACAGGGACTGGGTGTTCCTCCTTGATGCCCCAATCTCACCTTCCGGACTGTTTGGTGATGCAGTCGACACCGAAGTCACCAGGTTCCGGGAGGCGACGCGCCATGAGGAGGCGTTTGTCAAGTATCGCACCCACCGTGCCCAAGCATCTGGAGTGGCGGCAACCCTCTCCGGACCAGGCACACAGTCTCAAGTGGGTCCGGTCTACCTGAGGTGTGAGGTACCCTCAGGTCGCCTTAGGAGGGCCGGACCTGAAGCCTTTCATCTCTTCCAAGAAGAGGTCCTGAGATTTGTCTGCCCGGCTCTTTGGGGGTGTGCCCCTCAGGGTATTAAATACCAAGAGAAATTAGAGGATTCTCCCTGGCACCTCCACAGGGCCGCTTTGCAATCTCCGCCGTTACCAGCATTTTTCGGGACAAGTTAAAAATGTGGACAATCAAGATGATTGTGTCTCAAATTCAATGTCACGACTAGTTCGTTACGAACGATCTCAGAGATGTATACTTTCACATAGAGATTTTGTCACAACACAGAAGATATATTGTCCAGCACTAGCGATCGGCCATTAAAACGATGATTGTGTGGGTCTAAAAAAAATGTTTTACATACAACTATTTTCTTTCATTCTGATTTGTTTTGCTGGCATTTCGGGCGGTAGCCTGCAATTTGATTGGTTTGTGTTGTGAGAGGTTGCGGTCCAGAGTCAAACCCAGAGTGAAAGGGGGAAAATGAGATGAGTGACGACTCACCTCAACCTGATATTTCTTTTAAATGTTCACTGTTTTTTCATTTACATTTTAGCCTTTGTGATGTCAATGACCACATGGATCAGTGCTTAAAAATACCCTAGTAACCTCGTTGAACAACACAGCGACCACTCACAATATCCCTTTAACACTGTGCAACCAGATTATCATAGTAACAACACCAAATCAGCATTATTTATAATCTTTTCCATGAACACTTCGTGGGCAGACAGAGAATGTGCACTTTATATTTTATTAAAATTGCCTCCTTAGGGGCTGTGTCCACCAAGCCATTTCTGTCGGTGTACAGTGTGTTTTTTCAATTGTTTCAAAGCATTGTTTTTTTCAAGCTCTGAGTATCAAACTAACCAATGCCTCTCAGCTTGAAAAAAAGTGCAGTTCAAGCTCCCATTATTGGCGATTTAAGCCAAGTGATACTGCCTTGGTGGATCTGAAGCCTTTGGATAAACTGCTAAGTTGTTTTCCTACTTTTTGGGCTGAGAATCGAGTGATTTTGGCCCCTGCTGAGGGTTTGAGTAAAACAATGAGCATGAGAGTTATTTTCCTATGATATTAAAATACCACTTACATTCTCCAAGGAAAACAGTGTTTTTCCACCCAAGGGACAGCGAGCAGCGCTGCAAATAAGCCAAGCTGTTTTCCACTAGCGGACCCATTTTTTCTTTGTTTCTAAAGCTGATACATTCTGCTGTTAATCTAGTTTGCATCTGGATAGGAGTTAACAGAATTTTTAAATGTTGATTTTGTATTTCGCAGATTCCTTTAAACCACAGCCTTTAATCATGAAATCCACAACCAAAAATCTGAGTTACCCAACAGAACAACAAATCACATTGACATCCATAAAAAAACTAGAATCTGGACTTCCTTTCCTGCGTTACACTGAAGCCAGGCTGTTAACATTAACCATTATGCTTTTTTGGCTGAAGATATATGTATGCTTTACAACTAAACAACCTTATTGTAAAGTGTTACCTGAAAGTGTTAAACAAATATAAGTTTATTCATCAAGTCTTAAAACTCGGGTTAATTCATGGAGGTCTGTCAGATGATGTGGGCAAGGCTGAAGAAAATGTTGCTTATATAAAACAAAACACATTAACCAAAAAATTCTCATAATTGGAGAAGTGGATCTGCAATGTTTGGAGAAAAACATAAAATAAGAAATGATCTAAGATCATAAGGCTTGAAGCTTGTGAGGACAATGAGAAAAACACCTGCTTTCAAAGCCACACCGTGGCGACTGTTGCTTCAACACGACCCATAGGGAAGGGGAGGACTGCAGCTTAAAATATTAGGGAAGTTCAACTTCTGCATTAGCTTAGAAGTTTGTGACTTTCTGACCATTTACAATGTGACGCATACAATTTCTTGCGACAGCACTGTTGTCAAGGAAGAGATGATAACATCTTAACTAGGCTTTGCATAGCCAGTTTTCTGAATGTCAGCATAAAGCATAATCCACTTTGTATCTTATAACGGCCAAGACCTGTCACTTAGTTTTGAATTGGAATAAGTGTCGTCTATTTGAATAACGAAAAGTCGACTAAAAGGGGGCAGCCCTACGTTCATTCATTCTCTTATTTACACATACTGTGCACATCCCGGGCGCAGAATGATGCACTTAATACATCCACCTTGACACGCACAACGCACCTTCTTCTGAGGTTCACAACAGTTACTACACAAAGGTAAGCGATATTTTATATGTTTAACAAATAGTGCCTTGCCTTCTTCCAACAGGTTTGAAAACAGACTTATTGTGTGTGAATGATGCGTTTTACCCAGACCGCTACCAATGCTTGAATCTAAGACACCCATCAGAGATTAGCAACTCCAGTAAAATACCATCCTTTTAAACAAAACTTTTATATAGTCATTAAGCAGGATAATTAAAACATTGTAACATTTTGGATAGAGAAGCATCCTGACTGTCACCGAACACTAGAGTATGCTGAATGGAAAGTGACAGCATTATCGGAACTTAAA
This sequence comes from Barbatula barbatula, assembly GCF_947034865.1. NCBI lineage: Eukaryota > Metazoa > Chordata > Actinopteri > Cypriniformes > Nemacheilidae > Barbatula > Barbatula barbatula. The sequence continues at coordinate 1,808,552 of NC_136782.1, read as the reverse complement.
GATCTTTTGTTTTCTCCTCACATAAAGCTATTGCATGACATAAGAAAATGGTCAGAACTGGGTGATACCCATCAGTTTTCAAAGCAAACAGATTGCGATAATGACAAGAAACGGGATGGCCAACAACTTTCTTATGCTTAATCCAGAGGTTAAATATAACACCAAATGCAAGTAAACATAAAAAAGTAGAGTGCAACATATTCTTCAATGGTTGTCTGGTTATGTTTCATCCACAGTTAAGAATCTGGGTGTGTTTCTAGATAACAATCTGTCATATGATAAGTCACATAGCAAATGTGTGTACAACATTCTTCAATCTTAGAAACATATCTAAACTGCGGCTAATGCTCAATGCTTTAGATGCTGAGAAACTTATTCATGCATTCATGACTTCACAAATAGATTATTGTAATTCATTGTTGGGTGGAATAGACTTCAAAATCCCGCTAATAAATAACTTTAAACGTTTTTCTTATAGTTAATATGTTTCTTGTACAGCTGCTTTGTAACAATGAAAATTGTAAAAAGCACTTTATAAATAAAGTTGACTTGACCTGACAATCTATTGCGCGCTGCGGTCGCAATGCTCCTGTCTTTTCATAGTTCCCCTACTATCAAAATCATCTAATGGTGATCGATGCTTTTCATGCTTGCTCTTAACTCTGGCATAGCCTCCCCAGCAATGTTTGGTATTCAGACACCCTCAAACGTTTTAAAACTAGATTAAAGATCTCTTTGTAATAACTTTCACCTAACTCACTGTTAATTCACCGTAAGCAGTCAATGCCTCAATGTAGCTAGCTTGTCGGAACCGAACACACAGACACACCCATCATAACTTGTAACTTTCTTACATTTTCTGTGAGCGGCCTCTAAGCTAATATCAGTTTGTTTTGTTTTTCATGTCCTGTCCTCAGGTTCCCGGGGACACCAGAGGTCATCAGTCCAAGCTGGTCAATCTACCTGATGACAACTACAGCCACAACCTTACAGTCATCCAGAACCAGAATAATATTGGACAGACCTAAAAATCTATTTTTTTCTATATGCCCTAGTTCTTTTTTCTTTTCACTTACCAGCCTGGCTAAATATTTCAAGTTTACATTAATTATTCTCTCTGTAGTTGCAGCAGTGCTTATTTGAATATGCTAGAAGAGAACTGGCTCTCCCTGCGGAGTCTGGCCTCCCCAAAATATTTTTCTCTCCTCTTACATAAATATACATCTATAGCAGAGTTTTGGTTCCTTGCCACCGTTGACACTGGCTTACTCACTGTGGACTAGGAGTGTAAGGGTTCTATGTAAAAAATGTAACCGCACGGTACATATGCAATGTTATGTTTTATTTAGTTACTTTCATTACGTTCACAGCTTTAAACTGCACCTTGAAGGCCTCATTCACCTCTTTCCATCGTTTGTTTTTTATTGTGTGCAGTGCAACACATGCAGTGCGTGTGTGCTGCTGCGTCTGCACATGCCAAGTCAAGTCAGCTTTATTTATATAGCGCTTTTTACAATGTTCATTGTTACAAAGCAGCTATACAAGAAAATATTGACTATAAGCAAAGCATAAAAGGTTATGCAAGGCAAAACACAGGTCAAATATCAGACACACTATAAATTCCTATATGAAGTGTTAATTCAATAAGACTATCAAATTCTAGCAGCCCCCCCGGCCAGGCAAACAGTGCAAAACAGTAGGCAAACGATGGCGTGGAACCCAAAACTCCATTGGAGGAGAAAAAAAACCTCAGAGGGGAACCAGGCCTAACCAGGGGATTCCAGTTCCCCTCTGGCAAAAACTGCAGCCTCTGCACAAGCTCGACAGTGCGCGCACAACAAGGCAAAATAAAAAATAAGATTTAAGATTATCATTAAGAATCTAATAGCGGCTGAAACTTTGTAGAGTCGCTTAGTCCTTAACCAGCTCAATCATCACAGCATTTGTCAGGTCTGGAAATGGATTGCGTCGTGCTCGCTCTGGTAACATTGGACTTCATCCTGCCCACTCTGGTAACATTGGTAAACATGATACAAGACTGGCTGAGAGTAGAGTACTGTTCTGCACTCTTTGATGCAACAAATGCATCAGTTGGTATTGGAAGTGTCCCTGGTTCCGGTTGATCTAACTAGTGCAGCCTAAACCTTCGGAATATTTATATTATGATAGTGTAGTGTATGCAAGATTAAAAAGATGTGTCTTTAGTCTAGATCAGGAGTGCCCAACCAGTCGATCGCGGTCTACTCGTAGACCGCAGACTATTCCCAAGTCGACCGCGAAAAAATTTAAGAAAAAAAATACAAAATATAACACACACACACCCCGTGTGTTTGTGTGTTATATTTTGTACTAAATGTACACTACAGCCTATCATGAGTCCTTGCCTGGTACCCTATCAGTCTCTTAAACACGTCCACAAAAAAGTATTTAAAAAAAGTAGGTCACGTTTAACCTACGGTCGCGCGTGACATGCATGACAGGAAGTTGACAGCTGCATGTCAACAGTAGCCAGAAGCCTAGAAGCTAGCGAACAGAGCGGTTACACGTACCTAAACGAACATGGCTGAGGGGAAACGAGCCAAGACCTACCATTTTCACCCTGAATGGGAGGAAGATTATTTTTTTGTTTATTCTCATTCAAAGCCTGTTTGTTTGATCTGCAATGCAACGGTGGCATTGGCAAAAAAAGGGAACCTGGAGCGCCATTTTAAAACAGTACAAGGGAGCTACGAGAGGGATTTCCCTGCAAAAACGCCTTTACGCGCCACAAAAGTGCGGGATTTGAAAGCACAGCTTTCAGCACGGCAGTCAATCTTCACCAAACCGAAGACTCAGGGTAAGGCCGCAACTATTGCTTCCTATCGCGTCAGTCACATCCTTGCTAAACACAAGAAGCCATTCAATGACGGCGATATGGTGAAGGAAGCCTTTCTCGAGGCAGCGGATAGCCTTTTTGACGACTTTAAAAATAAAACAGAGATCGTGAAGGCCATTAAAGAAGTGCAACTCTCCCGCAATACTACTACAAGGCGATGTGAGAGAATGGCTGTGGAAGTGGAGGAGCAACTGAGGAAGGATATTGATGCGTGTGAGTGCTTTTCCCTCCAATTTGATGAGTCGACTGATACGGTGGATGTAGTACAATTGTGTGTTTTCATCAGGATGGTTTTTGAAGACATGAGCGCCAAGGAAGAGCTGCTCACACTTTTGCCATTAAAAGGACACACCAGAGGTGAGGATATTTTTAATGCTTTCATGGGATTTGTTAGCGAGACAACACTGCCGCTCTTCAAGCTGATCTCCATCACAACTGATGGGGCGCCTGCAATGATGGGCCGCACCAGTGGGCTCATTGCACTGTGCAAAGAAAGTGAATCCTTCCCAGATATCCTGAATTATCATTGTATAATTCACCAGCAAGCGTTGTGTGGAAAGATATTAAATATGAAAGAAGTGATGGATATTGCGATGAAGATTGTGTGTTCAGTTCGGGCCAGGAGTCTGCAGAGAAGGCTTTTCCGTGCTAACTTGGAGGAGAATGAGGCTGAGCACACAGACCTGCTGCTTCACACGGATGTTAGGTGGTTAAGCAGAGGTAAATTTTTGTCCAGATTCACGGAGTTATTACCTGAAATCAAGGACTTCCTGAAGCTTTCAAAACATGTGGATTACCATACAAAGCTAGAGGACCACCAGTGGCTGTTAGATGTATCTTTCCTCACTGATCTCACTGCCGAGCTCAATGAATTGAATTTAGAGCTGCAGGGTAAGGGTAAAGATGTAGTCAACATGATGAGTTCAGTGAACACATTTAAAAGCAAGCTACAGCTGATGTCAAGCAGGCTGCAGCGTGGTAACCTGCGCAACTTCCCTCACATGCAGGCAGAACTACAACGTCAAGGTAAAGGTGTGACACAGCTTGACAGTGCACGTTATGAGGAGCATGTTCAGAGCATCTCGTCAGAGTTTGTGAGGCGTTTTACTGACTTTGCATCCATCGAGCCTGTAGCCAGCTATATGTGTTATCCATTTGCTGCAAGTATTGATGTTGGTGACATTGCAGCCAAAGTCAAATCACTTTTCGACTTGGAAAGCTCCGCTCTTGAGGATGAGATTCTGACATTGCAAAATGACATTGAGATCAAAGCCAGATCAACATCTGCTCAACCTGGAGAGCATGTAGTGTTCTGGAAACTACTGGTGGAGGAGAAATATCCCAATCTCAGAAGATGTGCCTTGAACTTGACAGCTCTTTTTGGATCAACTTATTTGTGCGAGTCTGCTTTCTCACACATGAAAATCATCAAGTCCAAGTACAGATCAACAATGACTGATGACCACCTTGCAGCCTGCCTACGCCTTGCAACCAGCTCCTACACTCCTAACTACGAGAAGCTAGCCTCCTCCTCCCAGTGCCAGAAAGTGATTTCCTTTTTTCAAACTTAGAGATCTATCTGGTTTATGTTTCTGTTTGGTTCATATTAAGGTCAGTTATGACTATTGCTCATCACGCAGATTGGTGTGTGTGTGTGTGTGTGTGTGAGTGTGACAGAGAGAGAGGAGCATAGAGAGCGGGTTTGTGCTACAGCGCACTATGCAAACTGGCAACTGTGTGAGAGGAATTTGTCTGTGTGTGTTTGAGAGAGGGAGGGTTTGTATTGTGATGTCTAGTAGTTGTGTGACAACAAGAAAAAGTGTTGTGAGGTTAGTTACTGCAGGCTGGAAATGATGTGTGTGGGTTTGCGATGTTGACACTGGACTGGTAGATCTCGGGAGGTTGGCTACTTGAAAAGTAGATCTTGGATCAAAAAAGGTTGGGCACCTCTGGTCTAGATTTAAACTGACAGAGTGTGTCTGCCTCCTGGACAGTGCAGGGAAGACTGTTCCAAAGCTGAGGCGCTAGATAGGAAAAAGGATCTGCCGTCTGCACTTGTTGGCCCAACTGACCGGATGCATAGTGCACGTGAAGGACTGTAATACAAGAGATGTTCACTCAAGTAGTGAGGAGCTAACCATGCAGGGCTTTATAGGCAATAAGCTAGATTTTAAAGTTTATGCGATGCTTTTAGGTAACCAGTGCAAGGTTGACAGGCCAATTTTACAGATGTTGGCGACATAGTACTCTGTCATTTGAGAACAATCGAATAAAACGACAAGATTCTTTGCTGAAGATGAGGGTTTTATGGAACATCCCTCAAAAGTTAAGCAGTATTCTTAGTTGTTACGTATAGCGATTTTCGGTCCAATAAATAACACTTCTGTTTTGTCTGAGTTCAGCAATATGAAAATCTTACACATCTACTTTTTTTGTATCGATGTGGCGAGCAGGGCAGGACGAGAGTCGTGAGGGATAGGTGCGAGGCCGGTCTCGTGAGTGAGAAAGCTTTCTGCACCGGTCTTGCATCTCTCACGGAGGAGCTCAGGAAGCATAAGAGAGGAGCGACCGGTGTGTATGACGAGAGAGGACCGAGTCCGGACATGTGTTCAGTTTGTGTTTATGTTTTATGGCCGGCAGTCTACAGCAAGGTGGCTGCCGGTCTTTTACTTCCGTGTTTATTGTTTGTTTTATTTGATTAAAGTTTTGTTAAATGTTCGCCGGTTCCCGCCTCCTTCCCTTTTATGGAACTTCATTACAATCGACTATGCATTCCACTATTTTATGGAATTGCTGTGTTTCATGAGGCTTCGAGGAAATATAAAATTATTATTTTACATTAGAAAATAATCACAATTTCTCCTTAGGGGCGCTGTAGTTAGTTGTTTAGTTGTGGAGTAGTTCATAAAATCATCACTGCTATGCTGGTATACAGAATCAGAAGTCGCTGACGATTTATTTTAGGTTATTTAGCCACTGTGTTTAATAAAAACCTAGGGTTATGCTGGTTTTCTTCTATTAGTGATGAAAGGTAGGCAGATCTAGACGTTTTTAGGGCTTTCCTGTATCCTTTTTCAATGGTAAAGTCAAGATCTTCAACATTATTACTCATGCTAGAGATGATCGATTATCAAGAAACAAATGTCTATTTTATGATCTGTTATCTGAGTCGTAAAAGTTGATTATCTGTATTTTGTTCATGTTTAATTAGTTTAACGTTAATTCAATTACATTTGAGAGATTTACGCATTATTTTATTTTTGCAAGTCCGGGGGACAGACACAGTCTCCATTTTATGATGTTTGGGAGAAGGGATTATTGCATGTTGTGCATTTTGTGTACTCTGCGAACGTGCATACGAGTGTATGTTGATTTTTCTAAACCGGAACTATTGTAAAAAACCATATAAATATGATAACCATATGTAGAGATGAGTGTTTGTTTACATTTTGTACCTGGATCAATTTCTTTGCTCTGCTGAACACACAAAGATTTCTGGAATAATGTCAGATCTCATCCCCTTTGCCCCGATAGTATTTATTTTCCATACTCTGGCAGTAAATGGGGGATGGGATCTGACATTCTTCCAAATGTCTTTGTGGTGAGGAAGGCGGGACGAGAGCCGTGACGCGGGCCGGTGGCGTGAGTGATCAGTGCAAGCAGCTGTGCGCGCACCGGTCCCGCATCTTATCACGGAGGAGATTGGGAGCTTAAAGGGATGTTCGGCAGGACTGTTGACGAGAGAGGACCGGGCCCGAAACTGTGTTTAGTTTGTGTATGTTTTATGGCCGGCAGTCTACCGTGAGGTGGCTGCCGGTTTGTTCAGTGCTTATTGTTTATTGTTTATTTAATTAAAGTTTTATTGTTTGAATGTTCGCCGGTTCCCGCCTCCTTCCTTCCCTTCTTACGAACATCCCTTTAAGCTCCCAATCTCCTCCGTGATAAGATGCGGGACCGGTGCGCGCACAGCTGCTTGCACTGATCACTCACGCCACCGGCCCGCGTCACGGCTCTCGTCCCGCCTTCCTCACCACAGTCTTCCTGTATTTTCAGCAAAACAAAGAAATGTATACATGTTTGGAACAATCTGAGGGTGAGTAAATGATGACAGAGTTTTTGGGTGAAGTATCACTTAACGCCCATGCCTTCACGCGGCCCCCGATGCATTTTCAGGAACTGAAATGTGGCACGGATTGATTTAATGTGAATCGGTACTTGGTTGTACTGAGATAATTTGGTCAGTGCCCTAACCCCCCTCAAAAGAATTACACCACCCTACAATGACCAATGTTTGTATAGTTCAACTGGAAGAGCATTGTGTTAACAACACAAAAAAGGTTGTGGTTCAATCCTAGAAAAGAACCATTTGCAAAATGTCATGCAATAATGTCATTCATATGTTGCATAAAACGATTTTTCATCCATCTGTTTTGTTATTGAATGGTGTAATTTTTATCGCAATAAATTACCCGATATGGGGATACAAATATACTGTATCAATAAATAAAAATGAATTTCTGATGGTAAGCATTTACTATTTCAATAAGGTACAAAAATAAAGGAGACAAGGATTTCTCATGCATTCAGGGAGTGAACCGAAAATACATGGCGGCATATAAGTGAGAATGATGCAAATAGTTTTGCTGATATGCAAATGTTAATGTAGCTCGGTGTGATGTGACATTTAAGCGAGAAGGAAAATATTTTACCTGAAACACAACGAGTGCCAGTCAGTGTTGAGGGCCTGTAGGTACTGTTCATCATAAATGTGCTGTCGGCAACCGGCACACTCGGGCAACCTTCTGCCAGCTGAACATCACAAACACAACACATCCATTCACATTACCATCACAACCATTTCAAACTGTATGTCCACATGTACAACTACCAATGTGCACTACCACCTATTTGCATACTGTTCCAAACCTGTCTGTGGGTATTATAAATCTAATTTGTATGACATGTTTGTAAAAACTATGTAAATGTCCTGATTTCACTAAGGCCTAGTCCAGTTTTACGCTAATCCCTTTCCAGGAAACCACGGCATTGGTCTATTGCTTACTATTTGTATACCATTTTTAAGCAAATAGCATGATTAAACTACACTTACTGTGGTATTATACGTTTGTAAAAGAATGAAGAACTGTGTAAATAATGTAAATGTATCTCCTAATGCTCCAAATCTCCTAATCTCACGTATTAAGAAGATACATTTACTCAGGCAGTTGTACTTCAGTGGTGGTCAGATATCGGATCAATTAAATTTCCATTTCATTTATATGGTGCTCCTCTATTGTGAATTTTGTCACAGTTTCAGTTCCATTTAGACTTTTATAAATGAATGAAGTTTAAACATCACTCTCTGAATGCAGTTTATACAGCAGTAACATAGACAGCAGTCTAAATATTGACCTTACTCTGAATAAGACAATATTCTGATTTCCTATAAAATAATCCTTTCATTTTTTCATTTAACATGTAATAGAACATGGATCGATTATTGTCACACATTATTTCGTCGCCATGCCGTCCGACATTGCGGATTTAGCTTTAATTCACAATAAAAGAGTAATAAATTCAATTCAACAATAGGATTCGTTCTACTGGCCCGATTTTACATTTTTTCATGCCCTTCTAAAAAGATTTTAACAAAATAAATAAAAATAGTGATCTCCACATGTCCAAAGCCAGTGTGTTTTATTAAGGAAGGGTACCGAAACGGCTCCCATTTAAAACAACGTAAATTCGATTTAGCTGGTTTGCTAATTTCATTCGGATTAAACAGACCTGAGGATTTAGGTGAGGTAATAAAAAAGGTGACACACATATAGTACAAAGTTTGGGTGTCTGGGGGAAATGTTTGTGATTTTCACATTCAATTGATGAATATAATATTTTGTCACACCATCCATAATTTGTTAATCAAAATGTATAAGCCTGGACAAGTTTTCAAGTGCACCAATGAGATCTACTGTAGCAGCAGCCGATCACATGACAATAATAATGATTATTTACAGGGTTTTTAGGAGGATCTTTTGATAGAAATGCAAAATAATATAGAAAACTTGTTCTTCAGAGGTGTCTAAAGACCTTACGTAATGAACCGTTAGAATAAGCTATTTATATCTACATACAGAGCACTGTGAACGGCAGTAGGAGGGAATAAGGGAACTTCAATACACCACTTTCCAGTGAAGTGATAAACTTTATTTATCAGGGCTGTACAGTGCAACATATATACACTTTTTATTTAAAAAAAATCGGTCTGTGATAAGAAATGTACCAGTGTAGCACTAGTGCGATACAGTTTGGCAGGTGGATTAGAGAGCCGCATGTTTATGTAAAGTGTGTGTAACGTTAATTGATGATGCACTGCTATTTTACGATTGAAACTTATTTTACAGCATTGAGCTCTATGATTTGCGTGATGCAGAATCACGAACACTCCAACAATTCACTTATATATTAGTGCCACCACCCCCAAAGATGGAGCCTAATGTGCGGGTGTAGGCGCATTTAATGCTATGATGAAACAGAACGGCGGATAATGCAAACGAGTGAAGCGCTTAATCTTGCAACTGAAATAAATATGTTTTGCATTCATCTTTCCCACGATCCTGACTAGTCTACCAGTTCCTGCAGACATGACGCTTGCCATTCAGGCCAAAGGGTTCCCTCTTTGTTTCATCAGGCCAGAGAATTTTGTTTCTCATGGTCTGAGAGTCCTTCAGGTGCCTTTTGGCAAACTCCGGGCGGGCTGTCATGTGCCTTTTACTGAGAAGTGACTTCCGTTTGGCCACTCTGCCATACAGGCCTGATTGGTGGAGTGATGCAGATATGGTTGTTCTTCTGGAAGGTTCTCCTCTCTACACAGAGACAAGCTGGGACCATCGGGTTCTTGGTCAACTCTCTGACTAAGGCCCTACTAAGGCAGACAGCTCTAGGAAGAGTCCTGATTTTCTGTAACCTTCCGCAGATCTGTGCCTCGATACAATCCTGTATCTGATGTCTACAGACAATTCCTTGGACTTCGTGGCTTGGTTTGTGCTCTGACATGCATTGTTAACTGTGGGACTTTATATAGACAGCTTTTCCAAATCATGTCCAATCAACTGAATTGAAAAGTGGTAGAAACATCTCAAGGGAGATCATTGGAAACAAGATGCAATTTTGAGTGTCATGGCAAAGGCTGTGAATACTTATGTACATGTGCTTTTTTCGGTTTTATTTTTAATAAATGTGCAAAGATTTCAAACAAACTTCTTTCACGTTGTCATTATGGGGTATTGTTTATATAATTTTGAGGAAAATAATGAATTGAATACATACAGTATTGGAGTAAGGCTGTAAAATGACAAAATGTGGAAAAAGTGAAGCGCTGTGAATACTTTCCGGACGAACTGTATTATTGTATAAAGCTCTCTAACAATTCTGCAAAACATTCAAAATGTCAACATACGTTATACATCGCATTAAATCCTATTTATTTGTGAGTCGCTACTGATAAAAGCCAAACGTGTATCAATGCAGTAAGAATAATCAATAAAAACATTCAGGTCTCGAGGGTTGTTTGACATATGCCCCCAGGGCGTCAAAATGAGTTCTCTTTTCACTCCCATATTAACAAGAATCCTTGTAAAGGTAGTCAGTTTTGTGAATATAAAAGTTTTGGGAAATAAAACGCATGTGTGTTACAGTATTGTGCACTAGCTCTTAAAGGGGCAGCAGCATAATACAGATATCTGTTTGCAATGTTCATCAAACAACAAAGGACATGGCAAAAAACACAGTTACCACCCCATGACCAAACTAAGGGCTAGTGCCACCAACTGAATAACTTGGTAGCACCAGTGCCACATCTCTCAAATGTTAGTCTAGAGCCCTGCATGAAGATACAAGTGCTGTACAAATGTATATATCTGTGCAAAAAATCATATGGAATGTGAACTCATAACCTGTGTTCACAGGCCATTTCATAAGAGTATGTGGTAGTAGCTCATGTACAGGGTCATCACCTGTCACTCTAACATAAACAATCAGATATTTCCCCTCCAACCCAATCTGTTGTTATGTATGTATTTTTAATCTCCTATATCCGAATTAATTCAATTCTAATAACAACTATACCCTATCGTTTGATTTTCGACTTTGTCTGTTGTGATTGGTCACCCACTTAGAGCATGTGACTAATGTTTCGCCACTTTCCAGTTATGGCTTAACGGTGTGTTGTGATTGGTCAAACGCTCAGAGCTTCATTAGAGAATGTCTCGCCTAAATGTACCTTGAGCTTTTGCTCTTGACAATAACAAGTAAACAATTGCTTCAGTTTCACCTCTTTAATAGAAAGAGACGAATCAATCCGAAGCCTTTTTTCAAACGTAATAGAGGCCTGCTAGTGTGTGAAAGTGTGCATGTGTAAACCTAAACCTCAATCCTTGTTAGAGATCGCGATCATGTTTTTAATTACTATGGCGAGGGCGCAGTGCACTGTCTACTATGGCGAGGGACGTTACACAGGTGGTTGCGCATGGGACTGGCTCCAGAAGTGATATCAAATAATTCATATTATTTACAGGGGGAGTTAACCTACGATGACTTTCACGTAAGAGAGAATCTGAAACCGCTCGTTGGACAAGACTACTTCTGGTTTCATATCATGCAAGGGGACCCGCGGTGTACGGAGATAGAAATAGCTCATTTTAAGATGATAAAAACAAAGCTTTATTGTGTAAGCTCTTTATACACCTCTGAAGACATAGCTAAGTATATTATATTGCATATTTCTATCAATAGATCATCACAAAAACTATACGCTGGACCTTAAAATGAAGGAACATTTCGGTTAACTCAATGGAATAGTCGGTTGGTTAACAGACATGTTTCACACGCACTTATTCAGGCATGATGCTTAGGTCATGTTTTTAGTAGGGATGCACCAATATGTACATTTTGTCAGTTATAACGATATTTGATACTGCTGTTATTTGAAAACATTACCTGCAGAAAACCAAGTAACAAGCCTACTTTACCATTTTTTAACCTTCAAATTATTCTTCATTTCATAAACAAATTATAGATGTTCTTCCAGAGCAACTCAGAAAAATGTTCTTAATAGCCACATGTTTAGCAGGTCTCAAGACAGAAAGCATTCAGACTTAGTCTGATTCAAACAATATGCTTTTGTTCCTATGATTCACACATTCATAAATACTTTACCTACATAGTGTACCTACAAGTACAAGTGAATGATCACGACAGAAAGACAGAACTGTACTGTATTTTAACTGAGCAGCAAGCAGCTGAAGAAGTTTAACCGGAGGAAATAATGTATGAATTATCGGCCTAAACATCATTATCGATCCCATAAAAAAATGACCGTTTATCGGCTGATGATTTCAAGTGTATTCTTTGTCTTACGAACTTGTGTATGTACTGAAGAATAGAAGCGAGTGCAAGTGCGTGTGAGAAAACGTAGTTTCGGAGGACCAAAATGTAAAAGTCTGTTTAACCGGAACACTAGAATGATAAAATACTGTAGTGTACTAGTTTTTGCTATAGCAAATATAGATTATTGTAGTAAAATTATAAACATAAACGTCACTAAAAACTGCAGCATACTTCGGTATTTACTATTGTAAGGTTCAAAATCACTTTAGTCTCTAGGAATTTGACAGCAGCTTATTATAGTTAGTATTACAGTACAGTACTTCCTCGGCTCGCCTAAAGTTAAACCTCACAACTATATGAGAGAGGGAGCGCCCCAATGGAGCAGATGAGGAACAACAGACTGAAATTCAGCAGGTCAAGAGCACATATTAGAGTTGTTCATTCACATGGTTTTCTTTTCATCAAACTTCAGACAGATTTAAAGATCTACACATCACGGTTATTCATGTAACGTGGGATTAACATGGCGTCCAATATAATAGTTTCAGAACTTTTCCAGTTGTTTTTAATAATTCCAGGGTTTCCATTAACCATTCAATAATAACTGTAATGAATATCAACATCTGTAATTACAGAAACTCCCATCAAGTTCCAGAAATCACTATTTTCATCCAAATTCACAGATATTCCAGGTTTTCTATAATATCACTATTGCTCTACAGTAGTTTTATCATTGCACAGCTTGTAATGTCGATGCGATCAACCTAACCTGGTAAAGACTTGAACACACGGTTTATTTATTCTTATGTATTGTCTGTCGCGTTCCTTGAAGATGAGCAATGGAAACGTCTTTCTGCGCAGACAGCATCAGTGGCCTCGGGTCCTTCACGACCTCTGCGTCTTTCCCTTCAAACACGGTGTAAACAGATGCAGAATGACTGACCTTCCTCCTCTCCCATGCGCTCGTCCTTCCAGGTGCAACAAGGCAGCATCAACCTCATCCAAGCGTCGTGCAGAGAGCCGCGTTTCTGGAATCACTCGCCGGAGAAATGCGCCGCGCGCGGCCGGTCGTTACTTTCAGTATCCTACTACGGGAACGGTTCGTATGAAATACGCAACGAAACGCTTTTTTTCATTGGCTAAACGGCTACTTGATAAGCAGGGTTGGGTCGGCTGGCAAATATGATATGGTTACGTCACTGCGCGCTGTTTATTTGATGTTTATGTGCTCTGGCGATGTAAAGACTCTGAATCATATAGGCCACTCCCTCGTCGTAGTACGATCTAAAACCCCGAATCTAAACCAGAAACTAAGGGGAAACTGGCCAACTAAAGTCTATCCCTGGGAGCCACCAGAGCGCGAGAATCCCGTCTGTGCATGCGCCAAGCCGCCAACAATTGCACACCCGAACGACTTAAAAAAGAATAACATTGCATACATGGCATTTCATGTTTTATAGAGATATTTTACATAGGTAGGCGGTTTGTTTATCGTTTTAATAGGGCTGTCTTATGTCGCGATATAAGATTGTTAAAATGTACAAATAATGTTATCAATCAAAATCATATTATTTATTTTCTCCTTTTTGGCAAAAAATAAATGACACTACATATGTGAGATTTAGAGATGATATCACGGGGGGCGGACAATACCTGTATATTGTAACACCCCTAGGCTACTATTAATATGCTAAATAATAGAATAGAATAGAATAGAATAGAATAGAGTAGAGTAGAGTAGAGTAGAGTAGAGTAGAGTAGAGTAGAATAGAGTAGAGTAGAATAGAGTAGAGTAGAGTAGAGTAGAATAGAATAGAATAGAATAGAGTAGAATAGAATAGAATAGAATAGAATGAGCTTTATTGCCAGGTATGTTCACACATATGAGGAATTTGTTTTCGCAACAGAAGTTCTGCAGTGCAACAGAATGACAGCGATAGAACAAGAAACACAATAAAAGAATAAAAAATACAAAAGATACAAATAAGGAGGTACGGAGACAATATACAAATTGACAATTGTATGGCAGGTATATTACAATGAGCAGTTATGTATGTATATTATGTGCAAAAAAAATAAGTGTGCATGTGTGTTGGATAAATACGTGTATGTGTATGTGAATATAAATAGTGTAGTGTGTTCCACGGTTATATCAAGTGTTCATAAGATGGATTGCCTGAGGGAAGAAACTGTTCCTGTGTCTGGTCGTTCTGGTGCTCAGAGCTCTGTAGCATCGACCAGATGGCAACAGTTCAAAGAGGGAGTGTGCTGGATGTGAGGGGTCCAGAGTGATTTTGCCAGCCCACTTTGCTGGATAAGTAAAGTTCTTGAATAGAAGGGAGGGTTGTACCGATGATTCACTTAGCAGTTCGGACTACCCTCTGTAGTCTTCTGAGGTCAGATTTAGAGGCTGAGCTGAACCAGACAGTTACTGAAGTGCAGAGGATGGATTCAATGATGGTGGAGTAGAACTGTTTCGGCAGCTTCTGTGGCAGGTTAAACTTCCTCAGCTGACGAAGGAAGTACAACCTCTGCTGGGCCTTTTTCACAATGTAGTCAATGTGAATGTCCCACTTCAGGTCCGGAGAGATTGTGGTGCCCAGGAACCAGAATGACCTCACTGCAGTCACAGTGCTGTTCATGATGACACTACATATGTGAGATTTAGAGATGATATCACGGGTCAGTTTTCGGGTTGAGAAACTTTGGCAACACGCAAATACTGAAGTTGTTATACAGCATCTGGGACACAGCATCTGTTGTTCTGTTATTATGGATCACGATTACTTTTTGGCGAGTAAAGGAAACCCAAAAAAGCATAAATGTAGTTTACTTTTTAAACAACGACTGTATGTGTGTTTTAAACACGTAAAACTGTGGCTAACAAATCAATTGACAAAGCCTAAAATCATTAGCGGGCTAACGTAGCATTACATTCCATGTTTCTTGCAAGCAAATTCATTACGATGACATAAAATCAAATTCATTCATTCATTATCTCGTCCATGAAAATGATGGGCGATCTCCATAGGCCTCTGATGGTGAAAACGTCCCATAATTCCACTCTCCTACATAACGTCATTTCCCTTTCTGTCGGTCTCTCGACGTTGTGTCGAACCGACAGATGGGGTTCGCCCTTGAGAACCTTTCATCTTCTGACTATTTTGAAAAGACCAATGAAATTGGCGAATGAAATTTGCATGCCGGGCTCCGCCCCCGGATATCCGGGTATAAAGGGGAGCCGGCGTGCTCATTCATTCACCTTTTGTTCTTCGGAGCCTTCGCATCTGATGACATTCTTCGAATTGCCGAATTCTACGACGCGGTGCAGCGGAGATTCCCCTGGGCGTCCTGGCAGTTCCTGAGGTATTTTTCTAAAAGAGCAATTTCCTCAGCGTGGCATTGCCCGCTGATCTCTTGGGTGCAGTACACTCATCGAGGTGGGGGACGGACACGGTGGTTGCCGCAAGTGTTCGGGGGTCCGACCACTGTTGCAGCCTCGTGGATTCGTCCTGCGCGGATGACTAGTCAGACGCCACCACCTCGTTTGCTTCCCGTTCTGTGACCGCAGCGGCTACGGCCCTGCAGTCAGCGGCGGCGAGCAGCGAGGGTGATGTGGGGATTATCGTGAGCGTTAATCCGTCAGCCGGCTGGCTCGCGGACCGCTCGCGCCCCGTCTCGCTTGTTTAGCAGTTCCCCAAGGATGGTCCTAAGCCATCTTATTCCTCAGCCATGCGCTCGGACACGAGCCGTGGAGATGAGGTGTCTCTTGCAACATCGGAGCGCGACCTGCTGGCATCAGACTCTGGCGATTCCCTGAAGCTCCCTCCCTCGGGAGGTCGAGCACAGGTGAGAGCAGACGTCAAGATGTCAGCCATGCTCGCTCGGACCGCCGTGAGCGTCGGTTTGCGGATGCGCCGCAGCCCCGGTGCTCGTGGCTGGGTACTTCGCACATTGGGCCCGGGCGCGACTCCAAGCCGTGCCCGGCTCAAGTGCCAAGTTTTACCGAGCTGCATAAGGAGTTCAGTAAGACCTGGAGCGTCCCCTTCGGTGCGCTTCCGTCTAGCTGACTCTATCGCCCTCTCTTCCTTTGGGGCGGGGAGGCAGCTAGGGACTATGTCAATGCACCCTGGGTGGAGCATGCAGTCGCGGGTATCCGCAGACGGCGGCCACCTGGGGAGCTTGACCTAGACTCACCGTCCAGGGCATGTAAGGTCTCGACATCTCTGGTGTTGAGGCTTGCAGTGCCGTGGGCCAAGCTGCCACCACTCTCACGCCATGGCCATCCTGCAGGCCAGGGCGCTAAAGAGAGCCCCACAGGGTAAGACCGACCCAACTAGTGCCGCCGCCGACTGGCCCTCCGGGGACAACGGTGGCAGCGCAGGCTGGGTCGGACGATGTCCACATCAGTGGCCCGGAAAGATACCTCGGACTCAATCTTGCGCAGTTGGGTGATGTCGAGAAAGGCCACTTTCCCGACTCGCCTCTCACAAGGTCGGCTTATTGGTGGCGCTGTCAAGGACTGCTCCAGCAGCCTTTTGACAGTGTAGTAACAGACCGGCCTGCTGTGACCCGGCCGCCTTTCGGCCGTCGAGGTCTCGCACGTGGTCTGCCCCCCAGCAGCCCCGGCCTTCTCCACCGTCGACTCCGGTTCCGGGGCCCCGGCAGGTGGCCCCGCCCCGGAGGAAGACGCCGAGAGAAGGACCACCTAGAGAGATTGAACCATTGGGCCCGACCCAGCCTTGGTCGCTGGATGGTCGGACTGGGGCAGTCCCTGCCGCGTCTCAACACCTTCTGTGCCCCTCCGGGGGCCTAGTGCCCGCCTTCTCACAAGGAGAGGTCTCTCTCTGGGTCCCAATGGCAGCCGCTCTCACCCTCTGAAAGATGGTGTTCGGCAACTCGACGTTGCGTCGTGGCGGCACGCAATGACGAGTATAAAGCAGCCCTCATCACTCTCGCTTCGACGGTGCGTCGAGCTGCGCCATCGCCTGGCAGGTGATTTAGCGGAGCCGTTCCCCCCCGGGGGGACCAGCACTGCTAGTCATTGAACCAACCCCCGCGGGTTGATGAAGCAGATCGCAGCCCCCCCCTGTGAGGTCCCTGGGTGCTTGGTTAGCATTTCAAACCATCACGGTGGCTGGGAGTGTGGTCCGTCTCGGCATTCGATCCAGTTCGCCAGACCTCCGCCGGACTTCGGGCATCCTCTTACCTCAGCAGAGGCAGGGACGTTCCCGTGCTCCAGGCCGGGGCTGCCACCCCTCTGGCGAAGGCGATCGAACCGTCCCCTCAGCCGAGATGTCCAGTGGCTTCTACAGCCGCACTTCATCATCCCCAAAACCAGGGGTCGCTGCATACCTTGAGCAGCACCTTGCAAGGGTGCCGTTCAGGAGGCGCAGAAGCACGTCCTGGTGTCTGTCAGACGCCAGGAGTGGTTCATGACAACTGACCGCATACTCTCATGTACAGTTTCCCTCTGCACTGTCGAGGGGCTGGCATGTCAGTGACGGGTCAGCCGGGAAAAAGAGAGCAGCTCTCCCTGGCGCGGAGCTCCCCTTTTTCCTGGTAGAGAACTCAACACTGTCTCCATGACGGCGTGCTCGCTCACGAGCACGCACAGTCAGTGCTGAGCTGCTTGAACTTTCAGGCAGCAGCCAGCGGTCCCCTGAAATCAGTTTCAGGGGCTCCTGGGCATGGTGTCCTCGGGGGTGGCCTGTCCCCCTCGGGTTGACGCACATGGGACCGCGACAGCACTGACTACAGAGATGAGTTCCCTGGAGAGCGTGGCGCACTGGCAGTAGGCGTATCGTAATTACGCCTGCTGCCATCGCATCCTAACCCCGAGCAGGTCTTGAGGCTGGTCGTGGTAACGACAGACGCCTCCCTACGGGGTGCGGTGTGCAACGGGCGCGCAGTGTCGGGTCGCTGGACGGGCCCCCGCCTGCGTTGGCAGATCACTGCCTTCAAGTTGCTAGCTGTCCTGCTTGCACTGATGAGGCTCCGGCCTCTCGTGCAGAGCCAGTATACTGGCCCGGACAGCACGACCGGCGTAGCGTACTAAACCTCAGGGTGGCATTCGCTCGCTGCAGTCATCGCAACTCGCCCAAACGCCTCCTCCCGTGGAGACAGCAGGTGGCAAAGCCAGACAGCCAAGCGCTCTCTCGTCAGTTGACGCCTCGTGGGAAGTGACGTCTCCACCCCTGGTGGAGACAGCAGGTGGCAAAGCCCCTGCAGGTCACACACCCACCGGGTGTCCTGAACCAGACAGCCAAGCGCTCTCTCGTCAGAGAGACACCCCGTGGGAAGTGATGACTCCATCCCTGCGGGCTGGCCTGTGTGTGGGTTGGGCGGGCACAGGGGGACCTGTTGCCTCCCTGAACACCACCCAGTACCGCTGGGCACTCCTTGGACGAGGACCCCCTCGACACGGAGGCCCTAGCGCGCAGCCTCCAGTGGAGACAGCAGGTGGCAAAGCCCCGGCATGTCACACGCCCACCGGGTGTCCATAACCAGACAGCCAAGCGCTCTCTCGTCAGTTGACACCTCGTGGGAAGTGACGGTTCCACCCCTCCGGGCCGGCTTGGGTGTGGTTTGGGCTGGCACAGGGGGACCTGTTGCCTCCCGGAACACCACCCAGTACTGCTGGGCACTCCCTTGACGAGGACCCCCTCGACACGGAGGCCCTAGTGCACAGCTGGCCGCGGGACAAGCGGAAGTAAACCTTCCCCCCAGTGAGCCTCATTGCGCAGGTCCTGTGCAAGGTCTGGGAAGGGAGTATCAAGTGCCGCTAGTTGCGCCTTACGGGCCCAACTTCACTTGGTCCTCGGAGCTAATACTCCTGACGACAACTCCCCCTGGCCAAATCCCCTGGCGAAGGGCCCTACTCGCAGGGGATGGGCACGTTGCATTCGAGCCGGGCCTTTGGGTCTGGCTCCTGGACGGGACGAGGAGCTCCTGAATGATCTACCCCACCACAGTGGTGGAGACTATCACTCAGGCAAGGGCGATGCCCACAAGGCTGGATGCCTTTAAGTGGCGCCCCTTCTCGTCCTGGTGCTCTTCTCGAGGAGAAGACCCGCGGAATTGCTCGCTCAGGAACGTGCTGTCCTATGCAGGAGCGGGGGTACCCGCTGTCGCGGTTATCACGTACCAGTTGCTGGTGAGCCTCTGGGGTGGCATGACCTGATTATTAGGTTCCTCTAGGGCGCGAGGGGCTAAGGCCTCGTCCGAGCCCCGTACCCTCTTGGGACCTTAAGGCGGGCCTTTGGGTCCCCTTTTTCGGGCCCTGCGGAGAGCCCCCTTCCTCGTTCTGCGAGGGGGGGTTGGCTCTCCTGCTGGGGCTCGAGTCCATCCAGAGGGTGAGGCACCTGCAAGCATTCCGTGTCCACCGATTCAGACCAAAAATTCAGGCCCGGTGACTGTCACGTGATCCTGAGACCCCGGCCGACTAACGTGCCCAAAGTTCCGCCACCCGCCTTTTGGGAAGTAGGTGGTGAACTTGCAGGCGCTCCCACACCGGGAGAAAGACCCAACCTGTACTTGGGGGGACCAGTAAGCGCATTGCGCCTCTACTCGAACCACACGGAGGGCTCAAGGCCCTGAGCAGCTCTTGTCTGTTATGGAGGTCAGCAACGGGAGTGCTGTCTCCGAGGAGAGTTGTCGCGCTTGATCGCACACGCCGTCACTTCGGCGTGGCGATCCTAGCCCGTGCCCATTTGAGTGACGGTACACTCCGCTCGGGGTGTGGCCTCCTCGTGGGCACCGGCTCAGTGCGCCTCTCTGGCAGACATCTGTAGAGTTGCGGGTTGGGCTACGCTACACCTCGCAGAGGCTTGCAACCTCCGTGGGGGACCGGCAGCTCGAGTCTGGCCAACAGGTGAGACCAGCGGTCGTAGAGCGTACGCCTGCGCATAGCGCCATTCCCCTTCTTAGCTGGATCAGTGCGCTATGGGCTGCCTCCCTTCTTTCCCCAAGGGTGAAGAATAGGCAGTCCGTCCATCCATCAATAAGCACTCAGGGCGGCGGGCTCGGCGGAATAGCCCTGCCGCCTATGGCCGGGTATCAAGCTGAGTTATTACATATAGCTCTAACCGGACCTAGTGCCCCACACGTAGTAACCCCCCACTAGGGTGGTTCCGTCTGAGATGTCGTCATGAGATGGTTCCCCTCGTGGCAACCCATGACCTCCCCCAGGTGGACATCCACCTTGCGGCATTCCGCACATACCTCCCATGAGTTCTCCCCTATTTGGTGAGACCATGTTGGTGTCTCCACTGTATTCCCCCCTATGGTGGGAAGTGGTCTCCGTAGCGCACGTCCACATTGAGGGAACAGCGCTTACCCAGTAGCCCTACGGTACCGGACGGCTTCTCGTTTAGAGAACAAGGCCTCCGTCTGTGGTGGCCGAGGGCAGGGGCTACTCATCTTTGCCAAAAGCTCTGGGAGCCCCTGCCTGCCCACTGGAAGGTTACAAATTTCGCGATAGCGCTCAAGTGTGGCTCGCCCAGGCCGGTCAACGTCGCTTCGCTAGAGATTGTGACGCGGCTTAGTGCTGTGGCGTTTTCAATAGGAACCCCATCTGTCGGTTCGACACAACGTCGAGAGACCGACAGAAAGGGAACGTCTCGGTTACGTATGTAACCTCTGTTCCCTGATGGAGGGAACGAGACGTTGTGTCCCTCATGCCACAACACTAGCCGTCCGCTGCAGCGATCGTGAGATGCTCTCAGGCTCCTCAGCACAAAAGGTGAATGAATGAGCACGCCGGCTCCCTTTTATACCCGGATATCCGGGGGCGGAGCCCGGCATGCAAATTTCATTCGCCAATTTCATTGGTCTTTTCAAAATAGTCAGAAGATGATAGGTTCTCAAGGGCGAACCCCATCTGTCGGTTCGACACAACGTCTCGTTCCCTCCATCAGGGAACAGAGGTTACATACGTAACCGAGACGTTAGCTTTGCCTTCTTGATGTTGTTTTGAAAGTGCACCATCCAGTGCTCCAAATTTACATATTGTGGCTTTAAGATGTAAAAATCAAGTTTTTAGAAAGGAACCTTACTGATGGTTATGATCGCGGGTGGTGAGACACAGACAGAGGACCCATGTGCAGATAGCGGGTAAGGGGTTAAATAAGGGACGAAACCAAGAGGGGAACAGGTGTAGGGCATGAATCATTAACGAGAAAACGAGAGGATGGGAACAGACACGAGATCGGAGAGAGCATATGGCAAGCCAAATAAACAATAGTTGCCTCTCTCCACATTTAACATGAGGTTCTGTCATGATCCTGCCACTAGACCAAGAGAAACATGACATGATGCAGCAGAATTATGACACTGATGGGTCAGATGTCAATATTCTGTAATAATATGGTGGTTTAAATACATTCACATTTTCTTTCTTTTAAAATAGAAAACTTGTGCATGGACTGATTTTTAGATGATTTTGTGTATTGGTTATAAATACATTCTATTCTAATAATATTAGATTTAATTGACTTTTTGTGGGGTGTAATCATTCAAAAACTTCTATTGATTTAAATGTTTAGTCCTAAAGATGTTAACTGACTTAGACTCTTGCGTTACTTAAAAGGACATGTTTAATAAACCTGTATATTCTGTGTAAATACTGTATAGATGGTATATGTTCAGAGAGTTCTTGATCATATGAGTTGACTGAAGAATAACTGTTATCTTCTAGTCTTTACCAGATGAGGAGAACATCATTGGAGGAGAATTGGAGACTACTGTTCAAGGAGCTGAAGACCAGTGAGAAATCCTTCTGGTCGGTCAGTTTCTACCCTAAACAATACCAGAAGAGTTCAAATATTAAAATTTCTTTGACATGAAAAATAAAAAAACATAAGTGAATAAAAACAATAGCCAGGGGTTAAAGATGAACAAAAAGTATATAAATAAATAAATAGACTTGATTTCTAAGTGACACAAGATTGAATGTAAACACACAAACAAAATAAGCTAAATAATTACGATCTGCTACAACACGAAAGAGTTTTCATTGCTTAAACATTTTTTATTCTTAAGTGTTTGTAAATATTGTTTAAACTCAATAAGAAACACATTAATATTTGGTTGCACCAAGTTGAGAGAACACAACATTCGGAATGTTATTCCTTATAGAAAAAGACTGGAATACACTACACGACTTTTAAAATCTGCACAGACTAAAAAAAAGTAGACATCACTCACTATGCCATACATTCTTCAGACTAGAGTAGACTTTCTGCAACAGCTACAGACTGAGAATCTGGGAGATATCTGAGCAAAAGTCTTGTAGTGTATTCCAGCCTTAAGGGATAAGAAGTGTTTTATCTAATTAATTAAAAGAAAAGGTTTAGAATCCAGTAAACTCAACCCTCCATTTTCATACGTGTTCATAACTAGAGTTTTCTTGTTTTAATGGCTATGGTTCCTCCAAACAAACTTAAAGAGCATTTGCTCTATCATCTCACACATCTTGCCCTCTTAATGTAATGACAAAGTTGCATATGTCAATCCAGAAAGACCTTCAGCTTTAGTATGCAGGACCCTTCCTTAAAGATAAATCGCTTTGAAGCCACTGAATAAGCTGTTTTCGGGTTTTGTTAATAATGGGAATAAAATGATAAGCTTGAATCTGATTGGCTAAAGAGTACGACAACCCAAGGGGTGGGTTTGCGTTGCCAGGAGAGTCTCAAAAACACACACACACACGTCCAAGGCGAATCACACGTGTGTGACGATTTGTACATTCGCATAACAAGACAAACGTGTACATTTTAACTTTTCGAAAGTTTTGTGCGCAGTTGTATGTTTGCGAAACGTACTTTATGAGAAACTAGTTTCAATCAATCCATCACTCACTATGCCATACATTCTTCAGACTAGAGTAGACTTTCTGCAACAGCTACAGACTGAAAATCTGGGAGATATCTGAGCAAAAGTCTTGTAGTGTATTCCAGCCTTAAGGGATAAGAAGTGTTTTATCCAATTAATTAAAAGAAAAGGTTTAGAATCCAGTAAACTCAACCCTCCATTTTCATACGTGTTCATAACTAGAGTTTTCTTGTTTTAATGGCTATGGTTCCTCCAAACAAACTTAAAGAGCATTTGCTCTATCATCTCACACATCTTGCCCTCTTAATGTAATGACAAAGTTGCATATGTCAATCCAGAAAGACCTTCAGCTTTAGTATGCAGGACCCTTCCTTAAAGATAAATCGCTTTGAAGCCACTGAATAAGCTGTTTTCGGGTTTTGTTAATAATGGGAATAAAATGATAAGCTTAAATCTGATTGGCTAAAGAGTACGACAACCCAAGGGGTGGGTTTGCGTTGCCAGGAGAGTCTCAAAAACACACACACACACGTCCTAGGCGAATCACACGTGTGTGACGATTTGTACATTCGCATAACAAGACAAACGTGTACATTTTAACTTTTCGAAAGTTTTGTGCGCAGTTGTATGTTTGCGAAACGTACTTTATGAGAAACTAGTTTTGTTTTACGCACATGAATTGCTTTTCGTAAATGTAAATATATATTTTGTGCACGTAAATTAGGTTTTATGCATGCAAAACTGTTTACGCATGTGTGTATCTTGTTTTACGCTTGAATAATTAATGAGACTAAAATCGCTCCATAGCTGTCGGACATTAAAACAAGTACATAATAGTAATTAGATGCGACTCTTAAAGGGTGAATGTATTTGGTTTTGTCTCTTTTTCTACTGCGTGAGGTGTGCACTCTGGTGCGGCTGCATGACACTAGTGTTTACGGCGATTCGCACTGCCAGCAGCACTTTGGGAGCGCGCAGCTCACTGCTGAACAGCAATTGGAAATTCACATTACGTCATTTAAATACATTCACATGCAATGTAAGCATAAAACATTGTGTTTATGTAGTTTTAACCGTTTCTCTGAAGGCTATGGGGATTCATTTAGCGGAAGAAGGATTTGTGAATCGATTAGAATCGCTAGCAGATTGAATCGATATTCATATGTGAATAGTTTTTTTCTCCCAACCCTAATCTAATAGAGATACCTTTTAATTTGCTTTGCTTAACATGATCTGCTTTAAGATGTTAAGATCATGTTCGGAGGCTGCGTGCTCTTAAGCATTTCATTTTTTAACTCCAATGTTCATCCAGTCATAAATACCATGAGACAGTTTTTATTTACTTTAAACACTTTATTTTTTCACTAGAGCAGGCAAAATGCCGGGATTTCCGGTAACTAGACAGAATGTAGGTCATGGAAATAGTGCAACAAAAAATAAGATGAAAATCCCATAACACAGTAATAGACAAAACCTGGTAGGGCTCACAGGCAGGTCAAATACAGCACCATGTATAATTATGAATGATAAAGTGTCTCTCAGATGGTTCTAAATACAGTATTAACCAAATCTGGTGAAATGAGACATTTTATATATGGTAATACATGGGTTAGTGAGGCTTTTTACGGAAAAGAACACACGATTTGAAACACTATGTGTATTACATACACAACCTACACACACACACAGCCCACATCTTATTCAAACAGATCTTATACAGTTTTGCAAGTTCCAAAGGGACTAAAGTAAATGCAACTATTTAAAGGGAACAAACAAAGTTATTGTCATATGATGTGTACAAACTTGATAATTGATCAAAATGTCAAGTTCAATAGGTGCAAAACAAACAATGTATGGCAAAGTAATTTGTTTTATAAGTATATGATATACATGTATATGGTAATTCTATGTGAATATACAATGATTAACAAAACACATTCTTGGTCAAATGATTTGAGCGCCTGGGGAACAACATGTTATAGTTTTTTCAGGTTTAATGTCAAATAATGTACACGTCAGATCTATAAGTACTATGTTACAGATTTTGCGTCCTTTCCCTCTCAGGACAGAGATCAAAACGCTTTTCCATACATACTGCAAATTTGCTTGATATTACTTAACAACACACTGAAATGAACATTCACTTCTGCATGTTATTTAGCACAATCTTGACAAAATGTAGCTCTTCATACTTAACACAACAGGCAGAAATGAATGTTACGATCAAGTTGTCGCTGTCCATAGCCACTGTCCAAATATCTCTTAGAATAATATAAATATGCAATAATAAAAACACTGTGCTGCCGTATCACGAATGACAAGATTCAGATCTATAATTTTCTGATTATAGCCATCAATTCTAGTGGGAATCGCACAATAGGCAACATGTTTGATCTGATGATTTATATTTCATCCCAAATTCTATGAAAAATTAATTGCATGTAGAAACTTTTCCATAGGCCTTTATGTGTTTTCTTATTCACAAAAAGCCTATTTTAGGAAATATTAAGATTTTAGCTTTACATAAAAAGTATAAAATTTTGTAGTACTGTAGTTAAAACTATTGAGAATAACAATTCCCCCCAAAAATCCAGCAAAATCACATTTTACTTTTGCTTGTCAGGGATTAATGTCACAAAGCAATATCTGCTGGTTCTTATAGGCTATATTTTTAATTGAGCTTGAAATTGTACAGTACGCTGTCTCACTGACCGTTAAACTTATCAGGCAAACCTCTAAGCTTTCACAAGGCCAGATGGGATATCAGCAGTACGACAGGACACTCCACTCTAAATGTGTACCATGAACATGTTCAAAAAAGTAACAGCAAAAGAATGAAAAATGATGTCTAGAGATGCCATTTCTTTGAAAGAGTTCTTTAGTATCAATGCGACTGGACACCGAAACGTCAGTAAATAAGAGGTCGGTGCTCAAAAATGTTTACAGGTATACAAAAGTTTGCCTGGTTAATATTCACTATGTTATGCAACTCTAAAATATGAAACAATAACATGGAATGTGCCATAAACAATCAGGACTGGAAATAATGTAACAAAACACTGGAAGATGTACTAGCGTACAGGAAATAATATTTACTATCAGTACAAAACGTAATATTTGTGCATGACGGGATTGGTTGTTGGAGTAAAGTACATTCTAGAGCATGCACTAGCACCATGTTTCTAGAGGACATTCGAGTCTCAAGAGATTGCTTATTTTCGCCTCCGGCCCGCTCCACCTACAGAGGAACACCACACACACACAAACAAATCAAAGAGAGATAACGGCATTAACATTTCTTAATAACTGAGATATCAAACCTGTTTTTTAATCAATGATCTTTACAAATGAAATTATCAACGCTACAGCAGGTCTTGATTTGAAGTGCCGGAATAAGTGGGCGTGGACAGAATGTCCAATCTCTTATTATTTAGATGTTTTGAAAATGCGCCTAAAAAGTCTCAGAATTATCAAAGAAATTTAAGGGGACTTTATCTCAAGTTTGCATGCCTTCGTTCAAATGTGTTCCTTAATGTGATGGAAACAGTTTACTGTCACAGTGATGATGTTGTGATTATTTGTGCATGTAAACAAATACGACACCACCCTCAACATGTGTGTAGAATTCAAAAGTTTAACGTTAAACTTAAATTACACCTGCGGGTGCAGTTGGAGGCTGCCATGAATAACGTTATTAAGCATGTCAAGCATTTAATCATCAGTTATTAGCAACTATTGTACTTTTGCTCTTTGTATGACATATCGCTTATTGCTCCCTGAACTATTTGTAAGTCGCTTTAGATAAAAGCGTCTGCTAAATGACTAAATGTAAATGTAGTTAACCGTATTTCATCAGTTCTCTGCGTCTTCACAGCATTTGTCGAACGACACAAATATTTCTTACTAAATTGTCCATCACGACAACTTCCTTTCGATATATAATGCAAAACATTTGTTTTGCGAATACATATGTATATGTGACACCGCGGAAGTGGGATGTTTCCCGCCACAAATGCATAAGTAACGTCTGGATTTACTTAACATAAAAGTATTTAGTAACATTAGTGTTACTAACAGGGGCATCGTAAGTGGGGGGAATGGGGTGAGTGAGTACATAGGACCTTGGCATGTGAGGGTCCTTGAAGTTCCTAAAATCATGATTCATTTTATTTTACAATTGTGCGCGTACACTTCTTTGTTCACCGCTAATTTTAAGAAGCTTCTGTAGACGTCAAGAACAGACTCGTGTACGGATCGACTGGTTCTCACAATGAATAGTCTGAGATGCTGGAATGGCATAAAGAATGAATTAAACAAACGTGAATAAGATGTGCTAGTGTATTTAGTCCTTTTATTTTTTTTATTAATTTGATAGGATTGCCATCCCAGTTACAGTCACAAAGGCATTATTACTACCATTTATGGAGTACTAGCCTATTCTTATGCTACACACTTGTGACTGTTGGTAGCATATATACATGATTTCTTTCGGACTACACTGCACATTCAAATACAATATAGTTAAACTGTCAATTCATGTTTAAGGGGAGACTGAAGTGATCTATTTATATTTAAGTATATCACAATTCATACTCAAATGAGATTCAGTGCTATATTATAAATACATATAACACTTTACTCGATATATAGTGAGGACGGGCCCCACACTTTGCCTTTGCACAGGGCCTGAGATTCTGTGCTACGCCCCCGGTTACAAATGATTAAGTAGCATTAAAAAACTACAAGTATCTTTTAACATGAGCACCGTTCCATAAATTGTTTCCAGGTTGAAGTGGGAATTATCCAATTACAGAGCGCGCGTGAAGGCACCGTTTGGAATCATACAGCTTATGTATTTTTCATTAGACCTCAGAGAATATTGTGGTCGCTGAGCCTCAATTCAGAGGACGAAGTCCAGTGTTTGGTGAGATTTTGTATCAGAGTGTTCAGCAGAGGACAGATGAGATTAGATGAGATGATGAGAAATGAGGGATTATATAACATCAAATATATTCATTCTGTGTCTCTTCCACGGGAAATTTAAACCGTAGTACCTTGATAACCGCCTCCAAGGAATCCATACAGTCGACCTCCATACTTGGCTGCTTTGGCTGAGAGAAATAAACAAATCAAAAATACAGTGAGTTTTCCTAAATAACTTCGATGTTATTTGTGTTAGAATTTACTCATGTTGTTCAAATTCGTAAGACTTTCTTCATTTCGTCGAACACAAACAGAGACATTTGTCAGAATACTCAATCTGCACTTTCTACACAACTGAATAGATATGTTTCCAAACCATAAACGTTTCTGCATGGATGGTTTGCTGCAAGTCTGATTTAAAAACACTGTCTTTGGTTTTGTCGAAGAGAAGCTGATGTTTAGTACGATGCTGTATTTATCAGTTCAGTTATTAACTGCTTATGTGTGTGAAGGAGAGCGATTGTACCTTGTTGCTTTGTCAGACCTGCACCATATCCCCCTAAATCCACAAAATCAAAAAAAAAACATTACTACTTCTACAACAGCAAGAGTGACTGAAAGTGAAGAAGTTCTATAATGTATGCAAAATGAAAGAGTCTGTCTGGAGTGACTCTGTAACAGATACAGACAGGAGCTGTGGAGAGATTCCGGACCAGCTATCACCAAAAGCATTTAGGTAGTAAAAAAAACCTGCCTGGCATCTGTACCTGTGATTATGTACATCATCGCATAATCCGTCAGAGCATGTCTCATATGAAACAGCTTCAAGTGCTGACCTGCAGGCTGGAATACACTACACAACGTTTTTTTGTGTTGACACGGCGCTTTAAAAACTGTCCGACCAATGAGATTGGCCTTTTTTTTTACCTGCCTGGAGCTGCTGAAGTTACAGTAAAACACAGCTTGAGCACAAAGCGGTCTTGCCGAGCACATGATAACTGTGTCCCAATTCAAGGGCTGCATTTTGAGACTGATCGCGTCAGGCTGTCCCGATTCAAAGGTTGCTTCAAATGCAGCCTCAACATGCGACCTTATCAAGGATAGGAAATGTTTAAATAATCATTCAAAACTTTAGATAAATAAATACCTAATATGCAAAAATGATGAAATTAGTTTAAATTATTTTATTAAACGCCACCCTTGGTACTTGATTCTGATCGGCCATTCATTAGTTATTCCCTATAGTGACCGCTCAAAATAAATAATTCACAGTCATCCGGGTAGTGTGGGTAATTATTACAGGTGCAGTTTAAATTGCACATAAATTAACAATACATTTTATTTAAAGCTCCTGATCACAGGACTTATTCTGTAATAACACTTGGCTGCCTTTACTGTACATTATCCCTTACTTATTCAGTAATCGACAAAAAGATCTTTAGCCGCATTGAACATCCCTAAGCGACAGACACACATTAAACATGCGCAACATTTATTCTGGCAGGATTTTTTCAAGATTATAGATTTCCGTCTCCATTTCAGAGAAATAGAATAAAGGGGTTTCTATGAGAATGACCTCTGTGAATGGAATGTAGCCACACACTGTCCCAGGCCAGGAGTAAATAATCTGTTTTAAAAATGTAAGTGTAAGGGCACTGTCATAGCTCACCAAGTCTGAAAACTGTACATTTTCCAGATGCTTTTACCTAAAAGCGGCTTTTAGGAGCGTGATCCAATCATACACATTGTAATTCTGTGATCATGTCTATGATACTTTACCTGGATATGCTTGTGGGTATCCACCATATCCCCCTGGATATACACCACCTGCAATGTAGGATTCAGGGACAATAAACACTGTTATTATATGATTTTTTTCACTGACAAGATCACTGTAAAACGTCTCCGCCCAGACACTGCGCTCACACAGAAAGCTGCACAAAAACATATAATGATGCTTCTAAACTGGAGGATAATAATGTGATGAATGATGATGCCGCTATGGTTAGTGTTGAAAGGGCTTCTAATGAAAATGTTGAATTGTGTAAGTCTGGTGAAATGAGAAATGATAACAGCTTCCCACACATATCTGATATTGGAGAACAAAATGTGGAACGTCTCTGGCAAATGACGAAAGCTCCCGCACAGAGGATACGGTATCCTACTGGAACAAAATGAAAAATGCTGTGTTCGCACCAGAACTTACCGGAGCCCGTGTAAAACAAGCCTCTTTGGTTCACACGCAGCAAAGGGATAAAGCTAGACATTATCGTTAATAACGTTGTCAATATAGATATCTTTCTTAAACAAACGTATCGATTCGCTTTAGAAGACCTTTGTTAAGACCACAGAGCCGAGTCGAGCCGTTTGTTTCATCGATGGATGCACTTTTTGGAGCTTAAAAAAAAAAAAAATCGCCTCCCATTCTGCCGCTTGGAAGTAAAAGGATATGTGGTATTAGAACTCCTACTGCATTATACTTCAAGAAGAAGGTCATATTAATTTAGGGTGCCTTGAGGATGAATAAAACGTGGGGAAATTTTGTTTCTTGGCTGAAATATCCCTTTTAAGTGATACATGCGTACCAATAGTTTAACAAAACAAATTGGTAAATTTGTCATTACGCGATTACGTCATTTCACATGCACAGAGCTCCTGGTTTTAGTTTTCAATCCGATCAATGTTTACATCGCATTGGCATTTTTTTAGTTGAATACATGGAATATTTTCATTCGGACTGAACTTTTTAACCAATTACTATCGGAATACAATGGTCAGGAATGATAAGGAATTTTAGAAATATTGTCTCACCTGGCTGTTGATATCCTGTGCCCAAAGAGCCATAGCCTGTTGACAAGACATTGTGACGTTTTTTAGATATTAAAGCATGGCATCAAGAAACATTTGTATGATGTATGAATTATTTATCGACCTGTTTTGGGTGGTTTAGCACCAGTTCCGACACCACCGGTTCCCAACCCAACACCTGCTGGAAATCTTGCACCTGAAAGGAAGAGCTCATAATAATAGTCTTGAATGGCAGTAGTCATTTGTTTTATTTTTATCCATTTTTTTAAGTGGTACTGTCAATCCAATTGCTCACTATTAAACTTGATTAATTTTACATCACATTCAATTTTTTAAATTTATTTGTAGATTAATTTAATCTCCAAATGAATGTGGAAAAAACTAAAATTATAATATTTCACTAAGAACAGTACTACTAATGATGTATTTATAGTTGCAGCTTCTGTATATAAACATTTTATTTTCTTAATTTTAACATTAATTCTGAGAGCAATACATTTAAAAATTTATTAGGCATTAAAAAAACTGTTAATTTAAGTGAATTTATAACAATAAGCCCATTATAAACCGCTCCCTATGTCCTATATAGTGCACTATATTGGGTACCCCCATTTTGTAGTGGTGTCCGAAACCTGAGTGAACTACTTAATTTCCCTGACATTCATTCACTTTTTTTACCCACAATGCACTCTGATTTCGCTCATTCACTATTTCCCATGATACAACACGAGACAACCGCTTGATTAAAATCTGCTAAAGACTGAACGTTAACGCCACCAATGTATGATTAAACACAGTAATATTGTTTTATTAAACTTTTATAGAATAAGCAGATTGAATGAATGTGAAAAACGCTAGGGTTTTCTGTATGTTAAATGTATTAAACGTGATAAAAAAGCATCCCTGCAAATGAATGTGACTGTTGTCTAAAACTAATACAAAAAAACATGGCAAATTAAGTGGATTTTTGTATTTTATAAAACAATCCACAAAGCCCCACATGTGTAATATAAGTAGCTAACAGCTGTCTATCTATACTGGACGTGTCAAAGCAATCGTTTCCAATCATGCTTAAATAGTTGAAAAGCCTTTGCATGAATGATCATATAATGTAATGGTAGCAAAAGGATGACAGAAAAAATGGATGCTGTGTTAATCAGGTTAAAGTCCCCGTGAACTGAAAGTTGGTATTGGGACGCACGTTGTACGCGGCACGTCCACGCCGACCGCAGAGCCTTCTGATGGCGAAAATTGCATCATGAGGACGGATGGACCATACTTCCTGCTTAAATTACGTCATTTACGATGGATTGTCACCACAGGACAGAAGTGCTTTTCAGATTTTATGAGGGCACATGATTTTAAAACGAGAAGGACACACATTTTTATTCACAGCTATTCACAGTAAACGGTAGAATATTTCATGAAAAAATTGGAATTGTTATTTTTAATTTCAATGGGATTTGAAAAAATATTTGCATGCGCTTACACGTTTTTTTGTTCTATTTGTATCTATTGGTTTACAAGCCTAGATCTGTATTCACATATGGTATACCATACCCCTGAAACAGTTTAATAGACCAAGTTATGCAAAGAAATATTATGACAAATATGGTATGTCGGTACAGTGTTTGATTTACCTGCTCCAGGTGTAAGTCCAGGAATAGTCCCTGCCCCACCAACACCACCCACACCTGCAACACTACCTGCACCTCCAACACCTGGATGACACAAACATCACATATAATGTTAATAAGACATGAGATCTTCAGCAGACAGACAAAATTTCTATGAAAACCAACTTATATTTTGTTCCTCCAAAACATTCTTCATTTGTGGTCCACAGAGCAGTTGCTCAAAACTTATTTTAGCTAAAGCAATAAATGAACAGTTATTTTGTATCTCTTTCTACAAAGCTGTTTTTTCTTCTGTGCATGATACAAGACACGCAACAAAGCCTCTGACTACTAAATTAAATATCAGAACTGCAAGGTAATCTATGGGTGATCTATAAGGTCTTATGAATGATCTAGTTTTTGTATCTTTGGCCAGGAGTGTATTATCACAAAAATGTGTTTTGTTATAGGTAATGATTCATTTGACACTTTAGCCTCCTCAGTAAGATAAATAGATCAAATCTTTGCAGAGGCTGAACTATATGAATAATTATTTTAAAAACCCTGAATAAACATTTATACACCAAACAGACTGTAGCAAATCATCTAACCGGGGGCTTTCAGTGGCTTGGCTCCAGGTAACACGCCGGTACCAATGCCAGACGGTCCGGCACCACCATAATATGGACCTAAAACACCAGAAAGAAAAGTTCAATTTTGGCATTCATTTTGAGATGAATGACTTAAGTATTGATGATTTTCTAGTCTAATGTTGACTATATTTACCATAGGGATAGGGGTTAACCCATCCACGACCTGGTAACAAAGATGTGCACTTTACTATGACATCAAATACAGGTGTCTACAGTAAAGATGTTAGGGGTTCATTGTGGTGCGCTGCTCTTTTTATAGTAACCTATGTCACATAAAATTTGATTTACTTAATGGTAGAAAGATTTGTATTTGAGCCCAAAGAAACTTTAGTGTTGGTTTGGGGAATAAGGAAAGATAATGTCCCTAATTTAACACATTTGTTTTCTGATGGCCAGGGCGGATGGGTACCACTCAGTGATGGCATCAGACGACAGTTCTCATACTGCTCACACTGTTTATGTTGCCCGCAGCACACGTTCAAATCTTTTTTTAAATCTTTTTTTTAACATTTCAGTGGCCATGATGTTACTCTCTGTCCTCATGTGGCTCATTTAGGGTTAGGGTCACATTAATGCCAAGTGTGCTCACGTATGCACTGTAAAATCGGCCTTAGCAGCTACATGTCTGGAAGTGACAAATACAGCATACACATATACTGTATATCTATGGTCCGAGCTGGTGCAATTAAGTGGAGGTGGGGAATAATAGAAATTGGCTTCATGTAAACTAAACGAATATGAATATAAAATCAATTATTATTGAAAACATGTACAATTTACACTTCAACCCCCCACTGTTCAAAACCAAATCTGCTCACTCAGGTGCTATAAGACATCATTATTATAAAGAGTATAGTTTTAAAACATCAACAAAAAAAGCAGATGCTTTTATCAGTATGTCGAGAATCTTAGAAAAAATCGGGTCCGATGTTCGATGCAGATTATCGAGGCATTTACAGATCAAATCTTACCTCTTCGGATCTGCTCCAAGAAAAATCGGGGCCGCCCCGATCATATCAAACATTTAGGATTTTAAAACGCGGTGATGACGTTGGATCTTTTACAACAATCAATTTGATACAATACTGCAAGATGACGGAGTGACTGGTTGTGAAATATATATATCAGTATATATCAGCAGGGAACATGTGGTTGATTCATTTGAGCAAAGAACATCAATACTCAATGCACTTTGTAAATCGTAAATAACTGGACAGTCGTGTGTGTACTTACCAGCAGCGGGGACTCTCTGTACTCCACCTGTGTAGCACAACATGAACATACAGAAAAAATGATGATCTCAATGAGTGCAGACAGATACACAAGCAATAATGCAACATGCAGGTCCGGTTTCGCAGTTTTTGACTTTCTTACTTTTTTCCAGTACAAATGGCTAAAAATCCTTGAATCAAAATGCATTTTCTTGTTGAGCAAAATTCCCTAAGAAAATAAGTCTTGTTTTGTGGAACCCGTGTGTTCTCATCCTACTGGATCTATCGGCTGCCTTTAACACTGTTAACAACCACATCATCCTGTCAAGTCCTTGTCCAGGCTCTTGTCCTGTCCAGACTGGACTATTCCAATATGCTACTTGCTGGACCTCTAGCCTGCACAACCAAACCTCTACAGGTCATCCATATTGCAATGGCAATAGTGGTCTTCAATGAACCAAGGAGAGCACACATTACTCCTCTCTTCATGAAGTTACATTGGCTCCCTATAGTCGCTTTCATAAAAAAACAAAGCTCTGATCTTGGCCTACAAGACAACCACTGGTTCGGCACCATCATTTATTCACTCGTTAATGATAAAAGCGTCTGCTAAATTACTAAATTTAAAGTAATATAAATGGATCGGTCTAATACCGATCGATACCTCATCCAGAAAAATGCTTGGTATTGACCCTGGTCGAGGTTATCGCGTAAAAAAATATTTTAAAACTTTTACTAAATACATGTAGAAACATAACTGTTGTATTGCTTGAAAGTAAATACGAACTTTAGAAAAAAATATTAATTAAAGATTTAATAATTTAAGAAATGATTCATTAAAGAAGATATGAACTGTTTTCTTTGCAGTATTAGGGGTGTGAAAATACAGAGATTATTTTTGTTATTTTCATCAGTTTTTCCAGTTTTAATGTTTATTTTCTGCAAATAAATTCAAATAGAAATAATATTTGTATTTGTAATTTGGTAGAAATATTACTCGTATTTCACAAAACGAAACAGAAATGAGCTTTTTACCTAAACACATACCTATAATTAGTAAATAAAAATCGGTCTCTTTTTTTCCGTGGCTGAGTAAACACTCTGTATAACATATATACTGTGTATCCATATTTTTTACCTGGTAAAGCAGTCCCCTCAGGAGCCAGGGTTGGGAACTTTGCTGTAAAATGAACACATTTTAGTCTATTAGACAAGAACAACATAATTTGGGCTTCATGTCTCTTGCCATTTGGTGGTGATATTATATCAGAAAGCACATTATTTATATTGTACCTGGTTTCCCACTTGGTGCAGCTGGCCCCCCAGAAACACCCACCCCTGTCCCACCCGGTACCACCACCACACCAGTACCACCAGGTGTTGCAACTGGAACTGCTGCACCAGTTCCAGTGATCCCAACACCTGGCAGACAATAGAAACGAATGCATTAGGCATTCACATTATATTGCATGATTAATGACATTTAAATGACAGTTTTTGTGAAGCTGTGTATAACCTTAAATTAACATACCAGCTTTAGCAGGTTTGATTCCACCGGGATATCCTTTAAGATTGAAATCAGTTTTGTTAACTGCTGGTCAATATCTCTGTCAATTATATGACATTGATAGTAATTTGTTCATAGGTCAGCAAATCAGTTACCTCCAACCCCTGCTCCTGGTGCCAAACCTGTCCCAGTTCCAAGTACTGGTGTTCCTCCAGCGCCCGGTACCATCCCTGCTCCTGGCACTGTCCCTGCCCCTCCTGCCACTCCTGCTGACAAACCAGATCACTGCTAAGAATTGATTTGTATTCATTTCTGTTTGCACCTGTATATTTGGGTTTTACTCCACAAAAAAAACTCTTCATGACAAATAAAGGCGCAGTTAACATAAAAATTATGCTTATTTAAGTACGGTACAATTTTAAAGATTTGATTTTAGATTTCATCGTTTGCGTGGAAGAGCAATACTATCATACTATCTTGCTTTTCCAGACTATTAAATATCTATGTACAGTATATCTATGATATGTTTTTTTATATATTTACAATTTAGAGTCAAATGGGAATAAATATCCTGCAGTGTATTCATCATTGTGATACAATGTATACAAACTTACTTTTGCCATTATGTCATTAGGGTCCGTTTTCCCAAATAGAAACATTTGTATGATTCTCTCACCAATCTCATCTGTGGTATCTTTAGCCTAATCTCTACTTTAGAAATTGCCCAAGCAATCTGTACAGCTTTACAATGTCCACATTCTTTGACAACTACCCATACATTAATATCACATCACAGTTAGTCTAGATGTACAGTATGTAGATACATTTACAAATAGATAATGTTTCTCACCATATTTAGGAGGTTTAACTCCACCTGGGTACCCTATAAAAGCAAAAATCCATAACAGAGAATCAACATTTAAGACCATTCTTTGTGCTATCGAACGCAGACTAGGGGTTGAACGACCTCAGATTTTTTGAGATGGACTATTATGTAAAACAAGTTGTGTCGACTTTCTTGTCCTGGGTGTGGAATTTTTTCCACAATGCTCAGGCAGCAAATAATAAATAACTACAAGATTATAGTACCTCATAATTATGCCTCCAACTTAATATTAACACACTGATATGTCTTATAATGTTCCCCTACTGTCCCCACACTATTCCTACATCCTTAGGTTTGAACATGAGGCAGCTATTTTACATATCAAATGCATTGAATAAAGTGCTGCTGTCTGGATAACAAAAGTAAAGAAAACTGCTGGCAAACCTCCAGTTACTCCACCAGGTACACCAGCAGGCACTCCACCAGGAACAACTCTAGCTCCTCCACCAGGTATTCCCCCAGGAACACCTGTTCATGGTTGGAATGTGTTGTTAAAAAATTTAAGTTTTAGTTATTGCCCCATTGCACGTATTACATTTTGCCAACCATTTTCCTTCAGTTGAAAACTATGTGCCTGGAAACTAACAGTTTTATGCAACATTATTCACTGGCCAGGTGCTAAAATGTATGTAACACCTGCCTTAAGCTTTTCCTGGTGCTGCATATAAAATGAGGGATTACAGTAACAAGCCGACTAATATCAAGCTACAGTATATTGGACACCAAAAGCACATATTTATAAGTCATGCTGGCAACAACTAAATTGTCATAAAGTCTTACAATCTGTGGTGATATGTGTAATGTGATTGGCTGTTAACTGTGAAACTCATGGTTGCTTGGCAACATGGCCGGGCGTTAAGTCAAGAGTCAGAGTTTTATTCTTTGTTGTGTTCATGTGGGCGGCACAAATACAGAGTACTGTGAGTGAGTTCACTAAAGTGTGAGCTCCATACATCATAAAATGGTGTCTGAAGTGAAAGTTCTTCGCACACTCCTGTGATCCGAGAAAAAGAACGGAAGGGAAATGTTGAAGTTTAATGTGCCTGAACCCTTCGATTTCACACAGTCATCGAGTTGGCCAGCGTGGATTTGGAACTAAATTTGTCAAGACAGAGATGTGTAGGTGAATTCATTACTCTGTGCGATGGGTAAATAGAACAAACCTATATTTAGCACGTTTATGTAACCGTTTCTCTAAAGAGGGTCAACAACCACACTCCGGAGGAGCCGACACCAAGGACACCAGTCAGGCAGGACAACGATAGTACGCAAACTTTTGCTTTCTCCTTCGTAGTAGGTCGGATGCAGTAGCCAACAGACTCAAGGTTTGCTTCTTGCAGGGCAGCAGTGGACCAGACTTTCGTCGAAGGGTGTCGCCACAGCGTCCAGCAATTTCCTGTGTCCACAGAACAACAATGAGTAGACAGTACAAGCGTTACTAACCGGCTTTCTCTTTCCACCGAGCAAACAGGGAGGAGGTGGCAGTCTCCAAGGAAAGAATCAATAATCACAAGGTGGAGTGACTGGGCTTTCTTCGGTTCCTAGAACAATAATCAGAAGATATTCTCCCACAACTCGAGTACGGCTCATCCCACCAGCACACAAGGCCGAGCTTCTCCGTTCTCAAATACGGCAACAAACAGGCTAGGAACCCGGACACAGTTTTTCAGATCGGTAGATCAGATTTAATTCTTGATGCCCCACTGGTTAGGCTTTCCCAGACAAAGATTACAGAGTGATGGTAAAGGTTAAATCTCCCACACTCGTGCATGCATCAATACTAGAACTCCTCACACGTGCTCACTTACACTTTAAGATGCCACACCACCTCACAGTGAACAACAGGTCTTCACTCCATCTCGGCAGGGTCGGACAATCCACGGATGGCTTTTCGTAAGCGGGTATCAGGTTTCCAGATCTATCACATAAGGCCCGGTTCCTTACTTGGTCTCTGAGGCTCACAGCGAGAGAGAAATAGACCCTGCCAGCAAGCACAGGTCAGTATTCAGCATGCTCTAGGCCAATCCTCATAACATCACTTTTCTCATAAGTTAATTAAGGTGCACTTAACTTCCCTCTTTGGTGACAGCATAGATCTTTAGCACTATCCTTAATCACTCTGTTCTCTCAGTCCCATTTGCCAGTCACTCACCCGTCTTCAGTGTTTAAACACCCTCGCACTTGCAGCTGTTGCTGTTTCCCACTGTCCACTGGTAGAAAGCACTAAAGGCAATCCGAAATCAAACACAAGCACACCAAAAAAACCCATCGTATGGCTTCCAGCTTCTCCTTTTATCCATCTCCCCGCCAATAACGGCCTGATTAGTGGTCACAGCTGGCGCTCGTCAATGTCGTTGGCCATGATATATCACCGGAAACGGCTCCCCCAGAGCAACAAATTCCGCTTTTAAGGTTCCTAATTTCACCCGGTGACACCCTCCCTCACCAATCCGTTCTAGTCCCGAGAACGGGGACCTGACTCCCATTCGCCATATCTCGCAGGAGGCACTCCTTAAGTCTCTCGTTGCGAACGTCTAGGCGGCACAACAGGTTCCACTCCCCTCGGCTCAGCCATGAGGGCTCTAGGTAACACAGCCCATCCAGGACGGTCCGGAGGTCACTGGAGCTGGTGGGGCCTCTGTTACTTGCCTCGGGTAGTTGGGACAAGGGCGAAGCAAGTTGCAATGCAATACCCTCATGGGCCCTGCTCTTCCCTCAGGGCGAACGGCATAAACGGGCTCACCAGGGCTCTGTCGTTGCTCAACCACATATGGTGCGGTCTCCCACCGGTCGCTGAGCTTTCCCTTCCCTTGGCGCCGATTATCACGCACAAGCACCCGCTCCCCAGGCAACAAGGGGGCCTCTCGAGCGGTTCGGTCATACAGGCGTTTGTTCTTCTTAGCAGCCGTATCAAGACGTTCAGAGACTCTCTCGTACGCAGCGTGGAGCTGTCGATGGTGTCGGTGTACCCATTCAGAGTCGGAACAGCCCAGGCGTACTTTATGAACAGATCCGTCACCACCAGGATATTTTGATACCGATCCATCGGCCGACTCAACGTCAGAAAGTCCATAGCCACCATATGCAACGGAGCCCGGGGCCACACCGGAACTAAGGGGGCTCTCACTTCTCTCCTGGCTTTAAACAAGATACAACGGGGGCATTCCTGCACATACCTCCTCACAGACTCCTCCATCCTACTCCAATAGAAGTGCCTACGCAGCAAGGACACTGTTCTCTCCTTTCCTTGATGCCCCAGTTGGTCATGGTACGCCTGGAGCAGAGATTGAACTTGGGCTTCTGGCACCACCACCTGATGGACAGTCTCACGAGTCCTTGGGTCCTGGATAGAGCGACAGACCACTCCATCTTGCAAGTACAGCCGTTTCCAGTGCCCCAAAAGTTTCTTTACCATCAACGTTTGGCCTTGTCGTTCCGCCGTTCCAGGTAATGTATCTTGTTCCAAGTAAGTCCGCAGGGTGTCCAGCCCTTCATCCAGTTCCTGTCGTTCCCTCCATCGTTGCGGGTCCCATCCCCAGCTAGCCGGAACCTCTTCCAACTGTGCTCCAGGCGCCTCAATCACTCCTACCATCAGCCCTTTATCCAGTTCCACCTCTAGATGTTCTCCAGCTCTTGCCGCTGGTAATCGGGACAACACATCGGCATTGGCGTGCTCACGACCTGGCCGGTACTGGAGCTGGTAGTTAAAGTTGGCGAGTTAGGCCACCCACCTCCGCTCTACCGCTCCCAGTTTAGCCTTCTAGAGGTGAACCAGTGGGCTGTTATCCGTGACCACCAGTACTTCAGCTCCCCACAAGTAGTCCTTGAATTTCTCACATAGGGCCCACTTCAGGGCCAACAGCTCGATCTTAAAAGAGCTATAGTTAGCGTCCTTCCGCTCCGCTGGGTGGAGACTCCGGCTGGCATAGGCAATGACCTTCTCCACTCCGTTCTGCTGCTGGGCCAGTACTGCCCCTAGCCCCGTATTACTGGCATCCGTGTACAAGACAAATGGCTGGGTGAAATCAGCGTAAGCCAGAATAGGGGCCTGCAACAGCTCCTGTTTCAGCCTCTGAAAGGCCACGTCACACTCGGGGCTCCAGACTATCAAAGGGGAACCTCCACCACGTGGACGACTTGACCCAGCGAGCAGTTGGTTTAAAGGCTTAGCA
Organism: Barbatula barbatula; assembly: GCF_947034865.1. Taxonomy (NCBI): domain Eukaryota; kingdom Metazoa; phylum Chordata; class Actinopteri; order Cypriniformes; family Nemacheilidae; genus Barbatula; species Barbatula barbatula. The sequence goes on along the minus strand of NC_136782.1, from coordinate 1,767,681 downwards.
ATCTTAGAAAAATCCTTTATAAAGCGCCGATAGTATCCCATGAATCCCAAGAAGGACCTCACTTGCTTCACCGTTTTAGGGGGATCCCAGCCTTGCACCGCAGACACTTTATCTGGGTCTACAGACACTCCCGCAGCACTCACGCGATGGCCCAAGAACTTGACCTCTTTCCGAAGGAGTTGGCATTTCCCTGGCTGGAGCTTCAACCCATACTTCTCCATGGCTTGAAATACTTGCTCTAGATGTAACAGATGGGAGCCAAAGTCAGGTGAGTAAACGATCACGTTGTCTAGATAGACCAGGGTGGAGTCCACCAACTGCCCTCCCAGGCATCGTTGCATCAACCGTTGGAACGTGGCGGGGGCGTTACAGAGTCCAAAGGGCATCCGATCCCAAAGGGCGTGGTAAAGGCAGTCTTCTCTTAGTCCCCTTCTTCCACCTGTACCTGCCAGTATCCGCTTGCAAGATCAAGAGAAGAGTACCAGGCGGCGTGCGTTAGGCTCGTGAGGGAGTCTTCAATCCTCGGCAAGGGAAAAGCGTCCTTCATGGTTACCTGATTCAGTTTACGATAGTCTACACAGAATCTCCAAGAGCCGGTTTTCTTGCGTACCAGCACAATCGGGGCTGACCAGCACCACTTGACCCACAGTGGCCGGTCGTCTTAAAAACCCCTTGCGAACTGCGGCGAGATCTGCATTGGCGGCTATAGTGCGCAGGTCTTCCACAGTTATTACAGATCGGGCGCCCCTGTCCATCCCACTGGAACTTGGGACCGATTGGCCGACCGGCACGTCTTTCTGGATCGCTTCCTCCATCCGAGTAGGAGCGTTCTCGAGGCAAAGTCGGAGGCTCTGGCCGTCCACGGCGAAACTCCCCCCGAAGGGTCTTGGATAACTCTGCCATTTCTTCACGGACATCCTTCATTGACTCAGTACGCAAGGCTTGTTTCCAATCCGACGGTTCAGGAGGTACAGGAATGCTAGCGCCGCTTGCAGCCATACACACGGGGGAGTCCACTGTTTCGGCGTGATCCCGCTCCAGAGCTAGAGCCTCTCGGCGAAGATCTTTGAAGGTCAAGGCCGCATCTCGCCGAAGCTGTAATTGTAAACTCTGCTGTATAGGGCCTTCTCGTAGGCCCAACAAGAATTGATCTCTCAACAGGTTCTCCTCTTCTCCCAGACCATGATTTTCTCAGTCCTTCAATCTAGAATAATGCTCTCGTAGACGCAGGGCAAACGCCCTCAAAGTTTGTCTAGGCCCCTGCTTACAGTTGAAGAATTGTGCCCGTAGCACCGCCACCGGAGTGGAATCACCATATTGCCCAGTCAAGAATTCAAAGATGGCTCGTGTGGTGGCTCGGACAGCCTCAGGTGCAGCTCAAACCTCTCTCTTCACCTCCCCCTCGAGGGAATTTAAAATGAACTGAACCTTCTGGGCCTCACTTAATCCCTGTAGTCCAGCCATATACTCCACTTGTGTTCTCCAGTCAGTCAAGTTCAACTCTGATCCAAGCTCACCGTACCTCTGGGCCCACGGAGCTCCCATAAACATTGGTGCCATCGGATGCCAGGCGGCTGGCAACTCTTCATCCGCCATCATGGATCCTCGGCCGCTCAACTCCGAGTGGAACCCTGCCGACTACGCCAAATTTCTGTAACCGTTTCTCTAAATCCGAGGGTCAACAACTATACTCTGGAGAAGCCGACACCAAGGAGGAGCCGACGCAATCTTTTCTCTTCATTAAGTAATTAAAAGCACTTAAAACAACATTGGAGCTCCACTCCAGGGCGTCCCACGTGGGCCTCGAACGAGGGGAACTCTGGCCAGCGGAGAATCAAGAGGGCCTGAGACAAACAGTCGCGGAAGTTAAGCGACAAGAGATAGACCTTCGGTCGGGGCGTCGGAGCAGCCATAGACTCCCTTCTCCCACAAAGGGATCTCTTTGCTCACAATGCAGCAGCCAATTGGGCACAACAGTCAGCAGACTCTGGGTTTACTTCTTGCATGGCAGCGGTGGACCAGACTTTCGTCGAAGGGTGTCGCCAAAGCATCCAGCAACTTCCTGTGTTCACAGAACAACGAGTAGACAGTACAAGCGTTACTAACCGGCTTTCTCCTTCGTAGTAGGTCGGATGCAGTAGCCAACAGACTCAAGGTTTGCTTTTTGCAGGGCAGCGGTGGACCAGACTTTCGTCGAAGGGTGTCGCCACAGCGTCCTGCAATTTCCTGTGTCCACAGAACAACGAGTAGACAGTACAAGCGTTACTAACCGGCTTTCTCTTTCCACCGAGCAAACAGGGAGGAGGTGGCAGTCTCCAAGGAAAGAATCAAGAATCACAAGGTGGAGTGACTGGGCTTTCTTCGGTTCCTAGAACAATAATCAGAGAATAATCTCCCACAACTCAAGTACGGCTCATCCCACCAGCACACAAGGCCGAGCTTCTCCGTTCTCAAATACGGCAACAAACAGGCTAGGAACCCGGACACAGTTCTTCAGATCGGTAGATCAGCTTTAGTTCTTGATGCCCCACTGGTTAGGCTTTCCCAGACAAAGATTACAGAGTGATGGTAATGGTTAAATCTCCCACACTCGTGCATGCATCAATACTAGAACTCCTCACACGTGCTCACTTCACACTTTCAGACACTGCAATGCCACACCACCTCACAGTGAACAACAGGCCTTCACTCCATCTCGGCAGGGTCGGACAATCCACGGATGGCTTTTCATAAGCGGGTATCAGGTTTCCAGATCGATCACATAAGGCCCGGTTCCTTACTTGGTCTCTGAGGCTCACAGCGAGAGAGAAATACACCCTGCCAGCAAGCACAGGTCAGTATTCAGAATGCTCTAGGCCAATCCTCATAACATCACTTTTCTCATAAGTTAATTAAGGTGCACTTAACTTCCCTCTTTGGGGACAGCATAGATCTTTAGCACTATCCTTAATCACTCTGTTCTCTCAGTCCCATTTGCCAGTCACTCACCCGTCTTCAGTGTTTAAACACCCTCGCACTTGCAGCTGTTGCTGTTGCTGTTGCTGTAGCTGTAGCTGTTGCTGTTGCTGTTGCTGTTGCTGTTGCTGTTGCTGTTGCTGTTGCTGTTGCTGTTGCTGTTGCTGTTGCTGTTGCTGTTGCTGTTGCTGTTGCTGTTGCTGTTGCCTGTTGCTGTTGCCCACTGTCCACTGGTAGAAAGCACTAAAGGCAATCCGAAATCAAACACAAGCACACCAAAAAAAAAACATCCTATGGCTTCCAGCTTCTCCTTTTATCCATCTCCCCACATGCGCTCGCCAATAACGGCCTGATTAGTGGTCACAGCTGGCGCTCGTCAATGTCGTTGGCCATGATATATCACTGGAAACGGCCCCCAGAGCAACAAATTCCGGTTTTAAGGTTCTTATTCATTTCACCCGGTGACATTTACATTTTCTGTGGATGAGGAAAAAGAGTAGTTAAAACGTTTTAGGAACACTCTGTGGCCAAACGCAGTTAGATTCATGAATTTGCTTGTTTTCATAGAAGTAATAAAAGTAGTGGTGAATGTATTGAAGCATACGATTTTGGTGTTACTAAAGATGAGCACATTGTGATTGGAGTAGCTGACAGTGAGAAGTTGCAGCTTGAGGCAGATTTAATGCTGGAGAAAGCAATACAAATTGCTTGCCAGTCAGAACTCATTAAAATGCTGAAACACAAACCAAAAAGAAAGAAAGTCAACAATTTGTTAAAATTTTATGTCAAACAAAGATTGTAAAAGGAAGTGACTAGTGAAGAGGAAACAAACAGCATGGTTTCTGTGATAAGTTTCTGACAGTGCTAATTAAGCCAAAGAATGGCAGTACAGTAAAGTTTTAGATTGACATCGTTGCAGATATCACAGTCATGACTGAGCAAACATTTTTGAGCCTGCCTAGTCGCCATTAGCTTTTCATAACATTTGTTGAAATAAGGGTCCGGCTGGCCAACTGGTCTGCATTGGCAAATTCTTAGCCAGCACAAGGAAAAATATTAGTTCCCCTTCAGTCGGTCTCTGTGGTTTGATCTTGAGAACCTATCATCTCCGAGAGGAATTTAAAAACTCCAATGGGCTTGGCTAATGGCACACGCACGCCAGTCTCCGCCCCGTACATACGGGTATAAAAGGAAGATGGCGGCAGTCATTCATTCATCCTTTGTTCTTCGGAACCTGCATGGCACATGGTGTCAAGCGAAATCAACTCTGAGACTCCCTTCAATCTGCTGGATTTACGACGTGGAGCAGCGGACTTCTCCTTTCTGGGCAGACTTCCCCTGGGCGTTTCCGCAGCAAGCAAGAGACCTAAAAGAGCAAATTTCTGTATCCTTGGACTCATCCCTGAGTCAGACGGTCATGATACCTGGTTAGGTTGATCCGGCATGTTCTGAGAACATGACTATCTAGGTGTTGCGGTCATGGCTGGCGACATTCTGGTGACAACGTGGCCACCCATAGGTTGTCTTGGTCCCGAGTGCAGTATGCTTCCTAGCAGCCTCACCAAAAATCTCCCCCCCCCCCCCGCGGCGGCTCCTCTGGTTTCAGGGCCCTCCCAGAGGAAGACATCTCGGTTCGGAGGACGGGTTCGATCTCACCTTTCGCCAGAAGGGCGGCAAACTCCTCCCAAAGCACAGGGGCATTCTCTCCTCACACCAAGGAATAGAGAATGCCCCTGGCGAACTGGATCGCGTAGCCGAGACGGATCGTCACTCTGGTTCCACTGTCACGGTTCCTGGGCGCTTGGGAGCGCACCAGCATGCTACGCTGTCTAGAGAGCACAATCCGTCTCGGCTATTCCTCGGTGCGAGGAGAGAATGCCAAGAATGCCTTTGTGTGCAACCAAACTAAGACATTTAAACAGGTTTGAGTAATGTGAGTAATTTAAAGTAATTCAAGACAGAATGTAATTTTTTGTGGAATATCCCTTTAAGCTAGGGTTTTCCAAAAGTGTTTGATAAAAATAAATGAAATCTAAAACCACTCACCATATTTATATGGTTTTACCCCAGTTCCATATCCTGTGGAAATAGAAAACACATTATGTTTAACTAAAATATTTATCTAACATATTTTTTCAGTACAGAATCACATCTGAAAGAAAAACATCCAACCATTATACAGTACACAAACATGTTTTGAAACATTCAAATGAACAAGAAAATGTTTTCCAGATGCTTAACTTTATTTACAACACACCATACATCACGCATGATTCAGGGCATATACTAAACTATTAAAGAAGCATTAATATTAATAAAAACACTTCAAATATGAGATATTGTTTCCAAAAGTCCCCTCCCCAATAGCATCTGGCTAGCGAACTGCACTTGCACTCTCAGACACCTTCGCTTCCTGAGCAAGTGACGTCACCTGCAGTCGACACCTGCACTCTTCTCTGACTGCGACGTCATTTGCAATCGACACTCCTGTCGCGTTGCCAGGAGACAAAATGCTTTTAATCACTCTATCACAAGACATACAGTGTATTATTATATTTAGCATTTAAATAAGGGTTGACTGTCTATTACCAGATGGGCAATTCCAATGTTATGGATGTGACATTTTATTGACTGTCAATATATAGAATGTCTATATTATCAATATATTGAATCATCTGTTTATATTTTACTAAACCCCTGATGACTAACTGGGGCCCAGGCCAGGAAATAAACAAAGTGGCCTTCTGCTAGCTGCCACAACATGTCACTTAGCTCACAAAAACCCAGCACTAATCAAGTTATTATAATATAGCGACTGTGTCTGTTCCCCGAAACAGCAAAAATATAAAGCACAGCTGAAATCATCACAATTCGATCAATATTAAATAAGGAATAATTTACGCTGTGCATTAAACAGTGATACTTAGGGTTACCTTTAGCATCTTCAAAGTGATAAGGAAAGCATTTCACGTTACTTAGTTTTTTGACACCTTGGGAGTGAGACTATATTTTCAGATTTACTCTAATCTATATAAAACATATCTAAAAGTGGTGATTCGCCGGAAATACGTGTTTTTCTTTGTCTTTGGTGTGTTATAAGTTGCCCATACATGTATTAGACAAGTAAAATAGCAATAATTTAAGTGTCGGAACAAAAGATGTATTTTATCTAGAAGTGAATGATTACCCAGACCTGCCTGAAACGCCTCGAGTAACCACACTCCGGCGAATTTACGTCAGTTTGTAACACAAATTGACTAAGACCGCCCAAATCTTGTAAATCTCATTGTACCGGTCCGTCGCCAGCGCAGCCAAGTCGCAGAAACGCTGTGTGTTTGCCCCTCCAAAGGACGAGGCAACTAAAAACACATGGTTACGTTTTATGTACACTACTGTTCCAGAAAAGTACAGTCCGAATATTGAAGTGTGTGCAGAGCATTTCACCAATGATTGCTTCACGAATCTGGGAGAGATCAAGACCGGCTATATATGCACGGAAGCTTTTGTTAAAAAGTGGGGTAATTCCAACAGTTAAAACTCTGCTAGGACTGTCTGGCGCTTCAGATTCACAGCCTGTAAGTATATTTACATTGTAAAAGACTTTATTACGGACTAACGCGAGTTGGGTTTGATGTTGTTGTTTCTTTGTCCTAATAATCAGCAATTATGTTCCAACTAGAGGCAACAAATGTGGTGTTTTGTTTATAATGGGGTTTATTGTCTTTGTTGAGTCGTGACGAGACCTGGCGGAACACTGGTTGATCGAGAAGGGCCGATGCGGTATTTATAATGTTAACATTCCCTGCTGTAATGCTAGCTTGTTTCTATCTCACACAAACTCTGTATGATATATGGTTGTTTGTAAAGAGGCGTGCCGTTTTCGAGCAATCTTTACGCACTAGTGAACTGGCCAATCACAGCACACCTCGCGTTCAGAGCGATGAGCTTTGTAAAATATCAGCGCGAGGAGATACAAACATGCGGAATGTGGAAAATACAGCATTTTTAATACACATTAAAACCCCTAAAGCAAACAATAATATTCATTTAACTGTGTCGAATGACCCTTTTAACTTTATATACTAAAGTTTTAAGAACTAAAGCAGAATGTTAGCGGTAAATTAAGAGACCATTTCAAGTTTTCATGTAATCAGCATTTCTAGATGTGTTGTGGTCATTCCAGTCTAGTGTCTGTTGAATTTTAACAAAATCAAACCTCAGGATGGAAAAAAGTCATCAGACAGCAATGTGAAAGACTAAAAAATATGTTTTTAACTCTCCTAATACATACACTAAGCATAATTGCTTAAAAGTGAATATGAATGTCTGAAAAAATCAGTTTGACCTGCTTCTCCAGTTTTCATTTTCTGAAAATAAATGCAAGTTTATTTGACTAAATGTCTTAATATGCTTTTATAGAGGATCCTGTATGTGAAGAGGCTGCATTCTTTTATAAAACAGAGCATACTCTACCTCCTCCTCCAGTTATAGGCACTCCTCCAGGGACAACACCTGGTACTCCACCTGGTACTCCTGCTCCTCCAGGCACTCCTGTAGACACATTTCCATACAGTTTGCAGTGTCCCCCCAGGCCCTTATGTACATGTATGCATTTAAAACTGTGAACTGTGTGTTCTTAATGAAATCAATAAAGTTCACAGTCAATAATTGGGATTGTTTACATGACATTACAATAGCAGTTTAAGGAATTTCAATGACTGGTATTATGAAAACATTTAAATCCATACCATATTTAGGTGGTTTGGCCCAAGCTCCTAGTCCTAAAAAAAGTCACTGTTACTAAACTTTAAGCAAACATTAAGAAACTGCTAATAAAAATAAGATATACCACTAGCTCCCGGAAGTCCTCCTATGCCAGTGACTGATCCGTAGCCTGGGATTACACTGCCCCCTGCTGCCACACCTACAGACATGATACAGGCAGTCAAACAGTTTCATAATTATGCCTTTTTAAAGGGAAAAAAACATTGAACCAAAATTTAAGTGAACCATCTGTAAGTTTCAATTCAATTCAATTTTATTTATATAGCGCTTTTCACAATTTGCATTGTTCCAAAGCAGCTTTACAGGGGAAAAACGAAAAACCCAAGAAAGGGTAAAACACACTACATTGTGTTTTATATAATAAATCCAATTATTCTAGTAAATAATATCTAAAGTCAGCATCTCCTGGTGGTTTATTTAGCATATTTTGCATTAAGTGAATGCTAGGCTGAAAAGATGTGTCTTTAATCTAGATTTAAATTGGGCGAGTGTGTCTGATCCTCAAATAATATCAGGAAGGCTATTCCAGAGTTTAGGTGCTACGTATGAGAAAGCTCGACCCCCTTTGGTGGATTTAGTTATTCTAGGTATTATCAAAAGTCGTGCGTTTTGAGATCTTAGAGAGTGTGATGGGTTGTAGTGTGATAGAAGCTCTGTTAGGTAGGTAGGGGCTAAACCCTTTAGGGCTTTATAAGTGATTAAAAGAACTTTAAAGTCAATACGATACTTAATGGGTAGCCAGTGAAGGGTTGATAAAATTGGGGTTATGTGATCATATTTTCTGGACCTGGTTAGAACTCTGGCAGCTGCGTTCTGAACTAACTGTAGTTTGTTTATTGATGATGCAGGACAAACACTAAGTAGTGCATTACAGTAGTCAAGTCTTGAGGTCATAAATGCATGAATAAGCTTCTCCGTGTCAGCAACACATAGAATATTTCGTAACTTGGCAACATTTCTTAGGTGGAAAAAGGCTGTTTTTGTGACATTTGAGATGTGATTTCAAAATGACAGGTTGCTGTCTAATATAACGCCTAGATCTTTTACTGTATTTGTTGGAGTAACAGTACATCCTTCAACTTGCAGTTTATAATCAGAAATATTTGGTTTGCGTGTCTTTGGTCCGATAAGTAATATTTCTGTTTTATTAGAATTTAAAAGAAGGAAATTACAAGTCATCCAATGTTTTATATCTTCAATGCACTCTGCCAATTTGGATAGCTGGGAGGAATCATCTGGTCTTGATGAGATATATAGCTGAGTATCATCTGCATAGCAATGGAAGCTAATTCCATGTTTTTTAATAATGTTTCCGAGGGGCAGCATGTATATGGAGAACAGCACGGGTCCCAGAACCGATCCCTGAGGTAATCCATAATTTACTTGCGTTAGATTGGATGATTCCCCATTTAAATGGACAAATTGATGTCTGTCTGACAAGTAAGATCTAAACCACTGTAGTGCCTGTCCCTCAATACCGGTATAATTGTGTAAGCGATCTAGAAGTATGTTATGGTCTAAGGTATCGAATGCAGCACTAAGGTCAAGCAGGACCAGGAGTGAGATGTTACCTTTATCTGATGCTATAAGCAGGTCGTTTGTAATTTAACGAGCGCAGTTTCAGTGCTATGATGCGATCTAAAGCCTGACTGAAATTTTTCGTGCATGTTGTTATTTTGTAAGAATGAGCACAACTGAGTGCACACTACTTTTTCTAGTATTTTAGACAGGTATGGGAGATTTTAAATCGGTCTATAGTTTCCTAGTTCATTTGGATCTAAGTTTGGTTTCTTGATTAGAGGCTTAATGACGGCCATCTTAAATGGTCCTGGGACACGGCCTAGATTAATTGACGAGTTGATAATGTTATAAATGGACTCAATTGCAACAGGTAGTAACTCTTTTAATAATTTAGTTGGCATGGGGTCTAGTAAGCAAGTTGTAGGTTTAGAAGTTGCGATAAATTGAATGAAATCTTCCTGTTTTATAGGTGAAAAACGCTGGAGCCTTTGTTTTGGAGCGATGGTTGATACTAATTCATAGGACAGATTTGGAGTTTTTTTTTTGTCACGAATGTTTTCGATTTTCTCTGTAAAAAATTTCATGAATTCATTGCTACCGAGGTGAATAGCCAGGTCAGGTGGTGTCTGTTTATTTGTTAATTTAGCGACTGTGCTAAATAGTAACCTTGGATTGTTTTTGTTGGTTTCTATGAGGTTACGGAGGTGCTCAGCCTTTGCTGCTTTTAGTGCCTTTTTATAACAATTTGCACTCTCTTTCCACGCCATTTTAAAGACTTATCATTGCGATTTTATCCATTTGCGCTCTAGTTTGCGAGTTTCTCTTTTAAGGGCGCGGGTGGTGCTATTGTACCATGGTGCAATATTTTTCTCATTAATCTTTTTTGACTTCGTAGGTGCAACAGCTTCTAATGTATTAGAGAAAATAGTACCCAATTTCCTGGTCATGACATCGAGCAATTCTTTATTTATTGGTATGGTTATTAAAGGAGTCAGATCTGGCAAGCTCTTTGCGAAGCTATCTTTAGTAGCGGAGGTGATTGTTCTACCCTGTCGATAACGAGTTAAAGGGCTGATTCCTGACACAGAAACGCCAGTGCTAATGCATCGTTAGCGCTATCTACGTGGATATTAAAATCTCCGACAATTAGTATTTTATTAACGTTAACCAATAGGTCCGATAGGAAGTCCGCAAACTCTTTCAGAAAATCAGTATAGGGACCAGGGGGTCTATACACCGTAGCCAATGTAAAAGAAAGCAATGGTTTTTTACTTTTGTTAGGAATAATTATGTTCAACGCAAGCACTTCAAATGATTTAAATTTATGCTCTGTTCTCTGAGTTACAGTAAGAAAGTCTCTAAATATTGTAGCGACGCCGCCACCCCGACCAACCGGACGTGGCTCATGCATGTAACAGTAACTTGGTGGGGTACACTCATTTAGACTGAAATAATCATTTGGTTTAAGCCAGGTCTCGGTAAGACAGAGTATATCAAAACTGTTGTCCGTGATCATTTCATTTACAATTACTGCCTTTGAATTTAGTGATCTAATATTAAGTAGGCCGAACTTTATAAATTGGTTTTGGTTGTTTATTACATTGTCTTCAGGTTTAATCACGATCAGATTTTTTCTCAGACTTTTGCCAAAATTTTTACTTTGTTGTATTATTCGGAGGACACATATAGTCTCTATATATATTTAAGCCACTTTATTGGTGTCACGGTGCCGTGCCGGACGAGACAGACGCGGATCCGGGAATAAAAAAACGGGTAAACTTTAATAAAGCAAACAGACAGGTACAGGTAACGCAAGACAAGACAATCAATAACCGACAATGGGAAAACAGAAACACAGAGTATAAATAGTCTTTGGTGATGAAACTGATGGCTGGCAGGTGCGGGAAACGACGTGATTACAAACGACGAACAGGTGCAGGATCGAGAAATGAAGTCCATGGGGAAAAACAGGCAGGAAAACGGACGGAAGTGTTACAATTGGACTGACAAATTTTGAACATCAGTATTGCCAAACAATTTATAGCTCAGCTTTTGTCTTCAAGGACCACTTTGTGGGTGTGTGTTGCGTCTTAGCAAGTATAGTTGTAACACAAAGCAGAATAGGGCTCGTTATCATTTAAGTTCTAAGCACTACGGCTACTTAGATATAACATAAAAGAGTAAAAAAAAATTATGTCTAGTCCAGAGCGAAAATGTGCCTCCTTGTCAGAGGTTCCTTGACGAGCAGGACAGACATGAATTCTGCTTTGAGTGCTTGGATCATGCTACCCTGGGGCTAGAGGGAAAGTGCAAACTCTGCGAAGTATTTGACATCCAATTTCTCCGTGCTCAGCGTTCTTTCTTTAAGAGCGACCGAGCCGCCTCTCCCCCGACCTGGGGCTTGCGGTTCGATGTAGCCGGGGCACAGGACACGGAAGCACTCGCCGAACCACGATGTCCTCGTGTCCTCGGATCAGGCAGAGGATGAAGCATCCCTTGTTTCTGTGGGCTTGGAGAGCGCCGCCTCTGGGCATTCCTCTCTCAATGCAAAAGCATTGGACGAGCTTCTCGGTCTGTGACGAATGCAGTCAACCGTCTTAAGCTCGACTGGCCACAGGAACAAGAGAATCGCCATAAAGACTCGTGCTTAATGCAAAGGCGTTGCAGTTGCGCGCGAACGTTGAAACCCGTACGTCTCCCAAATATATATAGAGGTCACGTAGGTTAAATTTAGGGAGCATATGCTATTAAAATTCTCGCAATTTGGAGCCCAACACCCCATCATGCCAATTGCGTGAGGATATTTTGTACTCGAGAGACATTTCCCACAGTCTTCAAAGAGGCCTGTATTTTACCGCTACTGAAGAAACCCACTCTTAATCCTGCACTGTTAGATAACTACAGACCGGTATCTCTCGTCCCCTTCATTGCCAAAACTCTTGAGCGTGTTGTATTTAACCAGCTCTCATCCTTTCTCACGCAGGACAACCTCATGGACAGCAACAAGTCTGGTTTCAAGAGGCCCTGCAACTGGCAAGAGCAGCCTCTAACTTGTCTGTACTTATCCTACTGGATCTAACTGCTGCCTTTAAAACGTTAACATTCTCATCCTCCTGTGAACCCTCAAGGCTATGGTTGTCTCTGGAATGGTGCTACAACACTTCAAGTCTTACCACTCAGGTAGGTCATTTAGAGTATCTTGGAGAGGTGAGGTCTCTGAGTCCCAACATCTCAATACATTGGTGCCTCATGGCTCAGTGCTTGTACTGTTACTCTTTTCCGTATACATGACATCCCTAGGTTCTGTCATTCGGAAACATGGCTTTTCCTATAACTGCTATGCGGATGAAACATAACTCCACCTGTCTTTTCAGCCTGATGATCAGACTGTTTCTGCACGCATTTCAGCATGCCTGAGTGACCTTTCGCTCTGTATCTAGGACCACCACCTGCAACTATACCTTGCAAAAACAGAACTGCTTGAAATCCCGGCCGAGGGTTGCCAGTTCTAATCTCAGGGCCAGCAGGTCATGACTGAAGTGCCCTTGAGCAAGGCACCTTACCCCTGATTGCTCTGCAGTAATGTGTCACTGTAAAAAAACACTTGTAAGTCGCTTTGGATAAAAGCGTCTGCCAAATGAATAAAAAATAGGACTTTAAATACAACTCTGAGTCCTGCCATATTCAGAAATATTCTGATGATATTATGACATGCATCAGGGATGAACAGGAAGAGGAGTACAGGGACCTTGTGAGTGCCTTCAGTGACTGGAGCGATAATAACTGCCTCCTTTTGAACATCCTTAAGAAATGGAAAGTGGATTTTCGTAGATCTAGAACGCATCTGCATCCTGTTTGTATATGGGGAAGACCATTGAGGTTGTGAACTCCTATAAGTATCTGGGTGTGCAGCTGGATAATAAGATGGACTGGTCCCTAAATACAGATGCTCTCTACAAAAAGGGGCCACCCAGTTCTGCCACCGCTTCCGCCTCATGAGGGTCAGGTCCTTTGATGTGTGCAATAGCATGCTGTGCATGTTTAATCAGTCACCCGTGGGTTAGTGTTCTATTTTATGCTGTTGGATAGGCTGGTTGAAAAAGCCAGCTTGATGCTTGGCAGGAGCCTGGATTATTTTTATGTGGTAGTAGAGAGATGCTATTCTGCCTTCACTAGTGTGTGTGAACTAGCTTTACAGATAGCTAACAGTCTCCAATAAAGAACCAGGAAGCATCTTGTTCGTTTGGTGTATTTTACTGAAGGACTGTTAGCTATCTGTAAAGCTAGTTCACACACACTAGTGAAGGCAGAATAGTAAAAAGACATGATGGAAGGTCAGCCAAAAGTCGTCAAAGAAGACAACACTACAGTCCCGGAACATCATAGTACAGTCAGTAAAGTTGGTGACCTGTGGGAAACAAGATCGAACTGTTCCAACACCTCACATGCGAGTCAGCGGTCCCGTGCCAGTCAAAGGTCCAATGCAAGCGTTTTGGCAGCAAGGGCACGTGCTAAGGCAGCTGCCGCCCAAGCACAAGCATCATACGCTGAAAGAGAAGCAGAGGTGATGAAAGAACAAGCCCACATCGAAGCGGAAGCTACAAAAAAGAAGGCAGAGCTCAGCGCTGACCTCCTCAAACTGCGTCTACAGAGCGCTGCCGCAGCCGCCAACGCCGAAGCAGAGGTCCTAGAGGCAGCAGCTGAGGATGAAGGTGGAGATACCTGGTTTCCTAAAAACAGCGACAACATCGCTCAGTCCATACAAGTTCCACCGCCGCCGGTTAGTACCTGCTTTGACTGTGCACAAGCTACCACACTAGTGCTCCCAGCAGCTCAGCAAGTAAATTACAATGGTGATTTTGAGCAAAATAAAGTCGACGAGTGCAGCATAAAAAACAGTGAGATTTGTGAACATAGGTTTCAAGAGCTACCAGAGGCGCATTCCTCACAATACGGCATCACCAGTGGAGCAGATCGTCCTTATACCCAAAGCTCGGTCAAGAATGCCTTTTTCACATCTCGCTCGCATAATCCAACCGCAGGCAATATTGACCAAAGATTTCAGCCACGCTCTTTTAACCAGTCTGCTCCATATCAACCCAGGCTATCGTCTCCTTGTCCTGTTGTCAGCAGAAACGAGTTCAATTCCTCAGCCACATCAGACTTAGCCAAATATTTGGTTCGCAGAGAGTTGGTCAGCTCAGGGCTCCTGACGTTTGATGATAAGCCTGAAAATTACTGGGCTTGGAAGGCATCTTTTTTGAACGCCTCAGTTGGACTATATTTATCCCCAAGAGAGGAGTTGGATCTCCTCTGCAAGTGGTTAGGTCCTAAATCATCGGAGCAAGCAAAACGATTGAGGGCCGTACACACCTACGATGCCACAGTTGGTGTCAAAATGGTGTGGCAAAGACTGGAGGAAAGCTACGGGTCCCCTGAAGCGATAGAGAATGCTCTCTTGAAAAGGTTGGACGACTTTCCCAGAATCGCTAACAGGGAAAACCACAAGTTAAGGGAGCTGGGTGATCTCATTTCAGAGCTTGATGCCGCCCGTGTAGATGGTCTCCTGCCCGGTCTGAGTTACCTAGATACGTCCCGGGGCATCACTCCTATTGTTCAAAAACTCCCATTCCACCTCCAAGAGAAATGGATTACTTCAGCATCCTACTACAAAGAGCGACACCATGCTTCGTACCCACCATTCCCTGTTTTCGTGAAGTTTGTGTGCGACAAAGCTAAAACGCTCAATGACCCAAGCTTTGCCCCCTTGCTCGGTACTAGTGGCCAAAGTGTCTATAGGCCTGAAAGACTGAATAACCCTAACTTCAAAACTACAGTATCTGTTCGAAAAACTGAACTAACTACTTCAAAGGGTTATCGTGACTCCTCTGACCAAAAGGTGGTTGACCCAGATAAACTGTGCCCGCTCCACAACAAACCTCACTCCCTCCGCAAGTGTCGTGGTTTCAGAGCAAAGACCTTGGATGAGAGAAAAGCCATTCTGAAAGAAAAGAACATTTGCTACAAGTGCTGTTCCTCCGTCAGTCACATGGCAAAAGACTGCGACATCAGTTTACATTGCAACGAGTGTAAAAGCGACCACCACACCACTGCGCTGCATCCTGGACCAGCACCCTGGAAAACGGAAGCTTCTAGCTTTGCAGCCCCAGACAGGCATGGCGGGGAGCAGCCAGAAAGCCCTAACCAAGCCATTGTTTCAAAATGCACAGAGATCTGTGGCAACGGTAACAGCTCACGCTCATGCTCAAAAATCTGTTTAGTAAACATTTATCCTGCTGGACACAAAGAAAAGTCAGTGAGAGCATATGCTGTGTTAGATGAGCAAAGCAATAGGTCTTTAGCAAAGACAGAATTCTTTGAGATCTTCAACGTTAACACAGGCACCAAAGTATACACTTTGAAAACCTGCTCAGGTGTAAGTGAGACAAGGGCACGCCAAGCAGACGGGTTCATAGTAGAGTCACTCGACGGCAACATTAGCGTTCGGCTTCCCACATTAATCGAGTGCAACATGCTCCCAGATGATCGTTCTGAAATCCCGACACCAGAGGCCGCAAAACACCACACTCACCTCAGGCATTTGGCGGACAAGATTCCAGATTTGGACCCTAATGCTTCAATACTGGTCCTCCTTGGTCGGGACATACCAAGAGTGCACAAGGTCAGAGAACACTACAACGGCCCCCACGATGCTCCGTACGCCCAGCACCTCGACCTTGGCTGGGTCATAATAGGTGAGGTCTGTCTTGGGGGTGCTCACGTGCCAAGCAAAGTCAGCGTTTACCGCACAACAGTGTTGAACAACGGACGTACTTCTCTTTTAGACTCTTGCCCTAACTCATTCCATGTCAAAGAAAAGGTTCTGAGAGCGGATTCTCCATTTAACTGTTTGAACATGGACAGCCTGATTGGCATAGATGAACACGACTGTCTCAGCAACAAATTGTTCATGAGAACCCCACATGATGACAAACCCGCCATGTCTGTTGATGATGAACTCTTCCTGGAGATCATGGATGAACAAATGTTCATGGACGAGTCCAATAGCTGGGTGGCGCCATTACCCTTCAAAACAAACAGGCGCAGACTACCCAACAATCGAGAACAAGCGGTCAAACGTCTCAATTCCCTGCGTCACATGCTTGACAAAAAACCCCACATGAAAGAACATTTCATGAACTTCATGCAGAAAATGTTTGAGTCAGGACATGCAGAACCGGTTCTGCCGCTCGACAAAGACCAAGAGTGTTGGTACTTACCGTTTTTTGGAGTCTACCATCCTCACAAACCTAACCAGATTCGCGTAGTGTTTGACTCTAGTGCCACTCACGAAGACACGTCTCTCAACAATGTTTTGTTGAGTGGCCCAGACATGAACAACACTCTTATAGGGGTCCTCTTGCGTTTCCGAAAAGAACCTGTGGCTATCGCAGCGGACATAGAGCAAATGTTTTATTGTTTTCTCATTCGCGAGGACCACCGCGACTTTGTGCGTTTCCTGTGGTACGAAGGCAACGATCCCACAAAGGACATCAGAGAGTACAGGATGACTGTACACGTGTTTGGAAATAGCCCGTCTCCCGCCATCGCAATATATGGCCTCCGTAGGGCAGCTCTGTCTACACAAGAGGGGTACAGTGACGAAGCCAAGCAGTTCGTTCTTAAAAACTTTTACGTTGATGACGGACTGGCTTCCTTTCCTTCAGACGCCAGTGCTATCCAAACTCTGAAAATCGCCAAAGAAATGCTTGCAGACTCTAACATCCGCTTACACAAAATAGCCTCCAACAGCCCAGATGTGATGGAAGCGTTCCCAGCTGAAGAACGTGCAAAGGAACTGAAAAACCTTGACCTTAGTGCAGAGCCCTTGCCTTTTCAGAGAAGTTTAGGGCTCAACTGGGATTTGCAAAATGACTGTTTCACCTTCCTTGTTTCAAGAGAAGACAAGCCATTCACAAGAAGGGGTGTTCTGTCTGCCGTTAATAGCTTGTACGATCCCCTAGGGTTCACAGCCCCCATCATAATGCAAGGCAAGGCTCTAATCAGAGAATTGTGCTCAGAGAACTGTGAATGGGACACTCCTCTGCCTGCAGAAAAAGAGGCACAGCGGATATCTTGGAAAAACTCGCTTGTTGCTCTTGAGAAACTACAAATTCCTAGACGGTATGTGAATACGTCGCTGCAATCTACCTGTCAGAGAGAGCTGTGTGTCTTTGCAGACGCTTCTACATCAGCCATATCAGCAGTTGCGTATCTTCGAGTCATAGACACCGAAGGTCACGTCCACGTAGGCTTCTGCATGGGCAAGTCCAAACTAGCACCTAGACAAGTCCACACAGTACCTCGTCTGGAGCTGTGCGCTGCTGTGCTGGCGGTGGAGCTGGCAGATATGCTATTAAGTGAACTTGACATCGTAATTCACAAAGTGAAATACTACACTGACAGTCGAGTAGTCTTAGAACCTTCGGCTGGTGTTGTTGATGTAGCCTATGTCTACGTTGCCAACCGCGTTACTCGCATCAGAAAATCATCTGAACCCAGTCAGTGGCACTTTGTGAGCACGGAAATCAATCCTGCCGATCATGGAACACGGCATGTGCCAGCTTCATTACTGAGTTCTACCAATTGGTTTACTGGTCCTGACTTCTTGCGGAAATGTGATGGAGAGTGTCCTGTGCAACCAACCTTCTTTCAACTTGTTGAACCAGCCACTGACACTGAAGTCCGCCCACAAGTCTCAACATTTGCAACCACAACTGCGACACAATCGCTCGGCTCACTCAGGTTTGAGCGCTTCTCCAATTGGAAACGTCTTACTCAAGCTTTCGCCAGACTCATTGAAAAGGCCAGATCTATCTCAAAAGCTCCTGGGTCAAATGAATCAAAGATGGATGCTCTAACACAAGCAAAGTTAGTTATTGTACGAACTGTTCAAGGCAAGACATTTGAAAAGGAAATAAGAACTTTGAAAACAGGAGAGGATATACTAAAACACAGCCCTCTGAAGAATCTCGATGTGTTTTTGGACAAAGAAGGACTGGTGCGAGTAGGAGGACGTCTGACTTCTGCTGAAATTACTCAAGAACAAAGCCATCCCATCGTCATTCCCAAGAAGCATCACATTGCTACTTTGCTGGTCCAGTTCTACCACGAACAGGTTATGCACCAGGGCAGACACATCACAGAAGGAGCCGTCAGGTCTGCCGGATTGTGGATCCTTGGAGGAAAAAGGTTGGTGACACAGCTTCTCAGCAGATGCACAACCTGCCGCAGGATGAGAGGAAAGGTGCAACAACAAAAGATGGCAGACATTCCAGCTGATCGTCTCATTCAATCTCCTCCTTTCACACATGTCGGAGTGGACGTGTTTGGACCATGGAACATAAGTGTCCGCCGTACAAGAGGTGGAGTGTTGGAGAACAAACGTTGGGCAGTAATGTTTACTTGTTTAGTAATGCGGGCGGTTCACATCGAGGTGGTTGAGTCCCTCTCTACTTCAAGTTTTATAAATGCTCTCCGAAGGTTCCTGGCCATAAGAGGCCCCGCGAAGCTCTTTCGATCAGATTGTGGAACGAATTTCGTTGGAGCGTGCAAAGAGCTTCAGATAAGTTCAGAAGATCCAGAGCTTCAATCCTACCTGAAAAACGAGGCATGCACATGGAAGTTTAACCCACCTCACTCTTCTCACATGGGAGGGGTGTGGGAAAGAATGATCGGAGTGTCCCGAAGAATTTTGGACGTTATGATGCTGAAAGTTCACTCTCCAAATCTGACTCATGAAGTACTTGTGACGTTTATGGCAGAGGTATCAGCCATAATGAATGGTCGTCCATTAGTACCTGTGTCATCCGATCCCCAGCAACCTGACCTGTTGACTCCCAGTGCCCTTCTCACTCAGAAAATCTGTCCCGTCTCTATTCCTCCTGGAGACTTTGATCCTAAGGACTTGTACCGTAAGCAATGGAAACAGGTGCAAGGTCTGGCTAACTCATTCTGGAAACGTTGGCGAGAAGAGTATCTTGCTACCCTTCAACCAAGAAGAAAATGGCAAGCAGATCAACCAAATTTAGCCATTGGTGACGTTGTTCTCCTAAAAGACACTCAGGTCAATAGGAACGAATGGCCTACTGGACTTATTGTGGACACTTATCCTGGTAGAGATAAGAGAGTACGTAAAGTAGGTGTACGAATAATCAAAGAAGGTACTGCTAAGGTGTACACAAGACCTATTTCAGAAATTGTGTTATTAGTTAAAGGTTAATAGTGTTATAGCAGTATACCAGGCGGGGAGTGTGCTGCCCCCTTGTGGAAATAGTTATTTGCGTTTTGAGTTTCTTGTGTTTGTCCACCCAGAGTTTCCGTAGCGCAGTTACTTTTCTATCAGTCCCACAGCGATGTCAAACTACAGTGTGTCTAAGTCTGTAAACGTCTAATTTGGTCCCTAAAAATATATGTCTGTGAGTATGTGTTTGATACTAATCTTTACTTCCTTCATATATACCAAATGTAGTTATTTTAGCATGTTTTCTGTTCGTAATTTGTAAGGAAATATGTGGCGCTAGTAATGTTAGCCTCCCTATGGCATTTTCCATGTATTTTAGCATAGCGCTAATCGCTCGCTAACGAGATCGTTTTATTTGAGGGTTTAGTGAATCCTAAACTACTTATGTTATATATGCATTGTTTATTAACCCTATTGAGGTTGCAGTATGCATTCTTTGTTTCTGTATGTTACAGTTTTACAGTCCTTCAGTAAAATACACCAAACGAACAAGATGCTTCCTGGTTCTTTATTGGAGACTGTTAGCTATCTGTAAAGCTAGTTCACACACACTAGTGAAGGCAGAATAGATGCACTAGTAGAAAATCGCAGGTAATACTGGACAATACCAAGCACCTCTTCATAACATTTTGGTGAATCAGAGGAGCAATTGCAGGAGACGAATCAAATCACTGCGCTGTAGAACTAGAGGTTTAAAATATCCTTCATTCCAAATGATATAAGGTTGTTAAATAGTTTTTGATATTTTCCACCTTTTTCTTATCATAACAGCTCTACAAAATGCTGGACATGTTGTGGCAATGCACTGGTCTGTTTGGATATTTATTCTATTGAGTTTAGGACTATGTGCCTTTTAAATATGTATGTTCTTTATTATTATATGTACTATTTAATCTTAGTTGTTTTGGTTATTAATTGTATTATTAGTTGGGTGTTTGTTTTACTGTTTGAAATTGTTGAGTGTTTGTAATTGTGAATTTGTTTGAATTTCCCTAAAAGGGATTAATAAAATATGTATTATTATTTTATGATTATTACCGAGCCAAGGGGTTGGAAATGTATCCAATGTACTAATTAAATCTTTTTATTTGCAAAGTTGTTACAAAACTGTTTTGTTATTATTGTCTGTGGACTGTATTGTCAGAAAGTACAGGACAGGCAGTCTAGATTTGTGACTGTACCTCCTGTTCCAGGGAAGACTACTCCAGGGAAGGTGCCTCCTCCTGGCACAACAGCAGCACCAGGCACAATCCCAGCTCCAGCACCTGTAACACAACACCGCCATAGTCAGAAGGTGTACTTAACAGTATTTGTCATTCATTCACGACAGCAAGATGCCCACCATATTTAGCAGCTTTGGCTTGAGCAGGGGTGAGTGCACCAGGACCTTGAAACAGAAAAGTCTGGTTTATTGTTCCAATATGGTAAATCAATTGATTCTAAATTAAAACCATTGGTGGATGTCTGTAGATTCATACCTGCTCCAGGAAAAAGTCCACCTGTGCCTGGTACACCACCGATTCCAGGAACACCAGGACCAGCACCTAGTCAAAACAAAACACCATACAGATGTTCTATTTCAAACCCAACTGTTGGTTTCCCTTTTTAGAATGTCACTGAGATCAATAATTTGCCAATGCAGTCTGTCAATCAATCATATATGGATCCATATAATACAAGAATCAATTAATATCCTCACTCACCATATTTAGCTGCTTTGGCTTGAGCCGGTGTGAGGACACCTGCAAATAGGAAGGTTTCGTAAGCAACCAATAGCGGCAATTATCACAGCTCTCACATAAATTATATGTTCTCTCCCAGAACATCATTGTTTGAAAAGAGAGAAATAGTAACACTTTATAATAAGGTTGTTATTGTTAACATGCGCTAGCTAAAATGAACTTGCAATATAGTTTTTCAGCATTTATAAATCTTTATTAATGTTAATTAATGTCAGTAAAACTACTGTAGGTCTGTCTTAAGGACAAATGAGTTAACTATCACCTCCTGCACCAGGATAAAGTCCACCAGGACCACCTGGCAAAGCTCCAGTCCCACCCAAACCAGCTCCAGTACCTGAGGAAATACATAAACACTACACTAGCAAGATTTCAATCCCCAGTGGCCTGTGTCACAAAGCCAGTTTAGTTTTTTACCCAGGTAAGTATTTTGTGTTTACTTTGAGCATACGCTAAGTTTTTGGGCTCAAGAAGGTGGATTGGTTTTGAGCGGGTTTCGTCGCCATGGTAACTGAAGTTACACGGCTAACCTGCTCCGGAGCAGGTTGTATTCTGGTTTAGAGATCGCAAACCAAAACTGAACCAATCAGCTCTGAGAAACCTGACTTTACCCCCCAAGTATCTCTCGTTCCATATTAAAAAAACATTCATATAATTATTATATGAGTTGATGATTAATATGTATTAATTAATATAAAACACAGCATTTAAATTAATATAACTACATTCGTATAAAACCTAACTTTAATATATAAAGCTTTTTAAAGTAATGAAGAATACATATTATCTTTGGATCTTTATGTAAATGTATGTATATAATTTAAACGTGCCTCCCACAGGCAATCAAACCTGTGAACAAAAGTGAATCAAACCTGAGTTGACAGAGAAAGTTTATACCAAGCGTTGTGCTACAGCTGGTGGGGTTTGTCTGGATTTGTCAATAAATGTTACTCTGCAACTCAGTGTTTGTTAACCTCGCTTTGTGATACAGGCCACAGGTTTTACCTGAGAAATCATTACAGTAACTGAAGCACAATATGTTTTTGTGTTGTTACTTGAGAGTAGGGCATGTGGCTTTTGCGAAGCGCTTCATAAAATGACGACATGTATAAGTAAATAAATATTATTACCATATTTAGCAGCTTTAGCCTGTGCAGCAGAGACCCCTAGAGACCCCACACCTACACACACAGAGTGAACATCAATCAGAGCTCATTCATTTGTGTACAATGAAAAAAATTACTTTCTTAGTCTTTTTTTCTTGTTTGCCAGTAAAAATGTCTACAAATTCTTGAATCAAGATCCATTTTCTTTTTGAGCAAAATAACCTTTGCTTGTCTTAAAAAAGACAATTCAGTGAATTTGTGCTTGTTTAAAAGCACATTTGTGCTTGTCGGGTTCTTTTGCTCATCAAAAAAAAATGCATCATGATCTTAGTATTTTTGTCTTGTTTTCAGTAAAAATGTCAAAGTATAAAAGTCATTTTTCGCAGTGAACATTTAAACTCAAAGACTGGTAGTGTATATGTCATTTTTCATTAAAACGATATATGAGAGTTGTCCAGTAGTTTTGCTATACAGTAACGCACCAGTTCCTGTAGGATACCCTGGCTTGGATCCAGCTTTTCCACCAGGTAGCCCAGCGCCTCCACCAAAGCCACCATAACCTTCAGGACATCAGCTGACAATCAGCACACAAACTAATGCATATGTTACAAAATGGATTCTGCACATGCACATACTCAGGAGATTGATATACATCACTAGTCCAGAAGCCATTCCTGTTTCCATATTAACACTACACAAATGTTAGATCAAAATACAACAGAACATTTTAAACGGAATTTAAATGGTGAAGAATCATCTTTAAGTGTTAATTATATACATTATGTGGGAAAAAGGAAGTGGAAGTAATAGGAAGTGCTTCTGGACCACTGCTATTAAGTTTTGGTCAATAACCTACCGTATGGAAGTTTGCCACCAGTATAGGGGGACCCAACACCTGTTGAAATTTGAAACCGTAAAAAATTACTTTACACATGTGCAGGTATGAATTGAATTTGAGATATCAAATTCACTCTAAGGGGGTTTGCTGGTCTTAGCAAAGCTGGTTGGTATAACTTAATGTGTTGAGAAATAACTCATCTGCAATAGAGAGGACTCTCTCGTCAACAGTCCTGCCATTGTCCTCTTAAGCTCCCGATCTCCTCCGTGAGATATGCGGGACCGGTACGCGCACAGTTGATTCCAACTATCACTCACACCACCGGCCCCGCCTCACGGCTCTCGTCCCGCCTTCCTCACCACAATCATACATTAATAAATGCAAACAATAACACCACAGACATCCAGACCTCCCAAAGTACCCAGAGACTATCACTGCCTACATCATCAAGTGCATTGATGATGTAACGGTCACAAAAACCCAGATAAGTGGAACGAGTCACATGACTTGGGCTCGAGTCAGACTCGGACCACTCTATCTCTCTCTGTGTTTATGTGCATCTGTGTCGGCACAACATCCAATCAATTTAGATCCTCGTTGTTTTAATCAGACAATCCAATCAAATTGCAGGACAACCAATGAAGAAGAACTGTCAAACAACGCACCAGTAAAGATAGTTTGGTTCGGGTATAAAAACTACAAGATGGTCAACAAAAAACTAATTGCAATATGCAAAAAATGCCGGTCGAAGATTACAGACCGAGACGCAACAACTTCCAACTTCATTCGACATTTGAAGTTTCACAATGAACAGTAAGTTTTGAATGTTGCTAGCTTATCGGCTAAGTAACTTTGCAAGCTGCATAGTTAAATCAATGAGACTGTAAACTCACTTTTAACGTAACATTGCAAACATAATCATAAATGAACCACAACAGCCTTCAATTTCACAATTCATGGACAGTCGTGTAGGGCATTACAGCATGAGTCATCCACAGCTATCACCAATGCAATATGTCCGACTTGATTATTGATTGCAACTTTCCCCTGTCTTTTGTGGAAAACAAGAGTTTTCGGCACTTTCTGACAGTACTTGGCAGTAAGTACAGCCCAGTGTGTCGCAGAATGTTGACATTAAAAACAGAAAACCTGGCTGAAGAGAGACCTTCAAAATTAAAAACTCAATTAAGCAACATTGACCATGTTTCCGTCACTGTGGACATTTGGTCTGACCGAAAAATGAGGGGATTACTGGTTGTCACTGTGCACTCGATAGAGAAAGAGGCAGATAGGATACAGCTTAAGATTAATCTCTTGGCCTGCAACCGCTTCAAAGGCTCAAACACCAATTTGAGAAAATATGTGATAAATACAACATCAAAGATAATTTGGACAATGCTGCTAACACGAAAGGCATTCTCTGTTTGCTTCCCCAGTGAATAAGAGGATGATGATGACGGAGATCATCTTGATGACCCAGAGCTGTGGTGTGACTTAACCCTGGAAGATCAGCAAACGCTAGATGCTACAATGGCAAAGAAACTACTGGTGGTAGGAGACGGTTTGAAAGAAACAAAAGTGGCATGTCCTTCTCTTTCCAAGTTATCAAAACTTAGCTCACTGCTGCACACAAGCACAACGTTCAAAAATGTGTTTGATGTGAATTTGGGGAACAGAAAGGCATCCCTGCTGCAGTCAACACAAGATGGAACTCAACACTGAGGCAAGAGAAGGCAGTTCTCCAGTGTGATCATCTAAAGCTGAAGCCTTAAGTCCATTTCCTGAGCAGCCCGGTCAGAAGTCTCCAGGCATCCCTGAACAAAAGATTTCTTGGGATCTTCATCAACGTGAAAATGGCCAGGACACAAGATGGGATCACTGCCCCTTATTCAGATCCAGTCTACCTCAAAGCAGCTGCCTTGGATCCATCCTTTTATCTCCTGTGGGTAAAGCCCCATGTGCTGGTCAATTGTGACATCAAGGCAGAGGTGGCACAACAAGTTAAAGGTAAATATTATTGACTTTAATGTCATTTTTTCCTCATAATCTGATCTAATTGACTGCACCAATAATACTTTTTTTCAGTCTAACACTGTATCACCAACACATATGGTAATAAGTGCTCTTTTGTTTTTGCTGTCGTTACATGTTTTGCCAGAATTGATCCTGCAAGATGTTGCAGAGACTGAGCAACCTGTGCCTCCGGTTAATGAAGAAGAGCAAGAGGACCTTAGAGAAGAAGAAGGGCTGTTTGTTGTTGTATACCATAAGAGGGAGAAGAAGGATGTTGGGACCACTCCAGCACTACAGCTAAGTCACTGTCTTGACATAGCCGAAGGACAGAATGCCCTTTTGTACTGGCAATTGAACATGAAGACTCTTCCTTCACTCTTCCGAGTGGCCATCAGGGTCTTGGCAGTGCCTGTGTAATAAAGTTCCATAAAAGGGAAGGAAGGAAGCGGGAACCGGCGAACATTCAAACAATAAAACTTGAATTACATTTACATTTAGTCATTTAGCAGACGCTTTTATCCAAAGCGACTTACAGATGAGGAAACATTGGAAGCAATTATAACAACATAGGCAACAAAATACATAAGTGCATCAAACTAGTCCATTAAAGCCTAGCACAGTATACAAAGCTAAGAATAGTGAGGTTCGTAAGTTTTTTTTTTATAAAGAAGGAAAGGGAAGAGAATTAGGATAAATCAATCAGCGACGTGTTGACGGAAGAGATACGTTTTTAGGCGTTTTTTAAAGACGGCAACCGAGTCTGCTGATCTTGTAGCAGCTGGTAGATCATTCCACCAATGTGGAACAGATCCAGAGAAGGTAAAGGGAGAGTGACTTTTTTGCTTTTTGGGATGGTACCACTAGTCGTTGTTCCTTTGCAGACCGCAGTGATCTGGCAGGAACATAGATCTGCATTAGCGAGTGGAGATATGATGGTGCAGACTCGGTGTTGGTCTTGTAGGCCAGGAGCATAGCTTTGAACTTCATGCGGGCGGTAACATGGAGCCAGTGTAACCTGATGAAGAGCAGAGTTACATGCGCTCTCTTCGGTTCATTGAAGACCACACTTGCCGCCGCATTCTGGATCATCTGGAGAGGTTTGATTGTGCAAGCAGGAAGTCCAGCCAGAAGCGCATTGCAATAATCCAGTTTGGACAGGACAAGAGCCTGGACTAGGACTTGCGTAGAGTGCTCCGATAGGAAAGGTCTAATTTTCCTAATGTTGTAGAGGATGAATCTACAGGACCGGGTGGTGCTGGCAACATGACTTGTGAGGTTAAGCCGATCATCGATTACCACCCCCAGGTTTCTGGCTGTTCTGGACGGTGTAATAGTTGATGAGCCTAGTTGAATGGCAAGGTTGTGGTGAATCTTTGGGTTGGCTGGGATCACAAGCAGTTCCGTTTTTGCAAGGTTTAGATGCAGGTGATGATCCTTCATCCAAAGTAAGATGTCACTCAGGCATGCCGCGATGCGAGCAGCGACCGTCGGAACGTCCGGTTGAAATGACAAGTAGAGTTGTGTGTCGTCGGCATAGCAGTGATAGGAGAAGCCATGCTTCTGAATGACCGAGCCGAGGGATGTCATGTAAATGGAGAAGAGTAGCGGTCCAAGCACTGAGCCCTGTGGCACCCCCGTGTTGAGCTGTTGGGATGCGGAGACCTAATCTCTCCAGGATACTCTGAATGACCTACCTAATTAAACAAACAATAAACACGGAAGTAACTGGCAGCCAACTCACGGTAGACTGCTGGCCATAAAACATAAATACAAACTAAACATATGTCCTCTCTCGTCAACAGTCCTGCCGGTCGTTCTTTTAAGCTCCCGATCTCCTCCGTAAGATATGGGGGACCGGTGCATGCACTGCTGATTGCACTTATCACTCATGCCACGGGCCCCGCCTCACGGCTCTCGTCCCGCCTTCCTCACCACAGCCTGCCTCAAGTGCTTCAGTGGAGCGAGTTTTCAGCCATGGTGGCATCATACTACATCCCCATCGTGCACAAATGACTGACAGACTTTTGGCCAATTTGATCTTTTGCAAATGCAATCCAGCATAGGGCCCTGACATAGAACAAGCACAACCAGTGGCGGATGCAGAACGTGACAGATAGGTGGGCCTGGACTAAGTCGAGGTGGGCCTGAATGGGTGTTCCGAAATCAAAGCAGTTGTCCCGAATCCAGCAGGGCTGGGTTTCCCGAAACCTTCTTAACGCGACGTTGTTCTTATGTTAAACTGTATTTTACCATATGTGCACGTAACGTGTACATCACTTTTGAATTAGAAACAATAACAAGTCTATAAAAACATCTTAATAAATGCAATTGTGATTATTTTATAAAGAACACCGCTTTCTCACATAACGCAGTGAAGCAGTCCATGCATGAGAGAATCATTGATTCTCGAGCCGTCGAATATCAAAATATTCAGCACCATAAGAAGGTATATCTTAAACAGCTTCCTAAGGTATTGTTCGGGGAACACGCCTAGGAATATTTTTCTCATTAGAACCATACTGTAACGCAATGAAACAGATAGGCAGATATGCTTGCTGGTTAGCATCAGTGGAGGTCGTCGGTTCGGAGATAATCTCCGCTCCATTCTCAGAACCAGCGTTTTTTCCGATTACGATCCACAAATTGGTCCTCCAAATAATTTTTAATCTCAATACAAGTTTTTTTTTTAAATGAGACAATGTGAGAGTAACTTGTTAAGCCATACTACACTTCTAGCGAACGTTAGCCATTAGTCGTTCGCGCCAGATTGCAATAGTGCGTGCTACGTTGATGTTGCATTGACCAATGAAAACACATCACCAACACACTTACATTTGAAATAGTATCCATGTTTAACTATTGTATACAGAGTAGTATTTAATTTTTTATTTCTGATTGGGAGGGCCAGCTGTCAATGTGGGCGGGCCCAGGCCCTTCTAGGCCCACCCACAGCTCCGCGCCTGAGCACAACCCTGTTTATTGTTATGTTCATGTTTTTATTATCCCCCCTCCTTTTTGTACACACACACGCACACACACACACACAATATGAGATGAGATATATACAAGAGAGGAAGGAAACTGTTGTGGCACTTTTTGTGTAAATAATTACATTTGCATATGTTTAGTTTTTTGTAAATGTGTTTGAAGAATGTTCTTGCAAAAAAGTTTTGATAAGTAAATACATGCATACATGATCTCTTCAAATAGTATTACTCTGCTGTTAAAGGGACTCGAAACTCAAACTGTAGGACTTGGGACTTGTACTTGTTGGTCTTGACTTAGGACTTGACTCGGGTCTTGTGTGTCTTGACTTGGGACTTGACTCAGGACTTGAGGGCAAAGACTTGAAACTTACTTGTGACTTGCAAAACAATGACTTGGTCCCAGCTGAGTACTAATAAACAGCCAATAGTCTAATAATATGCATGCAAATAAGTAGCTTGTTAATGGTCTGAATTGGTCCCTATACTAAAGTGTTACCCCTATCGAACCTTGTTAATAAATGTATTTACTTTAGTATAGGGACCAACTCCCACTATTAACAAGTTGCTTATTATCTTGCATATTATTAGAATATTGACTGTTTGTCAGTTACCTATGAAGCACATCATCTGACCATATTCTACATCCCTAATCTTACCCAATACTTAAACCTAACAACTATCACACCAAATTAGGAGTTTATTGAGGCAAAATTCGTAGTAATAGCAATGATTAGACCTTAAATACATTTTGACCTTAAAAACTTCACATATACAGTATATTTTACAGGAAAGAACCTAAGATTTGATCGTATCCCTCGCTCATGTGCAGATTAATAAATGGCAAGTTTTACAAGGAAATTACCAAACACACAGTTTTCTGTCATATGCTTGTTTCGTAAACAAGGTCCATTTTATCTACTTTTATCTTAACAAATTTGATGTTGGGAAAACCTGAGTAATATGACGTGAGTAAATATGAAGTGAGTGAAATGATGATCTCAATTCAAAGCTCCAAAAAAATGTTTGAATATGAAAAAAATGAAAATATGCTTAAACTGTGGCCATGAAACCGGTCAATGCCTTTTCACTAGAAAGAAGGGCAAATTATCAGTGTTAGAAACAAGTAAATTGAGCAATCTGCAACTTGACTGATTGTCTAGGTAAGCAAAAATCCAAAATTATTATGCACTACTGCAAAAATAGATGTTTAGCAAAGAGAGTCTAAACAATGGTACATCTGGGCCAATGGATGAAAGACATTTTGAATCCCTTCTAGTAGATCAGGCCTATGTTAAATGGAAAACCACATTTTCCATCACTGGCCAAAGGCTTTGTTTAATTAGGATTCATGATGTGGACAAACTCTTAAACAAAAATGAATGAAATAATTCACCTGGGGCTTTGGGAGATTTGAGAGGGTATCCAAGAAATACTCCTTGCTGCAGCGGTCCCCCATATACACGACTCCCTGCAGCGAAAAACATTGACTATTTTTCTTTAGGTGGACAATTGTCTTTTGAAAGATTCATGAGAAAGTTGATCTTTAACTCTGCCCAGGAATTTAGTTTGTATTGTTAATTCTGTAAAAAAATATATTCATATGCGATGGACAACAAATGATTACTTATCAGCACCTGGTACCAGACCCTGCCCTCCACCGGCAGCTATGGAAAAGATTAAGACAATTACTTGTGTGGTGAAGTGAGTGACTCGTTGCCACGTCATCCTCATTATGTATATAGCCAATGGGGTACCGCCCTTAGTGTATATAGACTCTGTGTTCATGCCTCCTGGGATGCGTCATTGTCGAAAGCCCGCCCATTGTCTTCATCCCAAGAGACCGTGGAGGTATGCGTTTCAGCTGTGCAGCTGGTTGTTTTGATTTTAGTATTAGGTGATGTTGCATTGTTTCTTTATTTGTATTTGTTTAGTGTGACACTCGGCCATCGAGGCTGCGCGTGTTTTCGTGGTGACATCCACATTGTAAGTTTTAATGTGGTACCGTTGCAACTTTTCAGGAAGTTTGTTTGTTTGTTTGAATGATCAGCAATGCATTTTAGTGTGGCGTGCCTTCGGGGCTTCCATCGGTGTGTCATCTCTTAGTAGCCGCGTCGGAGTGCCAGCTGTTTGTTGACTCACTAACCCATCGTATGACTTCTGTGTGCCTGTGATTACGTGTGCGTGCCGATATTCAATCAGGGTGAGTAAATTATCTATTGTTTCCTTTTAATTTGCAATTGTTTTAAGTAGATGGTTAATACATATTTGTGTTTATGAAATCTCTTTGCTCGCGTTAAAGCAAGGTTGAGCAGCTACATTAACAACTTGCTGTCAGTAACCCTTACTTTTTCGAGCCACGTCTGATGCTTTGAGGGAAACAGAACTTACTGCTGTGATCCCATCTCGTCTGCTGCTCAGGCGATCTGTTTTAGGCTCGAGTGGGCCTGAATGTTTTTTTGTTATTTCATGATTTTGTTTCTGTTTATGTGTCCGTCTTTGTATGGATTTGGCTGTTTCTGTCACCAGTCCTTTAGCTGCATGATCATCACTGACTTATTGCAGGGATTGATAGCAGCCAAATGGTCCCGTCATCTATATAGTTTTGTGACTGATTGTGTGACTTTGTGACGTGACCACGTTGTCTTGAATGTGTATTCTTTTGGCATAAATTGTTGTTGTTTTCTGTCTTGGTTCAAGTGGATTGTTTATCTTATATCTTATCGTATTTCATTTATTTCTGTATTCCGTGGGAACTGGGCTTTCCTGGAAGCAGGCCGGTGGTGGTAGCTGCACGGCCTTCACCTTAACACTAGGGCATTGGTTCTTAACCTGGGTTCGATCGAACCCCAGGGGTTCGGTGAGTCAGTCTCAGGGGTTCGGTGGAGGTCAAGACACACACTCATATGATTTGTGATGACACACCCGATTGGCCATCATTGGCGGCAGTTGATCACGCAACATCGCTTGGCCTATCTGTGCTGCAGGGAATTTGGTGCGCCCAGTAGTCGACTTGTGTGATTTCTTTCTTAATATTTTAATCCTTTCATACTAACTATGTCGAGCAAAATATGTACAATATGAATTCACGTGTATAACGGAACGTGATGGGAGTCAGCGTCCTAACTGCATGATTTGCAATGCCAAATTGAGCAATTCTAGTCTAGCACCGGCAAAACTAAGAGAACATTTCCTTAAGCTACATGGAGATGGAAATTGTTTTTATGGTTTTGTTCTTTAAAACACAGTGATGTTGATGCACGGTTCATTTTGTGCACCAGTAAAATATATACTTATGTTTTTAATTTGAAAAAAATCTTATTTTATTTTTCCAATTAAGATGGGTTCGGTGAATGCGCATATGAAACTTGTGGGGTTCAGTACCTCCATCTAGGTTAAGAACCACTGCACTAGGGGTTATTAGTGCTGTGTTATTTCTGATCACTATTTGTAGTGGAGTGTGACTTTTGAATTATTTTTCTTGCCGTATGCAGCTATAGCTAGACTGCTTTCGGGGGCCTCAGCCCCTGCCGTGATCTACATTCTTTGACTTTTTGTTTACGGATCGAGACAATTCATTGTGAGTTATTATTTGTGTAATTGTTCTCTTTAATAAACAATTGCTTGTTTAATTGTGAACTCCTGCCTCTCCTGAGCAAACGGACTTGTGTCCCGTTTATTAGATTATTTCCCCGGTAATTCGGGGTGGCGTAGTCACAACTAGACGAGCCACTTTTTGCTACACTTGTATAGTTAGTTGTTGTTTTATTAAATTTCAAAGGATTAGATTGTGATGTTATTGCTGAGGATTTACCCGATTTTGGTTTGAGTCCGGTTCCTGTGGCTACACCAGGAAGAATTCCCCGCCCATTAAATCCTGCAAACATGCCAATGGGGTTCAAGTACAAAAAAGTACATGTGCGATTGTTACTTTGAATTTAATCCAAATATCTGATTGGCAGGCCTGCACAGAATATGTGCCCACACAATTCCACAGAAAGCTCCACAGATGTCCATCTGTGCAGAATTCTACATATTTCCCTCTAGTCTCCAGACAGTGTGGAAAATGTGAAGAAAAGTGTGCAGATTCTGTTGGTCTGAGGATATACGAACACACCTTGTCCAGGAACGAGACCACCCTGGTATGGTCCAGGCACTCCCACACCTGCAGAAAGCAAAGTTGAAAGCATTGGTCTGTTGATCAATACAACTGCACCAGTTTACATGCTGCCACTCACCTGGCACTGGGGCTTTTCCAGCCTTTGCTGGTTTTCCTCCTGGTCCAACTCCACCCTGCACACCAGTCTGAGGAATGACTTGTCCTAACAAATCAAAAACTATTTAGATTGACGGGACCATCAGGACTGGTTAATATAGAAAAAAAAAGCTGAATACATATTCACCACACCTGGAAGACCAGCACCAGTTCCGCCTGTACCTGATCCTAAAGAAACACACAGAGAATACATTCAGTTCCACTGCTAACACCAGATTTCGTATTTCTTTTATTATCACTTGATCTGATAAAGCATGGAAGCTGATGTTTTGGACTGTTCATTTATTTAACCCTTTTCCATCAGATACCATGTCAAACATAGAGAAAAAATACATTGCACACTGCTATCAGCTTGTGCCAAGGACACACTGAAGTAATGTGTTGGCCTTGGTTACATGCACACCACCAGCACAACTTCCCGGAGGGGACACGTTTGTTGATCTGGCTTACGATCTGAGGCTGTTTAATTCAAGTTCAAGCCAATTGGAAAAGCATCTGACATTTGTATTGAGGAGTAAATAGAAGGCCCTGTATGTTTTAGTGAATTGTTCCTGTGAGAATGAGGTCATTTCCATTTCTTTTCTTTCCGAATATGTCTCGCTAAAAGGCATTTCTCTGAATCTACAATGTGTTTTTACAGTAAACACAATGGATTCAGCAAGATGTATTCACTACCTCCTTTAGGGGGCTTTCCAACAGCACCTGAAAAAAAGACAGAGAGACTTAATTGCCAGGTTAGAAGTACACAGCACTCTTCTAAGACAATCAAAGTTAGGTAAAAAAGTTAGTAAAACCCCACCTCCTGGTAGAATTCCTCCAGGTAAAACTCCCCCAGGCAAACCTCCACCTGGTAGCCCAATACCTGAAGCACATACACATATAAAAGTTAATAGCCACAAGCAGTTCTTTCACTCCCCTAATCTTTCTGATATATACTCATTGGATGAGCACCTGATTTAGCTGCCTTCAGACCCCCAGTTCCTGGGTAGAATCTCCCAACTCCACCATAAGCCCCATAAGCCCCATAGCCACCTAAAAGAGAATATAACAATGACAAAGTCTGAAAAAAAGACAAATCATGGCATTTATTCATTTGGCTGATGTTTTATCCATGAACAACCTTATGAAGATGATCTGCTTCCATATTATAAATGCCTAAATGTATCCTCTAGACCAGGGGTGTCCAAACTTGGTCCTGCAGAATTTAGCTCCAACTTGCCTCCACACACCTCCCTGGCAATTTCTAGTATCCAGAATAAGACCATGGTTTGCTGCTTCAGGTGTGTTCAGTTAGGGTTCGAGCTAAACTCTACATGACACTGGCCCTCCAGGAGCAGGATTGGACGCCCCTGCACAATAAGTGAGGCGAGAAGGAAAGAGAGGCAAAAAAATGAGAAAAGCAGAGTGAGATTCAGGGCTGCGGTGGAATGTTTTTGGCCAGGTAAGCTAGGAGTTAGGCTTCATTCAAAATGATTGATACATTGTTTCCTCCTACATGGAAAGCCTAAACAAATGAGGTCACAAAGAGCATTTATACTTTATGATACAAGGAGGAAAACTGGAATGGCAAGAATACGCAATAAAATGCTTTGCTTGTCAGTCTGTCTTTTGCCTTGTTGCCATAATACATCTAAGATTAAAGTCCCCTAAATCCTGGTATAAGAACTTTGTATACAAGAGAAAAAGGGTGAGGTAAACTTTTGAGATACTCCTTCCTACCGCAGTTAGTTTGCTAATGTCATCGACAACAGGCTATAGAACAAAATATTTTATGCTCTTCCAGTTGTAAGGTTGTTGTATCTTACACGTTTTTAGAAAGACTAAATTATAATCCTATATAATTTTGCGGCCTACATCCAGGTTATTGAAGGCAACTGCAGTGAATTGTTACTACAGAATCCTGGAATTCAAATGCCATGGCATTGCTGTGGGGTTTTTGAAGGGATCTCAGGATCATCGCCATTTTCAACGACCTGTGAGCATGGTAATTACAAACGCTATAGAAAGTAATGATAACAACCAAATGGTAATATAAATGTCCACCAAATAAACAAGAGAAAAAAACAAAAGCATGCCTTGCATGTCAATAAGCAAACATTCTTTTCTTTAATGTTCCATCCCAAATTAACCAGGGTTTTAGAACAGTTTAAACAAGCAACATCAAAAACATGGTAAATGTAGTAAAACCATGGTTACCAAAAAATAATAGTTCAACCATATTTAAACCTGCTGGTATTATTGCAGTCCAGTGTGTTGAAATATAAATTGGAACCATTTGCATGGCAGCTTATCACCTCTTTTCCTGCATGAACACCTTCTCCCTTTGGGAGAGACAATCGTTTTTTGACATTGGATACAGGAGAGGAGAAACTTAGCATTTTGACCACATGATTAGCATTTCCAGCAACACTGCAACACTCCTCCTACTAAAATTAACCATGTTTTTCTTTGTGGTAAAAGTGCTGTTACCATGGTTTTGTTGTGTAGGCTATTGATAATGATATTGATATATATTGATACTATTGGCAAAACCATGATTTAAATACAGTATCCATGGTTTTCTTGCTGATTTTATAAAGTGTTACTTCCCTCACAGAGGAAGTGTCAATCATGCTCATATGTTAACATCTGCTGTCTTTTTCTTTTATTATGGTCCTAAGTATCTAAATGTGTCATAAACTTTGTCTGTGTTTTTACCGTAACTTCTGCACAGTGGTCTTCAATAGACATACATGACTTAATCTTTAGCATAACTTGCTCAGCAGCTGCACAGCGTAAATCACTGGTGACAACCAACGCTTACATCATTGCTACCTCTTACGACAGCATTTGTCACAAACAGAAATACATGCAGGGATTATTAAGATGTGAATATGAAATGTTTATGGCAGAGTACACTGGGATGAAACAACATCTGCTTCAGTCAAGTCTTGTTTCTCATGAAATTCCTAAAATAAGCCATTAATAGTTGATGCATTTCATATCACATCCGAATGGGTGCAGAGCAGTTTGAGCTGGCACAGGCCACCAGGTCATTCATTTCAATTGCTTATTGTCAAAAATGTTAATACGGGAGCCAACAATGGAGGTCTGACCAACTGGCAATGCGTGAAACATGTCCCAGATGGCTAACATATGCATATGTTTGACAACCTTTTGGACAAGTCAGGCCTAAGATGTGATATGAGATTTGACACATAGCATAGCACTGAATGATTTTTATGTCCCATGGCATGCCAAGGATCTACAAAGGTACACCATGGTACAGTAAGTACAAATATGGTATCTGTTGTTGTATTTCAAGAAATGGAAAAATCTACCAAAAACAACAACCATCTACCAAATATGATGCACAAGTCAGTGAAATACTATGTTCTGGGAGTAATATCTCTCCAGTTTACATGAATGTTTCCCCCTTTCTAATTTATGGCACCCACAAGCATGGAAATAAACTCTAAGCTTGACACAATAGCAATATGTATCTTTATTTTTTATTTCTATATTTCTCTTGCTTTTTTCTTCCAGCTTTACATACAACACTTGTTTGAACAATGTACATGTATATGTGTTTTGTGTATGCTTGTGCCACTAAAATACTTCTCTGTTCAGCGAGGAAGACAGAGAAGAAAGGACCTCTTGTCTTAGACATTCTCTGTTTTGACGATGACCACATTGTGGTGAATAGCCAAAAAAAACTAGTTTTGGCATCCAAAAGAAATTGCGAAAGACCTGTGAATCGAAAAGTACACCAAATCAACCTCGATTTTGAACATCTCGAAAAATGATGACTTTGACATGTCTAACATAAACAGGCCCACATGAATCCAGCGAACATTTCTTTGCGATTGTTTTCGCAATTGGAAACCTCGCCATTCACAATTGGACAGTCTGCATCTGGGGATGTGCACAGGAAGTGGTGCGTGGCTCCTCAGGGAGGCTGTCGCAGTGGACTCAGTCCATGAGGACCAGCTATTATTCACAATCATAGACAAACAGCTTGAGGATCTGAAAGTCTGGGCCAGCTAATGAAAAACACATGTTCCTCTCAAGACTTGCTGGCTCTTCCCAGCTCATCTGCTTGGCCCACACCCTTCATTCTCCATTTACTCTTTCAACTATGAAACAAACTGTCTTCACTTACTGAGACAACAGAAAAGCATGTGGAAGGCAAAAGCTAAAATACTTTCAAAGGGTTGTGCTGCTCTGGTTTCTGTATAGATCAAAACAATGTCTGCCTGGGTTCAGGTGAATAAATGAAAAGCACCTGCATGTATAGCATTTCAGTGTGAAACTGTTTTGATGTCTTTGCTCATCATATGCAAAAAGTGTAATGTTCCTCCTAATTGACCTCATTTCACAACTTGTTGAATAAGAATCTAGTTTCTAAATTGTGCCCTATTCAGGGACTGTAGCATAGGGAACAGGAAGTAAAAGTAAAATTCCTTTTGCTCTAGGCACAGATTCCTCCTGATGACGATAACAGATTTTACACCTCACGTGTCAGCCATCACATTGTTTTCACTAAGCAGCAGATATCTTAGATGTGCACAGGGGCCTGTTATGGATTTACATTTACTATGAACACACAGAAATTGGTAAATTGTGAGCTATTAGCAATATTGTTATACTACCAGGCACATGTTACATACACATAGTTTGTTCTTGAACTTTTGATTGTAATATCTATGTCATTACTTAGGCAACACATATTTCATAGTACTCAAACCACTATTGCGAAGTAAATAGACACAATATTGTTTCAGCTGCAATGCACTGCTCATTCATAAGGCTTATATACCACAGAGCAACATCCACATGACAGCAGTAGAATAAACAAAACTATTTCCAGCCATCAGTTTCCAGATCTGATGTACATTATCAATATGTGCTCCCTGTGGAACCCATAACCTTGTTACAGCAATGCCCCACAGCTGAGCTGAAGTTACACACTTGACTAAGCCTTATCTAAGGTTCAGTTAATGGTCAGTGGTGTGTTAAGTGCAAAAGTTAAGAGTAAATAAGAGTTAAATGTGAAGCCTGGGATCCAAATGGTGTCCACTTCCCACCAGAGCTGTTAGATTTACCTGAAAGAGATTGGGTCATTATGTCCTACTTCTTTTTAGCTTTCACAGCCAAAGACAATTTCCATTGCAAAATCTGATATAGCAAAAAGGTCTCTTTCGGAAAAGGCAGCAAGGCAACAATTCATTCCTTATCTCTTCAAACATGTTGCTGGGGCCCAGATGAAATCTGGAAATTCAATTAAACCTGAATAGTGGTAAAATGCACCCGTACAGCTTGAATTGACAGAGAAAAAAAAAATATTTACCCTACGATATCAGAGTAGCGCAGCTGAGCACCTACGCTACAGTTTCCAGTTATTGTATCGCCAGTGTTCCAATAACACAGTCAGCGCTGATGTGCCATTGCTTGCTATTATGGGTTTGATGGAAGTTTATACATATGGATCAAAGTGCTAAGCTGAACATTTTCTGTGGCCAACCCTGGTGAGCCAGCAATTATAAAACGGTGGAAATATTCTCATTTATTAAAAATAACTCCTCAATTTGCTTTTGCCCATTACTATATATTTCTAAATTTGACAGTGAATTGAATGAACTGTTAATTATTGTGTGTGCTATATCTCCATATGTGTTATTATTCGGTGATTTCAATATCCATGCTGATACTGATAATACAGAATCCTGTGAACTTAAATCAGTGCTCTAATGTTTTAACTATGTAAAACATGATCATTTGTCTACACACTCAAAAGTTCACATGCTTGATCTTGTTTGTACAACCAGTGTGTAAAATGTCCGTCTGATCAAAATTCCCTTAAATTAAACTAAAAATTGCCTTTTCCTCAACCTCGTTCAAGAAATCAAACATAACTTATCGTAATCTAAAGTCCTGAGTTTCCCATACAATTGTCACGGCTCTCACGCCGGACGAGACAGACGAGAATCCAGGTTTACAAAAACAGGTAACTTTTAATGAACAGACTGGTACACGTAACGCGAGACAATCACAAGACATTCAATAACCGACAAGGGAACAAAAGGAAACACAGGGTATAGATAGTCTTTGGTGATGACTGGCATGTGCGGGAATTCATGTGATCACCAATGACGAACAGGTGTGGGAACGTGGAAAATCAAGTGAAACAAACAGGGGAACAGTCGGGAGTGTTACAACAATGCATTTACTTGGGGCCATGTCTTCTCTTATTTTGTTTGGTGTGAGTGGAGCGTGGCCTCTTGCATGTAGTTAGCTCCATGTAGTGTATTTCACTGTCACTTGCATTTAAAATCAATGAAGCGTTCATAATACAGCAACACATTGTCGAAATGTGCAAACAGCATATAGCCTCTCTATAATGTAGATGCACTGTATTGTGATTTTGTCCAATGATGTTGAGTTTATAAATCAAGATTTTAGCAGCAGTTAAAGTGACTGCAACATTAGTTTGTGACGTCTCAGCACAACAAGTCTGTCAATTACCTGCACTCAAATAATGCAGAGTACCATTTCACTAAACACACATGTTCTATTGACATCCTCTGGAAGTATAATTTCTCCATTTCCACTGCCCTCGACACTTTAGCCCTCATTAAAAGTAGACCTGTACCCTCTACTTACACATCTCCCCTGTTGACTCCTGCACTCTGAAAGCTACTGGCATACTTAAAGGAAATCTGGCATAGATGTCAGGGAACTGGTAAGGGAAGAACCCAGGTGCAGGCAGACACGGGGATGAAGGGGTTAACAAAAGACTTTAATAAATAATAAAACAGAAAACAAACACCCACGAGGGGGTAAAAGACAGTACACAATAACGAACACTACAAACTGAAGACTAACACTCGACAGGACTAGCAAATACAAACACTAAGACTTGAGACGGCTTCAGGTACACGGTAACAAGACTGGCATATGAGTACATCCCAGGAAACACGTACCACATACAATGAACGAGCACAGGACAATGAACACGAGGATGTTTTATAGGGAGACAGACAAAGGATAATTAACAATGGGCAGGTGTGGGTAATGAGACACAGGAGGAAAGCAATACTAGGAACGAGAAGGGCGGGGCCAATGACGAGACTGGAGAGAACACATATCATGTCCTGATTGAACATATGTTTCTCTCCACATAAAACACGTGGGTCTGTCATGATTCTTCCCCTAGACCAGAAAACCAAGACAAGATTAGGCAGAATCATGACAGGACCCCCCCCTTAATGAACGCCCCCTGGCGTTCACCAAGGGAGAACACTAACAAGACAAGACCGACTGGGAAACAGACAACAACCAACAAAACATGGTAAACACAATTAGGGGCAGACAAGAATACATGATAAAAGGGTTGGGGTGACATACTAAAAAAAAAACAAGGTAGGGGGGTGGAGGCAAACAAAAATTCATAGGGGGAACACAAGAGTCCAGGGGAGGAAGTCCAAAGGGGTTGTGACAAGGGGGAACAGTTCCTGTCCCCGGCGCTCGGAAGCGCGGAGTCCCAGGGGACACCCTGGGGGGCGGCGCTCGAGAGCGCGAAGTCCCCGACAGGGCAGGACTTGACGCCAGCTGGAAGGCCGGCTGGAAGGCCGGCAGGGCAGGACTTGACGCCGGCTGGAAGGCCGGCTGGACAGGACTTGGCACTTGCGTGGACGCAGGCAGGAACACCGGACTTGGGAACACCGGACTTGGGAACACCGGACTTGGGAACACCGGACTTGGGAACACCTGACTTGGGAACACCGGACTTGGGAACACCGGACTTGGGACCTCCGGACTTGGGACCTCCGGACTTGGGACCTCCGGACTTGGGACCTCCGGACCTGGGACCTCCGGACTTGGGACCACCGGACCTGGGACCTCCGGACCTGGGACCTCCGGACCTTGGACCTCCGGACCTTGGACCTCCGGACCTGGGACCTCCGGACCTGGGACCACCGGACCTGGGACCACTGGACTTGACGGGACCACCGGACTTGACGGGACCACCGGACTTGACGGGACCACCGGACTTGATGGGACCACCGGACACGGGACCACCGGACTTGGAACCACCGGACTTGGGACCACCGGACTTGGGACCACCGGACTTGGGACATCAGGAGGCCCGCTAGACGATCGGGCCCTCCTGCTCCTACGGCGCCCCCCCAAAAAATATTTGGGCTGAGTCCCGGTGTTCTCCTCCGGCTGGAACATCGGGCTTGACATTACACCCCTCCTCGGCTTCTTCTTTGACTGGCTCAAGGTGGGTGTAGCCGGTTGCGGAGAAGCAGTGGGGAGCATGACTAGCTCCGTGCTGGAAGAGTCGAAGGGTGCAGAGGGTGAGTAGAGGCCCACAGCCCCGACTCGCAGGGTACGGCCCTCGGGGATGGCGGCCAGCGGGGGGAACAAACTGGGCTGGACTGAGACCCTGGGCTCCGGCCGGTTCATGGCATACCTGATAAGGTTGGAGAAGCCCAGCGGTCTCAGCATTTCCATCTCCCACCCCGCTAGAGGTTGGTTGAGGCCGCCATTGAACAGGACCATCTGTTCCTGTTCACTGTGGACCATTTCCCCTGCCATCTCAAAGAAGCGGTCCCCATACTCCAGCACATCCAAGTACCCCTGACGTACACCCCGGAGGCGACGAGCCTGGGTTGCTCGCCTTGCCTCCAATCTGCCTGCTGGGTTCTGTTCTGGCTCGTTCATTCTGTCAGGGAACTGGTAAGGGAAGAACCCAGGTGCAGGCAGACACGGGGATGAAGGGGTTAACAAAAGACTTTAATAAATAATAAAACAGAAAACAAACACCCACGAGGGGGTAAAAGACAGTACACAATAACGAACACTACAAACTGAAGACTAACACTCGACAGGACTAGCAAATACAAACACTAAGACTTGAGACGGCTTCAGGTACACGGTAACAAGACTGGCATATGAGTACATCCCAGGAAACACGTACCACATACAATGAACGAGCACAGGACAATGAACACGAGGATGTTTTATAGGGAGACAGACAAAGGATAATTAACAATGGGCAGGTGTGGGTAATGAGACACAGGAGGAAAGCAATACTAGGAACGAGAAGGGCGGGGCCAATGACGAGACTGGAGAGAACACATATCATGTCCTGATTGAACATATGTTTCTCTCCACATAAAACACGTGGGTCTGTCATGATTCTGCCCCTAGACCAGAAAACCAAGACAAGATTAGGCAGAATCATGACAATAGATGTTTATTTTAATGCCTATAAGGATCATACAGGGCTGTCTAAACACTGAACAATCTAATTACTATTCTAGCCTCATTAATAATGCCTCCTTTCAACCCAAAACATTGTTTTCCATAGTCAGTAAACTAACCATTAGTTTTCTATAGTCACTGATCCCCCTACACCTGAGATAAGTAACTCATCTGGGCTGTGTTTCCCAAAAGCATTATAAGCCTACGTTTATCGTGGCTCAATTGGTGACAATTGTTCTTAGATCATCTTAAAGATACGATGCTTTTGGGAAACGCAGCCCAGAGCTTTGTGAGTCATTTTAACACTTTTTCAGGACAAAATAACAGCATTATACAATCTACTTCGCCTCTCCCCCCAGAAGACTGTCTTCTTACTTCCACTGCCAACACGTTCTCTACATCACAGAATTAATCTAGATATCAAAATTGTCCCTACTGCCCTACTTAAATTGTCTTCTCGTTACGTTACTCATCTCTCAATCACTTAAGGCTTTGTTTCCCGGGAATTAAAAAAACTGTGGCGGTCACCCCTTTACTAAAGAAGCCTGGACTTTCTTTTGGCCTAGACTGAAAGGGTATGTGTCTGTGTATATTAAGACTTGTCATGTATGCCAGTTTACAGGTAAGCTGAATCAGACTATTAGACCAGTGCCGTTGCAGCCTATTCTAGCGGTGAGTGAACCTTTTACACACCTTATTGTTGACTGTGTCGATCGTTGCCTGGTGCTAAATCTGGTTGTAAATATTTACTGACCGTTATGTGTCAGAGCACCAGGTATCCAGCTGCGTACCCGTTAAGGTCCATTACTACTAAGTCATAGGTTAGGGCCTTAACACAATTTATTTCCGTATTTGGCATTCCTAGGGTGATCCAGAGCGACCAAGGGTCAAACTTTGCATCTCACATGTTTAGTCAAGTGTTGAAGCTGTTGCGCCTTAAACAAAATCAGTCTTCGGCATATCATGCGCAAAGCCAGGGTGCTTTGGAGAGGTTTCATCAGACGCTTAAGTCTCTATTACGGGCATACTGTACGGATCTAGATTGAGACTGGGAAGATGGACTCCCGTGGCTAATGTTGGCTGCACGAGAGGCTGTACAGGAAAGTACAGGCTTTAGCCCAAATTAGCTCGTTTTTGGGCATACAGAACGGGGTCCTTTGGCTGTCTTGAAAAGTGGCTGTGTTGATACAGAGCCATGGAAAAATCTGATTGACTTTGTGAATGGGTTCAGGCACTGTTTGCTTTAAAGCTGGGTGTATGCGTCAAGAGAAATTGGGAGTATCGCAAAGTAAAATGAAAAAGTTCTATGACAGACGTACACAGAGACAGGAGTTTAGTCCTGTTGACCAGGTCCTTGCACTGATGCCTATTGTGGGCTCACCATTTCAAGCTAAACATATTGGTCCATATACTGTGAGTGAAAAAGGTCACATTTGAACTATATTGTGGAGACACCAGGACGTAAGAAAGCTTGACGACTGTATCATGTTAATCTGCTTAAACCTTACTACAAGCATGTAGTTTAGATTGATTAAGGGCAAGATGTGAAGAATGTTGTTTGCCCAGCGCTTTTGGTGACTTCAGAGGTATTAACGCAGGAGTCAGATGGGGTGCCGGAGCCAGACGAAAGTTTGCTTTGTGGGAGACTGAAAAATTCAGAGTCTCTTTGTAATTTGGATAAATTGTTGGCTCATCTGCTCGAGTCTAAACGTAGTGAATTGGCTGAGTTAATACACAAGTTTCCATGTCTGTTTGGTGACATCCCTTCACGTACCAGTTGGATTAAACATAATATAGATGTTGGAGATACTAAGCCGATTAAAAAGCACTTTTATCGTGTGGCACCAGCTAAACTAAGTTATTTGGATGCTGAGGTGGATTAAATGATCCAAAATAATATTGCTGTTCCTTCTGCATCTAGTTGGGCCTCCCATTGTATTTTGGTGCCAAAACATGATGGTACACCAAGATTTTTTTCCAATTTCAGGAAATTAAATGCTTTCACAAAATTTCACAGATTCTTTTCCGATTCCACGCATGGATGACTGCATAGATCAAGTGGGATCTGCCAAATTTGTTGACAAATTTGATTTGCTTTAAGTTTATTGGCAGGTCCCTTCGTCCAAGCGTGCACAGGAAGTTTCTGCGTTTACTACACCTTCAAGGTTGTATTCGTACAATGTGAAGCCATTTGGATTAAAGAATGCCCTTGTAACATTTCAGCGGTTGATGAACCATGTAGTGTCTGCTTTGACAGGCTGTTCTGTTTATCTTGAAGATGTGGTCATTAATAGTCACACCTGGTACTTACATCTCCGGGGCATTCTTTCATTGTTTGAGCGTTTGGTGGAAGTACAGCTCACCATTAATTTGGCTAAATGTACTTTTGACATGGCCACAGTGACATATCTTGGCCGTGTGGTAGAGTATCCTCAACCCACTACAAAAAAGGAACTTCAGAGGTTTTGGGGTTTAGTGGGTTATTATAGAGTGTTTTGTAAAAACTTCTCCAAGGTGGTTTTTCCCCTCACCGAACTCCTCAAGACCAAGATGAAATTTGATTGGTCGGCTAGTTGTCAACAAGCCTTTGATAATGTGAAACTGTTGTTGTGTTCTGCTCCTGTCCTAGCAGCTCCATGTTTTGATTGAGCTTTTTTGCTTCAAGTGGATGCCAGTCAGGTGGTAGCAGGTGCTGTTTTGCTCCAGGGGGATAACCAGGGTTTGGTGAGACCAGTTAGTTTATTTTCCAGAAAATTTAATAGGTACCAGAGTAACTGAGAATGAGGCTTTGTTACTTATTTGGGCCTTACAACATTTTTATGTTTATGTAGCAGCAGGAGGGCCGATTGTTTATACTGACCACAATCCACAAAATTTTTTGCGGTCGCTCAGATGTCCCAACCAGAGATTGACCCGGTGGTCATTGTTTCTCCAGGCTTATAACCTGGACATTATATATATAAAGGGATCAGAGAATATTATTTCAGATGCACTTTCTCGTGCTCCTCTGCATTGATACACCCTGTTTCTTCTGTATGTATTCTCTTATTCTGTTTCTCAGGTACCGGGGTTGCTGAGGATAAGTGGGGAAGTTTGTACGTGAAGTGGCCGGGACGGAGGTCATGTATCTTTGTGTCATATTGATATAATTTAGGTTATTTAAATATATTTTTTTAGGTGTTACTGCTGGGCCGGTGGTCCTTGTGGACGCCGACTTTAAAGGGG
Organism: Barbatula barbatula; assembly: GCF_947034865.1. Taxonomy (NCBI): domain Eukaryota; kingdom Metazoa; phylum Chordata; class Actinopteri; order Cypriniformes; family Nemacheilidae; genus Barbatula; species Barbatula barbatula. The sequence continues at coordinate 1,722,684 of NC_136782.1, read as the reverse complement.
GGGTGTGTGACAGATAGGCATAGTTGGGTTTTTAACTGTGTGGTGTTGGCAGTTTACTGTGTTCCTTTTGTCTCTGAAGGTATCAGCGCCCGTAAACCAGATTAGGAGCACCTGTGCCAGACACTGGGGGAGGATAAATACTCCAGCCCTTTTGATCACTCGCTCTCTCTGCTCTGATTTCACTTCAGCCAGTAGCAGCAGCAGCAGCAGCAGACCTTTTGTTTTGTCATGTTATGTTTTGTTACCATTTCTCAACACTCAAACTGCACAATAGCCACTCATTCACATTTATACCACTGATACAACTGACTAACACACTCTATATGGTTAATTGTTAGTTTAATTGTTTAAGTTGCAAAAATAAATAGGTTTATTTTTGCCAGTCTTCCGTGTCCTTCTCGTATTTGTCATGACTGTTGAGCCGGGACGTGACAAATTGGGACACAGAACAAAAGTGTTGTGTTTATAATTTTGTTCAGTGTATATGCTTACCTTCGGTCACATTATCTGTCAACATGGCTTTAATTTTCTTTTTTGCTTCCAATGCCTTTTCCGGCCAATGGTATATCTGCGCGTATTGATGACCTACATACAGTATATGGATTTCCGACCCTCTATTACATTATGTAGCACCTTTATTTTTCGATTAGCGAAGGAAACTTAGTTTTTTTGTAAATCATAAAATATGTTTTTTAAAATATGTTTTTATATTCATGTACCATGACACTTCACCTACTCCGGGAGTGCTAGCCAGGTTTCTTCGCCAAAGTGATCCAGCTATTTATGTATTTTTTACACAGTCAAAAAATCTTTTTTTGCATGAGTTGGCTCTTAAAATTTAGACCTGAAAGAACTCTTACCAGCTCCAAAACCTCCTGTCTGACCACCAGTGCCAAGAGTCCCAGCTCCTCCGTAACCCCCTGCTGAACAAGAGAAGTATAAAAGCTTACAATGTTCTTGTATATGTCATGCATGTTGTCAAACTAAACCTAGTATGCTTACTATGAAGGGAATATGTACTGTATTTGTTTTGGAAAGTATATACATTTTATCTGCAGCAAAACAACATGCATGCACTGGAACATACTAACAGGAAAGGGAAGACAACGTTGTGGCCATTAACACTCACACATATCAAAATACAGCTCTTCTTTCCATTTAAGTATTTATTCATTTATTGTTTCATATGATATATCATCTCGGTTACGTATGTAACCTCCGTTCCCTGATGGAGGGAACGAGACATTGTGTCGAACCGACAGATGGGGTTTGACTTGAGAACCTATCATCTTCTGACTATTTTGAAAAGGCCAATGAAATTGGCGAATTAAATTTGCATGCCGGACTTCGCCCCCGGATATCCCGGGGGGAGACGGCGTGCTGCATTCATTCACCTTTTGTGCTGAGGAGCCTGAGAGCATCTATTGACTGCTGCAGCGGGCGGCAAGTGTTGTGGCATGAGGGACACAACGTCTCGTTCCCTCTATCAGGGAATCGAGGTTACATATGTAACCGAGAGGTTCCCTTTCTGTTGGTCTCTCGATGTTGTGTCGAACCGACAGATGGGGTTCCTATGGAAAACGCCACAGCAATATGCCGCGTCACAATCTCTAGCGAAGCGACGGTGACTGGCCTAGGCGTGTCAGACGCGAGCGCTAGCACGAAATTGTAACCATCCAGTGGGTTTGGCAGGGCTTCCCAGAGATTTGGCAAAGATGAGAGGCACCTGCCCTCGGCCACCACAGACGGAGGCCTTGTATCTCTAATGGCGAGAAGCCGTCCAGTACCGTAGGGCCACTGGGGAAGCGGTGTTCCCTGAAGGCTACGGAGACCACTTCCCACCGCAGGGAGGAATATAGTGGAGACACCAACATGGTCTCGCCCGCACGGGAGAACTCATGGGAGGTAAGCGCGGAACAAGGTACCGCTAGGTGGATGTCTACCTGGAGGAGGTCATGGGTCACCACGAGGGGGACCATTTCATGAGGAAAACGTCAGATGGAACCACCCTGTTGGGGGGTTACTACGTGTGGGGCACTAGGTCCGGTTAGAGCTATGTGATAACTCAGCTGATACCCGGCAATAGGAGGCAGGGCTGCTCCGCACAGTCCGCCGCCATGGAGTGCTTAGTGATGGATGGAATGCCTGTTCTTCGCCCCGAGGGGAAAGAAGTGAGGCTGAATTAGCGCACTGACCCGCCCGGAAAGGGGGGGAAGGCGCTTTTGCAGGCGTACACCTTACCGGCCGCCGGTCTCACGTGCTGGCAACATGCAAGACTCGGGCTGACACTGGTTCTGCACGGAGGTTATAGAACCTCGCGAAGGCGTAGCCCAACCCGCAGCTCTACAAATATCTGCCAGAGAGGTGCCCTGAGTCAGTGCCCATGAGGAGGCCACACCCCGAGTGGAGTGTGCCCTCACCCAGTGGGCAGTCCTGTGATTGGTATGCCGTCGTAACGTTGTCCACGATCCAGTGCGCCAACCTCTGTTTGGAGACAGCCCTCCTTATGCTGACCTGCGAAACAGATAAAGAGCTGCTCAGAGCTCTGTGTGCGGTTTAGGTAGAGGCGGGTACCGGACACAACACGGACAGGGTTGGGTCTTCCTCCCCAGTGGGGAGCGCCTGCAAGTTCACCACCTGGTCCCTAAAGGGGGTGGTGGGAACTTTGGGCATGTATCCAGGCCAGGGTCTCAGGATCACGTGAGAGTTACCGGGCCAAAATTTAAGGCAATCCGGGATACGGAAAATGCTTGTAGGTCCCCTACCCTCTTGATGGAAGCGAGCGCCAGCAGGAGGACCGTATTCATCGAGAGGTGAGGAATAGCGGCCTCGTAGGGGCTCGAAGGGGGGCCTCTGAAGGCCCGCCAGGACCACATTGAGGTCCCAAGAGGGAACAGCCTTCTCGCGCCCTTCAGGAACCTAATGACCAGGTCATGCTGCCCCAGGGGCAATTGGCAAGTAGAACAGCTAACAACTCTTGGCAATTGAATGGCAGCGCAGGCGGGGGCCCGTCCACAGACCCGATACTGCGTGCCCGTTGCACACCGCACCCCAACCCTGCGAGGAGGCGTCTGTTGACACCATGACTCGCCTTGAGACCTGCCCGAGAGGGACTCCGGCCCGTAAGAAAAGGTCATTGAAGACCAGGAGGTTAGGATGCAACGGCAGAGAGGCGGGATGACTATACGCCTGCTGCCTGTGTGCCACGCTCTCCAGGGAACTCGTCTCTGTAGCCAGTGCTGGAGCGGTCTCATGAGCATCAACCCGAGGGGGACCACCCCCGCCGAGGATGCCATGTGCCCCAGGAGCCTCTGAAATAATTTCAGGGGGACCGCTGGTTGCTGTCTGAGAAGGCTCAAACAGTTAAGCACTGACTGTGCGCGCTCTAGGGTGAGTCGTGCCGTCATGGAGACAGAGTCGAGTTCCATACCGTGAAAAATAGGGAGCTCTGCGCCGGGGAGAGCTGGCTCTTCTCTCTGTTGACCCATAATCCCAATCGGTCGCGGTGCGCCTCTGCGTGAGCATCCTGAAGGGCAGCTTCTGCAGGTGCTAGTTCAGGGTACGCAGATCAAGAATAGGGCTCAACCCTCCGCCTTTCTTGGGGACGACGAAGTACGGGCTGTACAACCCGCTGAACATCTCGGCCGGGGGGACGGGCAATCTCGGCCCGTAGTACAGGAGCATCTCTGCCTCAGCTGAGGTGAAGAGGATGCCCCGAAACCTGGGTGGAGGCCTGGCGAATTGTATCGCATAGCCGAGATGGACCGTATTCTGTAGCCACCGTGGAAAGTGCTACCCAAACACCCAAAGACCGAAACAGGGGGACTAGAGGTACGATCTGCTTCATCGCCCCCGCGATGGGGTGGTTCGACAGCCAGCAGTGCCGGTCCCCCGCCGGGGGAGACCCCCACGGGAAGGGAGCAGCTCCGCTGTGTTTCCTGCCTGGCGATGGCGCAGCTCAACGCACCGTCGAGGTGAGAGTGCTGAGGGCTGGCTATGTTTATACTCTGCACTGCGCGTCACCGTGACGCAATGTCGAGTCGCCGAACACCGTCCGCAGAGGGTGAGAACGGCTGTGAAAAAGACCCAGGGGGAACGAAAGCTCTTGTGAACATGTGGGCACAAGGCCCCCAAAGGGCCCCAGCAGATGTTTGGATGGGGCAGGAACCATCCCAGTCCAACCAGGCAGCGATGGAATGGCTGGGGTCAGGCCCAATCTTGTTCTCCTTGGGTTCACCTCATCAGGAGTGCTTTTGCTTCCGCGGCGGCTGCTGATGAGCCGGCGGACCTTTCCTTGACGTCTTCCTCCAGGGGGCCTCCTGAGGAGGGGGCGCCGGAACCGGGGACGACAACAAAGGTGGCCGGGGCTGTTTAGGAGCAGACCCCGAACGGGACCTCGACAGCCGAAAGGCGGCGGGGCTCACCAAACAGCCCACCCTGTGAGATGGGAGCATCGAGAAAGTGGACATTCTCGGCGTCCCGCATCTGGGCAAGGTTTAGCCAGAGGTGCCTCTCCTGGAGCACCATCATCGCCCCGGAGGGCGAGGTCGGTGGTGGCGCAGAGTACCCGCATTATCTTTGGGCCGGACTTCCCTCTTGTAACTATTTCACTGATGGACCTGCAGGACGGCCATCGTGTGAAGAGCGGGGGCAGCCTGGTCCGTGGCACTGCAAGCTCCTGACACCGGGGTGCCGAGAACCCACAAGCCCCGGACGGGAGGCTAGATCGGCCCCCCCAGGTGGCCAGCGTCTGCAGCACAAGTGCACCGCAACGTCACGCTCCACCCGGGGTACGTCAACGTAGCACCTAGCTGCCCCCCCATCGAGGGAAGAGAAAGTGACAGAGTCAGTCTGACGGAAAACGCGCCGAAAAGGGGGCGTTCCCAATCTTACCGAGCTCATCATGTACCTCGGGGACAAAAAGGCATCGGGGCTGGGTGCGGCTTAGAGTTGCGGTGCTCGCGGCGGCCGACATTTCGACGTCCGTTTCATCCCGAGCTCAACCTCCCGGGGGAGGGGGCTCCAAGGAATCATCCGGGTCGGCAGCCAGTACGTCACCCTCCGATGCTGAAAGGGACATCTCATTTTTGTCACGCATCGTGTCCGAGTACGTTGGGAAGGAGCAGGACGGCGAGCCGGTGGCTGACTGATTAACGCTCACGGAAATCCCCATGTCACCCACGCTGCTCGCCGTCAACAGGACGGGAAGCAAACGAGGTGGTGGCAGGCTCTTAAAAGAAAACAGCCACCCGTCTGAATAGCCATCCGCAGTGCGAGCAGGATTTATCCACAACGGCTGCGTCAGCGTGTTGGACCCCCAAGCACGCGAGGCAGACATCGTGTCCCTGCCCCTCCTCAATGAGTGTGTTGCACCCGTGAGAACAGCGAGACATGCTGCGCTGTAGAAATTTGCTCTTTTAGAGAGAAAAACACCTCCGGAACCGCTGAGACGCCAGGGGAAGTCACTGATGAGGGACAGTCCGCTGCACCACGTCGAGAAATCAGCTCTTTTAGAAGGATTGTCATCAGATGCGAAGGTTCCGAAGAACAAAAGGTGAATGAATGCAGCACGCCGTCTCCCTTTTATACCCGGATATCCGGGGGCGTAGTCCGGCATGCAAATTTAATTCGCCAAATTTTCAAAATAGTCAGAAGATGATAGGTTCTCAAGTCAAACCCCATCTGTCGGTTCGACACAACATCGAGAGACCGAAAGGGAACAGCCGTTAGAGTGTGCAGCATTCTACACTTCCAATTTCCACCAGAAGTAGAAGACCATCCGGGAACCTTTGGAATACTCTTTTAAAAAAACTAGGATTTGGGACATTCGGATAGTATGCAAATTGGGATGTTTTAACTTAGGTTTTTGATAAACGTTTTGGTAACCATGGTTTTACTACAGTTGCCGTAGTAAAACCAGTTTTTTAAACCATGGTCAATTTCTGTAAGGGCCTGTGTAATGTTCACTGTAATCTGCAAAAGAGAACAAGGACTGACATTAACTTTCACTTGACAGAAGGACTTTAAGGGGACCAGGCACACATCTGCTGTTGGCTTGTGACCACAACATCACTGAAGCCAAACACATTTCATCAGTCTCTTACTGTTGCTGACTGCAGCTTTATTATTGCATGTTATTACTTTACCAGTTATCCTTTATACAAATTAACATCAGCATTAATAATTAAGATGATTAAGTCATTGTGCGTGATAAAAATATCCCTACCTGCAGCTTTGGCCTGTTTGAATGAGTATGTCCCAGCACCTGTTAAATACATGACAGTTATAGTAATCTTCAAAAATTTAGCTAAAACTTGTTAGACTGACCACCTGATGCTTGCAAACATAGAAAATAAAATGTTAAATAATGACAATATAATAATAACAATTACTGTTTAATTAGCACAGATGTATTTCTTATCACCTTGAAAAAATATACAATATATGGTGAAAAAAGAGAAATGTTGCCAAGTGTACTTAAAATAATTAATATAATTTCATTGATATTTTGTAAAAACAATGTAGTTCAGAGGACAAAGAAATTGGTTATGAGTTCTCTGGATAACTAACCTCACCAAAATAATTTTATTCAAGTGCGCTTGCTTCTTTTGAACTTAAAATATGAAAGTGTACTTTTTGTCTACTTCCTATGTACTTCGTACAAATACACTATGTTCTTAGGAAATATACTTAAATTTGAAGTACACTTGGCTTGTACTTGTGTTAACTCTTTTGATTGAGTAGCCCAATAAATATGTCTTTCACAAAGTTGGTTCTCTTTTTTACTTTTATTACTAAAAAGGTATGCATTACTTGCCATGCACTGTGTTTCATAGACCCATGAATGAGGTGCAGAATCGAGTGGCTTATTAAAGAGATGTGTGCTATGACTTTTATAAGTGATTGTGCATACAATGTTCCTCCAGCAAAAATCCCATAGAAAGTATCTACCATGACCTAGCAATCATTTAGAGCATCCTAGCCTAGCAACAACACAGACTTTTATTTAAAGGGTTATCTTTGGATAAAAGGTCAAAGACAGTAGATTTGAGAGTGACATTAGTGGTTAATGTAATTAATCTCAACAAATGAATTGGAGGCTTCCAATAGTGATTATTTTAGAACAAGATGGATGACCTTAAAAATGTTTCAGATAGATGCTATAGTATATTGTTTTGTACTTAGAACGTTTTCGTATACCTTTGTCACCACTTATTGTATTAATACGTATTTGTAGAGCTGTGAAAGTTGTCAATTGTGCTTAAGAAATACATTTGAATTAAAGAGAATTAAATTGACTTTGTTTGGTTAAGCTTAATTCAAAATCTCAGAGGTGTTTCTTAGTTTTTTCCTAGTAAGGAGAACACTGATGTGTTAATGTAATTAATGAATTCGTGTCCCCTGTACATGCATAGTACAAGAGTATTTCAAGTTCAAAAAAAGTAAATAGTAAGTTTATAATCAATTCAATCACACTAGTAGTTCACTGAGAATACTGTAACGTGTACTTACAAATTACTATACTTGTTACATAAAGACAAAATATACTTGAACTTTCCTTAAGTATAGTTAATAAAATGAACTTCAAGTATACTTCTTTTCGAGTAAAGCTATCGTGATCAGGGGTTTGGTTATCGGTTGTACCTGGGTACACTCCAGCACCTCCTGGTCCTCCTCCGACTGCCCCCTGTGGCGGATACACTCCTGGAACAGAGAGACAAATGACTTGAGAATCTGTTCATTGTTTCCCTCATTCAAATTTAACATGACCTTTAGACTTTTGGACACACCAGGTCCGAAAAAAAGAAGTCTGGAAAAAAAATGCTAGCTTCAGAAAGCTTTCCCAAGGATGTTTTTGCAAGCTTAAGTTATCCTAGGAAGTTTACGGCTCACAGTAAACATACTCCACAACAAAGTCAAGCCCACTATGTTCCTGTTACAGAAACAGGCCTGAATAAACGGAGGGATTGGCAGGGCACACGTCTGGTGCTGACATTATTACAAACAGAAGATGTGGATATCCCCGGTACTGATGTGAAATGTGCCTGTGAAGTAATGTAAGAAAAAACTGTAATAAATTTCTGGAACGTTTACATAAACTATTTTGACCAAACGTCAGAGGGTTGCAGGGACAGTGGCTATGTTTACATGCAATCCGAATGAATTCAATATGATTGCAGATCATTTCAGTGCTGTTTACATGTCCCCTTGACTTTGAATACGGAAACTTCTGCGCAAGAGCACATCAAGGGTTGCCAGTTTGCGTAACAAACCCAGCCCAAGGACCATTCCGACAACCTCGTATAGCCAAATAACAACATCTGATGAACAACACTATTTCACTTTTAACCCGCGAGAAAAACTGTTTAAAAAGTTTCCGATTGACGTACTTTAAACGTAGCGGGACCCGGCAATACTTTGCTAACATATCATTTCAAACTTCGTCTCTGGATGGATGTATAAGTCAAACTCTGTTTAGAAAACAACCAAAAAAGGTGAGCAACAGGACAATGATTGAATATCTTATTTATAATGCAGTAGCTGCACACCAATGCCCCATTCATGAGAGAAAGTGGCTGTAAGTAAAACATTGAGAGGGATGTGACAGGCTAACATAACATTCTTTGGACAATTGCTTTATGCTGGTGAGTAAGAAATGGGAGAAACTCCGCCTGCTTTTAGCAGTAAAGGAAGTGACTAATCACCATTGTCACCATGTTACAGACTTAATATCAGAATCAAATGGAGGATGTCCTGTTTCTGTGAGGTGTCAACGTGCTGTTATTGTCTGGAAGAACAGACCAGTACAGAGTCCTCAATGACATTTAGAATCTACTGTACATGCTTATTAGAGTAAAACAGTAAAGTCAATACAAGATATTTACAAAACTGACATAACAAAATTGTGACATGATACAAATGCCTGTGATGCACATTATGTACAAGACTGGCTGACATACTCCACAGTTAAAACATGAGTCATTCGTTCGTAAAATGCATCAGTATAAACCTTGTTTTATTTTTTTGTCTTTGCTTTGAACTAAAGCTACTTACTGCATTCAGTGTTTAAAGTAGTCAAACAATCAGGCTTTAAGATGCTTACACATTTAACAAATACAAGTTAATAAAAACATCCAGAAGCTGGGTCAAGGACAGATTTGTGTTTAAAGGGACCGTTCACTCAAAAATGATGTTCTATCATCATTTACTTACCCTCACAGATTGATCCAAACCTGTACAAATGTATATGTTCTCAACGAACACAAAGAAAGATATTTTGAAGAATGCCAGTAACCAAACAGATTTCATCCCCCATTGACTCCCCCATAGTATTTATAGTCCCTACCATGGCAGTAAACGGGGAATGAGATCTGTTTAGCTACTGACATTTTTCCAAATTATATTCTTTGTGTTCAGCAAAAAGAAGAAATGTATACAGGGTTAGAACAACTTGAGTGTGAGTAAACGGTGACAGAATTTCTATTTTTGGGCGAGCTATCCCTTTAAATGAAATTTATAGTACATATACATAGTCTTTTGCTGCTGGCCTTTTTCCTTTCATTACAGCACTTCAAAAATAGATGCTTTAATTGTCAAAATATTGAAATTATCTTTAAAGTAATTCAAAAGATTTTGAATGAATGAATGAATAAATAAAAACCCATGAATCATTTGAGGGATAGACAATGATCCATCACTTGTTTGGCAAATTAAGAAGTGATTATACATTTGCGCATTCTCTATGTGGGATGATTTGATTCAAGGACATGGCTGATTAATACATTTATAAAGCCTTAACTCATAGTAGTGTCTGGCTCCATTGCTGATGACTGACAGTCTTAACTACATAAATATGTTGGTTTGCTAATACTTAAGTTGAATAAATACAAACAGAAAGTCAAGTTAGGTCAAGTTTATTTTTTATAGTGCTTTTAAAATGTTGCATTGTTTCAAAGCAGCATAGAAGAAAATTTGAATTAAAGCATGTTAATGTAAGTTAATCTAATATCAACAGTCTCCCAGTGAGCAAGCCAACACGGCAAGGAACCAAAACTCCAATGATGAAAAAATTGCGAAAAAAAACCTCAATAGAAACTAGCCTCATCTGGCAGTGCCAGTTCTTCTCTGACATGTTACAGCTGCAGTCAGTGACTTCTGAGTAGTAGAAAGTAAATGTTTATTATTAACAGGGAGTTAATAAGTAGGCCAACATTTATATGATTAGCAGGCATTGGCATCACTTTGTTTTAAAACGTTTTGGGGACAGAGATCACAAAAACAATTCTTTACTAAATTCTTTCTGCCATAACTCGTTGGGAATATTTATCATATATAGTGGGTACACTGTTTTTACAGTTTCTTCCTATGACTAAAAATTTTACTTATTTATTGGTATATTTTTGTGATTGGAAACTGGATGCTCAACCAAGCGCTTTGAGTGCGGAGGATCCATGAGTTTTTATACTGGCCACGTTATATGTAAATGTAATGTAAAAGTACGGTGTCCCTGGAAGACATGGAGGCCGTAGACGGGGATACGGGAGAGTAAGGCACGGGGAGGCTGGAGCTGACTCGGTGGCCAGATCTGGGCAGGCTGTGGCTGACACAGCGGTCGGCTTTGGAGAGGCAGAGGTTGACACGGCGGCCAGCTCTGGAGAGGCTGCAGCTGACAAGGTGGCCGGCTCTGGAAAGGCCAGAACACAACCTTCCGGAATCTCCACCAATGGAGAGGGGGACCTGACTGGAGGTGTGGTCATGGGCTTGCCCCGGTTGCCGAGGTACTCTGCTGGTGAAGTCCAGGGGCTCAATGAAGCCAGATTAACTAAACTAGACCCTTTTCAGAAACTTAGATAACAATAGGAGTATGCTAATGTGAAGGCGTTTCTGCAGCATAGATGGAACTCACAGTAAATTTGACATAATTCTGTCCTTTGACTGCCGTTATTAGATTCTCTCTATTCTTTTAATTTTTAAGAATTAAAAAAAAATTATTTGAGGTAGTCCTCTATTCACCACTATAGAAGTTTACTCAAATATGATGACTTCTGCTGCTGAGAAACCCAGAAACGTGAAAAAGGTTCCTATGTTAACATACACCCTCATAATGCAATTAATGCCTGAACTTTGACAATATTAAGCATTTAAGTCCAAATAGGAAACAATGGTTTCTGCAATAACGTGTTTTATGATAATTACCCACCATATACAGTACCTACCTAAATTTAACATCTGTACTGGATAAAACATTTAGCACTGCCTTTTATGCTTAAATGAAACAAGAAAATAGTCATAGTTAATTGGTTGCAGCAAAAAAAATTAAGGAATAAATTGCTTCAAATACTTAATATATCTATATTCTCTGACAAATAAACTAAATGCTTAAAAGAGACCTGTATCCTCTTGGCCTTCTACAGTATAATGGATTGAAGACCTGGGAAAACCGAGATTGTATCAGTTCACACCATAACATCATGATCACGCACATTCCATGGCTTAATAAGATTTGCTTTCTGACAGAGCCCATATAGGGACTGTATTAATGCTGTAATATATACAACGGTTTAAGTGCAGGTCTTTGCTTAAATCTTGGCCCTTGGTGGAGCTAGACAGACTTTGCCATTTACCCTCAGAGGAATTTGTGGCCAAGGAATTTATTAAGAACAAGTTTAAGAAGTGCCATTGAAACTTTAATAAATATGACCACTGGATCTGTGTCATTTGAAAAAATGTCAAGACCACTACAGAAATGATCATGTAATTTACACACTCGCTTGCGTTCCTAATTTCACTTATGACAGTGTTCGTTTACTCTTGTTGGTTCTGGTGATACAAACATTCTAAACCGATTTCATCCATGTGCTGTGAAAGCTGTTCTGTGTAATACACTGATATAGCATGCGTGTGTGTTTACATGTCTCAAAAACACTTTGAAGTCCTGATTGCAAATGTCTCCTGGTCCATCTGCTTGATTTGTTCTCCAACTCGAATCTGAACTGTTTAGGCAGAACTGACGCTACTGTTATTACTGCTTGTGGAACCGGTTTGACGAGGAACAAGCTCCAAGCGGGTGACCAATCACAACAGATTTGGTCATCCTGACCAATCGGGCTGTATCGGAAGAAGACAGAACGTTTTGTGACAACAGAGACAGTGGTGAAGATTAAAGTGGAAATATGTCAAAATAACATGTTTTTCAAAAACGTCTTCCTTAATGCTAGTATATCCAGCTCTGAAAAACAAGTCCACAGAGCTGCTCCTCCAAGCACACATTTGCCATCAAGCACCTCTGGAGGAGTCACTTATAAGGCACAGCCAGCTGAGTGTCTATGAGGAGGAGACCTAATGGAACAAATAGTTCTCAAAGACTCAAGAGCCGACTGGGGTCTTATCTCACCCCCCTCCAATTCTAGCACGGCTGTGTGAAAGCAGAGCTTCTTAATTCTTCCGAGACTAGGAGGCAAGACATTGCTTTTCTTTCCACTCATCTGGCCTCTTCCTTCACCCCTCGCACATAGCTGGCGTGTCATTAAAAGCTGTTGTCATAAATGTCTTATTACTTTGGCTGCGTAAAAGAACACAAGGGGCCTTCTGCTGTTCTGAACTGAACTGAAAATGTCTGCAGTAACACGTGATCAGCAAAGTGTTTGAAGGACACTGTTACCCACAACTGAGCTCAATATGATTGATTGTCTTTCGGTTCCATGTATGACAGGTGTTTGAGTGATAAATGACCAGAGCAAAATAAAACAATAATTGATATTTCCACAATGGGCTTTGCATTGTACATGATGTAGCTGGCCAGTACACTTTAGATACTCTATGATGCCAGTTCCAAGACTCTGGTCTTGCACAGATCCTTTACTTAATACAACAATAGTTGTACTATGACATATCTCAGTAGGTCATAAATGATATATGAATAAAAAAGACTGACAGATGTTTGTGACATGCATCAAGAAAATCACTATTAAGGTGATGACCAATGATAGGTAACTTTCCAAGGCCCAGAAATTCTTACCTGTCCCATAACTCACTCCAGAGAAAACATTCCACCTGCACGAGCTGTATCAACAAACTCGTAGGCTCTGAACTTTGAAATTTATATGGACATTTTGCTATCTATCCAGTACAAAAGTGAATTGATAACGATTCACTGAGAATTTATTTGTCTCAGACAAAAGCTGAAGAGCAAAAAAACACCATTATATTTTGTTTAAATTGGTGTCAGGCTGACATCGAATTTGTACTTCAAATACATGCAAATGGAACACAAATATCAGAAGTGCCTTACAAACATGCCTGGATAGAACAGACCTGCAGTTTATCATTTTGGAACTGGAACAAGTTTGTGTTAGGACTCTGTCCTTCCTGTCTCTAGCTTTCTAGCTCCCTGGGCAGAGTCATGACATTGCCACGTTTTTCGGGTTTCTGTTGTGTTATGTGTGGAGACATGTGGCCTTATGTTGTTACTTGGCGCCACGTGTCTTCCTGTTATGTCTCTCAGTCCCACCTTCCTATCTCCTGTAATTTCATTAGGGTTTCATTCCCATCGTCTGTTTTGTGTTTCACTTTCGTTAGGGTTTTATTCCCATCACCTGGGTAGTTGTTTCACCTCGTTAGGGTTTTATTCCCATCAGCTGTCACCACTCTCCCCATGTAATCACTCGTGGCAATGTCATGACTCTGCCCAGGGAGCTAGAAAGCTCGAGACAGGAAGGACAGAGTCCTAACAGTTTGTGACATTCAGAAGAAGTACTTGAGCATTTTTACATTCTTAAAATTCTAATTTTCGTATGAACATATCAGAAGCCAAAATTAAGACGTGGACCTTATGGCTTCTATGTAAAACATACTGCATTGCAGTTACAAATCCACACAGGCAACAGCGACTGTTTTTTCCTAAATAAATTTATCCACCATCAGCCAGACAGCATTGCGAGGTCCCTTTTAGGAACAGCCTGGAAACACGAACATCGAGTGTGGAAAAAGTATTTGAAAGAAAATAAATAAATCATTGTGAAATCTTTTGGCAATGTTGGGAAACTGGGAACAGACCATCGCATGCCTTCCAATCATGGCTAAACATTGCACAGATGCATCCAAGAACGTCATAACATTTGCAATCTACAGAGAGAAGCCCAAGACGTGATGGAGATCATTTGACTTCTCATCTTTATATTCATACCACAATCGCTCAATTCAACGGTCTGCCTTCATACTTGACTTTGAAGTGACCGGGAAATTTGACTGAACATTTGCGCACCTCACTGGACACAGAGAAGGTTTTTATTATGTTAAGTGCACACGAGCTGACAGAAGGAGAGCTGTTGCAGCTGAAATCTTTTGTGAGCTGTGCTTTCCATTAACAAACCCTCCCCATCACAGAAGCAAAACACTCTACAATTTAGAGGATCAACCTTTACAGCTGATGCTTATGTTATACTAACATCTGTAACTGGGTTTGAATGTTTTTGACATTTTATCCTTTCCAGATGTTTGTAATCATTCTTTTTGAAAGCTTTACATTTGAAATGTTATTAATTATTAAAAGTTCTTTTGATCTAGATTGTCATAAGACATCGATAAGACATCAATATGAAACAATGGTTTACAATCCTTTTTAAGCCTTTGACTTAGCAAACCTACAACTCAGTAAAAACTAAATTTTTAAGGGTAAAGTAGGCTATATATGGGAATCATATATTATTATGTTGACTGTGAAATTTTCGATACTTTCTTTTGTGTGTTACATTACTGACCTGGCTCTAATTTGGGCAAATACAGACCATATGCAAATATGGACTAGGTTAATGTCACTACACCAATTGTTTGCCGTTAATGTGGACCAGATTCTTCAGTAAAGACACATGCGGCCAGTGCCTGAGATGTTTTGTGAAGTTTTGTCTGAGGTATTGTTGGGATTCTGTATGATCTACTGTAGAAGGTTGCAAATCATCATTTTGGTACCAGGCAAAGTATACACTACATAAGTTTAATGATAAATCATGTAATGTTTGACTACTGTTCTTGCATGTTATCAGTTAAGGTCTTCCTGAAACAATACCCCTCGCCCCCAGCGAATGTGCATGACAAATATCATAAACATTCACACCTGCAGCACAAATCCTTTCCACACAAAGTGTTCCACAATAAACTCAAATGTGTAGTAGAAACCTGTTTTGACGGTCCCTTTCATGTATCTAAGGATCTCTCATATGAGTCATCAAAGTGGACACCTACCTCCCTGTAGTGAAGGACTCGGCTGTGTGGTGAGAAAGAATCCGAGAAGAAGCAACACAAACCGCCTGCTAGCCATCTCGCCCCAAAATGCGCCGGCCCTCCCCAAATCAGCTGGTTTTATTCTCCAAGAGCTAATTACCACTACAAAAAATGTCTAGAAAAAAGAAAAGATACTGGACACGTTATTAAAAAGGGCAAAGCCTTTGGTGCGATGGATCATTTTTCTCTTCTATGTCTGGTGTTCCTGTTTTTATTCTGGTCACTCCTGCCAAAAAACTGAGGGCTGCCAAAGAGCAAGAAAGAGAGAGAGAGGGGGGGGGAGTGAAAGAGAGAGAGAGAGAGAGAGAGAGAGAGAGAGAGAGACATGGTGGACTAGAAGGAGAAAAGATGTGAGAGAACAGGAGAGAAGGGGAAGAGAGAGTCGCTTTCCCACTGTCATGTCCAAAAAGAATGTAACTGTCTGCCAGACATTTGCATGGGCTTTTACAGCACTCCTTATTTTCATGTGTGCAGAGAAGAAAATTATGATGATGTTTGACCCATCATTGTGTGTCAGCCTTACAACCAAAAGTTTCACACAAACACAAAAAATATATTGAGCCATTGATTCTCAAGACATTACAATGCTTCTCATGTCTGAAAAATGTCTGAACTGTCATGGGAAAAATGACTTGGTCAAAGAAAGTTTGAAAAATGTTTGTCTAAGAGCTTTAGGGGAAAAATCAAGCTTCTTTGAACAGCCTTGTAATACATCTGAAATCCTTTATGCCTGCCAGATATAACTATTGCATGTCATTAGTAATGAAAGACCTTGATGAAATGAATAAAAAATGCACCCAAACCTGAAAACACAATTAAGAATAGACAAGTCATCCCTTGTGATGACTGCAATGTTGTCAGTGAGGTCAATAGAGTGAATCTCAAAGAAATGTTTCTGACATATGGGCACATGCCAATAAATGAGGCAAAATAATGCTCCTGAGTGTGACCACTCCTTTACCTGACTCTGATTCGTGGCTCTGGCCTTAAAGGCATGGTTCATCCAAAAATAAATTCTGTCCTCATTATTTTATCATTTATGTTTTTCAAAACCTGTGTGTGACCCACCATCACTATTCCCAACCATAACACAAACCCAAACCCATATTCCCAGCATGATTCACAGCTATAATTCAGTCATGGCCAGCAGTTGAGGTGTATTTCATAAATGCATGTGACAATGCTCATGTGAAACGTGAAAAAAGCGAAACATTCATGGGTGCAGTTCATGTTAAAAATACACATTCAGAAAATATTCTAATGCAGTAACCAGTATGATGCCAGTTCCAGTAACCAGTAACCAGGGGACATAAACATTTCTCTGGGCATCACACACGTCACGTTTCAATGTGAGAAACATATCATCTTTTGAATATTGCTGATATCAATGTGAAAGAATCTCTTGTGGTACTCAGCTCCAAGTTTTGTTTAGTTTTTGAATATTTTTCAATTAGAAGAGCGTGGTGAAGATGTTATCGGTTGCCATCATTTTACCCAGGAATGACGTAAACGACTGATATCAGTGACATATCCGACAAATTGGCTGAGGTTCCATCTAACAGGATTAAGTGATTCCTAGATAATTCCTTTGCCAATATAAAGAAGCTTTGTCTTAGGCCATTTTAGGACATGCATCTGTATCTAGAGTCCATAAATGTATTAAGCATATCTCTAAAGATAATAGCATACTGAATACAGAGAGCTAATGCTGATTTATTGGACTCTCTAAAATCTGGCTTTGTTAAAGGAAAAGACCAGCTCAAAATCAGAATTGTGTTATTTTTTACTCACCCACATGACGTTCAACATGTTTTAAGACCTCCGGGCGTCATCAGAACACAAATAAAGATATTTAAGGTAACATCCGAGAGATTTCCAGGCCTCCTCTAAGACATCATGGTTATAGTTGTTGTCAAGGTCCAGAAAAGTACTAAAGACATCATTAAATTGGTCCATCTGCTCATAGTGGCACAATATACTTTTTTTAAACGACAAGAATACTTCATGTGCGAAAAACAAATCAAAATAACAACTATAATAAATATATTCTCTTCTGACTTGTCAGTCTATGGTGCTCGAGAACGCTTCGTCGCATGTGCATTCGTTGGGGGCAGAAGCAACTCTGTGAGACAGGGGAGAATATACCCATTAAAGTCGTTATTTTGTTTTGTTTTTTGCACATAAAGTATTCTCGTTGCATCAAAGAAATTCAATTGAGCCACTATAACCAGACGGACCAATTTGACAATATCTTTAGTACTTGACAACAACTATAACCACGATGTCTCTCGGATGTCACCTAAAACATCTTTATTTGTGTTCAGAAGATGGTGGGAGGTCATAAAACATGTTGAACGTCATGTGGGTGAGTAAAAAATAAAAAATATATATTTTGAGCTGAATTTTTCCTTTAACTGCGAAAATATGATTACCTACAATGTGTTAGGATAACAATAAAAAATTCAGCCACCTAAGAAATGCATACACACATGAAAAGGGCCATTCTCTTTTTTGCTTACAGTACACCATAAGCTCAATTCCAAATCACTATGAACTGTTTTGACATCACACCGCATCCTGCAAACACCACATTATTGCTGTTTTTACATTCAGGATAATAACTTTTGTGTAATGACACTGAGTGCATCTTTTCGAAGTCAAAAGCTTTTTTTCTTCTTTCTGTTGGCTTCTCTATGCTAGCTCATGTCTGGTGCTTTTCATTTCAGCATCTTGTAGATGCCAAAAGACATGGCTTGTTTATGTATCCAAGGAGTTTGTGAATATTATCCAGGCCTGCGTTTGTCAAATAGTTACGTTTTTAAAACATTCAACACTTCATTCTAAGAGTTTGCATTCATGTAGGATTTTTTGTGTTCATATTTAAGAAGTAATAGTGCAGGTTTGGTATCAGGGACATGGCTGTTATTTTTCTACAAGGAAACAAATTAAGCTTAAAGTAAAATATTTGTCAAAATTGTGAACAGCAGTTTTTCAATGAACATTTTTTAATTTTCCTGCCCTCACAGCAAGTTAGGTGCAGCTTAAATGGGTCTTTGTCTAATATATACAAATCGAGACAAAAACATGAATTTAGGTAGCTCACAGCTCTATAGCTTGTGAATTAGCATTTCATGTACAGACATTCAGCCAATGGCAAGGTTACTAATCCACTTCACATTGGAAGTCTGATGTGCATCATGACAGACTCACTTGTTTCGTGTGAGAGAGAGACATTGCGTTGTTGTTTTGACATGCCATGCACTCTCTCTGGTCCCGTCTTTGTCCCCCGTCCCCTCGTTTCCCCATTATTGATTGTTAATGATTTTATGCCCGCACCTGTTCCCCTCTTGATTTGGTTCCCTTTATAATACACTTGTCTATTTTGTCCTGTGCGAGTTTGTTTTGTTTTGTTTTGTTTTGTGGCTGCGACCCGATCCGATCCCTGACATGATGACTCAATGTCCAGCAACCTGAAGAAAATTGCCAATATTATCAGATATTAAAATAAATTTATCCAAAACCACTGACTTCACAATATTAACCAAAATAGACAGATAACAGTTTACATCTTTTCAGATTGTTAGCCTTTGTTTTGTGTTTAATGTTTCCACTCTGTGTTTTGTGTTATTAACGTAGCGGCGTTATACTACTGCGTTTTCCTTTAAAAATTCTTGCTACTATTACAACTGGCGTTTTCAGAAGTGTAAATACAGTTTTTTTCTAAAACGCATGTTGAAACGGCAGCATGAACAAGGATCGTTTTTGATTTAAAACTCAGTTTTTGTACAACAATGGGCTAATGTAAACCCCACCTGTTTCTGCTTTCTTGTGTGTCATCTTACCATGAGCTCATTATGCATGCTTGTTTAATCAGAATCACTCAATAAACCTGTTGAATTATGGCTTCATCTAGTTATATCTAACTCGATGTATAGAATTAGTGTAACTTTATTTTTCATTATTGCTTAAGCTCAATTCCTCCCCTTATTTTTTGTTTCTTCAACTGCAAATTGTCTACTCTGTTTCGGAATTATAGGGAACAAATGTCACTCTCTGCTATGTTTACGCAGAGGTTTTTTTTACTTCAAATACATGCCTCAAACAACAATAACACTAAGAAAAAGAGAAGACCACCCTACAACACACAATAGTGAGCAGTCATCTGAGAGATTTTCTCCACTGTCCTGTGGCTGTAACGTTTAGCCTTACATACAAAGCACACAAGAAAAGTGTAAATCAAAAATAGACTTTAATAATAAATCTACAAGAGTCCAGGTGCGACGCGGAAACCACAAGGCGGCATAAACAGACAATGAACTGAGGAACAGACAAGGCTTAAATACATGGGGAAATGTAATCAAACGAAACAAAAAAAGGGGTGGAGCAATTAACAAGCAAGGCAGGATAACAGAAATATACAGAAAACTAAACCTAAAACTGTGACAGTTTGCCACCCTCACACCAACCAACAGTCCAATGGAGGAAGGAGCTTGGGGGATACTTGTGTCCATAAACGTGCATTTATAGATTCCAAATTTCCACATACTATGCCTCTGTCCTGGGCAACGTTAACAACATTTTTGGTACGGTTTCATTGAGCACTGCCAGCGCAAGCAATGTCCGATGTGTGCAAGTTACTTGTGCATTAAACAGTTTAAATGTGCTGTGTTCAGCGAATCAGAGTTGTGTATTTAAATTGACCCAGTATTGGTTAATTTTCAATTATACCATGGTCTTTGACCATACTTTTAGGTCTTCCTTGGATACATTGTAATGAGGAAAAATTATACAGGGCTAAAAACTCCTGAAAACAAATTGCATCAGAACAAAGCCTTGCATCCTCAGAGCGAGGAGAAATGCCTTATAAACGAGTGAACTAAACAAAACCGACACAGTCTATCAATGACTTCACATGCCTCCAGATAACACACATATTTCAAACACAACGCTCCACTAATATTGCATTTCAATTCAGATGAGCAAATACACCCCTCCGTTTTTGTGTAAATCAGTGCCTGAGCAGGAGGATCAAAGTGCCCATTTACAAATGACCTAATGCCTGGAGAACAAATAGTCGAGCAATTAAGGGCAAGATGAAGACCGGTAATAAAAAGGGAGGGTGTACACCCTGCACTTTTACTTGAGCATTCATCTTAACCCTTTCTCAGACCTTGTTTGCATACGAACCCATGTCTTTCATCATAATTTCTTCCCCACCCCTGACTCCACTTCTCTCACACATATATGCTAGCAAGGCTTGACATTAGCTATGAACTTTGTTTGCTCACCATCCATAGTAGAGTGGTTTTCCACAGTTACCAGCCACACAGCATTTTCACTGGGCACAACTTTGTTGCTGGGAAATACAGTTTTATATTATTAAAACTGCCTTTTGCATGCTAAAATTACTTGATTTAGCTAGATTTAAAACACTTTTAAATGCAAAATTAAGACATATATCAGCTGGTAAACCACAATACAGTACTTACTTGCACATCAACACGTAGTCCGTAAAGGTCAACCTTTTTTCTCAATAGCGTGTGCATTCCGAAACAGTAGCTGTGTCTACCGTATACAAGTATCATCAGGGTTGTCTCATTTCATTTAAGAAAAACATTATAAAACTAACATTTCTCTTAAGGTATAATAATTGTAGTTTCATTCTTACCTTGAAATGTATCGATTGACTTACTGAAAGGATAAACCTCAATGACGAATGTGCCCTACAAATGTGACCTACGGTGGACACAGCCTTCAAATTGAGACCCAGCTAGTATCTTCATCTTCTCTAGATCAGCAGACTTTATGACTACAAGGGACTTCACCACCAAACTTATCTTGTAGTGACGGTCTCTTCACCCGTTTAGTCGACATGCTTGTGGTATAACCTACAGACTTTTCTGACTGCTATGTTGGTAGTATGCATTCTGAAGGCCAAACACTGGGTGCAGGGAGTACTCAGTTGTAGTTTTGTATTGTCACATTGTGCATTGTTTATAATTTCACATGACTTTCGAGAAAATTACAATAAAAAAGTATATTCAAACCCGCCAAAATGACTACTGGGAGTGATAGATGAAATCTACCAACATTTGGTGGGATGACAGGTGTTAATATCATGCCCTGTATGCTAGTCACATGTAGGCATTATCACACAACTACAATATTGGCGAAGTTATGACATAAGAGTCGTTATAGTATTAATATACAGTATGTTATTGGAATGCAGAGAGACTCTGTCGCTGCTGTTCTCAGACCTGCACATGCCATGTCTAACTGCTGGAGACTGAGAACTTTTGGAAAACTTTGCTTTGTTTAAACGTGATGAAGAAAAGGGCTTAGCTTATCTCCGCCTGTCTGCAGCTGATTAGAAGTAGCATATTTTCCTTGTGGAAGTCTGTTTCAAGAGATTGTTTTTCCAGTATTAATCAAAGGTAAAAAAATATTTGTCTGAATGAAAGAAAATTTCTTGATCGACACAAATTGTTAGTTTTATCAAACTTAAGTGTGCTTCATTCAAATGTGCTCAGAGAAAACCAGTGAGGTTAGATATCAACTGTAACATTTTAATGTCCTTCCTCTGGTTTTGCTTACCCCAACCCAACTGAGAATCATTGAATGTCCATGCCACACATGCTACTTGTCACAAATGAACATTTTCTCATTCACAACATTCCTTGCTAATTGTTTTTAAAAACACACAAAAAAATTGGTTTACGTAAAAATTATTTCCAGACATTCTACAAGGTTTCTGACTTTGAAACTGTATAGAAGCTCTACTGAAAATGTCCACACATTCACTGGCCAGTGTCCAAATAAGCTCCCGACCCCACTCCCCCAACAAACCGTTCTCACATTTACTCACGCCAAGTCAGGGTGGGTCTCTCTTTCCAGCACACACTTGCCAATGATCTGCCTCTTAGAACAATTGTGCAGCATTGGCTACATTCACCTCGGGAACCAATTAAGTCTCAAATCAATCACTGTGAAATTAACCACTTGGCCAGAATCTGCAGAATAATAATATTTAGCCATCACTCCAGATTGATCTGCAGGCCTGGCATTGCTTTGGGATAATGGAGAAAAAGTACAGCACAATGCCCATTGCCGTTTACTGGAAACATAAGGACATAGAAGGAAACAGAGCTTCCTTTTACTGTTCTTATGTGAGAGGCTTTATAGAATGAACGGGTGAAAGCTGGAAAAGAATGTGTTTGAGTTGTGTAAACATGAGTTTGAATGTTCCAGGTCAGAGGTCGTAAAATTATTCTGAAAATGTTAAATTCCACAAGTGTTTGCACGCTTCTTAGACATAATGCAATGTTTATAGTAGGTAATCAAAAATGTGATGCTTCAATAGGAGGAGCCAGATTCGACTACCAATGTCACATTGGAATCTTCGCAGAGGCGTTATGCAACATGAGGATCATGCATTTTGCATGCATCATAGCATGCACTGTTCCACTAAAAAATATGATTTATGATGTAAAGAAATGGGATATTTTTAGGGTTGGGTACTCAAGGTCTCCTCGTCCCGTCCAAGGGCAAGATGTGGAGATTACAGAGGTCTGGCCTGAGGTGCAACACTGCCCTTCCCTGTGACAAAAGGTCCTTCATCAGGGGAATCAGCCAGTGGGGGACTGTCATCAGAGCCACCAGATCTGAGAACCAAGTCTGTTTGGGCCAGTAAGGCACAACATGCAGTACTTGATGTCCCTCTTCCCTGACCTTGTGAAAGTATTGCGTTTCATCTTGCGTCTCACTTCGCTTTTTAATATTCATTGTGAAAGGTCCATAACTCCACATTCCAGTTGCTGCCTCCATTCTGGCTTCTTTATATTTCCAGGGACCATTTATAAAGCTGTAAAACGATCTACATTATGTGACAATGTCACAAATTTAAAGTGATAGTTAACCCAAAAAAACCATCCCTCTTAAAATGTAAAATCTTTATGACTTTCTTTCTTCAACAAAAAAAAGAAAATATTTTGAACAAAGTTGGTAACTGAACAGCACTGGACCCCATGCACCTCTTTAAGTGAATGGGGTCCAGTTAACAAAACTTTTCAAAATATCTTCTTTTGTGTTCCGCGGAAAAAAGAAAGTCATACAGGTTTGAAATGACGAGAGGGTGAGTAAATGATGACAGAATTTATCACTCAACACCTTATGTACAGTGTTTTTTAGACAGGGCTGCAATTTTATATAGCTGTTTTTGCAACATAATTTTTTCTGCACTGCCAGATGTACTTTTGTAAGCCAAAGACATTGTGAAATCATACCGTAGCCTCATGCATAACAGCTAGGTATCCCACTGAACAACAACAACATGAAGTTGTTCAGCACGATACCTGATACACAAAGAACAACTCATTTGATGTAGCCAGTATTGTGTCTTAAATTCTGTGTTCGTGTCATGACTTTATGGCTATACATATCATATATTCAGTCTCTGCCTTTTTCCTTCCTCCTTTTCATTCTCTGTATACTCAGTCAATGAGCTCACCACTGCTTTTAAGAGAAAAAACACACAGTATTAGGCATGGAAAACGGTTCCCAGAAATCTGCAGGGGCTGATATGTTACTGGTCCATCAGCCAAAGGAATGTCACAGAGCCTCTATTGATAAGCCCGAGAGAGGGTCACAGCTGTTGCCTGGCACAACCCTCTACACAATGAGAACTGCATGTTTGGGTGTGACACTCTTCCTTGGAAGTGTTTTGTCCAGTTGTTCAAATGAATGGAATTAAATCTAAGGTGTAGAGCATTTTCCTGTAAAAATGCATATTTGATGCTACGATTATGCCTGGCGTTTACACTACCATTGAGTTTTCAACTTTTGGAAATGCTGCAGACCCTGTTTTAGTTGAAAACTCTGGGGTTGTGTCCTGTGTAAATAGATGAAAATTGAGACTTTAGAGAATGAAGGCATAGCTGCCCACATTCACTCACTTACTGGATTTTCTTTTTCATTGCGTTTGATCTCTGATTCTTTAAGCCCCTGTCATATGAGCCATTAGGCGCAAATTGTGTAAAGAACATGCTTGTTTGACGTCATGTGGCGCTACGTACAACGATAGACCCTGGCACCGCGAGAGAGAATCGAGGTAGTTCTCGACGGTAAAGAAGCAGACGGAGGCCATTAAGCACATCCTTCCTGCCCCGCCGCGGCCCGGCCGCCTAGCGAAGGATGCGATCGAGCTCGTCCCTCTGGCCCAGATGTTCTAGGGACTAGACTCCAATACAGCATGCCTCACGAGAGTGTGCCTATTCGATGCTGTGCTGCCTGGCCCTGCGGGCCATTCATATCCTGAACGATCTCGATCAGGCAGCCGACGTGCTCTCTCAACAGGTCGCTCCACAAAAGTTGGCGACTCCATCCCCGTGGTCCAGCTCATTGGGAGCAATGTGGGCAGGCACAGGTGGTCTTCTTCGCCCCCCTGCACAGCTCCCATTGCCCGCTTGGGTACTCCCTGACAGGTACTGTGGGGAGCCAGGGTAGATGAGCATCTAAGTCTGCTAGTTGCGCCCGGTTGGTCCAACCAGCCTTGGATCTCGGAACACATGCTCTGACGATAAGGGCACGGTCTTGCACCCGAGACCAGACCTCTGGAACCCCATGGCTGGACCCTAATGGGATGAGGAGATTGGAAGTGACCTGTCTCCCGCTCTCGTGAGCATGGTCACTTGGGCAAGAGCACCACCACTAGGCGACTGACTCTATAAGTGGTGCCTCTTTTTTGCCCTGCGGTGCTACCTGCAGCACAGAGCTGGGCAGCACGACCCATTCAGCAGATTCATAAGGGGTGCGCGGGCTGGCTAACCCCCTCCCTGTCTGCTATCAATACCGAACCTGTGTCGGACCGGGTCTTCAGTGAGACCGATGGCGGATGGGCGTAAGCCTGCAAAGTGCCCTCTCCCCTCTTGAGGCAAATAAGCGTGCTATTCCAGCCTCCCTATTTCCTCCACTGGATGAAGTATAGCCATTCCATCCATCACTAAGCACTAGGGGGTAAGAGCCTGACGGAGCAGCTCGTATTCACACCCAGTATATGTGAGTTTCCATCACAAGGTGAACCCTTGTACCTGGGCTAGTGCTCCACACGTGGTGACTCCCCTCCTTGGGTAGTCCCGTCTGATGCTTCTCACTCTTGGTTCCCTTGTCGGCTAACATGTGACCTCCCCTCGGTGGACTCCACCTCTTCTGTGCACCCCTGGTTTGGGCCCAGCAAGCCTACTTCCAGGAGTTTTCCCCACTGGTGAGACCGTGTAGGTATTCCTCATATTATCTCCCTTCGGCAGATCCGTAGCATCCCCCCCCCTCAGGTAAGGGGTAGTGTTTCCCAGTGCATCTAGAGAAGCAAGGTTACCGCCTGTACGGGCGGTAGTAAGAACCTCTCATTGTGGTCACACGAATAGATGTCTTACTAGACCACTAGATGGTTACAATTCGCGCTAGGACGCTCATTTCAACATCTCAGTTACGTATGTAACCTTTGTTCCCTGATGGAGGGAACGAGACGTTGTGTCCTTCATACCACGAGCGCTGCCCGCTGAAGCGATTGAGAATGCCTCTGAAGTTCCACAGCCCAAAAAGGTGAATGAATGGGCAAGTTTCGCCAAGTTCATTGTGTCAAGAACGTGGTGAGACACGGACAGAGGACCCAATCGCAGACAGCGGGTAAGGGGTTAACAGATAATTTAATAAATAATAAAACAAAGACCCACGTGGGGGTAACATAACAAAACATGACATGACATGGGTACAATAACAAGACAGGACTAAAACTAACTACACTTAAACAAGACTTAAATTAACTTTTGACATGAACTACAAATAACTAAACTGACAAGACATGAACTCACCTAACAAATCACAATGAACCAGCACAAGACAGAAGACACAAGGGCATTAAGTAAGGGAGCAAATCAAGAGGGAAACAGGTGTAGGGCATTAATCAATAACGAGAGGATAGGAAAAGAAACGAGACCTGGAGAGAGCGTATGGAAGGCAATTACAACAATAATTGCCTCTCTCCACATTAAACATGAGGTTCTGTCATGGTTCTCGAGTGGTGAGACAAGGACAGGACCCAGGTGCAGACAGCGGGTTCTGAAACACTCAGGGAAGGTTAACGAGGAAACGAGATGGCGGGAAACACTGACGAGACACGAGAAAGCACATGGCATGTCAGAATCAAAACAAAGCCATGTCTTTCTCACACAAAACCTAAGGCTATGCCATGACTCCGCTGCAAGACCAAGAATAAACATGACATGATAGCGGAATCATGACACATTGGCCTTTTCAAAGTAGAATCTGAGATGATATGAATTTTATAGTTTTATTTAATGGACATATAGGAATTTATAGTCTGTCTGATATTTGACCTGTGTTTCCCTCTCCTTATTTTGGGTGTGTGGTTTCAGGTGATGGAACGTGTGCGCATTTGTGTGTGTTTGTGTGTTTGTTTGTGCATATTGTGTGTGTGGAGTGTTTTGTGTGTGGCTGAATCTGTGTGTCTGTCTTCTGTATTTTCACCTTTTTTTGTTTTGACTTGCATGACCTTATATGTTTGGCTTATAGTCAATGTTTTCTTGTACAGCTGCTTTGTAACAATGAAAGTTGCAAAAAACGCTATATAAATAAAGTTGTTGCAACTGAAATCTCATCCTCTGTCAGTCTGACGACGGCCATAGGAGACTGGTTCAGTGAGAGTGGACGATCCGCGGCAATGGCTGCGATGGATTTGCATCCATAAGACCCTGCCTATCACCACCTCCACTCGCTGCCACAGACGGCTTAGCAGCCGCTGTCGAGCAAGGGCAGACACAGCCAGCTCTGACCGCAAAAAAACGTGATCAGCATGTGCCGCAGTGCGTATCCATGAACGCATCTTCAGCATGCTGGGGACACAGACATGTGACGCAGGTATCCTGCCTGTCTAGCATGAATTTGGTATGGGGTATGGGGTACCAATCCATCTGCGAGTGTTTGTGAGGTGGTGTGGTGCGGTGCACTGCATCCCGACACTCACATCCGCCCGGGCATGCATGACTGACACTTCTGCATCAGCCTCGTCCCTGGCTTGGCCGCAACGAAAACTCATACTCGTCAGCCTCTTGCCCGTGCCGCCCATCGGAAACATGTATTAGGGTATGAACGGTCCGTTGCTTGGACGGCTCTGAAGACAGCCCGGAAGCCATCGCTGCAGACGGCTCTGAATCTGCCACGAAACAGGAAGCAGGCGATGCTGTCTTTTAGGAAATTAGCTCTTTTAGGCACCTATGTCTTCCACTGAAATTGGGGTCGTATACAGGAGGCGATTTCACTGATATGGTCCAGTAGGTAAATACAAATACAGCATAAAGATGATGCTTTGAAGGTTCTGAAAGAACAAAAGGTGAAAAAATACAATTCTTCTAAGAATTGTATTTAGTGTTAGAAACGTTAAATTAGTTATTGTAAAGTGCTGCAAAACGGCTCATGTTAAAAATAATAATCTTCGGGGACAGACAGATATTTAAAGTATTATAAACATCTGGCTTTAGCCATGGTTCTGTCAAACAGCGCATATCTATTTTATGATCTGTTATCATATTATTAACAAAAAGTGCTTCATAAGGGAGAGATCTAATATTTAGCAATCCGAGTCGTAACAGTTGATTATCTGTATTTTGTTCATGTTTAATTTTTTTAACGTTAAATAAATTACCTTTGAGAGGTTTACGCATTATTTTATGTCTGCTAATCCTGGGGACAGACACAGAAGGGATTATTGCATTTTGTGTATTCTGCGTCCTGAGACGGCAAGCAGACCGTTGGTTATGCCATTCTGTCTGCTTCCTGACCTGGGCCCCAGTGAGTCAAGATTTAGCATTAAGACTATGTGCCATATTTCTAGACAGGAGGAAAGCACCAGCCCAGGAGAGATGGAGACCGTCAATTTTTAGGGTTTCCCCTCAAAACTCTTCCAGTTATTTATAAAACTATATCATTCTGCAGGCCCCACTCAGACAACCAGCCATTTAGTGATGATAATCTGCTATGTATCTCATCACCACGGTTAGCAGAGAGGGGGCCAGAGAATATTACTGTGTGTAACATCATGCTTGCAAGCTCACACACCTCTTTAATTTCATAATTGGTGCCGACCTGAATAACAATCTTACTGAATTTATTTATGATAAGCCTTGATTTCAGGCACTCTGGCTCCCGGTAAACATTTGACTTTGGTGGCTGGTGCCTCTAACTCAACGTTATAGAATCACCCATAACTAGAACACTTTCACCAGGTTTCTCAGTCGGTGCGAGACTTTATTCGGAACGGTTGAGTGATGGTTTGACCGCTGACTAAGCCGTCTCACAGTCACAAAATTTCCCAGCTGCAGGGGATCTTCATCCGGAACCGAGCTGTGTGCGCTAACGTTGCTCGCATCCAAAGTGTTTTCAATGGTCCTTAAACTCTTACTATCCTCAGATAAAGATTGAATGCGAGACTCTAATTCAGAGATCTTCTCTGTCAGCCTAGCTATTTCCCTGCATTTATCGCATGTAAAGCCTTCACCGCTGACAGAGAAGGCTATGCTAAACATTTGACATGAGGTACAAGTAACAATAATAAGAGGAGAAGCCATAACTCACCAGGTTTGAAGAGAAATTCCAACTTACCAAGGTTGCTCGATGAATCATATTATATACGCTTAAAATAATAACAGTTAGCACACAAGAGAACGGTGTTGAGTTAACAATTCTGGTTAAAGATCTTCAATCAGTTTTATTTATACAGTGCTTTTTACAATTTTCATTGTTACAAAGCAGCTGTACAAGAAAACATAGTTTTCAGACTATAAGCAAAACATAGTTATGCAAGTCAAAACACAGGTCAAATATCAGACAGACTATAAATTCCTATATGCAGTGTTTATTAAATAAAATTATGAAATTCTAACAGTGGTGAGAAACCCAAAACTCCATTGGAGGAGAGAAAAAACCTCAGAGGCAAACCAGGCCTAAGCAGTGTCATCAAGGCATCAATTAGCTTCTCTGCATCTGATGGTGACAGCATATGGCGTAGTTAAGATATATTTTTAAGATGGAAAAACGCAATTTTACAGGTGTTGGCGACTTGTTTCTCAAATTACAAAGTATTATCTAATAAAACGGCAAGATTCTTTACTGAAGATGAGGGTTTTATGGAACATCCGTCATTAGTTAAGCAGTATTCTTGGTTGTTACGTAGGGCGGTTTTCGGTCCAATAAGTAACACTTCAGTTTTGTCTGAGTTCAGTAAAAGAAATTGTTATTCATCCAATTTTTTATATCGACTATGAATTCCACTATTCGATGGAATTGCTGTGTTTCATGAGGCTTCGAGGAAATATAAAGTTGCATATCATCAGCATAACAGTGAAAGCTAACTCTGTGTCGCTTAATTACATCTCCTAAAGGTAGCATGTATAATGCGAAGAGCATAGGCCCTAAGACTGAGCCCTGTGGTACACTGTACTGGACTTTCGATTTGCGTGACACCTCATTGATTTTTGCTACATATTGAAAATGGGCAGTATTAAATCTAAAGTATGATTACGAAGGTGAGTGGGTCCTGACACATGTTGTCTAACGCCCATGGAGATAAGAGTGTCTTTAAAAGCCATTCCTAAAGCATCTGTATCGTTATCTACATGGATGTTAAAGTCACCAACAGCAAGGACTATCTGTCTGTGGCCAGTACTAGTTCTGATAAGTACCCACCAAATTCTTTAATAAAATCTGTGTGGTGCCCTGGAGGCCTATATACAATAGCCCTAATAAGTCTTCAAGTAAATAACCAGGACAGGGTTATTGAGATATCAGGATAAGTTAGCAACGACAGTGATAAGTAACAATAATAAAATACACTAATATTAAAACAAAGTGCAAGTGCAGTGATACGAACAAACCGCCGGCAGCGATGCAGACAGGAACCAGATCCGGCAAACAGGAACCGGAAGATTTCTGATATTCTATCCATGTACATATTTGTTGATATTCATTTTGGTTTTAGTGCCAGTGTTTCTTAATCATAAGTAAAGGGCTACTTCTAAGCACTGGGCCTTGTGTTTGTTTGTATTTTTGTTTTGTTTATTCAATGTATCATTTAACGTATGAGGTTTGGTGGTATTTGGTTACTGGGTGGTCCACCACTTGTAGGAATGTAGAGGAAACAATGTAGTCTTGCTGTCTCAATGGTTGTGTATATCCCAGTTCTCCTTACTATTTGCATGTGGACCATGTATGGAACTACATACATTTTTCCAGAAGAGCATATTGAGTTAAGGCGCGCCCCACATAAAGAGCAGCCTAGGGGCCCCTGACTACTTAATCCCACTCCTGATCTTGGTAAAAGCCCTTATTGTATTATTGCCTCCCATTGACAAATTGCTTCATTCATCTTCTCTCAGTGGCACGTTTCACCAAAACCTAGGGTATGGCAAAATTTCCTATGGCCATACAACAACGACATTCGTAGAAACAGAAGCATAAACTATACCAGATCATATCTAAACAAAACATGTTCAAGAATCCACAAAACTGAATGAATGCACGAACATACACAAAAACTTACAGGTAATAAACCCTACCTTCATATCCTTTAAAATTTGTTTTTAAAGCTCTTATTTCTGCAGCAAAATAGCGACTCTAACAAAATATCTACTAAACCATCTGCCATTTATACTGTGTGAAAAATCATTGACAGATGCTGTCATTTAAAACCACCAACGACAACTTTAATCGGGTAGGAGTCTAAAATATAGGCCAAACATGAAATTAACAGCAAACAGGATTAAAAATAAAACGTATCTGCAGTGAAGTTTATTGCATAAGTAGCGGCGAGGTTGAAGCAGTGCGCGTGGATATTAAAGTGCAGTAAACTGTGACTGCGCAACCCTGGCACAGGAATACATTTTTGAATTATTCAAAGATAATGAAAAATATTATTCATCTTGCAATATTTATTATATCTGGCTTGGGCAGATTATATTGTAATGTGACAGTTAAAATAAAAAATTATAATTGCCAATTTATTGGCATATGTCGATAATGAAGACCTCCCTACTTACCTCACCATACACTTTATTATTAAACACCTTTTAGGCATTTTTCAAATAGTTAAATTTTTGTTGAATATAAATGCCTGTATTTTCTAATATGTGATGTGAAAATGTAGACAAGCTAAAGGTGGATTTGAAACTGCAACACAATGGTGTTAATCACAAGTCCAGTACGGTGTACCACAGGGCTCAGTCTTAGTGCCTCTGCTCTTCGCATTACCTCAAATGCTACCTCTAGGTGATTCAATAAAGGTAGAAAGCTAGCTTTCACTGTTATGTTGATGATACTCAACTTTATATTTCCTCGAAGCCTCATGAGAAACAGCAGTTCCATCGAATACTGGAATGCATAGTCGATATAAAAAACTGGATGAGTACAACTTTTTATCTCGTGTTACGAGATCTCGCAAGATTAAAATGGAAAAGATTTGTCGTCGAGGTGAAAATAGCATGATGGAGCGTGAGGGTGAAATTTGTATTGAAGATCCCCCTGCCATTTTTAAATAATTTGTATGGCAACATTTTGGTTCCCTTTCTGTCGGTCTCTTGATGTTGTGTCGAACCGACAGTTGGGGTTCACCCCAGGAGAACCAATAATCTTTTGACTATTTTGAAAAGGCCAATGAAATTAGCGAATGAAATTTGCATGCCGGGCTCCGCCCCCGGATATCCGGGTATAAAAGGGGAGCCGGCGTGCTCATTCATTCACCTTTTGTTCTTCTGAGCCTTCGCATCAAATGACTAACGAAGCTGATATCTTGACGTGGTGCAGCGGATTGTCCCTTCCAGTGATCATCCCCCCCGGCGTTTCAGCAGTTCCAGAGGTATTCGAGAAAGAGATAATTTCTAAAAGAGCAAATTTCTTCAGCGTGGCATGTCCTGCTGCTCTCGTGGTTGCGACTCCCTCATCGAGGAGGGGGACGGACACGATGTCTGCGTCAGGTGTTTGGGCATCCAACACGCTGAGGCAGTTTTCGTGGAGAGCCAGCCACCACCTCGTCTGCTTCCCGCTTTGCGACCGCAGTGGCCACGGCCCTGCCGTCAGCGGCAGCGAGCAGCTTGGGTGGCATGGGGATTACCGTGAGCGTCAATCCATCAGCCGATGGCTCGCAGAGCGTTTACGCCCCGTCTTGCTCGTCTGCCCGTTCCCGGGAAGGCGGTACCACATCGTCTTATTCCTCCGTCAAGCAATCGGACACGATGCGTGACGACGATGAGATGTCCCTCGCAGCATCGGAGGGCGACCTTTTGGCATCCGACCCTGACGATTCCTTCGAGCCGTCTCCTCCGGGAGATAGAGTTCAGGAAAAGGCAGACGTCGAGATGTCAGCCATGCTCTCTCGGGCCACCGCGAGCATCGGGCTGCAGTGCACCACACTGCCCACGCCCAGCGCTTGCGGCTGGATAATTGTACATCAGGTCTGAGCGCGACTCCAAGCCGCTCACGGCCCCTGTACCATTTTTTCCCGAGGTCCATGAGGAGATCAGTAAGACCTGGGGCGCCCTCTTTTCGGCTCGCTCCCGTCAAGCTGACTCTGTCGCCCTCTCTTCCCTCGATGGTGTGGCAGCTAGAGGCTATGTCGATGTCCCCCAGGTGGAACGTGCAGTCGCGGTGCACCTGTGCCCGCAGATGGCGGCCACGTGGAGGTCTCGACCTAGACTCCTGTCTAAGCCACGTAGGGTTTCGGCATCACTGGTGTTCGGCATCACAAGCTGCCTCAGCTCTTCATGCCATGGCCATCCTGCAGATCCATCAGGCCAAGGCACTGAAAGAGCTCAACAAGGGTAAGACTGACCCAAAGATTATGCAGGAGCTCCGCACTGCCACTGACCTCGCCCTTCGGGCGACTAAGGTGACGGCGCGGGCTTTGGGTCGGATGATGTCCACACTAGTGGTCCACGAGAGGCACCTCTGGCTGAACCTTGCGCAGATGCGGGAAGCCGAGAAGGTTCGCTTTCTTGATGCTCCCATCTCGCAAGGAGGGCTGTTCGGTGACGCTGTCGAGGACTTCCCTCGGCAGTTTTCGGCAGTGTAGAAGCAGACGGAAGCCATCAACCACATCCTGCCATGCCATGACCCGGCCGCCTTTCGGCCGTCGAGGTCCCGTGGATCGTCTGCCTCCCAGCAGCCCCGGCCTTCCTCATCGTCAGCCCCGAGGTGGGGCTGGCACCGCTAGCCAGCGAACCACCCTCCACGGGGTCGTGAAGCAGATCGTTCCTCTAGTGCCCCTAATGCTAATGCTTCTGACGACAACTCCCCCCTGGCCAATTTCCCTGACGAAGGACCTTCTCTTGCAGGGGAAGGGCACGTTGTGGCACCCGAGACCAGACCTCTGGAAACTCCACGTCTGGCTCCTGGATGGGACGAGGAGATACTGAGTGGTCTACCCCCCGCGGTGGTTTACCATCACTCAGGCTAGGGCACCTGCCACAAGGCGGCTGTACGCCTTTAAGTGGCGCCTCTTCTCGTCTTGGTGTTCTTATCACAGAGAAGACCCACGGAATTGCTCGGTCAGGCACATGCTGTCCTTCCTGCAGGAGAGGTTGGAGAGTAATCTCTCCCCTTCCACACTGAAAGTGTATTTAGCTGCTATCGCCACTCATCACTCAGACAGCTCTCCTGGTGGAGCTCGCATCCATCAAGAGGGTGGGGGATCTGCAAGCATTTTTCGTGTCTACGGATTGCCTAAATTTCGGGCCCGGCTTCCCTTCCGAGACCAGGTGGTGAACTTGCAGGCGCTCCCCACCGGGGAGGAAAACCCAACCCCATCCGTGTTGTGTCCAGTTCGCGCCTTGCGCCTCTACTTGGACCGCACGTAGAGCTTCAGAAGCTCTGAGCAGCTCTTTGTTTGTTTCGGAGGTCAGCAGAACGGGAGGGCTGTCTCCAAACAGACTGGCGCACTGGATCGTGGACGCCGTCACGACGGCATACCGATCTCAGGACTGCCCGTGCCCGCTGGCAGTGAGGGCACACTCCACTAGGAATGTTGCCTACTCGTGGGCACTGGCTCAGGGCGCCTCTCTGGCAGACATATGCAGAGCTGCGGGTTGGGCTATGCCCAACACCTTCGCGAGGTTCTACAACCTCCGCGTGGAACCGGTGTCAGCTCGAGTCTTACAGGGTAACACCAGGTGAGACCGGCGGCCGGTAGGGCATACGCCTGTGAAGAGCGACATCCCTCTCTTTAGGTGGGTCAGTGCGCTATCATCTGCCTCCCTTCTTTCCCCTCGGGTGAAGAATAGGCAGTCCATCCATCAGTAAGCACTTAAGGCAGCGTGCTGATCGGAGCAGCCTGCCACCTTTGGCGGGCCCAAGCTGAATTCTACTTATTTAGCTCTAACCGACCTCAGTGCTCCAGACGTAGTAACCCCCCCAGCAGGGTGGTTCCGTCTGAGATTCCGTCATGAGTTAGTTCCCCTCCTGGAACCCATGACCTTCCCCAGGTGGACATCCACCTTGTGGCATCCCGCACATACCTCCCATGAGCTCTTCCCTGCCGGTAAGACCATCTTGATGTTTCCATTGTATTCCCCCCCGAGGGTGGGAAGTGGTCTCCGTAGCGCACCTCCCCATTGAGGGAATAGCGCTTACCCAGGGGTCCTACGGTACCGGACAGCTCTCGCCAATGGAGCCGTCTGAGATGGCCGAGGGCAGGGGCTACCCATCTTTTCTAAAGCTCTGGGACCCCTGCCTACCTACTGGAAGGTTACAATCTCGCAACAGCGCTTACATCTGACTCGCCTAGGCCGGTCAACGTCACTTCGCGATAGATTGTGACGCGGCTAGTGCTGTGGTGTTTTCAATAGGAACCCCATCTGTCGGTTCAACACAGAGGGCGCAGCCCTTACAGCATTGGCAGGCATTTACCAAACCCTTTGTTGCTATGTCACCGCTTTGTGCTTTGGACTATAATAGAGGAAAAGAGGTTATTCTTAAGAAATATAAGATCAACTCTCAAAGCTCACTGGACACACCTGCTGGTGAATCACCAATGTAATTATGCGTCTGTTTAAAATGCTTATTTTCCAAATGGGTATGCTTCGATACATGGAAATGTTGCTTTTAGAACAGTACATGAGGGTATTATACCCAGACATTAAAACTTGGGTAAAGGATTGGGATCCTAAGACTGCAGAGGAAGCAGTTAACATTGTGGTCACATACATTACGGCAAGGAAGGGGGATATTGGGTCGTTTCAGTAAGCTTGAAGACTACAGGCCAACAGAAGTATGTCTGGGGGGTCATGGGGTAGTCTGTGCTGCTTAATTTTTTATTCATAAGTCAGTATATCGAAGGAAGCATGAATGGATCAAGCAAATAACTTTATGAGTAGTACATTGTGTCAAGTGCATCAATTACTGGGTATTAAGAGAGTGCGCACTACTGCCTATCCCCCCAGACTGACAGTCTAGTCACTTAAGAGCATGTTTAGCAAGTTTGTAGCAGAAACTTACAGACCTGTCTCTCTCCTCCATTTTATTGCTAAAACTCTTGAAAGGGCAGTTTTCAACCAGGTTTCTTCATACCTATCCCTGAACAAACTACTGGATGACAAGCAGTCTGGCTTCAAAACAAACCACTCCACTGAGACTGCACTGCTATCGGTCATAAAAGCACTGCGGCTTGCCAAGCCGGAATCCAAATCCTCGGTCCTGATTCTGCTAGACCTATCTGCAGCGTTTGACACGGTCAATCACCAGATAGTGCTAGCAACCCTGTCATCTTTAGGAATCTCAGGCTCCCTTCTCCGCTGGTTCCAATCCTACCTCTCCAGCAGATCCTTCAAGGTGTCATGGAGGGGCTCGCTGTCCCTGCTCACCACATGATCACCGAGGTTCCTTAGGGATCGGTGCTTGGACTGCTGCTTTTTTTCCATCATACAGGCACACGCTTCTCCTATCATTGTTATGCTGACGGTACCCAGATCTACATATTGTTTCACCCAATCGATACCACTGTAGCAGCTCGCATAACAGCTTGCCCAGATGACATTTCAGCTTCGATGAAAGAGCATCACCTCCAGCAGAACCCGGCCAAGACAGAACTACTCGTGTTTCCGGCACACTCCATGTTGCAACACAATCTCACCATCCAACTTGGGCAATTCCACAATCACTCCCTCCAAATCAGCCAGGTACCTCTGAGTCATATTTGTCCGTCAATGATCACATTGCAAAGACAACGCGATCCTGACGATATGCCTTATTCAACATTCAAGGTTAGACCCTACCTCACGGAGGATGTGGCACAACTCCTTGTCCAGGCCCTGGTAATCTCAAGGTTGGACTACTGCAATGCTCTCCTTGCTGGTCTTTCTGCAAAGGCTATCAAACCACTTCAACACACCTCATCCTCCAACAACCCTTAAAGGGCTCATGTGACACCCCTTTTCATCTCTCTCCACTGGCTACCGGTGGAAACCTGTATCAGATTCAAGTCACTGATGCTTGCCTACTAGACTATCACTGGATCTGCGCCGGCATACTTTCACACCCTCATTCACTCCATTAAGAACCCTGCGTTCTGCTAACAAGGAGTGCCTTGTATTGCCTTCTCATAAGGGCATTAAATCCCGTTTATCTTAATCTTAAATTTCCCGCTCATTCTCCTTCACAACTCCTTCCTTGTTGAACATTCTTCCTAACTCGGTCCGGTCAACCACATCTCTCACAACCTTCAAAAAACGACTTAAAACCCATCTCTTCTGTGAATACCTGACAAACACTCTCTCTTCTTTCAACAGGTAGTGTTGTTGAAACTAGTAACTTTGTTTAGCGGGTAAAGTGGTTGAGACGGGAAGTGTACCTTTAAGGCCGGCTGGTTATTTGGATCAGGTGGCGTAAGCATCGCGTCCCTTTAAATGTGTTGAGATCCTACACGGGTTTACAGCAACATAAGTGTATTGGCTGTGTGAACGGGAGAACGTGAGTCTTTTTGGAAGCTTATGCCCGTTTGTCGTTAATACTAAACTCATTGAACCGCTTAACAAGGCTCATTGTTTGTTTGTT
Source organism: Barbatula barbatula (assembly GCF_947034865.1). Classification (NCBI taxonomy): domain Eukaryota; kingdom Metazoa; phylum Chordata; class Actinopteri; order Cypriniformes; family Nemacheilidae; genus Barbatula; species Barbatula barbatula. Next base: position 1,685,301 of record NC_136782.1, on the reverse strand, counting down.
TGTAGCTCGGTCTGGCGTCTGCATGCATGGTGACCAGTCAATGGTACCAGCAGTGACGAGCCTACAGAAACTTGCTTTCATAATAACGAGGAGTGATCGTACACGGTTTTGCAGTAACAAGCAACACTGGTGAGAGTTCGAACAGCTATTAGTCATCCACACCATTTAATTGTATTGCTACAAGGCATACAGCTTTAATTCATCTAGGCTGGTGTCCAAAGAAAAACGTAAGTTTTTATCCTCTTTCTGTTTTAATCTTTCAATCAGAGATTTGTTATTGTTTTAAATTATCATAGCATCATAAGCCACTTATGCTTGTGATTACAGGAGGATTGCCTTCGTCTGTCACTAGCCACGGTTTTTCCTGGGTTTAATCATTCTGTTCTATTCTGTATTTCTTTGAACGTTTGTGTTTGTATGTCTTGTGGTGCGCTACCTTCATTTTGTGATGACCCGGACCTAGGTGGGCTTAAGATGGAGTCCCGTTAGTTGTAGCCAGTTAATCTAAATGTCGTGTCTGCTTTGTTTTTTTGTTTATTTGGCAGTCATTAAATCCCAACATTCGGACTATGGGCATTGTGCAAGATCTCTTTTGGGAACAGTGTCTATTTTGTAATGTAATGTTCACTAGTGAAGTGTGAAATGCTGTGCTAGTGTATGTATGCACGGCCGAGTTGGTTTGAAGTGATGAAGTGGTTGTGTGAACAGTATCTATTTATTCGACTTTATTCACTGTTGTCTTGATATTGTTAGACTTCATATCTTGTAATTCATTTACTATGATACTTTTATTCACTGTGATCTATTTATTGTAGAATTGTTCACTATGGGGAATATTTGTCTGCTCTGATTGCCAATCATTATATTATTGTTGAGTGTCTAATAAATGTATATTTGAGTACATCAGTCTAATTTCTTTTTCCTTTATTGGATACAACCTGCCTAGATATCTTAAAGGGGAGCGCGGTTTGGGGTTTCTATTCTAGATCTCCAGATTGTGCGACAAAAGTGCCCCATGGGGGTCACATTTGTATTAGCACCCATCATACTATACTGTCAGGTCTCGGGTCTAGCACTCCCTATGGTTGTCTATGTTTTATTATCTTTAGTTTTTTCTGGCACGTGATGTGGGTTTTGACAGCTATCACGTGTCTGAGTCTTGTGTGTTTTTCTTTCTCCCGTTTGGTTCACAATTGTTGTTAATTAGTCGATTGCCCTCACCTGGTACCTCCTCTCCCTCAGCATTGCACACGGGTGGTTTCCCATTCACTCATTAGTTCCAGTTCCTTTATAGACTATGTTTTTCCTCTCACCCATTGTCAGACCTTTAGTGTATTAGACCTCACCTTGTCTTGCGCCTTGTATTGAAAGGATTATTTTTAGTTTTTCAGTTATCTGGATTTCCTAGTTTTTGGCGGCGTATCCTGTTACTCACCTTGTCTCACCTTCTAACTCCAGGCTCTAGCGCACTTCCGGGGTTTGTTGGGGTTCCTTATCTACTGTCCTCAGCGATCGTTGCCTTCTCTCCTGACTGGATTATCCGGGTTCTGCTGAATTCCATCGGAGACGTTTACGCCCTGAAGTTCGCGGGTGCGTCAATTCCGGAGGAAAGGACAGAGCTATTTTGACTACAGTCTGGGATTCGTTGCTGAGCTTCAAACCCACCAGAAAGCCGCCGACTAAAGACTCTAACCTTTCTGGATTCTTACACAGTGGATGACACTACAGAACGCCTTGCTCTTTCTGCTTTGGACTTATTGGAATTTCTTGTTCTTGTTTTCTGGATGATATTCAGATCATTTTTTGACTTATAGTCCCGGGACGTTTATGACGGTAGCTCCGTCAGAGGGTTTTGACTTTCTTTTCTTTTGATTGAGTTTGCCAGTTGCAGTGTTTGTTGCCTGAAGCGCTCTATTTTCTTGTATTTAATAAACCTGTCAAATCCTGCACCTGACTCCGGTAACTCTCATGACAGAAAGGTCTGACCAACAGATGGAGTCAGCAGGATCCGATCCCGTGCACTCAGCCATTGCACATCAGGGGGCACTGTTAGGCCAGCAACACAATCGTCTCAGCGCCACTGAACAGGAGGTGGGGGAACTTAACAGACAGTTATCACAAATGCGTACTCGACTCGAGAGCCTACAGCTTGACCCAGGAGAACATTTGAGACATCCAGAACCTCATGCCAACAACCCCCCGGTTTACAGTGGAGATCCTAATTCATGTCGTGCCTTCCTCTCACAGTGTGCTCTTGTTTTTGCTCTTCAACCCCGTCGATACCCCACGGAGAATTCCAAGGTGGCTCACGTCATCACCCTGCTGTCTGGGACTGCTCGGGATTGGGCGGTTGCAGTGTGGGAGGCCAAGAAGGACTTCTGTGCCAATTTTGAGGACTTTAGAGAGGAGATGATCAGGCTCTTTGATCGAACGGCACAAGGAGATGAGGCGGCAGCTATTCTGGCTCGTCTAACCCAGAAGGGAACTTCAGTGACCGAGTATACTGTTCGTCTCAAGACCCTCGCGGCAGCCTGTGATTGGAATGAGAGCGCCCTTAGGGCCCGGTTTTTGGAGGGGCTCGATCATACCATTGCCGACGAACTGGCCCCACTCGATTTGCCAAGGGATTTGGATTCCCTCATTTCTCTCGCGGTTCGGGTCGAGAGCCGTTTATCCCGCCGTCGTCAACGTCGACCCTACAATCCCTTTGTGAATCCGTTTCAACCCCAACCTCTGAGTCCTCCTACTCCAGTCCAGGACAATCTTCCCGGGACGTCGGAACCCATGCAGTTGGGTCGCATGAAACTCACCCCACAGCAGAAGCAACTTCGTCTGTCCCAGGGCCTGTGCCTTTATTGTGGAAAGCCGGGTCACTTTGCAGTCCATTGTCCACTAAAAGCCAGAGCCCACCCGTGAGACGGAGAGTCCGGGTGGGCGTGATAAGTTCCTCAAACTCTCCTCTTCTCCGTACATTACTGTCGTGTCAAGTCCGGTTCCAGGGAGACCAGCACCAGGCTCAAGCCCTTCTAGACTCTGGAGCAGAGGGCAACTTCATCAGTGCCCAAGCCGCCCAAGAGTGGGGAATCCCAGTCCTGCCACTCAAGGAGCCCTTGGATGCCAGGTCGCTGGGAGACAGACCACTTCCCCCCATTACTCACGTCACTCCTAGTGTAAGTCTTTCTATTTCGGGAAATCATCACGAGAGAATTGTGTTGTACGTCCTTGATGCCCCAGGGAACCAGGTTGTTCTCGGCCATCCATGGCTCGTACAACACAATCCTCACGTAGATTGGCAGTCTAGCTCTCTTCTAGCCTGGAGTCCTTCGTGTCATGTTTCTTGTCTTGGTTCCGCTTCTCCTCCTGTTTCTGGTTTTTGTCGTCCTCAGGTGCCACCTGCAGATTTGACCGGAGTTCCGGTGGAATACCACGATCTTGGTGAGGTTTTCAACAAGACCCGAGCCACTTCTCTTCCTCCGCATCGCCCCTACGATTGTGCCATAGATCTTCTCCCGGGTACTTCTCCGCCTAAGGGTCGTCTGTACTCCCTCTCCGGTCCTGAGAGAGAGGCCATGGACAAGTACATTCAGGAGTCCCTTTCGACTGGTCTTATTTGCCCATCTTCTTCCCCGGCGGGTGCGGGTTTTTTCTTCGTTGGCAAGAAGGACGGCTCCCTCCGCCCTTGTATTGACTATCGAGGTTTGAATGACATTACTGTAAAGAACAGGTACCCCCTACCTCTCATGTCTTCTGCCTTTGAACTCTTACAGGGAGCCCAGGTCTTTACTAAGTTAGACCTCCGCAATGCCTATCACCTCGTCCGGATCAGGAAGGGCGATGAGTGGAAGACTGCGTTTAATACCCCTTCGGGACATTACGAGTATCGGGTGCTTCCCTTTGGTCTTACCAATGCTCCTGCGGTCTTCCAGGGCCTTGTCAATAACGTGCTGGGAGACATGATAAATAGATTTGTCTTTGTATACCTGGATGATATTCTCATATTTTCCCCTTCTCTCCAGGTTCATACCCAGCATGTTAGGCGGGTTCTTCATCGCTTACTCATGAATCAGCTCTATGTTAAGGCGGAGAAGTGCGAATTCCACACCGAGTCTGTTACGTTCCTGGGCCATATTATTTCTTCTAGCGGTATCCGGGCAGATCCAGCCAAGATAAAGGCTGTCACCGATTGGCCCCTCCCCGACTCTCGCAAGGCCCTCCAACGGTTCCTTGGTTTCGCCAATTTCTATCGGCGGTTCATCAGGAACTTCGGCCTTATCGCTGCACCCCTTACCGCATTGACCTCCACTAGAACGATCTTCAGATGGAGTAAGGACGCTCAGGTTGCTTTCGATTCATTGAAGTCCCGTTTTGTCTCTGCACCTGTTTTGTCTATTCCAGATCCTGAACTTCAATTTATTGTCGAGGTGGATGCATCAGATGTCGGGGTCGGTGCAGTATTGTCTCAGAGATCTCCCGTCGATGGGAAGGTGCATCCGTGCGCCTTTTATTCCCACCGCCTCAGCCGTGCCGAACGTAACTATGACATCGGAAATCGAGAGTTGTTAGCGGTAAGATTGGCTCTGGGTGAGTGGCGTCATTGGCTGGAGGGGGCGGCACTTCCTGCCTTGGTCTGGACGGACCATAAGAATTTGGAATATATCCGTTCAGCCAAGAGACTATGTCCCCGTCAGGCCCGTTGGGCACTCTTTTTTGGCAGGTTTAACTTCACCCTCTCGTACCGGCCAGGTTCTAAGAACCTCAAACCCGATGCACTCTCGCGGCAATTCGAGACTCCAGAGAGGGAGGGGAACACTGAAACCATCCTTCCGAGGAGGATGGTGATCGGGGCTCTCTCTTGGGGTATCGAACGGCGGGTAGTGGCGGCTGGACGAGGGGTGCAAGTGCCAAGGGAGTGTCCAGAGGGTCTGCTATTTGTCCCTGTAGCACTGCGCTCCCAGGTCTTACAATGGGGCCACTCATCCAGGTTGGTCTGCCATCCAGGAACTCAGAAGACGCAGGCCGCCATCCGCCGGCGTTTTTGGTGGCCGTCACTTGCCACCGATGTCAGACAGTTTGTGTTGGCCTGTCCCACTTGCGCTCAATGCAAGACACCCAATCGCTCGCCTGCTGGTCTTCTTCGTCCCTTGCCCATCCCTTCCCGCCCTTGGTCTCATATTGCTCTTGACTTCATCACAGGGCTACCCTCCTCCAATGGGAACACCGTGGTTCTCACAGTGGTGGACCGCTTCTCCAAGGCGGCCCATTTTATTCCCCTTCCCAAGCTCCCGTCTTCCCGCGAGACCGCTCAACTGTTGGTGGACCACGTCTTCCGACTCCATGGGTTGCCGGTCGACGTGGTTTCGGATAGGGGTCCACAGTTCTCGGCTCGATTTTGGAAGGAATTTTGTAGACAGATCGGGGCCTCTGCGAGTCTGTCTTCCGGTTTTCACCCCCAGACCAACGGGCAATGCGAGCGGGCCAATCAGGATCTTGCCAGAATGCTCCGCTGTCTGACATCCAACAGTCCGAGTTCCTGGTGCTCTCAACTCTCATGGGTAGAGTACGCCCACAACTCCCTTCCTTCAGCCGCGTCAGGTATGTCCCCTTTTTTGTGTTCCATGGGTTATGATCCACCTCTGTTTCCATCACAGGAACCCGACGCTGCGGTTCCGTCTGCTCTGGCTTTCGTCCAGCGCTGTCGCCGCACCTGGAAGAGAGCCAGAGAGGTTCTGGTCCGAACCAAGGGACGGACCAAGGCAGCAGCCGATCGTCACCGGTCCTCTCCTCCTACCTATGTTTGTGGGCAGCGGGTATGGCTTTCCTCCAAGGATTTGCCTCTCCGGGCGCCTTCTCGTAAGCTGGCTCCCAGATTCATTGGGCCGTTCCGCATCTCCAAGGTGGTTAATCCGGTGGCGCTCAGGCTTCCCCCCCCTTATGGTCGGGTCCACCCTGTCTTTCATGTTTCCAAGGTTAAACCCGTTTTCTCCTCCCCTCTTAATCCTGCCGGCAATCGTCCTACCCCCCCTCCCCCTCGTCTGGTTGAGGGGTCACCTGTCTACACGGTCAGGAAGTTACTGGACGTTCGTCGCCGTGGCAGAGGCGTACAGTTCCTTGTGGACTGGGAGGGCTATGGCGCAGAGGAGAGAAGTTGGGTACCATCCCGGGACATTTTGGACCAAGCCCTGATCGTGGACTTCTACCGGAATCGAGGTGAGCCCCCTCCTAGGGCGCCAGGGGGCGCTACTGGGGGGGGGGCTACTGTCAGGTCTCGGGTCTAGCACTCCCTATGGTTGTCTATGTTTTATTATCTTTAGTTTTTTCTGGCACGTGATGTGGGTTTTGACAGCTATCACGTGTCTGAGTCTTGTGTGTTTTTCTTTCTCCCGTTTGGTTCACAATTGTTGTTAATTAGTCGATTGCCCTCACCTGGTACCTCCTCTCCCTCAGCATTGCACACGGGTGGTTTCCCATTCACTCATTAGTTCCAGTTCCTTTATAGACTATGTTTTTCCTCTCACCCATTGTCAGACCTTTAGTGTATTAGACCTCACCTTGTCTTGCTCCTTGTATTGAAAGGATTATTTTTAGTTTTTCAGTTATCTGGATTTCCTAGTTTTTGGCGGCGTATCCTGTTACTCACCTTGTCTCACCTTCTAACTCCAGGCTCTAGCGCACTTCCGGGGTTTGTTGGGGTTCCTTATCTACTGTCCTCAGCGATCGTTGCCTTCTCTCCTGACTGGATTATCCGGGTTCTGCTGAATTCCATCGGAGACGTTTACGCCCTGAAGTTCGCGGGTGCGTCAATTCCGGAGGAAAGGACAGAGCTATTTTGACTACAGTCTGGGATTCGTTGCTGAGCTTCAAACCCACCAGAAAGCCGCCGACTAAAGACTCTAACCTTTCTGGATTCTTACACAGTGGATGACACTACAGAACGCCTTGCTCTTTCTGCTTTGGACTTATTGGAATTTCTTGTTCTTGTTTTCTGGATGATATTCAGATCATTTTTTGACTTATAGTCCCGGGACGTTTATGACGGTAGCTCCGTCAGAGGGTTTTGACTTTCTTTTCTTTTGATTGAGTTTGCCAGTTGCAGTGTTTGTTGCCTGAAGCGCTCTATTTTCTTGTATTTAATAAACCTGTCAAATCCTGCACCTGACTCCGGTAACTCTCATGACACTATACACTTATATGACATTGCTTATAGCTCCCTGAATTCTTTGTAAGTTAATTTGGATAAAAACGTCTGCCAAATAACTAAATGTAACGTAAACTGGATTTGCTTAAAGTCATCAGCAGATGCTAAAAGGCAGCTTCTGGTAAGGATGGTTCAGGAAGAGGATGAAGTGGAGGAGCAGTACTTGCCTGCTCAGCAAGATGAGTCCTTTCTGGATTTACAACATCTGAACATAGAGCAGGAGCAATTGCTAGGCATCATTCCTGACAATTTGTTCGAGAATACCGGATAAGACAGATCCTCTGCAACATCGCATTTATCTGAAAGACAATAAACCTATACATCAATGTTTACAGGATACCAGAGAACTGTTATCCACAATGAAGCAAGAGTTGGAATAATCCTATTGTCCTGGTTCCGAATAAGGATAGGATAAAAGGATTTATATTCTGTTTGGATTTTAGAAAATTTAATGCAGTAAGTAAATTTGACGCTTATCCAATGCCTCAGGTGGACGAGTCGATAGAGAAGCTTGGAAATGCAAAGATCCTAACAACATTGGATTAATGTAAGGGTTATCGGCAAATACCGTTGAGCCCAGATAGCAAGGACTTAACAACTCAATTTGTGCATTACCAATTCCGAGTATAACATTTTGGACTTCATGGAGCACCTGCAACTTTACAGAGTATGATCGACCAGATTCTCAGAGGTACAGAGCAATTTGCACCAGCATACATATATGAGATTTGACATTTTCAGTAACACATGGGAAGAGCATTTACAACATCTATCAGAGATAGTAGCAAGGATAAAAACAGCAGGACTTAACATTCACCCAGACAGTGGCCAAGATGGAAACTACGTACCTGAAACATGTACACGGCTGTGGAGTCATACGTACTCAGGTTGGAAAAGTTGAAGCAATTCTACATGCAGGGCTACCTACCACTTAAAACAGGTACAATCTTTTCTAGGACTGATTTGATGGTACATGTGTTTTATTCCTCACCTCTCTGCGAGAGCAATAGCTCTTACCAACCTCAAACAAAAAGACAAACCTAATAAGGTAATCAGGACTGAGGATTGTGAAAGTTCTTTTGAAGACTTTAATGGTAAGTCAGGTGTTGGGATAATTGAGTGGGTTGAGGAGGTGTAGGCTTGTATGCGGGCGCGTCGCTTGTCCGTGTCAGATCAGGCCTTCTTTATGTTCGATCATTTAGAAGGTGAAGCCCGGGATGAAATTCGATATAGACCTGCTCATGAGCGTGATGATCCTGAGGGTATTATTGCTGCAAAAAGACTTGTATGGCTGTTCGAAGTCGTATATCGCTTTGCAGGAGGCATTTTTCTCCAGGAGACAACAGGAGGGGGAGACTTTATTGGAGTTTTCTCTTGCTCTTATGGGTCTTCTGGAGAAGGTGAAACAGCAGTCACCGAGCGTAATGTCGAATGGAGATGTACTGTTACGGGATCAGTTCGTCAAGCATGTTTTGGATAACACTCTTCGTCGTGAATTGAAGCAGCTAGTGCGTCTGCCACACTACTGGAGGTGCGTAGGGATGCCATTAGGTGGGAGCGAGAGGGAATGCCAAGAGGGGTAAAGGGTCGTAGTCAATCTGTTCCTGTAGCACATGGTTTTCAATATGGTGTCCAAGGTGACACCTGCTCACCGGTGGGGAATCCCCAGCGGTCTGAAATGAGCGAGCTTAGAGAGATGCTAAAACTTCAGCAGGAACAGCTAGCCCAGCTTACCAAAAGTGTTGCTCAGTTACGTGAATTGCCTCATAGTATGCGCCAGGTTCGAAATGATTCTCTGATATGTAGAAGATGTCAAAAACGTGAGTGTAATGAGCGTTTTCCCTCTCGTCCATCTCGATTAGATCAAGCAGGCACCAGGGCACCAGAGGATAGGTTACTGCGTCAACATCAGGCATCAGAAAACTAGCTCCCGCTGTGTCGTTGAGCCACGACTCGGGTGGGGACTTTGAAGGCTCCATGCTAGATAGAAATGGCCCTGGGCCGAATTTAATGTAATCTTGCCCCCATTTGGTAGTTCGTATGGGTGGCGTGTCCGTGCCGTGTTTGGTGGACACCGGATCGATGGTGTCCACCATCACAGAAAGTTGTTTTAGGGAAGCTTTTGAGCTGGGGGATCAGGAGCGTCTAAAAACCTGTCAATGGTTGCAGCTTAGGGCCACTAATGGGTTGTCTATCCCTTACAAGGGTTACATCAAAATAGATGTAGAACTGTGCGGTAAGCTTGTTCCGAGATGTGGTGTGCTCATTGTTAGAGATCCTCCTGGTGGTATATGTGCCCATGCCCCTGGGGTGTTGGGGATGAATGTTTTGGGAAGGTGCTATCAGGAGCTTTTCGGACAATATGGCCCCTCTCTGTTTGATTCGCCATCGGTATCCGGTGCTTCTCCGATAGTGTTTGAAGCATTGCAGTACTGTCATCAGGCGACCACAAAATTGTTGGTTGAAGCGATAAGTAGGGCAAAGGTGCGGGGCCCTCGAGCGGTCGTATACCAGGTGGTACAATGAAACTGATAGCAGCTACCTGATCCGATACACTTTCAAACGGTGTAGTGCTGTTTGAACCATCAGAGTCAGGACTCCCTGTGGGATTACTAGCATCTCCTGCCCTTGTACAAGTGACAAGAGGTATGGCGTACATACCCATTGTTAATGTGGGGACCACGGATGCCTTGTTGTTTCCACGTTAAGTCATTGGCACTCTAACTAGTGTGTACGTGGTCAGTCAGCCGCCAGGGGTTGTAGAGGTTAGACCAGTTTTAGGAGCCGTGTGCTCTATTGATGTTCAATTAGGGGCGCCCACTATTCCGGAATGAATAGCGGCTCTCGATCTGTCCTTGTTGTCAGAAGAGGAGCAGAAAAAGATAAGGTCCCTTTTATTGAGATACCAGATGATTTTCTCTGTTGGGGAGGGAGATCTAGGGTGTACTGATCGAATTTCACATGACATTCCTTTACTGGATGATGCTCCTGTCTGCCAACGATACCGACGTATACCTCCTTCTGAATACGATGTGATAAGAGCACATATTAACCAGTTATTGGAGACACAGGTGATTCGGGAGAGTTGCAGTCCATATGCCTCTCCAATAGTTCTGGTAAAAAAGAAGGATGGTAGTCTACGCATGTGCGTGGACTACCATCAATTAAATGCCAAGACCCGGAAGGATACCTTCCCTCTACCTCGTATAGAGGAGTCGCTGGATTCGTTGAATGGGGCCCGCTGGTTTTCCATTATAGAGTTAGCCAGCGGATATAACCAGGTCCCAGTCACCGAGGGGAATAGGCCTAAAACCGCCTTTTGCACACCATTTGGACTCTTCGAGTGGAATCGAATGCCGTTTGGTTTTTGTAATTTCCCCAGTACGTTCCAGCGACTAATGGAGCAGTTGTTCGGAGATCAGCAGTGTCACTCACTACTACTTTACCTGGACGATATCATCGTGTTTTCCTCGTCTATTGAGCAACATCTAGAGAGGTTGGAAGTTGTGTTGAGTCGGTTGGAAAAGGAAGGGCTCAAAGCTAAACTGGAAAAATGTGCGTTCTTGCAGCCTGAGGTGAGCTACTTGGGTCATATAATCTCTGCTGCTGGAGTGTCTACTGACCCAAGCAAGACCCAGGTTGTGGCTAAGTGGCATCGTCCATCTAACGCTACAGAGCTTCGCTCCTTCCTGGGTTTCGCAAGCTATTACCGTCGTTTTGTCGAGGGATTTGCAAAGATTGCGGCTCCTCTGCATTAACTGGTGGCGGAGGTCTCCGGGGGTAGGAGGAAGCCCAAAAAGCAGGTTAGTGTAAGGTTTTCTGACACTTGGACTGATCAGTGTAATGAGAGCTTTGAGGAGTTAAAGCGACGACTTACATCTACTCCAGTGTTGGCGTATGCCGATTTCTCCCAGCCATTTGTCCTAGAGGTGGATGCAAGCCACGGCGGCCTGGGAGCGGTTCTCTCCCAGGAGCAAGAGGGTCAGATACGTCCCATTGCTTATGCAAGCCGTAGTCTTAGGCCCACTGAGCGCAACATGTCCAACTACAGTTCTATGAAGTTGGAGTTTGTGGCACTCAAGTGGGCCATGACTGAAAAATTTCGGGAGTATTTATGGGGCAGTCGTTGTGTTGTTTTCACAGACAACAACCCTCTCAGTCATTTGTCCACTGCAAAGCTGGGGGCTGCGGAGCAGCGATGGCCTGCGCAGTTAGCAGCATTTGATTTTGAAATACGTTACCGTTCAGGGAAAAGTAACCGAAATGCAGATGCGCTGTCCCGGCAGTACTCCCCTGAACCGGGAGGGATTGGTGGATTAATCCCGGGAACTGCAGTACCAGCCCAGTTGCAGCAGGCTTTTGCACAGGCAGCAGCACAGGCACGACAGTCTATGATTGTTACTGTACCCGGTTACTCGTTGGGGGACTTAGGGCGATTACAGGCAGCTGATCCAACAATTTCGGAAGTAATGCCGCTGTGGAGGTCGAATGAACGTCCAGGACGGGAGAAACGTCAACAAATGTCCACTTTGGCTGTGACATTATTGTGCCAATGGGATCGTCTAGTGGAGCAAGATGGGGTGCTATATCGTCGGGTCTATTGTCCAAATAGTGGGGCTGAGATCTTGCAACTACTCCTGCCTTCTGCACTGAAGTTGGAGGTGTTTAACCTCTTGCATCAGCAGCATGGACATCAAGGCATAGAGCGCACCGCGGAACTAATTAGGAGGCGGTGTTATTGGCCAGGTCTATTATCCGACGTGGCCCGTTGGTGCCGGGAATGTGAGAGGTGTCAGTCAGCTAAAGACACTCAGCCCTCAACACAAAGCTTCATGGGCAAACGAAAGTTCTGGCCGTAGACTTTACCGTGTTGGAGCCATCAAGGGTGGGTATTGAGAGTGTCTTGGTAATGACAGATCTATTTAGTAAATATACTTTAGCAGTTGCTACCCGGGACCAACGGGCAGAGACTGTAGGCCAGGTCCTGGTTAACGAGTGGTTCTATAAGTTCGGCATTCCAAGTCGTCTGCACTCTGACCAAGGCCGTAACTTCAAGTCCACAGCAGCTTTATGACCTGTATGAGGTGAAGAAGTCTCGCACTACACCATACCACCCTGCTGGGAATGGGCAGTGCGAGCGCTTCAACGGACCCTGCACAATTTGCTACGTACCTTGCCTGTGTCTAGAAAGAGGGACTGGGTTGCATGTTTTCCCCAGGTCCTCTTCTGCTATAACACCACCCCGCACCAAACCACAGGTGAGTCCCCACATTTTTTAATGTTTGGACAGGAGCCACAGCTTCCGGTGGATTTTCTTCTGGGTAGGGTACAGGAGCCAGTGGCAGGCAGTGTGCACACCTGGGTTCAGGAGCATCAGAACAGGTTACAAGTAGCCTTTGATGGGGCACGAGAGCGGTTACAGGTTGCTGCGGAGAAGCGTAAAGCTAGTCATGATCAGCATGTGCGTGATGCTCCACTGGTGGAGGGTCAGTTGGTATTTCTCCGCCAGTGTGGCCATAAGGGCCGGCACAAGATCCAAGATATTTGGAGTCCAGTCGTGTATCAAGTGATACGAGCACCCAAGGACTGTGGGGCCGTGTATTCCATCGCACCGGTCGAGGACTTGTGTAAGGTTACCACGGTGCATCGATCATTGCTTAAGAGTCGAGATCAGAGAGAATCCCCTATGTGTTCATCAGTTGAAGAGCCCCTTGAACCCTTGGAGTTGTCTATCCATGAGGAGGATGAGGTAGATCTGGTGGGTGTGTTACCTGTACAGGGTGTAGTTGTCCTTAATGGGGCACGGGAGGTGGTGACACCCTTGGAACAACTCGTTCCCCAACCAATACAACTTGTTCCCCAACCGATACAACATCTGATGGATCCTGCTCAGGAAACTGATACTGTGGTTGGTGTAGATGCTGCAGCTGTTTTGTCATCTGCAGGGCAGTCAGACGTAGTGGGCGTTCTACCCCGGCGAACAGGGCGTATAATTGCAGGTCATCATTCAAATCTGCACCATCTCCCTCGTGTGGTAAGGGTTGTGTCTGCCCATTATTAGTATGTTTCCGAAACGAGCTCTATATAAAGGGGTTGCTCCGGTCGGGGGATGTGGCGTCACTGTGTCAGCTAACTTCCGTTGTGGACTTGTGTTCTGCTGCCTGGTGTTGAGGGTAGGTCGTTCATCATAGCTTGTTCACCCTTATGTTTGGGTAATATCATTGAATGTTTTACCCTTCTTTGGAATGGCTGGTGTCTGTTTGACGGGTGCATATTATACTGGCTGCATTGGAAACCGCTCGGTTTCGTTGTGGTAAAGCTCCTTTACCTTTACCTCTGTTACATTACCACATGTGTGGCTGCTGTCTTCCTGGCTGGTAAGCAGACGTTTATATTTATAGTTTAACTACTTTTACAGCAAAAGTTATATGAGTCGTTGTGTATGTGGTGTAGCGTTGGGGTGCTGTTCTGACAACTGGACGAGGCGTCCTCTGCATATGGGTATGTAGCGCCCACTTTTAATGTGTTGATCGCACTTCGTTTGAAAGGGACGTGACCATTTTATTATTTTAGCCTTCAGATGTTTCCCGTGTGCATACCCTTTTGGACTTTTTATTTTCTTTGGTTTGTTTAGTATATTTGTTTACTTTGGATTATCTGTGTATATTTGTGTTGCCCACGCTTTGGGTGATCGCAACTGGTTTTGTATTAGGGTTATGATTTTGATGCTTTAGAAATATGAATTGTATTCTACTTTTCTCTTGTCTAAGTAATTGTTCTTTTTCGTTTGGTTACTTCTAGGAGTTGGGGAGAACCGGGGGGGTTGCAGGCTGGTGCGGCCATATACCGGGGTTCCTTAATTGGTTGTGTGGTTTTCCTGTTTCTTTTGTGGTTTAGGTTTTGTCCTTGCTGTGAATTTCACATTTGTATTTGATTTAATTGTAGCACATGTAGCGCCTTTGGGAAGCCGGACACCTAGCCTGCCTCCCTGCTGGCGATCCCCAGACTCTGGTCGGCAGATCTAATCAAACTCTGCTATTTTAATGTTTTCTAACCCATGCTGTCATTTGCAATAAGATTATTACCGATTTTAAAAAAGCGCATGGGGTTTTTTCCCAATCATTGATTAAAATAAATTATATTTTGAAATTCACGTCTCATTGTCTTCAGTCATTAGAAATCTGAACCTGTGTGTCTGAGTCTATATATTTCCCAGATAGGTGTGCTGGGTGGCATAGTCGGTTATATCAATTCCCTTTTTCTTGTTTTATTGTACCTTCCTTCCCCTCCCCTGAGCTTCGGCCACATTAAGATGAAAGAGGTTCAAATAAAGACAATTGTATTCTGCCAGTCTAAAGTGACTGCATATGCCTGATAGTTATAAGAACACACTATTACAATAAAAAATAACCATGCACTGTCTTTACTGTCCATATACGAGCAAACTGTTGGACCATTTTATTGATTTTAAAAAGTTCCATAACCACAGATTAATACGTCCCTATTCGTAGGTAAGCTTTTATAATAAATGTATCTTTATTTAAGAATAATCTCCTTTCCACCACAGCGCAAACACAATATTCAATATTACATTTTATAATAATAATAGTCTTCTTTTTAACATTAAAGCCAATGCGGGCAGAACCTTTATTGTAATATTTGTTTTCAAAGTGTACAATTGCTTTTTATTTAAAGCTCATTTACAAAGATTACCACGAGCGACCATTTTACACTAAAATATGTTTCTTGTGCATCAGTATAAATCATATACAGATCACATGCAGGAGTGGGCAATTTGCAAATGCTAAGCATAGCCTCCTCATTAGCGTGTCTGTCTCTTAAACCAATGTGCACTGATTGTTGGTTCAGGGCTCGCTCGGCTGACAAACAGCCAAACCAGAAATGAATGATTCAAAATGTCAACAGTAGCCTACACCCTGCCTTTCAGCAAATATGTCAGGGCGAATGTGACATAATATCACTGTTTGTATAACTATAAATGAGCTCGGACCGGAGAAAGTAAACTGCACAAGGTGAAAATGTAACACAACATTAGGCCTATTATTAATGAGC
Source organism: Barbatula barbatula (assembly GCF_947034865.1). Lineage (NCBI taxonomy): Eukaryota > Metazoa > Chordata > Actinopteri > Cypriniformes > Nemacheilidae > Barbatula > Barbatula barbatula. The sequence goes on along the minus strand of NC_136782.1, from coordinate 1,670,033 downwards.
TAGAACAGATGCCCTTGTGAAGACATGAACATTGCGAATTACGAGAGTGCCGTCTCACATTAAGCCTTGCCATTCATTGAAGAACTTAATTATTTCGGCACATTGCAGTTTTAAAATGTATAACAAATAAGATGTTTAACTTGTTAGAAGTTAAGCTACAAAACAATTAGACTGTTTCTGATCTTTTGGCTGATGATGAGAAAAATATTCACACAAAAAGAATCCACTGATTTCATTCTTGCTTGGTCGATGTAATATTATAATCAGTTTTAACTTTGGTTGATTGTGCCTTTGTCGGCATGCTGTTCAATTTGTTTGGCTCTCAAACAGTGGTGCTCTTGTGGTATATGATCGCCTGACTCTTTTAGATATTAGATCAACATTTTCAAACATTTACAAGTCAGATGTGGAGTGTGTTTTTAATAAACCGTATGGGAGTGCTACAACGGACATCCCGGAGACATTTATTTAGCCACTGATACTGGCGAGTCTGTGGTCATTTTTCTATCAGATTTATCGGCTTCTTTTGACACCATTAATCGTTCTGTATTAATTAATAGACTGAACTCCTTAGTTGGTCTCTCTGGCACAGGTTTAAAAATGTTCGAGTCATTTTATCTGACAGAAAATATGTGGTCAGGCTCTGAGAATTTGTATGCGACCTGTCAGCTTTCAAGTCCTTGCAGGTACGGAATTTGGGTGTTATTTTAGATGACTCATTAAAATTTTACAAACAAATTTCCAGTGTAATTTGATCCAGTTACCATCAGCTCCGTATACTTGCAAAAATGTTACATTTCCTTACTAATAAAACTTTGGAGATTATGCCTTTATTACGTCATGTCTCGATTATTGAAACTCCTTATACTGTGGCATCTCAAAAGCCCAAATTGCCCGCCTTAGAGTGTTGGGCTTGTGATCAGAAGGTTGCCGGTTCAAATCTCAGTGCTACCAGGTCATGACTGAAGTGCCCTTGAGCAAGGCACCTTACCCCTGATTGCTCTGCAGTAATGTGACTGTCATGATTCTCGTGGTGAGACACGGACAGAGGACCCAGGTGCAGACAGCGGGTAACATATTTAATAAATAATAAAACAAACACCCACGAGGGGGTAACATAACAAAACATGGATACAATAACATGACAGGACTAAGACTAACTACACTTAAACAAGACTAAAATAAACTTTAAACATCAACTATAAAACTACGCATGACTAAACTAGACTGACAAGAACTCACCACACTACCACAATTAACCAGCACAAGACAGAAGACACAAGGGCATAAAATAAGGGAGCACATCAAGACGGGAACAGGTGTAGGGCATTAATCAATAACGAGAGGATGGGAACAGAGACGAGACCAGAGAGAGTGTATGTAAGACCATAACAATAATTGCCTCTCTCCACATTAAACATGAGGTTCTGTCATGATCCTGCCACTAAACCAAGAGAAACATGACATGATGCAGCAGAATCATGACAGTGACACTGTAAAAAACTACTTTTAAGTCTATTGTTAAAGCACTTTGTGGCTGTTTTAAATGTGCTATATAAATAAAGAAAACTTTAACATTCAATTGGTACAAAAGTAGTTTCTGAAACAAATGATAAGAATCATGAGGCGTTAAACAAAGAAAGAAACAAACAATGTTTCTTCTATGTTTATGTTTCTCGAGCTTCAGGTGGCTATCCAAATATCTCATCACGTCCTATTTAATGCATTTACATTAATGTATTTGGCAGACACTTTTATCCAAAGCCACTTACATTGCATTATCTTACACTTTTTTTTTAACTATGTGCAATCCCCTGGGATTGAAGCCACGCCATGTTCATTTCACTGAGCCACAGGAAAGCTAATGCAAATATTTCACAACACGCTTTAATTTGGTAAACTGGATCAAAAGTTAAATTTTTATCTTTTGATATGTTTTGTCAGACCATGCTGTCAGGACAATACAATTTGTGAATGGGGCTTGTCTATGAACGTGCACTTGCCGCGGCTGCCACATTTAATATAACTTAAAAAAGCAAGACATTATGAAAAAGCCTACTAACATATCCCCAATGTATGGGAATATAGCCTACCAATATGTTTGGGTTAACATTCGAGAAACCCAGCTGTGTTTGCAGTGGTAATTATACCATTTGGGGATATACTGTATGCTGATAATCCAACAACATTATAGAGCACATTTGCTTTAAAAGGAAATCATGTTAGAGTTGGGTTTTGCCATTTTTTTTGAATGACAAGCATTGCAATGCACACAAGCAAACACGTGCAGAGTTTTGCACAGGGACTCTGATCTTGCTCGCTGTATTTCTCAATTTGCCGGTTTATTTACTCACGCCATTCATTCACCTTTTTGTTCTTCTGAAACCTGCAAAGCTTATGCTGAGCAATCTTCGATTCTTCCTACTGGATCTACAACACAGAACAGCGGAACTCGTCCTGGCGTTTGCGACTTCCCCTTGGCGTTTCATTAGCTGTTCAGAGGTGTTTTCAAAGTGCATATTTCTAAAAGAGCAAATTCTTCTACAGCATGCACATGTCGCCAGGCATGTAGTCTTGGGTGCGACCACCCCATCCTCGAGCCAGACAGGCGCGATACCTGCGTCACAAGTCTGGGTGCCCATCGTTCGTGGTAACTGTATTGCGGTCATTGCTGGCAGTGTTCGCCTTGGACACGGCCAAAACACCATTTGCCTCCTGCTCGACAAGCCGGCTGCGGCAGCGAGCGGCGGTGGTGATATGGCAGCATTGCTGCAGACCCTATCACGCTCACCGAACCTGTCTCCAATGGGCGTCGTTGTTGACATCAAGTCAAGTCAGCTTTATTCATATAGCGCTTTTTTTAAATTGTCATTGTTACAAAGCAGCTGTACAAGGAAACATTGACTATAAGTAAAACATAAAAGGTTATGGAAGTCAAAACACAGGTCAAATATCAGACACACTATAAATTCCTATATGCAGTGTTATTTAAATAAGACTATCAAATTCTAGCAGCCCCCCCGGACATCAGACACTAAGGACTCCCTGCAGCTCCCGGCTATGGCGAGTTGAGCCCAGGACGAGGCAGACGTGGAGATGTCAGCCCAGACCGCCGTGAGCATCTTCCTTGCAGCTCACAGCCGGACTCTTGATACCTGGACGGGACAAGGATGTCCAAAGTGACCTGTCTCCCGCAGTCGTGAGCAGGGAGGCTGTCTCCAAACAGAGACCGGTGCACTGGATTGTGGACACCATCACTTGGCTTACCAATCTCAGGCCCCTGCCCACTATAGTGATGCTCACTCCGCCGGAGTGCAGCCTCCTCGTGGGCACTAGCTCAGTGCACCTCTCTGGCTGACATTTGCAGACCTGCAGGTTGGGCTGTGTCCAGCCTTTTTCGCACGGGCGTTGTACCGATGTCGGATCGGGTCTTAAGTGAGACCGACAGCGGCTGGGTGTATGCCTGTGAAGCGCCTTCTCCTCTCTTCAGGCAAGTAAGCGTTATGTTCCAGCCTCTCTATTTCCTCCACTGGACGAAGTATAGGCATTCCATCCATCACTTAGCACTTAGGGGTATGAGCCCGGCAGAGAAGCTCGTATTCAAGCTTGTATGTGAGTTTCCCTCACAAGGTGAACCTTTTTATCTGGGCTAGTGCTCCACACGTAGTGACTCCCCTCCTTGGGTAGTCCCGTCTGATGCTTTCTCACTCTTGTTCCCCTGTCAGCGAACCTGTGACCTCCCCTTGGTGGACTCCAGCGCTTCTGTGCACCCCTGGTTGGGGTCCCGTATGAGCTCTCCCCACAGGTGAAACCGTATAGGTATTCCATGTATTATCTCCCTTCAGCAGATGTGGTCTTCGTAGTGTCCTCCCCCCCAGGTGAGAGACTGACAGAAAGGGAACATCTTGGTTAAGGATGAAACCTCGGTTCCCTGATGGAGGGAATGAGATGTTGTGTCCATCATGCCACGAGCGCTGTGCCGGCCTGTTTCAGCAAACGAGATTGCCTCTCAAGTGCCTCAGCCCAAAAAGGTAAATGAATGTCCCGTTCACCAAGTTCATTGGCCTTTTCAAAGTATAATCGGAGATAGGTTTTCAAGTCAAACCACCATTCTGTCAGTCTCGACACAACGTCTTGTTCCCTCCATAAGGGAACCGAGGTTACATCCGTAACCAAGACGATATTGTTGCAACACAGAGAATATTAGACCATGAACGATAGGTACCAGTTCATTCAGTCTCATTTTGACTGAATTTACTCGTCCGTTCAGTGAGGAGTGTATTAATTCAGTACATTCAACCAATGAAATGTTCTGACAGAGCTCACACTCAAATGCCATTGGCTCATGTATCTATGCTTGAGACAGTTATGAATGAGAAAAATCTTTAAAAAAGACATAATATAAACAATATTAAATTTCTTCATGCAATCATGCAAATCACACACTTGTTTTTTAGCATGTCATTCAATCTTTGCACAGTACGACAGTCACTTCGTCACTTCTCTAATAGGAATAGCGCTGGTTTCTTTTGACTTTCTTTATGTTGCATATCACGTTATGCAGCAGCTCACGTTAGTGGATAAATTAACCTCAGCATTTAAAAACCTTTTGTTCTTGGGAGCCTTCGCATCTGATGACAAGACTCTCCATAATTGCTGGATTTCTATTCACGTGGTGCAGCGGATTGCCCTCGTCAGTGACTTTGACTGGGCGTCTCGGCAGTTCCAGGTGTTATTTCTAAAAGAGCAAACTTGGACCACACGCAGAGCTTCAGGAGCTCTGAGCAGCTCTTTGTCTGTTTTGGGGGTCAGCAAAAGGGGAGGCCTGTCTCCAAACAGAGATTGGCGCACTGGATTGTGGACGCCCCGGTCCCAGAACCGCACGTGCCCGCAGGAAGTGATGGCACACTCCACCCGGGGTGTAACCTCCTCGTGGGCACTGGCTCAGGGCGCCTCTCTGGCAGACATCTGTAGAGCTGTAGGTTGGGCTACACCCAAAACCTTTACAAGGTTTTACAGCATATGCCTGACAGCATTCATAGCAATGATGAGGAAATGCCCCAAATTATTTAAATGGTTGACAAGGAGATGGATTTGTTCCTGCGGGCAACACCAGATTACAAAGTTGCAAAATCAAGTGAAAACCCATTTACGCACTAGTTCTAAATTACCTACAGCATGTTTGTTGGAGGAGATTTGTTTCACAGGTGTCTCGCAACATCTTCTGGCTGAACAGAGTCTCTTTGTGGTGTTTTATGTCTTTCTGTGCCAGCACTATAAATACCAAAATGCTGAGCATACCTCTGCTTCCCTAAAACATTGTCCTTGTGGTAAGAATATATGCCAAGCTGTCATTTCCCCGCATGTCAAAACGTATGAGCCCAAGCTGTTTGACCAATAAAGCATTCCCTTTGTTGGTATTCAATTTCGAGTGGTATTGCAAGAGATTGTCCTTGATAAGCATGTGCAATTTCATCAAAAGCCTCCATGATGATGCAGTAGCTTTTCCGGTACTCTGAATATTGAATCTTGCCAAGCTATTGGGTTATGAAGTACAGTCTGTTCAAGTACAAACCTTTGAACTAGGAAAACATCTTCTCTCGAAGGGTATACTTTTAAATTATGCTTTCCAATGGCTATGACCTGATCACAATTACTGTCCTATTTGCCACTGTTAACGATTTATTTTGGCTACTATTCTTGGTTTGGGCAGTTTAGTCAAGTTCACAAGAAAATGAAAACTATTGTATTACAAACTAGTAAAACTGTAGGTCACGTTGTGTCTAGACTGACAGAATGGGATTTGACTTTAGAACCTATTATATCCGATTATACTTTGAAAAGTACCTGTCTTTTCAAAGACTGAACCTGTCTGTTGAGAAAACGCAGGGCCCATCTACGGCTTTAACATTTTTAGGCATTCAACTCGATTCGGTCAAGATGCAAGCTTCCCTTCCTCACGATAAACTCATTAGATTCAGTTCTTTCAAAAAAAGAGATTTCGTTGTGCACCGCTGCTTCTAAAAGCGATATGCTTTCCCTTCTAGGCCACTTAAACTTCGCCACGAGCATAATTTCCCAAGCCCGGTCATTTATCTCACGCATGCTTACCTGACCCATTCACTGCTTCAAAGCTTGCAATCTCTCACCCCTCCTGTACACCGGACACTCCTTCAGGATCGGAGCAGCCACTTCTGCCGCTGAATGTGGAGTTTCCAACGGAAACCATTAAACGGATGGGTCATCTTCTGCTAACGAGTCTTACATAAGACTGGACTCTTCTACCATCACGGCAGCTCAACGAGCACGTCTAAACGTTGCGGCCTATCAAGGCCGTATCTCAGTGTAGCTTACGGCTCGGCGACCGGTCACCTGTTTAATAAATGTTCAATTCTCAACATTTTGCCTCCTAAGTCTTTCTGGTAGAACTTGGCGAATGGGACTGCACGCCAGACTCCACCCCGTACATACGGGTATAAAAGGGAAGATGGTGCCCATTCATTCCCCTTTTTGTTCTTCGGAACCTGCAAGGCTTTTGCTGAGCGGTCCTCGCTTCTTCCTACTGGATCTACGACAGAACAGCGGAACTCGTCCTGGCGTTTGCGACTTCCCCTGGGCGTTTCAGTAGCTGGTCAGAGGTGTCTTCAAAGAGCATATTTCTGAAAGAGCTAATACAGCATGCACATGTCTCGCAGTTGTAATCTTGGGTGCGACCGGCCCCTTCCTCGAGCCAGACAGGCCCAGCAAGATGAAGTAGCTTTCGTGGTAACGGTATTGCAGTCATGGCTGGCAGTGTTCGCTTTGGACACGGCCCCAACACCGTTTGCTTCATGCTCAACAGCGGTTAACCAGCCAACTGTGGCAGCGAGCGGCGGTGGTGATATGGTCAGCTGCGGGTCAGCTGCCTCCGCCCTTCACACCATGGCCATCCCGCAGATCCACCAGGCTAAGGTGTTGGAGTGGTCAGACGCGGGAAAGCAGGACCCAGTTGTTATGCAAGGCCTGCACACTGCCACAGACCTCGCTCTCTGGGCAACCAAAGTAGGCAAGAGAGCCACCTTTGGCTCAATCCTGCGCAGATGCGAGGCATCGAAAGTGCGCTTTGTTTATGCACCCATCACACAGTGGGCTGCTTGGTGACACTGTCGAAGACTTTCAAGTTTTTGGACGAAGTAGCAGACGGAGGCATGGCACATGGCATGGCACAGTGAGGGTTGGGTTCTCCAGGGGCTCAAACGGGGTCTTACACAGTCCCCCAAGGACCCCTGTGGAAGTCAGGTCACTGAGGTTCTCCTCGGCCCCATACAGGGGCTCGAGGTTCCAGAGCTCTGGTCTTGGGTGGCAAAAACCAAGCCCTTCCTCAGGGGAATCGGCCAGGGGGGAGTGGCAGTCAGAAGCATTAGCTCCGAGGACCAAGACAGTTGCAAACTAGCAAAACTTGATGCCACTCTTCCCTGACTCTGCAGGCGTACTTCCGCTTGTACCATGGCCAGCTGTGCGCAAAGGCATCAGTGTCGAGGAGGGTCTCGGTCAGGGAGTATCCAAGCGGGCAATGGCCTTGTGTCTGGCTGTTCCAGTGATCAGTCCCCTGTAGCTCCGGCCATATTGAGTTGAAGGAGGCAGTGAGCTGGGTGAGTGGGGTCCAAAGGGATTTTCTTAAGAGCATATGTTGCTCTTAAACCTTTATATTCACCTTTCCGCATTCACAAAGCCTTCCACAACATACAAGCTGCCCCGTATGCACTTATACAACCTCATGCCATCACAGATGCTGGCTTTGAACTGAACGGAACATTGTTTTTAAAGTATTCCACAATCTTTTTACGCAGTCTATCACAGATTGGAGAGCCTCTGCCCGTCTTTACTTCTGAGAGACTCTGCATCCCTTTTATAGCAAATCATGTTACAGAACTGATATCAATTAATTTAATTAGTCACTAGACGTTCTCCCAGCTGAATCTTTTCCAAACTGTTTGGCTTTGCACGCTCCCTCAAAACTTCTGATATCTGTGGCATTGTGCTGAATGATAAAACTGCACATTTTAGAGTGGTCTTTTATTGTGGCCGCTCGGAACAAGCCGCGAACCGGCAATCGGTCCACACCGGTATAGTCAAGTCAAGTCAAGTCAGCTTTATTTATATAGCGCTTTTTACAATTTTCATTGTTACAAAGCAGCTGTACAAGAAAAAATGACTATAAGTAAAACATAAAAGGTTATGGAATTCAAAACACAGGTCAAATATCAGACACACAATAAATTCCTATATGCAGTGTTAATTAAATAAGACTACCAAATTCTAGCAGCCCCCCCGGCCACTAGGAGATGGACATGCTAATGAGGAGCCTACACTCTGAAGTGGGTGGGCAGCTGCCCACTCCTGTTTAAAATGTTACACGTGAACAATCTGTAAATCTGTACTTGGTTTTCACTGACACACAAGTAGTATATTTTAATGTTAAATGATTGCGCATGGTAATCTTTGTAAATGACATTTGTAGATTTAAAAAACAAATATTATGTGAAAGCAGGTTATGCCCACATTGGCTATAAACGCAGTATTGCGCGTTCTAAACGTTTCCGGTTTTGTTTTACCTGGTGATATCATCCTGGTGATCAGAAGGTTGCAGGTTCAAATCTCAGTGCCAGCAGGTCATCACTGAAGTGCCCTTGAGCAAGGCACCTTACCCCTGATTGCTCTGCAGTAATGTGCCACTGTATAAAAGCTACTTGCAAGGCTCTTTGGATAAAAGCGTCTGCCAAATGAATAAATGTAAATAAATGTGTAGTTTTTAATAAAATCATTACATATAGTTGTATAAAATAGGTTTCATTATGGTTTTACAAGTCTTACAATGCAATAGAACTAGACAAGAGTAGTATACTCACAGTGTAATTGAACAACAATTTATTTTATTAAAAAGTAATAAAACAATTACTAATTATTTTCCAGAAATGTAATATTTGAAAGCAATAAAAAAAGCAAAACTACACAACAGGAAAATGTCATCTGGCGTGCTCCTCACTGCCTGTCTATGTTTTTATCAAGCCTTTCTTGTGGATTTGGCCACAGGTTCTCTTTCACGTCCCACTTGATGTTTTCATTAGCTAGACATGTAGGGAAAAATCTTCTGGCATGTCGAATCCAAGCCTGACATTGTTCTGCCGTGATATCATTGGTCTGGAGAAGAGTGACTTGTTCATGAGGGCGCCTATAAAATACCTTCCACCTCTATGTGGAGAATAGTTCTCTATTGGGTTTAAGAAAGGGGAGTATCGTGGTAAATACAATGCAACAAATTGTCGATGGGCCTGAAACCATGCCTGCACCATTCGAGCATGGTGAAACTGAACATTATCCAAAACAATTACATACTGTAGGTCACACCATCAGCTCTACAGACCTGATTTAGCTGATCTTCTGAGATATGGTTACATTTTTGTATCTGTCTCACTCATTGTAATGCCGTGATTAATGGCATAGTCTACAACTATAGCTCTTTAAAATCTAGTTTATTACCTATAAAGCCCTGTGTGGTTTAGCTCCTCACTACTTGAGCAAACTTCTCTTGTATTACAGTCCTTCACGTGCCCTACACTCTCAGGCGTCCGGTCAGTTGGTAATACCTAGAATTTCAAAATCAAGTGCAGGCGGCAGATCCTTTTCCTATCTAGCCTCTAAACTTTGGAACAGTCTTCCCCGCAATGCCCGGGAGGCAGACACACTTAGTTTAAATCTAGACTAAAGACGCATCTTTTTAATCTTGCATACACTAAACTATCATATTATATTTTTTCAGAAGGTTTAGGCTCCACTAGCTAGATCAACCGGAACCAGGAACACTTCCAATATAAACTGATGAATTTGTTGCATCAAACAGTACAGTACTCTACTCTCAGCCAGTCTTGTCTCATCGTTCCAAGGTTACTAGAGCGGGCAGGACGCAGTCCAAGGACCTGACAAATGCTGTGATGATAGAGCTGGACAAGGACGTTTCAGCCGCTATTAGATTATTAATGATAATTATTTTTTATAAAAATGTTCCTTGTTGTGCGCGCACTGTCGAGCTTGTGCAGAGGCTGCAGTTTTTGCCAGAGGGAAACTGGAATCCCCTGGTTAGGCCTGGTTTCCCTCTGAGGTTTTTTTTCTCCTCCAATGGAGTTTTGGGTTCCTCGCACACCGTTTGCATACTGTTTTGCATTGTTTGCCTGGCTGGGGGGGCTGCTAGAATTTTATAGTTTTATTTCATTAACACTGCATATAGTAATGTATAGTCTGTCTAATATTTGACCTGTGTTTTGACTTCCATAACCTTTTGTTTTGCTTATAGTCAATGTTTTCTTGTAAAGCTGCTTTGTAAAAATGAAAACTTTAAAAAGCGCTTGTAATGGAAATTTTCTAGTCTAGCTTCTTGATGTGTCTATCTATATGTTTATGAAGTTTTTATCTATGTTTTTCTTCTCTATGTTATCATGTTTTTCTCTATACGCGTCATACCACTCTGCCTTTGCCCTCAAGCAGAGGCCAAGATGTTCTGTTTGGAATAACGGGCATCACTTCTCGGAAACCAGCTCGGGATTCTGGCTAGGGGGCAAAGGGAGGGGGTTTCACGTTTTAATATATACTCTGGGTGCAGGAGGAAAGAGCGCCTTTGCTCTGCACCATGCTCATTGCTTATGATGCAGATTAAACGACAATAAAATACTTTGCAAAGTACCTGATGTCTCTGTATATTGCGTTTGTCAAAATTGACTCACCTTGATTAAGGAATAAGAAAATTCCACAACACGCTATATAAATAAAGCTGACTTGATTTCATTAGAAACCTTATCCTGTTGCTGCTGGTGTCTAGGTCTGTGATCTTGTCCTCTTTGAAGTTCACCACTCCGCTCAAACAAGGCCTATGACCACCTCCCAGAAGGGGTGCTTGTCCCCTGACATTTCTCTACACAGTTTATGCATCTACACACACAATTAGCAGAAAATATCAGATCTTTGGAATACAGAAATTTACAATAATTTTACAAAACCTAGTTTTGGTACTGCATGGTACAGACATAGAGTCATATTCTGTTTGAACCACTTAAACACTGTTGTGCTTAATCTTTAACATTTGTAAAACTTCTAGTGATATAATCTGGGTTTAGAACCCTCTAAATACAATATAGTATATGAACATAAACATTTGTGGAGACAAAACAAAAGCATAATAACAGTAAAAAGAAAAACAACTTCTGTCCATAGCACTTCATCCACATCACAGGCGTGTCCCCTCTCGCAAGACAGCGAGGAAAGAATTTTCCTGAATGCTGAATCCATCCTTGCACAGACCCTGCATCAATTAGGTCCCAGGCCTCTTCCATGTCTTGAACGAGGGTATATCCTGACCAAGAGCTTGTTAATAGTGATAATTGGTCTCTATACTAAAACACCTTTTTATAAAACAAGCATGTATCACCCTTCTTCCTATTCATTTCAATGGGAGACACTTAGACACAAGGCCTGTTATTTTCAGTATATTTTCAGTGTCCCGAGGACACCAGAGGTCGTCAGTCCAAGATCTGGTTCTGGCAAGAGGCTCCTCTCAGTTCAGTCAAACGCTCATGACGATGGGGGAAATCCACCTGATGGCAACTGTCGCCACAACCTAGGATCTAGCACACATGTTGTTAAAAATCACCAAACAAAACAAAGTGGTCATGTATTGTTAAAATTACTCCCATGAAGTCCATAAATTCATAAATAAAATCTTTAACAGAACGTGGTGTTGATACACCACCACTAACATTACTGGGTCATTACATTTAACCTGTAACAGTAAAACGTAAACTGCTATAGGTAGTGGAGGGTATAGACCGAAAACTCTGACTGAATTTAATTTTTTTAAATGTCTGCTAAACCACCTGAAACATGGGGTGAGTTGAAAAACATGCAGTCTGCAGGTACAAAATCTGAAACAGGACTGAGGTCTCCCCCTTTAACCCAGGTTTCTGTGATTACCATAAAATCCAAAGTATGAGTTGAAAAGAAGTCATGTAATAATACAATTTATTGACCAACGATCGTGTATTAATTAATGCCATCCTAGCGAGATGGAATAGAAGCTTCACGCAGATTGCGAAGATTTTGATGGGATACTCCGGCTTGATAAAGCCGGGAGTCACGGACGAAGGAGAGCCCGAGTGGATGAACCGTGCCTGGGCATCAGAGCATGGGATAAGCTGGATCCAGCGAGTGGATAAGTACAGCGGGTGCCAAACAGCAAATCGGCCACAGCTCTTATTCCACTCCTGGGCAGAAGAGAAGGGAAGATGTCCATAAAGCCATGCTGCTTTGAGTCTTATGGCAATGCCTCCACGTTTCCCATGTCTCTGCCGGTGCTTTCTCCGGGACACATCAAGAGGCCACCGGCGTAGGTAATCTGGGACATCCCAGACAGAGTTTGTCCCAGACACAACTATTGTTTATTTGGCTTGCCATATGCTCTCTCCGGTCTTGTCTCTGTTCCCATCCTCAAAAAGGATTTTGATATATGTATTGCTTTTATTTTCCATTTAAATCGATTTGAAGAGCTACTTTCAGTGTAATCTCATCATGTTCAACTACAGACAAAAACCCCGACACAAGATAGATCTGCTCAGAAAAAGTATGCAGTTTTTAAAACGAGTTAAATCGGTCTTCTGTTTAATTTGTTTTATTTGGATTTTCATAATATAATTGTTTTACACATAGATCCAATATTAAAGCAATATCATATTCTAAACTTTCCTCTATCACCTGGAAAGGGGTCGGATAATCGTTTACCTGTGAAGACAGAGACATTACAAATAAAGCAGGAATGCTTAAATTCTGTCACTGCAGAGACGTGCAGCCTCCCACATCAGTCTTCTCCTCATTTCCCAGATTCATACAGAAAAAGGACAACCCAATAAAATGGGTGTCATGTAGTTATTCGTTATTGAAATGTTTTCAGATCTGTAATACTAAAGCTGAAGATCAAATTCAGCACTTGGTCACAAGAACCATGCTCCTCTCAGTAAAACTTAAAACCAACCAACAGTCTTGCATGACAAATACAAACCAAGTCTTGATTCAATTAATCTATTATCAGTAGCTAATAGAGTACAGTACCTTGCCAAGTGTCAATAGTTACTGATAATCTATGTCTTCATCCGCTCTTTGATAAGGTAGCTCGATGACATTTTAAAATATAAACTGTTAAAATTAATTCTCTAAAGCATGTTGGCTCACATCAGGCATATCAATTATAGGCTTCTATCTGACATTTTTGTCAAATTGAGTTCAGATTCAGATATTCTTATTCCGTGACCATTTGACATTTTGGGACTTTTTTAGAGTCAAAGTCAAATAGGATGCAAAAACCTCAACGCTTTTGCATTTATTATCTCAAAACTGCTCAGAATCCAGAATCTGAGGAGGTGGAACCTTATAATTCTAAGGCGACAATATGCTTTGATGTACAGTAGAATAGCATCAGTAAGAGGTTCACCAGGCAGATATTAGGTTTATGCATGTTTTGTCCAATAATAGCTCATGTCAGCAATTCTCTCCATATCCTTATTAATCAGAGCCTTGACATCACCCTGCGAAACATAGCCAGATCTGGTAGAGGTAAAAAGAGCGTGCTGATGTCCCAACCTCTGTTTCTATGATGAGAAGCATGCATTCTGTACCTGAGCCGAAAATCCAGATGCTTGTACTAGTCACGCGGCCAGACTTCTGTTGATAAGCCTGGCTTTTGTGCAGTTGACATAATTCTCTTGGCTGGACATGACAGGGTCGATGCCTTCTCTCTTACTTACGTTGTTATCTTGCAAGCACAGCGGCTGTTTTCTGTCTGGCCAAATAACATTTTTGTCTGTTCCTGTTTTGCCAAAGACCAGGGGTGGAAACCCGAGTCTGACGTGCTGGGAGAGGAAGAAAGAGCAGGAAAAAAGAGAGAAAATGCTGGTGGTATACCATGGATTCTGCTGTAAAACTGCTGTTAACATGGAGCTGATTTTGAAGACTGGTTTTGCCTGGACCTGGGCTGCATTTCCAAAAAAATCGTAAGGCTAAGTGCATCGTAAAAACAATCGTACGAATCATCTTAGACTTACGTACCGTTTCACAAAAGCTTCGTAATTTAAGTAGCACTTGAAAATCGTCATAGATCTGTGGGTGCTCTGGAGTAATCGTAAATCCCAGAGTGCATCGTAAGAAGAGAGATTTATGAGGTCACCTGCAGGACAACAAGAGAATTGCGAATACACTTTAAACACGCCTATGTGTGACTTTTCATGTTTGTCTATTCTATTAAATTAAATTTATAAAAAATACATTACAATAAAAAATTTAATGACTGAAATGCTGTACATTCATAAAGTAAAGAATAACAACATATATACATATATATATATATACATATATATATATATATATATATATATATATATATATATATATATATATATATATATATATGTAAATATATATATGTATATATGTATATATATATATATATATATATAGAGAGAGAGAGAGAGAGAGATATATAGTATGGGACCAATAAGTTATTGGTTCTAACCAAGGATGCATGTTTGTTGCTGGATTGCTGTATTAAAGTTACTCCACAATTAATGCAAAGTAAAAAATGTGTTTAAAAGAGACATGTTCACAATGTTTACTTTGTGGTTGTCAGTGTCTTTGTCTTTCTGTAGTGCCGCCATGATTTCTTCTTTGAGAGGAACCATGTGATTGAAGGTTTTCAGGCTTATATATCACACACTGCCTATCATAAGTTCCAACAACTGCAGAAGGCAATATGTAAAGAAACGAATGCATGATTTGCTGAGAAATTTGATTGATGCTCTTCCCTTTATCGTTCTCTAATTGAAAGGTTAATGTTCATAATGACCAAACTTTGTGTATATTATTAATAAAGTGCTGGTAATGTCTGTATACAATAAACATTTTGTTTAGATCTAGAAATGTGTAAGCTAGATTACAGTAGATACAGTAGATAAGTCCTATCTAGAAAAAGTATTAGACGTTGCACAAAAAATATGTTAAACAACATTAAACAATATTCACCTACCACATGCACATCAGTTGAAAATAGTTAGCCTAAAAATTTAGAAACCGAGCCATTGTATAAGGTGACATTTCAGCACCTAACAAACGGATAGCGGGTCGTACGTATCATTCAAAACACTGCTACGTTCAGTCGTGTTAAGTGCATTTTTGGCAAACGCAAATTAAACTATGATGAACGTTCGCAAAGTGGCTCGTAGAATACGTTCTTACGTGCTAAGATCCATCGTTTTCTCGAAAAATACCCTTTCCAGTTTGATGTGTTTTCCTTAAATGCTTTACAATGTACTTGGGTCTGATCACTTTATTGTGGGAAAATAAAAAATAATACTGTTATAATAAAGCAAAGTCACACATTGTATTGATTTTATAGTAGTAGATGAAAGTGACAACCCAAGTTGTGTAAAAATGAACACAAAATGTGTTCTAAAAAGACTAAAAACACGAAAAACTCTTTTAGAGTGTGTGGCTTAGTCGCATTGTGATAGCAGTGCAAAGGTTGTTGAATTTAAATTAGAAATGTATTTATAAATAAATAAAATGTTTCGCTTGAATATATTGCTATGATCCATTTTTAAATTAGTGAAAAAAAACAACACATAAAATATTCTATGTTTATATAAATATTTACAGCTGAGAGATCTCCACGAATGCCACATTGGCTTTATAATACCCAAAGTGCACCAGCCAATAAGAAACACTGGAGGGCTCTGTTTTACACTGTCGCTTTCCCAAGTTCAATAAGAATCTCATATAACACAGTAGAGATCCACCTAACAATGTATCTCTTCTCATTGTCATTGCCATTGTCATTGATCAAGATCATTTCCCACAAAACAGGATCAATGCTGAGAACTGAACACTATTAAAACTTTACAAAGATTGACTAATGATTTACAGGTGAATGCAATAAACGATAATGCGACCAAGTACCCAGCTAACACTGCACGTTCTGACAACTCGCCAGTTCATCTTCATTTGGTCACCATGACATTACTTTGGGACTACATTCTGAGGACGTCTTGGCAACGTTCCATTTTTACTTATGCTCCAGAAACGTCCTAGCCACCTCCTCAAATAACGTCATGAATTAATCCCATGGAGAACGCTGTAATGACGTGATATTCTGGTCCACAGATAACAGGGACACTGGTCACTTGATGACCATATCTTTCCTCTTTAACTATATCGCTATAGAACTTGTGTTCTAAAAATACATTTAATGAACAATTTAAGTCTACGCAATATGAGAGCCGAGGGCTGCCTGCCAATCAAATTTTTTATGCTCTTCCCTCAAGTCAAGTCAACCAACCAACATTAGACCATTTTTTATGTTACAAAGCAGCTGTTTATGAAACATATTGACAATAAGCAAAAAATTTAAGTTCCGGTTGATCTAACTAATGCAGTCTAAACCCTCAGAGATTTATGTAATTGAAATGTAGTGTAATGCAAGATTAAAAAGATGCGTCTTTTATCTAGATTTAAACTGACAGAGTGCGTCTGCCTCCCGGATAGAACAAGGAAGACTGTTTCAAAGTTTAGGCGCTAGATAGGAAAAGGATCTACCACCTGCACTTGATTTAGAAATTCTAGGTATTACCAACTGACCGGAGCCCTGAGAACGTAGTGAACGTGAAGGACTGTAATACAAGAGAAGCTCATTGAGGTACTGAGGAGCAAAACCGTGTAGGGCTTTATATGTAATCCTTAAGATTTTAAGGTTCATGCGTTCCTTAATAGGTTACCAGAGCAATGTTGATAGAACCGGCATTTGACCTGTGTTTTGACTTGCTTATATGTTTTGCTAATAGTCAATGTTTGTAAAATTGTAAAAGCGCCATATAAATAACCTTGACTTAATATGCTCATACTTTTTAGTTTGTGTAAGAACTCAAGCTGCTGTTTCGAACTAGCTGGAGTTTTTGTAATAGTCTTTTCTTCATCTGATAATGACAGCATATGACGTAGTTTAGATATATTTTTAAAATAGAAAAACACGTTTTAACAGGTAATGGTGACATACCTATAACTATAGAATAAAAGATTCTTGGCTGACAACAAAGATTTGTTGTCCGTCAATAGTTAAACAGTATTCTTGGTTGTTACGTATGGTCCAATAAGTAACACCTCCATTTTGTCCGAGTTCAGTAATAAAAGGTTGTTAATCATCCAGTTTTTTATATCGACTATGTATTCCATTATTCTGTTGAACTGCTGTGTTTCATGAGGCTTCAAGGAAATATAAAGTTGAATATCATCAGCATAGCAGTGAAAACTAACTCTGTGTCAATTTATTATATCTCCTAGAGGTAGCATGTGTAATGCAAAGAGCAGAGGCCTAAACAAAGAGCCCTGTGGTACACCGTACTGCACAGTTTTGCACGACACCTCATTGTGTATTGCTACAAATTGAAAACGGTCGTATAGTTACATTTAAACAATTTCAAAGCTATTCCATTAATGCAGACGTAATTTTCAATCTATGTAAGAGTGTGCTTTGGTCAATGGTGTCAAATGCAGCACGAAGATCTACCAGTACCAATAAGGAGATACAACCTCGGTCAGACGCCAAAAGAAGATCATTTGTAGCTCTGATCAAAGTAGTCTCTGTACTGTGATGTGCTCTAAATCCAGACTGGAATTCTTCATTGATGTCATTCCTTTTGAGGAAGTAACATAATTGAGTTGAAACTACTTTAAGTACTATAGAAATGAAAGGTAGATTCAATATAGTTCTTTAGGGTCGAGTCGGGTCCTTTTAACAAGGCACATGTCCTAGTGTCAGAGATTAGTTAATAATGCTAAGAAGAGGATCTATAATATCTTAACCGACAGGGATGGAGGGTCTATGGGGGGAGGGTCTGTGGTGGGCAACACGGCTGTCCTGTCTGGGCCCTGGGGGGCGAGCAGGTCTGCTGACTTACCTGCCTTAAGTCTTCGCTGCTGCATGCACCGTGGCGTGGAGAGTGCGGCGGGCTGCGCAAATGGCATGTTTCATATCATTTTAATATCCACATAGATAGCACTAATGATGCATTAGCACTGCTAAAGATAGTTTCGCAAATAGGTTGCCAGATCTGACTCCTTTAATGACCTTACCAATAAATAAAGAATCGCTCGATGACATGACCAGCATATTGGGCATTATTTTATCTATATTTATACATTAGAAGCATTAATACATTAGAACCCAGCCAGCAATGACATGTGGGGCCCAGATGAAGGCTTCATGGGTGGCAAATGTGGGCCCCATTATGGGCTTGCACCCAGGATCCACATTGGGGCAAGCCGTGGAAGCCCAGACGTATTAAAAGTGGGACCTGTAAGGGTACTGCATGGGTCTTAATTGGGCAATTCATGTCAGACCCATTTGGGCCCCACCTGCCCAAAGGGGTTTGCACCCAGGATCCAGCCGTGGATGCCCAGATGGGCTTTAAAAGGGATCTATAAGGGTGTTATGTGGGATCTTAACTGGGCAATTCATGACAGACCCATTTGGGCCCCACCTGCTTATAGGGCGTTTAAAATGGTCTTGCACCCGGGATCCACACGGGGGCCAGCCGTGGATGCCCAGATGGGTTTTAAGTGGGACCTGTAATTTGGGCCCCACCTGCCTGAAGTGGGTTTAAAGTGGGCTTGCACCAGGATTCAACCGTGAATGCCCCTATGGGCTTAAAGTGGGCTCTGTAAGGATCTTATGTGGGTCCTAACTGGGCAATTGATGCAAGGCCTATCTAAGCCCAACCATGCCAAATGGTTTAAGGAAACAATCTAAGAAAAACTAAAAACGAAGAATGAATATAAGAACTGCAAGAAATTTATTGTCAAATTGAACAACAAAAATGATCTTTAAAAAATAATTTAAATGTCACATGTAAACAAATCAAAACTATATTTTAAAAAAACATCTCTCCAAAAAATACATTAATACAATAATACAAAATTGTTACATTAAACAACAAACATAATCTTTAAAAGTCACAACATACCGGTAAATAAATCAATAATATCCTTAAAAAAAAACATCTCTCCAAAAAATACATTAATACAATAATACAAAATTGTTACATTCAACAACAAACATAATCTTTAAAAGTCACAACATACCGGTAAATAAATCAATAATATCCTTAACAAAAACATCTCTCCAAAAAATACATTAATACAATAATACAAAATTGTTACATTAAACAACAAACATAATCTTTAAAAGTCACAACATACCGGTAAATAAATCAATAATATCCTTAAAAAAAACCTCTCCAAAAAATACACTCATGGCGTCTGTGTGGTGGACGCTCCTTTTTCTCTATGGGCTCTTGCAGCCCTCTCCCCTCCACGGTCACGTGCACCGGTAAACCACTTCCCCAGCGCCATTTCCACTTCTTTGCGGTTCACATTTTGAGTGATTGCATTACTCTTCAGTGCACCTAAAAACAAAGGAGCATGAGTCAATTTAGCCATGTTCTTTTTTGCTCCAACTTGCAACTCTTCAAATCTTTCAAGTAAAACACATTTCCACATGTGGTAAGCTAAAATATCGGAAATGTGTTTAAAACTCATATCACCGTTATTGAATAAAAGTATATCGTGATATATTAATTATTGTCCAACCTCTCCCGCTGTTTTTCCTTTTGGTTATTCTACATCAGATTAAACAGCACAGACCACTGTACAATATGCGGTGTTATTTTTCTGGCAACATAATATTTCAACTTACCTCAATTTGTGAATGTCTGATATGAATTTCTCCTCGAAGTCACAGCTAGCAGCAGTGCTTTCCGAATGAGCAGTTAACGTTTTGAGCGCGAAACAAGGTCTTTGCATTACAGGCCCCTTATAGATGTCCTGAGAACTGCCTGACCAAATAACAATTAAATTCGTAAATTAAAGGATATGTGAGAGAATTAACAAACGTTAACTGCTTCGCTGGCTTTATTATGAATGAGCCTAATTAGGTGTTGTGTGCATGACAGGCAGTGGTGGAAAGAGTACTGAAAACCCATATATGTTTTCCCAGTTAAAACCCATGGCCACTTGGCCCATAAATATGCCACGCAGGACCCATTTATATGTTCACAGATCAAACCCATGCCCACTTGACCCATTAATATGCCATGCAGGACCCATATATGCGTTCCCAGTTCAAACCCATGCCCACTTTGCCCACAAATGTACCATGCAGGACCGACATATGTGTTCCCAATTCAAACCCATGCCCACTTTGCCCACAAATGTCCCATGCAGGACCGACATATGTGTTCCCAATTCAAACCCATGGGCACTTGGCCTATAAATGTACCATGCAGGACCCATATATGCGTTCCCAGTTCAAACCCATGCCCACTTTGCCCACAAATGTACCATGCAGGACCGACATATGTGTTCCCAATTCAAACCCATGCCCACTTTGCCCACAAATGTCCCATGCAGGACCGACATATGTGTTCCCAATTCAAACCCATGCCCACTTTGCCCATAAATGTACCATGCCGGACCGATATATGTGTTCCCAGTTCAAACCCATGGGCACTTGGCCTATAAAAATTCTATGCAGGACCCATATATGTGTTCCCAGTTCAAACCCATGCCCACTCGGCCCATAAATGTGCCATTCAAGACCCATCTATGTGTTCCCAGATCAAACCCATGCCCACTCGGCACATAAATATGTCATGCAAGACCCATATATGTGTTCCCAGTTCAAACCGATGCCCACTTGGCCCATGAAAATGATATGCAGGACCCATATATGTGTTCTCAGTTCAAACCCATGCCCAATTGGCCCATGCCTGTCCCTTATGGGGCCCATGTAATTAGCTCATATAGGCTTCCTATGTGGGACTCATACAAAACCTACATGGGACCCGCTGATTTCACCCAGCCAAAGCCCATGCCCACACGGTAACCATGGAACCGGTACTTAACCCATCTGGGCCCCACATGTCATTGCTGGCTGGGAAGCTGTCGCACCAAAGAAGTCAAAGAAGATTAATGAGAAAAAAATTGCACCATGGTACAGAGACTAGAGCTAGAGTGCAAATGGATAAAATCGCGGAATTTTTTTCACCTATAAAACAGGTAGATTTAATTAAACTTATTGCAACATCTAAACCTACAACTTGCTTATTAGACCCCATACCAACTAAATTATTAAAAGAGTTACTACCTGTTGCAATTGAGCCCATTTATAACATTATCAACTCGTAAATAAATCTAAGCCATGTCCCAGGACCCTTTAAGATGGCCGTCATTAAGCCTCTAACCAAGAAACCAAACTTGGTTACAGTCAGTTATGCTCTTTCTTACAAAATAACGACATACACGAAAAATGTCATTCAGGCTTTAGATCGCATCATAGCACTGAAACTGCGATCGTTAAAATTACAAACGACCTGCTTATAGCATCAGATAAAGGTAACATCTCACTCCTGGTCCTGCTTGACCTTAGTGCTGCGTTCGATACCGTAGACCATAACATACTTCTAGATCGCTTACACAATTATACCTGTATTGAGGGACAGGCACTACAATGGTTCAGATCTTACTTGTCAAACAGACATCAATTTGTCCATTTAAATGGGGAATCATCCAATCTAACGCAAGTAAATTATGGATTACCTCAGGGATCGGTTCTGGGACCCGTGCTGTTCAGATGATACTCCGCTATATATCTCATCAATACCAGATGATTCCTCCCAGCTATCCAAATTTGCAGAGTGCATTGAAGATATAAAACATTGGATGACCTGTAATTTCCTTCTTTTAAATTCTAATAAAACCGAAATTTTACTTATCTGTCCAAAGACACGCAAACCGAATATTTCTGATTATAAACTGCAAGGATGGACAACAAATACAGTAAAAGATCTAGGCGTTATATTAGACAGCAACCTGTCATTTCAAAATCACATCTCAACTGTCACAAAAACAGCCTTTTTCCACCTAAGAAATGTTGCCAAGTTACGAAATATTCTGTGTGTTGCTGACGCGGAGAAGCTTATTCATGCATTTATGACCTCAAGACTTGACTACTGTAATGCGCTACTTAGTGTTTGTCCTGCATCATCAATTACTTAGTGTTTGTCCTGCATCATCAATAAACAAACTACAGTTCCCTTTCTGTCGGTCTCTCGACGTTGTGTCGACAGAATGGGGTTTGACTTGAGAACCTACCTTCTCTGACTGACTTGAACAGGCCAATGAAAATTGGCGAATGAAATTTGCATGCCGGACTCCGCCCCCGGATATCCGGGTATAAAAGGGAGCCGGCGTGCTGCATTCATTCACCTTTTGTTCTTCGGAGCCTTCGCATGCTGATGCTGACGACTCCGCAGAAAATATCTACGTGTTGCTGGTCTTACGACGTGGTGCAGCGGACTGTCCCTTTTCCTGTGACTTCCCCTGGGCGTCTCAGCAACCTCCAAGGCATCTCTCTAAAGAGCGAGCCCTTTTCAGGGCTTAGAGTTTTTTCCAGCGCGGCATGTCCCGCTGTGCTCGTGGGTGCGGCGCACTCATCGAGGAAGGGGACGGACACGATGTCTGCCTCGTGTGTCTGGGACTCCAGCACGCTGAGGCAGCGTTTGTGGATGCATCTTGCCCACACTGCGGGCGGATGGTAATTCAGACGTTGCGGTCACGGGTAGCTGCGTTCTTCCGAGAATCAGCCGCCACCTCGAGTGCTTCCCGTTCTGCGGCAGCAGTGGCATCAGCCCTGCCGTCCGCTTCGGCGAGCACCGAGGGTGATCGGGGAATTACCGTGAGCCTCAATCCGTCAGCCATCGGCTCGCGGACCGTTCATGCCCCGCCTCGCTCGTCTGACCGTCCCGGAAAAGGCGGTACGCCGCCTTGTTCCTCCGTCACGTACTCGGACACGGGGCGTGACGACGATGAGATGTCGCTCGCAGCATCGGAGGGCGACCTCTTGGCATCCGACCCCGACGAGTCCTTAGAGCTTCCCCCTCCGGGGTTTGAGCTCAGGATGAAGCGGACGTCGAGATGTCAACCATGCTTTCCCGGGCCACCGCGAGTATTGGGCTGCAGTGCACCGCACCGCCTCTTCCCCAACGCTCGCGGTTGGACACGTGGTATCTGGGGACCGGCCGTGACTCTAAGCCACGGTCGCCGCCGGTACCATTCTTCCCGGAGGTGCATGAGGAGCTCAGTCGGACCTGGAACGCCCCCTTCTCGGCGCGTGCACGTCAGACTAGCTCGGTCGCCCTGACTTCCCTCGATGACGGGGCAGCTAAGGGCTACGTCGACATCCCTCAGGTGGAACGTGCAGTCGCGGTGCACCTGTGCCCGCAGACAGCTGCCACCTGGAGAGATCGACCAAGGCTCCCTTCCAAGGCTTGTAAGTTTTCGGCATCGCTGGTGTCGAAGGCTTACAACGCTGCGGGTCAAGCTGCCTCAGCTCTTCACGCTATGGCCATCCTGCAGGTCCATCAGGCCAAGGCGTTGAAGGAGTTACACGAGGGAAAGTCCGACCCAGGGATTATGCAGGAACTCCGCACTGCCACTGACCTCGCTCTTCGGGCGACGAAGGTGACGGCGCGAGCCCTGGGTCGTACGATTAGTGGTCCAGGAGAGACACCTATGGTTGAACCTTGCGCAGATGCGGGACGCTGAGAAGGTTCGATTTCTCGACGCCCCCATCGGGCAGGGTGGGCTGTTTGGTGATACGGTCGAGGACTTCTCCCAGCAGTTCTCGACTGTAAAGAAGCAGACGGAGCCGATAAAACATATCCTGCCCCGCCGCGACCCGGCCGCCTATCGTCCGTCGAGGTCCCGCACGGCGTCTGCTCCCCAGCAGCCCCGCCCCTCGCCGACTCAGACTCCGGCTCCAGCGCCCCCTGCACAGGCGGCCTCCCGGAGAAGGACGTCGTCGAGGAGAGCACCATCCCGTCACCAACCTCCGCGGAAGCAGAAGCTGACGGTGAACCCAGGGAGATCGAGGTCACCGGGCCCGACCCTGGCAACTACATCGCTAGAGGGTCTGACTGGGACGGTGCCTGCCCCGTCCCAGCAACACCAGCCAGGCCCTTTTCAGGGCCTGGCGCCCACATTCTCACAGAAAGAGCTTTCTCTCTCCCTGGGTCTTTCTCACAGCCGGTCTCACCCTCCGCAGGACGGTGCTCGGCAACCCCACGTTGTGTTCCGGCGAGACACACGCTTGGGTATAACTCTCAGTGGCCACCAGCACCCTCAGTCAGACGGTGCGGTATGCTGCGATGTCGCCCGACAGGCACCTCGGCAGAGCCGCTCTCCTCCCCGGGGTTCCCCCCACGGCGAGGGAGCCGTACTGCCAGCCATCGAACCACCCCCCACGGGGGCAATGAATCAGATCATACCTTTGGTCCCCCTGTCTCGGTCCCTGGGAGCCTGGTTGGCTCTTCCCAGACCAGCACGGTGGCTAGAGAGAACGATCCGTCTCGGCTATGCGATTCAGTTCGCCAAGCGCCCGCCCAAGTTTCGGGGCATCCTCTTTACATCAGTGGGAGTAGATGCTCCCGTGCTTCGGGCCGAGGTCGCTACCCTTCTGGCGAACAGGGACACACAGGGACCTGGTGCTCTGGCACCTAGACCATTTGGGGTTACAGGTCAACCGAGAGAAGAGCAAGCTCTCCCCTGTGCAGAGCATCCTTTTCCTCAGTATGGAACTCGACTCTGTGTCCATAATGGCACGTCTTTCTTCCGAGCGTGCCCAGTCGGTGCTGACCTGCCTGAGGAGCTTCAGGCAGCAGCCAGCGGTCCCCCTGAAACGTTTTCAGAGGCTCCTGGGACACATGGCGTCCTCGGCGGGGTAGGTCCCCCTCGGGTTGATGCACATGAGACCGCTACAGCACTGGCTACAGAGCAGAGTTCCTTGGAGTGCGTGGCACACCGGCAGCAGGCGCGTCCCGATCACGCCCTTCTGCCGGCGCACCCTAACCCCATGGTCTTCAATGACCTTTTTGCGGACAGGGGTCCCTCTTGGGCAGGTTTCGAGGCGCGTCGTGGTGACGACCGACGCCTCCCTGCAGGGTTGGGGTGCTGTGTGCAACGGGCACGCAGTGTCGGGTCTCTGGACGGGCCCCCGCCTGCGCTGGCATATCAATCGCCTAGAGTTGTTGGCGGTGCTGCTTGCACTGAGGTTCCTTCCCCTCGTGCAGGACAAGCAAGTGCTGGTCCGGTCGGACAGCACGACTGCTGTGGCGTATATCACCCGACAGGGTGGTATTCGTTCACGGCAGCTATCGCAACTCGCCAGACGCCTCCTCCTGTGGAGCCAGCAGGTGACGAAGTCCCTGTTAGCCACTCACATCCCGGGCGACCTGAACCAGACAGCCGATGCGCTCTCTCGTCAGTCTACGCCCCGTGGAGAGTGGCGTCTCCTACCCCGCGCAGTCCAGCTCATTTGGGTGCAGTTCGGGCAGGCACAGGTGGACCTGTTCGCCTCCCTGGACACCACCCATTGCCCGCTTTGGTACTCCCTGACCGAGGCCCCCCTCGGCACGGATGCTTTGGCGCACAGCTGGCCGCGGGACAAGCGGAAGTACGCCTTCCCCCCAGTGAGCCTCATTGCACACGTCCTGTGCAAGGTCAGGGAAGAGGAGCATCAAGTGCTACTAGTTGCGCCTTACTGGCCCAACCGGACTTGGTTCTCGGAGCTAATGCTCCTGACGACAACTCCCCCCTGGCAGATTCCCCTGACGAAGGACCTTCTTTCTCAGGGGAAGGGCACGTTGTGGCATCCGAGACCAGACCTCTGGAACCTCCATGTCTGGCCCCTGGACGGGATGAGGAGATCCTGAGTGGTCTACCCCCATCGGTGGTAGAGACCATTGTTCAGGCTAGGGCCCCGGCCACGAGGCGGTTATACGCTTTTAAGTGGCGCCTCTTCTCGTCCTGGTGTTCTTCTCGTGGAGAAGACCCACGGATATGCTCGATCGGGAGCGTGCTGTCCTTCCTGCAGGCGAGACTCGAGAACAATCTCTCCCCTTCCACGCTGAAAATGTATGTAGCCGCAATTGCCGCTCATCACGAACCAGTTAGTGGGAAGTCTCTGGGACAGCACGACCTGGTCATTAGGTTCCTGAGGGGCGCGAGAAGGCTGAATCCGGCCAGTCCGCGCTCCGTTCCCTCTTGGGACCTCAATGTGGTCCTGGCGGGCCTCCAGAGGCCCCCCTTCGAGCCCCTCGGAGATGCCGCTCTTTCTCATCTCTCGATGAAGACGGCTCTCCTAGTGGCGCTCGCTTCCATCAAGAGGGTAGGGGACCTACAAGCATTTTCCGTGGCCACGGATTGCCTAGAGTTCGGGCCAGGTCAATCTCACGTTATCCTGAGACCCCGGCCTGGCTACGTGCCCAAAGTTCCCACCACTCCCTTCCGGGACCAGGTGGTGAACCTGCAGGCGCTCCCTTCTGGGGAGGAAGACCCAACCCCTTCCGTGGTGTGTCCAGTACGCGCGCTGCGCCTCTACTTAGGCCGCACGCAGAGCTTCAGGAGCTCTGACCAGCTCTTTGTCTGTTTTGGAGGTCAGCACAAGGGGAGGGCTGTCTCCAAACAGAGGTTGGCGCACTGGATCGTGGACGCCATCACTATGGCTTATCGATCGCAGGATCTCCCGTGCCCGCTTGCAGTGAGGGCACACTCCACCAGGGGTGTGGCCTCCTCGTGGGCACTGGCGCAGGGCGCCCCTCTGGCAGACATATGTAGAGCTGCGGTTTGGGCTACGTCCAGCACCTTTGCGAGGTTCTACAGCCTCCGCGTGGAACCGGTATCTGCCAGAGTCTTACGGGACAGCGCCAGGTAAGTCCGGCAGCCGGTGGGCGTACGCCTGCGATAGCACCCCTCCACAGGTGAGACGTGGTGCTATCCAGCCTCCCCTCTTCCCCCCACGTGGGCGAAGAGTAGGTATTCCATCCATCACTAAGCACTCCTCGTCGGCGGGCTCGGCGGAGCAGCCCTGCCCCCCTTGGCCTGTTTCAAACAAGGCCTAGTGCTCCACACGTAGTAACCCCGCCACAGGGCGGTTCCGTCTGTTGTCTTCTCATGAATGGCTCTCAATCGATGGCCCATGACCTCTCCCAGGTGTACTTCACCTGCTCGCGACACCCTCTCGTGTCTGCATGTTCCCACGTGCTCTCCCCTATCTGGTGAGACCGTGTGTGGATCTCCACTAAACTCCTCCCTGCGGTAGGAAGTGGTCTCCGTAGCGCGTTCCCTCAGGGGGGAATGACGCTTCCCAGTGGCCCTTACGGTGCCGGGCGGCTTCTCGCTGTTAAGAGAACTAGGCCGCCGTCCGTGACGGCCGGTGGAAGGGGCTCCCATCTTTAGGAAAGCTCTGGACCCCTTCCCTTCCGCTGGAAGGTTGCAATTCATGCTAGCGCCCACGTTTGACACGCCCAGGCCAGTCAACGTCGCTTCGCGAGGAATTGTGACGCGGCACAGCGCTGTGGCGTTTTCCGAGGAACCCCATTCTGTCGACACAACGTCGAGAGACCGACAGAAAGGGAAAGTCTCGGTTACGTATGTTACCTCCGTTCCCTGATGGAGGGAACGAGACGTTGTGTCCTTCATGCCACAACACTGGCCGCCCGCTGCAGCAGTCGGGGCAAGATCCTCAGGCTCCTCAGCACAAAAGGTGAATGAATGCAGCAAGCCGGCTCCCTTTTATACCCGGATATCCGGGGGCGGAGTCCGGCATGCAAATTTCATTCGCCAATTTTCATTGGCCTGTTCAAGTCAGTCAGAGAAGGTAGGTTCTCAAGTCAAACCCCATTCTGTCGACACGACGTCTCGTTCCCTCCATCAGGGAACGGAGGTTACATACGTAACCGAGACGTTAGTTCAGAATGCAGCTGGACTTTTGACAATACCTAGAATAACTAAATCCATCAAAGGCGGGTCGAGCTTTCTCATACGTAGCAAGGTAACAAGGTGAACCCGGGTGAGCCCGGGCGTAGTCCAGCATGGGTGGGCGTGCACAGAGACAAAGAGACGATACCACAGAGAACCCATATTATGTTGTGACGACAATAATACGTTTCTCTCCACACAAAACACGTGGCTCTGTCATGATTCTGCCACTAGACAAGAAAATCATGACAAAAGAGGGCGGAACCATGACACTTGGGTGTGTGGTTCTAGGTGATGGCCCCTGCGCGTGTGTCTGTGTGCGTTGTAAAAAGCGCTATATAAATAAAGTTGACCTGACTTGACTCTTAAAATGAAAGTTTTTCTACTAGTTTATACATTTGAGATGGCAAAGTTGTTTGCAAATATACTGTAACTCAAATAAGCAGCTCATGTCAGAGGTTGCATACTCCAGAAGTCACATTTATGGGCCATGGCGGTCTCATCTATATAAGCATAATATAATTTGATCTTAATCCTCGTAAATTCTAAAACGTATTAAAAGTGTCGAGCAGTTCCTTTATCAAAGGATGCACTTTTAAGAGCTTCAAAAAATTGGCTCCCATTCACTCCCATTCTAAAGCTTGGAAGGAAAAAGGATATGTGGTATTATAACTCAGACTTATTCTTCAAGAAGAAAGTCATATTCAGTCAGGATGCCTCGAGGATGAGTCAAAAATGGGAACATTTTGTTTCTTGGCTGAAGTATTTAATCTCCATGAATTGTTTTACTACTTTCATCAGTATGTTAAAGCATGTGAGCGTATCTGTACAACTCAGCCATCATACCTCACAATAGTTAAACAGATCGCTGTATTCAGATTCAAGATCACTCAGTAACTCCTTGAACTGGCGTCTGTTTAGCCCTCTGTTTTTGCTCAAATTTACAGTGGAAACGACAGTTGTCAATACACCATGGACCTTAAGAGAATGTGCTGACGGACTCTTTAGATGTTTGATACGGTGGCATATTACTAAATCAACTATGGCTGGAGCTCTATCTGTGGCAAGGACACTTAACTTATTAAATGGTATTATCATTTGATAATCGGCAAAACAACTTGCTCAAACAAAACCACACCATCGGTAGTGTCATGCATGGCTTGCAAAGATAGCAATTCCTCTGTTTTTTTAAACTCAGCAGTATTCCCATGCACAGAAATAGGTTGTTGGGCGGTGTTTGTTTTGAAGGTCAAGAAACTGGAATTTTTTTGCAGCATACTTCCGTGTTGTTTCAATGTCTTGTGCCATATCCCCACCCCTGTTTTCTTTACACCAGTATCTTTGGCTCTCATGCTTGCTTTTCTAACCAAATTACACAGGGTTCCAGTGTTTTTGTCACATTGAAATGTCTTTTGAATAATAAACTATGCATATATTTATTAATATATGTAATATCTAGGCCAAAATAATGTTGCATAGCTTAATGAAATGTAAATTTTTGTTGACCAAAGTTATTGGGTATCTATTCATATCTGGAGATGTGCTATTTGCCAAAAATATTTTGTCAGAATAATTTGGAAAAGAGAACGAGGTTAAATTTTTGAGTTTGAGTATAAATAATGTAGCTACAGCACTGTTTTGGTATTATAAACCTCCTCAGTGCATACACATTAGATACAAATGCTCCTACTAGACTTTAATTTCAACTCAATTAACTTCAGTTTATTTCACATAGAGCAAATACTTTTGCCTATAGTGTTGTTACTTGGTCTTTTTTAACATAGTGATCAAATAACCACAAATCAGAATGTTTCTGTCATGAACTGCACACAGAGATGTGAAGGTTGAGGATTGAAATGCAATAATTTACATTTATTCATTTGGCAGCCGCTTTTATCCAAAGCGACTTCCAAGTAGTTTTATACAGTGGCACATTACTGCAGAGCAATCAGTGGTAAGGTGTCTTGCTCAAGGGCCCGTCAGTCATGACCTGCTGGCACTGAGATTAGAACCGGCAACCTTCTGATCACAAGCCCAACGCTCTAACCATTAGGCCACAGCTGACAATGTGCTTATTGATTTTAAAAGAGGTTACTGGAAGAAGGATTGTCCTATGTTGAAGGCAATATTCAGTCATGGTAGGTTTGACCAAAAACCAGCTCCTCTTATTGTCTTCAGTCAATTTTGACATGGTATGCTTGAACAAGAACAAACTGTTTGGTGTAATGGAAAATACATTTATGCACCATTTATTACAGATGGTTTTGTGTCTTTGCTAGGGGATCAAGAGAAAGTTCCTGGGCAAATTTGATCGACACAGGTGCATCAGATACCTTTATTCTGAGGTCTGTCTTACCTTTTTTCCACTGACTCAGATACTGGTAAGGAGGTACTGATAAAAGGAATTGGATTACACAGTTTGTCCGTTCCATTACACACGATTGTTCTTCAGACAGAATTTGTAAATGGCACAGTGTTTGTTGGTGTGCGACCTTCATTACCTGTAAATGGGATTGCTGTGATTTTACATAACAACTTGGCTGGTGGCCGTGTATGGAGAGATGTAACTCAGCCTCCAATTGTCATCGTTTCTCCTTCTGTCAAGGATAAAACCTTTACTAACCAATTTCCAGAGGTGTTTGTGTCTTGTGCAATCACTTGCGATATGAGCAAGAATAACTCTGATGACTTGAAGGATTTGGAGTTTAAGCCTGAAAGGTCATTGAAGACTACTGTTGCTTGTCACGCTCAATGCCTGTTTGTTCATGTCATTTGGCTGGGCAGCCATTAGCTAATTGCTGCAATTCACACCCGTTCAGCCCGCACCTGTTCCTCGTTACCCTTCTCCTATTTAACCTTGTCTTTTCGGTTGGTCTGTGTGGGTATGTCTTGTGTACAGCGCGAATTGTGACTGTATAACTTGCCGCTGGACTAATTGTGTTTTTATATAACTTGTTTTGCTAGGGAGAATTGTACATCTTTCTGCCCAGGGCCTTCAGGCAAGGAAATAATTTTTTATGCTCTTCCGGACAGTGAGACTGCATAGAGAGCTTCAGGTCGGATGTCCTTCGGCGTTACTCTCTGTCCACAGTCCCAGCGGACGCAGGCACTCAGAGTGCTTTGCTTTTTCTGTTATCCTTTTATTTTGTTCTTATAATGATTTTTTTTTTGCTCTATCCTGCATCTGAGTCCTTCTGTCCCGTGACAGAACATACCCACCAGACATGGACTCAGCAGGTGACCTAGAGATCCGCCGGGCCATTGCTCAACAGGGTGTACTGTTGGGACGCCAACAGGACGAGATCGCAGAGACCCGCCAGGGAATAACCAACCTGGCGCAGCAGCTTGCCGGCATCGGCCAACGCCTCGACCTGATCCAGGCCACTCCACCGGCGGTTCCTGTGAGCGCTACCCCAGCCGTGGCAGAGGCGTCTGTGGCACGGCGTGCGGAACCTCGTCTCAATCCTCCGACTCCGTACGCTGGTGAGCCCACCGTTTCCCACAACCAGGATCGTAATGCCTCCTCGATTCGTCTTCGCTGAGGAGGAATCGATGCAGATTGGCCGCGCCCATCTCTCAGCCCAGGAGCGGCGTCATCGCATTACCAACGGTTTGTGCCTCTACTGTGGAGATGCTGGGCATGCCGTTACTGCCTGCCAACTATGGAAGCAACTTCCTGCCATACCGATGCCGCGCAGGGTAAGCGCGACTGCTGCTCCTTGTTGCCCTAGTGGTCGGACGACTCTTACAGCCGTCCTCCGGTCGGGGGTGAGTCCCTCAGTCAAGGCTCTCATTGACTCTGGGCGGAGGGGGAATTTCATGGACATCGAACTGGCTCGAAGCTGGAATATTCCCATCGTGCCTCTAACTGAAGCCATCGCTGCCAGAACACTCTGTGGTACCCCCCTTACAAAGATCACTTCCATTACCGGACTTGTGTGGCTAACCACCTCTGGCAACCACACTGAGGAGATCCAGTTCCTCCTTATTCACTCTCCCTCCGCTCCCATTGTGTTGGGCCATACCTGGCTTACTAAACACAACCCCCTCATTGACTGGATTAACCATGTTGTTGTGGAATGGAGTTCTTTTTGTTTATCTCAGTGTTTATCGCCTGCCTTGTCCCCTCTAATATCTGTCCCTTTGTTACAGGAGGAGCCGGTTAACCTGACTGGGGTGCCGGCAGTTTACCATGACCTGAGAGAAGTATTCAGTAGGTCCCGAGCGTCATCTCTACCGCCGCACCGCCCATACGACTGTGCGATTGATTTGTTACCTGGTACTTCTCCACCTAAGGGGCGCCTTTATTCGTTCTCTGGCCCAGAGAGGGAGGCCATGGAGTCCACATTCGTCCCTCTTCCTCACCTGCTGGGGCGGGTTTTTTATTTGTGGAGAATAAGGATGGGTCCCTCCGCCCCTGTATAGATTATCAGGGGCTGAATGACATCACAGTTAAGAATAGCCACCCCTTGCCTCTGATGTCTTCAGCTTTTGAGCTCTTGCAGGGGGCTACCATCTTTACAAAGTTAGACCTGCGCAAGACCGCTTTTAACATCCCTACATGTCATTTCGAATATAGGGTTATGCCTTTCGGCCTGTCGAACCCTCCCGCGGTCGACAGGCACTCGTCAATGACGTGCTCAGGGACATGGTCAACCGTTTTGTTTTCGTCTACCTCGACGAAATTTTTGTCTTTTCTCAGAACGAATGGGATCACGTCCAGCACGTTTGGCGGGTGCTACGCCGGTTGCTAGAGAATCACTTATTTGCTAAGATGGAGAAGTGCGAGTTCCACGCACGGTCGGTTCCGTTCCTGGGGTTTATCTTGTAGGGTAGAAGCTGGGGTAGAAGCTGTTGCGGATTGGCCCACCCCAGAGAATCCTAGAGCTGTCCAGCGGTTCCTGGGGTTTGCCAATTTCTACAGGCGGTTCATTCGAGGTT
The DNA here is from genome assembly GCF_947034865.1 of Barbatula barbatula. Taxonomy (NCBI): domain Eukaryota; kingdom Metazoa; phylum Chordata; class Actinopteri; order Cypriniformes; family Nemacheilidae; genus Barbatula; species Barbatula barbatula. The sequence goes on along the minus strand of NC_136782.1, from coordinate 1,637,156 downwards.
TTAGCCAGATCGCCCTGCCTCTGACAAATCTCACCTTCACTCTTAGACAATTTTCATGGTCAGAACAGGCTCAGAAGGCTTTTGTCAGGTTAAAGAGCCTCTTTGTCTCTGCTCCCATCCTCCCCAACCCCAACCCATCTCGTCAGTTTATTGTGGAGGTGGATGCCTCAGAGACAGGAGTGGGGGCGATTTTGTCTGAACGATTCCCCACTGACGACAAGGTGCACCAATGCGCATTCTTCTCCCGCCGCATCACCCCCTCGGAGCGGAACTATGATATCGTAATAAGGAGTTGTTGGCTGTCAAGTTGGCGCTGGAGGAGTGGCGCCACTGGCTGGAGGGCACTAAGGTTCCTTTTCTGGACAGACCATAAGAACTTACAATATATCCGCTCCGTTAAGAGATTAAATTCCCGGCAGGCCCGCTGGGCTCTCTTCTTTGGGCGTTTTAATTTTAACATCTTCTATCGCACGGGTAGTAAGAACGGCAAACCGGATGCGCTTTCGCGGGTGTTTGAGCTCCAGACTGTCGGTCCCTCCCTGGTGCCTGTCGTACCCCCTGGCCGAGTGGTTGCGGCGGTCACCTGGGAGGTGGAGTCGAAGGTCTGCGATGCGTTGAGCAGCATCCCCGTTCCTGTAGACTTCCCAGAGGGCTTGTTGTTTGTTCCGCAGTCAGTTCGAACCAGCGTCCTCCAGTGGGGGCACTCCTCCAGTCTTGCTTGCCACCCCGGAGCGGCTCGCACTCTTTCACTAGTCAAGCAGCAGTTTTGGTGGAGGTCCGTGGCACGGGATGTTAGCGAGTTTTTTTGGCCTGCCCGGTTTGCGCAGTGAGCAAGAGCTCCAATCGCCCCCCAGCAGGACTTCTCCGGCCGCTGCCCACCCCTTCCAGGGATTGTATTGCTCCCCAAGCTCTTTGTAAGTCGCTTTGGGTAAAAGTGTCTGCTAAATGACTAAATATAAATGCCAGTAATTGTAAAACCTAACCAGCCTTTAAAGCCAGACCTGTTATATCGTATTCCATCTGTGGACCAGCCATACCAACATTTCATAGTTGATTGTATTGGTCCGTTACCATTGTCAAAGTCAGGAAATAGTTATCTTCCCACGGAAATGTGTGAAAGTACTACTGTGGTGTGAAATTTGGGACCGGTGCGTGCACAGCTGATTGCACTTAACACTCCACGTCACAGCTCTCGTCCCGCCTTCCTCACCACAACTACATATCCTGCTGCTTATCCTCTCTGTTCTATCACAACCGAGTCTGTTGTAAAAGCCTTATCTCAATTTATATCTACTTTTGGTATCCCCATAGTCCTTCAAACGGACCGAGGAAGTAATTTTACTTCTGGAATGTTTCAGGAGGTCTTAAGACAGCTTTGGGTAAGAATCGTTCAACTGCTTACTATGCTCAAAGTCAAGGGGCACTGGAACGGTTTCATCAGACTTTAAAGTCTTTGTTGAGGGCTTACTGTTTGGAGCATAGTCGTGATTGGGAGGAGGGTTTGCCATGGTTGTTGTTGGCAGCCCGGGAGGTGTTGCAAGGCAGCTTGGGATCTAGCCCAAATTATTTGGTTTTGGGGCATAAAGTATGTGGACTATTGGCTTTACTCAATGATGGGTAACAGGAGGGGAAACCAGCTTTGAGTTTGTAACATCATGTAAATGGTTTCAGGCGAAGATTGTTTTTGGCGGGAGAGATCGTCAATGAAAACTTGTTGAAGAAGCAAAAGAAAATGAAGTGTTGGTTTGATTAAAAGACTGAATCTCTTGAGTTTTGTACTGGTGATCAGGTTTTGGCTTTGTTAACATTGCCTGAGTCCCCTTTTTGTGCTAAGTTTTCTGGTCCTTATGATGTGGTTCGTAAGCTATGAGATCAGAATTATTTAATGTCTAACAATAATACTACTACTACTACTAATATATCAACTTTCACAATTCTATCTAAAGTACTGTTCTTTCTTACAATAAGTACAGCTTGCATTCGAAATTAAGACTTTCTAAATAAGCACAAAACGTGCTTTTGCTGGATTCAAACTTGTGACCCAAAGGACATGAGACTAGGGGTTTATCAGGTTGCACCAGTTGGCACACCTGGCCCAGGTTTCTAAGGAGAGTTTTCAGAGCTGAAAGCACTCACATGGACCATATAGCTATGTAAGTGCACAGGTAGATGAACAAAACATGTGAAAAACATATTCTGAAAACAATAGTGGAGAATGAACTACAAATGAAGACGGTTCGAAAAGAGTTTCCAAGAAGTTTAATTTATAGAATGGCGTAGCCAGCAGTACGTAATTAACAATTAAACAAATTTAGCAATTAGGGTGGTTGCAGGAATATGTTCATCAAATGGTAATTATTTAAAATCTGTAACTTATGTTTAGTAGGAGGTATTAAGTATTAAGTAGTAGGAGTATTGCTGGAAAAAACATGAATGCTCTAGCCCGTGGCTCTTAGCCAATCACGAGTGATAGTTTGCCATGGCCAAAGATAGTTTTGCAACCGCCAAAAACGAAATATGAGCAGAAATACAAAGGAGATAACAATGGTCAGGTGTGGGTACTGAAACACTCAGGGAAGGTTAACGAGACAAAAGGGCGGGAAACACTGACGGGACACGAGAAAGCACATGGCAAGTCAGAATCAAAACAAAGCCATGTCTTTCTCACACGAAACCTAAGGCCATGCCATGACAACCGCTGCAAGACAAAGAATAAACATGACATGATAGCGGAATCATGACAGTTTGCCCTCAGTTAAGTCTTTCAATGTGAATAGAGCTAACACATCAATTTGTGATGACGGGAAATTATGTGAACTCCGGATAGCAACATGCGTTCCTTGCCACACATCAATTAATGCCGTGGATGAATTATCGGACATACTGAAGGATGAGATTGGAGCGTTCAAGATGCACAGAACCAAATGTTCGGTTGTAATCAAGTCAGTTCTGGCGCCATACTTCAGAGATGAACTGCGACAGGACATAGGTTACACACCTGACTCCCTTTATTTAGACGAAACAACAGACATTTCTGTAAGCAAGTTACTTTTTCCATATGCATAAAATATCGCTCAAAGAAACAAAACCGATGGAGCAAGCGTCATGGTGGGGAGACAGCATTCTGTGTATACGCTGCTCAAGCAGCAACTGCCTAATTTGTTAATCAAATGTGTATGCCATTCTCTGGACATTGTAGCTCGAAAGCCCTCCCTAGAAATATTGAATACATGATCAGGGAGACTTATAACTGGTTTGCGCATTCATCTAAGCGTCAGAATGACTACCGAACTCTTTATGAGAACGTTAACAACCAAGTTTCACAAGTTGTTGGAGGATGTCCTTTAAAATGCTTTCTCCAAGTTCCACACGCTGGTTAGTGACAGCAGATTACATTGACATAATTCTCGAACAAGATGCACTTGCTTTACATTTCAGTTTGGCAGCATGCTCTGAACATTGCTACTCAGCACAGCTTCTGAGTGAAATGTATAAGGACAAGACCAACAGCCTTTACCTGCATTTTCTCCGTCCTTTACTGCTGGAAATAAAATCTGTCAACAAATGTTTTCAGTTAGAGACTGGTGATAGCCTTGCAGATAAACCCAACACTGAGACGTATAATCAAGCCAAATGTTTTCCAAATGAATAATGAACAACAACTCAGGGAGTTAGATTTAAAATCTCACCTAAAGATGCTAACCTGGGCACTACATTCAGTGAGAAGCTGGAGGCAAGCACCCTGTCACCGGAGAAAAAGAAGGGGGTTGGAACTCATATGTCCCGCTTCTGTTATGTAAAATAATAATTGTTTCGTGATTTGCCTAGTTATTTTCAGGCTCGCCAGATTTACTTGAGACTCAGTGGGGAAATGTTGCCTGCTGTGGATTCTCAACTGACTTAACCATAGATGCGTTTTGGCTGGAGGTAGAATATTTTCAAGATGCTGGAGGAAACTACTGCTTTCAGGATTTAGCCTTTGGTGCAATTAAAATCCTCACTCTCCCCATATCTAACGCTCCCGCTTAAAGAGCATTTTTGCAAGTCTCACTGCTTAAAGATGACACCAGAAATAGAATGGGATTGCCACTTCTTTCAAGTTTAATGGATGTGCGCTCAGGGCTGACACAGAATGGATAGACATCGGCTACATTCTGTCCTCTGAAACAGAATTTGGGGAAATTTGAGTTATCCATGTACTAGACAGCTCAGCAAGACTGTACATAGTTCTGAAAAGTTGCGTTCAGCTGTGTTCTTCAGCATCCTGACAAGTTACAACAGACACCCTGTTTCTGTTTCTGTTCTGCATTTAAAACTAGGCATAAGATCTCCCTCTCTCTGTCTGTCTGTCTCTCACTTACACACCGTATAATGAGTAAAATCTAGTGATGATAATAATAGTAAAAATAATAATATGTGAAGTATAACATGTAATTTAAATAAACATTGTTGAATTCGTTATTAATGAATTGTGCATGTGAATGATACTTAAACTAAATCCACATTGTAAAAGTACATTGTGTGTGGGCGGGGCCATAGATGTGAACGTCTTATGTCATAATTTTGTTACTGTGGTTCCGTTGCTGCTGGTGTGTGTTGCTAGCCATAGCATGGCACATTGATTGTGGCATTTAAAATAGCTAAATGTTAAATTTAACCAAATATTAATAAAATATTTTGGGCGGATTTCTGTGTATTAAGGTGGGTATTGCACCGTTTTTGTGCTGGAAACCATCAACTTAAATCTGGCAACACTGATCGAGGCTTGAATCGCGTTTGACAAATGGCGTCATAGATGAAGCCTCGCTTCTGCCTGAGCCTCGCTTCCGCCTGAGTAGTTCAGAAAGTGGTTCGAATCTTGCTGCAACATATTGACAACTTTATAAACCAAGTTACACAAACACATTCACTGCCCTCTGCTCAGATAAACCCAGATTCTTTCCAGTTGTAGAATAATAATATTGCCCCTTCTGCCTATTATGACTAAATAATGGATTTACACACATTTGATCGGCCCAATTATTTCAAGCCAATACGTTTATTATACAGTTATGTTATACTATCATTATATACCACCCGAAAATACACATTATATTCATATAAATAGATTAGTCTATGTGACAATTTCTTTCTTTCTTCAGCCTTATGTCTAAGCCTTAACTGCATCAGAACACAGTGAATCCTAGACCACATCAGGCACATGTGTAATGTATCTGATTGTTTTACGCTCTTTGGCCACCAGATCCCTTCATTGAACCACCACCTTAACGTGGTGGAGGGGTTTGAGTACCCGAGTGACCCTAGGAGCTATGTTGTCTGGGGCTATATGCCCCTGGTAGGGTCTCCCAAGGCAAACAGGTCCTAGGCGACGGGTCAGACTAAGAATGGTTCAAAAATCCCTTATGATGTTCAATATATCAAGGACCGTGACGTCGCCCGGTATGGTGCTACCGGGGCACCACCCTGGAGCCAGGCCCGGGGTCGGTGCTCGTATGCGAGCGCCTGGTGGCCGGGCCTTTCCCACGGGGTCCGGCCGGGCTCAGCCCAAAGGAGCGACGTGGAGCTGATCGGGGACTCCGTCGTCCTACTGGGGGACTTCAACGCCCATGTTGACAACGATAGTGACACCTGGAGGGGCGTGATTGGGAGGAACGGCCCCCTGATCTGAACCCGAGCGGTGTTCAGTTATTGGACTTCTGTGCTAGTCACAGTTTGTCTATAACGAACACCATGTTCAAGCATAAGGGTGTCCATCAATACACGTGGCACCAGGACACCCTAGGCCGATGATCAACTTTGTGGTCGTTTCATCTGACCTGCAACCGTATGTTTTGGACACTCGGGTTAAGAGAGGGGCGGAGCTTTCAACTGATCACCCCCTGGTGGTGAGTTGGATCCGATGGCAAGAGAGGAAGCTGGACAGACTCGGCAGACCCAAACGTACTGTAAGGGTCTGCTGGGAACGCCTGGCCGAGTCTCCTGTCAGAGAGATCTTCAACTCCCACCTCCGGCAGAGCTTCAACCGGATCCCGAAGGATGCTGGAGACATTGAGTACGAGTGGACCATGTTCTCCACCTCCATTGTCGAAGCAGCCGTTCAGAGCTGTGGCCGTAAGGTCTCCGGTGCCTGTCGAGGCTGGAATCCCCGAACCCGGTGGTGGACACCGGAAGTAAGGGGAACCGTCAAGCTGAAGAAGGAGTCCTATCGGGCCTGGTTGGCTTGTGGGACTCCTGAGGCAGCTGATGGGTACCGGCAGGCCAAGCGGACTGCTGCCCGGGTGGTTGTGGAGGCAAAAACCCGGGCCTGGGAGGAGTTTGGTGAGGCCATGGAGAAGGACTATCGACTGGCCTCGAAGAGATTCTGGCAAACCGCCTCAGGAGAGGGAAACAGTGCCCTACTAACACTGTTTACAGTGGAGGTGGGAAGCTGTTGACCTCAACAGGGGATGTCGTCGGACGGTGGAAGGAGTACTTCGAAGATCTCCTCAATCCCACCGTCACGTCTTCCACTGAGGAAGCAGAGGCCGAGGGCTCAGAGGTGGACTCGTCCATCACCCAAGCTGAAGTCACTGAGGTAGTCAAGAAACTCCTAGGTGGCAAGGCTCCGGGGGTGGATGAGATTCGCCCTGAGTACCTCAAGTCTCTGGATGATGTGGGTCTGTCTTGGCTGACACGCCTCTGCAGCATCGAGTGGCGGTCGCGGACAGTGCCTCTGGGATGGCAGACCGGGGTGGTGGTCCCTCTTTTTAAGAAGGGGGACCGGAGGGTGTGTTCCAACTACACGGGGATCACACTTCTCAGCCTCCCCGGGAAAGTCTATGCCTGGGTACTGGAAAGGAGAATACAGCCGATAGTAGAACCTCGGATTCAGGAGGAACAGTGTGGTTTTCGTCCGGGCCGTGGAATGCTGGACCAGCTCTACACCCTCTACAGAGTGCTGGAGGATTCATGGGAGTTTGCCCAACCAATCCACATGTGTTTTGTGGATTTGGAGAAGGCATTCGACTGTGTACTTCGCGGCATCCTGTGGAGGGTGCTTCGGGAGTATGGGGTCTGTGGTCCTTTGCTAAGGGCTGTCAGGTCCCTGTACGACCGAAGCAGGAGCTTGGTTCGCATTGCCGGCAGTCCCAGTGCATGTCGGACTCCAGCAGGGCTGCCCTTTGTCGCCGGTTCTGTTCGTAATTTTTATGGACAGAATTTCTAGGCGCAGCCAGGGGCCGGAGGGTGTCAGGTTTGGGGACCACACGATTTTGTCTCTGCTATTTGCGGATGATGTTGTCGTGTTGGCCCCTTCAAGCCAGGACCTTCAGCATGCACTGGGACGGTTTACAGCTGAGTGTGAAGCTGCTGGAATGAAAATCAGTACCTCCAAATCCGAGGCCATGGTCCTCAGTCGGAAAAGGGTGGTTTGCCCACTTCAGGTTGGTGAAGAGTTCCTGCCTCAAGTGGAGGAGTTTAAGTATCTTGGGGTCTTGTTCACGAGTGAAGGAAGGATGGAACGGGAGATTGACAGACGGATCGGTGCAGCTTCTGCAGTAATGCGGTCGATGTACCGGTCTGTCGTGGTGAAGAAAGAGCTGAGCCGCAAGGCGAAGCTTGCACCTGTCACACTGAACCTATTGGAAAGATAAAGGATTATGTTTATCGTGTAGATTTTCAACAGCGTGGAATTCTTCATGTTCATTGTCTGTTTTTGGTTGAAAATGCTTTCAAGTTAAACGAAGACAACAATGCTTTGGTCGCTACCTTTATAGATCGTTACATCACTTGTGAGACCCCAAGAGAGGATGACGCTGAATTAAATGAGACCATCAACAGTGTTCAAAAGCACAGCGTCAGACATTCTAAGTGCCAAAAGAAAAATACTGTTTGTAGGTTTAATTTTCCACGACCGCCATCTGGCTGTACCTTCAAGAGCTGTTCTGAATGAGTTGAAAGGCAAAGACGAGCAGGACACTGCAAGTGGTATTCTTCAAAAAAAAAAATTATTGCCTTAATAGATTCTAATGTCTTTTTTGTTTCAACAGATGCATTTAAAAAAAATTGGGATTAATCAAGCTGTGTTTGAGGAGACATACAAGACTTGTTCCAAGAAGAAAAGTGTCATCTTGAAACGAAATCCAAATGATATTTGGGTAAACCAATTTGTACCATGGTTCAATAAAAAGGAAGAAAGGAGACAGGGTCTGCGTGGCTGGGAAAATGAGAACTTATAAAAATAAATAACATGCCACCACTGCACATTTGCTCATAATTAACTCCGAAATAGTTTGTTAGGAGCTTTCAGTCCCTTTCTCTCCTTTGGAACACAGACGTTGTGTCGATCTCCCAGCCAGTGTCTCACTCCTCGTCCGCTCGAGCTGGCTTTAAACAATTTCCTAACCAATCACTGGATTGAGACACAGGTGTTCACAATGTGCACTTGATCTACTTATGCACCATTCTCCATCCGCCTCGCCCTCCTGGTGCGGACCTCGCTAAACCATTCCCCCCTTGCCACATGCCCCCACCGCCCGACTCAGGCCGGGGGAACCATCCGGCCTGCAGCTTCCTCCCCCCCTCCTGGAGAGAAAGTCAGCTACGGCCATCTGCCTCCCTCGCCTTTGGACCACTTAAATTTGAAGGGTTAGTAGGCCAGATACCAATGGGTGATCCGCGCATTGCGGTTGAGCCATTGGAGGGACGCGTGGTCTGAACAGAGCATGAACTCGCGCTTAATGGTGCTGTACATCGTTTCTATCTGACACCTCCTTTTTAGTGAGGTAAGTCAGCGGGCTGGTTAGGTCAGAATAATTAGCTACAAACCTTCTATAGTAACCTGCCAGCCCCAGGAACCTTTTTGGTCTTGGGTCTCAGCGAGGTCGCAACCGCTGCAGACTTGTCAATTTGGGGACGTACCTGACCGTGACCCAAGTGGAAGCCCAGATACCTTACCTCCACACGCCCAATTGCACACTTGGATAAGGGAGATAAGGGGATCTGCCAATATCCTTTTGTCAAATCCAGCATCCAATAAAAGCAAGCCGCACCTAGTCGATCATGCATTTCAATCCGTGGCATTGGAAATGCATCGAACTTCAACACAGCATTCACCTTTTGATAGTCCACGCAGAATCGTAATGAGCTGTCGGTTTTAGGGACTAAAACTATCAGGCTTGCCTTATCGCTACTGGACTCTTCTATTACCCCCTTATCTAGCATAGCGATTAATTCCTTCTGAACCACACATTTTTTTCGTTCAGGTAACCTATACACCCAGCTACGCACTACCACGCCCGGCTTAGTTTCACTATGGTGCTCGATGAGGTTCGTGCTGCCAGGCAGGGGCGAGAATACATCTTTGAAATCCGCTTGCAACCTGGCAACATTAGTGATTTGGTAGGGCAAGAGGTGATCTCCATCTGGGGCCAGAGCAAGAGATTGAGTTTTGGTGGTCACTTCTGGCCCAAGCACGAACCCCCTTTTTGTACTTCCTCTCTCTTACTCACCACTGTCGCCAGCATCACTGTGTTTGCCTCACTCCATTTTTTGAGGAGGTTGAGGTGGTAAATCTGATGTGCCCCGCTCCTGTCCGATTGAACCACCTCATAAATGAGATTGCCAATTCGCCATGTGACCTCAAAGGGCCCTTGCCACTTGGCAAATAACTTAGAGATTGAGGTGGGTGATAGACGCTGATACGGATCGTCCAACAAATGATTAAAGGTTGCTGCCTGTCCTAAGTGCCCGGCCATCGGAAAAGCATTTCCCGACGGCTCTTTGGAATGACTAACTGTGTTGTATCCTGGTTTTACTTTGCCACTTTAAAAGACAGGTTGTATTGCGTGTTCCAAGAGGCTAAGTACGGGTAGGAGAGCGGATGCATTGGGTAGAGAAGTTCTCCGTTGATGGTAGGGACCTGGTCAAACACATGTTTGAGCAACTCATCCTGAGATTGTTCCTGGGGAAATCATCGCATTGAGAGATTTCTTTTTCTCTCCACAGCACACTGTTCAGTCAGTTCTTAGCGGTCCCGAGTCGACTTCTCCCACCGGCTCCCTTCACTGGCCTCACATCCGCCAAGAGACATCCGCACATAAATGTCCCAATAAAACATAAAACATTGGCCTATTCGTCCCCAAAATTAGCGGATGTTGGAGTTGCGGGTTAACAGGCACCTCAACACTAAGTTTTTGAACCCGGAATTGTATAAACAGTGCCACTAAGGGGTAGTTCACCACATCCCTGCGTACACACCGCACCTTAACCATGCGGCCTGTTGCAAGACAAGCTGTCAGCAACTCCAAGCAATTGGATGGCCACTGCAGGTGGGGGCCCGTCCAGCCCCGTCCAGTCAGTTGCACACCCCAGCCGAGCAGGCAGGCGTCTGCCGTACCACAGCAGTTTTTTACACGCTTCACAATAACTTATGAACTATATATATGGTCCAGAATGATAAATGACACATCACCGGAATCGTCATAAACCAGTGAACGTAAGGACTGTCGGAAAATCAATTTCTGACAAACTGTTGAGAGTTATGAGCAATTTTGTCAAATGCAATATGTTACGAACGCTAGGTGGTGCTGTATTTAAGAGTTGCAGGTACATTCGGGGCACTAATTGAATAATGTACACCAAATTAGGTGCGGATGTCACAGAATACAAAAGATATCGCAATTTATGGCAAATTTCAAAATGGCGGTCAGGCCAATCGTACAATCGTGACATAATCATAATCACGACACGAGGAATCCGTTGATACCCAGATCACAATTTTCTGATAAACATTTCAAAAGTTACAGGCATAAATAGCGATTTTTTAACTCTCGCGACCCATAGGTGCCGCTATAAACTGATCTGGCACAGACCCCCAATCATGGGTGTGGTTTACACGTACCAAGTTTCATATCGATAGATCAAAATTTTTACTGTAATGTCATTTACTTTGCTTAGTCATAACTTTTGAACAAATTATCTAAATTCTGTTCGGTTGTTTCTGTGCAGCTCACTCCAATGATTATCCCATTTTTCATAACAATTGAACCAAATTTGTAGTAGGAGTAAAGAATTAAAGCAATACTTTACTTTTTGACATGGCTGCTACTGTATTGGGAGAAGTCTTAATACGAGACGTGGAATGCGTATTTCAGCCCTTATGTTTCAGTTTTCTGGTGTCAGTAGTTGTTGCATGTAGCCTTTCGTCCCTGGTCTCCTTTTATGGATTTCCTTTTTTTGTTTTCATAAAATTTTTAACTGCATGTGGATCCACTTCTTGCTTGGTTTCTCCTCCCATGATTACAGATTTTTGCAGTCCAGTGGCTTGTATATACACTCACCTAAAAGATTATTAGGAACACCTGTTCAATTTCTCATTAATGCAATTATCTAATCAACCAATCACATGGCAGTTGCTTCAATGCATTTAGGGGTGTGGTCCTAGTCAAGACAATCTCCCGAACTCCAAACTGAATGTCAGAATGGGAAAGAAAGGTGATTTAAGCAATTTTGAGCGTGGCATGGTTGTTGGTGCCAGACGGGCCGGTCTGAATATTTCACAATATGCTCAGTTACTGGGATTTTCTGCGCACAACCATTTTAAAAAAGTTTTAAAAGAATTGTGTGAAAAGGGTTTTTTCCCTTTTCACACCATTCACCATCCAGTATGCGGCAGTCCTGTGGACAAAAATGCCTTGTTGATGCTAGAGGTCAGAGGAGAATGGGCCGACAGATTCAAGCTGATAGAAGAGACACTTTGACTGAAATATCCACTCGTTACAACCAAGGTATAGCCACAACACGCACAACCTTGAGGCGGATGGGCTACAACACCAGAAGACCCCACCGGGGACCACTCATCTCCATTACAAATAGGAAAAAGAGGCTACATTTTGCACGAGCTCACCGAAATTGGACAGTTGAAGACTGGAAAAATGTTGCCTGGTCTGATGAGTCTGATGGTAGAGTCAGAAGTTAGCGTAAACAGAATGAGAACATGGATCCATTATGCCCTTGTTACCACTGTGCAGGCTGGTGGTGGTGGTGTAATCGTGTTGGGGATGTTTTCTTGGCACACTTTAGGCCCCTTAGTGCCAATTGGGCATCGTTTAAATGCCACAGCCTACCTGAGCATTGTTTCTGACCATGTCCATCCCTTTATGACCACCATGTACCCATCCTCTGATGGCTACTTCCAGCAGGATAATGCACCATGTCAAAAAGCTTGAATCATTTTAAATTGGTTTCTTGAACATAACAATGAGTTCACTGTACTAAAATGGCCCCCACAGTCACCAGATCTCAACCCAATAGAGCATCTTTGGGATGTGGTGGAATGGGAGCTTCGTGCCCTGGATGTGCATCCCACAAATCGCCATTAACTGCAAGATGCTATACTATCAATATGGGCCAACATTTCTAAAGGATGCTTTCTGCACCTTGTTGAATCAATGCCACGTAGAATTAAGGCAGTTCTGAAGGTGAAAGGGGGTCAAACACAGTATTAGTATGGTGTTCCTAATAATCCTTTAGGTGAGTGAGTGTGTGTGTGTATGTATATATATATATATATATATATATATATATATATATACACACACAATATTCTTTTTATCAGGCAATTTATTTTATATTTGGATATCCACAGGTATGTATTGTAGGCTCTGTGGTTAGGGGAATGCCATCTTAATAGAAGTCTGATAATTAATATTTTGAATATTGAAACAACAAATGTAATTTAACAATTAAAATGATTATGAACAGGAAAATAAGTTACTTACCAAATTAGCCTTTCCATGCCATTCACACCAGAAATACTTCTATCTTTAAATAATGTCCCAGTAAGAACGTTGTTCATTACAAAATGTGACCCTGCTTGTGAAAAGCAAGAAAAAGCAAAGTCTTTTTATTGTTTTCTACATAAAATCATCCTACAGAATATTCTTTGAAAATTTCACAACTGTAACATCTGCTCAGTCTTTGTGGACCATGAAATTAATGCTTGAAATAAATATTTTATGCTTGTTATAATAAGTTAGATTTTGAGACTTTAGCCTGGTGTTTTTCGTTCTAGCTCCCGAAGGGAGGGGAAACCTGACAATCCACTACTCGGGACCACAAATGACAGTAAAGGGCTGGACGGACCAAAGTAAAAAAATAAACAAAAAAACCCACCCCTAACCTATACTAACCCCCAAATAAAATATAATAATCCCTATCTGGCACACGATCAAGGCGCCCTAACCAAACTTACAGCTGGTGGTCCGTCCAGGTCTAGCTGGTGTTTCTAGACAGAAGTATACCCCCGGGGTAGCTCTAAATCTACTCCCCAACTCCCTAAGAACAACAAGGAAAAGAAAAATAACTTTTAGCACAAATTTTTAGGATTATATATGCTCCCTCCTGCTGCTACAAATTCCAAAAATGGAATTTAAACGTACACTACTCACACCCAACAACAATACAACTATCACCACATGTTAGTTTCAATGTGTCAGAAAAGTTGTCTAAACATCATGAATATCCCCACACAGGGTACAAACCAACAGCAGGAACAGAGAGAAGAAACTGATGCAAAACTGGGTCTTTTTAAAGAGACCAGCCAGCTGCAGCCACTGACGAGTGGGCGGAGTTCGAGGTCCCAATCAGCCGTTGAACCACCAATCAGCTGCCGGGACAGTCACAGAAGCCATCTTGCCTGGTAAAATAAACACAAACACACACCACAAGCAATACTAGAACAAAATGACTATAAAACGAACCCAGAACTCTGGGGACGTAACACTGGGTTTTCACAGGGTCACAAATGTTTACAGACTGATGAATAAAGTTGCTGCATTTTTGTTAACTGTTGTGTGTCTATTTTCCTGCTATGTGTGTCTGCACTGCTGTCTTGGATATGAGCAAGTGTCTGCTGCTCTTCATGCTGCGCCTTTGGCGGGAGAGAAGCAACGCGTGCGGAGCAGAACGGGTTAAAATGAAACGCATTTGGCGGTTTGGTGCTAGATAAAGATATTAGAGGATATAGCGGCAAAAGATACATTACATGTGTTCCTGAGAGTGTGATGTGATTCTCCGATGTGTAGACACTCCAATATAGTCAAATGTTTTAAAAGGTTTCTTAGGTTGTCTAAGGCGATCTGCCAATTGAGAATGTTGTAGAAAATGCCTAGATAACTGATCTCAGATCTGGTTTCTTCGGCTGTCTAACAGCACTCGTCAATGTCAATCTGGTGGCCAATCAAAGGGGAAGGAAAGTGAGGATTACTGTTCAATGAAATGAAAAAAGGCAGGATATGCTATTGACAAGGAGCCAAGCTTGAGGTCCGTTGTAACTGTGAAAGAGTGCGATGTAAGTAGCTAAACGTTTGAAACTGTTAGGGTCATTCAAATGTCTTAAAATGCATGCAAAACGTTGGCTGCATCGCTTTCTTCCACTTTCTGGTGCTTGGGAGTCTGTGCTTCCTTGGTCTGCCATGTGTATATGAGCGCAATTGGCACGCATTGACATTAGTTTAAATAAGAAACTGAATTAACAACCGATTCCAATGTCTAGTGATACACAAAGCAGTAGCGAACAGATGGAGGTGGGCGGGCTTTCCGTTAAAAGTTTTTGCACATGGGGCCGGACATTTTCCACACCTGTTTTGAGGTCTCTGAACACAATCATCATTGTTGTAATTAAGATATATTTCTAAAATATGTTCTTTAAAGTCAGCAATGCTCTAATTAATATGGACATGCAAAACAAATCTTTCCTATACATTTGGTACTTTTGTTTTCGTTTGTTTATCCAAAAAACAAATAACATTATTTCATGGAATGTGACTTCATGAAAATGTATGCATTGTTTTCTCTTAACTGGGGCATTTGTCCTTTTTCATGCAAATGCTGATATTAGCTTCACTGTGGTGAACCTTGGCTGTGCCAACCAACAAATCTTTTTCCTATTTTTTTAATTTCTTAGCATTAACAGCATTACTTCACACAATGCTTATGCTGTGCATTATTTTCTTTCAGTTATACATTTTTCCTAACTTTGGGATGTTTCTGTACACTACAATATGCTTTACTCTACATCTGGGCATAGATTGAACACATGCATTACATATTTGTTTGAATTACACTCTGTGCACTGATCTGACTGAGCTGGTTTGGGATTTTTACACATTGCTCGGATCTGTTTCTCAGACTGTAGGCTGTTGCTATTTCTTTCAGATAAATGATAAGGGGTTGTAATGTAAACTGGGGTTGAAAGAGATGTACTTTAAAGATGTACGTCTCTGGATCGTTTGTTTGTCAGCTCTCTATCTCTTTGGAGTCTGTACTGTACGCTCTCCTCTCCTACATTCATGTAATACAACACTGAAACGTTTTTCATTCTGTTTTACATACACAGAACAGAATCATTTTTTAGTAAGATGTTGAGTTTACACGTTAAATGGATGGAACGCAGATGTTTAAACAACCTGATCAGATATATTGACATTTTGACATCATGCGGTTTCTACAATAAATGGCAGTCTGCATATTAAAAGAATAAGCTTTGTTCTGACCTAGACTTGTAATTTGGATTTAATGAAAGACCACATAACACAAACATGACAACATTGTATTTTCACATGACATTGGGCATGGTTCAGCTGTCATAAACAAAGTTTTCTCGCTAAATCTTTTCCTCTGGAAAGCACATAATTAATTATTATATTGTTCTTTGGTACCGTTAATTCAGATTTACCCATTATAACCACTTTAATGAGAAAATACACTGCAATTAAGTCAGACAGTCACATCTTGTCCTGTGCAGAAAATGTGAATTGGAAGTCTGGGTCTGGAAGACTACATGACAGCTTGCTTGTAATACATCACATTCAGATATTGGCTTAATTTTCATATACTGTCATTGTATTCTTCTAATTGTAGCTTCAGCTGCCAATATTGAGTCAGTGGTGTATTTCTGTGAGTAATGTGGCCATTTATTCTGAATTAGTTTCTGCCTTTAAGCCTGCAAAGCATCTGATTATTTTCTTGGGCCCTTTGTATAGTGAGTTCGAGAGGTGAGTGTGTTTAAGTTCAATCGTAAAAGTACTTGTGGCAAACATACATTTTATTCCAAGTGTAAGCCCCTCTCTTTGTCAAAGGTTTATCTGCTCTGATTTTCTGGATTTCTAAACTTTTGACATTGCAAAGCAACATCTGGCAAATTTGGTTTCTCTGTAGGTTAGAGAATAGATTTCATTCCTCGGATTAATCTGAAGAGCACATTTGGGGGATGTCCCTCAGCTGTGGAAACATTGAAAGAAGAAACATATTTTCAGCCTTAGTATTAAATCACTCATGTTAAACAGATCTTTTAAAGAGTGTAATTGAAAAATCTCTTAACGTGATTCCCAAACGATGTACAAACATTTAGTCAGCTTTCTGCGGGGCTGGAGAGAAATGTGGATTGCCAGAAAAGCATAGCTGATTTCAGTGCTACTCCAATTCAAAGCAACAACAAAAAACTGCTCTAACATATCAGGCTGAGGTTGGCAAGTGCAGAAACTACATGTCTTAAGTTTTGGAATGACCAAGAGAGCCAAATGGATTATTATGACAACACATGAGCTACCTCAGATGTCAGCACTGGGGTAAATTCCACAAACAGTAATTTATTGACATGCAAGTGAAAAACAGTCAGTACCGTTGGTCCAGTGGAATGTGCGTGACATGATGTGCAAATAGAACTGTCTGTGACCGGAGTTCAGATCTTGGCATGTAGTTTTTTTCTGGCTCCTGTACCCCTCACTATTATCACATTGTTTATCCTCTCTTCACTGTACTCTCTGGCAAAAAAAGCTATAACAGAGTATATAAGTGGTGTAGCAGGTAAGTGACTGCATTTAGCATCAGGATTCGATACTTGACTTAATATCATATTTTCCTCTATTGCTGGTGCTGGCTGACAGAACTGAAAGGGAGAGCACAAAAGAAATTTTTATGAAAAATGTTGGTCCCAATTAAGCCTATTTCTGGTATCAGGGCATCAAAATCTTCATTAGCCGGAGGTTGGAGCAAAAAGTAAGCGTGGTGTGCCTCACCGGTAAGGAAGGGCGCCAGCACGCGAGCCCATTCAGCTTTATCTCAAGCTTCCCTGTTCACGACGACCTCAAAGGTATGGAGATAAGCCTTGATGCCGTCCTGGTCGACGAGCTTGGTGAGATGGTGGTGGGCAGTCATTCGTGAGTCTGGCACGGGAATGTGTGCGGTCCGTTCCTGTCGCAAAAAAAAGCTGTTCGCTAAGCTGCTGTTGCCATATGGTGAGGTCCGTCAGGCGGTGGATGATCTCCTCCATCGCGCTCGTCTAGGCAGGTTGGGAGAGAGAACGTGGTTTCCTGAGGACGAGAGAAAACAAGTAAGCCGCTGATTTTAACTAATGCCGTGTTCTGCTCTGTTACTCTGCCCACATTCTCCACCAATTGTGGCGGGCGCAGAAACGACACAGATAAGTAGCTAAACCAACAAGCCCCAGAGGCTGCTTTATTACAATAGACACGGTGCTCAGATAAGGGTTGTATGTGGGTAAAAGGCTTTAGGTAGTCTGGGTGTCTGTGAGTCTATTTATGGTCTCCGGGTGTGGTTTCGAAGTGCTCGTCCTGGGGTGTTCTGCCGGTCGTTAGCCGCTGGAGTCTTCTGGAACAAAGCGATACAAGGTTAGTTCGCATAAGTTTGAAGGGAGTTGTTGCTCACCCTGTTCCTCTCTCCATCTGCTCTTATGCAGCCTGAAATGTGCTTGTAATTTGTGTTGATTGCCTCCGTTTCCATGGCTACGCTGATTGCGCAATGGGGGACTCGCCACACTGTTCAGAAGAAGCCATGTCTGCATCCGTTTTCAATTCCTTCAGATCACAGAGTTCATGCCACCTTTGAAATGCCTTGCCAATATTAATTCTTGTTTTCGCAAGTAGTCCTATCACATCACCTTTTTATTTGTAAACTCTCATCAGTTTGTACTTTCTTGGTTTTAACAACTGATAAATCCCCAGATGTCAGCGCTGCTGTATACAAAGACGAGGAGCTACAGTATAAAGCCTTTGTCTCTTCCTGTCAACAGAGCTCTATATACTTGCGGTTATGGAATTAGGCAAACAGAAACACTAAAGCAATTGTGCATACAAGTTGACAAATCACAGGTACTGCATTTTGAAAAGAACAAAAATTAAATGGCAACACAAAGGGATGCAAGCATCCATCTTTATCTTTATATTCACTGAGGAGCACTTTGAAAACCCTGACCTCTTTTTACAAGGCATATTAACTCAGCCCAGAGAGCATTCAAAAGTAAGTGAAGTTACCTCTAAAACATTAACAAACTACATTAAGGCAAGCATAAAGATTGTTGAATGTCATCATCTCTTGCCTTTTGAAATCATCTGGTTCAAAATATAACAAAATGAGAAATTTTATTTACAAAGCATCTGACTTGATTAAGTTTCAAGACATTAGGCTTATTTCCGCTTTGAATGACAGAATGACCTTGTGAGTATTGCCTTTGTTTTCCGATCAGATATTTTTACTGCAGACTGCACGTTTTCAGACCATTTGGATTGTGTTGCCAACACAAACATGGGAATAAAAATGTGACAACCTTTCATAGGCAACTTTATCTTCTGTAGCGTTCCAGTCACCTTTTTATGAAATATTTGTGCTGATTGATTGTTTGCCACATACATAATGATCATGTTCTTATTTGATCAGAAAGAAAATTAATAGATGTCTGCTTTTATCAGGACTGCAAATACACCAAAAACTACACATTTTTAATTGTACAGCATCAGAAAGACCTTACCAGTATCTACAGCTCAGATGTTTTAAAGACACAGCTGCTTTGAGATTAAAGCAAATTGAGAAATGACAGAAAAGCATCATTCATCAAGCAATAGAAGAATGCTATGTCAATAACAACGAGTTTATTGCTTCAGTTCAGCCAGGCAAAGTTTCAGCCATTCTGCTCAGAAACCTGATGTTAACCCTGACACATCAGCGTGCAGTATGTGATGTTTGGATTAAAGAACTTGTACAGCTGCCATAAAACGTAATTTTCTCATGAAATCACTCTGAATCACTGTACTGCACATGGAGAGCAGTGTAACATCTGGAAGACCCTGTCTCATAGCTGCACACTTTGTTTGGTCAGTTGTGGCTTTGAGGCGTAAACGATAATCTTAGACCACTTGTTGGTTGTTGGTTATAAAAAATGCAAGAAAAATATTTTACATAAATAAATCTCCACTATCACTCCCCTAGTGACGTATATGGAATGTGTTGTTTACACAAGTACTGTAGCGGAAGAACAGCATTTTTATTTTGATTGAGCACTATGATGTGTGTTTTTACCCTAATGTTACTAATTACTATTGGAAACTATACTAATTACATATTACATTCTTGAGAACACCAAAGGAGACCTTAAATGTTGTTTTTAGCCAAAGGTCTGTGCAAGAACCATGCATGCTTGACATCATTCTGTTGGAATGTCCACTAGAGGGACTTAAATTTTTTTGATGTATATTATTGTTGTATATTCTTCGAAACGCTTAAACATCTTATTTTGTTTCTTCCCCAGGACCGATCATGTTAGGCTGAGGTACATCAAGAACCTGTTGTTTACAGCTTAAACTTGCAAAAGAAACAATCATGAATGATCAATATGTTTTAGTCGGCTCTGTTTTATTCCAATTAAACTGCAAGCACAGAGTAGGTTACATACCGTCGCTGTCGGTATCCAGGTATCTCCGAAATCCTTATTTTTCAGGAAATTAGAAATATGGCATATTTTTTGACATATTAAACATTGTATCGTTAAAGTTGGCATTATACCTTATTTTGCTATCATATACTGTTGTGTACCAACATTAACACAACATTTCCCCAAAATCATGTTTTATCGGAGAGACACGATTTATGACTTGGGAGCAGGGAGATAGGAGTATACGCTGTCATTGACAATAATGGTACGGACAAAGCACGTCGCTGCTGCCAGCAGTGTTCAAAGTCTGCTGTCACGTTGAGCCTTTTGACAAGAGAAGAGCTAATCAAAGCTAATGATTGTGGTTTCATATATCTTCCTGAACTCTATTTTAAACATTAAAGCTATGAGCGATGCAATACCAAAATAAAATGATAAACTGACTAAGCCATCTAATAGGCGGAAATTAATTTGCACGCAAACAAAGTCGGCAGTCGCATTGAGCATTTTGGCAAAAGAAAAGGCTTCAATAGCTAACCAAAGCTAACGACTCTGGTTACATACATCTTCCTTAACTCTAGTTTAAAGGTTTAAGAGCTATAACTGATGCATTACAAAAACCAATGAGCTGATAATGCTGCCTAATAGGCGGAAATGCCTATTTGCTTGCAAACTTACCTTCGTGGCTCACAGGATTCCTTCTGCACCGAAGCATTACACCTATCTATTTTTAAAATAACAGGACAACTTAAAAGTATATAACCTAACTATTTTCACTCGTTATTGTTTAAAAAACAGAGTTTACTAAAGATAGGCTTACTTGGCGACAGTAGACAGCCCTTTTATTTCACCCATAAATAAAACCTTGCTACTTAGGGTATTTTACATGCACAGTGCCAAGAGAGACAGTACACCTAACAGCTGAACTTAAAGTCAGTAAAATAATAATGAAATCAATAATTTAATGTTGGAATAAAAACATTACATTTATTTTTTTTAATAAATTGAATAAAGTATTACATTTACATTTATTCATTTGGCAGACGCTTTTATCCAAAGCGAATTACAAGTGGTTTTATACAGTGGCACAATACTGCAGAGCAATCAGGGGTAAGGCGCCTTGCTCAAGGGCCCTTCAGTCATGACCTGCTGGCACTGAGATTAGAACCAGAAACCTTCTGATCACAAGCCCAACACTCTAACCATTAGGCCACAGGTGACCATATCATAAACTTTGTTGCACACGTATAATAAGCTTTAAATACATTTATAACTGATATCATAGTTTAACACATAAAATCAAGTTAAGGCTTGCTTTACTAAGCCCATTACTAAGTGTATTTGTGTTCATGAGTAGCGTGAGCTCTTCTCTGTGTGTCTGTGTGCATGTATCTGTGAGGCTATGTGTGTGGTGTTACATGTGTTAATAATACAATAATTATGTATTAAGTTAGTGAAGCAAATTGTCGTAAAAACTGTGAAAGTCTTTTGGGATGACTTCCTTCAGGTCTTGGAGGTGTTTGTATTTCAGCTCTTTGATCTTCAGTTGGTCTGAATAGAGTGGGGTGACTGTGTGGCTGTCTGAGGTGGCGTTTCCGAGTTGGTGACTCGGATGTGGATGCCAGTCATCAGTATGATTAATTTTGAAGTCCATTGTTCCATTGTTGTTGTACCTAATAGCACAACATATAAAAAAATAATTACTGTAAAATTGTATAAAACAATATACAACATACCAATAAACTTTAGGCATGACATTGATAAGACATGAGATTTACATTGGTTAATACCTGATGGCTCTGATATCATGGACAGTTAGGTCACCAGGCCTTACTCCAGGGCGCAGAGACTTGCAGAGCCTCAGTTTGGTGAAGTCCTGGAAGAAGGTGTGGTCGATGTACTTGACTTCGTAAGGATAAGGCCTCACACGGGCCCTCTTGATCAGGTTAACATACTCCGCTGGGAGATACACATCCTGGTCCCTCAGACGCCTCTCAATGACACTGTGAACGGAGTCGCAATCCATCTGAGTATGCCCTTTCTCAAGGTACTTCTGAATGACGACTTTGTTTTTCTTCATGGAGAAAAGAAGAAGTGCATTGCTTAGAACTGCATTCCTGTTCTGATACCCGCAGCCATCACTCCACAGAATAAATGTGTCAGGCTCAGTGTGTGCAGAGAGGTAGTCGATAATGCATGAAGCAAACTCATTGGCAGACAGGGATCCCTCACCTTCATGCCAGACATAACATGTGGCACTGTGTGTCAGCATGTTGTACACAGTAAAGTTGTGAACTGCAAGCTTTGTTTTGTAATACAAGGCAGAGGCTTTAAGCTTTGGGCACAAAAGGAGGGCTTGTAAGTCCATACATATGACCATGATCTTGTTACTGGCCTTGATTTTGTCGGACAACTTTTTAGCACGGGCCTCTTCTTTTTGAAGGAGGTGGTGCTGCCACACGTCATCAGGTAAGTTGCTGGTCATAAAAGCACAACAGATGTTGCACTGGTCCTTTTTTGGGTGGTAAAGGCCTAGGTTGAGATGCTTGAACTCATCTGTAAACACTTGCCTTGACAAAGGAGTTACATTCTTCTCTGCTGCAGCATGACAATACACTGCATACAGATTAGCCATTGACTGAAACACATGTTCCAGATACTGTTTGGATGTTGTGGATCTACAGTAGTGTGAGGGCACTTTTGGGAGGTCCTGCAAAAAGCTGCAAATGAATTCATGGCCTGCCACTGAACGACGTGCGTTGCTGTGTGTTTGTCCCTCAGTGTCTGCTTGCGTGAATCCCTCCTTTGCCCAGTAAAGGGCAGACCACTTGCTTATTCCTAAAGTAGACACAAACCTACCTTTGCCGACACGTCTTCTCTGCCTGCTGACCCGTAAAAAAAACAACAGGGAATTTGATCTTCGGGAATTGTCAGTCCCTCTTCTCCTTTGCAATGGGACCACATCAATTAGACCAAGCACATACACTTTCTTCTCCTCCCAGGTCATATGTTGCCAAAAGTCATTGAAAATCGTATTCCTCTCAGGCTCGCCGATTGCACTGCAGTGATGTTTAGCTGACTTGGCACATGCTGCTGATGAACATCTAGGCCCCATAGCCCGTGGCTCCCTCATTATTTCCTTCTGCTTCTGTTTTCCAATGTATGACTTCCCAACCATTCTTCTTTTCTTGTTGATGACTTTCTTCCAGGTGTTTTCAGCTCTCAGTCTTTTCCTTGGAGGTGCGTCTTCCTCAACATCTGAGCACAAATTCTCTGCATCCAGGTCCTCTTCGCTTCCACGATGTAAAACTTCAAAACACCCACAAAAACCAACCGTGCATGAATGAGTTACATCTTTATAAACTGTCAACAGTGAGTGCTATAATTAAAGGGGTAACACTTTATAATGACGTTCAGTAATTCAGTTAATTTATTATTTAATGATGAACTAATCATTTACAAAACACAACATTATTCATAAATTATTAGTTAGTGGTATCCTACCATTTATAAATGTTTGTTAATTCAGTTTTAATTAAATTAAAAAGACAAACATGCAGGTACGCCAGAGCAGTATTTTTAAGCGGTAAACATTTATAAATGACTTAGACTGGGTGGTTGTGGTTACAGTTAAGCTCACATTAGCTGCACATGCATTTATGGACGCGTCAGAAAAGACAGCTGCCTATACCCTCACCTAATGTTAGCATATCCCTTATTAATCATTTATGAAAATATAGTCATGTTTTGTAAATGATTAGTTCATCACTAACTAATAACTCATAATGTGACTTATAACTGAACGTTATCATAAAGTTTTACAGTTAAAGGACCTTATTCAATTTAATGAAAAAATTGTAGAAAAGCATCTAACCTACCCTTGTCCAACTGCACCTGCTCTGGAGCCAGCAGCGAGCCCTCCTCTCCTTCCAGACCACCAGGGAAATCTTTTCAAACATATTGTACAATTAGTGTGAATTTTTTTTTTAACAAATGTCTATTGTTGTAAAATCCATCTGTAAAAAACATCTATTTTGGCATGTGAAATCATGATTATCTCTCAGAAATTCACTCTACCAGCATGCACCACTGTTGCTTCCTCTCTCTCTACACTCTCTCCATCAGAGCTCTCAGTCTCTATTAGGGCCCTAGCCTGATCATATGGCACATTGACCATCTGACAGAGTTCCTTTAAGGACACAGACATGACTGCTGCAAAAAATTTAATGAATAAAGGTCAAATGATCGTTTCCCTAAGTTATACGGCATGTTTACATAATAACGAGGCAAAACGCCAGCTAGCTTGCTTAAACAGCAAAGGCAGTTAACGTTAACGTTACTTGTTGAACATGATGGCATGCCTTGACATTGTAAGCTACAATCTCTTTTCTGTAATGACAGGGTTTAGTCCACATTGCAATAGATTGTCTTGCACTACAATCCGATCCTCAGACAAGCGGCAGATCTCGCGGGGGTCGAGATTATTTTTCTTTAAGCCCCACAGAAATCGTGTTAGCTATCTCACCAAAAATGACAACAAAACCAATGCATAGTGGCTAACTAGGTCAACAGCAGGCATTGTTGTGCTTTAAATTTATCCTCGTCAGAAACAAAAGTATGGAGGATTTCAATCAACAAGATAGCTAACGTTACCGTCCGATGCTAGACAACAGAAAGAAAAATCTAGCATCCTCAGAAACGATACATTTCACCCTAGCCCTACCATTAGTTCGAGACAAAACTGTTTAATATAATATATATAAACTGTTTTTATATAATTCATATAACTGAATCACGAACAAGAAGTGTTTTAAGGACATTTACCTCAGATGACGTGTTGCTCGATGCGGATTCCTTTTCGACTTTCAATCTTGAGGAAACATATGCCGCGAATTCTTCCCGCGGAGTGAAGAAGAGGTGGAGTTACTTGACTTCGCAGACAGTAGAAGTGTCCAATGAAGTTAAGAGATTTGCTCTCAAGCTATTTTCAACACTTTAGATTGGTAAATAATTTGGCAGAGTTTTAATTTAAGGATACATTTGAATTTTAGTATTGTTGGTCTCAAATAATTTCTGTTAATTTAAAATTTTTCCTATGAGTTATTCATTTTGATGTGTTTTAATGTGTAAAATCAATGTTGATCTTTAAGACTGTAATCAAGAATTTCAAAAGCGATTTGATTTGGATGCTTATATGGTACGCAGTTGCCTTATAGAAAATTATAGAAAATTATGAAACATTGCAATAAATGTGTGTTTTCCCCTTATTTCTGTCATGGTTCTGCCTCCTTTTGGCTTGATTTTCTAGTCTAGTGGCAGGATGAACCATGACAGAACCCCCCCCCCCCCCCAAGGGGGCAGACTAACGAAACCAGACCAGCTCCTGCGGAGTCACACGATATCACGACAGAAAGACTAGTATGTTTAATGTGTTCCCTGGTCGCTCACGACAGCTGTAGTGATGTTGACCAATAGAAGCACAGCACAGAAGCTCAAAAAAGCCTCAAAAGCTTTAATTTGTTTTCTACAGAAGAAATAAGCTGATGGATGGCTTGTATGACATTTGGGTGAGTGAATCTTCATAAAATATTAATTTTATAGTAAACTACTCCTTTAAAACATCTCGTCCAGCTTCAACATCTCTCTTGTCTCACTGTCATGACTTTGGGATTCTATTCTATGGGGTGCTCTGCTGCTCCACCCTGGCTAACAGCCCCTCTCGGCTTTGCCTTGGTGCTCTGCCGCTGGCTCTGCCCTGGTGCCACTTAATTCCTAATTCCTGCCTATACATACTACCAGACTACACTTTAAAACATGCTTTGCACTCCTCGGCCATCTTTGTAGCTGCTCACCTATTCATAACTGTATCTCTTTAAAATATTTATATTAATATTTGTTGAACTTCTGTCTGGTCTCACAGTCATTGTGACATTAGGACTGTTGCATATCAAGAAAATATTTAAATATTAATAATAGTCCTTTGATTTTACTGTAGTGCGGTAGGCGGGACGAGAGCCGGGAACAACGGTCAGTCAGTAAGAGAGGACCATGCCTGGCTTTTAGTTGTGTGTGTCACTGGCAGTCGCCCGTGAGGGGGCTTCCGGCAGTCTATTTTATGTTCGCCGGTTCCCGTCTTCTTCCTTCCTTTTATGGATCTTGTTACATATATATTTTGAAGAATTTAGTCAATGAAATTACAGAAAAGAAAATTGACAACATTGTTCCGAAAATCTTAACTTAATCTTAAATTCAATGACCATGGTGGTACTGTGCCTGATTGGCCAGCAAACTCACCTGACTATTGTCAAGAGGAAGATGAGAGACATCAGACCCAACAATGCAGATGACTTGAAGGCCGCTATCAGAGCAAACTAGGCTTCCATTACACCTTCTTCTACACCTTTCTTTGCCCAGGATTTTGTCATACACGACAGAAATAGCTGTGTTGCCGAGTGTAATGACATCCTTAAGGGACTTAAATTCAAATGCATGATGGATCTCTGAGTCAGCTCCTTTCAGCTACAATGAGTGTCGTTTTCTTTCAGGAATATCTGAGAACTGATTTCATTTTTCTTTGTAACAAGAACTCAATAAAAATTCTTTTTGCCACACAAACTCAGTGATCTTCTTATGACGGGCCTGTGTGCCAAGGCTAAAAAATGCAGTTGCATGGCAAACGTAGCATGTTTGAATTGCATGTTCCACAACAGTAAGTAACTGTCTGGCATGGCTCAGGGAAATAGCCATTAGGTGACACTATTCTTTCACTCTCCTCCATTACTTCATAATTGATTATAGCAGTATAATTTATTAAATCCTGCTGTCCCCAAAAAAATTCCAAGACACGTAAACAGGTAACAAGCAGTGAGACAGATACATTCTCGCAATAAACATAAAAGGACATGTTGCTGGAAAGAAACATTTTCATGGGACACAGAAAAATGACGATTTGTCTCCTGGATCAGCACAGAGCCCTTACATGGTCTTCTGGCTTTGTGTGTGTATTAAAAACAGGCTTTTCTTTTGCACGGATGTCTTGAGCTAAAAATTGTTGGTCTTTTGAGAACAGGCCGCTGGCACAGGGATAGTCCAGACATTTGGAATTCCATATTTCACTTTTGAAAAGTGGTATCAGATGGGATTAGATTCGGTCCAGAAAGTATTTATGTAATTTAGTCTGAGATACCTTCTCCTTAATCCTTTCTCTGGACAGAAGAATGTATCACTAAGGCTGAGAGATTTCAATATTCAAAAGAAAATGTTTGCTGGGGGATACAACTGTGCTTGACTGTGATAAGTATTAGTGTGCAAAGTAATACTCAGACCAAGAGAACTATAAGATTAATGAATCTCAATCATATTCACAATTTGGCATATGTTGTTCAATTAATGTTTTTAAGAAACTTATGCACAGAGGCCAAAAAGATTTCTAAGCATTCCTTTTGCAGAACAGTGGAAATGTCCCTATTTGATGCTGATGGAGGAACATTTTTCCTAACTTGCTCCTCCGAAACACTGGAATGTGTCTCTTGTTGCTGAATGGGCCGCAGGAGTTGTTCAGCTTCACTTTCATATTCACCAAAACCCTCCTACTTGTCTTACAGTGTGTTCTGTTGCATTATCATTCTGATTCATGGCGCCACCTGCAGGTACAATGTTTAAACCACTGGGTGTAGGAGCTCTAGCAGAAAGATTTGGTAGTCTAGCGTTTCTCATTTTTCTTCTTCCAAAGCCCAGTTCAACAAATAATATAAATCCCACAGCACACAAACATGCTTGATCTCTGAAAAAACTATATCAACACTGAAATTGCACTGTTTGCAAGATCTGGATGCTATTTGTCGACAGTATACTGTATGTTGGTTTAAGTAATGTGGTCACTCATAATGAGTAAAATGCCTATAATGGAAAGATCCAAGTCACATAGGACTATATTTCATATTCATATGCTGCAATACATTTATTTTATTTGTTTAATAAAACAAGAAAACGTTTATTCCCATGGTTCACCTGACTACCTTTCACGGCACACTAGTATGAAAGTAAATTACAATTCCCCACTTTTTTGTGACAGTCAGCACAACCTTTTTCGTGTCACTTGTATTGGGGTTACGATGTTCTATGTATTATAAGTTTATGTTTACTGTTGTTGTACTGTCAAATATAATGATATGAGTATGTCCATGCTGTGCTGGGTTTTTGTCTTGAAAACTAGTTGGCAGAGCTTTGGGGAATGCGGAAGCTGAGTTTCAAATAACGTGTGTGTGTGTGCGTAAATCGCATTTTTCGGCAGGACGGCTATTTTCAAAATGTTTTGCAGGGAACCAACGGTTGGGGGGAATGGAGTCAGATTTAACATGTCCCGAGGTGATTGGTTCCAGAGGATTGAACGCCCGCCCAAGGAAGGGGAGGAGCCTGAAGAGAGAATCGACGTCACATATATTATAAATATCTGTAACCCGGAAGTGTGTTTTTCAGTTGTTCGCTCATATATATGTTGAGAGGCAACCCCAGCTGGAAAGAAGCTTTTACATCTGATAATAAATTCTACTTAAACTTATTGGGAAAAACTGTCTCTTTGACTTTTCTTCAAATTTTTGAACATGCAGGACTGAAGCGAAAAAGTCCGTCACTTGACACGACTTTAAATCGACAGACCGCATCTGTATTAACATTGTGGCGGGCAGAAAGTAACACAGATACAGTTGTTCACAATTTGTACCCCCGGAGGGGGATTTATGAATAATCCAGTGCCGGGTGTGGTGCGAGTAGTGGGGGAACAAACTCTGGTCCCAGCGTGTGCGTGGTTGTGCGTGGTCTCCGGGGTGCGTGAGTGGGATGTGCGTCTCTGCTGATCCTTATCCACTCGTGTCTAAAGAGAGAAAGAAACAGCCAAGCGTTCATTATTCATTCATGAGGAGAACAAGCCCACCCTTTCTTTCTTCTTCTGCTGTTTAAATCTGGGTGGCTTGGTGAGAACGATGAGAACGTGAGAACGATCGGCAGGCGCAGCGGCAGGATTAAGCAGTTTCCATGGCGATGCTGATTGTCCATTGCTCCGCTCGCCACACTCCCCCCGTTCGACCTGGTATGGCGCCATGTTCTGTCAGGGACTAGGGGACTTTGGGGGGGTTCGTTTGTATCCCTGACCGTGTTGCCCAACCTGACCACATTCTGGATAACCCGTCTGCATTTCCGTGGGAGGCCCCAGCCCGGTGGCGGACTGTAAAGAGGAATACCTGGAGCGCGAGGAACCACCTGGTGACCCTGGCGTTGGTATCCTTGGCCCTGGCCATCCAGGTCAGGGGGCGTGGTCTGTCACAAGGGCCTCTACCTTCTGGAGTTGGGGTTGGATGACTCCTCGGCCGACCCGAAACCCCTAACAGGATCTTCCTCAGCCTGGTAAGGTGATCCTCCCAGCTCTCTGAGTGGACGACGGGGTCTTTGATGTAGGCAGCTGCGTAGGGCTGGTGGGGCAGCAACAGCACGTCCATCATTCACCGTGTGCGAGTTGATCGCCCTCCCAAGCCTTCTCTTGTTTTTATAACTGAATTTACATCTATTTTAACTGATCTTTGTACTATGACTCCAAATGTAATTTTAAATGGTGATTTTAATTTCTATACTGACAGTCCTACAGACTCACTTTGTAAAGATTTTATTTCCATCTTGGACAGCTTCAGCATTGCACAGTTCGTTGACTTCCCGACCTACAACAAAGGACACATGCTCGGGACTCACACCCTTTTGATCTCAATGCATTCGATCTTCCCATATCTGACCATAAGTTTCATCATCCAGCTCAGTTCAACGACGTACCATATCCTTTCGTAATGTTAAAAAGCGCAACACATCAGAGTTCATTGTTCATTTGAACAATGAACTTTCTGTGGCACTGTCTACTCTCAATCTACAACTTGACAAATCTTCCCTGTTGACCTCATTAATCAATACAACACCATTTTTCTTTCTGTATTGGATACCCTGGCACCTCTTCAAAGCCGCACTGTTACCTTTACAAAATCTTCCCCCTGGTTCAGTCCTGGCCTCAGGTTATTGAAACAGGAATGCCGTCGCTTGGAACGTCTCTCTTATAAAACTGGACTTACTATCCATCAACAAATGTACTCTGACCATGTTACCAACTATAAAGATGCTCTAAACTCTGCAAAATCTTAATATTACACATGTAATTAATAATGATGAGTTCAATACCAGAGCACTTTTTTCCACTGTCCAAGGACTCACTAAGCCATCAGAAACCACCCTCCACTTCACTACTGAATCCCAATGTCAAGATTTTCTAGACCTTTTGCATAACAATCCATAAGCATTTGACTACATCTTTTTCAACACACCTTGATTGTAGTTGGACTAATAACCTACATACAACACCACCCACCACATTCTCTGACTTCACTTAACCATCAACCCAACAAATCAGTAACATCATCATCTCAGCTCGCCCATCTACTTGTTCCCTTGATCCACTCCCCACATTTTGGTTAAATCGTGTCTCTCTACACTTTCTCCTGTCCTCACTGCCATACTTCACTTATCGTTGTCCACCGGCATTGTTCCATTATCACTCAAAACTGCTTCAGTTACACCTATAATTAAGAAACCTGGTTTAGAGCCCAAAGACTTCTATAATTACCACCCCATTTCTAATCTACCTTTTACTGCCAAAATTATTGAACACAGCTTCAGGATCATCTTCAAAATAACAATCTGTTTGAGCCATTCCAATCCGGTTTTCATTCTAAACATAGCACTGAAACAGCCCTAGTTAAAATAACCAATGATCTCCTCCATGCAGCTGATTCTGGCCTTCTCTCCATCCTTATCCTCCTTGACCTTAGTGCCGCCTTTGATACCATCTCAAATCGAGTTTTAGTCGAGAGTTTGGCTGGCACTGGGGTCACTGGTACTGCTTTAAAATGGTTAAAACTCATATCTCATCGACAGGAAACTGTTTGTACAAATGAAAAACAAAGTCATTTTCATCCCCATTACACCATGGAGTTCCCAAAGGCTCAGTGTTGGTCCCCTTTTGTTCATCATTTACATCCTCCCCCTCAGTAATATTTTCCGGCACTTTGGTATTCACTGCTATTCTGACGACACTCAACTGTACATTTCCACAAAACCCAATATGTCATCGTGCCCCACTGCACTTACTGACTGTCTACAGGCCATTACATCTTGGATGAAAAATAACAAACTTAAACTTAACGGTAATAAAAGTGAAGTTCTTCTCATTGGTTCCAAATCTATACTCCCCAAATCCCCATCGATCAGTATAAACATTGAAAGTGCTTCCCCGTCTCCTCTCGGGTCAAAAGTTTAGGTGTAATACTGGAGTCTACTCTTTCTTTTACTTTAGATATTAACAATATAGTCCGCATGGCTTTTTTACACTAACGCAACATTTCTAGACTCTGTCCTTCACTCACTCAGCACTCAACCCAAGTTCTTGTTCATGCCCCTGTCACCTCACTCCTCGACAACTGTAATGCCCTTTCTTTCCGGTTTACCCCAAAAGCTTCTCCAGTGACTCCAAAATGTTCATAACTCTGCTGCAAGAATTATTACCTGTACAAAATCAATAGAACACATTACACCGATCCTCATCCAACTTCACTGGCTCCCAATACCCCAAAGAATTCAATTAAACTATTTGTCCTAACCTTTAAAGCACTTTGTAACATTGCTCCCACATACCTGTCTGATCTACTCCACCCTTAAACTCCATCCTGTGTGCTCCGTTCCTCCTCTTCTGGTCTCCTGTTCATTCCTTCTGTTAAAATGGTCACAATGGGGGCCAGGGCCTTTAGTCACGCTGGCCTTAAACTTTGGAACTCATTACCCTTTTATATCCGTCAGCAGGACTCTATCAACATTTACTCAAAACGTAACTCTTTAAATTCGCTTATTCAGTGTAATCCTATGTGCTTTTATTTTATTGTATGTATTTGTCATGACTCCGCTATCATGTCATGTTTATTCTTGGTCTTGCAGCGGAGTCATGGCATAGCCTTAGGTTTTGTGTGAGAAAGGCATGGCTTTGTTATGAAATGTTGACTTGCCATGTTCTTTCTCGTGTCTCATCAGTGTTTCCCGCCATCTTGTTTCCTCGTTAACCTTCCCTGAGTGTTTCAGTACCCGCACCTGACCCTTGTCAATTATCCTGTGTTTTTTTTCCCTTTAAAGCCTCCTCTTGTCTATAGTCCTGTGCTCGTTCATTGTGTGCTGTACCTTGTCCTTTGTACGTCCAATGTTTTTCCTTGAAAGCTAGGTAAAGTCTTGCATCGTGTCTAGTTTTGTTACCTCGTGTTTTTGGTGAGTTAGTTTAGTCTTGTCCTTAGTGGTTATGTTCCTAGTTTAGTTAGTCCGTGTCCTGTTTGTAATTATTAGTTATCTTGTCTTGTTTTACCCCCTTGTGGGTTTTTGTTTTGTTTATTTAATAATTAAAATCTTTGTTAACCCCGTTATCCCTGTTTTGGCTGCCTGCACTTGGGTTCTCCATCCACTTATCTGATAGAATGAACGAGCCAGAACTGAACCCAGTAGGCAGCATTATGGACAATGCAGTGTCCCGACGGTCTCTCCAAGCTCGCCTGCTGTTTGGGTTCCGTCAGGGAGGGCATGGGACCCAGGAGTTCGCCAAGGCATTCTCTTCGGTGGCGCGGGAGACAGAGTTTGGTGATGCAGAATTAAAGGTCATCTTTGATGGCTGCCTCACCAACCGCCTCCGTCCATCGGAGAGGAAGTTGCTTGAGCCCCTGGGGTTTGATGACATGGTCAGGTATGTGATCAACCGGGACGATGTCAGAGTTCCGGTAGTGGCATCTGTTCCGTTGGCTAGCGTCCCGGAGGATTGCATCCTGACTGAGTCCGCCCTGGGGGGCTCGGCGCCTTCCGGCTCGAGCTCCGGGGTTCCTGCTTCTTCTGGCGGCATCCGCGGCGGGTGGGAGAGGAGAGATTCAGGGACGGCGTCTGCAAGCCCCTCCGACGCTGATCTTGCCCCTTGTTCTGCTGCGCTGGGGAATGCGTCCCCCTGTGCAGGGGGTTGTGTTGTTCGGGTTGGGGCTGTGTGCCTCTCCTCACCCTCTGCACCCTTCGAGTCCAGCCCAAAGCTCCAGCCGGAGAATAACAGCGGGACTCAGCCCAAATATTTTTTGGGGGGGCGCCGTATGAGCAGGAGGGCCCGATCATCTAGCGGGCCTCCTGATGTCCCAAGTCCGGTGGTCCCAAGTCCGGTGGGCCCAAGTCCGGTGGGCCCAAGTCCGGTGGGCCCAAGTCCGGTGGGCCCAAGTCCGGTGGGCCCAAGTCCGGTGGTCCCGCCTGCACCCACTCCAGTTTCAAGTCCTGCCCAGGCGTCCACGCAAGTGCCAAGTCCTGCCCAGGCGTCCACGCAAGTGCCAAGTCCTGCCCAGGCGTCCACGCAAGTGCCAAGTCCTGCCCAGGCGTCCACGCAAGTGCCAAGTCCTGCCCAGGCGTCCACGCAAGTGCCAAGTCCTGCACCCAGTCCTGCCCAGCAGGCCTTCCAGCCGGCGCCAAGTCCTCCACCCAGTCCTGCCCAGCCGGCCTTCCAGCCGGTGCCAAGTCCTGCACCCAGTCCTGCCCAGCCGGCCTTCCAGCCGGCGCCAAGTCCTGCACCCAGTCCTGCCCAGCCGGCTTTCCAGCCGGCGCCAAGTCCTGCACCCAGTCCTGCCCAGCCGGCCTTCCAGCCGGCACCAAGTCCTGCACCCAGTCCTGCCCAGCCGGCCTTCCAGCCGGCGCCAAGTCCTGCACCCAGTCCTGCCCAGCCGGCCTTCCAGCCGGCGCCAAGTCCTGCACCCAGTCCTGCCCAGCCGGCCTTCCAGCCGGCGCCAAGTCCTGCACCCAGTCCTGCCCAGCCGGCCTTCCAGCCGGCGCCAAGTCCTGTACCCAGTCCTGCCCTGCCGGCCTTCCAGCCGGCGCCAAGTCCTGCACCCAGTCCTGCCCTGCCGGCCTTCCATGCCGGCGTCAAGTCCTGCCCAGCCGGGGACTTCGCGCTCTCGAGCGCCGCCCCCCAGGGTGTCCCCTAAGTCCCCTGGGACTCCGCGCTTCCGAGCGCCAGGGACAAGGACTGTTCCCCCATGTCCCACACCCTTTGGACTTCCTCTAGCTCTTCAGGGGGGACACCGAAGCGTTCCCAGGCCAGCCGGGAGACAGTCCTTCCAGCATGTCCTAGGTCTTCCTTGGGGTCTCCTCCCGAATGTCTGAATCTCATCCTTGATATTATTATCTCTTCTCTTCTTTTTTTTTTGCCACCTTACCTTCAACCTTTCCTTAATAATACTCTTGATTTCATTCTTACTAATACTTGTGTTAATATCATTGTTTTTAATGGCTTCTTTTGCTGCCTTGTCTGACATTTAATTTCCTTTGATACCAACAAATGCTGGTACCCATAAAAATATCACTGTACATCCTATCATTTGAATTCGGTATAATGTTTGCTGTATTTCTATTAAAATGTCTGGTCTAATTTCCAAATGACTGTATTGTAAGCTAGCCAATGATGAACTTGAGTCTGAACAAATAACTGATTTCAAAGGTCTTATCTCCTCTAACCACTGTATTGCTAATAATAGTGCAATAATTTCCCCTGTGTGAACAGATAACTCATCACTGTTTCCTTATTGAAACCTGAAACAATAAAAGCAACTCCTATCATATTATGCATCTGTGTAAATCTGAACTTAGCTGTGGTACTCATTAATATATATCTGCGAATTACATGGTTACATTCCTTTTCCTTGTTTTTCCTTTCTAATAATTTGCTTTCTCTATTACTGTCCATCCGAAACTTTTCGTTTTCCTCCTCTCTTTTACCCAACTAGGCTGTAAAGTGCCTAATGTTGGATGCTCTTGACTGTGAACTTGTAAATTAGCCGAATAACTCAGTGATAACTGTAACCTTCTCATTTCTAATGACATTTCCCCCATTTCTTCCTGTAGTGCTATAATTGGTGTTGTTTTTATAGCTCCTGTACATAATCTCAATACCTGTGTCAGGTCTCTGTCCTTCCTGTCTCAATTCATGACATTGCCACGTCTTTCGGGTTTTGTTGTGTTATGTGTGGAGACACGTGGCTTTTGTTGTTACTTGGCACAACCTGTCCTCCTGTCATGTCTCTCAGCCCTGCCCTCCGTTCTCCCGTATTTATGCCATTAGTGTTTAGTCTTGTCACCGTCCCAGGTCCATCTTCCCCTTACTGTTTAATTTCCCTCACCTGCTCCATGCAATCGTCTTGTTAGCTTTCCCTTCGTTTTTCATCCCAGTCACCTGCTACCAGTGTCCCTGTGTAATCAGTCCTCGTTAGTGTCTCCCTTTTATATTGCTCCAGTTTCCCTCTGTCCTTTGTCGGGTCATTGTCTAAGATTTCATGCCTTGCTGTTTGTTGCGTCATCGTGTATGTGGATTACCCTTGCGGCGGTTTCAAGTTTGTGAAGTTCTTATTTAGTTTTTCTAAAGATCTTGTTTTGTCCCCCTCGTGGGAAGTGTTTTGTTAGTTTCCAAGTTTTTGGTTTATGTTTTCACCCTCGTGGGTGTTCATTTAATAAGTTTATGTTGTACCCTACGTCTGCCTGCATCTGGGTTCTGTCCTCACCATTTCATGGCAACCTGATGCTGTATACGGTCTAACTTTCTGAGAGATGTACCTGCTGCTGAACCATACATACACCACACAACCATAATCAAAACTGATCTGATCAACCCACTACATACAGTATGGCCTTTAATGCCATCCTATCTGCCCCCCCACTCACTTCCTACTAAACCCCTCATTATATTTATCACTTTCTTACATTTGTTCAAAAATATTTTCTGGATATGCATCGCCCATGTAATTCTTTCATCAAACCACAAGCCTAATTTTTTTTAATGTTTCACTCTTTCTAGTTCCTGAATATATAATTTTAAAATGGGAAATGTCCCAATGGTGAGCGAAGAGTTGATGATGTGGGTCAATAAGGCACAACCGTTGGAGAGATGGCCTGGAGGAGATGGGTGGGGATGGGATACAGTGGGCAGATGGTAGGGTGGTTGGAACCAATGACCTTGGAGACATCAGCTTCAGACAGAGGAGAAAAGGCGGGGAGCACACACGTGTCAGGGATGTGGGCGGGTTCGACAGGTGAAGGCGTAGAGATCTGCCTGCTGATGGCAGTAGTTTTCTTTACGAAGAACGATGCAAAATCAGCAGCTGTTAACTCCGATGAGGTTGCGGGAGCCGGCGGATAGAGGAGAGCAAAGAAGGTTTTGAAGAGCGTTCGAGAGTCCGGAGAGTTGCAGATCCTCGAGTGGTAGTAATCTGTTTTTGCAGAGGTGACGTCTACAGAGAAAGTAGAGAGAAGAGATTGGTAGAGAGAGAGGTCAGCAGGGTCTTTTGACTTGCGCCAT
The DNA here is from genome assembly GCF_947034865.1 of Barbatula barbatula. Taxonomy (NCBI): domain Eukaryota; kingdom Metazoa; phylum Chordata; class Actinopteri; order Cypriniformes; family Nemacheilidae; genus Barbatula; species Barbatula barbatula. The sequence goes on along the minus strand of NC_136782.1, from coordinate 1,601,016 downwards.
TTTCTCTCAGCTGACCGGAGGCTGGCGCGATGCTCACACAGTACATCCGATAACCAGGGAGCCGACGGGGATGCACGGGCTCGTCCAGATGCAAGAGGGCATAGGTTGTCCAAGCAGGATGAAAGCGTGGAACACAGAATGTCTGTTGCATTGTCTGTATTCAAAAGAGAGAGCTCATCAGAGGGGGGGAGTACAGAGAAGACAGCAGAGGAAAAACAGGAGGGAGGGAGAGACCGCAGGTTGCGCCGGAAAGTGACCATCAGTAAGACATCTGCGATGTCCGGAGCAGTGAGGTCAAGGGTGACGAAGAAGTGATCAGACGTGTGCAGCGGGGTGACCTCAGAGTCATGAGTGGAGCAGTACCTTGTGAAGATCAGATCTAGATGGTTTCCAGACTTGTGGGTTGCTGATGTGGAAACCTGCTCGAGGAGAAATGATGCGGTCAGGTTGATGAAGTCAGCAGCCTGTGGCTTTCCAATGTGGATGTTGAAGTCACCTAGTATCACCAGAGGAGTACCATCCTCATGGAAGGATGAAAGAAGTACATCCAGCTCCTATATTCTATTCGTTATGTGTACGCTGTTGGTACAAAAGAATTCCATAATAAAAAGCGTAGCTCACACGTTCAGCTGTATGCGTGTTTATAGGGGGACTTCGGCTGGACCATAATAAAGGAGCCGTTGACGTATCGCGACAGCACACGAAAGGAGAGGCTACTCGCTGCAGAGCTTTCTTATAGCTCCTCCTCTCTAGACGTCCAGCGAGGAGGAGCTTCAGCCTCGAACTACACCGCTGTGCAGCACGTGATGCGCCCCACATGGGAAGATGGCGGAGAGTCAGAGACAGTTGGAGGTAGTCGGAGGATGCAAAAAATGATCTTTAAAGAAAATAAATACTTTTAGTTGTGTGCAAATATTTTCTTAGCTATTTTTGAGTCCCTGAATATGCAAGCGTGCATAGTTTAACGTTAGCGTCAAAAACCCAAGAACCTAACTAACGTTACATCTGTGGGGAATTATTTGGATGCATGAGACATGGAGATGAAAAAGCACCCGAAATGAAGCACACATATGTGAAAACAGGCATGGATTATCATGGTCATGCCACCATTAATAGAGAAAACTGTCATTGATTTTGGAAATGTTATGTGTCTATGCCAACTAGACTGGAATGACTTGTGCAGTAAACTGTTTAAATGCACAACACCTTCCAGCTAATAAGAATCCAGTGTTGAGACTGACCATGGTATAATATAGCATGTTAAACTTGTCTTCTTACATGTGACTGCTGCAGATTTATTGTTGTAATAATTGCGTGTATTGATTTGTTTTAGAAACTTAGCAAATCATATTTCACCTTGTATTTGGACTATGTCCTTCCTGAGTGACTTTGAGCTACAGCTTTTAACTTGGCATCTAAACCATTATCATTAGCAGTGAAATGTCATCCTATAATATATTCAGAATACACTATATAGCCCACTGTACGTCCACTCTTAATTAACAGGGTGCACCACTTCAGCTTCGAGGGACTGACTGTGGAATATTTATCCATTTCTAGTTATTTGATCACCAAAATGAACTACAAAATTGATTCCAAATTTAATGACTAAGATTTTCACTTGGCATCTATTAGTCTGATATGCCTGCAATCATGAGGTGGTGGTGCCATCAGTTATTACAAGCTGTTCCTCTGGCAAGGTAAGATATTGATAACTATACTTTGAATGAAGATATGCATTATGAGCATTCCTCTGTATGCAGGTAATTTGTCATAAATAATACACATTGGAAAAAAGTGTATTGTTTTTGCACTCTTTCTATAAAGTCACGTTTCTGTCAACAAACAAGTGATCCAACCAGATCACTCCAATTCATGGAGGTCATCCCAACTATGCCAGATGTCATGGAGGTCACCCCAACAACGAGAATCCATGTATGTACATAGATATGTTTATCTATTGTTTGACTTATTTATGCAATTACCTTCCTGTTTCATAAAAGTGTTTGAGCAGCAATTGAATATTGACATTATTATTGAAATGTCTTATCTTTTTGCACAAAGGACTCTGCTTTGATGAAACGGATTCAGCTTGCCAGTAACTGGGTGGAGGAGAACCGAACACAATTTACTGGGAAAGTTCACCTACCACAGATCACAAGCATGAGTGAGGATGATGCCTTGTTGGCCATAACAAGGATCTGTTTTTTGACACCATTTTTTATAATGGTGAAATGGATGAAGACAAGATCCGGGCTCCCGTCCTTTTCACATTTGAAAGAATGGAGGACATGATGTTTTTCATGAAGGAAATGTATGATAGAAGAAATCTGCGTGTGTCTTGCCTGCATAACCCTGACCTTTGAAACAAAAAGGCTAGCTGATAGATCTGTGTAAATATTATTTTATAAATGTTTTTCAACAATTAAAGTTATGTAGGGAAAGAATTCTGGCATCTTTGTTTACTAATATTCAATTTTGTTTTTTACAATTTGTTGCTAGTGATAGATCCAACTGCGGAATATGGCTTGCCGATCTTATAAATTTGAGTCCAGTTTCACTAGATCTCTATCCTTCAGGAATTTATTAAATCGGGAAATATAAACTCCGTTGTGAGTCGATACCTAAACATAGCTACCAGGGAGATAAAGAGCTGAAGGGAAGAACAGCAGGCAGGAGACGAAGTGATGTTAAATAAACTGAAAAATTATTAATTGAATCATCTCAGTTGTGCTGTAATGTTCAGTCTAGGATTGTCAAACTTAGTCTGACTAGAAACAGATTCAATAGGTGTTGTTAACCATGCCAGATAACAGTATCAAAATATTGTCTCCTGATGTTATTATGAACCTTGAGATGGAGACCAACGAGGTCAAACAATATTGAAAATAAGGATGAAATGTAACAAATAATATGAATCAAAGTGTATGATAAAAGAAATGAATGAATACATATGATTAATGAATAATGTAATGAATGAGATAAATTAAATAGAATAATTCAATGAAAGTTTCTATCCAGATCTATCACTCGACTGAAGTTTGCTATTAACGATAATAAATACAGTAACATATAAGGGCAGTGATGTATGTGACTAATAAATTGTAAATGAAGTAACAATCCCTGTCTACTAATAAATATTCCTGCAATGATAGTCTTAGAGCACACTTCTTGTTTTTATTGTTCTTCAGTGTGATGTTAAGCTAATAGGTCCATTTTGTTTATTTTTATATCACACACGCAAGGACAACGCAGTTTCCACGTTTAAACGATTGAGATAAATTCACAGGTCAGGCAATCTAATGTGCATCAAGGATTGCTTAAGTACGATCTGACGTAGAGCTTTCAGGAACGAAAATGTGCGACGCTTCGATATCCACAGAGTTGAAGCTTTCATCTAGCTCCTCCTCTCTGGGTGTGAACTGTAGCTCCTCCTCGCTGGATCTGTAGCTCCTCCTCGCTGGACGTCTAACGTCCGCCCATATGCTCTGCAGCGAGCACCACTTGCACGAAAGCGGCCAATGCGCGGTCGCGCCCTCTGCTGGCAGCCATCGAGATCTGTAAACGTTTAACCCTTCACGTAGTCGGTAAAAGATGGCGACCAGAGCGCTTCGGAGCTCTTTCTCCGGCCTTTATCAGGCTGCGAACAAGAGCAGGACGACCGGACACGTTACTGCTGCGATCAGGTGGGACGGTGTTTTGTGAAAGACGGCTTATCTGCTCGCGTGCTCGTTGCATTGGTGCGCAGGGTGTTGCTGCATGTGTGAAGCGGTGCATTGGGAAAATAAACAGAAATGTGTTTTATAATATAAGATGTGATTGCGTGAGTAAAGTGGCTATAATAGCTAAACAACAAATGGAGTTGCAGTGCAAAGTAAAACGCAGAGCAATCTTAACATCTGTTATATGAATCGACTGCTCAAGGTCATTATTCAGCACGGAGTCGTTTCAAAGGCATTTACTGTTGTTTTTACCGTATTCTTGAAAATAGTTTAGTTATTACAGTTTATGTTATTACTGTATACAATATATATATATATCATATGTGTGTGTGTATGTATATGTATGTGTCTCGGTGTGTACTGTCTATATTAAAGTACACATCTAAATTGTGAGCATTATTAGGGAACTTGTTGAAAATTGTTGTGAAATTGTAGCCTAGCTTCAAACTTCAGCATATGCTATGTGACGTTATATGTAGGAAATTGTTGTGTTCCAGGGGCCTGTCAGCATCCAACTGTCGCCATCGAGAGGATAGCTGGTTCAAATCATTATTTGTGAGGAAGGTAGACCCAAGGAAAGACGCTCACTCCCATCTGTTAGCTAAGAAAGAAGATAACAACTTGTACAAAATACAGTGTAAGTTCAATTCACAATAAAACCAGATGAAGATTTGACTTGTTCATCGACTCAAATAACCGTTGGTTGTGTTTTAGTTCACAATGTGAAACCGGAGTGTCTTGAGGCCTACAACAACCTCTGGTAAGTCAAACTTCTTGCATTTATGAAAAATATCAAATCACTTCATTGGGCATGAATTAAGCAAGATGACTTGATATTAATTGGAGAAGTGTGAGCCCCCCGAGACTGAACTGCTTAAGTTCAAATGAAATGTCCTCTTTCTATTCGTGTCTGTGATTGACAGTAGCAATGGTATAACACAAGGAGGAATTCACTAAGGGTTATTCCTCTGCTCCGTCAGCGGTTGTGCAGTGTTTTTTGTGAAGATCTCAATTACACTAAACTGCATTTGTTACAGTTTTTCTCAATTGCTTAAACACTATAAACAGGCGTTTGAACGAAAATGTTCTCACAACCATAACAATATTTATTTTAAAGCACACCCATTTCCTTAAACCATAAACACCACTCTCCTGTTTTGACACAGAAGTCAGGTTAGTTGAACTGTACCCGGGATAGATTTTATCCTGTTATGTGCAGCATATTTCCCCCTCAACTGCATGTCTAACACGGGCACACACAGTCACGTAGAATAAAGTGGTAAGTGCAGGGATGCACTGCAATTTTGCCATCATCTATCTGTATTAAATATGACCGAGAACCTTACATCCGTGTTCTTAAGGCTTTGGAAAAGCCTGACTAGATATTTTAAAGTGGATTAGGCATGCAAGAGGATTTTACTGCCTGGCTAGGGACAATATACATGTGACGTTTAACTTTGCCTGTCCCAGGCGTAAGACAGGAAGTTCTGGGCAATGGCCTCTACAGTCACCAGATATAAATTCAATAGTGTTGGAAAAGGAGATTCACGTCATGGATGTGCAACCAAAAAATCTGCCGCAACTGCGTGATGCTATCAAGTCAATGTGGACCAAAATTCTCCTTCATTCTTTGTGACATTTTGTGAGATTTCTTGAAGGCAGATCTGAAAGCAAAAGGAGTCCAAACAGGTACTTGCAAGATGTACCTAATAAATTGGCCGGTGAGTGTATATGTCTCTAACTTCTAAACTTTCCTGTTGCTCAGTGGCAGTGCAATGTGTGCAAAGGATAATGCAATGTAAGTCGCTTTGGATAAAAGCGTCTGCCAAATGCGTAAATGTAAACGAAATTAGGTGTTGTCTCAAAATTTGACATTTCAATGTCAAAACACACCAAAAAGGTGGTGGGACTACACTTTGTGGCCTTAGGGACAGGACTGCACCCAGCCCTCTATCCGATGCGTCAGTCTGCAGCAAGAAAGGGAGAGAAAAGTTAGGAGATTGCTGACACTGCTCCGTCCAGTGGACCGGGTCTGGTGCTTCCTTTTTAGTGAGATCAGTCAACAGGCTGGTGAGTTCTGAATATTTAGGCACAAACCTTCTATAATATCCTGCAAGCCCCAGGAACTGTCTGACATCCTATAAAGAAGCTCGAAGAAGGCTTGTGGGACCTCCCGCACAGCGAATAAGAGGGGTTCCAACCATTTGTCCAACTTTTTTGGCGTCTTCGTGTACGAACTTACTAATAATGGTCTTTAACGTGCGATTAAATTGTTCCACCAGACTGTCCGTTTGTGGGTGAAAGATGCTGGTGCGAATCGATTTAATGCCCAATAACTCGTACAGCTCGTGTATCATACGTGACATGAACACTGTGCCTTGATGAGTTCCTACCAATTCTTTTGAAGGGGACCTGCATTAAAGGAAGGGGGCACAATGGCGGTTTTGGGAAGGCCATCGGATTTATGACCGGCGTAAGTAGAGGGGAGGAGCAGAGGGGTATTCGGGGCCAGGACATGGGTGCAGGAACTATAGGGGTTGGGAGAGAGACACCATGGGTAAGGGTTCCCCCAGTACAGTACCAGCCGCATGGAGCACTGGTCACGTGGCCAGCCGCAGGTCTCTGCTGCCCGTTCGAACAGGTCCAGGAAAGCTTCAGGATCATCCTGTTTGGCCATCTCATTCAGCAACAGTTGGGTGGGCGAGGACTGCGGTTCGCTGCTTTCTGCCCGAACCTCCCGGTCCATCCAGCTCTGGAACCTCTCGCGGTCCTCTTGCTGGGCTTGAAGGATAGTCTGGAACCGTTCCTCATGGTCATTCCTCAGCTGCAGCAAGGCCTGATGTTGTTCCTGGTGAAGGGACGCGAGGAAATAAATCACGTCCGCAAATGGCATCAGTGACGGATGATGGCGGCAGCCTTCCTACTTCCTTCCCGGGTTTCGGCACCACTGTAACAATGTTTAAGAATAAGGAAGGAAGAAGACTGGGTCAGCTAGACTGCTACTGGCTCTATTGCATGGTCCAATAATCCAAACACAAGTGAACGCTCGCTCTGCGTATTCCACACACATCAATTTATCACAGTCTCTCTCCCGCTGTAGACCTCGCTGAACCACGCCCCCCTTTGCAACAGCCTGGTTTCCCTCTGAGGTTTTTTTCTGCTCCAATGGAGTTTTGGATTCTTTGCCACAGTTTACCTGGCCGGGGGGGCTGCTAGAATTTTATAGTCTTAACACTGCATATAGGAATTTATAGTGTGTCTGATATTTGATCAGTGTTTTGACTTGCATAACCTTATATATTTTGCTTATAGTCAATATGTTTTCTTGTACAGCTGCTTTGCAACAATGAAAATTTTAAAATTAACTTGACGCTGCGAAAGTTTGTGTATTGATGTACTTATCATCATCATTGGCACATCTTGTTCACCTCATTGAAATTTGATGACAGCGCCACTTATTGCTCAAAAGCAAGTTTATGGTTTTAGACGCTTTAAGCCATGGTTTTAAATTGCTTTTTAAAGAAACGTCACCAGAAGCTGGTTCTGAGAGAAGAGCTTCATTCTCACATGAAAATAGGAAATTCGCGGGTTTGTGTTTATAGATATGAGAGAAGGGGCATCATTTTAAGAAATGTGTTTAAGCAATCGAGAAAAACTGTAATCCTGATTAATAAAGTTCTTCAGCTATTTTATAACCTTTCAAGTTGTATTGATGTGTGAACATATTAATAAATAAACATGCACTTGGCAGCTCATGTAGTTACAACATTTGTCAGGTTATGTGGTTGGGTTTTAAAACCAAATTTTTAACATTGTACCTCAGTACACCGTTTTGTAAACTAATTTCTCATTAAACGGTGATGCGAGCATGTTTAAATAACGTGCGGGTCGAGGAAAGTTGGTGGTCTGGCCGAGAATGATGGTGGAGACTAAGCAAACATTCATTATTTTGAGTATAGAGCAATGAAGGCAGGATATGACTGGATTGCCATGTGTAAGAGCAGAAAGTGTTTTGGACTGATATTACCACATAGTTTCTCCCTTCCTAGGCTGTCACTACATTTTTTCAGTGCATTAAACCAAAAGTGAATTGTGTCCACAGCGGTGAGGTGCTGCCATCCATCCATAATGACAAACATTACCCGTGTGAGCTGGTTGGCACATGGAATACCTGGTATGGAGAACAAGACCAGGCTGGTAGGACGCAACACCCTTCACTCTTCACAGGAATATTTTAACACTATAAATCTACAACTTAATATTAATTAGCTGAATCTTTTTTCCTGGGTTGTCAGCTGACAATATCTGCATGCCATCATTATTCAAAATGTGCTTAAATATTATAACTCTTAACAGTAACTCCATTAACTGTTGTAACACACTTCAATAAAAGGAAAGAAGGAGGCGGGAAACGGCGAACGTAACACAACATTTAATTTATATAAACAAACAATAAAACGCCATACAAGCATAATTAAACTCAACATAAAGTCCAGGCCTGGTCCTCTCTCGTTGTACCCTCCTGTCGCTCGTCCTTTTATGCTCCCGAAGATTCTCCGTGAGGGATACGAGACTGGTGCAACACGTAGCTGACACTCGACCGTTCCCTCACGGCTCTCTTCCTGCCTTGCTCGTTACAGCTGTTTAGAATAAACAAAATGTACAGCACAGTATTTTCTTTGAGCCTGTAGATTAAGAATTTTATAATCAAGATCTCAATTAGATGCTTCAGTTCTGTTTGATATGAGGACATGTTCTTGTATTGCATCTGAAATAGTTCTTAAAAGGTCCAATGTATGAAATTTAGTGGCATCTAGCGATGAGGTTTCGAATTGCAACCAACAGCTCCCTCCACCCCTCCCTTTTGCAGCACTACAGCGGCTGAAGGCGTGATCACATCGGACTTTGAGCATGCAAGATTTCTTTGCAGAACCCTGCATGCATGGGTAGCAACCAGAAAAAACGCTGATGAAAAAACATTGGGTATTTTTTATTTACACATTGTGGAATCAGACGTATTTGCAGTTTAGTTTTCGTTGTTTTAAAGCTGTATTGTAAAAATATGGATTGTGTAAAATTAGCATTTCCTCCAACTGAAAAGGTGGTATTCATCTAAGTGATACGAATTCGCAGGTCAGAGTTCACCAAACTTGAACTTTGGAATGCAGCAAAATGCGTTGTATTTCCGGTCTGGCGGATTCCCATGCATACGAAGGGAAGTCAATGGATGGAATGATGTGTCCACTGTCTAAACTGTCCCCGTGTTTGAGTTGCGCCTTTTTGTACAGATAACATCACGTTGTTGTTATTATTATATTATATAGTGACATTTGTGAGTTAATTCAGAATCGTCCACGTCGCAGTGCATCTAAGAATTGTTTCCCCCCCACCCTGTAGATCAGTGTGTCTAGTAAAGTTGTGAGTCAAATGATACACAAACTGTGTGTTACTGCTGGTGGATTTTAACATTCATATCATTTTTCATACAGTGCACCTGTGGCGGTACAGAGGAGGATATCCAGCTCTCACTGAAGTCATGAGTAAACTGAGAAATAACAAGGTACAGTTTCTGTGAAGGCCAAACCTTACCGTATAGCCGTATAGATGCGCTGCATCTGCACATTGATTAGATGTACACCAAGATCAAAAGTACAGTATGTCTCTTGCACCGCTAGTGGTGGCATATCAATAACAAAGCGGTAGCTTGAACGTTGTAAAGGAAGGTGGAATGATAGCAGTTGTAGTCTTCACTTCCACTGTGAGTCTCGTCAGATTGATTTCCAACGGCAAAGTGCCATTCCTGATGAAATCATGGATGGGTTGTGACGCATAAACAATAGAGCCCAATAAAGGGATAGTTCACCCAAAAATGACAATTCTGTCACATTTAACTCACCCTTGTCATTTCAAACTTTTATGACTTTCTTTCACACAACACACAGAAATATTTGTTGATATTTTGAAGGATGTTTGTAACCGCACAACGCCTGTACATATTAACTTCCATTGTATGAACACAAAATCAATCCAAGTCCATGGGTACTGCCATTGATCTTGACGGTGTCTCCAAGCAGTAACAGACCTGCCCTTTTTTTGTTGATCTTGGCTCCTGTTTATCAGAGTGCTAGAGCTTAATTTAGCCTGTGATTTCTTGAAAGTTGTTTTTCTCCTCCAATGGAGTTTTGGCTTCCTTGCCACTGTTTGCCTGGCCGGGGGGGCTGCTAGAATTTTATAGTTTTATTTCATTAACACTGCATTAAGGAATTTATAGTGTGTCTGATATTTGACCTGTGTTTAGACTTGCATAACCTTATATGTTTTGCTTATAGTCAATATTTTTTTGTACAGCTTCTTTGCAACAATAGAAATTGTAAAAAGCGCTATAAAAATAAAGTTGACTTGACTTGAAGTGATTTTCATGCGTGGATGAAGTGAGTAAACTCAAAATGTTCAAGTGTCCAACTACGTGCCGATTCGGTGTGAACGCTCTATTACGCTACACACACAAGTCAAGTTTGCGGCTCAGTTCATCACTGGTTGTTGAACTCCAGTTAGTAGGCTATTTTATGCACTTTAAATGAAGTGATTCTCTTTAATGTAGTCGATACTGATTGATTAATAAATTAGTTAATAAAAAAAAAACTTTGGCACTATATTTAGCGCATTTGAGTCCTCTTTTGGCCACAAAAGGTCTACAGCTTTCATTCAGTTTTCAAAGGTTGTTTTCTCAGCATTTATTCTAGTAGCAAGGTTTTCCTCTGTGTTCACATATATAAGTACAATTTTGACTGTATTATTTGTTTCCCCTTCAAATGCTCATGAGAATTTTTATGTTTATTGTCCCCCAAACTGTAAATTAAATGTACGTCCATGCACACAACGCATAGTATTCCAGCCATCCAACTTTTATCATAATGTTCCTTTAATTTTTTTAAAACAAGTCAGACAAACTGCAGGTCTGACAACACCCTTACAACAACTGCATTGTGTTGAATAACAATGTTGGTTAATTAATGGGTGTTTTGACCGTGTTCATACAGTCTAATATGTGTTGTGTTCCCCACACAGATGTTTATGGAGTACAGGAATGAGAGGGGGAAAATGCTTCTCTCCCGTAGGAATCAGCTCCTTCTGGAGTTCAGCTTCTGGAATGAGCCTGTGCCACGCAGCGGGTCAAATATATATGAGCTCCGATCCTACCAGTTGAGAGTCAGTATCTCCTTTTATCCTTACTTCTTTCTCATAAACCGTTGACTTAGATTTATGGCTGTTGTTTTTGTTTTTGCAGCCCGGTACCATGATTGAATGGGGCAATAATTGGTAAGCAACCTGTTTAAAAAGGACATACATTTAACAATCAGTTAGTTTCAATAGTTTTGCACTATGGCCTGAGGGACCCACCTACGCCGTAAAAATACAACCTAAGGAATCTACTCAATAAAATTGAGTTTTATTGTCTATTTGCTATCAGTTTGTTAGGGTACATTGTATTCTATATTTTTGAGTAAATAGTGTATATAATACTGAAGGAATGGTATAATATCTACCTAATAAATGACACAACTGATTGCTTAAAATTTGAGTACAATTAAGCCTTTGACAGCAAGCGACGTTCATCTATTTTCATCTATTATTAATAACAAATCATTAAAAAGAATGAATTCACTTTAAAAATGACTTATTGTGGCAAGGTTGAATTTACTTAAAAAAGGTCAAACACGTCAGAGCCGATGGGCCTGTGGTTAGTGCTCCGACATATAGCGCGACCCGAGTTCGAATCCCGGCTCGAGGTCCTTTCCCGATCCCACCCCCTCTCTCTCGCCCACTTCACTTCGTGTCCTCTCTAAAAAATAAGCTATCCAAATAAAGGCAAAAACAAGGTCAAACACATCATTTAGAATTACGCGTTTGGCAGACGCCTTTATCCAAAGCGACTTAGAAACAAATCAATAGTATTATGCAATGTAAGTAATCGCAATCCCCTGGGATCCAACCCACAACTTTGGCATTGCTTGTGCTACGCTCTAACCACTGAGCTACAATAAAGCTCAAAAGATCAAAAAATGTACCTTTAATGAAAAATAGGCCTGTGTATTGGCAAGGGCCTTGCGATACGAAGCATATCACAATAGATATGGCATGATGCAATCTAAAGAGGAAAATGTAAAAAGATTTTAAAAAAGCTGAACTAACAACTTGCTGTGGACCACCTGGGGTATATTTTAACATCCCACCAATAGAAATCATCACATACCAGTAGACACGATTATAGCTTCCATTAAACCCCATTGTAACCAGCTCTGGAAGCTGGAGCAGAAAGCTCACTCTAGCTTGAGACACTGGTATATGACATTAAAACCGGATTTCTATAGTAGAATTTGGAATATCGATACCATATCATAAAAAAATGGTGCAAAAGTTAAATATTTTTCCACAGCCCTAATAAACAAGTAACAAACATTTAATTTCTACTTACTTTGCACAGTCAATTAATTTCTAATAAGATAAAACACCTGCAAGATCCTCTTTTTCAGTTCTGAAGTGAATTTATCCTGGTCAAAACCTCTACTTGAATTTGTGTAACAGATCCTAGGATATCAACAGAATGAAACGTTAATATGAATATTGAGCACTGTCACTCTCTCTGCGCTGTCATCCGACAAGACAATACAATAGAGTGCCGACTACAACTCTTTTGCTAGATATCACCATTATTTGAGTTAACATTTGCATTTATAATGATATTAACATGTTAAACAACACATATATTTAGCTTGAGACTTTTGTGTTCCCCCCAGTACAACGAAAGATGTTGATTTAAATCATTTATTCCCTCCCGGAAATAATAATAAACCTAAGTTAAGTATACTTCAATTGAATAATTGACAGCCTCTGACAATACAACTTATTTTATATTTTAGTTAAGCTTTATCAGTATACATTGCATAGAGAAAAACTTGCAATATTGCCATGTATCTTAATACCATACTGTCTTTCATTTTTCCCTTTTTAAATGTTTAATTGCAACAATGAATATTGTGAAATCAATATATAAATAAAATGGAATTTAATTGATGTTAACAAATAGGTAGAATGCATATTGTTTTTACAATAACTTCGTAAAATCCTTATATAAAATCTAACCAATGTTTTTTTATCACCGCCAGAATCATTTTGAGGTATATTTGTGAAGGAAGCGGAGCAGTGCTTTCTACGCTCTGCTCATGTTGCGATCACGCTCAGCAGTAGACCCAATTCCGCATGTCCCGCTCCTACATAATGTGTCTAGTATACTTTGTTTACAATAAACTGCTTGAATAAATGTCTCAACTGCTATTAATCCTAATTTTAGTCAATTTTATTCGAAGAGTGCCTTTAATGCAATAACTGAAAAAGTATAATTGATTTTCATTAGCCTACTTTATTTCCATGAACATACAGTATAGCAGCCATTGTTGTGCAATAGAGCATTAAAAAGAAACGCACAAAAGATGAAATGCACTTACGAAACAAAAGCTTGAACAAAATAGAAACGTTTCAATTTAAAGATTGTATTGAAACAATCTACAGCGGTCGCATTTGTCGTCCATGTTTCATTTCAGAAAAGCAACTTTGACATTACAACGATTACGTCTTACAGGAAATAAATGTTAATTTATGTTTTTTAACTGAAATGAGACAACCTTGATGACATGCCGCCGACAAATGTGACTTCTGGAGGATACAGCCTTCGAATTAAGTAGCAGCTGGTGTCAGGCTCGGGACAGAAATCCGCCAGAGAATTTTAATTTAAAAAAATCACGCACCGCTCCGTGAGAAATAGTACATTCCGCACCCTGCTACGCTCGCATGCTCTGCTCTACACAAATAGGTAGTGTGGGTAACATGTATCCAATCTTTTTTATTCAACTTGCAAAGTAATATACTTAAGTATCAAACTGATTTTAGTAGTTTGATTTGACCACCCTTCAGGATATTTTTTATACAGTGCAGCATTCTCAACAGTATTCCACATTGCTCTCATGATCATTTTTCTTCAGGGCTCGAGCTATAGGCTACCGCCAGCATAACCATGAAGCAGTCGGTGGCTTCTTCTCTCAGATAGGAAACTTGTATATGGTTCATCATCTCTGGGGTAAGATATATACATACATGCATACAGTGAGGGAAATAATTATTTGATCACCTGCTGGTTTTTCTTTGCCTGCTTAAAAAGAATCATCTATAATTTTTATGTTAGGTTTACTTTAACTGATAGAAACCGAATATCAACCAAAATAATCAAGGGAAACATCAATATAAAGGTTATAAATTGATTTGCATTTCAGTCAGTGAAATACATGTAAGTATTTGATCCCCTGTCAAAGTGTGTTCCCATCACGTCTATCTGCCGGCGCACCCTAACCACTCGGACAGACATGTCCCGTGGTACGGCAGTCGCATCCCTGCTCGGTTGGGGTGCGGTGTGCAACGGGCAGGCAGTGCTGGGGCGCTGGACGGGCCCCTGCCTGCAGTGGCAATCAAATTGCCTAAGATTGCGGACGGCTTGCCTTGCAATGTAGAGGCCCCTGCCTCTCATTTGGCGCAAGCACATGCTGCAGACAGCATAGCTGCCCTAGCGTATATCAACAGTCAGGTTGCGTTCGTTCATGGCAGATGTCGCAACTCGCCCGACGCCTCCTCTGGAGTCAGCAGTGGGTGGTGTCCCTGCGGGCCATCCAAATCCCGGACGACCTCGTTCAAACAGCCGATGTGCTCTTTGCAGGCCGCTCCGCGGAAAGTTTTCAATTAGATTTTATTTCAATTTTGGAGTGTTAATTCCGCCTGTTTGCTTTGATAATACTTGAATGATGTTATTTTTATGTTGCTCAGTTTCTGTTAAATGTATCCACTTTATTTTTCAATGTAGAAGTAAATCGCATGCTGTAGAACCTGTAAATCGCAGGTTAGAAACAATGGATTGTCTGCACGTACAAAACATTATTACGAACTGTAATGGTAAATATTTAGCACACCCATCGGTGGGAGGAAAAAAAGTGGTTAATACAATGCACTGCTTCCATGATTCTGCTGAACATTTGATTTGACAAGAGGCTGAAGTGTAGTGTGATTTCATGGAATTTCTAGTTTTTTAAATCTGTCAGTCCATTTTGAATTCTTATATCGTCAAAATGCAAATTGTGTCAGCGCTTAGGAGCAAAGCAGTTCATTGATATCCTTAAGGCTAACAATTTTTTTATGAAACAAATAAACTATTATAGCAGCCTCTTACATATATTATGCATATGCGATGTGTTAGCCAGCCAGTCAATACTACACAAACGTACAAAAACTATAGTCTCGCCGTACGAGTACTATAAGCCTTAGTGGCTCACCGGAAGTTTTGCACTGGACACCTCAAAGCAACCGTTTCAAAATAATAATTTGCATGAATAATAGTGTTCACACCAAACACGACTATTCACGAGTAGTTGGACGCTTGAACATTTTGAGTTTACTCGCTTCATTCGCCCCATTCGCATGTCAAAATCACTTAATTTGCGCGTGGAATTCCCGTCATGGGAGGAGCTTGTGGCAGGTCAGGTGGCTCCGTCTAATTGCGAAATGGCGGACATTGATTTTGTTGAGAGGGTAGCTGCGCTTTATGTGCTAAGGAAGGCTGAAAAACTGCATAAACTCGTTTGGCGCCCAGCTTGGAGTTTCACCAACTCCTCCAGGAGCTGCCCCTGAATGACGGCTGCTTTCAGCTGTACTTCCAACTAAGCAGGCCCCAGTTCGATGACCTGTTGTCCCTCCAGAACACTTAACTACAGGTGCTGTATTCCACCGGCAGAGCACCTATCAATCTGTCAAGCTCATGATTGGTTCACGCAGTGTGAATTTTCACCAAAGTTCTGATTGTTCAACTCACACCAACGCTCAATTCGCACCGCAAGTAAGTCTATCGCGTCTTTGCATTGACTTAACATGTAAATCATTCGCACTTAACGCTTCATTCACGTCTGGTGTGAACGGACTATGAGAGCGTGATCATATAATGCTACGCTAGCAAAAGGGTGACTGGAAAAACAGATCCTTTGTTAACTGCATTATTTTTTTAATGGATTCATATGAAAAAAATGCATTACTTTTGACAGCTCTAATATATGTGTGTAAATATGGTGTTCATTGTTAGTTTTGTTAGCATTAGCAAATGGTAATGAATGAGACGTTATTATAAAGTGCTTCCAAAAACTGGTTCAGGAGATGGGATTGTTTTTTTGTCTGTTTTTGTCAGCTTACAAGGACCTGCAGTCTAGAGAGCACACTAGGAACGCCGCCTGGCAGCATGAGGGCTGGGATGAAGCCGTATATTATACTGGTACATACAGTACATCATTGCATCGTCCTCAAACACGTTTACTAGCTGTACTTTATGCTGCTTCTGTATCAGATGCAATCAGTCTAGACTTCTGTCATTATCAGTTCTGATTGGGTTTCCCAAAACTTTCGTATCGCAGCGTCGTTCCTAAGTTATACCTTAACAGTGGTAGCGATATATACTTAAGAATAACGTAACGTTAAGAAGGTTTCGGGAAATGCAGCCCTGATGTTTTATAGCATGTAAATATTCTGAAAATATGTTGTTTCTGTTTTTATACGGTATGCTGCAACTTTGAAAACAATGTTCATGTTTATGCAGCCAATATGGTTTTGTGTTACACTTTAACTGTTGTTTTCTTTTTTTAGTGCCTCTCATTCAGCACATGGAATCCAGGATAATGATCCCGCTGAAGGCTTCACCTTTGCAGTAATGAGCCTGTTGAAATAACCACTTTTCCACCCCCAACCTGGGCTCTGGTTATATTTACTGCTGTAATAGATTATTTTGATCATAAAAGGTCTAGCAACCCAAACTTTGTGCAAATGTAAGCCAAAAGTGACACTTTTTTTAATATCTTTATCTGTTGTTTGAGTATAATTGTTAGCCATCTAATTGAACACAGTATATTAAAAGGACATTGAAACTGAATTGCTAGTTATTCCAGTTTGGAGGAAAACATGCATTAACATGGTGATCTAAATATCACAGAATACAGTAATATTTATTGCATATTTATTTGCTGGAATGTGACAAGAACAATAATCATCTGATGCATCTAGCAAAACAAAAATAATCTGTGTATTACACAGCTGATTAAAATAATCAAACATTACCTTCATTAACACCAATTTATGAAATTAGTCATTGAAAGGGAGAAGGGGTTATGCAGAATGTGAGCTTGTTTTCTTTTAACCAACAACAGTCTTTTATATTTATTGCATTACATTGGCATGCATTTACATTCTGTTTGTCCCGTACAACTGTTTCTTGCTGTCAAATTGATTTTGTTTTCTGTTGTGGCATGTCCCATCCATTGTAAACTGAAGTACTTTAAAGGGAATTCAGGAGCACAAAATGTATTGTAACGGTTCAATAAATCAAGCATTTCGTGTGTATTTTGTTATTCCTGTACATCTGCATTAATACAAAATATAGTTAGTCGCTTAAAAGGTTTAAGAAAATAGCACCTGTGAACAGTAAAAATACATCTTATTTTTCAAATACAGAATTAGTGTACATCTGAAATAAGTATCATTACAGTTAAAATACAAAATGTGCAGTTAGAACCGACTAGTAAGCAGTACGGCAAACTGTCTGGTTTGCATTTACCCTGCAGCATGCCTTCTATGTAAACAATACTTAATCTCAATAATAAACTCTAAAATGTTACAAAATATTGTGTAAATCGTAAGCAGAAAATTAGAATCACATTTGGAGTACGAATATACTCTTAGGTGTCCATTCCAAGATACGGCTATATCTTCTCGAGTTCTTTCAGTAGCTCTCCAAAACTCATGACGAACCACGCAGACTTTTCCTTCACCTGCTTGCGCACGACGTTGCCACCAAATCCAATGAAAGCACTCTAAAAAGAACGCATTCTGATGTTATTACATCTCACTTTTTTAATAGCGATCTGATACAAATATATTGATTTATTACTCAAACCCTCTTTATAAAAACCAAGCTGTAACACTGAAATATTGAACCTTTTGGAAAGATGAATTTAAAAACAAGAAATATAAATCATTAACGCTTTTGCTTTGTGCTAGATGAGTGAGGTAAACACCTCTCCAAATCATAACTCGTATCAGCTGAAAATGCATATTAATGCAAAAAAGCCATGAGGCTCAATTGAACTCCACTTGATGTGTAGTAACACCAATAAGCAAAACTGAGATGCTCCTGAGCTAAATGTCATTAGAGATCATTGGTCTGGCAATGTACAGTGTAGCATAGGGTTGTGCGGTGTACCAGTGTTTCTCTTTTTAAAGGGTAGTATCATAGTACTGCAAGTATATTACCGTTCACTAAATACTTACGTCTACGGAAAAATGACACGAGCAAGAGTTTTACTAATATCACAATGACAAGAGTCATTGGTGTTGTACAGTTCAACAAACAAGATGCTACTATTATTTTGCATTGTCATTTTGATGAAAATGTCTATATTTGCGCAATTCCGCCAATTCAGAGAACAACAAAGTGATAAATTCTAAAATGAATCCATGTTTTGACCGATTCAAAAGAGCCGGCGATTACATTGGGACTATAAAGCATCACAACACTGTAAGAAATGCATTTATTACACTAACATCATGCTTTGTCACTTTGAAGCATAACAGACCCAATCTCCTTTTACGATGTGTCATTATGTAAAGTTTAAAAACAAATACTTATATTTATACATTTGGCAGACACTTTTATCACTTACATTGCATTATCCTATACATTTATACATAGGTATCTGCAATCCCCTGGGATCCAACACACAACCTTGCGTTGTGAACGCAATGCTCTTACCACTGAGATACAGGAAAGCTGATTGAACTTTAATAAGGATTTAATAAAACTTTGGTTTAAGACATTGGTTTTGAGAGATTGTGGTGAAGTACTCACAGCAGGTGGACACGCTTCAAGATCAGTGACCCCGTCTCCAATCATAACCACGGTTTTAAAGCCATACCGCTCCTTTAGCAGGCCGATCACTTTTCCCTTCCCCCCGGACTCTGCTGTTGGCTGTGAATCATCGAAACCTGCATACTCACCTGACCACAAGAATAATAGTCGATTAGTAATCGGATTAACTCAATCAGACAGTAACACCTCAGTATGGAAATACACATTTATAAGTAAAGGGGGCGTGTGTTATACATTTTGAAGGGCTCCTGTGTTTCTTCATGATATAAGATCAAGAAAAAAAGAATGCCAAATCAAAACAAGTTTTGTTAGGAATTTTTATTTTGCCATGCAAAATCTTTCTTGACCGACAACCAACGCTCAATCAATCGTTTCATCCCATAATTTTCTTTAATCAAAGTATTAAGTATTAACCGTTAACCTTAAAGATTAAAAGGGAAACAATTATTAGATTACAATATCCATCCACCTGTAAACCGTAATCCAGGATTGATGGTAGGCGTTCCATTTGCGGCACAAGCTGAATGCGTTTGACCAATCAAAACAGATTACACCATCTAACCAATCACATGACACTACAGGTGCTGGTCATATAATTAGAATATCATCAAAAAGTGGATTTATTTCACTAATTCCATTCAAAAAGTGAAACTTGTATATTACATTCATTCATTACGCACAGACTGATATATTTCAAATGTTTATTTCTTTTAATCTTGATGATTATCACTGGCAACTAAGGAAAGTCCCCAATTCAGAATCTCAGAAAATGTGAATATTGTGAAAAGGTTAAATATTGAAGACACCGGGTGCTAAACTCTAATCAGCTAATGAACTCAAAACACCTGCAAGGGTCTTTAAATGGTCTCTCAGTCTAGATCTTTCATGGAGAAGACTGCTGACTTGACAGTTGTCCAAAAGACGACCATTGACAACTTGCACAAGGAGGGCAAGTAACAAAAGATCATTGCAAAAGAGGCTGGCTAGTCACAGAGCTCTGTGTCCAAGCACTATTATTACAAAGACACATCATCTGAGCAAAGATTTTGGCTATATTATTTTACACAGCGCGTGCACAGCCTCTGTCTGTGTAACCATGTGCTTATTTACAGACAAACGTGTACGTGCTTCATGTCCAAAACAGTCGTTAACAATAACAGGTTTTGGAAATGCCGAGTCAAACGCCGTAC
The DNA here is from genome assembly GCF_947034865.1 of Barbatula barbatula. Classification (NCBI taxonomy): domain Eukaryota; kingdom Metazoa; phylum Chordata; class Actinopteri; order Cypriniformes; family Nemacheilidae; genus Barbatula; species Barbatula barbatula. Next base: position 1,581,100 of record NC_136782.1, on the reverse strand, counting down.
AGTAAATTGAATGTGCTGCTCTGCCTGCGGCTCACTGCTCAGATTAGACGTCGAGAGAAGTGTTTCCTGCACCAGGACAGCGAGACCTCACACTCGCGGGGCAGTACTGACGGCATTTTCCCGCTTATTGAAAGCTAAAAAGATTTTAGGTTTGTTGTTATGCGTGTTTTCTGAACAAGTCGCTAAAGGGGTAGAACATTTTTTATGGCTAAATATAGTGAAAGAGTTTCTAATTTAGCAACAATGGCAGGAAAATGTAGGAACGAATGGGAAAGGATGCGTCACACTAGTCGTGGGGGGGAGGGTTTTTGGTGCGGCAGCTTGCCACGGCAAAATGAATATAGCAGAAACACAGGCTTATTAACCTCCCACTACATTCAATAGCTTTAGCACTTAAAATACCATATGTAAAGGTTTCCCTGTGATGATCATTTCTTCATGCCTTAAAACAAGAGTAGAGAGTAGCGCCCAAAACAGACTATAAAAGGAATTTTATAATGGTTTTAATGGAAATCATTAGAATTTCTGTGGTGGTTCATATTGTTTTTATTTCAGCAGGTTAACAATTCACATTGTGCTTCTCTATCGACAATATTGAGCCGAAATAAATCGCAATCACTATATGTAAAGAAACTAAACAAAGAGATATCGCACAGCCCTACATGTAAACATAGCTACTAATGTCAACTTCTTCAAGTCTTCTTGAGCTTACAGTGGAATTCTTACCATTAAAGTAAAACTTCAAGCGGTTTGCGTAGACGTGCTGGAGAGGAATGCCAAGTTGTGATGCTACATGTTCAACAATGCAGCGAAACCCACCGGAGATAAGGAAGACCTTCACGTTACGCTGATGTAACTTCTCAACCAGCTCCCTGAAGGGGGAAAGGTTGCAAAAATTCATGATTTCACGATATTTTACAGCAAATAACAACTCATTCCAAACACAAAGGTGAACACGGACTTACTTAATACCTGGTGTAAGCTGAGGGGGGTGGTCAGTGATCAGTTTGTTGACTTGCTCCCGTGAGCACTTGATAATGGACAGGCGCTCACTCAGGGCCATTTTAAATGACACAGACTCAGACATCGCCTTCCGTGTCCTGAGAACAGAATACCAGATTACTGGGACATTTTCAGATGGGCATTTGTACATGTATTTACATACACAAACTCAGAGACAGACATGTATCGAAGTCCCCCTGTAGCCAATAATCAAAACTCATGTTGAGCATCAAAATAGCATTTGATTTTTCATGTCTTAAAATAGCTTAAATGTAACTCTCCATTCTTGCATCATTTAGTATATGTGCATACATGAACATGAGAATTAGTCCCCGCCTCTACCAGCTCGGACCACGGAAAGGAATATGTGAAATTTTAGGAATTATTATCATATTTACAGGTGTGACCACCTGTAAGCTTGAATACAGCACCTGTGTGAAGTTTGCCCCCAACCAATGCAAAACCAAATAGCCTCAATCGTTTGTGGCGTAAAAATAATTTTTAAACATTAGGTCGGCCATTCAGAGGTCATTCTTCCGTGCCGTCAGAGCTTATTTGCACCTCTTTGATAAACGCTACATTGATCTTAAGGCTGCTTTTAAATAAACACTTATTTATTAAACAAAAGTTTGGCTTTATCCAGATTTGCCAACTTTTTATAAAATAAACACAGGTTTTATTATTCCCTTCAGACTTTAATGCGAATATCGCCATTTCTCTCATTGCAACACAGACACACATTGTCGAAGGGCCTGGCCGGTCACTTTTCGCACATACATTGTTCGGTACAGTTACGAATAAACAGGTCACACCGCAACTAAATGTGCACTCGCACAACTGCTCCCAAATATATTTTTAGGTCAAAGAGGTTAAATTTAGGGAGCATTTGCGATTAAAATGCTCGTAACTTCGAGCCCAACACCCAATCCCATCATGCCAATTGTGTGGGGAAATTGTGTTCTCGCGAGACACATCGGATTTCGTCACACACCTAGTGAAGATACATTTTTTAATTGATTGACAACACTAGTTCTTAATCATTAATTTACACATTAAGTACACCACACACACACATACAAACATCATTGCTCTTCACCACAGGAGGACTTCAAGAAAGAGGCAGGCAGATGGGTATTAGCACAGACGGACAGATATAATTATACAGACAGACAGGCACTGAAACTGAGATGTTGAGAAGGAAACAGATATTCAGATCGGTACTGGGAAAGAGACGTGGAGAGACAGATTGATAATTAATTGGGGGGCTGCTGACATTTCTGTGACTGCGTCCCCAACGCCGCAGAGCTTCGCTAGCTCATCGATGCCTTCCTCACGGATCACAGTGCTGTCCACGTCAAAGCACACAGCGTCTGCGCGGTGGAACAGCGCGACAGTTTCAGCGAACGTTGCCATTGAGAATCTGGAAGACAGGAAACAGGTCTGTGTTGCCAACATAGCAAATATTCTTGCTAGATTTAACAACTGACTGCCTTGGAAAATTTATTTTCAAAAAGCACCAAGCAAAATGCTGTTTTTGACATTTATTTGGCAACATATATCAACTTTTAAAAGGTGAGTCAAATAATAAAGCCAAGCACATTACACAAAATATGCATCTTCTCGGTGACACTTGTATGCTTGGTTGCAAAAGACAAGTGGTTACATTTACATTTATACATTTGGCAGATGCATTTATCCAAAGCGACTTACATTGCATTATCCCATTATCCTGTGTTTTGACTTCCATAACCTTTTATGTTTTACTTATAGTCAATGTTTTCTTGTACAGCTGCTTTGTAACAATGAAAATTGTAAAAAGCGCTATATAAATAAAGCTGACTTGACTTGACTATACATTTATACATAGGTATGTGCAATCCCCTGGGATCTAACCCACAACCTTGCATTGTTAACACAATGCTCTTACCACTGAGCTACAGGAAAGTTTGGTTTGGTTTCCAAACCAGTCAACATTTTCAAAAACAATAGCAGTCCTAGACAGTTAGTGACTTGCATGTTAACATTTTATCAGATTTTTTTCTAGTCATTGTCAACAAGCAAGCAAACACAAATGCTACAGTAGGGGAAATAAGTATTTGATACACTGCTGATTTTTCAAGTTTCCCACTTACAAAGAATGGAGAGATCTGTAATTTTCATCGTAGGTACAGAATGTAAAAGAATCCAGAAAATCACATTGTAATATTTTTAAATAATTCTTTTCCATTTTATTGCATGAAATAAGTATTTTGATCACCTTCTGTGCTACGCCCCCTGGTACAAATGATTAAGTAGCATTAAAAGATTACAAGTATCTTTTAACATGAGCACCGTTCCATAAATTGATTCCAGGTTGAAGTGGGAATTATCCAATCACAGAGCGCGCGTGAAGGCAGCAAAAGGTGCAACTCAACCAGCAAAAATTCTGGCTTTCACAGGCCTGTTAGTTGCCTTTTAGAAGCCCTCCTGTCCTCCACTTATTATCTGTATTATTTGCACTGGTTTGAACTCATTTCCTGTATAAAAGACACTTGTCCACACACTAAATCAATCAATCAATCAGACTCCAACCTCTCCACTATGGGCAAGACCAAAGAGCTGTCTAAGGACACCAGGGATAAAATTGTAGACCTGTACAAGGCTGGGATAGGCAACAGGACAATAGGCAAACAGCTTGGTGAGAAGGCAACAACTGTTGTCGCAATTAATAGAAAAAATTCAAGATGACTGTCAATCTCCCCGGGGGGCTTCATGCAAATCGCTCGTGGAGAGTCAATGATACTGAGAAAGGTGAGGGATCAGAATAGAACTACACGGGAGGACATGGTCAATGACCTTAAGAGAGCTGGGACCACGGTCTCAACAGTTACCATTAGTAACAGACTACACCGCTATGGATTAAAATCCTGCAGCGCGCGCAAGCCAGCACATGTCCAGGCCCGTCTGAAGTTTGCCAAAGACCATCTGGATGACCAGAGGAGGCACGGCAGAAGGTCATGTGGTCAGATGAGAACAAAATATAAATTTTTGGTGTAAACTCCACTTGCCGTGTTTGGTGGAAGAAGGATGAGTACAATCCCAAGAAAACCATCCCAACCGTGAAGCATGGGGGTGGCAACATGCTTTTCTGAAAGGGTGACAGGACAACTGCACCGTTTTGAGGGGTGGATGGATGGGGCCATGTATCGCAAGATTTTGGGCAACAACCTCCTTCCCTCAGCACTGAAGATGGATCGTGGCTGGGTCTCCCAGCATTACAATGACCCCAAACACAAACCAGGGCAACGAAGGCGTGGCTCCGTAAGAAGCATTTCAAGGTCACGGAGTGGCCTAGCCAGTTCTTTGTGAGTGGGAAAACCTGAAAAATTGGCAGTGCAGCATTAGTAATGAGTGTCAGAGGGATCCTTTTGCCTCCTTTCTGGGGAGGGGGAATCACAATTATTAAGAAAACATTCTTGCCAAATTGCATGTTTTTGCACAATTCGTGCATTAAAGTGTCATGCTTGACATGGTAAACTTGTCAAAAAACAAGTTAGACGTATTACTAGGGGTGGGAATCTTTTGGTATCTCACAATTCGATTCATATAGATTCTTCAGCAAAAAATATTTGATATGTTTCGATTTTATTCGATTTTGCTGGAATGATGGAGTTCGATGTGAGACCTTATGTTTGTAGTGTTCCCAAAATACTTCACCTTCGCTTTACAAAGCTTGTATTTGCATATGTCTTGTCAAGCTTCTTCTTACCCTAGAGATAATAATGGGACGCAATGCATTTCTTTTACCTCCGTCATCGCTGTTGCTGAGCTTGAGGTGTGCGGTCTCTCGACTATCCGGGTGCCACACTGCTCTCGCAGTTGAGTTCCGCCTTTTTTGTTCCGACAACATAAACAATTGTAATATTAACTAGAAAATCTATTTTTGAAATATGTGATTATTCAAAAATGTTTTGCTGAAGTTAGCTTCACGGGATTAACGGCAATCAAGCAGTCATGTCAACGGTGTCCTGCGCTTAGCGGTCTTTAGATGTGGGACCAGGTGTTTAAAATTTAAAGAGACGTGACAATTACCAGCCCATAAACAAACAATATACATAATTAATTCACAAATTTTACCATATCCATTGCATGAATTTAACAACAGTTGTCAATGTCATTTTTTCTCAAATAAAAATATCTGAGGGACCCAAGTCTATTTTTTACTTCTTATAGGGGTCTTCTTATAATGCCGATTTTAATCTTTTTTAAAGATTATGGGGGGCACATTAATTAAAAAAACGATAAGGACCTAAATTGATAAACTATTTACATTAAACGCTGCCATATTATTATGAAAAATAGGAATTTATTATTTTAGTTTCAGAGGGACTTTAAAGATACATTGAGGTATATAATGCTATTTCTGATTGTCCACCAAATAAAGCTGAATCCCACTTCATGCACTTAACACAGATTTCATTAACAATTTCCAGCACTAAAACGGAGTTTAAAGACAATATCACAACACCGGTTTGCTGTGATATAATGATGAAATACCGTTTTGATGCATTCGTGCATTCGTGCGTTCATTCGTTCATGCATTCGTGCGTTCATTCATTCATTCGTTCGTGCATTCGTGCGTTCATTCATTCATTCGTGCATTCATTCGTTCGTGCATTCGTGCGTTCATTCATTCATTCGTGCATTCGTGCGTTCATTCGTTCGTCCGTTCATTCATTCGTTCGTTTATTCATTCATTCGTTCGTGCGTTCATTCATTCGTTCGTGCATTCGTGCGTTCATTCATTCATTCGTTCGTGCATTCGTGCGTTCATTCATTCATTCGTTCGTGCATTCGTTCATTCGTTCGTGCATTCGTGCGTTCATTCATTCGTTCGTGCATTCATTCATTCGTTCGTGCATTCGTTCGTGCATTCGTGCGTTCATTCATTCGTTCGTGTATTCGTGCGTTCATTCATTCATTCGTTCGTGCATTCGTTCGTGCATTCGTGCGTTCATTCATTCGTTCGTGTATTCGTGCGTTCATTCATTCATTCGTTCGTGCATTCGTTCATTCGTTCGTGCATTCGTGCGTTCATTCGTTCGTTCATTCATTCATTCATTCATTCGTGCGTTCATTCATTCGTTCGTGCGTTCATTCGACAGCGAATTATTGCATCACTCGGAGAAGTGGGGCATCTTACACCCTGCTGACAAGAGTTGCATACCAATAGAAACGAATACAAAGCTTTAACAAAAACACGAACGCGCAACTGGCCCGCCATTCAGTGAAGTTACTGAACTAGAAGAACGGACACTAGACACACTCCACAGGTGAAGGTGTGTGGTTTCACTTTCAATAAACGCAGTCTTACCTTAATGTGACAAACACAACAGATGTCGCTTTTAAATGCTGAACTCGTTTCGCTCTCCTAACGTAACCACACAAAACTCTTGTAGCTGCTCCTCTGACAGGCAAACTCGAGAAGATACATACAGTCTCTTCCTGAAGTTCTCTGACGATGCACAAGCCAACCAATCAGATGACAGTTCGTGGGCGGAGTTTCGCTGTCGCGCTTTGGGAACCTTTTGTATTGACACTACAGTTAAACAAAACATACAAGACATCCAAATAAAGAAATACAAGTTTAACTTAAAGGAAAACTCAAGATTACATTTTGCATTACATCTAATTCAATAAACATCCAACCACGTGTAACCTTTTAGCGAAAACAATTGTGCCTTTATATCTTTACTATGAACATATTGGACAGAATCCGTGTATGAGTAAAAATGTGACATTTACATTTTAATTATTTATTTTACTTTTATGGATAGAACTGAACCAATGGGGTATAGCCTTCACGCAACCGGAGCGATGAACCATGTCCGCTAAAATCTCAGCCAGCTCCGTTACATCCAGCGCACATCGAGTCGATTGGAAACAATGGCGTTGTTCACTCGGTCAACAACGTGAGTCAAATTATCCGAACAATACGTCATACATCACTCCAAAAATGAGAAGCTTTCAGGCTATCCGTTTCAAACTACAGCCACAAATATAATACACGCCCTTAGCCTACTGGAGGCATGATGAAGGCATATAGAAACTTTCAGCCGTTGGAACGTTTTCATACCAAACACGTCCTTACATTACTTGATGACAAATGACCTCAGCGCAATGAGAGCGGAAGTGGCTTAGCTGGCTGAGATTTTAGCAGAAGTACGTCATCGCCCCCATATACCCCATTAAAATCATAGGATTCACCATTTAACATTTTTGTTTTCAAACTATAGTTCTATTAAGATATATTTTGAAGTCAAATCACAATATAACTAGTTTTTTCTTGGACACACAAAGATAATTCACTCAAAGTATAATTATGAACATAAATGTTGTGAAGAATTTTCAAATGTAATTCCCTAAATTGGCTAGTTAAACGAAATAAAAAAGGAAGCAACAGTTCCACAATGAAAATGTTCATCTAGGCTTGATGGTAAAGTAATTGTCTAATACATTTATTTGTGTACTTTTTACAAAAAATGTGTACCCCATTAAAAATAAAGTGCAGGATCCATTATATGCATATTATAAAATAACATAGGTTCTCATTGATAACAATAGGTCTGTGGGAATAGCTTTTACAACAGAATTATTCTCTCTACATTTAATGGGAAATTTCCATTTGTTCATAACCTTCTAGTAAGAAATTAAACTGAAATTAAACTAAAAAACACTTTATCCATCCAATTTTGTAAATAAAGAGATATTCAGTTAAATGTAATATAAGCGTTATTCCACAGAATTATTTTATGTGGGGAACAGTTGTTTAAACACTTAAGAGCTTGTTGATAGAAAGTGGATAATGTCACAGGGAATTTATTAACAGAGTAATAACAGTAACATATACTGTATAATATAACTTTTTTGAAAATATTATTCGTATAAAAACACATTTAGTTTGATTTAAGTAGACAGTTTCTGGGCCATTTCACTTTAAACATGTAATTTAAAATAAAGGAATCCTGAAGTTCATACATTTTTAGATTTCCTTGAATTTGGCAGTCATTGGGTGGCTAGAGTGCTTCTAGTACCATAAATGAAGAAAGCAGGACCAAGTGCTTGATGGGAAAACAGTTTATTGAAGGTGGTAGTGTAGCATTGTTCTTCTGTTGCGATGTTCTCATGCCAACCTTCTACATTCTTAACCTAGATCTTTACCCAAAGTACTGTCTGTGTGACCAGTCCTTATACCTGGGAACAAATGGCCTTCACACAAAAGACAGATACCATTAGGACCTCCTACGGGAGAACTTACAATGGACAGGATAGAAGGGCCATCCTATGTATTGATCAGTCTATTGCCTTGCAGATAGTCCTATATGTTAACTACGGGTGGGGCACGGGCACAATGTAATCTGTTGATTGCTTGAGCCATTTGGTTCACCTTTTACAGTTATATGTTGATTTCAGGTGGGGCACAGGCACAAAATAACACATCAGATGTTTAGGGTAATTACATCATGAAAGAGTCACAGTGTGACATATTAAAAAGACATAGGCAAAATCCTTCAATATTCCCCTTCATTTCTTGGCCCTTGAAGAATTTTCTTAAAAATCCAACACGAAATACATTATACATTTGTTTTCCAAGTATGTGCAACGCCTGGGATGGAACCCATGACCTTGTCGTTGCTAGCACCATGCTCCTACCACTAGGCAGGAAAGCTGTATGTTTTTACATATAATTATTTTTCCCGAAGTAGAAAAGAGATAATGGTGGATAAGTAAATCTAGATACCCCTTCTACTTTGGTTAATAATACTGGACTTGCGATTTGCATGCACCTCATTGTTTATTGCTACAAATTGAAAACGGTGGGAGAAATAAGATTTAAACCATTTCAAACCTATTCCCTTAATGCCAACGTCATTTTTAGTCTATGTAGGAGCGTGCTGTGGTCGATGCAGCACCAATAAGGAGATACAACCTCGGTCAGACGGCATAAGCAGATCATTTGTAACTCTAATCAGAGCAGTCTCTGTACTGTGATGTGCTCTAAATCCAGACTGGAAATCTTCATTAATCTTATTCCTTTGGAGGAAGGAACATATTTGAGTTGAGACTTTTTCCAGAACTTTAGATATGAAAGGTGGATTCGATATAGGTCTATAGTTAACGAGTTCTCCAGGGTCCAGATGGGGTTTTTTGACAAGGGGCCTTATAACAGCCACCTAATATGCTTTAGGCACATGTCCTAATGTCAGAGGTGAGTTAATAATGCTAAGAAGAGGATCTATAATTTCTGGGAGCATCTCTTTCAGTAGATTTATAGGTATAGGGTCTAGCATGCATGTTGTGGATTTACTGTAGATGATCTAATGATTTTAGAGAGTTCACGTGATCTACGGTAGAAAATAATAGCAATTTCTCCTTAGGGACACTGTTGTTGTTTGTTCGGTGGGTTTCACTTCTGGTTGCATAGTTATAATTTTTATTTACGATTCATTTTTGGTTAATTTAGCCACTGTTTCAAATAAATGAATTATGCTGGTTTTCTTCTATTAGTGATGAAAGGTAGGCAGATCTAGATGTTTTTTAGGGGTTTCCTGTATTTTCGAATACTATCCTTCCATGCAGTATGAAATAATTTAGTCTAATTTAGTTTTCTTGAACCAAATGTCTTCGCTCTGCTGAAGGATTTGAACGTCGTCCACATTTATACTGTAAAACAGTATAAAATCTAAAGTATAATTACAAAGCTGAGTGGGTCCTGATACATATTGTATAAAATTCTAGCGCTCCCCCCCGGCCAGGCAAAGAGTGCAAAACAGTATGAAAACGGTGTGTGAGGAACCCAAAACTCCATTGGAGGAGAAAAAAACCTCAGAGGGAAACCAGGCCTATGTTGTCTAACGCCCATGGAGTTACAGGGTAAGAGTGTCTTTAAAAGCCATTCCTAAAGCATATGTTTCGTTATCTACATGGATGTTAAAGTCACCAACAACAAGGACTCTGTCTGCAGCCAGTACTAGTTCTGTTAAGAACCCAAAGTGCAGCAATTCCTCCCCCTCTGCCATTTAGACAAGACTCATGTTTATAATAATAATATTGGAGGAGAGACTCATATATAGTTATGTAATCATCTGGCTTTAGCCATTTTTCTGTCAAACAGAGCATGTCTATTTTATGATCTGTTATAATATATATCTATTTAAACCCGGGCTGTATCGGAAATAGCCCCTATAACCTAAGATAGTGAATTATTTGTGGCAAATTAAATTTTAGTGGTGTCCGAGTCCGATTCATAGTGTACAGTACATTATTGAGTGCACTCATTCAATCCCATGATGCATCATAATAATGAGTGTACAACCGATGTACACTCAAGGCTAGCTGCTAGCCATCTATGGTGACGCTCGCGCTGAATTAATTCCAGCATCTTGGCAGAAGATGGTGCCCGGAGCTTTTCCAGTATACAGAGTGTATGAATTTACTGACTTGTTTTCGCCGCTCCTTAAAGTGGACTATATTAGTGAACTAATTTAGGGAATAGTGAATGAGGGTATAGTGGGCGCTTTCGGGCACAGCCCCGGTTTTCAGTCATTCAATGCTTACTATTGTGTTAATGTTGCAGTTGCATTTGTTTTGTTCCCCTGTTCTCTGGTCCTGGTCTTTATATTTTTCGGACTGATTATCTGTGTATAATCTCTGCCTGTTTTTGGATTGTGCCTTGGATAACCCCTTTTAATAAAATGCCTTTGGATCCTCACCTCTGTGCCTGTGCAATTTGTCACAAATATGTTAAAAGCAAAATTTAAGTCTAAAGCCCCAAACCTGATGCCAGCGCACAGCGGCTGACAGGGACCAAAACTCCAATAATGTGTTATTTTTAACAGTACACTATTTTATCCAATGAACACCCATGGGCTTTTTTATTTGTATTTGTTTTATTATGTTTGGTGAACACACATAAAGAAACGTTGCTAAGCAGTTCAATCTATAGTTTTCACTGTTTAGTTCTCCATAGTTAAATACTGAAAGTGACCATTATGTTATTTACTGTTTTTTTAAAGGCAAAAGGCAAGGTCACTAACCGCAGGGTTAGACATCTGTGCACGTGCTGGTCCTGGATAACCTTTGTGCAACTAGTCATCACTCACGGCTGTATAGAACATATCAACCCTGGAAGGAACTGAGGTCCTACTTGTACCCTGCATTTTTAGTCCCAACAGAAAAAGGTAGAATTTTTATAATTTCTTAATCTGTAGTAGTTTTTATTCCTATTCATTTCTTTACATGACTCCACATTGGTGGAATGATCTACCTGCTGCTACAAGATCAGCAGACTCTGTTGCCATCTTTAAAAAACGCCTGAAAACGCATCTCTTCCGTCAACATGTCGCTGATTGATTTTAACCTAATTCTTTTACCTTTCTATCTTCTTATTCAAAAAACTAACCTCATTATTCTTAGCTTTGTATACTGTGCTAGGCTTTAATGGACTAGTTTGATGCACTTATGTATTTTGTTGCCTATGTTGTTATAATTGCTTCCAATGTTTCCTCATCTGTAAGTCGCTTTGGATAAAAGCGTCTGCTAAATGACTCAATGTAAATGTAAATGTACTTGCATTTACATGCAAGTATTGCTGCAAAATGCAATAAAGAAAACAGTTTGCAATACATGTACAAATTAATTAAATAATAATAATAATAATGCTTGTTGTTCATATCTCTCTTCTTGAACCAACTCTTTATTCAGGTTAATAAACAATTCATTTGTCTGCCATCATGTGTACTGGAAAGTGTGCTAAATGCACCGGATGTCTTCTGTTTCCATTGGGTCTCTTATCCATAGTCTCAAACATCTTGCTGTTTTTTCCCAATGGTGGTGTGTGGAGAACTGAGGAAATCACAGAAAATATCTGGTTTTTTCCTGGGGTCATCGGAGGTGGATTATTGGTAGGTTTATAAGGACCAACATTGAAACATTCATTCACAAAACTGTAACACTCATCATTCTGATATTATTTCTCAGTTCTTCTGTTTATTATTTAAATGACATAATTTCACGATGTTAACAACTGCAACAAAGCTCTAGTGTGTTTCTTTACCACAAATGTAAATGTACTATATGTTGCAGGTGTTATTACCTGCTTCAGTGATGCTTGCTGCAGGGGTGGATAGGAGCTGCTGTGAAAACAGATGTGTGGTGAGTAACTGATCTGTGCACGAGTGTGTGTGCACAAAGTTCAGCTCTGTGATGAGCCACTGAAGCAACGTTTTTTTTGTGTTAGCATACAAACTACAGTATGTGTTATTGGTTTTGTTATAGCATGATCATTTTTCTAATGCAGTGATTTTGTTATGTGAAACAGTTATACATTAATTTACATCTAAAATGTTTTTGTAACTATTCTGAAAAAACTTGATTTCTTAACTGAATTTCTGAATATCTTTACTGGTTACTGCTCTTTTTAGTGCCACACCACCCTCTATGCCTGGTGTTTCATTCCACCTGAACTGATTAGCTTCTAGGTTAATCTGAGCTTCGTGCTGCCAAACCGTTGGACGTTGGAGTTATTCAAATTCACCATGAAATAAAAAATAACTTTTGGGTTTAAATGTTTATTATAATGCAAATCAGTTGTTCACAAGTCTGGTGTGCTGGGTGGTGCGGACAGGTTACTACAGGGGTGGCAAGAGACATCGGCAAAACAAGAAAAAAACGTGTCACGAACTGCACCGAGACACAGAGGGGTTGAGGATCTACATTCAGTTTTAATCCACATAATCCACAAAACAGGCAAAATCAGGACAGGCAGCAGAGATTCACAGAAAACAAAAGAACAATCCAGGGTGAATACAAAGAAAAATCCAGGGTTGAAAACAAAGACCAACCCAGGGTTGAAACAAAGACTAACCCAGGGTTGAAACAAAGACTAACCCAGGGTTGAAACAAAGGCTAACCCAGGGTTGAAACAAAGACTAACCCAGGGTTGAAACAAAGACTAACCCAGGGTTGAAAACAAAGACCAATCCAGGGTTGAAAACAAGTGAATGCAATACTGACTAATGAGTCCAATTGAAGTGCACTGGAAGTCAGGGTGATGTGAAGATGAGAGTGCGTTTTGAGAGGGCACTGCTGCTGGTGACAGTGAGACAAAGCATCCAAAATATGTTTGTAACTATGCTTCATTCAAAAATGCATGTCGCCTTGCACAATGCAAAAAATCACACACAATTGCAGAATAGATTCTTCACACTGTTAAATGTGTGTCAGTTTTGTGTATGTAGTGATATTCACACAGGCACCAATTGTGTATGCAGCACACAAGACACTAGAGGTGTTGCAAGTTTTGGTCACACGTCACCATGCTCTAACCACAAAACCACGACACCAGTGAATTAATTTCACCTAAACAATCTAAATTTATCTAAATGGATAAAACAAAAATAACAATTATGTAAATTGGAGGAAGGAAATAGTCAATAGTGAACTGCCGTTTGGGATCTGGAAAACAAAGCACAGGAGAGCTTGGGGATTCCATTTGAACGAAACTTTAGTGGAGGTCAACATGGTGAGTAGTAATTTGGCCGAAACCCTGGATAAGTTGCCGGTTAAAATTGGCGAAACCCAGTAAACACTGTAAAGCTTTACGGGGGGTGGAAACTGGCCACTCTACGACAATTTGACCATGGCAGGGTCAGGTTCAAGATTATATGGCCAAGGAACAAAACTGTGTTACCGTGGACTTCACACTTCTCCGCCTTAGTAAAAAGCTGATTCTCTAACAAACGCTATAGGACCTTACGGACATGTTAGGTGTGTTCCTGGAGAGAATATGAAAAATTAACAATGTCATCCAGATACACAAATACAGATAATTGATTAATCATGTCCTCCGACACGGTGTTAATGAGGCCTGGCAGGAGCATTGGTCAAACCAAACGGGAGAACCAAATAATTGGAATGTCCAACTCGAGGAGGAGTGGTGGATGAGTTCCTTTTGTAGAGACTCGCGAATGTATTTATTCATGACCTCTCTTTCATTACCGTACAGGGAATAAAGTCAACCCTTGGGTGGAGAAGTGCCTGAGAGAAGCTCAATGGCGCAGTCATAGGGGCAATGCAGAGGAAGAGAGGTTGCCTGTGACTTGCTGTAAGATTGTGGTACTCCTCCGAGACCCCGACCAGATCGGCAGCCTAGACCTGAAACACAGAAAACACAGAGACAGGAGAAGGGGCGGGACCAAGACAAAACGAGCTCTAGGCCAGGATTATGCTGTGACAACCAAGGATGCCCTAATATAATAGGAATATTGGGGGAATCAAGGACAGCACAATACTCTCACTATGGTAACCAGAAAGGTGAAGTCCTAGTGAGGGGTGATGTGAGTGATGGTGGTGAAGGGGCGGTTGTGGTTTTCCACCATCACTCACTTGACTTTCAGCAAGTCACAAGCCACCTCTCTTCCTCTGCATCACCAGTATGACTGGGCCATCGACCTTCTCCCAGGCACTTCTCCGCCCAAGGGTCGCCTATATTCCCTTTCTGGTCCTGAAAGAGAGGCCATGGACAAGTACATTCTCAAGTTGTTGAATGCTGGGCTCATTCGCCACTCCTTCTCGCCGGCCGGTGCAGGTTCCTTTTTCGTGCAGAAGAAGGACGGCTCCCTGCGCCCTTGTATTGATAACCGAGGTTTGAACGAGATTACGGTAAAGAACAAATACCCCTTACCGCTCATACATTTACATTTAGTCATTTAGCAGACGCTTTTATCCAAAGTGACTAACAGATGAGGAAACATTGGAAGCAATTATAACAACATAGGCAACAAAATACATAAGTGCATCAGAACTAGTCCATTAAAGCCCAGCACAGTATACAAAGCTAAGAATAGTGAGGTTAGTACACTTTAATAGGTCTGCGTTAGCGAGTAAAGATATGATGGTGTAGACCCGGTGGTAGTCTTGTAGGCCAGGAGCATAGCTTTGAACTTTATGTGGGTGGCAACAGGGAGCCAGTGTAACCTGATGAAGAGCGAAGTTACATGCGCTCTCTGCGGTTCATTGAAGACCACTCGTGCCGCCGCATTCTGGATCATCTGGAGAGGTTTGATTGTGCAAGCAGGAAGTCCAGCCAGAAGCGCATTGCAATAATCCAGTTTGGATAAGACAAGAGCCTGGACTAGGACTTGCATATAGTGCTCTGATAGGAAAGGTGCTAATGTTGTAGAGGATGAATCTACAGGACTGGGTGGTGCTGGCAACATGACTTGAGAGGTTAAGCTGATCATCAATTACCTCCCCCAGGTTTCTGGCTGTGCTTGACGGTGTAATAACTGATGAGCCCAGTTGAATGGAGAGGTTGTGTTGAATCTTTGGGTTGGCTGGGATCAGCAGTTCCGTTTTTGCAAGGTTTAGCTGCAGGTGATGATCCTTTGTCCAAAATGAGATGTCACTCAGGCATGCCGTGATGCGAGCAGAGACCGTCGGATCGTGGAATGACCACTCTTGAAACCAGACTGATACCTTCCAGGAGGTTGTTCCGCATGAAAAGGAGTAGAGCTGGTTGAACACAACTCGCTCCAGAGCTTTGGCAATGAAGGGAAGAAGGTAAACCGGCCTATAGTTTTCTAGCAGTGTAGGGTCGAGGGTGGGTTTCTCCAGTAGCGGTTTGATGCAAGCCTTTTTGAACGCTGTGGGAAATGTCCCAGTGGTGAGCGAAGAGTTGATGATGTGGGTCAGAACAGGCACAACGAGAGATGGCCTGGAGGAGATGGGTGGGGATGGGATCCAGTGGGAAGGTAGTAGGAACCAATGACTTTGGAAACATCAACTTCAGCCAGAGGAGAAAAGGCGGGGAGCACACACGTGTCAGGGGTGTGGGCAGGTTCAACAGGTGGTAGTGGTGTAGAAAACTGGCTGTTGATGGCGATAGTTTTCTTTATGAAGAATGACGCAAAATCATCAGCCGTTAACTCCGATGAAGGTGTGGGAGCAGGCGGACAGAGGAGAGCAGAGAAGGTTTTGAAGAGCGTTTCCAATGTGGATGTTGAAGTCTCCTAGTACGACCAGAGGAGTACCATCCTCAGGGAAGGATGAAAGAAGTACATCCAGCTCCTCCAAGAAATGTCCAAGCTGACGCGGGGGACGATAGATAACTACAAAATGACTTTTCACAGGGTGGGTGATAGTAACAGCATGAAACTCGAAGGAGCTGTTGTCACACATGGGTGTTAGCTGTTTGAATTTCCAGTCTTTGGGTATGAGTAGACCGGTGCCTCCACCCCTTCCTGTGATGCGAGTGCTGTGGGAGAAAGTGTGGTTATGGGAGAGGGCAGCAGGAATGGCAGAGTCCTCTGGTTTGATCCATGTTTCTGTAAGTGCTACAATGGAAAGACCAGAATGTTTAGCAAAAGCTATAATGAAATCAGCTTTGTTCACAGCAGATTGGCAGTTGCACAATCCTATTGTGAAAGTAGAAGGGGCAGTTGATAACAGTCATACATTGTGCAGAATTACGTGTTGTCATAACAGTGAGGATAACACATATTTAAGAGAAGATAAAGGAAATAGGGAGAGGAATTAACAATAACAGTAAAGTCGATGTCTTTACTCTCTTCGGTCTTCAAGCAATGAGGGCTGCACGTGACCGCTGCCGCGGTAGGTAGTCGCACTTAAATACCCTTCTACGTTATTAAATTCAACAGGCCGCAGCCCCAGATGACACGCACACAAACCAACCAATGAAACTCGCCTGAGAACGAACGATACTAAACGGGATTTCACCATGTGACACAGCGGTAGTAAACAAAGCGATTTCTTAGTTTAAACACTGCACTAAAACTCAACAAGACATGTTTTTAACACACTTACACAATTCTGTAGCCTTCTGGTGCTAAATTGCTTCTCCTACAGACTTGGCCTAATCCTCCAGAGGAAACACTGTGATCCTCACGGTGGTAGACCGATTCTCCAAGGCTGTCCATTCTGGATGTCAGATTTTGTAATACAGAAGCCAGACTCAGACAGCAGGTGGCAGTCACAAAGAGGGCCATCCTGTAAACCAACGACAGAGACGATCATACAGGCAAAATTTAACAAGGGCAAACAAGCAATAATGATGAATAGGTTGGGGTGGAACAATAAAAACAACAAACAAGGTAGGGGGGTAGGGGAAAAACAAGAGTCCAATAGGGGAAGTCCAAATGGATTACGGCTAGGTGGGGGAGTCACAGTCCAGGGGGGCGCTCGAGAGCTCTGAGTCCAAGGG
Source organism: Barbatula barbatula (assembly GCF_947034865.1). Lineage (NCBI taxonomy): Eukaryota > Metazoa > Chordata > Actinopteri > Cypriniformes > Nemacheilidae > Barbatula > Barbatula barbatula. The sequence goes on along the minus strand of NC_136782.1, from coordinate 1,563,837 downwards.
GACTTGACCGTAGCAGGCTTGGCTGCCGGCTGGCTGAACAGGACTGGTCGCCAACTGGAAGGCCGGCTGAGTCACCGGCTGGGCAGAACTGGCTGATGGCGGGACAGGACGTCGACTGGACATGACTGGGTGTTGACTGGACAGGATGTCAGTGGCTGGTCAGCACTCTCTGGCAGCTAGGCAGCGCTCTCTGGTGGCTGGGCAGGACTGAATACCGAACGCTGGATTACTGGCTGGATCGCCAACTGTACTACCGGCTTAATCACCGGCTGGAATTTCGGTTGGCTCACCAGCTGCTGGACGGGACTGTACTGTGGCTGCGCAGAGCCCCGAACCCTCCGTTGCCTCTTCTTAAGCCTGACCACCCGAGTGGCCAGCTGCAGAAATGAGACGAAGGGGGTGGCTGGCTCCGGGTTGGATGCCTCTGATGAGGACCCTGATGAGGAAAAACACAATAACAAAAAGCTTCACAAAAGGCAAACAAAAACGTTCCACAAGGGGGCAAAACAAGAGATAAAACCATAAGCAAACAAAACTCACTATTAACAATGACGAAGGAGGAAAGTTTGAACTTGGTATTGAGAAATGGCTCTTGTGATTACAGTAGGCTGGGAGCTTCTAATAGAATGCCTTTTAAACTTTTTTTGCAGGGCTGACTTGCTATGCCCCTGCAATATATGCTGTGTTTAAATGTAAACATAAGTTAACCTTGTAAACTCTTATATTCAAATGTTTTTGGTAATATACTTCTGTAAAGCGACCTTGAGCTAAGCCAACTTGAAATAGCCAAGGTGCTATACAAATAAACCTAAAAAAATAACTTATCCCAAAATGCAATTTTTTTATTTAAAGATCTATTAGTGCTCTTTTTAAATAATAATATGCAATTACTTAGTTAAATAACGTGATAATTTAATGGAATATAGTAGTATGATTTTCTAATACTTTACAAACCTACTGAGCCACTGACTTGAAAGTTCTGGATATTTGAACTAATACATGTTTGTGGATGTGTTACAGATGATGATGTCCATGTTGATGTCTGTGCTGGGTGTAACTGGAGCACTATACTGTATGATCGTCTCTGTCGTTGGTTTACAGGATGGCCCTCTTTGTGACACAGGCGATGGAACCTTCATCTACCCCTTTTTTAACCAGACTGCAGAGTAACACCCAAGCACATACACCTCTACATATACTGTAGTCATTTAGGAATGAGTGCATGTTTCACTTTAATTTAAAATAGATTTCCTCAATATGTATACATTCTATTGGAAATGTCATCAAGACTTCACTTCTTAGAACAACTGATTTTGTGCACAGCTTTAAGAGCTTACTTTATTATTAATATTATTACAATTATTTTTATTGAAAATGTATAACAGACAAAACCAAAAAGAAGGTGATAGTTTAGGCCTCTAAGTAACTATGTGAGCAAAGTAAGGGATTAGTTAAAGGTGTGTGAGAGTGTAGAATCTTTTGATTTGTTCTGGGCTTGGTCTAGTTGTCACAAAGACTCTCAAGTCAGTTGTGTGTGTTTACCTGGTGGGGAAAGGGTGATAATGTTAGCCCCTCAAGTGGACTCTATGTAGGAAATATAAGATAATGTAAAGTCGCTGGGGAGGGCAAAATAAATTGCTATGTTGTCACTCCTGATCCATGTCTAAGTACCAATACACTAAGATTTGACAGATTGGTAAAGGCAGGATGAGGTCAGATTTGCTATGAAATCCAACAGAGAAAACAAACCACTATGGTGACATGGTATCAATGGATATCTAGATGAAGGCACAACTGAAGGCACGTGTTTAAAATGGACCCAGTTAGCTGTCATTTATGTCCAAATAGTTCCCATATTTTTGGACTCTTCACTGACTGCATGGAAACAAACAGGCTGAGTTTAACGTTAGAGCCATATATAATGTGCTTGTGAAGATCTCTGTCTGATCCTCCCTGTCCTGTTTGTTGTTTTTTGTGGAGCTCGGGCATGTTGTCTGCCCACCCCCTCCTGTTATCCCCATTAGGTTGCTGGTTTATGTTTAACGTTCTCACCTGGGTTAAATTATGTGGCTTCATTTTGTTCTGTTTATATTTCCTGTGTTTCTTTTGTTCTCTGTCAGACTGAATTGGCTTGTGTTCTCGACCCACTTAGATTATAATTTAATTTGTGTTCTTGACCCGCTGAGATTATTCTCCTTTGTAGTCTTGCCTTGTGGATTTCTACTTAGATATTTCCCTAGTATCTTTACTCTAGCCCCGTTTATCTAGTTTTTCTCTAGGTTAGTTTAGTTATCTGTTGTCCACTCCTGGCTCGTCTTTTAAAAGATCCTGTGCCCTATGTTCCCCCCTGGTTTGCCTCCTGGTTCCTGTTTTGCCAATCCTATCCCATCTCTCCCTGGTCATCTGCCCTGGCTTCAACTCAATCTCTGGTTTCTTCTGTCAGTGCCTTTTGCCTGCCCTTGACCGGTTTGCCATACCATTGCTGCCTGCTACATGCCTTTTGTCCGGAGTTCTGCCCTGATCAGTCACCTATCATTCTCCCCATCTCATCTGATCTGCTTCTCCAACCTCCCCCACTGAGAAGGATTTCTGGAATGTGTATCATCTAAGAACTGTATATCGCTTGCTGGTGAATCTATGCAAACCTCCACTAGTCTGGTTCATGCACACAAACTGCTAGAACCGTTTCCCTGATACTTTTCTCTGTGTTGTGTATTTTGTCAATAGACTTGTGTGGCACTACCTGAGAATATTTCCTGACAGTGCTACCTTCTCCAACAAATTTGAAGGAATTTTTCACCCGACCATCCTGCCAGCTGTGTGCAGTCCAGGAAATCCTCTATTAGAACCTCTGGTGGGTTCTAAGAACAGTTTGATATGGGAGATAGACATTGCTCCACAATCAAGTACTGAGGTGCTCTATTGCATCATTAGAGGCCAAGAGAGTGTCAAGAAATACCCCAAAATGCCCAGAATACCTTAAGGGGATATTTCACTACCAAATCAAAATTTCCCCATGTTTTATTCACCCTCAAGATATCCTAAATGAATATGGTTTTCTTCTGGAAGAATAATCCAGTCAGAGTTTTAATACCACATATCATGTTGTTTCCAAGCAGTAGAATGGGCTTCCAAGCTTTTAAGCTCAGGGGTAGAAAAAGCAGGTCAAGTCTCCATCACCTGACCCAGGCCAGCTAAATGTAGCTAGGAACCTGGAAATGTAAGGGGACTACAGATTCCTATTTAAAATGTGCTGTCACCAATCTGCAACAATGTCATGAATGGGAGAATGTGTGCTATACTAACTTGGCAGCTGAGGCAGAGGATTTGATTTGATTTTTTGATTTGATTCAATTTATTGTCATTACACACATACAAGTACAGTGCAACGAAATGTATTTTTAGAAGAAGATAAAGCATAACATGGGGAAGGTGGGGAGAAAAACATGTACACAATACACCAAAGACAAGACTTGCAACAGGGATAGGTAATCCAGTTCCGACAAGCAGCATCTGATTCTGCTGCCATGATGGCGGCGCATGCATACCCACTTGTCAGGCTGGCGGGTCAAAGCTAGGAGGCAAGGGCTGGGCGGTGAAAGTGTACCCAGTGAATGTGGGCCGCATGGGCTTTGTGGCTAGTTCCACTATAAGGATGTTGAAGCCATCAGGGGACAGTTCCAGCGGTGGATAGTCAGGGAACTTGCCACTGTCACTGAAAGAAGCAGCCACTGGCTATTTTTGTTAAAGCGGATGGACACAGTGTGAGCTATGACTATCTAACTGTGACAGACATCCGGGTCTGATCAGCCTCTTGTGGAGCTGCCTGCCTGGACCTTGTCTTCCCTGTTAGTTTGCTGCCTGCCCTTGTATATTTGTTTGCCTTAGTCCATCTGTGTCACGGTTGTGACCCTAACCCAGAAGTAGACAGGAAAGTGGTAGAAAACAATTACTTTAATGGATAACACAAAACAACCACGAGGGGGTAAACAAACAATGGATACAATAACAGATATAACAGGCTGACTAGACTAAATAAAACAATACTTCACAAAAACCGACTCGACACGACACCTGTTTGCCCCTGTTTTTTTGTGCCTGTTTCAGTCTGTCTATGCAGTATTATTGTTGAACCACGTAAGGATCCCCAACAACAGTCATTCTTACAAATACATTCTGGGCAATACTACATCTTCTATATTTTCAATGTCATTTGGCTTGTATGTACTTTGATTTACGACGTAGTAACAATGACTATGAGAATAATTTACTCATGTTTTGTTAAACAAGTTTTATTTTAACCATGAGGAAAAATAGTTTAGTAGGTATATCACGTAAAACTAAAAGAGCTGCCTGCCTTACAGTTTTCCTCTATTTTTAACTTGATGAATTTAGTGCACTGGCCTCACACTAAATTCCTTCAGGAACTAAGTTTGAGTCCCCTGATTTAGTCCTGTGGCCTCATAGGATAAAAAACTGTTGCTAATCTCAATTCTTATGTTTACTTAACTAGCAAGACACCAAGATCATGCCATTGACAGAGTTCAAAAGTGAGGCTGTTCAGCAAAGCCACCATATGTATCTACTGCAGTAACCATTTGTTCTGTTTCTCTGTCTGCATTTGATTACTAAAAAATTAACTAATTTGCTAGAAGGAAGTAAAAACGTTTCCTCCCCTTCAGGGAGAGCTACCTATTTAACCACACAGCTTGGAACGAATGTGAGAGGCCACACAATGTGGTGTTGTGGAATGTGGTTCTATTTTCAATTCTTCTGGGCGTTGGTACCGTGGAGGCTTTGCTTTTACTAGCACAGGTGGTCAATGGACTCATCGGATGTCTGTGTGGAACGTGTATGAACATGAATCAGGTATGTCCCCATGCAGAAATGTGTTAAAATACGGTCTAAAAAATGGTAGCTACATATATTTTCTGTATTCTATACCCATACGTACACTATATTGCTTTGTTTCAGCAAACTCAGACGGCCTAAACTAAAAACATGGAACCTTTCGATCTACAGAAAATATATGAAAAACCTACTCAAGTGATGAATATTGTGTGGTTTTTGTGAATAATGTATTTTTCTTCTGAAAGTTGACCATTTGGTAATACTGAAACAATAGATGATCAAAATAATGACAATACAATTTTATAGTTATAATTTAACAATAAAAATAAAGTTTGACATAAATGTCTCACCATCAAGAGTTTTTGTTGTTAATTGGAAAACAATATAACTACTTAGGAAGAACTTTTTTGTAAGTTTTTTTAATGAATGCGAAAAGGTCACTGTAATTCTGCAGATAATTTCTTGTGTTCTTTCATCTTTAGAGCACAAACAAAGAGGCTACACTGAACATCAAGTATGGGTTTAGTGAGTTAGTATGGGTTTGAAACAAAATAATGGTAATAAAAGTAAGCACTGCATTCATTTTAGTCAAGGACAAGGAACAACTTGATTCAGCATTATCAGAACTTGATGATCTGAAAAAGGACATCATCACTTCTAAGAAGAGTAGAACTGACAGAGATAATGCTGATTATGCTAATAATCAGGTCTAACTCTGTTCATCATCCATTGCAACAATTCACTTTTTGTGGGGCTCGAAAGTGATCGCGGTATTACGGCATTAGGAATCTGTCTGCTCAGTCTTCCTTGTCCTTTTTATGATTTCAATCAATATTTCCCAGTATGATAGAAATAGGAATCTGTCTGCTCGGTCTTCCTTGCCCTTTGATTTGGAATCGGATTCGGCAATATTTCCCAGTCCCCACATTTTTTAGAAGGACGACAATTAAATACCTCTCATCAAAAAAGAAATGCGGCAGGGGCAAAAAGTGCAAAACAGTATGTAAATGGTGGCGAGTAACCCAAAACTCCATTGGAGAAAAAAAACTATATCCACCAGGCCAGAGGATTCCAGTTCTCCTCTGGCAAAAGCTGTAGCCTCTGCACAAGCTCTACAGTGCTTTCACAACAAGGCAAAATAAAATTAAAATTTAGATGAAAGATTCATCATTAATAATCTAATAGCAGCTGAATTTTTTTAGTGAAGACGTGTCAAGTCTCAGCGTCGTTCTTTATCCAGCTCCATCATCTCAGCTTTTGTCAGGTCTGGGCATGAACTGCATCCTGCCAGCTGCAGTAGCCTTGGAACAATGAGACAAGTCTGGCTGAAAGTAGAGTACATTTCTGCAAGTAAATCAGGTGTTCTTGGAAGTATTCCTTGTTCCCGTTGATCTAACTAATGCAGACTAAAACTTCAGAGGATTTGTATTATGATAGTGTAGTGTATGCAATATTTGGTCTAGATTTAAACTGACAGAGTGTGTCTGCCTCCCAGACAGTGCGGGTAAGACTGTTCCAAAGTTTAGGGGCTAGTGTCACGAACGCCAGTAAAGAATCCTCTGTCCGCCACTGGAGGTCTCATTCTCCTGAATATTAACATTGGCTTTGAACTACATTTCCCAAGGAGCCACATGCTTGGACTGATTACTGCACACCTGATCCTCATCACCAGACTATTTAAAACCTGCCTGTTCATGCAGAATTTGTGAAGTCTTGTTTGCCCCGGCTGCATTTCTGAGCATTATCTGGTCATCGTGTCGTCGTCTGATCGTGTCGTCGTCTGATCGTGTCGTCGTCTGATCGTGTCGTCGTCTGATCGTGTCGTCGTCTGATCGTGTCGTCGTCTGATCGTGTCGTCGTCTGATCGTGTCGTCGTCTGATCGTGTCGTCGTCTGATCGTGTCGTCGTCTGATCGTGTCGTCGTCTGATCGTGTCTTCTGCCTGTGTTTGGACCCTGCTTTGGATTACCGTTTACGACTTTTCTCTGCCTGCCCTTGATCTCTGTTGCACCTGGAGTCCTACTTCTGTTGTTATCTGCCTGCTTTGAACTTTTGCCAGATTTGACTACGTTTGTTGCTCTCTCTCTGATATTATTGTTTGCCCTGTTATTTTGACCCACGCCTGTTTGTACACTGAGCTTGCACCTTTTGTAATAAAGCTGCACATGGATCCTACTCAGTCTGAGTCTTTGTTACAGCTAGATATGAAAAGGACCTACTACCTGCACTTGATTTTGAAATTCTAGGTATTGCCAACTGACCGGACGCCTGAGAGCGTAGTGCACGCAGTGGCGGTTCTACATTGAATTGCACCCCGGGCGAGAACATCTTTGAGCGCCCCCCCCCCCCTCGAAAAAACTAAATTGTGTCATATTTTTCTTGACCTAAACTACAGTGTTACAAATTGAATTTGTCATTCAAATGTAATTGTACCACTGTAGTTGAGGTCAAGAAAAGTATACATGACATTGTTATAAAACAATTTGACAGAGTATTAACACTTAATGATATTTTACTGACATTCAATTTGTACCACTGGAAAAAAAGTGGTCAGAAAAAGATTCATGACAGTTATAATGGCCTCATGACAGCCAATGTCAAAACCAATATGACAGTTAACCCAGCTGTAGTGGCCTTAATTCATTTATCTTCTTATTGGTTATTTGTAATCACGTTTTTTGTTGTGTTCACTTCCGTTTCCTTTATATCCGGTGTGTTATATTGTTTGTCGTGGTTGGTAGGGGGTGAGCGATGGGATGGCCAACTTTCTGTTGACCGTACAAGTAAAATGTTTGTTCTGTCAAATAAAACAACTGTGACGCGTACAGAAGTGTCTCTAAGGCAATATGGTTAGATGCCGAAACACCAGCTAAGTAGTGTCTTACATTCAATTATTAATCTGCTATGTCATGTTTTTATGACAATTATGACAGGTTAAGATGTATTGGTTAATGTAAAGTTGTCAACAAAGACCTCAAACAAACAATATTTGCATTAAAAATGTCATAATTGAGCGAATGACACTTAATGACAGTTGTCATAAACATGCATAAAACCTTCATATTCATGACATGTGTGATGTAGCAAATAAATAGCAAAGGTTATGTTCGTCTAAGAAACTAGCTACAGATTGGAAAATTCTGTTTGCTCATTACGGGACCTTACATTAACCCAACTGATGGAAATAAATAATAATAACTGAACTTGTAAGAGTTTTGTTGCAAAGCACAATATTATGGTGAAATTAGATCTCGTGTTTGTTGACTTGAAACCAAATTTGTTCTACCTGCCCTGCGCGGGACTCGAACCGGCGTCCTCCTGAATGAGAGTCAGGTGCTCTAACGACTAGGCTAAACACTGCAGTATCTTTTCACACAACATGGCAACATGGATACAGTAATCATAACACAGAGAGCATCTTTTCAGCATACAGGGGCGCCAATTTGCCAATTCCCCACACAATGAATGAATAGATAATAGATAACCGATTTGCGGTGGCCCAGAGTTTCTTTTACTGCTCGTGCCGGTGCCGCCCCCCACGTGACATGAAAAAATGCCGCCCCGGGCGACTGCCCGGTTCGCCCGTGCCTAAAACCGCCACTGAGTGTTATGGATGTGGACAGAACCCAAGCGCAGGCAGACATGTGTCGAACAAGACTTTAATCCAAAACAAAGACCCTCGATGGGGAAAACATGAACACAAACAAGACTGAAAACTAAAACTTCCCACTAGGGGAACAAAACAAACAAGGTCTTAAGAAAAACAAACTAAGTCCACAAACTTGAGTCCAGGGAACAGGAACACAGGTAATCCAGACAGACTATGAAGGGTTAATGTGCAAAGTGTGCAAAATGAACCGACAAGAGACAGACGGAAACTGGGGCTTGATAAAGGGAAACACTAACAAGGACAGATGACACAGGGAGAGTGGCGGCAGGTGACATGGATGAAACACTAAGGGAAAGCTAACAGGAGGATTGCACGAGGCAGGTGAGGGGACTGAAACACTAAGGGAAAGATGGACCAGGGCTGGAGACAAGACTAACACTAATGGACCGCTAACCGGGGAAACGAGGGGGCGGGACTAAAGGAAGTGACACCGGAGAGAGAGCATGGCTTCTCAAACCAAAACAATGCTCATTCTCCACACAAAACACATGGGACTGACATGATCCTGCCACAAGACTCGAGAACCAAGACAAGGAGAGGCAGGATCATGACGGAGTCCCCGTCTTAAAGAACTCCTCCAGGAGTTCTTCAAGATCACACTAAACATGACAAGACAGACAGACAGACAGGAGGACAGACACCATAAACACAGAACAGAACACGCTAAGGGCAGGGCTAACCTGACTAAAAAGGGATTGGGGTTGGACAATAAAATAAACATCAATGGGAAGGGGGGAGGTGAAATGGGTGGGACAAACTTGGGAACATAATAACTGGGTGGGGACTTAGGAGGGAAAGGACCCTGCTTCCTAGAGCTGGGCGGAGGGGTGGGGTAGGAAGGCCTGGGCATGGTAGGGATACCTCTCTTGGAGTAGGAGGAACTAGAAGGGGTAGGGCATGACAGGAAGGCCGGCTGAGAGGCCGGCTGGACAGGACTGGGTGCAGGACTTGGGACCAACGGACTTGGGACCACCGGACTTGACGGGACCACCGGACTTGATGGGACCACCGGACTTGACGGGACCACCGGACTAGACGGGACCACCGGACTTGACGCCTGGGCAGGGCTGGATACCGGCTGCTGGGCAGGACAGGATGGTGCCACTCTCCTCTGCTTCTTCCTCTTTGACCGGCTCACAGGACGTGTGGCCGGCTGCAGAGTAGCGGTGGGGGACCCCACTATCTCCGTGCTGGAAGAGTCGGACGGGGAGTCCCACGACTCCCGCCGTCCATGCCTACCACGGAGGCTAGCTGGTGGTGGAGCAGAGGGTGAGGGCGCGGTGGTTGTCAACACCCCGAGCTTCAGGGCAAGACCCTCAGGGATGGAGCCCGACGGAGATGCAAAACACGGATGTGTTGAGACTCTGGGCTCCGGTCGGCTCATGACAAACCTGAGCACACCCTCGAAGTCCAGCGGTCTCAGCCTCCTTGTCTCCGCTGGTGATAGGGGAACCCTGAGGCCGTGGATGAATGCTGCGGTCACCTCCTCCTCTCCGAGGACCATCTCTCCTGCAGCTTCCAGAAACCTATCAAGGTAGTCCGCCAGGTCAGAGTTATCCTGGCGAATGCTGCAAAGGGGACGAGGCTGGGGGGACCTTGCAGCAAACACTGCTGCCTGCTGGGTTCTTCTTGGTCGGTTCATTCTGTTATGGATGTGGACAGAACCCAAGCGCAGGCAGACATGTGTCGAACAACAAGACTTTAATCCAAAACAAAGACCCTCGATGGGGAAAACATGAACACAAACAAGACTGAAAACTAAAACTTCCCACAAGGGGAACAAAACAAACAAGGTCTTAAGAAAAACAAACTAAGTCCACAAACTTGAGTCCAGGGAACAGGAACACATGTGCAAAGTGTGCAAAATGAACCAACAAGAGACAGAGGGAAACTGGGGCTTGATAAAGGGAAACACTAACAAGGACAGATGACACAGGGAGAGTGGCGGTAGGTGACATGGATGAAACACTAAGGGAAAGCTAACAGGAGGATTGCAAGAGGCAGGTGAGGGGACTGAAACACTAAGGGAAAGATGGACCACGGCTGGAGACAAGACTAACACTAATGGACCGCTAACCGGGGAAACGAGGGGGTGGGACTAAAGGACGTGACAACGGAGAGAGAGCATGGCTTCTCAAACCAAAACAATGCTCTTTCTCCACACAAAACACATGGGACTGACATGATCCTGCCACAAGACTCGAGAACCAAGACAAGGAGAGGCAGGATCACGTGAAGGACTGTAATACAAGAGAAGTCCACTGAAGTTATTAGGAGCTAAACCATGCAGGGCTTTATATGCAATAAGTTAATGCGATGCCTTATAGGTAACCAGTGTAAGGTTGACAGAACCGGGCTTTTTGCTCATACTTTTTTGTACGTGCAAGAACTGGTTTTGGACCAGTTGGAGATTTTGTAAAAGGTCTGCTGAGTATAGCCAGGGATTGGGAAATGCAAGTTGATTAATACCACAGACTTACTTTTCCCTTGGAAATCGCAGCGACCAACCTGCAGCCGAACATGGTTCTTTGTTCCAGCTCCAGTAGGACAGTCCTCATAGTTGAGTTGAATGTACCTTGGGAACAGGTTAGCATGAAGCATTTGAAAGAAAGGATCTCCGGTGTGCCAGCTTGGTAGTGAAAGCTGAAGATGAGCGGAACCCGGTTGAAGTGGGCTGTAGGTGCTTAAGGAAGATCAGAGGACAGGACCAACGGACGGTAGACAAAGAACTTGCCACTGTTGCTGAGAGAAGCAGCCACTGGCTGCTATAACAACCTTAACCAAGGGGTTGGCGCATATGGTTGCGTTGATTTTGGTAATGTGTTGTAATGTTGTGCCATACGTGACCATGGGCACTGAGCAAACATTATCGGTGTGGGCATTTCTAAATTTCTAAATAAATAATTATTTAGTAGAAGTCCATAAGAAGCGCCAAACATCATGTCAAAATACGTGCCTGCTGCAGACGTGTCGAAAGGGTTTATGATAAAAGAGATGTCTGTTCAATTTCCACGCATCTGAAGCAGGTACATATTGTAACATGATGCACGATTCACAAAGGTTCATGTGACGTGCTGAACACATATTTTGAATTACTGCTGGCCCTGAAGATTAGGCACCGATAGCCACTGCTTAAAAGTCTATATGAACTTTTAGACGTCAAGCGTGACCCTTTATAACGTTATTACGAGAAGTCGTGAGCGCTTTCGCAGAACAGAGCAAGGCAGGCATTAGTGTTTATAAAGCATATACATTTGAAATTTTTTTGGAAAATTATTGATAGTTTGGCTAGATAAGACCCTTATTCAAAAAAGCCTTTTTTATCTTTAAAGCCCTTTGAAGCTGGACTGAAACTGTAATTTTGCCCGTTTGGAGTCCATTGAAGTCCACTATATGAAGCAGGGGTCCCCAAACTATGGCCCGCGGGCCGAATACGGCCCGCCCATAGATTTGGACCGGCCCTCTGAACAATGCCTCATAGAGTGTTCACACCAAACACGAATGAAGCATTAAGCGCGAGTGATTTACATGTTAATTCATTGCGAAGACGTGATGACCTACTTGCTGACGCGAATCGCGTTCGAGTAGAAAAATCTGAACTTTGGCAGACATTCGCGTTGCGTTAACCATTCAGGAGCTAGCTCTAGTAGGGCCGTGAGCGAGCGGCAGAAGCCCCTCCCATGACGCAATTTGCGTCTTTAATGAAGCTAATTTCACGTGCGAATGATGCGAGTAAACTCAAAATGTTCAAGCGTCCAACTACAGGCGAATAGCGTGATTTACCATGTTTGGTGTAAACACTCTATGAGACATTTAAAAAAATATTTTTTAAATATACGGTTTCACTAATATCATGTCTATATTTGATAATAAATATTGGCTTTCAGACACAAATTTCGCTAAGTTACTAACATAGCCTAATTATTTGTAAAATTAACCTACCAACAGAATGCTATGCTCAACATAACATACCATTCCGATAGAACAGCTGACGCGCAAACCCGCGGAAAATTTTAAAGAGACGACAATATGGCCAAGCGGTTGGGAAAGAGAAAGCTTCATTAATATGCAAGTGATATGCAAGTAAATGTTTTGAATTTGAGTAGCACTCAATATGAAAAAATTCATTATGATAGTAATAACAATGCTCTTTAAATAGGCTATATCGCTTGAAAAGTAATCATTTGTTTATACGGTGCATTACACAATAAACTATTCTACCATTAGGAGGCATAATAAATAAATTTCAAATCATAATAAAATCTCCACAATAATTCAAGTAGTACATCCGGCCCATGTAATTTTCTGTTACAAACCGACCCGGCCCCCCATTAAAGACAGGGAGAATTATGTGGCCCTTGTTTGGGGACCCCTGATATGGAGAAAATCCTGGAATGTTTTCACCAAAATCCTTAATGACAACAGGTGTGAGTAAATTATCATGAAAATGTATGAAAGTGATAATTTCCTTTAAATTATTTTAAAGGTAGTTGAGAGGTCTTATTAGTTGTCATCTATTTAATAATTGTTATACATATGTAAGTGTTAGGACACTAGGACTCTGGAGGTGACACCTCAGAGCACTTAATTGCTTAGCCGGCTATTTAGGGAGATGTAGTCTGAGCGACAAGCCAAACTAGCGTTCCAGCATAGCATGTCGGTACAGCGTGGGGAATGAAAGCACCAGGATTGTGGGTTTAAACTAGTGCTGTTGTCGTTGCTTGAGGTTGGAGATTGGCCAGTGGACAAATCTGGTGTTTTGGGCAAACTGTTGCAGGTACCAAGTTAGAATATTAAATGTTATGTTGTGTTTCATTGTAAAAGCTTGGTATATTGAATCTGTGTCCTCTGTCACACTAACGCAGTGTGAGATTGTGGTGAAGACGCATGGTGCAAACATTTGTTGGCTACTCAGTGAACGTGGGCAAACCGTTGCAGGTACCAAGTTAGATTATTAAATGTTATGTTGTGTATCATTGTCAAAACTTTGTATATTGAATTTGTATCTTCTGTCACAGTAACGCAGTGTGAGATTGTGGTGAAGACACAGCGTGCAAACATTTGTTTGCTACTGAGGCAACGTGTCCAGTCACTGTTTTTCCTGTTCATTTTAGATATACAAACTGCCTACCATAATTTATAACCTGCCGAGAAAGAGAGAGGGGGTTTGTGTTTTTACAACGTATGTTTGTTTTGAGTTTCTTTTTACAACTTTATGTATACTCTGTGGGGTTCTTTTATTTCAAATACTTATTGGGTAACGTGTAGTTTCCCAAAGAGACAAACGCCTGCAGTGGTTTGTGTGTTTGAAGTGAAGGGGGGGGGAGAAATTGTTGGGAATCACGGTTATACCTGTGTATTCTTAACTCCTTTATTAAGAGTGACGTGTGGTGTGTTTTGGATTCTGACACGTCTCTGGAGGGAAACTCCGTACACACCCTGTACCATTTGGTGTTTTGATTATGAAACTTCCCTCAAAGTACGACAGTTGTCTTTTTAATTGTTTATATAATTGAACTATTGTGAAATAAATAAATGTATATTTTTGACACACCAGCTTCCATCTGCGTCCTTTAATTAGGGTGGCTTGCGTGAAACCAGGTAGTTCTTTGGAACTGACTATTCTTTTAATTCATTGGTCTTTGATTTATTGGAGTAGTTGATTATCAAATCCGAGACCACTGGTCGCCACACATATAATAATTTACATTCTTGTTATTACTGTAATATATATTGTGCAACATAACTTGTTTACCTTGCTGTGTCGAAATGGAATGAATTTTATATGAGCTCGTCTATATCACTCTAATTGATGTAGCCAAATAAATGAAAGGAAGGATCTTCTATAGACAGAAGCAGAGGTTAAGGTCCGCTTTAACTGTGAAAGAGCCACACGATGAAAGTAGCTAAATGTTTTATGTTTGAAAACTGTTTTATCATAGAAATGTTAGGACCATTCACATGTTTCTTGTAAAAACACTTGCAAAATGCTGGCTGTCTCGCTTTTTCCCTCTTTCTTTTTTTAAGTTATATTTAAGGGGATTTAGGCTTTTTTTATAGGACAATGGAGAAAATTCAAAAGCTTTGGTTAGAGACAGGGGAGTGGGACTGGCAAAAGACGCTTTTGACGGGAAAAGAACTTGGATCATGCTGCAAGATAAATGGCAGTATAGGTCAACACACTGACCATAGGGCTATTGGCACCAACCCCTTGTCCCTCTTTATGCACACCCCTGGGGTTCGCCGTTACTATTTGAGCGTGATTTACGTGCATTAACATTTAAATAACAAACCTGAGTACATAACCGATGTCCAGTATTGTCACGGTCGCGAACAGACGGAGGTGAACTGTTAAAAGTTTTTGCATATGGGCCAGGACCCTACATGCTACGCCACTGTATTCTAACACATGTGGAAGAAAACTCACATTAAAGAAATAACGAAAGAAGTCACATTATGCCTGAATGACTCAACTTATAAGTGGATTAATCATTATATTTCTATGTCAATATAGTTCTATGATTATATTTTACTATATTAAATGGACACAGATTCACTTATAAATGATTCAGAGCACAATTTGGCACGTTATAAATGGGTTCATAAATGACCCACGGCATCATTCACTACCCACTTACCTCCCCTTCATTCATTTCTTTTAAGTCAAATTCCACCTTCCTAGTAGTTCTCAATCTATGTCTTATCAAACAATACAACAGGAAAACAAATGTGAAATTGCAAAATAAGCTCTTATAATACATTTAAGGTATAGTGTCTTCCGAACGCTATTCGAGGATCAGACACACTTACCCAATTTAAATCTAGATTAAAGACACATCTTTTCAGCCAAGCATTCACTTAATGCAAATATGCTAAATAAATGACCGGGAGACTGCATTTATTAGATATTATTTACTAGAATAATTTAACTTGTTTCATTAACACCATGCAATGTGTTTTACCTTTTTTGTGATTTTCTTATTTTCCACTGTAAAGCTGCATTGGAATGCACGTTGTGAACAGCGCTATATAAATCAAATTGTCAGGAAATGGGGGAGCAAAGACAGGATACAGACAGCAGGTGAGGGGTAAACAAAACTTATTTAATTTAAATGCAAAAAAAAACACGAGGGGGTAACAACAGAACAAGGGTATAAACATGAAGGGTAAACAGTAACATAGACTAACTAGACAAGACTAAACACAACACTAGATATTAACTACAAAACTAAACTAGATTAACACAGCAATACAGACCGGTAGGGTGACAAGGAACAAACAAAGCAAAATGATCCAGCACAAGACAAAAGACACAGGGGCATTAAATAGGGAACCAAATCATAAGGGGAACAGGTGTTGGGCATGGAATAATTATCAATTAATAACGAGAAGACGAGGGGGCGGGAACATAGACTAGACACGAGAGAGCACATGGTATGTCATAACAATATCATATCTTTCACACACTAAACAAGGAAAAAAAACAGGGTTGTGGTAAGGTTTAAGCAGTGTGAAGGGGATATTCTGTAGTGAGGTGGGAGTTGGAGACGGTAGTTGACTGGGTTGACCTGGTGCAGGATAGGGAAGGGGGCGATGTATTTGGGACTCCCAGGTGGACAGCCATACCAGTTGTCCCGGCTGGTATTGGGGAGTGGGTGAGCGTCGGGTATCAACATTAATCGTAGGATCATGGGTACTGTACCTCCCAATATTTTGAATCTTCCCTCTAGCCTGGTCTTTGGCTTGGGGGTGATATCTGAAGGTAAGGCTGACTGTGATTTTGAGGTGCTTCAACCGGAGCAGTTGATATTGAACTGACAAGAGATTTGCGATAGAAGAAAACCAGCACAACCCTAGGTTTTTATTTAACACAGTGGCTAAATTGACCACAAATAAATCCAAACCCTACCCTGGAAACTAGTTAAATACAGACCTATATCGTATCTACCTTTCACATCGAAAGTTCTGGAAAAAGTAGTCTCAATTCAATGAAGATTTCCAGTCTGGATTTAGAGCACATCACAGAGACTGCTTTGATCAGAGTTACAAATGATCTGCTTATGGCGTCCGACCGAGGTTGTATCTCCTTATTGGTGCTGCTAGATCTTAGTGCTGCATTCGACACCATTGACCACAGCACGCTCCTACATAGACTACTTATCTGACCGTTTTCAATATGTAGCAATAAACAAGGAGGTGTCATACAAATTGCAAGTCCATTACGGTGTAGGGTCGAGTCAGACCAAAAGGTTACCACCTGGGATCGTAAAACCCCAAACGCCCTATGTTATCTTCTTTTTGTATTGATCAGGACACATTACCAATACTCACCCTTGAGCTTCAAAGGGATTCTTGGGGGGGAGGACTGGGCTGTTTCTTAAGGTGAGAATGGCCATATGGCACCAGAGACAGAGAGCCTCAAATGCTTTCCTTTAATGGCTGTGGCCTAGTGGTTAGAGCGTTGGGCTTGTGATCAGAAAGTTGCACTATTAGGTGGTTGCCCTGCAGGCCTATTACAAAAACTCCAACTGGTCCAAAATGCGGCAGCTCAAGTTCTTACACATACAAAAAAATATTAAAAAAGCATATTAGCCCGGTTCTGTCAACCTTGCACTGGTTACTTATAAAGCATCACATTAACTTTAAAATCTAGTTTATTGCCTATAAAGCCCTACATGGTTTAGCTCCTCACTACTTGAGTGAACTTCTCTTGTATTACAGTCCTTCATGCGCACTACGCTCTCAGGCGTCCGGTCAGTTGGTAATACCTAGAATTTCAAAATCAAGTGCAGGCGGCAGATCCTTTTCCTATCTAGCGCCTAAACTTTGGAACAGTCTTCCTGCACTGTCCAGGAGGCAGACACACTCTGTCAGATTAAATCTAGACTAAAGAGGGGAACTGGAATCCCCTGGTTAGGCCTGGTTTCCCTCTGAGGTTTTTTTCTCCTCCAATGGAGTTTTGGGTTCCTCCCCACCGTTTGCACACTGTTTTGCACTGTTTACCTGGCCGGGGGGGCTGCTAGAATTTGATACTTTTATTTAATTAACACTGTATATAGGAATTTATAGTCTGTCTGATATTTGACCTGTGTTTTGACTTGCATAACCTTATATGCTTTGCTTATAGTCAATATGTTTTCTTGTACAGCTAGACCCCCTCATATGATTGTGTGTGTTTGTGTCTGTAAGTGACCTGCAAAGGACTCATCATCTATAAAGGTTGTACCCTGCCTGTGACCCAAGATAGGTTCCAACCCTCTGCTGACCTTTTATAGGTTAAGTGTGTTTAGAAAATGCATGAATTGATGGATGTATAGAATGAAATCATTTGATACAAATGTTGCAGTGCCTGAATTATTTGTGTGTAACTTTAACTTACAATTCTTTGACATTTTATGTTAAAGTATAACAAACCATGCTTTAAAGGATGAATGAGGCATTTATATAGAGCTTTATTGTGTATTGCTGTACACACAAAGCACTTTACAATCATATGAGGGGGGTCTCTCCTCAACCACCACCAGTGTGCAGCATACACCATTTATCATTAATGTATAATTGTGAAATCGTAAACAATGTATTAGGGCAGTTTTGCACTACTTTGGGCAGTTAAGAGATCCAGTTGTGTTAGATAAACATCACAGGTCACTAAAGACCCAATGTATAAAACAACGATTGGGGAGAGCACGTAAGAACAGCTGTGCGAGAGCCACTAGGTGAATCATGTATCATATCTGTTCGAGAGTTCACTTGAAAAAAAACCAGAAAGAACAAAGAAAGATCAAACCTGGGTCCTGACATTGTGATCTATTTGAATCAATGGTATGTATTTCTTACGGCGTATCTTTGGAATGCTGAAGACATTGTTTGCATTTATTTCTGATGCTGCAAGTAAAAATCAATATTCATTCGTTCAAAGCATTTTGACATAATCGGGGAAAGAGCAACTGGTTGGTAGTCGCTCAACATTTCGAGAACTACTAAAACGCAGTGCACATAGGGGAAATATAGCGCAGTTCACAATAGCTTAGGATACCATTCCGCACAGATCCGTGTGTGTGTGTGTGTGTGTGTGTGTGTGTGTGTGTGTGTTGTTTGCTCAGTCACAGGCAGCCTGTTGAACCAGTCTGATCGGTATCGGCCTGCACACTTGACTGAACAGATCAGAGAGACAGGAGAAAAGATTGACGCAGTAAAGGAATGAAGGAGAAAACGGCTCAACATATAAACAGTGTATCATGAGGAAACATTCTGCACTCAGAAGCCAGGGGTGAAAGTCTAGAGAGAGCTGTGCGGGCGATCACATGTTACGTGTGTGTGGAAATACATGGAGGAGGGATTCTAATGAAGACTCAGTGGATCTCACAGAACACTCATATACTGCTCTTTGTCTTCTGTCTCTGCCAGTACAGTAAGTGTGTGTTTGTGTGTTGCTTCGGGTTTGGGAGGACCAGTTAACAGTTCCCATGGGGCCAATGTCTTTATAACTATAACCATTATAACTATTAGCCTATAGAAAGATAAATATTAAACAACAGGATATTTACCTACCTGGAGCAGTAATGGCATTTCATTGGTTCAAAAGTGGAAACCAGTATGCGTTGGTGATGTCATGTTTGACATATTTACGTACAACGTACAATGATTCCTTCATTTACAATTTCCTGTTCCGCACTCACTTGACTAACAATCTACTTCTCTTTGTACATAATAATAAAAATAAAGTAATAATAATCTTCTTTGTTTGTCTTTCCTAGCTTCATCTCTAGTCCTAGATAACTACTAATGTTGAGCTGTCGAAATGATAAATGCCCTCTCGCCGCATCTGCAAAAATAATATATGTACATGCAAATGTAAACAACTTGTCAACTGAAGAGCCTTCAATTTATTCAAATCAACAGCTTGAACAAAGACTGCCACGTATGTAACTTACAGTTATTGAATTCTGAAGGGACAGTTTCATGACTACATGACTCGCCAAACCTGTTTTCAAACGGATGGTTTTCAAAAATTAATTTTTTAAATGCACCACTTTTTCAGATGCACAAAGAAAAAGCTTTCAGTTTCCCATCCTCTCTTGCCACAAACTGACAGCACTGGAATACACACAGAATTTCTTAAGCATCGGCTACTGCCACATCGCAACATAAGATTGGAATGAGCATTTATTTATTTATATTAAATATTTCTTATCACTTTTGCCTGTCATATTTCACTGACAGTCATTTCACTGCATGTAATTCACAAATAAGGCAAAATGCTATAATAGTCAATGTAGTGGAGATATCATCGTGTTATGCCGTGTCTACACTGGATGTGACGTGACATGAAATACCATTAACAAGGATTAATAAACGCAGAAAACTAAAATGTTCATTGATAGCAAATGTTAGTTGATGCATTTACTAATAGCACCTTTTTGTAAAGTGTTCCCTTGGTTATTAAGTGTTTAATATCGTTACATTACTTTTAGGCAGTTACCGTGCATTCAGCTATTTTAAAGACTGGAATAACAACGCACATAAGCAATACTGCTCAATAAACACCGTATCAGTCACAGCCAGGCTTTACTCAAATGTTTTGTGTCAGTAAATTGAGAAAACTGTGCTGCAGTAACACTCGCAACTGCTCGCAAGCAGATTCAGCCAAAAGGAAGCAGCGATACACCACTTGGCCTTAAGGGATATTGGAAGTGTGATAATAGTCTATTGAGATGGATGATAACAGAACCAGCCTGTGAAATAATATCAGTCTCATATCAGCTGATAGACTTGTTCCTGCTATCAAAGAAGGTAATTATTAACTGATTGAAAATGATTTAAGCCTGCAAAGTAATGCATACCGCATGTCTTGGTTCCGGCACATTGTAAAAAACACCATACATGTTTGTTTACCTCCACCATTAAAGGGATGGTAAATTCTGCCATGTCCTCATTTCGTTCCAAGACCTTCTTCAACAAAACACAAAATATTATGTTTTGAAGAAAGTTAGTTACCAACTAACCCTGGCCCCAGTATTGGCTTTGAGTTTCACTTTCCTGCAGAGTTCACCTCCAGCCCTGATCAAACACCACTGAACAAACTAATCATGGTCTTCAGGAATAGGTGTGCCACCAAGTCTGCCAAGGCTGATTGTTTTTGCTGTAGAAAGGATAACATATACGCCAATGATGGAAATGATTGGATGGAGTAGCTTTCCTTTAGCTCAGTGGTTAGAGCATGGTGTGTGCAACGCCAAGGTCATGGTTCGATCCAAGGGATTGCACATAGTCAGAAACAAATGTATAGTGCAATGTAATGTTTGGATAAAAGCATCTGCCAAAGGCATAAATGCAAAAAATAAGAAAACTCCTTTGACAACCACATAGCACTGGAATGGTAACCACCCTCAACGGTAATAAGCTAGTTTAAAAAACAGGCAAATAGGCTTTCACTCAAAATTTAAGAGAACCTCCCGTTTTCATATTTGGTCCAAGTTGGCAGTTTTTTTACAGCTTAACCACACTCATTAAAACTCTCTATCTCTCTGAAGCTCAGGCCATTACTGTTCAAGTCCAGAAGGACGCCGTAACCGCACCAGTACAGGGAACTGTGTTTTTCTCCGTGGACATAAAATACATTGGCATTCCAACAATCAGATGGATGTTCAGCGGCACAAGCAAGCAGCGAAGGATTGCGGCCTGGATACCCGGTGGCTCTGTCAATATCACACAACTCTATGAGGGAAGAGTTGAAACTTATCCTAATGGCTCCCTCACCATATCCCACCTACAGCTCCAAGACTCTGGTTATTACATCATCACCGTGACAGAGCCTTCTGGAAACAGCAAAGATGCAGGTGTGCTACTGAACGTAACAGGTGAGAATAATACCGAATATTTGTCTTATTTCTATATTCAGCGTCACATTAAACATGAGTAAATGAGCTGTCCATTGATGTGTGCTTTGTTAGGATGGGACAATCTTTGGAAGAGATAAAAAATCTTAATATTGAGAAAATTATTGGATGAATTTAATTTCAAAACATCCGTCATCCGTGAACGTGATACATGTTACGCATGTATTTTACTATACACACAAATGCCTGATGATTTGAATCCGTGAAATTTTGATTTTTATTAACATGAGATGATTTGTACAAATAGAGACAGATTTTTGAAATGTGTTCACGGGTGACTGCGCATGCATTTGTTAATAGTTTTGAGATGAAATTCATTGTTAATCAGAGGCGCTGTAGCGGGCCGAAAGAAGAAACAGGGTTGTTTTAACACTCTCTATTGGCTTACTCCATTTATGACATTGTGTAGAGAAGAGGAACCTGAAAACTAAAATTCTAAGCTTTACTTACATACTAAACTTGAGTGGGTAATTCTCAAAAAGCAGACAGCAGCGTGTGAAGTTTGTAGGTGTGTTTCTGGCCATTTCTGTGCGCGATTTTGCTGCCTCTACTCACAAAAATCTAGTTTTTACAAAATCTTCATAGAACATGATCTTTATATTTATAATATAATTTTGACCAATACAATGTATTTTTGGCTATTGCTACAAATATACCTGTGTGACTTATGACTGGTTTTGTGGTCCAGCTTCACATTTCACAGTTCTACTATGGGGGTTGAGGAGGTCGTGAAAATAAATGTAAAAAATGAAGTTTAGAAAATAATTATACTTGTACCTTCAAAAATAAGATCACATCTTTCGTGTCGCATTAAATAAAGTATGTATGTGTGTTTCAGAGGTGCTCTATGAGGATATACAGTATTTGGTTGTGTTTGTCATTGTGTTGGGAACACTGGCTGCATTTCTCATGCTGTGCATCTGGCTCCTGAATAAACTAAACCGCTACATAAAGGCCTGGACTCTAAGACGACACTTACCAGGTAGCCTACACACACAGACAACAGTGGACAGTGTTATGGAAAACTGTGTGACTTGACACAGCAAGCTTTGTCCATTAAAAAGGAGAGTGGGCCCAACACTGAATCATAAGGCACCCCAGTGGTTAGCTGGACATATCTGCCTGTGTTGGGGTAAAACTCTAGCCTGGTCCAACAGTATGGATTAGAGTACTCCACTGTATTAAAGACAGCAGACCGGTCTGGTCCAGCAGAATGAGGATGGACGTTTTGCAGTAAGCACTTACCGGTCTGCATTTGCTTGCAAAAGCCCCTTTGTATGTTTAGTTATACCAAAAGAAATCTCTGCTGTAGATTTTAAATAAAAAAACACCAGGTCAGGTTTGTCATAGCTGTAATCTTAGTCTGGTGTATGGAAAAACATAGACTGAGATGATGTTCGTACCCTGATCAATGGGCTGTGATTATACATGACACATCACTGACATAAATGCGCTTCCACAACTACCTTGGCATCTACACACTTAGATATGGATCCACGCATTGTAATAAACATGCTTTAAATATTTCTCGCAGTATCTTTAAAGTCACTATAAGTCACATCACATCAGGTTAATAACAATTAGTTACAATGTCGCTGATGTCAAAACTGTAGCATATGTGGACAAAGAAGGTCAGGTCTGTTTGTAAATTACATCTTTTCCATTTCTAGATGAGCCATTCCTTGACCATTGTTTATTTTGTATTTTACACACAGAGCACAATGAAACAGAACTACAGCCACTTTGAGCAGCGCAGGCATCTCTCACATACTGAGGGAGAGGATCAATCAGACCTGCACGTCTCTCTGAATGCAGATGGAAACTTACCTCAGTGGGCCCAGGAACTGCATTTACACTAGCCCCTAGCCCACATAGGTTTGATTGAGGTTTAATTGAAAACTAAAATTGAACGCTGAAAACCAAATGTTGCCAAATGAATGATTCCTTGGAATATCATTTGGCGACGGCACACAGAGCAAACATTTGAAATCTCCTTGAAATTCTGTCCACCGCTTGTGTTGAGATTTATTAAACATGATTACTCTACCAGACCTTGTCGGGAGTTCTTGGATGTACTGCAATTGTTAGCTAAAGTTTTGACAACGGCACAGGTACCAGAAACCATTTCATTTATTGTACAGAGTCGAAACAATACACAGTTGAAAATATAAATGTTTTATTTTAAAGTAATTGACCAAAGTAGTTTTTTTCCTTACAAAAAAATGACAAAAGGTTAGTTCAGTCATCATTTTACTCAAATTGATCAAAACCTGTATGAATTTACATATTTTGCTAAACACAAAGATAGTTGGAAGAATGTTTGTAACCAAACGGCTCCGGAGCACACCCATAGTAGAAAATAAATACTACTATGGGAGTCAATCTGTCCCCTCAGAAGTGTTTGGTTTCCCACATTCTTCAAATAAATGTATGAAGGTTTGGAACAATTTGAGGGTGATAAAATGATCACAGAATTTGGGGTGAACTAACCCTTTGAAGAAGTTGACGTCACGTTCATCTCACTTTACTCAGCATTGGCAGTGCTGGAACGAATATGAGCAACTTTCTCATACGAATCCAATGACTTAAATGAAGACCAGTTGACAGGGAACGTGTTATTCTACAGTCTCTACGAACACTGTGTCAGTGCCGCCATCAGCAGCTCCATTTTATAAACAAAGTTTCGTCCTTCCATTCTGCCCCAGTGTACTTCTTTATAAGGACCCCTCAAGTGACTCCATTTAGCTTCCTGCACCACGTCACTCTTGGGCAGCTCTTTAGTCTGACTGCGAGGAAATTGAACCAGGACCTTACAGCCGCTCTCTGGACCATTCCGCACTGCAGACAGGAACATAACTTTTCAGTGAATGAAAGAATCGTGAGAAAAACATAACATTTTGCAAAAACAAAACATAACATTTTATAAAAAAACGAACATTTGGTACAGGTACCAGACCTGCAGATTTGTTTGTGCATGCACCTGAAATTGCGTATTCTCCACTGGGAGATGCGACTGTGATGGCAGACGCGTTCCCAACACTCTCAATGGGCCCGAGCCCCACGTGATTACTGAAACTCAACACGTGCCAACCCATGACTTTGGCCAGCTGCTGCACGGCATGCACCTGATGCTGCGACATCTGCAGAAACACACGCACAACGCAAGTGTCAACTAGAAGCCATGCATTTTGTTGACAGCAGGAGACATGTGTGAGCGTGACCTGTGAAAGCAGGAAGTCCTGGAGCTCCTGCTCCTGGTGCGACAGTGTGATGACGCGACCGTCTCTGTGCACTACTCGGATCTGCTCCACTCCAATGTTCAGCTGCAACTGAATGGACCTGAAGACGAGGAGGAATAGTCCGGGTTTGAGGATCCAAACAAGCTCAGCGCAGAAGCTGCTTTATAATTTTGTTTTCAGTATTACATTTTTCACTGTTTGTTGAATAAGACATAAGAATGTTGTGGGTCCTGTTATTCCAATGACTAACAATGATGCTCTTTCACCTTGGATTAAAGG
The DNA here is from genome assembly GCF_947034865.1 of Barbatula barbatula. Taxonomy (NCBI): domain Eukaryota; kingdom Metazoa; phylum Chordata; class Actinopteri; order Cypriniformes; family Nemacheilidae; genus Barbatula; species Barbatula barbatula. The sequence goes on along the minus strand of NC_136782.1, from coordinate 1,538,900 downwards.
AATAGTTCAGCTTCACAATCGAAACTTCTGTCATCATTTACTCACCCTGTTGTCATTTTAGACCTATGTGATTGTCTTTCTACTGCACAAAACAAAAGAAGATATTTTGAAGAATGGTGGTAACCAAAGGACACAAAACCAATTCAAGTCAATGGGACCAACGGTTTTCTGTTACCAACATTCTTCAAAATATCTTCTTTTGTGTGGTTTTGTGCAGAAGAAAGTCATACAGGTTTAAAATGACAAGAGGGTGTGTAAATAATGAGAGAATTGACCGCTCTAAAGCCTTTTTTAGGAATAGAAATGAAAATATTTAAGCAGAAGAAATCAAAAACAACAAGGCAGGCATATGTGCTAACATAACATCGACATTTGGGAAATTAGTAGAGGAAGAAATAAATCTTGGGCCCACACTGCTTTATTTGCATTACAATTTTTTCTTTGTTGTATAAACATGGCTGCTAAGTTAGGGCTGTGTCTGAACAACTATTCTCACTGACCAGAAGTCTACTTAAGACAATCTTACTTTCCATATTTCAATTAGCCCAATCTACCTTTTATGTCACTGACTTGAAGTAGTCGTGACCAGTCTTGAAGAAAAATGTAGGTGACTAACTTGTAAGACTGGTCTAAGCTGTTTATGTAACCGGCCCCGGGTCTTACTTGCAGATCTGCTCGTATCCTTGAGAGGTGATGAGAACTTTCACGCTGGATTCATACACATCATTAATGTTCGACCAATGAGCCTGAATCTGAGGATCCTCTATGCGACTTGCCAGACTGTCAATGGTACGTGCCGTCCTAAGAATGAAAGATTAAGAGCACAACTTCTTTTTCATGATTCACAATGTTGATGATGTCATTAAGCAGACCATGTTAGATAAATGCCTGATTATTTGAGCCTTTGTCCATCACATTTTAGTGTGGATGGTTTGAAAACAGTGTTGCGTTTTAATAAAAGCTCCTGAACACATCTGTGTGTGTGTGTGTGTGTGTGTGTGTGCGAATACTCTACCTGCTTCTCAGGAAGATGTGCTTGGCCTGTTTGATAATCTTCTCCAGAAGTCCTTCTGTCTGCTGCCAGGAAGTGATCTCTGCTTTATCATACCCCATGGGTCCAGCCAGCCGCAAGCGTTTGTGACCGAACGGAGCGCTGGCAGGATGAGGCATCGTCACCGAGCTTAGCGTCTGCTTGTGAAACTACAACCCCACATACAGAGGAACATGTTCGTCACTGCAGTGTTATGACATCATGGGTGAGAACATGACCCTGTGTGGACACGTACCTCTCGTATGAGCTGGTGAAGGTTGTGTTCTAACAAATACAGATGGTCGTCTGGTTTAGTCCTGTCTGGTGATGTTCTCTGGCTCTTCTTCTCTCCAGCGGAGTGGCAGAGAGAGATAGACAGCTGGAGACCTGAAGAGACAACAAACATGACTAGATCATACCATTTTGATTCATTTTATTTCAACTCCTTTTAAATGGAGAAAATCAGCTTGTAAATACCAGGGAAAGGATGCGAGATGATCTGATTTTTGACGACGATGTGAGGGATCGGTGATTTGATCTGAACGGCTTCGCGTGAGAGCTGAGCAAAAATCTCTTTACACAGCAAGACGTTCTGAGCCGCTTCCAGCCTTAAGTGCCACATCTGAGAACCTTAGAGGAAAAAACATCATCAACGACGACATCTTTACAGCCTGCCATGAATCCAGGAACACTCCACCTGACTGTGCTTCAACACTGAAAAGACAGCTCAACTTATAAAAAAAAAAACTTTGAGATAATGATACTGTATACAAAATAAAGAACTTCTCATTATAACCGCAAAGACGCCGGTGTAAAATGTGAAACTGCAATGCAGACTTAATGTTACCGTACGATTGTGTGGACGCCAATAGTTATACTTCCGGCTATCTATATAGTTATCGTTTTTGATGTGAACGTGCCCTTGAAGCCACAATATGTAAATTTGGAGCGCTAGATGGTCCACTTTCAAAACAACAACAAAGAGGGAAGCTAAATGACGTTATGTAGCAGAGTGGAATTATGGGATTTGTCGTTTTCACCATCTAGAGGCGTATGGAGATCACCAATCATGTTCATGGACGAGGTAATGAATGAATTAGTTTGCAAGAAACGTGGGATGTAATGCTTTCGTGTGCTGTATACGGTGGTTATACAGATGCTGTAAATAATAAATAATAATATCTAATATCAGCAGTCTCCCGGTGAGCAAGCCAACACGGCCCTGTGGCGAGGAACCCAAACTCCAATGACAAATATATGTAGGAAAAAAAGTTCATCGTTTAAACTGTTTAGGTCTAATTTTGTCATCGGCTGTTTTTATACAGCCCACTCCCACTATTTCCTCAATCGCAATTTCCGGTTCACGTGGACTTTAAAGCTGGCATACGGATGTATGAACCCAAGCATTCAGTCATTTGCCTTCCCAGTGAAAAACTGTCGAGTTTACCTGGTTTGGCTTTGGGTGGTCTCCGGAAGAGATTCACTGTGCCAAGGTCTCCTATATCAGGGGACTGCTTCTGAATGGATACCTGCAGAGACGGGGCAAACACTTAACACCTTCATTTACTTGACATCATAGGTTCTAGACTTTTACCTTGATATAAGCGGAGCCCTCCAGGTCACTGGGGATCTGCACAGAAAGCGGACAATAATCCTCGGGAATCTTCTTATCCAGGTCGATGTCTGTGTTCTTTATCACCTCAAACGTGCCGTGATGGGGAAACAGGGACCCTGCGTGCGATTCGGCATGCCATTAGAACAGAGCGTCATCACACTTCGATTTTCATGAAACCAAGATCACAGACACAAACAGTACCAGCGCTGCGGTAGCTGAGATCTCCAAGTATCTTGTCTCCAACTTTGCGCAGCTTCCACTGCGAGCGCAGCCGCAGCAGCTCTGAGTTAAAGTCTCTCTGTCTGCGCTGCTCCTGGTTCTCGGCCAGTGACTTGGTCAGTTTCTCGGCACCTTTGAGAAGCAGCTGAGCTGCAGTGGCCAAAGATCTTTTCTTACTGATCAGCTGGAAAACCTGGGGGCTCTGTGCAAAACACACACAGTGGAATCACAAACAGCATTCTCAACAAGAGCGATACATCAGCCGACAGTCTACTTTGTGATTACTGACCAAAAGCCTAAATCATTTCAATCGGCCATCACATTGTCTCGTGCGCAGTATCCGACAGCCAGCAAATGACCAATAATCATTCACATGTTTATGTGAAATTGAATTGCATCATCTGTTCTCATAGCAGATCACAGTTCCGGCTCTAACAGTGTCTAAATAAACAAGCAACCGAAGTCCCGCTTGTAAACTTTTCGTATGTGACGCCTGTAACCATAGTGACGGATGCAAATATAGACCACTTTGGATGGTCCAGAAGAACTTACTGTTTCAGTTACACAAAGGTTCGAACAAAATCAACACAACATGTACGATCGAATTGAATTATTCATGTAAGAAGTGCAGTGTAAATCCATTGCAAATGATTGTGCTTCTGTGTTAATCAAACTAGCGAGCTTTGTGAGACCACACCACACGTATTCAAGTGAACAGGTTCAAACTTTCTCTTTCGCAGTCATGTGTCTGACACTGTACAGAAAAGGTCCGTGAGTCAGTAACCTTGGCAGCAGAGGGGTCCTGGGACACCGGGTCGAGTGCCATATATTTCTTCTCTTTGACAACACTCAGCACATCGTGCAGCACACACATCTCCGTCAGTGCGCTCCGCAGGTTATTCCTCACGGAGTCCCAGGGCCACAGCGACGGCTGAAACTTCACTGTACCTGTCAGCAGAGAGCCGGGTCAGTAGTTCAAGTCTTTGCAAAGTAAAAGACTCAAGAGCATGGAATGAACGAATATTTAAGCATACCCTCATCCTCTTCCGCCTCACGTGAGCTCCATTCGTCCCTGTTCTCCCGGTCGGGGCGTTCCTCGTCCGAATCGGAGCTCTGGCCAAAGTCGATCCTCTGCGCGAGTTTAGCCAGGTTCTGAGACATGGACAGCGGAGGCACGTACGTCTCCATCCCATCCAGAGAGACCTCTTGAACCTGCCGCTCGCACGACGACTCGATGCTCACACGGACCGCTGGGCCGCCCGACATCATGCTGAAGACGCACCGGGTCTGCTAGGGTGAAAGCAACCTAAACGTTAGCCGTTGCGAGTTTAGAAACAACCCCCAGTTAAACAGCTTATTTTGACCTGTGTGTTCCTCTGCAGGCGGTGGTTTAGAGAACCAGGATGGTCAGATCAAGACGACACACTACGTTAGGTCGTGAAACTATAATGCCCGAAATGACAGCGCTTAGGGCGACGTTAACTGCTCGACTGGGTAACCCCTTTACAATGTTTTAAAACAATGAACGTGGATGTCATGTCAGTATGGCTGCCTAAGTATAGGTTTCGACACTAGGGTGTCCATGTAGTCTGCCTACTAGGTAATGAGACGCAGACAGACACAGCCATTGATTCAAACATGCTAATCGCGCTTTCTGCACCTTTCTGTTTGTGCACCGACAAAGCTGTAACGCACAGTGTATCGTTCAGAAAGAATGTGTACGGTATACAATGTTGCGAGCTGTACTTACATTTATGAGCGTGTTTTCTTTCCTACTTTGTTTATTTGTTTGTGGTGCAGCTCCGAGCTAAATGACTGCTGCTAACTGTAACCGAACGAGAGCTTACCAAATCTCGCGAGGACGTACCGAGTCATCATCGATGACCTCCACTGGGCATGCGCGCTGAAATACCGTAACCTTTGTGTCACGCTGAAAACAGTTGATTCAATTGTTTTTATTATTGTAGGTTATGTTTATCTCTCTGAAACATGTTTAAAACACTATGATGCAATCTCCAGTGTCCGCGTCAAATGTTATATTGTAACTCGCTTTCTGTATATATGGAATAAGAAAATGTAATCGTGCCTGAACTATAATTGAAACTGATCTGTGTACAAAGGTTATTTATTTGTTAAAAGAGGTGAATAGTACAAAAGCGAAATATTTCTATTCTTTGTTGATGTAATTTTGGTTCACATTTATTTCCTTCCTTCTTTTATTGTTATTTGTATTTATCTAGGAATCTATGGTGTACGATTCACTACAGATTGTTGTTTTTAATCATAAATCATAATAAATGATTTAAAAAAAAGAGGAGGTGACGCGGTGGATGGTTTAAATACAGGAAGTGACGCAACCGCGGCAGGTTAAAAAAACCCGTTTGTTGACATGGAGCCGGTTAAACAAAGCTCTCGTAACAACGTTAGTGACTTTCAACTGTAACACCGCGATGCTTGTCACGTGTCGAGCTCGGTGAAGTGTAACGCTCGTCTCCCCGATGTGTGAAAGAGGTGATGTTCGAAGACATGAGGAGGAAATCCAGTCAAGTGAGTCGGCTGCGGCTCAGTCCCAATGAAGAAGCCCAGCTGGTGAAGGAAGAGCTGGACAGGAGGAGGAAACTCCGATTACAACAGGTCACTTTTACCTTCACTCGCTAATGAAAAACCTTCTGATCTTCCGCTCTTGTCTTGACGCGGTATTTAAAAGAACACGTTCCTCATCATTGGCTCACGCTATCTATCCGTCTAATTCAAATGTGAACCGGTATTGTTTCTTTTCTGCCTCTGGTTGAATATAACACTACGTGACGTAATGTCTGCATCACGAGCGTGCTGTGTTTGCGGTGCCAGGTGCGTGAGCAGGAGCGTAACATCGCTCAGCGGGTGCGCACGCAGGTGCGGGAGAGGCGAGAAACACACGTGCAGATCCTTGCAGACGCGCTGCAGCGGGAATGGCAGCAGGAGCGGACCGACAAACTACAGCGCCTAGCCGCAACCCACGAGGAGAGCCTGCGGTCGGTCGGCCACGCCCACCGCAGCGCACGGGAGAATGTGAGTAGAGAACCGACCAGATGTGCATCAGGGGTTGTCGCCCAAAATGATTCGGAAGCTCCATTCACAATGTATTTAGTTGCGTTTCTTTTCTGGCCTGGGGGTTAGAGCGTTGCGCTTGTGATACGAGGGTTGCTGGTTCTAATCTCAGTGTCAGCAGGTCATGACTGAAGTGCCCTTGAGCAAGACACCTTACCCCTGATCGCTCTGCAGTAATGTGCCACTGTATAAAACTAATTGTAAATCGCTTTGGATAAAAGCATCTGCCAAATGAATAAATGTAAATGTTTGTGCTTGTACGTAGGAGTCTGATTTGGAGGCGGGGGCTCGGAGGAGCACGGAGAGGCTGGAGCGTGCGGCAGACAGACACCGGCAGGCGCTCCGAGAACTCACGGCCCGCAGACACGAGGAGGAGGAGCAGCGCCTTCGGTCTGTACATATACACGCGTACACCAGCTTCAGCTCACTCGATTATCTTTCAGTGAAAGCAGTGATCGAATGTGAAAACGCTAATAAAGTAATGACACGAATGAATCACACACAGGACTGGCCCAAGCCTTCACAGGACCCTCAGCTGAATTCTATTTGGGGTCCCCCTGTGCCCAATAGTTTTGCTAATAATCAAACATGGACAATAGTCCAATTGTGTATTGGGCCAATACAATCGACTCTTGTCAATGTTTGCTTATTTGCACGCACACTTTAAACCTAACACACTCAAGTCTATTGTGAGTTGTACCTGTCTTTGGGATGTCATAAAAACTAAAACACATAAACCTTGCATTACACGTGTTTTGTGATTGTCAAAACATTTGATTTTCATTACTTCCAATTTTAGGGGAACTGTCCCTTTAATTTTTAGCACAGACCATACAAAACGTGTGGGATTTATTGTGCAATGCTTGTTCTATTTGCAAACATCATTTTTATTTTGTATTTACCGCAAACCTATAAACACCCTTTTGAAGCCACACATCCCTTGAGGATGATTGAATCTTATTTTAGTGTATATACATATTTCTCAATATGCACACAATTATTCTTAACCTAATCCCAAATACGATGCTAAATCGACAGATAACTAAATTACACGAATCAAGTATATTACATGTTTTTCATCAAAATTAGCATGTTCCCGTTTGCATCTGTGGATTCTGTTGGATGCTCAACATTTCAATCGTTTAACACTAAAATCATTCAATATTTGACAACGGGTTAGTCACTTACAGTCATGTATTGCACAGCACTCTTTCAACTACAAAACGTCTTGCTGAACTACCCTGAAGATCGGACAGTAGCTCCCACCTCACTGATTTTGTTATTGCAATGATGTGTTTAGTAGGTAAATAAACACATTTTGGCACACACAAGATAAAAAATAGTGGGTATGACCCTACATGAGAAAATGGATGCGTGTCGTGAATATATCTAAAAAAAAGCTGTAATTTAATGTGCTCTTGGGGGCTTTAATACCGCTTTGTTTGCTTAAAGCAGGGGTCCCAAACTCATTTCAGGAGGGCCGGTGTCCTTCAGAGTTTAGCTCCAACCTACCTCAACACACCTGCCCGCAAAGTTTGTGCCATGTCTAGTAAGATCTTGATTAGCTGCTTCAGGTGTTTAAGTGGGGTTGGAGCTAAACTCTGCAGGACACCGGCCCTCCAGGACCGAACCTGGGAACCACTGGCTTAAAGGGATACTTCACCAAAAATGATAAATCTGTCATCACTTTGTCACCTTCCAGTGGTTCCAAATCTGTATAAATGTCTTCGTTCTGATGAACACAGAGAGAGATTGTGGCGAGCAGGGTGGGACGAGAACAGTGAGGTAACGGCTCCCTTTTGTTGCTCGTCTCTTATGCTTCCAGAGTTCCTCTGTGAGAGATGCGAGACTGGTGCACGCGCAGCTTGTGTTGTGTTCCCTCGCGGCTCTCATCCCGCCCTGCTCACCACAGAGCTATTTGGAAGAATGCTTATAACCAGACAGATTTTGCCCCACATTGACTACCATAGCAGGAAAAATTACATTATACTTTATCTGTTCTGTTGAACACAAAAAGAGATTTTGAAAAATGGTGGACAGCAAACTGTTCTGGGGCACTTTTGACTACCATTTTTCCAATGGACAATCATGTTTTCTGAAGGTGTATTGCAGTGTTTTATGCAGTAATGTTGAAATTGTAAATATTGGGGCTTGACAGGCACATTGAAGCTCGGAAGAAAGCTCTTCTAGAGGAGAGGAAGAGAGCACTAAGAGTGGCCAGTCTGCCGCCGCCTCCTGCAAACCCTGTGGAGGTACAGCACTGATCTATTCACCATGTTGTTAATGTTTTCTGTGGCCGTTACGATGTAATATGAGTGTGTTTGCTGCATCAGAGCATTGGGACGAAGGTGTGTCTTCCGCTCAAGTCAGCACCCGCAGAACGCTTTTCTGTCACTCACCATCACATACCAGAAACAGCCGTGGACGGAGAGACAGGAACCGAGCAGGTCTGTACATCAGTGATCTGCACATTGCACTTTTTAATCTAATGTCAGTGTTCCTGTAAATCTGTGGCTTCGACCAGAACAGCCACTGACTATTTAAACATGGCACAATAGGAACGTCTCGTTCAGAAATGTAATTCAAAAAGCTGCTTTTCAGCATTGGGCCATAAGAATGTTACCAGTGCCCACTCATGTGTTACAATGGTAAAGGACTTTAAAAAAAGAAATGAATTACAATACCACTTGAAATGCGTAAACCATGAATAACTCATGTTCTCAACCTTTTTGACTCCAACACTGTACTCGATAATATTCAATGAAACTCAACATTTCTGCCAAATAAAACATTTTAGAGCTTGACATTAACTGGAAACCTGTTATAATACACGTAATTATTATTTAAATGTATTTTAGTGCTCATTTTGTTTTCATTTTAAATAATTGGTCCTCTTGAGCGCGCCTTGGACGTCTGGTGGGACCCTCTTGTGGGCCACGGCCCCCCTGTAGAGAACTACTGGTTCAGGCAATTTTACAACTCAAGTAACATGTTTACTCGTATCAAAACATTGTGAACACAACGTGCTTTTATGTTGATTTTGACAGTTTTACACATCAGCAGCGTGTCACAGATTCTGTATGTGGAGATCAGGTTGTTTTGTACATTAAGGATGCAGCAATGTTAAATCCTTGTGCAAATTCATTGTGTTGTTTCACAGATGGATGCTCGACAGGCAGCAGAGGAGGAGGTGCAGCGTTGGGAGGAGGTACAGCGAGATGAAGCTTGCGCTAGGCTTGAGAAACTGGAGAAGGCGCGACTTCGAGGAAACCACGCTCTTAAAAAAGAACAGGACACACAGGTAGAGCCTCGCTTGCGGAGGATATCCGAGATACCTTTTTCCCCGTAGAAAATGATTACTGGTACAAACATGGACATTTATTCATAAATGTAACTTTTTAATCCACCACAGTAGCACAACAGTATTGTGGGATATCATGAGCAAATATTGCCCTCATCTGACATGTCTTGCTGCAGCTGGCGGGAGTGTAATGACCCTGTTGTCTGTGTTTGTACAGAACCGCACACGGCTGCTGTGTGAACTGGAGCGCCTGCATCAGGCTGATTTACTGCGCCGCAGACAGGCAGTGAACCGCATCCCTGCGCAGATCTTTCAGCCTCTCTACAGACAGGAAGAGCTCCGAGACGAGCAGCAGCGAGATCTCGAGATTGCCTTTCACGACATGTACACAAAAGAGTGTGGTACGTGCTTTAATTCAATCGAATTAGTCCAGAGTATAGAACAAAGTGGGAATGATAGAATACATGGGCCCCCTTAAGCAGGCCAACACCTGACTGCTAATGCCAACACAAACGTCCAGTTAATGAAATGTTGGGTTCTGTCGTCGCAGAAGCTTCACTAAGGTCCAGTAGTACTGCAAGACACCTGGATGTTTCTGTGACAGAAACATAATCTTTCAACAAAACGATAAAAATTCCTGTAAACTTGAAGTTGCGATTATTTTACCTTCCAAGGGAAACGTAATTTCAAATGTGAATATGTTTTGCCCGTGGCTTTTTTTTTCACTGCGATTTCATTTGGATTTTGAAAGGGAACTGGGAACAGACTGACAGTTGAAAGGGAGGAGTTAACAGATGCCCCGCCCTAGCCGTCTAACTTGCACCATTTGAGATGGATAGTCACTATAGGACAGAAGTGCGTTTTCAGATTTTAAATGAATTTAGTGAGAGCGCATGAATATAAAAAAAATGATAAACTAATTACAATAAACACTGCAATATTACATGGAAAAATAAGCATTGTAATTTTTTATTTCACTGGGACTTAAATGTGCTGGTCCAACATCACTAAAACACAAAGATCTGCATCATTTAATAAAGAAATGGCAGTTTGTGATGAACCACCAACCTACCATAGTACAAGTATGATTAGTACAGTTTACACTAGATCAGGAAAAGCTTTTAATTTGTTTATTAACAAATTTGAACATTTCTGAAATTCAGTTGATGACACTAGTGATGCGGAGCGCTTTTCCCCCGTTTCCTTAGAGGTCCGAGGTGACCTGGTGCTTCAGCTGGTGCCTGAACCTCTGCCATCTGCTGGTAGACCAAATGAGGACCTGGATGTGACCCTTGACCCTGACAGGGAGGAGCATTATACTGGCACAGAGACACCGGGTGAGCGACCGGTCTGAGATCACTTCTTGTGACATGACCTGCGTTGAGAGAAATTTCCAGTCTGGAGCTGAGCAACGCTTTCATCTTCCTGCAGAATCGTCTGGACCTTCAGGAGACCCTGATAGACGAGCTCTGAGACGACTGCTCGACCGCATCAGAGATGGAAGAGATCGGGCACACCAGGGACAGAGCACGGCTGTGGAAGCTGAAGGAGATGATGTTACAGATGGTTCCATTATTGAAACGGGAACTTTAGGCAGCCAGGAAGGAGAGCATGCAGGCGGCGTAACCGAAAACGAGGCGGGTACGTTCCGTTTCCCTCACTCTGTCAAAACTCTTTCAGAACAAACTTGTTTGACAAGCTAGTGGATTTGTCTATTCGTTGTCTTCTCAGTTTCTGAGGTCAGTGATGAACCAGTAGAAGCAGGAATGATTCCCCTGACCGAGCACGTGATGCCCTTGTCTGCAGAGAGCGAGAAGCGAGAACGCGTTGACCATCCAACAGATGTAAGTGAGCTCAAAAACACATCTTAAAGGAATGGTTCCCCCCAAAGATTTCTCATTTATTCCCCCTCGTGTGTGTTTGTGACTCTTCTGTGGAACAAAAAAGAAGATCTTTTGAGAACTGTGCTCTTGGGCCTCCATTGTATGTCCAGTCAAAGTGAGGTCACGTTGTTTGGTTATCAGCTTTTAATTCTCTGTGTTATTACAGGAGGTGGCGCTCTTGAGACAACAGCATGAGCAACTTGTATTACTGGAAGAACTGGAAGAGAAACGACGACAGCTCGAGTGGCACTTAAATGAGGCTCAGCAGGAGAGACAGAGGCTGGAAGATGCTTCACAGGTGCATTCTGGGATTGAAGAGGTCAGACCTCTTCCCGAGGTGTGCATAACCGCTTAAACTGTCAGTCATGAGTGTGATATTTCAGTTCTTGTCATCTGAACTTGCTTTTCTTTGTTGTTTAATGAAGGTTACAGCGGGGGACACACACACTCGGAGGCTCCATCAGTACCAACAGCGTCTCCTGGAACAGAACAGGTCTGTATGGGACGTCTTTGTGGTCTGTAATTAATACAAATGAAGATCAACTTACTGAATTCAGTTTGATAATGTTAATAGAAGCTCTGTTTTTTTATTTCCAAGATGACCCTTCCTGGGTAGTTAAAAAGATCTAATTTGACTCACTTTCTAGGCATCGTTTCAGTTGGTCCGCAGCTGTGGACATCAAATCAAGTCCCTCTTATTTTGAAACAAGACGTTACCCTTGCGTTTTTTGGCACTGTGTGACATTGTTAACATAAAGATGTTTTTGCTTTTCAAACAGGCATCATAAAAAGTGTGTTGAGGATGCCCGACGGCGATTAGAGGAGTATCAACATACTCTGAAATTACGTCATGCCATCGGTATCAGCAGAGCAGCACAAACACTACAGCCGTCTTCTGTTTGCCCTCCACATCCGCCCAACATCAGGTCATCTGTTCACCCGTCATTGGTCGAAAGAGATGCTATCCAAACTCAGGCACAGGTCTGACATCAATCAGAGACATTTTGAGATATACCGTGTAAAAAATGCTTTGGTTTGTGTTGTTTAATAGCAAATGCATACATATGCATGTCAAGTCCAGCCAGCTTTATTTATAAAGCGCTTTTTAAAATTTTCATTGTTACAAAGCAGCTGTACAAGAAAACATTGACATGTCTGTGATATTAATGTTTCGATTATGTGTTTGTTTTCAGCAGGCTTTCATCAGCCCGACAGAACCTGCCTCATTTGATGTTATTATTAACCCATCAGTCCTCCAGTCTGGAGTCTCTGTACGGTGGTCTGAAGAAAGGAGTTGTGAAGAGACGTCTCATGATGCTCGTGTAGAAGAACAGCCCAGAGTCTGTGTTTCTGACCGTGAGCAGGCTCCTCTTCCTCCTCCCTCTGTGGTTCTAGAGCTTCTGCTCAGCAGGCAGCATCGAGCTGCACATACAGAGGTCTGTGACACGTCGATGTCGTCCTTTAATGCTGCCAATGAAGTCCACACATCAGCACGGACCGAGAAGGGGGCGGTGCCAGCCAGAAAACACGTAAGACAGCCAACAAGACAATTGCATTTGTTTGCATGCTGTGAAATCGATTAACGGAAACAATTTTTTTTGAATTTCTGAATTTAGACTGCGATAACAAGCTCAACTGCTAGATGTTGATGTACCATACGGTTTCTTTAACTGCGATCAAACTGCTGGACCAAAATTCAACAAATCGTTTATATCAAATATTATAGAATTAAATAATTTATAAATGATCTAAAATATAAATAGTTATAATATTAGACACTAGGTCTATATAACTCATCTTTGATACTAACAGTTCTTTGTGCTTAAGGATCGCTGGATGAGCTCTGCAGACGAGTTCACTCTTATGAACACACTGCTGAAAGCAATTGAGGAGTCCAGCAGCCACGCCGAACCCCCCTGCCAGATGCCATCTCTTCCGCTGCCGGTCTCAAACGGTACAGGATTCACTACACGGGACGTTCATAGTCAGACACGAGCTGACGCCGCTGATATTTGTTTGACCTTGTAGAATTCGCAGATGAGCAGCAGGTCCCAATCATACGAGGGAAAGTGAAGCCACCGGTGTCCCGTCCATCTGCCCGTCTGGCTTTCTTACAGCACATGGAGGCACATGAACTCAGTGCCATACAGGAGGTGGACACTCCTGTCAACATCAGCCTTGATGCAGGTACACAACACATCACAACTAATGCCGTTAGGTCATCATGTGACGCTCGGTGCTCCACGTTTGATAAATAAAACCTTTTTGTGGGCAATTCTCTGAATGAACATCAAACCCCATTAGTGTTTGCTGCCAAGCAAGCATGTTTCACAGACAGTTTCCAGAAGATCTGACCCGAACTCGGCATTGGCTGAATAAGCATATTTCAACGTTTTGTCCAGTGATAAAAATGTCTTGATTTTCACCACAGGGGCTCTTTAAAGTGTTTCTTTCCCATGGTTTTTGTGTAGAGAAACATAGCACAAGCTGCTGTTTTGAGATCTTTTTTATGTGATTGGTTCTTACAGAGGTCAGCGAGTCGTGCAGCGCGTCTCTGCCTGCTGTTGTTTCTGATAGCAGTGTGAGTGAGAAGTCACAGGTCACAGGCAGACTCAGCCGGATGTCCTGGAGAGAAGCTCTTCTCATCCACTCAAACACAAGTAAGAGACGCATTTTTTAATAGCAGATACATCGTAATCTGTGTGCAATACACTGACACGCATCAAACAATCCTTTAAACTCTTCAAGTTTCAATGATGGATTTTATTTGTGATTGATGAATTAATAAGATAACTGCTGGTGCACAGTTTTTCATTGCAAAACTGTTTTGTGATGTCATTATTATGGATCCTATTTTGACAGCATTAAATGTTACTGCATCTGTGCTTTGTGTTAGCAACTTTTTTCTTTTTGTCCTGTTGACCAACCCAGGTGCATCCAGCATTAACCAGCAGCCAGAGGTAAGACTCCTTGAACCCGAACTGACCCACTGACCTGTCTAACCTACAGTTGGTGTAAAGCTCTTCTGAGATACACTGGTGATGGATCAGTGATGAAAACTAACCAATTTGAGTGTATTGCCACTAGCAACACCTGTGATAATGCGTGAGAAGCTGTGTGCATGCGTGTGTGTGCCTCAGCGACGATGAGTGTTTGGTGCCGGAAGTGCATGTTAAACTAGGATGCTGTTAAATAAAGGTGTTTGCGTGCGTGCTTGTGCTTGTGTTTGCGTGTGTGTGTTTGCGTGTGCGTGCTTGTGCTTGTGTTTGCGTGTGTGTGTGCCTAAGCAATGATGAAAGTGTTTACATCCTGAAGTGCATGCTAAACTAGCGTGCAGGTAAATGAAGGTTTCTACACTTGAACTGAGCTCAGGTGATGAGCATGATTGTGGTTTTCAGGGCGTGCGTGCGCGTGTGTTTGCGTGTGTGTGCGTGCGTGTGTGTGTGTGTTTGCGTGCATGTGTTTGTGTGTGCCTAAGCAATGATGAAAGTGTTTACATCCTGAAGTGCATGCTAAACTAGTGTGCAGATAAATGAAGGTCCCTACACTTGAACTGAGCTCAGGTGATGAGGATGATTGTGGTTTTCAGGGCGCGCTTGTGTGTTTGCGTGCGTGTGTTTGCGTGCGTGTGTTTGCGTGCGTGTGTTTGCGTGCGTGTGTTTGCGTGCGTGTGTTTGTGTGTGCCTAAGCAATGATGAAAGTGTTTACATCCTGAAGTGCATGCTAAACTAGTGTGCAGATAAATGAAGATTTCTACACTTGAACTGAGCTCAGGTGATGAGGATGATTGTGGTTTTCAGGGCGCGCGTGTGTGTTTGCGTGCGTGTGTGTTTGCGTGCGTGTGTTTGCGTGCGTGTGTGTGTGCCTAAGCAATGATGAAAGTGTTTACATCCTGAAGTGCATGCTAAAATAGCGTGCAGATAAATGAAGGTTTCTACACTTGAACTGAGCTCAGGTGATGAGGATGATTGTGGTTTTCAGGGCGTGCGTGCGCGTGTGTTTGCGTGTGCGTGCGTGTGTTTGCGTGCGTGCGTGTGTGTGTTTGCGTGTGCGTGCGTGTGTGTGTTTGCGTGCGTGTGTGTGCCTAAGCAATGATGAAAGTGTTTACATCCTGAAGTGCATGCTAAACTAGCGTGCAGATAAATGAAGGTTTCTACACTTGAACTGAGCTCAGGTGATGAGGATGATTGTCGTTTTCAGGGCGCGCGTGTTTGTTTGCGTGCGTGTGTTTGCGTGCGTGTGTTTGCGTGCGTGTGTGTGTGCCTAAGCAATGATGAAAGTGTTTACATCCTGAAGTGCATGCTAAACTAGCGTGCAGATAAATGAAGGTTTCTACACTTGAACTGAGCTCAGGTGATGAGGATGATTGTGGTTTTCAGGGCGTGCGTGCGCGTGTGTTTGCGTGTGTGTGTGTGCGTGTGCGTGCGTGTGCCTAAGCAATGATGAAAGTGTTTACATCCTGAAGTGCATGCTAAACTAGCGTGCAGATAAATGAAGGTTTCTACACTTGAACTGAGCTCAGGTGATGAGGATGATTGTGGTTTTCAGGGCGCGCGTGTGTGTTTGCGTGTGTGTGTTTGCGTGTGTGTGTTTGCGTGCGTGCGTGTTTGCGTGTGTGTGCGTGCGTGTTTGCGTGCGTGTGTTTGCGTGCGTGTGTGTGTGCCTAAGCAATGATGAAAGTGTTTACATTCTGAAGTGCATGCTAAACTAGCGTGCAGATAAATGAAGGTTTCTACACTTGAACTGAGCTCAGGTGATGAGGATGATTGTGGTTTTCAGGGCGCGCGTGTGTGTTTGCGTGTGCGTGCGTGTGTGTGTTTGCGTGTGTGTGTTTGCGTGTGTGTGTGTGCGTGCGTGTTTGCGTGTGTGTGTTTGCGTGCGTGCATTTGTGTGTGCCTAAGCAATGATGAAAGTGTTTAAATCCTGAAGTGCATGCTAAACTAGTGTGCAGATAAATGAAGATTTCTACACTTGAACTGAGCTCAGGTGATGAGCATGATTGTGGTTTTCAGGGCGCGCGTGTGTGTTTGCGTGTGCGTGCGTGTGTTTGCGTGCGTGCGTGCGTGCGTGTGTGTGTTTGCGTGTTTGCGTGTGTGCGTGTGTGTGTGTACCTAAGCAATGATGAAAGTGTTTACATTCTGAAGTGCATGCTAAACTAGCGTGCAGATAAATGAAGGTTTCTACACTTGAACTGAGCTCAGGTGATGAGGATGATTGTGGTTTTCAGGGCGTGCGTGCGCGTGTGTTTGCGTGTGTGTGTGTGCGTGTGCGTGCGTGTGCCTAAGCAATGATGAAAGTGTTTACATCCTGAAGTGCATGCTAAACTAGCGTGCAGATAAATGAAGGTTTCTACACTTGAACTGAGCTCAGGTGATGAGGATGATTGTGGTTTTCAGGGCGCGCGTGTGTGTTTGCGTGTGTGTGTTTGCGTGTGTGTGTTTGCGTGTGTGTGTTTGCGTGCGTGCGTGTTTGCGTGTGTGTGCGTGCGTGTTTGCGTGCGTGTGTTTGCGTGCGTGTGTGTGTGCCTAAGCAATGATGAAAGTGTTTACATCCTGAAGTGCATGCTAAACTAGCGTGCAGATAAATGAAGGTTTCTACACTTGAACTGAGCTCAGGTGATGAGGATGATTGTGGTTTTCAGGGCGCGCGTGTGTGTTTGCGTGTGCGTGCGTGTGTGTGTTTGCGTGTGTGTGTTTGCGTGTGTGTGTGTGCGTGCGTGTTTGCGTGTGTGTGTTTGCGTGCGTGCATTTGTGTGTGCCTAAGCAATGATGAAAGTGTTTAAATCCTGAAGTGCATGCTAAACTAGTGTGCAGATAAATGAAGATTTCTACACTTGAACTGAGCTCAGGTGATGAGCATGATTGTGGTTTTCAGGGCGCGCGTGTGTGTTTGCGTGTGCGTGCGTGTGTTTGCGTGCGTGCGTGCGTGCGTGTGTGTGTTTGCGTGTGCGTGCGTGTGTGTGTTTGCGTGTGCGTGCTTGTGCTTGTGTTTGCGTGTGTGTGTGCCTAAGCAATGATGAAAGTGTTTACATCCTGAAGTGCATGCTAAACTAGCGTGCAGATAAATGAAGGTTTCTACACTTGAACTGAGCTCAGGTGATGAGGATGATTGTGGTTTTCAGGGCGTGCGTGCGTGCGTGTGTGTGTTTGCGTTTGTGCGTGCGTGTGTTTGCGTTTGTGCGTGCGTGTGTTTGTGTGTGTGTGTGTGTGTGTTTGCGTGTGTGTGTGTGTTTGCGTGTGTGTGTTTGCGTGTTTGCGTGTGTGCGTGTGTGTGTGTACCTAAGCAATGATGAAAGTGTTTACATTCTGAAGTGCATGCTAAACTAGTGTGCAGATAAATGAAGGTCCCTACACTTGAACTGCGCTCAAGTGATGAGGATGATGGTGGTTTTCAGGGCGTGTGCGTGTTTGCGTGTGTGTGTTTGCGTGCATGTGTTTGTGTGTGCCTAAGCAATGATGAAAGTGTTTACATTCTGAAGTGCATGCTAAACTAGTGTGCAGATAAATGAAGGTCCCTACACTTGAACTGAGCTCAGGTGATGAGGATGATTGTGGTTTTCAGGGCGCGCGTGTGTGTGTTTCCGTGTGCGTGCGTGCGTGTGTGTTTGCGTGTGCGTGTGTGTTTGCGTGCATGTGTGTGCGTGATACTGCGTGGATGTTCATAAATGACACAAAGTTCATGATTTTTCTGTTTATTTACTGTCAGTTTGGTGTGAATGCAACACCTGATCGATTATCTGTGGATGGAGAATGTCTCTCATCCACCACCGTCTCAACAGGCAGCTTCTCCACTAGTGAACATGAACCCAACTGCACTATTACAGGTACATTCGTGCATTTATAGTCCCTTTCATGTCTTGTTGTAAGTGTTATTTCTAGGGATCTAACTATTCACTCTGCTCATGATGCGTTGCGATTCAAGCTACTGATCTCACGTTAAGATTGTTTTACAAATAAATTCAAATGAATTAGAAATGAAAAAATGCCTTTTTCTCAAATGCTGCACATTTCTTTGTAAAATAAAAATATATTTTATGTCAAAGAACATAAATAAATAGCATTTTTCAAATCAATTCCGAATCAAATAAAAAAGTCTCTTTAATATAAACAAACTAATGCTGGGGCCACACCAAAAGATAATCGGGCCGATTTCTCCCCTTCCGACAGTCCTAGGTTAAGTCCTGATGATCTTCAACGGCTCTAAAGATGATCTTATCCGATTTCCCTGTTGTGTGATGTGTGTTAAGAGTGAATGAACCTGAAGGAAGAACATCGGAGCGCCCCAGATCGCGACATGTTGAATATTTAAGATCAGAAATCCTGATGTGTGGGGGAAACCCAGAGGACAAACGCACATGAACTCTGTTGATTGTCACGTGTTACAAAACCATCCCCAACCAGCAAGCGAGCTGACAGAAGTATAACAACCGTAGTTATCACTTCAACAAACCCTTTTTTTATTCTGTCAATTTTCTGTCAAAAGCATTTATCGCTATTTATACACTATAATCGCAATTACAAATCATTAAGATAAAACCAGGCTTTGTGCAAGTGACGGTAGTGGTTTGAGTTCGAGTGTGCGGATGCTTTAAGGTGGAACCGAAAAAACTGGTCCAGTGGAAAATACAAAACTGTATTAATATTCTTTTTTAATTACTGCGAAGACATTAAAACCACAATATTTGAGCTGTAATAAAGTGCTTTAGACGACACTGCTTGAGCAATTTCTCAACGATGAATAATATTTAAAAATGTTTTGTTTATATTGAACACATACATAATAAACAAAGTGTCCAGTGCAATAATAAATATTTCATTCGGAAGTCTCCTGCATCAGATTTCCTGCATGTGTTCACAGTCAGGACTCTTGTTTGAAAATCTGTAGGTGGGGTGTCTTAATCACATCACTCCGCACCACACATTATAGGAAGAAAATGATTAAATCTAGGATTTTGTCTCATGTTTGTGGTCTTTCACAGTTTAAAACTCTCATAAGATTTAAACAAATATTTTGGTGTGGCCCCAGCATAAGAGCACTTTTGGGTCGGAGTAGAGTCGAGCACTCTTAGACTGTCTGTGCTTTTCCTAACTTAGATTTTCTCAGATGAAGAAATATCAGCATATCCACATTTACAGTGTTTGCAGTAAACACAGCGGCCCCTGCTGTTCAAAACATGTATTGCGATTCACTGAACACCTCAAACCCATGTGGCGTTGGACCCTCTGGACATGCTTTTTAATGACCAGACCCGTCATCACAGGAATGTTGTTTCACCATAGCGACCCTCTCTCTCTTTATTCTCAGACTCTGTTGGAAAGGAGAACTGGGTGTTTCAGCCATCACCCAAATCCGCTTCCTGTCAGTCACCGGCAATGAGAGATTCAGCACAGCAGATCATAGATAAATACACAAAAGATCTGGATGCTTCATTGAGAACTCGCAGTGTGCACACAGGTGAGTGCCATACTAAGTTGGCACAGATATTTCCAGAGATCATCCTTGCTCACTCACTCACTCACCTGCGGTCTTGGATGCAGGGGTCAACATCAGTTCTGTGTCTTGGTCCAGTGTCCTTCAGCAGGATCTATCACACGATGAAGACATGTCCAAGGGCCAGAGCTCTGCTGTAGATCTATCTAACGCTGAGGTCACAGGTGAGTTTGTTTTCTCAAAAAAAAATTCATTTGAGAGCAACCAGTCCTGTATTTACTGGTAAACCGAAGAGAATACAATCATATAGTCCGCATCCATAACACCCCATGTGTCTCATTATTATTTCAGGTGACTTCTTACCTTTGCAGCCTCATCCAGACATCGACTCCTCCTCATCATCATCCTCATCTAGAGATCTAGTGAGAAATGAACAGGCTAGCCGAATGCAGGTACTTTAACGTGCTTTCGAGTTTTGCATTGGTAATTCATTGCCTGTCTCCATGGTAACCCACTTGCTTGTGGTTTCAGGGGTGGAACAAGGCGGTAAATGGAATCATTGAACCCTTTTCCGGTCAGTTATGGTCTGATCGAGGTCGGATGTCTGGAGAACCATCCTCCATGTCTAAAGACCAGTTGCAAGCCTCTACTTTTAGCCAATCACAGACGACTTCAGTCATGAGCCTACTGCAGAAGTCCATGGGCCCTCAAAGCCTTCCGAGTGAAATCTCCCATAACTCCGCCTGCCCTCAGGAGGATGAAAGCGATATGTCGTCTAGTGTCGTAGATCAAACGGCCATCCATGGGCACTCTGAAGGTTGCGATTCGGTTTTAAGCCAGCTAATTGGCCGAGCGTCAGATATCGATTCATCTCAGGTACTTGATGAGTGTAACGCTCCTGCTGGTGGTTCGAGGGAAATGACCCTTCAACAGACAGGTGTGAAGCATAGACCGGACAGTCGTGTGTGTGACAGTGGCGCCGTTACGTTGCCCTCACTCGTCTTTCTCTTACTTTGTCTCCGTCAGTAGGTGGGGAGGAAACGAGTCTCGGTTCGGACGTTGGCCTGTCAGAGATCAGTTCAGCTGCTCTAGAGTGCTCTGAGGCATCACACGGTGAGAGAAAGCAGAAGAACTGCGCCTGTGAATCGAATTTATTAGTAGCTTTTCATATTCACGTCTCTTTTATCTCTGTTGTTTTGTAGACGATTGCTTTCTTTCTCTGCCCACTGAGGTCACACATAATGAAAGTCTGGAGTGTTCTCTGCCTGCTTGCATCGCTCTAGTAAGGGATATGTCTCGGACGAATATAAGCACCTGCCCACCTGATACCTCTGCTTCTGACTGCCTGGGGCCAACAGATGCTTCTCTTCCATCGTTCGCTTTTGACACATGGCTCCATCAGCTCAGAGCAGACACGCTGATTCAGTCTAAATCAGACCTGCACGTTTCAATGGAGCAGCTCTCTCTTACCCATGATTCCCTCTGTGAAACGGATACAGTGGCCCCGCCCACTGCTTCAGATGCCAGCCACATGCGATCCTCCCCCTGTGCACAGGATGAAAAGTGTGACCTCGCGTCTCACTCGGCTGTGGAAAACACACTGGACAGGTTATTGGATAGAGTTCAGGTGAGGCCTCGTGTCGTGTTTTGCTACTATTAGGACGTTTCTATGTACACGACTACAGAAACTGGTGTTTGTAGTTTACAATTACCAGACAATAAACCATGCATCTGTTGTCGTTCTCAGGAGTTGGGCGATATAAAGGGCATTCTTGAAGAATCTACAATCTCATTCGTCAGTTTACCAGAGTCAACATTACAAGATCCTGACATCACTGGATTAGAGGAACGGACAGAGAGTGTGTCTGAAGCTAAACCAGGAAATGAATGGGTAGAAGAGAAGGAAATGCATGGGGAAACTGATCTCCGTGAGGTGAGGAGGGGCAGAGGGGACCATTTTAAGAGGTGAATTCGTACATTAAGTAGGATAGGCCTCAAGATGACCAATATTTAAAAATAAGACAAAATGATCATTGAAATACATTATCTGGCCATTTTTATAGTTAATAAACATTTTTCCAGTTAATTTTAAGCTCTAAAATATTTTAATGGGTTAGGAATATGAAGTGTTTTATGTATTTGGATGCCTTTTTCCTCTATAAAGTTTGGGAAGCTCTGGACAAAGAAGTTTAAATGTTAAGTAGTTCAGAGAAATATATTTGCTGTTTTTCTTTGACATGTAGTGCTGTGTGAAAATCTGTTATATTTCAGTGATTTGTGAAGTTACTCAATCCTGTGTTTAGGGCAAATTGGAGGGCAGCAGTCCATCCGAGCGTCCAGAATCATCCTTCTCTCATAAAGGTTATTCAAAACATACACACTGTGGGTTCACCTGATCTGCATTTGCACAGTTGAACAATTCTTCTGTACTTAAATGTCCAGTCAGTAATATCTAGTGACAAGGTTGCTAATAGCAACCACCGCTCACTCCACCCCTCCATTTCCAAACACTACCACGGCTGACAGAACATGGCGAATATCATGCAAGGGGACCCGCGGTGTATGTAGATAGAAATAGTTAATTCTAAGGTAATAAAAACATAAAGGTTTATTTTGTAAGCTCTTTATACACCACTGGCATAGCTATGTATATTATATTGCATTTCTATAAATAGATCATCCCAAAAAATACACACTGGACCTTTAAGACGGTTTCATTTTACAAGAATTGGAGACTAGATTAAGTTTGCAGAAATTAAAGGGGCGATGAGTTAAGACCAACGTTTTAACACCCAGCTTTTGTTATATAAGGGGACATCGTATTCAAGCGAACATCCTGTAAGTGTCAGAACTGAAAATGCCCTTGTTACTGAAATAACAACTGTTATTGACACCAGGCTCAGCGTAGGCCAGGTCCTGGAATGCACCTATCTAGGTTGAGCACCACCTCCACACACAAAAATCAACCACTTCTTTTTTAGCCCCGCCCACTGGTTCACTCATGACCGTCTTGAAGTAACACAAGTTGCATGGAACCAGATAGAGCGAGCAAGCAATAAACATGCCGTTAAAGATCGCAAAATATTGTTGAAGTGTTTTGTTATTTCGGTTGCTGGGTAAAATCCGTATTTGGCAACACTGTTGTTTTGGCCGGGAGTCTCACGTTTGTTAATTTATCATGGAAACTCTCCTAACATTTGAGACCCGCAATCGCGGTGTGATCTCTCCGTTTGCGATCTATAGTCTCAAATGCTGATAGGTACGGTCATATATCATTAAACACCATACAACTATAGGCTACTATACGCAAAGCCTTGTCATCATATTCGGGAAATAAGTCCGTTGTGTCTAACCAAATTCACAGAAGGCTCCGACTACGTTTACTATGCAAACTACTATCCAATCATAGCAGTGGGCGTTTACTTCAAAGTCTTCTGAGCGTTTCTCCAGCCGGCATCAAAACCAGGGTAAAAAATAGCCTTTTACTTATTGATTTTTATGATATTATAGAATTATTATAGAATGTAAAAACCATGCGAACTTCATAAGTAGACCTCAGACAACAGTATAAAATAATAAAACAGCCAGCTCAGCACATCTTTAACGATCACAACAGCAGCTTTACCAAATTAGGGCTGCAACGATTCCTCGAATAAAAAAATGTAGTTGCCTGGGAGCTTTAATTCATTTAACTACAGTACACGGAGCTCCGCATTTCCCCGCGAACCATTATTACTGACGCACAGCCCGCTTATTACTGTAAACCCAGAAGACGCGGCAGAACAAATTCAAATCTGAAAAATCTAACGGATTTCTGCTCTGACCACTGCGAGACTGTGACACAAACTGTGTGTGTGAGAATGGTGAGGGAATATTGTGCTTGGTACGTTCCTCATCTTTAAACCGAACTATTATGACTTCAGCCGGCAAAGTATATCCTGTTTGACTAGCGCGTGTCACAGTACGTATTATGTCCAAAGGCTGAAAGCGGTCTTTTTGGCTGTTTAAACACATGCGCCTTACAGGCCTGTACAGTGCGACATACACTCACTGCCCACTTTATTACGTACACCTTACTAGTACCGGGTTGGAGCCCCTTTTGCCTTCAGAACTGCCTTAATCCTTCGTGGCATAGATTCAACAAGGTACTGGAAACATTCCTCAGAGATTTTGGTCCATATTGACATCATAGCATCACGCAGTTGCTGTAGATTTGTCGGCTGCACATCCATGATGCGAATCTCCCGTTCCACCACATCCCAAAGGTGCTCTATTGGGTTGAGATCTGGTGACTGTGGAGGCCATTTGAGTACAGTGAACTCATTGTCATGTTCAAGAAACCAGTCTGAGATGATTCGCGCTTTGACATGGCTACTTCCAGCAGGAGAACGCACCATCAGAAGATGTGTACACTGTGGTCATAAAGGGATGGACATGGTCAGCATTAATACTCAGGTAGGCTGTGGCGTTGACACGATGCTCAATTGGTACTAATGGGCCCAAAGTGTGCCAAGAAAATATCCCCCACACCATTACACTACCACCACCAGCCTGAACCGTTGATGCAAGGTAGGATGGATCCATGCTTTCATGTTGTTGATGCCAAATTCTGACCCTACCATCCGAATGTGGCAGCAGAAGTCGAGACTCATCAGATCAGGCAACGTTTTTCCAATCTTCTATTGTCCAATTTTGGTGAGCCTGTGCGAATTGTAGCCTCAATTTCCTGTTCATAACTGCCAGGAGTGGCACCCGGTGTGGTCTTCTGCTGCTGTAGCCCATCCGCCTCAAGGTTTGACGTGTTGTGCATTCAGAGATGCTCTTCTGCATACCTCGATTGTAACGAGTGGTTATTTCAGTTACTTATGCCTTTCGAGCCATGAAGTCCAAGGAATTGTCTGTAGACCGCAGAGACAAGATTGTATCGAGGCACAGATCTGGGGAAGGGTGCAGAAAAATGTCTGCAGCATTGAAGGTCCCAATGAGCACAGTGGCCTCCATCATCCGTAAATGGAAGAAGTTTGGAACCATCAGGACTCTTCCTGAGCTGACCGCCCGGCCAAACTGAGCGATCGAGGCAGAAGGGCCTTAGTCAGGGAGGTGACCAAGAACCCGTTGGTCACTCTGACAGAGCTCCAGCTTGTCTCTGTGTAGAGAGGAGAACCTTCCAGAAGAACAACCATCTCTGCAGCGCTCTGCCATATACAGGCCTGATTGGTGGAGTGGCCGGATGGAAGCCACTTCTTGGTAAAAGGCACATGAAAGCCCGCCTGGAGTTTGCCAAAAGGCACCTGAAGGACTCTCAGACCCTGAGAAACTAAATCCTGAATGGCAAACGTCATGTCTTGAGGAAACCAGGCACCGCTCATCAGCTGGCCAATACAGTCCCTACAGTGAAGCATGGTGGTGGCAGCATCATGCTGTGGGGATGTTTTTCAGTGGCAGGAACTGGAAGACTAGTCAGGATCGTGGCAAAGATGAATGCAGCAATGTACAGAGACATCCTCGATGATAACCTGCTCCAGAGCACTCTGGACCTCAGACTGGGGCGAAGGTTCATCTTCCAACAGTACAGTGACACTAAGCACACAGCCAAGATGACAAAGGAGTGGCTACAGGAGAACTCTGTGAATGTCCTTGAGTGGCCCAGACTTGAACCCGATTGAACATCTCTGGAGAGATCTGATAATGGCTGTGCACCGACGCTCCCCATCCAACCTGATGGAGCTTGAGAGATCTTGCAAAGACTAATGGGAGAAACTGCTCAAAAATAGTTGTGACAAGCTTGTGGCATCATACTCAACATTACTTGAGGCTGTAATTGGTGTCAAAGGTGCTTCAACAAAGTATTGAGCAAAGGTTGTGAATACTTATGTACATGTGTTTTTTTCGTTTTTTAATTTAGAATACATTTCCATAGATTTCAAAAAACTTCTTTCACGGTTTCATTATGGGGTATTGTTTGTAGGATTTTGAGGAAAATAATTAATTGAAGCCATTTTGGAATAAGGCTGTAACATGACAAAATGTGGAAAAAGCGCTGTGAATACTTTCCGGATGCACTGTACATACAGTTCTGCGCTGTATGAGGAGATGAACACCAGGGCCCGTATTCACAAAACATCTTAAGGCTAAAAGTAGCTCCTAACTAGCTGATTTAGGAGAAAAAAATCTTAAAAATAATGGGTGTGTCTATCTTCATTTTAGGACTCCTACATTTTTATGATAAGAGTATTTCACAAAGCGTTTTCGCACTAAAACTAGCTCCCAAACCTGTGAGATATTAAGAGTAGTGAAGACAATCCTTAAATGGCTGTAACACCGGCAGTCTACTTTGAAGTGTAAACATTTAAGAAAGATTTCATGACCATATCTGCTAGCTGTTTATGAGACAGCCAAAATGCTTACAATTAGCTGAACATATACTTTATATTTTGTTTGCAAAAGGTGACTCCTTGTTTTAAAACAATTAAAAAAATACAGCTAACAAATACAACAAAACAAAATAAACAACATGATTTAAGTTATTGTTACACAATAAAACAGTTTGGTAAATATTAATTTGAATGCAAAATAAAAACAAAAAAATTCTTCACTTGTTGAAGTAGTAACTTAGTGTATATTTTATAATCTTTATTTGAATAGGACTACGTTTTTATTTCAAGATGTTTGTTTAAATATGTCAGCATTCGACCTCATTCTATCATATTTCTATGATTAAATGACTGACAGAGACCCATCCTCCATCAACCAATCACTGTGGTCTTAATCACTAGGTTTGCTGATATCATCATAGCGACGAGGTCATTTAACTGAGTGAAGCTAGGGCTGGGAATCCATTCCAAAAATAATCCATTGAAATTGTATTTCATTAGGAATTTGTAAAAACAATCAGTATATAAAAAAACGTTGTAAAACTGGGAATTGAGCAGGAATTGAAAACAGCAGCTAGGAATCTATTCTTTCTTTCCCAAACCAGGAATTGGAATTAGAATCGACTCCAAAAAATTCTGAATGGAACAGCCCTAAGTGACGCTAACACAATAAGAAAAATAAGATCTGACAAAATAATAGTCCAGTTAACTATAGTAGTTACATTTTACAAATATAATACAATTTAATAGTAAAAAATATAACTTGACCTAAACTAGTGAAACTAAATGCATCATGCTATTCTTTCTATTTTTATTAAGGTTTCTCATTTACATATTTGTATTATATTGCATTTTTAATACAATATGGCAATGGAATGTATTAAATTGATTTAGTTTTCACAGATATCAATGTATGTGATGCCAGCAATAAATATATACATTTTTCTAAAAAGGAAACAAATGAGTTGTTCATTTTCAGAGACCTGTCTTATTTTCTCTTGTATATTTAGTATTGCCCTTCAATAAAGAAAAAATACTTGTTATCCGAATACACGATTCATTGATGGAATAATTGATACAATACTCTGTCTGAAATAATCGATAGCTGCAGCCCTAGACCAAATCCAAGAAGTGGGTTGCTTGTCATTCCAGTTCCTGTATGTTTTGAAACGACACACATTTGCGATGGCTTCACACTGGTCATGTCAGTGAGTCTCAGGCTTAGTTTCTTATATCGTGACATTATCTGTGGTGGAGATTTTCAAGCAGAACAAGTGTTTATATTGATAGTGGTTGTGTAATGTGAACATTGATTTGTGTTACAGTAGTGATGCTGGAGTTTCAGTCTCCATCTCCTCGACAGCAGGAGGCGTTACTAAGGCGAAGACATCATCTCGCCCAACGCTCGGCTCTTAGGGCTGCGGATGTCAAGGCTAAAAGGGCAGGGCTGAAGAAAATGACGGGAGTCTGTCAAAATGTGTCCAAATCCACTTTAGCACCAGACTGCAGCGTCCAGAAATCGGAAACAGGTAAGAAAAACGCATGAAATGGCAATGACATCAGACATTATTTCTATATTTTCCCCCTCCATGATTGACTAAAGTTTCCTTCCATACACTGGCAGCAGTTTGTAGATTAAAGACTGTGAGTCCGATCAAGATTTGCACCCCTGAACAGAGATGTTTGGAAGAGGTGGAGATGTACCAGCGCACTCATAGGTAAAGCTATTTTCTTTTACAATAAAATAGCAATAAGTGCAGTTTGATGCTTATTTCACCTACACATTTCTCTTTTCCAAACTAATGCCTATTATACTAAATCGAAAAATAACCGGATCAAGTATAAATAATGATGGATCAAGTGTTCATACTTGGGCCTAGTATACGATTGAACCGAGCCTGTTTATGCAACTGTATGCAATTCCAGTAAAGTTTGTCCTGTGTACCCTGTTCTGTTTAGCTTTCAAAGCAACTTCCAGTTATTTAGGACACATATGGATGATGCCCAGCTCCAACTCTAGATGCTGCTCAAATCCTGTCACGTCTCTACTTAGACAAATATCATGCAATATAATGTTAATGCAACCTAAGGTGAAGTCAGTTTGTACAAGAAACATTGATTTGTTTGGGAAAAACAGCAAGTCATACAAGAAACCAACTCTACAGTATGTCCTTTGACTCGTGTCTTGGATATCATTACATAAGACTGGACAGTCAGATTTAAGGTTCTGGATTTGAAAGTGTGATCCTTTGACTTGTCCTTCATTTCCAGATTGTACAGTCAGTTAGAAGAAGTCAAACAGAAGAAGGAGCTCCAAGGCCGTCAGAAGGCCCATGCCAAAAACCGAGAGAAGGCCAAGGAGTTTCAGAGGGTGAGAAGAGCGACCAGAAAATGAAAAAGCTCATTGAAACATGTGAATACAGAGCATGAAATGTCTGGACATGATGTAGAAATGATACAATTTGACCCTGTCTGTACACTTTGATTTCAATTTTAACATGGCCTTACTCATAATGTATGCTTGATATCTTAACCATCGACTGTCACAAAATCATCCTACACGATGTAAAGAACATTCAATGTAGGAAACCGTAAATCACAAAAATGACTTTAGGATTGGGTACACAAGAACACGGTTCTATTTTAAAGACATGCACAATGATGAAATATATGGAAATTTAACTAAAAATGATCTTAAGCCTGGCTCAGAAACAGCTACTGCAGTGCAGTGCGTTGAAATGTGTTAATAGAACAAATACCTCTTTAACACGTCTAAGTTCAAGTTGTTCCTTCGAAATGTCCATTGTGTTCTGTTTTTTACATAGTGAACACGAGCTGATGCTGCTTTGTTTTTACCGTTAGCTTGCATCTATTGTGTTGCACTACTGCCATCTTCTGGTGATCAACTTCTCTATTTAATCATATTCTTGCTACAAGTCCTGTTTTAGCTATTTACCAGAATAGGTATTTTTCTACCTCGAACACTTCTGACACATTCTAGTATGTCCTTAAGTTCTTGTCCCACTAAACTTCATTTACGAGCTGCTGCTTCCTCACACAACTTTATTTACTGCTACCAGAAACAAAACATCCCTGCATGACCATTAGTTTACATAACGCAACACTACCACTAGATGTCCCCACGTTACATCAAATACACACATTGTTTACATCAGCTTTTGGGTGGGATCTCTTGATGTGCACGCGCGTGCTCTCAAGTGTCTGAAATGTCTTTGGTCCAGCACCTGGTTTCGTTTGGCAAACCGAAATCAAGATAACTACTAACTTTTTGTCGTCAGAATCTCGCGTCAATCAGGTCCTGAACTTTTTCTCTCTCAATAACTCTCTAAACATCAGTCCCAGTCAGTTTTTTTCTCAATCCTGTATGTTTTAAAACCGAAACCCCAGACACGCAAACGCTTTGCTTCCGATGGACACCCAACGCATCCAGTTTGTATAAGGAAAGGTGCGCCTCTCAGAAAACTTCAAGAAATAAAGATCAGTTTAGATGTTTAATTAGGACGTGGAGCATTGGGATCGTGAGACGGGGCAACATATGTATTTTTATGAAAATATCAAATTCAAACAAAATCCATATTTTTGGTTGAACTGCAGGATTGTTGTGCTTCTTCAGGAGCAAGATAAGCCCCCGTCACAGAGTAAGATTACTGATGTACTTTTTGTTTTCTTTTACAGAAGACTCTGGAAAAGCTGAGGGCTAAACAAAACGGATGAAGTTCTTTTAAACAGATGACACTTGTGTTAAATTTATGCTGGCAGGCACTTTTATGCTGTATGTATTAAATGTATTTTAAGGAAAATTTCATTTTTTATGAATTTGCAGTGTCTGTGTCTTGGCACATCAAAATAAAATGGAAGTCTCATTTCCCTTATGCGGAGCTCTTCACTTTGTATAGCAAGAAACTCATTAGAACAAAAGAGACAGAGGGCTACATGGAAGTGGTTATGTGGTCAGGATAGTATAAACTTGGACAAAAACAAAACCTATTGCATGCATAACACCGTCTCCCACTAACTGACCAACAAATAGCCCGACATGGAACAAGGAAAGAAAAAATAGTATTGAGGTTGTTTAACGATTGAAGTTTTACTTTCACAATTTATTCAAGTGTATTGATATAGTGCTTTACACGAAAAAAAGAAATGACAGAAAAGAGGAAATAGTTGTGTATGGGATATGTATGTATTCTATATTTTGTGTTGCTGCAAAAGACCACAGAACATGTATTTAGGGAATTTGATAGGTATATTAAAGCCTTTGATTCCAGATTGTCATCTGGACCAGACATTCTCCTAGACAAGAGCGTTTACCTGCAAAGATAAATAAATAAATGAGGGAAATATTGAACATTAATAACTTTATCATTAACATGGGTGTGGGCTTCCGTTGTTGGCATGTTGCATTGGATGGCTAGCTGGCTATATTATTGTTCTACAATGCTAAACTACCCAAAAGCATGTTCTGTTACAAAGCTAGCAATATAACCTTGTGTTAGAATATGCCCTTTTCTGCAGGCATAAAAACTGGACTTAAAGTTGCCATTGGCGTCCAGGAAGCGCTCCGGGTTAAATGTCCCTCATTCCTGAGTGCAGCAGGGGACTAATCCCTGTCCAGAAGAAATAAAACATGAAGAGGTTTTTGGGTTATGCTTTTGTGCGTTGTTCTGCTGGACCAAATAATCCAATAATTTGATTTCGAAGAGCACTTTATGAGCTCTTGATTGTTTACCTTTGGAATCACGTTACCTCGGAATAAGTTGTCATGTGTGGCTTAATGGG
The DNA here is from genome assembly GCF_947034865.1 of Barbatula barbatula. Taxonomy (NCBI): domain Eukaryota; kingdom Metazoa; phylum Chordata; class Actinopteri; order Cypriniformes; family Nemacheilidae; genus Barbatula; species Barbatula barbatula. Next base: position 1,508,158 of record NC_136782.1, on the reverse strand, counting down.
GTATATTGAGTCGGACAATGTCCAGGTATCTCTGAACTTCATGAATAACAGCATCCGTGAATGGGAGGGACTTCCTGTCTTCCATTGTAGGGATTCTGTCCCGTCCAACAACTCGATCAATCTCCCTCTGCGTTTCCTCTACATGGAATACATGACAAAGAAATCAATAGAATTACAATACCGTTTTGAGTAAACTAATACAACAGATACGCCTAAAACCTACTTGTTCTCACTAGCCCTGGGTGAGCAGCACAGGCACATTTGCATTCTCATATTTGATCACACAGTTATATGGCAGACTCTTGTGAGGTCATCCAATCTTACTACTATACCTCGACATTATGTTCTCACTTATTCATTCCTGACCCGATCATACATGCTGCTACTGCGGCAGCCATCCTCACACAATATAAAACACAACACACTTTCAATAATCCATTGATGGAACAAATATACAGTTGTTTTCAAAATAATAGCAGTGTGTTTTAAAAAAATGTGTAAAGCTCAAAATCCTTATATTAACTTTTATTTCAATACACACATGTATTGGGAAAACTGCACATTCTAATCTAAATCAAAACATGAAGAAAAATGCAAAATCACATTCGTAATTACTCAACAGAAAGAGAAGAAAAAGTAATGTTAGTCTGTTAAAAAAAATAGCAGTGTCTGCATTTTTCTTTACAAAGTCAAACATTTACTGTATAAAATGAAAAATGTTTGAAGGTGAAGCGTTCTTGTGAATCTCTGAACTAATATTTAGTTGTATAGCCACGGTTTCTGAGAACTGCTTCACATCTGTGTTGCATGGAGTTGACCAACTACGGTCACCTGTGAACAGGTATTCCAGCCCACTACAGACCTTAACTCCTCAGCATTTCTTGGTTTTGCCTCAGAAACAGTGTTTTTTGATACCCCACATGTTCTCTAATGGACTTAGGTCTGGAGATTGTGCTGGACACTTCATAATGTTTATCTTGTTGGTCTGGAACAAAGATGTTGCTCGCTTACTGGTGTGTTTGGGGTCGTTGTCTTATTGAAACCCATTTCAAGGGCAGTTCCTCTTCGGCATAAGGCAATATGACCTCTTTAAGTATTTGAATGTACTCAAATTGATCCATGGTCCCCAGAATCAGATAAATAGGCCCAACACCATAGAATGAGAAACACAGCAGTTTTTTCATAGAATGATTTTCCTCTTTAGTCAAGTCAAGTCAGCTTCATTTATATAGCGCCTTTTACAAATTTCATTCTTACTAAGCAGCTGTACAGAAACATATGGATTCTAAGCAAAACATATAAGGTTATGCAAGTTCAAACAAAAAAACATGAAAACACAGAAGACAGACACACAGATTGAGAAACCCACACACACACAAACGTACACACACAGACACGCAGAGCCGAGAACCACACACCCAAGATAAGAAGAGAGAAACACAGGTCAAATATTAAACAGGTTATAAATTCCTATATGCAGTGTTAATTAAATGGAACTTAAAAATTCGAGCAGAATTTGAATTGCGTCCTGCCTACTGTGGTTACCTTGGAACAAATGAGACAAGACTGGCTGAGAGTAGAGTACTGTTCTGCACTCTTTGATCAGTTGTTATTGGAAGTGTTACTGGTTCTGGTTGATCTAACTAATGCAGATTTCAGCCTAAACCCTCAGAGGATTTGTATTATGGTAGTGTTGTTTAAGAACAGAAAGGTGCGTCTTTAGTCTATAGATTTAAACTGATAGAGTAAATGGACAGTGCAGGGAAGACTGTTCCAAAGTTAAGGAGCGAGATAGGAAAAGGATCGACCAGGTATTACCAACTGACCCGACGCCAGAGAGCGCTGTTGTTACGTCCCCAGAGTTCTGGGTTCGTTTTATAGTCATTATGTTCTAGTATTGCTTGTGGTGTGTGTTTGTGTTTATTTTACCAGGCAAGATGGCTTCTGTGACTGTCCCGGCAGCTGATTGATGGTTCAACCGCTAATTGGGACCTGGAACTCCGCCCACTCGTCAGTGGATGCAGCTGGCTGGGCTCGTTAAAAAACCCCAGTTTTGGATCAGTAGTTTCTCTCTGTTCCTGCTTTTGGTTTGGTTTGTACCCTGTGTGGGGATCTTTATGATATGTTAGTATTAAAGTGTCAGAAAAGTTGTCTAAATGTGATAATAGTTTTTAAACTGTTGTTGTGTGTGAGTAAAGTTAGCTTGCATTCCATTTTGAAACTTGTAGGAGCAGGACGGAGCATTTATTTATGCATCCTAGTTGGAGTTTTTGTAATAAGCCTGCAGGGCAACCACCTAATAGTGCTTTACAGCAATCTAGTCTTGATGTCATGAAAACATGAATTAACTTCTCTGCATCTAATAGTGATGCATATGACGTAGTTTAGATATATTTTTAAGATGGGGGGGAAAAAAGCTATTTAACACGTGTTGGCGACATGGTTGTCAAATGACAGATTAATGAAAGAAATTATAGACTCTAATTGAACTCCACACTGCGATTCTTTTTAATACACAAATAGAATTTGATACTCTTATTTAATTAACACTGCATATAGGAATTTATTGTGTGTCTGATATTTGACCTGTGTTTTGACTTCCATAACCTTTTATGTTTTACTTATAGTCAATGTTTTCATGTACAGCTGCTTTGTAACAATGAAAATTGTAAAGTGCTGTAAAAATAAAGTTGTCTTGACTTGACTACATACATAAACAAAGATATGTAGGCTACTGTATACACACAATATTATAAAAATATAAATCCTCTGAGGTAGTGCAGTGACAGTGCAAGTAAAGCAATATTGCAACAAAGTAATATAGTAGGGGAGGAAAACTTCCTTTTTATGGAAGTTTTTATTGCACATTTTAGTTTGGTTGGGAGTGTGTAAGTGATTATGTATTTAAGCATCTAACTGCTTGGCGATAGAAACTGTTTTTCAGTCTGTTGGTTTTGTTTTTATCAGCCTAAGGGGGAGAAGAGATGATGTCCAAGGTGAGCAGGGTCTTTTGAAATGCAGTTGCCCTCCTTCTGAAGTCGGCCAGTGTAGATGTCATGGAGTGTGGGCAGTGACATACCAATAACATGCTCAGCTGCCCTCCGCAGGTCCTTCCTGATCTCTTCTGTACAGCTTGAGAACCATATCGTGCAGCAGTAAGTAAGCAGGCTCCTATGGTGGAACGATAGAAGGTGGTCAGCAGGTTGTGAGGTAGGTGAGCGTGTTTCAACTTCCTGAGGAAGTTAAGTCTTTGTTGGTCTTTCCCCACTTACTGTGAGATGTGTGTGGACTATGTAAGGTCAGCCAAATTGTGCAGGGCAAAGAATTTGTAGCTCTCTACACTCTCTACATCCTCTGCATGTACAGTATGCAGAGGGTGGAGAGCTCTGAACGTTTAGATTTCCTGAAGTCTAAAATAATTTCCTTGGTTTTGCTGATGTTTAGGTCCACATTAATCTAAGAGCACCATTCTGTGAAATGCTGAATCTCGTCCCTGTAGGCTGTCTCACTGTTGTCTGAAATCAGCCCTACTATGGTGGTATCAGCAAACTTGACAATGGTGCTTTTGGGATGAATGGGAGAGGAGACACTGGTAAAGAGTGGTTTACACCCCAGTGGTTTTCCAGTCTTCAGGATGAGATTGGATGTTGTTTGGTTTCCCATCCTGACCTCCTGGGGTTTGTTACTCAGAAAGTCCAGTATCCACGCATACAGAGAGCTGCCTAAGCCTAGGCTGTCTAGCTTTTGAATCACTTTATGGGGAGCAACTGTTTTAAAGGCTGAACTGAAATCCACAAATAGCATTTTTTTTGGAACCGGAATAATTATAGCTAGTGTAGCGGGACCTTAAGAGGAGAAAACTACCTCTAGATCCTGCTGACTACGCCAGAATGTAGCGGGACCTTAAGAGGAGAAAACTACCTCTAGATATGCTAGACTACGCCACCCTGTTAACAGGGAAAATGTTGATACTAGTGGATTAAACCACCTACAAGGAACACAGGAACGTGGTTTTCGAAAGGAGGGCCAGAGACGTGGATACAAAAATACAAAAGCTTTATTTTAAATAATGAGCAACAATCTTGAGACAACTTTAAAAGACTGGGTCGTCATCCCACCTTCATGACCCTAAGGCCAACCTAAAGGGGGAAGCCGAGGCTAAAAATGGCAAGTCCCCACACGGCTCCTATTATCACTCTTACCACCCTGCACACAGGTATCACACACACACTCCAGTAAGGTCAAGCATGAACGCAAACCACTGTGACAAAACCTCCACCACCGCACGCTTAGGGCCTATTAGTGGCCTGCCCTGAAGCCTCGGCTCCTGTAATGACACACAGTTGTAACGTTCTCACAAACACATACTTAAAAATCAACAATAAGCATTTCCATTAATAAACCAAGAAGAAATCATAAAACAATACTAGAATGATGGAAATCAGGGTTTGGCATCCAAACTGGGTGTACGTGCACTCCACAGTCACCGCACCCTTAAAGCAAAACAGAATAAGCAGAAACAAACACCACGAGACAACTTAAGAAAATAAGTAAAATAAAGTTAAACAAACATCCTTACATGCACTGGAAAATAAATATAACAAAATCAACAAAACAAAGTCACAAACAACTTAAAGAAATAGTTAAAGGATTTCAGCAATCATAAAACGGAGTGCTGGAGAACAGATGTCACATGAGACATTCCAAGCGCTCACGCGCTGACGAGAAATTGTCACGGGAAGCGTCAAAGTATAAAAAGCAGCAGCATCAGATAGAGTTGAACCATATGCCTCGCGGTATCGGGAACCGTCTATTCCTCCACTTTATAGCCAGTCACACGCGCAAAGGATACCATCAGATCGCCACGTCGGGACCGCAGGAGAGGCATATACAGGAGGAAGGTGGCAGCCGCCAACAACCCACTGCAACGAACTATCGTCACAGCTTAAAAACCAAATAATAATTACGTGAAACCTACGCATCTATGTGCTAACTAGTTAGCCAAACAATACATATCTTGATGCATTCACACAGCACGGGAATGTGGGAGGGGCATGTACAGCGAAAGTGGCAGCCAACGACAGCGTATTATTCCAAAAACTACAAACCAAATAATGGTTACGTCAGATCATGCATATGCTAATGTTACTCGTGAGCCAAACACACATACCTCAAGCATCACAAGACACGGGACCACAAGAGAGGCATGTAAAGGGAGAGTAGCAGCCGCCAACAGCTCACAGCAGCAAGTTAGCCTCAAAAGCTCAGCGGAACCAGAAGGGGGAAGTCCCCGGGCAGTGGCGCACAACAAACGGCAACCACACACAAACAGTGAATAGGATCCCCTTTTATACGGTCTCGCATGGTTCATAATTAGACCCGTGATAACCCAACAGCCTTGTGTAATTAGGGACGCCACAGTACGTCCCACCACACTAGCGTGCACAGGTCTTCAGGATTCTTCCCGTGACTCTATCTGGACCAGCTGCTTTTCTCTCGTTGATCCTGAGAAGGGTGGATCTTACTTTGTGTTGCTGCAGTTGTATGTGGTTGTCGGTTTGTTCCGGGTGTCAAAACGGGCAAAGAATGTGTTTTAGAGTGTCTGGTAGTGTATTTATATATTCCTTATAGCCAGTGAGAGTTTTTATCTCCTGCCACATACATCTGCAGTTGTTGCTGTTAAAGTATTCCTCTATGCACTGCTTGTATACTTTTCCCTCTTGGATGCCCTTCTTTCAGGTTGCTTCAAGTGTCTTTGTAGGCTTGCAGATCCCCTTATTTAAAAGCAGCATCCCACGTTCTATGCAGGGTTCCAGCCTTGCTGTCAAACCACGTTTTTGGTTAGGGAATACTTTCACAGTCCTTGTCTCAGAAACATTCTCAATACAGATGTTTATGTTACAGTGAGCAGCTCATGTGTGTTCCTCCAGGTCTGTCCCCTCAGCAAGAATATTCCAGTCTGTGTCATCAAAACACTTTGTTGGTCCATAATTTGACTGACTTTGTGGATGGTCTTTGTGTGCAGATGAGTGGTTAATTTGCTGGTAGCATGGACAGAGAGAGATGATCTGATAGTCCGAGATGTATGGTTGTATGAGCTTTGTATGGTTGTGAGATGTTGCAGTACACTTGGTCTAAAGTGTTCTTCCTTCTTGTGGGACAATTTACATATTTGTAGAATTTAGGCAGCACAGACTTCAATTTGGCGTGATTAAAGTCTCCTGCTGCTATAACGATGCTCTCTGGTTGAGTCGACAGATGATGGCTAATGGAGTGGTGCAGCTTATATATAGACAGCTATTATAACTACAGATGCACATTCTCTGGGCAATTAGAAAGGTCTACACTGTAGCATGAATTATTTAATGTCCGGATCGCAGTGGCTGTCTTTGACTGTGGTGTTTGCACACCAGTAATTGTTTATGTAAACACAAAGCCCCCCTCCTTTTTTCTTACCGGAGTGAATGGTTTGGTCCATTCTGAAGACTGTGTGGTCTGCTAGCTCGAAAACAGCATCCGGGATGTTTTGATCCAGCCAAGTTTCTGTTAACAAGTTTGCACAATAGTTCCCGTGGTTCAATACGATCCGCAATGGCAGCTTCTCCATTTCATTGTCAAGCAACTGGGTGTTGGCGAGAAAGGCTCAGAATGGGCGGTTTATAGTGGTTAGGATATAGCTTAGCTTGCAGCCCACCTTGCTGACCCCCTTCTGCTCTTTGTGTCTTTGCTGCCTGCACGCCTAAGCGACATTACAGTAGCATTACATACGAAATAATGAATGAATGAATAAATACCTTAATGGAAAGAAGAGTTGTATGTTGTCAAGTCAACTTTATTTACAAAGTGCTTTTTACAATTTTCATTTTTACAAAGCAGCTGTACAAGAAAACCTATTGACTACAAGCAAAACGGTTATACAAAAAAGGTGAAAACACAGAAGACAGACACACAGATTCAAAGACACATACACAAAACACTCAGTGCAAATGCACACGCACAGACACACATACAACACACACAGACAATCACGCACACACATGCACAGGGCCATCACCTAGAACCACACACCCAAGATAAGGAGAGAGAAACGTCTTTGTTACAGATGTAACCTCTGTTCCCTGATGGAGGGAACGAGACGACGTGTCAAGACTGACAGAATGGGTTTTGACTTGAGAACCTATCATCTCCGACTATACTTTGAAAAGGTCAATGAATTTGGCGACTGGGACACCCATTCATTCACCTTTTTGGGCTTAGGAAACTGAGAGGCAGTCTAATTCGCTGCAGCGTGCTGGCGCGGCGCCTGTGGCATGATGGACACAACGTCTCGTTCACACCCTCAGGCAACCTAGGTTACATCCGTCGCTATTAGATTATTAATGATAATTTTAAATCTAACTTTTTTTATTTTGCCTTGTTGTGCAAGCACTATCGTGTTTGTGCAGAGGCTGCAGTTTTTGCCATAGGGGAACTGGAATCCCCTGGTTAGGCCTGGTTTCCCTCTGAGGTTTATTTTCTCCTCCAATTTAGTTTTGGGTTCCTCGCCACCGTTTGCATACTGTTTTGCACTGTTTGCCTGGCTGGGGGGACTGCTAGAATTTGATAGTCTTATTTAAAAAGCGCTATATAAATAAAGCTGACTTGACTTGACATCCGTTACCAAGACGTTCCCTTTATGTCTGTCTCTCGAAAGCGTGACACTGACTGCACAACTCTGTTGGTCTTCCCAGCGGGAAGCGCACCAGAACGAGAACAGGTGGCAATTAAGCGTACAGTCCCTAGTGGTTAGCTCTTGCCTGAGTGACCGTGCTCACAACTGCAGGTGACAGGTCTCAGGATCTACTTGTCCCGTCCAGGAGCCAGACGTGGAGGTTCCAGTGGACTGGTCTCAGGTGCCAGGCGGTGCCCCTTCCCCAAACCAAAGGTCTTCGTCAGGGGGAATCGGCCAGAGGGAGTGATCGGAGAACCGAGTCTGGTAGGGGGAGGCTCACTGGGGGGGAGCGTGCTTCCGCTTGTCCCGCGGTCAGTTGTGCATGAAGGCATCCGTGCCAAGGGTGACCTCAGTCAGGAAGTGCCAAAATGGGTGAACAGGACCACCTGTGCCTACCCGAACTGTTCCCAACTAAGCTGGCGCTGGAGTTGCCATTCTCCGCAGAGCGTGACCTGTTGAGAGAGTAGGTTGGCTGTTTGATTGAGGTCGCTCGGGATAGAAATGGTTCGCAGGAACACCACCCACTGCTGACTCCGGAGGAGGAGGCGTCGGGTGAGTTGCGAAATCTACCGTGAATGTATGCCACCTGGCGGATGACGTACGCTATAGCAGCTATGCTCTCTGTGTAACAGCATGTGCTTGCCCTGGATTAGAGGCAGGGGCCTCCTCATCGCAAGCCAAGCAGTCAGCAAGTCCAGGCTATTGAATGACCAGAGCCAGGCAGCACAGCACCAACTGGGCGCGCTCTCATGAGGCATGCTATTATGGTAACAGAGTCTAGTTCCATACCAGGATAAGACATGCTCAATCGCTGCAACGGATTTACATCCACGAGACTCTACATATCACCACCGCCACTCGCTGCAGCAGATGGCTTAGCAGCCGCTGTCGAGCTGGAAGCAAACGATGTTGTGGCTGTGTCCACGGGAACATAGCCAGCTGTGACCGCAGTACTGTGATCGACATGTGTTGCTATGTGGGCATGTCGTATTCAGGAATGCTACTTCATCATGCAGGGGACCCAGACATGTGACGCAGGTATCGTGCCTGTCTAGCCTAAGGAGGAGTGGTTGCACCCAAGACTACAGCGGCGAGACATGTGAACGCTGGAGGAGAATTTGCTCTTTTAGAAATATACTTGCAACAAAGATCCATAAAAGGAAGGAAGGAGGCGCGAACCGACACATAATAAAACAGAACATAAACTCCAGTACTGGTCCTCTCTCGTCGCACCCTCCTGTCGCTCATCTCGTATGCTTCCGGAGTGCCTCCGTGAGAGATGCGAGACTGGTGCACGCACAGCGGATACTCACGTGACCGGCCTCGCGCCTCTCCCTCACAGCTCTTGTCCCGCCCTGCTCGCCACAATGCTCTTTGAAGACACCTCTGACGAGCTACCGAAACACTCAGGGGAAGTCGCAAAACGCAAGGACGAGTTTCGCTGCTCTGAGTCGTAGACCCAATAGGAAGAAAGATTTCTAAGCATAAGCCTTGCAGGTTGCGAAGAACAAAAAGGTGAATGAATGGGCACCTTTTATACCCATATGTATGTGTGTTGGGACTGGCGTGCCATCCCATTCACCAAGTTCATTGGAGATTATAGGTTCTCAAGTCAAACCACATTCTGTCAGTCTCGACACAACGTCGAGAGGCCGACAGAAAGGGAACACGGTTCAAATATTAAACAGACTATACATTTCTATATGCAGTGTAAATTTAACAAAACGTTAAATTCTAGTAGCCCCCGCGCCCAGGCAAACGGTGGTGAGGAACCCAAAACAAAAGACTTGGGATACTGTGGTGACGTTTGAGGTGATTGTAGAGATTAGTGGTGTTACCTTGTGGTGCAGCGACAATGCCAAAGCACTGTTTACTACTTATGACTTGTGCGTCGTCATCAGGTTTAAACCTGAAAAAGTTTCATACGGTGGAATACAATCCTTTGTTTCGGTTCTAATATTAGTGCCAGTAGGTCATGACTGAAGTGCCCTTGAGCAAGGCACCTTACCCCTGATTGCTCTGCAGTAATGTGCCACTGTAAAAAACTACTTGTAAGTCGCTTTGGATAAAAGCGTCTGCCAAATGAATAAATGTAAATTAACATTTGTGATTATAGGAACGACAAAAAGTTAATATTTGAATTGTCAGTAGCATAATAACTAATGAAAACAAACTAATGAAAGCTGACTGCCCCATTTTTTAGAAATAGCCTTTGTGCACAACCAATTCTACACACTCGGATTTTGGAGTTGCACTGTATGGACCAATGTTGGTAATAAAACGTATCCGCTGATTTTTAACTGTTTCCTCTTTTGGTTTTCTTTTGCAATTAAACACTCAGCGTCTTAAGACATGGCGGCGACAACAACAACAACAACATTGCAGCGAGAATAGTTATGCCTTCTTTCTTTGCATATACATTTGGGTGGTGTTATTCGAAGCTTTTCACACACTGACGTAGATTTGTGGGGGCATGCCTACATGGGGGTTTTAAGCAGGTCTGGATAAGCCTCCGCTTTTAAATATAGAACATCTCTTTCAGTTTGACACTTTAATTTCTGCAAATAATGTCTGATATATGCATGAACAACTTGTAAAACATCGAAGATAGAGGAAAACATGAAATTGCTCCATTTGACCCCTTTTAATGCAAAGTTCACAACGCTAAAGCAAGTCATGTTCTCCTGTGATTCATCGTGTGTTCTTCATTGTCCTTTCAAAATAGTGAAATACATTAGTTCTTACGAAGTTGTGTATCAAGTTTTAGCATTATATTTTGTAGACGTTAATAAATGATTGGATTGGATTCAATTTATTGTCATTACACACATACAAGTACAGTGCAACGAAATGTATTGAATAGTCAGATGCGCAAATGAGGAAAGAATGAGAAGAATTGAAGAAGAAAGTCACAAGAAACAAAAAAGAACAAACGGAAAGACATTATATAGTTTAATTTATAGGCCTAGTAAAAGATCTTATGAAGTTGTATATCAATATACATTATGAATTGTTAAAGGTAATAAATGTTTTTTTTTAAAGTTTGTCAAAAAACACCCCCCCCCAATCTTTAAATCCCCCATGTGATTTATGTAATTCCCCAAATGGAAAAACTAAATTCAGACCATGCGGTGTCATATTTCTATAGGTAGATATTGTTCAGCTGATGCGAGCTTGACTCATGTGACCTGCCAGAACTAATGTTATGTGCTTGATTAGTTCAAATGTAAGTTCCCACTAGATCAAAAGATATTGGTCAAATTCAACTGATTTAAGTATAATCATTTTTTAACGTGAACTACACATTAGGGCAAGTATAGGTCTTTAAAACGTATTGAATTGAGTTGTTAAACTAAACGTTGTGAATGGATTGAATCAAATTGAAGAGTTGCTGTGGATAAGGGGAGAGCAGGGCAAATCAGATAAAACACCAATACCATCTACCTCTCACTCACTCATAAGTGTAACATTTATCATTGAAACTGAGATGTCTGGGGGTTTTTTATACACACGAGTCAACATCCACAGAGACACGTGTTGTGTATAAGAGGTACCCTGGAGAAAACCACCATGGGAATGACATGACCAACTGGAAAACAATACCTGTCCCACATACAGCAATGTATTGCATGATAAAAGAGACCACAAAAAGCCCTGCCCAGACCATTGAGAGAAGGTGGGGCTTATCTTGCCTTTATAGTCAAGACCATTGTAGGTGAGATTAATCTTGCTGAAAGACCACAATCAACAGACATTAACAGGAATGAGGGGTGAGAGATGTAGCTGTACGGGTATTAAAATGAATTGCATCCACTTGTATGCTGTGACATTTGAATACGCAGGACTGCTAGAACTTTATTCTTCATATTTCAGCCCTTGTGATGTTGAGCCTTCTGGGTTGCGCGCTGGCACAGGACAGGACGTTTTCATGGAATGGTCGTGGAGAACCTAGTCAGAATGATACCAAGGAGAACGGTGACTTAAAATGCCTTTCCCTTTTTGTTTGGTAGTTTTTATTGTTGTGATCTAGACAGTGATGGATGATGTTGATTCTCGCTTGGCCTTTACAGTGTGCCTGACGGATGAGGCGTCCTGTGGCTGCTGTCTGATGCAGCAGCTGATGTGGAGGATGGAGACGTTCTTCAACATGAGTATAAATGAGCTGCAGAGGGGCCTTGAGAAAGCTCACGGCGTTTTAAACAATATTCGCGGTACGTGTAAAGCAGATTTCAAACTTCTTCAATTGGGTTTATCGTGTTCTCAACCTCATGGATCCCATTGACTTCTATTGTATGGAAACAGAGACATTTCTGAAAATATCTTCTTTCGTGTCTCATAGAAGAAAGAGTCATATACAGGTTTTGAAACACATAAGTGAGAATAAAAATGACACAATTAAGTTTTTGAGTGAGCTATGTTCACTTTTAAAGCAACACTATGTAGTTTTTCGACCTTAAAATAATGTCTCAAAAATTATTTCATTGGTATAACAATTCTCAACACGATAGTTTTGGATTTCTCTTCACTTTGTAATATAGCTACATCTATTGCGTTTACGCTACAAAAACAGTGTATGTACTGATTCACTGTGTTGTCCCAGAAAAAACACAGAGATGCGTTCACTTGACTAAATGCAACAAGTTGTTTTAACACGACTGTTTTTAGAGTGTTGCATTAAATGCACTTCTTTTTTCTCCGAAAGTTTGAGTCAGGTTCAAATTTGAGTTATTTTCCCTTTTTACATGCACAGCCAGCCGCAGCGCCTTCTCTGTGGCCCTCACCGACGAACGCATCTGCGTGGGACCGTATCGCGAAGAAGCCATTGTGAAGTATGGAAGTGTATTCATTAACGTGGGAGACGGCTACAGCACCAGCAATGGCACCTTTGTCGCTCCACGTTCTGGTGTCTATAACCTGGCACTCACCGTGTACAGTGATGCTGGTGCCCCGGGAGCAAGACTGGCCGCATGTGCACGTCTCCGGCTGAATGGACGCACACTGGCAGCACTGAGTGAAAACAACAATCAAGATCAGGAGGACAGTGTTAGCGCTGTGCTAGCAGTGCAGCTGCGTGCAGGGGACACAGTGGACGTTGCTCTGCCAGTCGGTTGCTTCTTGTGTGATGACAACAACCATTACAATACTTTCACCGGCTTCATGCTCTATGCAACTGATTAAAAGAGAATCAACCAATGTTGTTTTTAAAAGCACATAGTATTCAGTATGTTATGTGTATTGCATTGAAAAGTACACAATTTTGCCCTAAGGAGCTAGTGCAACAATAATAAAATGTTAAAGGTGTAGTTTGTTTTTTCTTTTTACACGACTTGCGGGTTTGCACAGTATACTGTGATTGTAAGTTTCATTTGAGGTTCCATGTTTCCTTCCACACTACTCTGCATTCGACAAACTAACACAAGACCTTTTTGAAAGCTACAGCCATTGTTTCCATTGCAAGGAACATTGAAAGTACTATTTGAATTATTTAATAAACATATTGATTCTGTGCTCTTATTCTCTCTGGATTCTTGTCTTCATTATCTAATTTACACAGCAATAGTTCATCGATGTGAATTTTTGCTTTGGTTCACACCTTTCCTTTAAATTTCTATTATATATATAATTGACATTGATTAGACCAGTTATTTTCAGAATAACCTCATATTAGTTCCCAATAATACATTCGACCCGTTTTTGTCAAATGCCATTTATTAACCCATCCCATGGTTCCAATTCTTCACTCAGAAAAGGAATCAGGAATCATCAGTTTTTAACTTCTACATGGTTCAACACATGCTATAACTAAGCTGTTTTAACTAAACTGTATGTAGTTTAATTGGGATTTTAGCATTCCCAATTCACGTATTGCTTGGATTACATAATAACTGTCTGGAGGCATGTTGCAAACACTTGTGTGTGGCATCAACGTTATTACTGAACATAAAGAGAAGGAAATGTAATGTTAGGCTGTTTGAAAAAAATAACAGTGTCTGCGTTTTTCTTTACGAAGTGAAACATTTACTGTATAAAATAAAAAATGCTGAAATGATATTTAGTTGTATAGCCACGGTTTCTGAGAACTGCTTCACATCTGTGTTGCATGGAGTTGACCAACTACGGTCACCTGTGAACAGGTATTCCAGCCCACTACAGACCTTAACTCCTCAGCATTTCTTGGTTTTGCCTCAGAAACAGTGTTTTTTGATACCCCACATGTTCTCTATTGGACTTAGGTCTGGAGATTGGGCTGGACACTTCATAATCTTGTTGGTCTGGAACAAAGATGCTGCTCGCTTACTCTTGTTGAAACCCATTTCAAGGGCATTTCCTCTTAGGCATAAGGCAACATGACCTCTTTGAGTACTCAAACTGATAAACCGGAATCCGATAAATAGGCCCAACAACATAGTATAAGAAACATCCCCATATCATGATGCTTGCGCCACCATGCTTCACTGTCTTCACGGTGTACTGCGGCTTGAATTCTGTGTTTGGGGGCCGTTTGACAAACTGTCTGTGACCCCTAGACACAAAAAGACCAATCTTGCAGTTCTTCAAAACAATGTCTGAAACGACCCATTTTTTTCCGATTTTCAGAGAGTTTGCTGCCTTCGTCCTTAAATAAAGGCCACTTGTTTGACATCAGTTTTTTCACAGAATAATTGACCTCTCGAATTGAACTCCTCACTGCTATTATTGTGAACACGCCTCTTTTTCCATAAAGTAAACATTTGCCATATAGAAATATAATTTCTATGAAAGACAGTTACTGATCTGGTTAGTGATGTTGAACTGCTATTATTCTGAACATAAAAATATTTGTCAAGTATGTTTTGCTCATCTGTAAGACTTGCAGTGATACCATAAGGCATTGTATACAATGGTTTTCTTGTACAGATGCACTATAAACATAAAATGTAATTGAATGTTAAATTTGTTTCTGAGAATTTATATTCATGTTTTTTTATGTCTTACTGTGTATTTTATTTCTTACTTTATATATAAGGCAAGGCAAGGCAAGTTTATTTATATAGCAGATTTCATGCACAATGGTAATTCAAAGTGCTTTACATAGAAGAAATTAAAAATATCCATTTGATAAAACAGTGAAGAAATAAGAAAAATAAAATGTAACCAGTTAAGAATAAAAAATAAAATAAAATATAGTTTAGAATAGAAAATAAAAAAAGTACAGCACAAACAGTCGGACAGTCAGAGGCACAGTGCACATTAATCAAATGCAAAGTTAAACAGATGTGTTTTGAGTCTGGATTTGAATGTGACTACTGTGGGAGCACATCTGATCTCTTCTGGAACCTGGTTCCAGCTGCGACTCGCATAATAGCTAAATGCAGACTCTCCTTGCTTGGAGAGAACTCTTGGTATTTCTAGCTGATGCGATCCTAATGACCTGAGTGTTCTTTTGGGTCTGTATTCAATGAGCATATCTGCAATGTATTGAGGTCCTAGGCCATTGAACCATTTATATACCAGTAATAAAACTTTAAAATCTATCCTATATGTAACTGGTAGCCAGTGTAAAGACCTGAGGACTGGTGTGATATGATCATATTTTCTGGTTCTGCCGCAGCGTTCTGTATGAGCTGCATCTGTCTTATGGTCTTTTTGGGGAGGCCAGTTAGGAGTCCATTACAATAATCCACCCTGCAGGTGATGAAAGCATGCACTAGTTTCTCTAAGTCTTGACTGGAAACAAAGCATCTAATTCTTGCAATATTTTTCAGATGATAATATGCTGATTTAGTTACTCCTTTGAAATGACTACTGAAGCTAAGGTCTGACTCTAGAGTCTAGAGATTTTTTGTTGTTTGACCTTTAGAGTGAAGGTACACGTTCACCTTGAGAACTTCATCTTTATTTCCAAACGCAATGACTTCAGTTTTGTCTTTGTTTAACTGAAGAAAGTTTTGGCACATCCAACTATTTATTTCATCAATGCATTTGAGCAGGGAGTCAATGGGGCTGTAATCGTTAGGCGATAGGGCTAAGTATATCTGTGTGTCGTCTGCATAGCTGTGGTAAGCAATTTGGTTATTTCTCATTATTTGGCTCATTGGGAGCATGTACAGGTTGAATAGGAGAGGCGCAAGAATTGAGCCTTGAGGGACTCCGCAATATAAGGAAAACCTTTTCAGAAATAGACAACTTGGACAGAAAAGTGAAGAAAAGTGGATAGATAGAGTAAGGTGTAAACTCGTTCAATACTCTTGAAAGTCTCAGGGTGAGACATCAAGGAGCTTTGCTTTAAGTTCTCCAGAAAGATTGGCGACACTAAAGATGATTAAATTCAAAAGTCACTGACTACAGCTGAAATGTGTCGGATGAGAACTTATGGCTGAGAGGTTTTTCTCGATTTATTCATCATTGGAGTTTTGATTCCTTGCCACCGTTGCCGTGTTGGCTTGCTCACCGGGGAAACTGCTGGTTTTAGATTATCTTCTGCAATTCCAAGAACATTGCTTTTATTAGGATGGCCCTCACTGTTAGTACTCTTTACATTTGTACTCTTTTGTGGTTTCTTTTTCATGTACGGCTGCTTTGAAACAATGCAACATTGTAAAAGCACTATAAAAATAAACCTGAATTGAAATGAAACAAAACAAACACACCATCCGCTTTTTAGGACACTTCAGTTCTTTTCTTTGTGGCTGACACAGTTTCATGAGGTTCATTTTGCACAACATCAACTACTCTCTCATGTTCCTCTATTGCATGACATTGTTGCATTTAAACAGAGCGATTCTTTGCCGTTTTATCGCTCCAATCTGATTTAAAATGCAGTGACACATGAGACTATGCAGCATCGATGAAAACGCCCTTTTCAATAGCATCTGTCTCCGGGCTACACCCGTTTCTAAGAAAAAGGAAACATAATCAAGTCCCTGATATATCCCTGATTTGGAAGCAGTCTTCACATATGAAAATAACAGTCAAGAAACGGAGAGCAACAGTCACTACAGCCGCTGGTATGATAGCATCACCTAGTCTGTTGGGGATTTGAAACTATTGTGGGTAGCAGAAACAAAATAACCTTTTCATGTATTCACACCAATGAGATGAACGAGATTCTCATTGGGGACAAGAAGTATTTTGTGGCTGTCTGTTTTATTTCACTATTATCAGATGCTGTAAAGGCTGCATGGGTCATTCTATAACCATCCCCACCCACTGCATAAGGCAACAGCAGCAGGAAAAGGCGCACAGTATACTGTCTATTGTAAACTGACGGTCTTTGACTCTTTCAGCCCTTCTTCTCCTGAGCTGATATCTTCATCACGGTAAGTCATCAAAACACAAATCATGTAAAACAGTTCTTAGCATGCATTGAATTTCAAGTATGCAGATTGTAGATGTGCAGAACCCATATTTGTATTAGAAAATTTAATGTATGTTTTGTCAGGGCTTACTTGTTCACTATTTGCTCACTGGTGCAATAGTTCTATATACTTTATACTCTACGTTTTTTGGAATAGTGTATATATATACATATTTATTTTACCATGTAAAATGTTTCAGCTTTACAGAAGAAAGCAATATTATCCAGTTTCTTTCAATACGTTTATGTCCTTTGTTATTTCTTTGTATGTATCCAGGACAAAGTGGATATTGCGGCAAAATTTCTTAATCTGTGATATTCAGAAATGGTTCAAGAAGTGTCTCTTGCATCAATGGGAGGCAGGAAATCTTTTTTTAGTGACCTGTGTTTCTTAAATTCGCTGCGATTAATGACCTAAAAATTTAACAAAATCCCCCTAAAAGTTTCTAAATGTTAAGTGCCATGTTATTATTCACTGTGAGCATTTTTGGGCCTAGATACAAAGTACTTGTGTTGTATTTTTTCAGAACAGTTGTCTTCTGCACTGTTGAGGATGAAGACTCTTATAGTAGCGCCTCTGTGTGTTTTGGTGATTCTCTGTATAAGCTCGGGCTTGGAGGCATCCAGCGCCCTCGATCTCCTGCGCGAAACTGCTGGTGAATCATTTCATCTTTATTTTCTTTTTGTTGAGATCATTTGTTCATTAAAATAAAGCTTTTGCAGGCGTATTTGTGCTGCTGCTATTTGTGTTTTCGAAAATGCATCTCAAAAATGTACAAAGTCATTAAAAGGCGCGTTTTCGAAAATGGTCCTACAGGGAGTTGGTCGGGGAGCCTGCCCTGTGGTGGATGGGACTGTGAATGTGCGTTCAGGAGACAGCAGGGGTGCTGTTGTGCGGCGAAGCCACTTTTTGACCTGGAGGAGGTCACATTCATGCGCATGGTCGGTTTGTGGGAAGGACTTTCTAGCCTTAACAACCAAATTCAGGAAGTCACAGGTAGACATAACTCTTTTTTCTATTAGTATTTTCAACCTCAATAACATGAAATCTCATCTCATTTTTCTCTCTGTCACACCCTAAAGCTGGATCTAGAATTGCCTTCACTGCTAAAATGGTGCCGACGGTTGGGTGCCTCGGGCCCTTCACCAGCAACATGTCCATCTCTTACCAGACCGTCTCACTCAATCAAGGCAGTGGATACAATCGCGCATTGGGTGAGCTGGGTTTCCAAATTCAACCTGCCTCTTTTTCTAATGACCTTTTGGCACACTTGATTCAACCCATAATTCATCCCATTCCATAAGAAACCATTTTGCGGATTACCAGTTTTTTTTCTTGTAGACATCAATACAAATGTATTCTGCGACATGACTGGAAACAATAATGATGGCACCATGAGAATGTGTGAAAGTGTCTTCACTGTTTTTATCAAAATCTACAATATACTTAATCAACTACAATATAACAAACTATTTGAGCTTTACATGTTGCTTGGGGGAAAAGCACAAGAGAACCGTGGGCTTACCACAGTAAAGGGCCATTCACACTAAGCCGATAATGATCAGGGATGCCCCGATATGTCAATTTCAGCCGATAAAGATAACTGATAATGATTTTACGTTAGAAGCCGATAACCGATATATTGGCTGAAATACATTATCTAAATTAACATACATTTGCCTAAAACAAAAGGCAAGAAGTGAACAACTGCTTACTTTAAAACATTGATCGCAGAAAACAAGGCCAGAAGTTGTTTTTTCATGTACCGAACCTACTCTACACTAGTTAAATATTCTTTAACATGTTCTGGTATAATGTACTCCTAACCCTAATACATCAATTATAGATGTTCTTCCGGTGCCCCCCAGAAACGTGTTCCATCGACAACAAGTCCAACAGGTGTTAAGACAGAAAGCATTCAGACAGCAGTCTGATTCAAACAATATACTTTTGTTCCTATAATTTACACTTCATACATATCTACATACTGTACCTACATCAACGATGTTTGGCTTATAGCTGTTAGTGAATGATCATGAAGGAAAGCCTGTTCTGTATTCGATTTAAACTAACAGCAGTCGGCACGCGAAGGGGGTTCAAATGATTTAGAATTTATCTGGTTTCATATACGTTGGCCTGATTTAATAAAGGACCAGTAACGGTAAAAATGACCATTTATCGGCCGCTAACCAATTATGGCCTATAAAACACCAGGAATCCATAATAATGAAAGCAATCTTTTTGGTGACAAGAAGTTCTTCAAAGATAAGAAAACAGCATCATTTCAAAGATTCACTTTATTCATACTTGGTATAAGTCACAATTCCTTTCAAGGCCTCCTGGACATTATAGAAGAGGACATCAGTAATAGCCATTTGGCAGTTATTGTTCGTCAGCTGGAAAAAGATCACTTTAAAAAGAAATCCCAATGACATTGCTCCTCTGTGCCTTTTTCATTATGGTTTTAGTGTAGACTCTGATATTCTCTTGCATTAAAAACTATTTCATGTCATCTTTACATTTGTTGTTACCGCCAATAGTGTGTACGGCATTACTATACTTGAACTATGGTAAAACCTAGGTTCATTTTCCAACGAGATGGCTGACAATAAGGAATATGTTTTGGTGCTGTTAGAGTCTGGGTCATCGTTCATTTTTCTCACAATTTTTGTCCCACTAAATGAAGTGTTAAATGTAAGGTGTGCAGTACCTGGATGGAGGATCAGGACATCTAGGGATAGCTGTAGTCCTTTTTTGCAGCCATAAAAAAGACAAATTCTCATCCCTACAGAATCAGCCTCTCACAAAAGAGAGCTCAAAGAACTCAATCTCAACTTGATTTTCACAGGTACATTCACAGCCCCACACGCTGGTCTCTACTCTTTCTCCTTCACTGCTTATTCCAGAGTCGGCGATGCAGATCGGCTTTACCAGAAGGTGCAGCTGGTAATGAACGGCCAGGTGATCGCTTCATCCTGGGAAGACAACCGCGAGGATTCGGAAGACAGCAGTACTCAAACTGTGCTTCTCCAGCTCCGGCGTGGCTGTCAGGTTTATATTGAGCTGCTCTCAGGCAGACAGCTGTGTGGTGACACACAGGGCAACAATGCTTTCAGTGGATACCTGCTTTATCCGTTCACTGAGTAATAAGAACGAAATCCTTAACTCAAGAATTTCTTTATTGTACTCTAATACATACACTTGGAAAGTGCTTTTTTAAAACAAAGGGTAACTCCACCCAAAAATGAAAATTCTGTCATGAATTACTCACTCTCTAGTGACTGCTATAGTAGGAAAAACTGTTGTAATTGTTTGGTTCTGTTGAACCCAAAAGAAGATATTTTGAGGAATGTAGGAAAACAAACAGTTCTGGGCACTTTTGATTTCCATTTAAATTGTTCCTACTATAGCAGTCAATGGTGCTTCAGAACTGTTGGTTGCTAACATTATTCCAAAATATCTCTCTTTGTGTTCAACCGAACAAAGAAATGTGTACATGTCTGAAACAACTAGAGGGTGAGTTATTCATTACCCAAAACTGAAATGTTTTTATCCCTTTAAGCCAACAGTCAATTCAAATGAGGTTTGTCTCTGTAGTGCTTTTCACACTTTTGCATTGTTGCAAAGCAGTTGAAGTCATGCAAAAGAAGACACTTTTTGTTTTGAATAGATATTCTTCAACTTTAGAAATGTTTAATTAAATCTGTACAAATGTGAACATTGAAGTCTGTGTATATCCAGCATTAAAACACAGCGTAGGGCGTCATTAATAAATAAAAGTATCTTCATCTTCTTGTCTCATTCATATAAGGTCATGAGGACAAAAAGCAATTGTTTTTTTACGTCACTATAAAAACAACAACTACACGAAACATGACGCTCATTCAGGTGGAGAAACATGAAGCACCCACCCATAGCTGAAAGCTGAAGATCAGTAGCACTGCACTGCAATCCCGTTTTTGGTGAATATACAACTGTGTGTGCCCTACATACGATACGTACAGCGATGAAAATAGACACAGAGATAAGAGACAGTTAGTAGTAAGAGGATTAGCTAAATCCATTCATACTCCATGCAAACAAAAGGATGACCTGTCCGTCTTTGACTGCTGTCAGGGAACTCAAACTATTTAAGGTAACCGGTTGCTTTAAATCAAAGTAAATGAAGTTTTAAAACCAGTATGTACGAGTACTGTGATTGTATATGCAGTCTTATTTATGAAATCCTTTATTAAAATGCTAGGTTCTCTCGACGATAAGGAGATATAGGCCCAGTTTCATAGACAAGGTTTAGCCTAAGCCAGGACTATACCTTAGTTAATTATAAGCAGTTTATGTCGCTTTTATTAAAAATCTTGAAACAAAACAATGGCACTGACATATTTTAAGACACCTCAAAATTATTTTTAAGTCTTAAGCCTTCTCTGTGAAACCAGGGCTGAAATGAAGCAGGTTGACATATAAGAAGACTTATTATTGTTCAGTAATGTAATCAGTGTTGGAGTGATGCGAATGAAATAATGCTGCACGTTCCAAGGGGATTCACTGAACCTTTGTGTTCCACATTTTCACAACTCTATGGATTCATTTAACCCTTTTGTGCTGTGTTGAAAACCCTAAAACATGTAACGGTAATATATATATATTACAGAAAGAACTGTCAACTTGATTTTACCCAGATAGCTCTAGGCCACCAGTTACATACAAAACAGATCATATATATATATATATGAAACAAAGTAAGTTAAATTATCATATTCATTTAATCATTATGAAGAAATTTCACAAGATTACAGACTAAATACCAAAGTAAGAAAGAGCAACGGCAAATGCAGTGCCCATAAATAAGGAAATCATTGGATTGGATACAATGGAGAATTTCACCGTATTTAACACAACAGCAAGTAGTTGGAGTCTTTTTCATTAATCAGAGTTCATGCAAATATATGGTTGTTCATTAAAGTTCCGGACTCGTCACAGGAAAACAGTGGGTTTCTTTCCACAACAGCATATTCAAGACTGCAGGTTTGAGCAGATCGCAAGGTCTCTGATGAGTGATTCAGGACTAACAGGCATGTAATCAACACAAATTCATCAGATTCATCCGTCTCATTTGTGCCCATATGCTTAGACTGGCTTTTATGAAAATGTTTGCAAACTATTTCAAACACAATTTCTTCTCTGGAATTTTCTGTCATCTTGTTTTCTTTCATTTAGTACTGGTTTTGTGTTTCTTTTTCAAACTGATTAATTGTTGGCCTGGTTAATCTGAGCTTTGGCACCTCAAGGCTTTGAGAGAAAACAATTTTTGTGGCAATATTAAAAAACATTTTGATTCCAATTTATACCAACATTAACACTCTTGTTCACACTAGCCTACTTTAATGTTTAAGCAGAAAGTTTGTTTTGAAATGCTTTTATTTCATACAATATGGCAC
This sequence comes from Barbatula barbatula, assembly GCF_947034865.1. Classification (NCBI taxonomy): domain Eukaryota; kingdom Metazoa; phylum Chordata; class Actinopteri; order Cypriniformes; family Nemacheilidae; genus Barbatula; species Barbatula barbatula. The sequence continues at coordinate 1,485,671 of NC_136782.1, read as the reverse complement.
AGAATAACACTTCCCAGGTCAAAATGACCCACCTACCAAAGATAGCTTATAAATCACTTGTTATGCAATATTATCACCAAATACAGGATTCAATCTTTTTGTCAACTTGTTTTACAATACAAAAAAAACTACAATATACTTTATTGTCCCCTTGGGGAAATTTGTCGTGGGCTTAGTGAATGCTGCATTTCCAGGTCACACAATAAACATATATATATATATAAGTAGATACATTCCCAGTAGGTAAATAAGACAGTAAATTAGTCAGTCACATAAACACACCATAACAATCTAGACATGGGAACAAAACATGCGGACATGCATCTTATTGCACAGCTCAACCGGCCAGGATTGTTGCACATATAACTTTAGCGTAAATCATAAACCTACAATAAATAACAATGACCACCAATCGAATAGATAGTCTAAACAGTAATACTCTTTGGGAACCTGTGCTAACAGGGACGTTCGGTGACTTTTCTCCTTACCATTTAATATTCTAATAGAAACAGGCAAGAAGGAAAATTGAATTCTTTCTGAAGGCAGAAGCACATACTCAGGATGTAGGATGTGAGATGACATCCTCAGGACCCATCATATGGGCACACAGCTTCTCGTATCACTGTTATGCTGATGACACCCAGACTATACCACTGTAGCAGCTCGCAAAGATTGGCATCTCAGCTTGGATGAAAGAGCATCACCTGCAGCTGAATTATTTTATGACTTATTGCTCCTCGAACTCTTTGTAAGTGCTTTAGATAAAAGCGTCTGCTAAATGACTAAATGTAAATGTTTAGACTTTCCACCTGGACTCTTGTGTTCCGTTTTGCATTTATCATGTTGCCCTGCTTTTGTTAGTGTCACAGTCTGGTTTGTCTTGTTTTTCCCTTTTGGAGCGTCAGGTTGCCACTCCTAAAGGAGGGGCTTCTGTCATGATTCTGCCGTATCATGTCATGTTTCTCTTGGTTTAGTGGCTGGATCATGACATAACCTCATGTTTAATGTGGAGAGAAGGATTCTTGGCCGTTTTGGTCTCCGGTCTCGTCTGTGTTCCCGCCCTCTCGTCTCCTGATTAGTACCTCATGTCCCGCAGCTGCCCCTCTTGATTTTGATCACTTTATTATGCCCCAGTGTTTTCTGTCCTGTTCAGGTTCATTTTGATTCATGTGGGTGAGTTCACGTGTCCTGTTCAGTAAGTCTACTTACTGTTAGTTATTTGAATATAATTCAAGTTTTGTCTTAGTCATAGTCCTTTTTAGTGTACTTAGTCAGTGTTCATGTTTTCCCGTCATGTTTTGTTCCTTTGTTCCTTGTTATGTTACCCCTCGTGGGTTTTGTCTTTTTATTAATAAATGTCTGTTCCTCGCTCCTTCCTCGCTGTCTGCACCTGGACATATTGGTCAAATCCAGGAAGGATCCAGTCAACTGAGATTAAAATCACCCAAAATAAAAACGCAGGCACCGGGGGTTCGCTGCAACTGGCGGTGAACATATTCTGCAATGACTGGTTTTGTGTTTGTTTTTCAACTGTTCAACTTTGAACTGTTCAACTTTTTTAACTGTTTTAATCTTAGGCTGCTTTAATCTGAGCTATATCTTAAAAATGACGTTAATGATCACAAAACTCAGAACAGAACCTTTATTTTGAAATAATTTTATTTTCTGAATAAAGTTGTAAAGTAACAATTGTGCCGCGTATGTGTCAAATCTGACCATTGTGACATACAAGACAGAACACATTAACGCTGTTATATAGAGAACATTTCAGAAAGATATATATTTGACTTAGGAGCAAACGTTTAAAAAATCACTGACTACCTGGATGTTGTCAAATCTGGCCATTGTGACAAACAAAAATGAACACACTGACACTGTCATTCAAATTAAATTTCATGGAGCAACAAAGTATGTAGATATTCTTTATGCACACTGTGGGCCCCCAAAAGATGTTCAATGAAATATATATGTCTGTATGACAGCATTAGTGTGTTCTGAGCTAATGTTTTCAAGTCTAATGGTCAAATTAGACCTTTCCTATCAGAGCACTCTACGCAAGTCCTAGTCCAGGCTCTTGTCCTGTCCAAACTGGATTATTGCAATGCGCTTCTGGCTGGACTTCCTGCTTGCACAATCAAACCTCTCCAGATGATCCAGAATGCGGCGGCAAGAGTGGTCTTCAATGAACCGAAGAGAGCGCATGTAACTCTCTTCATCAGGTTACACTGGCTCCCTGTTGCTGCCTGCATAAAGTTCAAAGCTTTGCTCCTGGCAGACTCGGTTGCCATCTTTAAAAAACGCCTAAAAACGCATCTCTTCCGTCAACACGTCGCTGATTGATTTTTCCTAATTCTCTTCCCTTTCCTTCTTTAATAAAAAATAAAAATGTACTAACCTCACTATTCTTAGCTTTGTATACTGTGCTAGGCTTTAATGGACTAGTTTGATGCACTTATGTATTATACTTATACTTGCACTTATGTTGTTATAATTGCTTCCAATGTTTCCTCATCTGTAAGTCGCTTTGGATAAAAGCGTCTGCTAAATTACTAAATGTAAATGTATTGTAGGTAATGTATTGTAAACAACATGAGGGTTAAAACTTTATTTGAATTGTTGAAGACCGTGCTTATGAAAATACTAGACAAAATAGGCTTAATATCTGGCATAAGCTTATGTGTTTTTTTAACACGATCTTTTGCGATTTATAGACTTCACATCTCGTAGAGAGGCGTGCATGCGTTTTCTGTGCGTATGTTAGTTCTATGAATCGCACATACACACTTAGAGAAGTTATCGTAAAATTAAATTGATGCGTTTCTCCATTTTTGGAGAGGTGCACGTAAGGCTATGGCGCATGGTACATGGCTCCGCGTAGGCTACACCATAGACATCTTCACGGGTCCAAAGATTTGTTCACGAACCTGAAGAGATCCGTGAATGTGCTAAACAGAACCGCCCCGGACTCGTCTAATATTTGAAATTTGAAACCTGTGCAGAACCGAGCTATTCCAGAATCCCGCTATTATTTGACACCGGCCTGTCTGGATCTGATCAGCACATACACAGCAAATTGCTTTCAGTAAACAAGTTGCGAAAATAGAATGTTAGTCTTACCTCGTACCAATTGAACGGTGACCGCTGACACTAGCAGCATTAATTATTTGCTATCATCTCTGTGCTCTCTGACCAAATATTTTAGATATATAATTTATATATAATCATATTATTATAAACATGCAATGCACGATTTTTTCACATCACTCATGAAGGCATCCATGATCACTTAGTTGTGACAAAGTTCTGCTTCTGATGGCTGAGGTTGCTCTTCTTCCCATTATTTACAGGCTCACACCTTTCATTCAAATTTGTACAAAACACACGCAGAGTGCTGACTGACATTGATCACAGCGCTTGTTCTCAGATCGACTTGGGTATTACCGAAGTCCGTTTAGGAAGTCGCGCCAATGTTTGCAGCACCTCTGGGTAGCGATTTACATCATAGCAATTCCACAGTCCTATCTACTTGAATAGGGGAAGGTAAATATTTCTAAAATCTCATCTACTGTGTCATGGTTCTGCCACATCTTGTCAGGTTTTTCTAGTCTTGGGGCAGGATCATTGACAGTACCATGTCTTTTGTGTGGAGAGAAACACATTATTGTCAGTCACGACATAATGTTTTTTCTCTCCGATCTCGTCTTTGGCCCCGCCCCGCTTCCCTTCAGCATTTTATTACCCTCACCTGCCCATTGTTAGTTATCCTTTGTTAGTCTCCCATATAATGTCCTTGTGTCTACTGTCCTGTGCTCGTTCGATTTTGTTATATTGCCTTGTTCGATGCTGTTTATGCTTGTTGTGTTCCTCTAGCCTAGCCTAGCCAGCTATTAGTCTTTGTCAAGTGTTGTTTTAGTCTAGTCTAGTCCAGTCAGCTTATTTTTCCTGAGTTGTGTGTTATTATCTCTCTGTGTTGTTTTAACCCCCGTGGGTCTTGTTTTGTGTTTGTTATTAAATCATTGTTTCTCCCGCACCTACTGCCTGCGCTTGGGTTATGTCCTTCCGTACCGTGACATACTGAGTATTTACACTGGTTGGCAAGCGCCTCACGAGAGCCCCGCCCTAGAAAAGTCTTTATTTATTGACGATTGGCTCATTTAACTGGGAGGCGGGACTTCCTTCGCTTGAGTAGCCAAATTGAGCGTTGCATTCCTCGCCACTAATTGTAACGGCAGTGGCGCATCTTGTTAACTTTAATATCTTTGGTATTACACTCAGAACTGAGACCCGAAGCAATAAGAGCCTGAACTGGCTGACCATTTGAAACATAGACCTGAACCCGTACGAGTCCCGGGTCCTGTACTTCACTGTAGTAGTACACCGCGCCCATTTAGTGTGGGACTGAGATTAAAAAGAAATACAATTATGAAAAAATATGTATTTAAAGGCCAATAAAATTCCCAGTTTAGCAACAGAGCGAGCTTGCAGAACTGGAGAATCAAAGGCTGAATGTACATTAGGAAGCATTTTGTACATACAAGGCCATGTTGACAGCTGCTTCCCGGTCATCTTAAAATCCTTTTGGCCATCTCATCTCAAACCCGTCATTACCTCTCCCTACCACCATCTTCGCCTTATGTCAAATACCTGACATACTGTCCTGATGACATATATTGTAGGTGCTTCAATATTTATTTCATCTTCAGCTCTGTTCCTCTGATGATCTAAACCTATACATCACATGCTTCCATTTTTGTCCTTGTCTTAACTCTAGCCCTTCCTCCAGCCCCACCGCGCATATCTTCCATCACAGCAGGCTTTCTCACCGTTCCTCTCAAAGCTCTGCTGATGCAGTAATGTGGTATGTGGAGAATTCTGGTCCCTGACCAAACTAACGGTTCTTGGCTCAGTTGCCTTCCTCCTCCAAGCCTCTTCCCAAATAAGGCTTTGCTTTACCAGTAAAGTTGTGGGGCAGTCACTAGAAGATGTTTGGAGAGGAGGGTGGGTTCAGGAAAAGACCATGCCCTTTTATGGTTTCAGTTTCCTTTTCTCGGCAGCTCTCTCTCTTTCTCACCGAATGCCTTTTTCTATCTGTCTCATGGTAAAGGATGCAGGATTAGGGAGGACTCGGCCGAACATAAAGCACTTGTATCTAGACGAAGGCACACACACATATTTATACACTCTCACAATACTCACAGCTCGGGAGCCCAGGTGACAGCACGGAGGACATCATTATTTAATCATTACAAGAGTAAGTTTCACCTTTAAGGATCTTTTCCTCTTCTGATTACTAATATTCCCTTTGAATAACCTGCAGGAAACATTCTCACAAATAAGATTTGTTTCAATGTTTTTAACATTCAGTTTAAAGGGATACTTCACCCAAAAGTGAAATTATGTCATCATTTACTTTTATGTTTCAAACCTGCATACATTTCTTCGAGAACAATATTTGTAAGAATGTCAGCAATTTCCAGTCCTGGGACATCATCCACTTCCATTGTAGGAAAAAATATTGAGATATTCTGAAGAATTTAGGAAAACAAACCTTTGATTATCAATTAAGTTTTTCTAATATGGTAGTCAAGGATATCCCGGAACTGAAAATGTATACAGGTATGAAATTATATGGGGGTGAGTAAAAGATGACAGAATTTTTGGATGAACTATCCCTAAGGTCTTTTTTATTGCTAGTCATTTTCAGCTTAAATGCTGGGAGTACGTGATGTGTACTCAGGTGTGATCATGTGAATCTCTGTATAGTTCTCTGTATAGCAAGCATTGATAGGTATTTGAAGAACTTTGGTAACCAACGGCATTGAACCCCAATATTTTTTGAACATTTTTATTTTTGGGTGAAATGTTCAAGGTGATTGACTTATTCCTCATTCTTTAAGGTTGGGACTTCCGAGGTGCTCTACTAAAGTGCAGAATGGCATCCCAGGTGATGCTTCTGCTCAGTGTATGTGTGTGTGTGTGTGTGGGCTTTGCGTTTGGCTGAGGAGGATCCGCTCTACACGAATGTTCATCTAATCCTGTCAGACGAACCCTGTGTATGCAAACAGTTGTTTACCAAAACGTAGCAGGTTTTACGTGTAACATTTGAATAATGATATAGTCCAGGGTGGAATTTTAAGTTTGGAGCACATTATCGCTCAAGGATTACATGAACATGGGGAATGTGTGTCCTTACTGTATTACCTTTGTGTGACAGTTCAGCTCAAGCTATGATTAAGAAAATAACATTAATAGTAATAAATTTGGCCATTGAGCTGAACTGTGTACGTGTGGAATCATGCTTCACAGCTCAACATCTTTACTGTACATGCACGATTGAATAAATGGTTGTTTGTGTCTATATTACACACATTGTATTGTATTTTTGGGGCTTGTCCTTGTGGCTGCTTCTAACATCATCTTTGGCTGTTTACATTTTTGATTCTGTTTTTTACATTGTAATATTTGTTTCTAGGAGAAGAGGATTTCAGGTCGGAATCTCATGAGGAAAATGTTTGTTACTAGAGAATAGCGAAAAGGCACATCGTGTGCACGCTGTAATGTTTTGAGCGTGACAACACATACAGAGCCAATCCCCTAAACCTCTGTTGAGCTTGCACATTAAACGATTGATGAATGACCATGATAACGTTTGGGTGTCTCGAAAAAGTCATTTAGCCAAACAGAAATGTGTAGTTACTATCGTAACCTATAGTTTGTAATATTATAAAATCTCAGCAACAGTGTGTAATACCAGGGCACATTTGATTCATTTGGATTGTCTATATTCTATATTTCTTTATTTTGACTAATGAATCACAAAATGTAGGGGAGGCAACAGTTTGCTACCATTGTGGCCAAAATCTGAAACGTGTCCAAAACTGCCACTCACCGCTTCACGAGTTCACCTTAGCAAATAATTAAATAGGCGTCAGTTTAATTTAAGCAGAGAATATTGTATTGCAGTCCAGGGAGGGGAACTAAGAACACTCCCCCTTGTTCGGGATGAGGGCTTCTAACTGTGTTTGCCCGAGCCCTGAGCACTTCCCCCCGATAGGAATAGGGTTTAATAGTGAGGAGTCGGAGGGATATTACAAGACGTAGAGTGAAGTAGGTAAGGCGATTGAACTATTTATAGAGTTTTCTATTGATTTGATTGGACGGGAGACGTGATGGCTGGCAGCTGCGTAATTATTTGCACGTGCTCCTCGTGAACTTTGTTAATAAAACATCATATTGAAGTGCCGACCCATGAATTGAGTCATTAGTCATATCACAATATCATTCTTTAATGAAGAATGACATTTCAGGTGTTCAGACTTCTGTGCAGAAGATCATGACGAATACACAAACACATCTCCTCTCTTTTCCTTCAAGCAGGCTCCAGGTATGGCAAACAAAGGTCCATCTTATGGGCTGAGCCGCCAAGTTCAGGACAAAATCGACCAGAAGTACGATCCTGAGCTGGAGGGTCGTCTGGCGGAGTGGATAGTGGCTCAATGCGGCTCTGAGGTTGGCAAACCAGAGGCAGGGAAACTGGGCTTCCAGGCCTGGCTTAAAGATGGTTGTGTGAGTATAACAAAGCAAAACTCTAAAAGGAGTGAGATTATAAAATCCTGTTCTCAAAGACAAAATGAAAATAAATCTAGTGGGCCAGTTTTCAGAGAAGGCATGTTTGAGCTGTCCATTACATTAGCTCTTAAAATGTCTTAACTTAACTAAGGCCTACACCGGAATGAATCGAAGGCCTCATCATAGGTCCGACGCAAGGTTTTCTGCTCGTTTCGGCCTGACGCAGTTATAATTTTCACGTCATGCATCACGTTGTTTAAACAGCAAATGCATTTGGGCCCATGAGCGTGCTGGTTAAAAGATGCATGACCTCGCTTCAGTTTTTCCGCTTGTAAATTCCATAATGTAAATAGCGAATGCGCCATGGCGCCAGCATGACTGGCTCTTAAACGTAATGTAGGATGAGACTCTGATTGGTTTACTGCATGTACATAACTCCTTAAAAGGGCTGGGACAACCCTTTTAGACCATGTGCCGGGTTCGTCGTCATTTACTTACCCTCATGTAATTTCAAGACGGTCAAAGGTGCCCCAATCTGTTTTCCTAAACTTTTCAAAATATCACATTTTGTGTTCAACAGAAAACATTCATTGGAACATAGAAATGTATACAGGTTTGAAACAACCCTGGGGGTGAGTGAACGATGACAGAATCTTTATATTTAAACTAGTAAAAGTGGATTCGTACACTCCCTGAGTGCACTCGTGCCTGTGCACTTTAGATCATGCGATTCGATTGTCCTGACAGGGAAACCACCTTAGAATCCGCTTTAGACTTCCAGCTCAAATTCAATCAAATAAAGGAACAGTAGATGCCTACACAGACCATTGGTGCCAAGGCTTTGATTTACCTTGAACCAGAGAGACGATCCACAGAAGCGTCTTCCTGTAGCTCAATTACGAGGTCATGGGTTGAATCCTACGGAAAACACATACTGTTAAAATGTATAATCTGAATGTACTCCATAAGTGTCTGTCAAATGCATATTGTCTGCACAGTGGTTTAGCATGAATGATCTTAAAAAGTGTAACTCTTGTGTATGTGCTGTTAGGTCTTGTGCGAGCTCATCAACAGTTTGTGTAAGGACAAGCCGGTGAAGAAGATCCAGAGCTCCAGTATGGCTTTCAAACAGATGGAGCAGGTGTCTCAGTTCCTCAATGCTGCCGAGCGTTACGGCGTCATTAAAACAGACATGTTCCAGACCGTCGATCTGTGGGAGGGTGTGTATGCAAACAAGCCGCAACAAAGTCTGCACGCTTATCACAATCCACACACATAAGATGACTTTGTCCCATCAAATGTCCCCTTTAACACTGTTGTTTTGACTTCTCCCTGATACAATGCAGCTGTACAATAATGGAAACAACAATGACAATATCCATGATGTCTAAATACAAAACCCCCAATTGTCTTTTTTTCTTGCTGCTGACCATATTTGCAAGGCAATGTTGATTGCACTTTATTTTACAGTACATGTACTTACAGTGTACATACCGAAGAAAGAACTGGGTAATTTAAAGTGACTACATGGGATAGGTTTAGAGGTAGGGTTAGTACCTAGTTATAATAGTTACAATAATAAGTGCACAGTATGTCCTGTACATGGGACACAGGACTGGATTTTGTATTCTTTAAGTCCAGTGTTACTGCGGCATTATACATTGCATCGTTTGAACAGAAATGATTTCCATTATGAACAGAACAAAAATAATTGTACTCCATACAGACTGTATTCTTACAATAGTAAGTAGCAAAGCTAAGAAAATGCTTGGCTAGCTCTAATACTGGTTCTTCATACATGTTCAGGTATTTCATGTTAAAGTATACACTCAGGGTTTCTGCCTTAAACTCAAATAATGTTTTAACGAAATGGGTTGTTGGCGCAACCCACCTTATATTATGTTTTACTTAGAAGACACCCTATATAAACTAGCTCTATTTATCTAAAACAAATGTTTACCAACATTCGGATAAACGATTTATGAATTATTTGCCAGGAAAGGACTTGGCCGCAGTGCAGAGAACGCTAATGGCTCTGGGCAGCATCGCAGTTACGAAAGATGAAGGCACCTTCTGCGGTGATCCCAACTGGTTCTTCAAGTGAGTAGAGCAGAAGCGAGCGACCATTCTGCATATTGTAATATTTTATTGACCATGTGCTTTTCCGCAGGAAAGCTCAGGAGAACCGTAGAGACTTCACTGAAGACCAGATAAAAGAAGGGAAAAACGTCATAGGTCTGCAAATGGGATCCAATAAAGGGGCGTCTCAGTCTGGCATGACAGGCTATGGTAGACCCCGACAAATCATGAACCCGTGAATCTCCTCATTCTGACCTGACCATTCAGTCCAAAGATCATAATGGCAGTGTAATAAATGATTGACAAGGACAATGTGATACTAAAACAAGCTTTCATGTCTACTGTGCATGTATGGGTCAAACCAATAAGAAATGAATTTGTTGTGCTGGATTGGAATTTGTAGTTTACCAAATATTAGATTAAGAGTGTTTTTCATTCAACAAAGTTTTCTGACAAATAACACCATGAGCAAGGACCTGTGTAAAGACTCTTCTGCTTTATAGAAAACAGCATGAAAGTTTGAAATAATGAGTATATAAAGCATTTCTTGTTTTTTTTATTCAAATCACATTCAATAAATTCCCTTTAGATCAATTTCATGGATTGATCAGAACACCGCACCTCAATAAAAACAGGCTAGAACCAGTAAAATGTCTTTAGTTAAACAGACCTCGCTTTTAAACGATCTCTTTCTGATTTTTATAATTCAAGTGTTGGAGGCATTTATACCCAAAACTGACCCAAACCTGACACAGTCAATGTATCACAATCGAAGGAAAAATCTGTAAAGGTATATTAAACTCTTACACTCACTCATACAGCACCCACACACTTGCCCACAAGAATCTCTCTCTCTCACACACACACGCACATTCTGTGCAAAAGATCCGACGGCCCAAGTTCATTTGCAAGAACTGTCTTAAATACTGTAACTCAGTCACACGTGGACCATATCAGCAAAAACAAACAAGGCAACCCAAAACAAACAGAGAAAGCAAAGTGCAAACAGAAATAACCGTGAGAAGATGCAGAAGATGTTACTTAGTGCTATGTCTTCTCATCTCCTGCTATGAGAGGAACTTTAGACTCCATGTCCATCTCGGGCTGAATTTCCACCACTTCACTGTCCTCCAGGCCTGAAGAACGAGCTTGCGATCTTCTGTTTCTGCCCCTCACGGCCGCTCTACAGCCACGCCAGTCCACATGGGTAAGGGTCACTTCGAGAGTGTAATACAGCGACCAGAAGAGAGCAAAACAGCCCAGAAGAAGCAGTGACTGCAAATCATAAAACAGCAAGTTTCTGTTATTTCATGTACAGTTATGTTCAAAATAATAGCAGTTCACTTACCAGATTGGTCACAGTTTTGGGTAGAAAGGATATTTCTATATGGCAAATGTTTTACTAGTGTGTAGTAGAGTAACAGAAAACCAACAGACCAAACAATCATGACATGCATGTTGTTGATTCTGTGTAATGTATTCATTCATTGAAAAAGAGGCGTGTTCACAATACTAGCAGTGAGGAGTTCAATTCGAGAGGTCAATTATTCTGTGAAAAAACTGATGTCAAACAAGTGGCCTTTATTTAAGGACGAAGGCAGCAAACTCTCTGAAAATCGGAGTAAAATGGGTCGTTTCAGACATTGTTTAGAAGAACAGCGCTCCTTTATTAGAGACGGAAAACATGTAAAGAAGTGCAGAAAACGATAGGCTGCTTAGCAAAATGATATCAAATGCTTTTAAAATGGCAACTAAAACCAGAAAGACGTGCAACTAGCATTGGAATGGATGGAAGAATAGCCAAAATGAAAGTCTGATGTTACCTGTCAGTACTGTAAGAATTAGAAGATGCCTATGTGAAGCCAAGCTATCAGCAAGAAGCCCCCTCAATGTCTCATTGTTGAAAAAACAACATGTGCTGAAGAGGTTACAGTTAGCCGAAGAACACATTGAAACCGTGGCCATACAACTAAATATTAGTTCAGTGATTCACAAAACGCTTCATCTTCAAGCTTGTTTGACTTTGTAAAAAGAAAAAAAGGCGAACAGCCTAACATTGATATTATTCAAGTGAATAATAGCATATAATTTAGCATATAATGTGCAGTTTTCCCAATGCATGTGTGTGTTGAAATAAAAGTTATTATAAGGATTTTGAGCTTTACTCACCTCTTTTTTAACACACTGCTATTATTTTGACTGTAATTTTCACGTAACCTACAAATGATGTAAGTCAGTGGAACCCTTTCAAACACCCACTTTGTTGTGCTCTACATGAAGCCACTGGTATAGCTGGTGTCATAATGTTTCAAATCTTTTGCTCTTATTTGTGTTACTTAAAGCCTCAAATTGTTTGTTAGAATAAAAAAGGGGGTAAAATAATTCTTATAGTTCTTCATAACGTCATGAGACCTATCATCACTCCGTCTCTGCCTGCTTTTTTTGAAACCATGGCTTTAGTAAAGGAACCATTGCATAGTATCTACGAATAGACTATTGTCAGACCATAGAAAAAGAAAAATGAAAGCCATATTCTATCGTCTCTTCACTGGCTGCCTTTTTACTTCCGAATAGACTTCAAAATCCTGCTAATAACTTAAAGCATTGAATGGTCAAGCCCCTATAGTCAGATTTCAATCCATGATGCACACTGCGGTCAGTTTCTGTTACTTGTTCCCAGAATATCAAAGTCTCCCAAAAGTGGTCGATCCTTTTCGTTCTTGGCTCCTAAACTCTGGAATAGCCTTGTTCAAGATTCAGACATTAAATCTGGATTAAAGATGTATCTCTTCACCTAATCCTAGTCTAAACAAATGTATGCTAGTTTAGTCAGAACTGAACACTCACACCTTCATTCTACTCTGTTACTTTCGTTCACTTTTTGCGTGCATCCTCTATCAGTTTATTATTTTCAGATCTGGTCCTCGGATTCCTGAGGACACCAGAGGCTGTTAGACCTAGCTATGGTTTTGGTCTGATGCTCATCCCAGTTCAGCCAGATGCTCGGCCTTGTGCCACCGGACAGACTCCATCATCTTTACACACAATTTATCTTTTCACTTATCTGCCTTAGACTCATTTCATTTTTTAATTCACCATTGTAATGTGATATTTCCAGTTTTTTTAAATCTATAGGATTTGTATGAAATCTACAATCATTGACTCAAATCGAGAAACAATATCGAGAGCTTGTGTATCGGAAGGATTAAGAAACTACCTTAATTTGCGTTTTTGGGAAAAATGGAGGTCATACAGATGTTACACGACTTGAGGTCTAGTAAGTAATTTCTCGCAGGAATTACTCTTTAAATTGAAGAAAAACCAAAGTCATTCTGCTTTTAATCTTTGGGCCATCATTATCTTGGTTATTTAACAAAATGGGCAAACCCTTGTGTTAAAAGCTTATGTTTTGGTTTTTACATCTCCGTCGCCTGTCTTAAGTTTTCTATCGAGGGAAAACGTTGAAATAGTCATTCATGCTTTTGTCACTTTCCAGTTAGATTATGGCAATAATTTTTATTATGGGATAAAGCAGACGTCCCTGGAGCATTTACAATCGGTTCAAAATGCAGCAGCCATCCTAAAAGTGTCCTCTCTGACGGTCTTAAGTTTTTTTTGCTTGAACAAATGATGTTGGCCAGAAAGCTCGGTTAAAATATTTTAAAGAACATATACAGTACATACAATACATTTTATTCTTAAGTGTGAGTCAATAAACAGTTAATGTTACCTTAATGTAATGTCACCTTAAATGAACACAAAATGTGTTGTTTTAACACAACCGTGTACATCCAAAACCATTATCTCTCTAGACACAAAGCCTGTGTAAATGTGTGAGTGTTTGTTTTCCGGGAGCACACGTACCTTAAGACTGTTTGAGGTAAATGGACTCACAATCTCAGCGGGTACATCTATGCCAGGTGGGCAGGGAAGAGCAAAACCGCTGTTCAGATACTGTCCACTCATCGCGTCTTCCACAACTCTATCAAATGAAGTATACAAGTTTAGCATCTGTGCATTGCTCAAAACACCTAATAGTAAATTAATGTGCTGAAAAATCCATCAGTGACCAACTGAACACAATGTCTAGAGTTGTATTTACTATTTAGTCTGTAAAATAAACATTTCGTTTTAGAATCATCGGGTTCTGATTAAGAGAGACAAAGGTAAATGCAATACTAATTTCTTGAAAGTCATTTTATTCTTGAAGTACTTGGTCCTTCTTTCTTTTATGTACTAGAAGCAACCACTCACCCAACAACTGCTCGACCAAATTCATGACAATCACAAACTTACACTGACATTTTCATCAACCAATAAAAACGAGGTCAAAATATTCTTATCCCACCCACGGGACATCAGCTTGTGTGCATGTGCTGCTCATCTCATTTAAATGGTAAACTTCTTATATTCCTTCACAATGGCTGGTAATACACAGTGAAATATGTGTCAGGGTAACTCGCTTGCATTCATGCTTCAATTTCAAAGGCAAGCGCAAACGGTTTTATATGGCAATGTTGGCTGCAACATAAGAGAAGTGATAAAGTGAGTCGTACTGTATATTAAAAGACTAAAATGACATGCTCAAGATCGAACCAAATATGTTTGAAAAACAGCCTTGAGTCTCACTACTCAAGCAAAGACCATCAGAGTGTTATTTTGGTTGAATGTACTGAATGAATATGCCATTCTATGAACAGTGAATACTTGAATGAAGTAAAATGAGTACATTTCGTTCATGTTCTAATATTCTCTGTGTTGTAACAATACATATCCATTAGTTTCTAAACTTATGAAAAATAAGGAATGCAATCACCCGGTTTAAATTAAATCTTAAAAAGGTGAATAATGTCAAAACAGTTCAATCTTTGCATGGAACATTTTATTACACCAAGTAAATTAGTCAAACCAGTATATTTAGTCTACTCAAATCTAAATGTAGAAGTATTTGACTAAAATGTTTTAAAAATTTCCTCAACTAAAACTAAAACTAAAGGGAGGACAAATATATGACTAAAGCATGTTCGCCCAAAGATTATGACTAAAACTAAAGAAAAATTTGCCTGGTTGAAATCCCTGGATGTAGAGCACTACTACTTTCATTAGCTCACCTCTGTCTCTCTTTCACCTGCTGATGAGACATAGAAGAGCCGTACAGAGTAAGTTTCCAGTATTTCAGAGTGCCCACTGATGGAGCAGATTCTCCTAAAAGACAAGGAAAGACCTCTGATGCTACAAACAATAATGTAAACCCTTCTGTCAGCTATGTTAGGTGTGACGATAAAATACATTAGTTAGCTGTTTGAGTTGTTAGAAAATAGGTGTGCAGAGGTTTACTACAACAACCATCTGTAGACAGTACGGTTTTTACCTTAGTCATTTTACATTTACGCATTTGGCAGACACTTCAATCCAAACCGACTTACATTGCATTTAATGTATACATGACTTATCAGCATGTGTGTTTCCTGGGTAGAACCCACCATTCTCTACCAAGAGAGCTACAGGAACTACACAGAGTAGTGCACAAGCTGTAGGCCGAATCATTTTACTGTTGAAGACCTATAGGCCATATCGTTTTACTGTAGTGCACGGCCTGTAGGCCGAATAATTTTACTGTAGATGACCTATAGGCCGTATTGTTTTACTGTAGTGCACGGCCTGCAGGCCGAATAATATTACTGTAGATGACCTATAGGCCGTATCGTTTTACTGTAGTGCACGGCCTGCAGGCCGAATAATATTACTGTAGATGACCTATAGGCCGTATCGTTTTACTGTAGTGCACGGCCTGCAGGCCGAATAATATTACTGTAGATGACCTATAGGCCGTATTGTTTTACTGTAGTGCACGGCCTGTAGGCCGAATAATATTACTGTAGATGACCTATAGGCCGTATTGTTTTACTGTAGTGCACGGCCTGCAGGCCGAATAATATTACTGTAGATGACCTATAGGCCGTATCGTTTTACTGTAGTGCACGGCCTGCAGGCCGAATAATATTACTGTAGATGACCTATAGGCCGTATCGTTTTACTGTAGTGCACGGCCTGCAGGCCGAATAATATTACTGTAGATGACCTATAGGCCGTATTGTTTTACTGTAGTGCACGGCCTGCAGGCCGAATAATATTACTGTAGATGACCTATAGGCCGTATCGTTTTACTGTAGTGCACGGCCTGTAGGCCGAATAATATTACTGTAGATGACCTATAGGCCGTATCGTTTTACTGTAGTGCACGGCCTGCAGGCCGAATAATATTACTGTAGACGACCTATAGGCCGTATCGTTTTACTGTAGTGCACGGCCTGTAGGCCGAATAATTTTACTGTAGACGACCTATAGGCCGTATCGTTTTACTGTAGTGCACGGCCTGCAGGCCGAATAATATTACTGTAGATGACCTATAGGCCGTATTGTTTTACTGTAGTGCACGGCCTGCAGGCCGAATAATATTACTGTAGATGACCTATAGGCCGTATCGTTTTACTGTAGTGCACGGCCTGCAGGCCGAATAATATTACTGTAGATGACCTATAGGCCGTATCGTTTTACTGTAGTGCACGGCCTGTAGGCCGAATAATTTTACTGTAGACGACCTATAGGCCGTATCGTTTTACTGTAGTGCACGGCCTGCAGGCCGAATAATATTACTGTAGATGACCTATAGGCCGTATCGTTTTACTGTAGTGCACGGCCTGCAGGCCGAATAATATTACTGTAGATGACCTATAGGCCGTATCGTTTTACTGTAGTGCACGGCCTGTAGGCCGAATAATTTTACTGTAGATGACCTATAGGCCGTATCGTTTTACTGTAGTGCACGGCCTGTAGGCCGAATAATATTACTGTAGACGACCTATAGGCCGTATCGTTTTACTGTAGTGCACGGCCTGTAGGCCGAATAATTTTACTGTAGATGACCTATAGGCCATATCGTTTTACTGTAGTGCACGGCCTGTAGGCTGAATAATATTACTGTAGATGACCTGTAGGCCGTAGTGCACGGCCAAAACGCTGTATGGATTTTCTGTAGTGCGCGGCCTGTAGGCTGTATGGTTTTAATGTAGTCAACGATTTATGGAATGTATCATATTGTTTTTAGTCAGTGATCTGTATACTGTATTGTTTTTCTACAGTCAGTTATCTGTAGACTGGAGGGTCTTACTGTAGTCTGTGATCTTAAGAGTGTATTGTCCCTCGGCCGTTTCTCCCCAACATCGCACAGTAGAAAACGTCCAGTCAGTAAATCCAGTAGTATCTCTATTGAAACAATAAACTGGTCTTAACAAAGATGACAATAATTAATATGTAGTATTAATATAGTAATGAAAAAGCTTACGGCAGTACATGTGAATGTATAATAACAGAAAAACACTTACACATCCAGTATTCTTTTAGCCCCAATCAGTGAGGTCATTCCACTGGGGCATATCAATACGGTCTCAACATTGCCACGGCGAGAGTGGCTTAATGTTACAGTAACAGATACGTGCTCCAAGGTTTGCATGCCTGACTGCCTCAGGTCAAAAGCAGTGACTAAAAACAATAATGAATAAAAGCAAAAATGTTTTTTGCAGACTCATTTTTTGTATTTGTATAGATTTGTGTACATTATACACAAATAACCTAGAAAACCTCTTGTAGCATTGCTAACAGGAGTTGCTGAGGTTTTTATTTTAAGCAGTTTCTAAGGTGTTTTAGACGGTCAGAATGGCATTTTACTGCATTTTTTAAGGAGTTCTGAAGGGTTCGTTTTTATGATTACCCACCATGTGAAAACTGTTCAACTGGTCATGTAAAAACTGGGTGCATCTCGCCAACAGCTTGAGATGTGGGGAAAGGCTCCAGGCCTCTGTGACCCTGCAGATTTAGAGTATGGGTGGATAGTGAGGCTGAAGGAGGACTGTGTAGCGAGTGCTGCTTTGCAATGCTGCTTTGCAATGAGGTTGTATTTGTTAAAGAGCAGGTATTGCATGGCATTACAAGGTCTAAATGATGTTTTTGTGGTGCGCTATAACAGATGTTTACTCGTGGTTTAAAAAACACATAATTTTGAATATATTTGATTCTACACCGCTGTTAGCATTCTCATGAAAACAACCGGATTATCTTCGTTTCTAAAATGTCCCTCCTTCAGATACGCTCAGATTGCTCTAACCCAGTCTACAGTGATCGGTCACTCAAAGTGTGTCTGAAATGGCCTGGCCTTCCCATATTCGTGAGTCTGTAGTGATTGGTCAAACGCTCAGCGCTTCAGTGAAGAATGTCCCCGACCTTTATGACTTTCTACTGCAGAATACAAAAGAAGATTTTTTATAGAATGTTGTGGACCCCATTTACTAGCATAGGGTTTGTGTTCATAAAATAGAAGGGAATGGGGTCAAGTACTGTTCAGTTACCAACTTTTCTTTTGTGTTCTGCGTTAGAAAGAAAGTCATACAGGTTTGAAATGACAAGAGGGTGAGTAAATGACCGAATTTTCATATTTTCATGTTTAACTATAAATGGTATGCATGTGACGTCACCACACTCGAAAAGTAGGCGAGTCATACCCATTGAGTGGCAGAAACAATGATTGCAGCAGTGTTTACCACTATCTTCACTCTATTTGAGACTGTCCAAATAAAAGATAGAAAACATAACATAACATAAAATTTTTGATTTATTTGACCAATTTTCAATTTTTAAATACATTTATGCCGATACTATCGTTGTTGTGGATTCTTTTGGCCAATAATCATGCCGTGAAGATCTGATTGTGACAGCCCTAATGATGTTTTATTCTAGAGTTATCATGTGGCAAAAATAGCAAAACACAACGCCTAAAATGCTGCTGAAATGGACTCTTTAATTCTTACATGAGGCCAGAGTATGTCAGTATATCCGGACGTCACAGAGTTTGCTACCAGCACAACTCTCTCAAGCCTTATAAGGAAGTGATTTCTCTCAGAATGAGAGAGAGATTTATCAACAGTAATCTGTTAGAGAAAGCTGAACAAACAACTCAATTTGTATCAGAAACTTCACTATGACCTTTTTCTCTTTTGCAAAAAACGATTTGAGCAGGGCAACACATCCCTTTAACAGAAATACGGTCAGAATGTTTCTTATAAATCAGTGTAAATCGGATCCAACTCAAATGCCAAAGACTGCCAAGATGATATGTGCAGATAAACTTACAGTGCATGCACAAGAACAGACACATAAGAGACCTTGTATATCAGTGTTCAGAGGAGGGAGAGAAAGTGTGAAAGCTGTGAGATGAATACAGGAGGGAAGCAACATTTCACTTTCACTGTCTAAACACTGTAACACATCACCTAATAAGGACAGACGACCACTGCTTGAGACACAAATCCATTCAAAAGAGCCGTTCACATGACTGAGCTGTATCTAATGTCTCTCCCATGCTTTGGAACCGATGAATAATAGACTGGCCACTTTATCAAATGCCAGATCTGGTTAAAGAAGTATTGTTTGCCATTCGTTTTCTTCATAGTTGTTTCAAAACATTTTTCAGCAATGAGTCATAAGATATGAATCAATAATACTGGGTCTAATAGCAATGGATTACGTGTAATATACAAAGACAGATGGCATTTTACAGTAAAATCAGGTACATTCTGCCATGAATGGATTTTGTCCCCTTTGCCCTCAGTAATACTTTAATTCTTTGTCATAGATTGACAAAGTCGTCTGGAGGGTGGTGAAAACAACCTATGAAAGTATAAAGCTCAAGTATGTTAGTAAAATTCAACCTTTTAGTTAACAGTGATAATGACCACACAGTCAAATATTAGCCCTGGCACTGTAAAGTGTGCATAAGTCAACGTCCAGCCAGGAATCGCAGGTTTCATCGTCTTCCATTGTATTGGTGGGATTTATGGAGAAAAACCCAGAAGGCGCTTTAATGGCAAACAGGGCTAGAAAATACCAATCGGACCACAACCAGCATTCCATCACCAGCTTGCAACTTTGCTACTCTCCACAGCAACCTTCTTAAACCAGAGAGAGTCAACTATTACTGCAAATCATCTTTTTCATTGCCTGCATTAGCACTGTTATTTACTTACACGCCAGAAAATGGGAACAACTCACGCGCATCAACCTCTCTCCTATAAGAAAAAAAGCCTGAGCCGCTCTGCATACATGTAGCTCTCTCGTGCGAGGAAAGACCGCAATGTGTGTCAGTGCTTATGCCGTTGTGAAACTACGGTGGGGCAAATAAACTGTAATATTCATTTTCCATAATAACAACAGCGTAATAATAATTAAAAACATTGACGGGCAAACAAGCCAACTGTTGTCAAATGAAACTATTAATAGTAACGTTTTTATCTGTTGATGTCCTAAGAGGTTCTGTGTCCTAAGCAATAGCCACACGAACTCACAACACATTAGGCCTATACTTCAACATTTTCATCTTGTTAGGAAGCAGAGTAAAGGGGGTCGCACACTGGACAAGACGCATCAGGTTTTAGTTGTGAAATGTAGGTAGACTATCTAATTTCTTGTAATGTGTCAAAATAACATCTGCCCTAACAAACTGATACTTCCGTTTTATTGATGGAGATTCCATAGATTTGCTTTAAAAGTGACTTTTAGAATGAAATTGTTGCACTCTGATATAAAGCATATCTGCGTAACATTTACATTGAGTCATTTAGCAGATGCCTTTATCCAAAGCAATTTACAAAGAGTTCGGGGAGCAATATGTCATAAAAGATCAATAGTACATTAGGTGCTAATACAAAGTTACTAGTTTAAACAAAAGCTTGACCATTACCTGTTGGGAGAAGAGTGTTAGTGTACTTTTCTTTTTTTTCATTTGTCTGTCAAGTATACGTAATGCTCTTACCATTCCAAGTGAGCACAAGAGATTTGGGATAGGCTGGGAAAACCGCATTTGCATTCAAATCCGGGCTCTGGTAGGACACCAAAAATGGCACAAACTCCCAAACCTGCAAGGAAAATATACATCAAATTCATTCAACATGCATCCCACGTCTATATCTATATAAACATGTCAGAGGTTTCGTTAGACTTTGACGGACAGGCTCATGAAAATGGTTTTATTACCAGTCACTGCGTTGTGTTTGCGTTTACTCTCTGAACATTCAAATACAACTGAATGCCCCCCACATTTTTTGTTGTTTACATATTTTATGTTTCTGTTGTCAGACATACAATAACAATAACAGACAAATGTTTGTTCATGTTGCTCGGAAACGCTGCTTTGTATTCATTCACAAAAATGAATGAATGAATGAGACATTTATATAGCGCATTATTGTGTATTGCTGTAGACCCAAAAATAGTGCCAGAGGGTGGGTATTATTAGAAGGCCATGATTGACAAGGGCCATTGGAGGGAATCTGACCAGGACACCGGGGTTACACCCCTACTCTTTACGAGAAGTGCCATGGGATCTAATGTCTGGTTCAGTTTGAAACTATGGTGATCGTACCTTCCGGCCACTCACAATCACTTCCAGTCCATTAACAATCAAGTTCTGATGAAAGGAAATGATTAGATGGTAGCATCCTTACCAACTCGACAAGACGGGGAATTACAGTTTGCCTTCATTTTAATCCGTCAAAATGTTGGACAGCCTTCAGATTTCTCTGTTCTTTGTAATACTGTATATATATGGCATTAAGGAAGTGATCGATGAGCACACACCTTGGCAGCATTAACTAGTCGCCAGGCGTTAAGCAGCCCAAAGCCATACTTGTGACTGTGGTGAAACCCGGCTCCATTAGTTCCCCAATCAGCCTGTGTGTCATGCTGGAAATATAAAAACACACAGTAGAACCAGGTAAGACAATCACAACATAAACACACACATCAGTGGAAAAAAAGCCATCCAATAATCCAATACATATCCCTCCTGTATTTCTCTCTAAGGGTTATACACACAGACACAAAGTAATCTGATACCTGTATTGCTGTGTAGGTAATAATGTGCTGAACATCGCGCCAGCTCAGACACGGTCGCACCTGCAGCATAAGTGCCACCATACCAGCAGCCAGTGGGGCTGCTGCAGAGGTGCCCGTGTGTCCATCTGTGCAGCCTGTGCCACTCTGCAGCGACCAGTCTGAAGTCACCTGAATAAACACAATACACCCAGGTTATACTGGCTCACTGTTCTTCAGAATGCGTATCAACGCAGCCCTCTATCGGCTGAAATCACACTTGTAACTTTGGTGTGCGGGTAGGTTCACAAGCCCTGCCCATCACCTTCTCTACACATACGTTTTACTTGTAGCCTGGGTGAAGTTAGACAACAGCAAACAATAAGACGAAATGATCTACTTCAACGCAAGTCTGCAAACCATCACCATGGCAGAGCCAGCTAATAAAACTAAGGGGAAAATAGGGAGTTTGATCGGACGCGAGCCCGAACACGAATCAATATCTGACGAACTCGCACCTGCTGACGTGAGCTGCAAGAAGCAACGGGTTGCAAAAAGAATGGAGACCTAGCCTACCTAGGTACTTGACTTGACCTAGCCTACCTGCTATCGGATTTGAAAGTACATGGTTTCTTTTCACTTACTGCCATTTACTTTTAAGCTTATTAGTTATTAGGCTGTGCTCAGGTTGTGCACCTGCCTATAGGCTCATATTACTAACGCGCCCTTTAAATAACTAAGAAAATATTGCACCGTCGACTTTAGAGCAGGTTTCAGTTGGTTAATGGCGCAGTCTATTTCAGTGGCCTCAAAATAGCAATGCACCAACAATGTGCCTGAACACACCTCGTTTCAGACCACGTCCATTGGCACACAAATGGGCGCAAATGCATTTGCTATTTTAACAACACGTCGTGAGAAATGTGTTGGCTTGAAACTAGCAAAATACACTTGTGTCGCACCTGGCGCTGCATTGCACCTTGTGTGATAGGGCCCACAGACTGTAGTGGTCAAAAGCACGCCGTTTACAGCGGGATATTATATATGTATGGCTTATGAGCCTGAGCAAGCTGGCAAAATATATGCTTTACTAGATCCCCGACACGATCGCACCTTCGGACCATCAAGCCTTTGCTTCATAAGGAAAAGACATTCAGGAATGAAAACAAAAGCATCAGCAGGTCATCTACAATCATTTTAGTGATTGGGGAACACTGCAGCGCGCAGGCTTATAATGAACACTACGCTATCGTCCGCTGGTGTGGACGCAAATATAGATTTAGTTATCGTTATTGTGTAAACCGCCCTTTAGTTTCCGGTGGTCCGGACTATAATAATGATGGCTAGCTGTATTAGACTACTATCATCCTTAGGGCTGTGCATTAATATCGATAGTGATACCTCGAATATATCGATATCTTTTTTTCAAATCATGTCTATGAGAGCTGATGTGAGGGTGTGCTTTGTTTTTGTTTTTTAAAGTCATGGAGTAGAGAGCTTTGTCAAATAAATTATATTTGCAAGCTTTGCAATCATGACCCACAAAGTCACTTCGCTACCGCAGTGCATTAGACAAAAAGTTTAACAAAAATAACAATGACACTTATTGTGCTTTCATGGATGTGACACTAGCGCATTTACAGCACTGATGAACCAGGGGTTTTATACTGCCCATTTTCATTGTTTTAACTGTAATGCACCACAAAAGCCAAACCACCTTATTCCCCTGTGCTACCCACTAGAGGTGTGCAATCCACAGTTTGGGAACCCAAAACCTCTGATCTAAAGGTCCATGCATCGCACATCATGGGCACTCTGCAGAGGTAAGGGATGTTTATAAACGTATCCTTACAGAAACGCCAAGGTTGTGAAAGCATGTTATATATCTAGCTCTACTTTTTACATTTTCTATTTAAAGTATTGCAATATATCACAAATGTGTATCGTAGCGAAATACATAACAATATATTGTACCGTGACCCATCTATCATGATATGTATCGTACTTGCCAATACACAGCCCTAATCGTCGTTACGTGTAAGCTAGTATATGGAGACACTTACAATGCTGCGTAGCTGTCTGCTGCCGCTGCTGAAGGTTACAGCCAGCATAGACGCGCACTCTTCTGCATAGAACGGCTTTCTGCCACTCTCATCCACTGCCCCTGAAATAAAACCACAAAAAACATCCACTCTTAACAGTTGTAATATGGTATAATACTTTCATTTGCGTTGGGTTTAATACAAACTAGCAAATTAGTCAACAAAAAAAAGAAAACTGAAAATATCCCCAAATAAGGCGAATTCCCACTAAACCTATTAAATAACATAAAATAATTGTAATTTTTTGATCTCTTCCTCACCCTCATGTCCTTCCAAACCAGCATGGCAGTAATATAGAGGTTTTCCTCTTAGTTATATTGTCACCAGTTTGCGTTAACATGTAATCAGATAAGACAATAAATGCATATTTGGTGGGCTCCTGAGATTGGTATTTGAGCATGGACTCAGCATACACAACCCCCGCCCCCTTCTTTGCCGGGACAGATACCAGCCAAGAGTGATGCAATCGAGGAGGGATGCAGCAAAACTGTCATGGGACTGAGGGACAGCTATATATGGGTCATTCTCGTTTGCCCGGCTAAAATCTTTTTATTTTTAAAGAAGCAAGACCAATATCAGTAGTGATGTAAGCTTAAATATCAAAAGCAATTGAATAGTAACTGAATTTGGAGCCATATTGGAGAGGGTGAAAAACGACATGAAAAATTATGTCTGCATCATAATTTTATTTGTACATAGGGAGTCGATTCTAGTAAATCTAGAAAACTCTAGCAATCCTCGATGCATTTTATACAGATGGTGACAGCAAAAAACACAATTTGTGTTATTTGTACTAAATTTGCAAGCAATGTTAGCGATACTTTAAAGTCCTCTTTGATTCTTGTGCAGGGGAGTCAAATCTTGGTTTATCACATACACTAGTGTAAAGAGACCTACCACACTACCATAAAAGGCCAGGCTTAGCTGTGACACTGCGTATTTAGACTCGGTGTAGCTCTAGAAGTAATTTAAAGTAAAGTTGCAAGCAGCATTCATCAGGCCCATACATCTTGGTGCACATTGTAGAGGCCAGTGTGAAGTTCTTCATGATACATGGCAAACATCAAACTTATTTAGGGCCACAACGAGACAGCTTTGAACAAAAATTCAGCAATTGTGGGACAGGCACAGTCCATTTAAAACTACAGCATAATATGATGTATATATCATAAAAAAAACGTAAAAGTCCTGCGGAATTAAAAATTACAATTGCTTTTTATTTAAGAAATAAGGCAGCTTTTTAAAATTCACGTGCTCTCTCAATCTTCAGTTAAAATCGGAAAAAGCACTTTCGCAATATAGATGGCTTGGGCAAACGGCGGTTTGTATGCATTCAGTCAAATCCTAGTGTAAAAACAAGCCACGGCCACTATGATTTTCTCTTTAGAAACTCCTTTTCACTCATAAATGCTCCATAATACGGAAGTAAAAACAATCGCAACTTCATTTTCACAGGGACTTTAATAGCGGTTATAATTTAAGGTTAACTGGCCCTTTAAATTTCTAGTAGACAGTAGACACTGATCATCATACTAAGGTTGCAGACACTTGGAAGATCTCGTCAAAATTAAAGGAATGAAAAAACTTTATCTTTATTTGTAATTTTTCTCTTTTAAAAAGCATCGTTAAATAATGCATTTCATTATTTGTAAATAATTGTATTTTGCCATATATGCCAACCACAACCTAAAAACCAGAGCCGCTGCTAGCCATTTTGGAGCCCTAAGCATAATTCCATTATGATGCCCTCCGGCGCTGCCGCGCGGATTGTTCATCCGTTTTTTTTTTACATATACATGGCTAAAATGTGCCAAACTAATAATATTTCTATAGCCTAATGAAATAATATTAGATTTAAAAACAAGAAAATTTCCATTAGGCTATTTTTGGTGCCCTACGCATAGCGCGTGATTTGAGTGGTGAGAGCGGCGGCGCTGCTAAAAACACACAGTTTACACTGTTTAAGTGCCTTATCCAGCAAGTTGACATGGGAGGGATCGCCACCCAATATACAGTTCACAAATTCACTGATGTCTTCTCATCTATTGGATAAAATACTTTTGTATGAGGTTGTTGGACACTGCTTTTCAGGTCAAATAATGTGTTTTCTTAATGCGACAACTAAAAGCCCACACACAGATGAAAATGCGGGACCTTTTCTCAATATGTGACATGTGGGGCAAGGGGTGAAAATGCTGTGCGTTTCAACGCGGGATTGGTGGTCACCCTAGCCTGTAGATTAGACTGACCAAATATGATCTCTGGTTGTACAGCGCCTAGAAAAGGTAAAAACTACAAAAAATTGCAGATCATTTTTAAATGGCAGACTTCCTGTTGGGTTTAGGATATTGCTGTAAGATGCTTATTTGTAGCTGTTACATACACTTACGTGAAACGTAGCACGAGGGCTGCTTTACTGACATTTTGTAGGTGGCGCTATACTGCCACATTTACTCTGAAACCCATATCAGACCACCTCAGAGCAAGTTGCTAAATATATATAGCGGTGCAATGGATCACAAAACTCACTGCACTGATCATATTATGGATTATGGTTCACGGATCGTCTTATTTTTCAGATCATTAAACGGAAATGCTTATAATATGAGCAGTTTATAGAATCTTTTTGTGAAAAAACATCTGGTTTCCAAACAGTTATTATTCATCTTCTAGGCCAGTGGTTCTAAAACTTTCCAGATCAAGTACCACCTTTAATAAAACTAGTTTTTCCAAGTACCACCTAATTAAAGGGTCCGTTTTAAGTCAGTCTGTCTTGTTTTACTCCCTATTAAACTCACACTTTACTGTAGCGGCTCTTGTCAAAGTGGCGCATTAAAACTAAATCGCAGCACACGCTTCATTGATTTAACCTCGAGTAGATTTAGACGCTGTTGAATTAGCGCATTACAGCATTAACAACATCTTTAAACAGAGGTTCAAGTGAAGAAATACATAAGAAGCTTCATTTACACGCCTGAGTTACATTACAGCCATTACACAGGCTGGTCAGTGTACACACACACGCACGCACACACGCACGCACGCACGCACGCACGACAATGGTCCTGCCGAACTTAGATCATAAAGAAATATGCTCAATTGTGACAAAAAATATCAGAATTCTATACATCTTAAAGTTTCTTCTTTGTTTCGGGTTGAAATATAAGTCAGACTTCATCTGTACAGGTTTCTTGAGAGGTCAGCTCAATACCTATAGTTACTGTGTAGATGGAATTAGCATAGCCATCATAGTTGCAGTTGTCTTCATACTGTCCTCCATTGCCACTGGCGACAACAAAAATGTTGCCAAAACCTTTCCTGCCTGCTATAACTCCATGCTGCAGTGCCGCCTGTGGACATCCAGAGAAATGTTCATTGTCAAAACACTGACACATACGCATAAACATCACAAATCAAAAAAATGCCTTCTGTTGCCAAACAAGACATAATGTCACCTTGCTTCTGCATTATTGCCCAACTTATCATTCATTATCTTAGCATTTACTATAACCAATCTTCCAACATAAAACACAAAAGGTCCCAACAAGAAATCTGGAAAGCTGAACCTTGCCCAAGGGATGAGGTCCATCAACTGTACGTCCATCATCGTCTGGTCCCCAACTGCATGACAAGTGTTAAGTTAACTCAGTCAGGCCGAGCCAAACAATGATTACAAATGAATTCATTTCAGGTTCAATAGCCGTGTAAGAAAACTGTACCTGCAGCTGTAGACATCATTTATTTGGTAATGCTTGTTAAAAGCCACGGCCTCCATGCTGTCTGTGAGGGGTCCATCCAAAACTCTGATCCCTGAAACGATCCAACCGTCTTCATTACACAAGACAGTACAGTTTGGAGATTCTCCAAATATTTTTGTGAAGAACAAATACGTAAAATAAAAATGTTCGAAATGACTTGATTTTAATATTTGATTAATATCTTTGGCTAAAATGGCTCTTAAGGGATAACCGATGTTTCATCTGAATAAAGAAAAAAAAAAGAGCAGACGATGACTACGGATTCTTTCAGCACATTTTCCATACCTGCCACTTTGCTGCCATATGCAACCCCAACAGCACAGAAGCTGTTATTGGAGACGGCGGCGATCTCTCCTGCACAGCGCGTGCCGTGATGGTTGTCACTGTGGCCATCAGGGTGGGGCATGGGGTCCGGATCATTGGAGTTCAAATCATAACTACCCTCAGGACTCTAGACACACAAACAGAAGAACTGTTGAACAGACTGTCACTTCATTTCTTTTAAAGAAGAATGTCTGAAGAATAAATAATGTTGAAACTAGAAATTTATATTTTTTCCTTACATTTAAACAACTGCACAAAACATAACCATTTCAGTGTCCTCTTGGCTTACTGTCAGTTACCGTGAAAAATTATGGGCTTAACGCACATTAACTTTCTCTCTCTATAGTTTATTTATAAAAGTCTATATGTCTATGAGTAATAGGGACATTTTGATAAAGGGATGTTGTTAATTGTGACCCGAGCACAGATGATGTGAGAAATTGCTCCGTTTGTTATGAACCTCAGAATTAATTCAATTTGAAGATGCTCGAAAACTGTAGAGTACTAACAAATGTAGGTGGCCGGAGCGGACACTAGGTAAAACACTTATAAGCAAATTATATTGACACCTCAAATGAAATATCTTTTTTTAAATCCACTAAATGTAAATGAAAGACATCAACATGTGATTTACTCACGTAATTGGGCTGAATATCGACCAGGGTGTGCTGGACCCCATCGTCCACTACCACCACTGTGACACCAACCCCTGTGATATTGCGTTCCCAGACACCAGTCACATTGATGTCCATACCATGTCTCAAATCATTGTGCTGAAGAAAGAAATACAGAGAGATCAGAACTATAACAACTTCAAGATTTTCAAGCCATTTACCGAGCATCCAAGCAACAAAAACCCTCACCAGGTGCCACTGGCTTGGATATTTGGGGTCGTTGAAGGTCACACTTCTCTTAGACCGTCTGAGGATGTGTTCTTGCGAGTGCCAGACCACATGAGCGTTTCTATCCAGAGCCGCCTCTGTCGTGTGCGAGTCCACATTTGCAGTGCTGTCCGGCCCCCGGCACAGCAGGTAATGCCCCTCGAGCTGCCCGATCTGACCGTGATTTACCAAGCCGACGTCCTCGGCTACATTTTGGGCCAGTCTGTCAAATGACACACCTCCAGTGACTGCGTTGAGTCGCACAGCCCAGGATCGGCCGGGTCCACAGGAGGAAGAGGACGAGTAACAGTCACCCAGGGGAGATGTAGAGAGGAGCAACAGAGGGTAGAGGCTGATCCAGACCGATGATGCCATGTCAACCGGGCAGAGTCAGAAAGGCTCGCTCTCCACATCAGATTAGCCTCAGATTTCTGAGGAAAAAGACTAAATGTGAGTTTAGAAAGCGCCCGCCCTAATTCAATCTCAGCCTAACTGCAATGTTCTTTAGTGCTGCGCTGAAGAAACGGTCACAGTAGGGCTGTGCGATTCATCCTCAGTTTGGGCCTTCAAAGGAAATAATCGAGGTAAGCCCTTATTGTGCCGCATTCCATTTTGCGAGGATCATTTCTTTTCTTGTAGTATAAATCCACAGCGCACACCTTTCCTTTACAGTGCTCCATTTCTATTTCTTTGCGTTTTGAAGATCAATGAGTAATCGTGATCTCGGTATTGTCGGAAATAATCGCGGTTATGATGTGTGTCCTAATCGAGCAGCCCTAAATCACGACGTTTGGATAAAACCTTTAAATGGAAAAGCCGTTTACAGACCGCAATGTGACACATGTTTACAAGACTAATGTAAATGACATCATATCCACTTTACTCTTCCACTGCACAAACACATTCATATACAAAACACTAATGTCAGAAACATGAAATACTATCAAACATGAATATTACGACCGTGAAACAAGACTGACAGTAAAGGGAAGACACCGACCTACACAACAAACAAACCGGAAGACTAATGTTACATAAAACACGGCGTTCTGCTAATACTAAATCATCTGACATTCTAAAGTCATTCACACCCGATTAAAAGACATTAAACATTATTTAGTGCAAGTTACATATAACGTTACCGCAAAAAAACACTTAATACAACGTTTAACAAACCTTAAAGGACATAACTACCGTTAAACGATGAATGTTTTCAGATACTGACATGCGTGTCTTACCTCAGAGTAACGCCATTTTCGTCCACTAACGTTTGTTTGATTTGTTTTTCAGATATTTAAGATTATTCGCCATTATTTTAATCATCGACATAACCCAATCTGCTCCGCTGCACTTCCGTAATCGTCACCTATTTCGTCACATCCGATTCGATAATTCCCCATTCAACCCGGAAATAATTTATGGAGCGGTGCTCTTTTAATGTTAGCAGATACGTGTAATGTTTGGATGCTACTAAATTATTAGTCATATTAATGTTGTAATGTTACTAAATCCAGACGTTTTTTTATCAACGGAATTATCGAATTTTCCTACTGTTTCCCACTGTTGAACGGGACCTTATTTGAATGTCCATGTGCTCGTTACGTGGTGAATACGCCAATTTCGACATCACCTGAAGAACCCCGCTTCTTGTGATAAATAGTAGTGTTGTAGTCGAGACCAAGGGACCAAGGCAAATTCATTCAAGAGATCCACAAAACTGGACTTATTAAAAAGTCATAATAAAATAATAATAGAAGTAACTTGGGGGATTTATTGTGCAGAAATGTGTTATGTTCCATGTTTTATCCCACACCTACTGTGACATATTACAATTTTTGTGCAGGTAAAATTCCAAGTAGTATTTATTTTCTATTTAGCGAGCTATTCAAGAAACAAAACTTAATGCAGTCTGCGCAGACTGATCAGCGAATGACAACAAAGTCCTTCGTGTGATGACCTCAAGTCTGTCCCAAAATGCAGTCCCATGTACCCTTGTGGACTCGTGCCTAGTGCCCTCTAGGTCTGCACTTCCTGACATCACCAATTGAGGAGGACCACAAGATCGGAGTGTGCCATTTGGGACAGGGCCAAGATCGCGATAAGGTGCACTGCACGCAAAGAGCTGTATCCAGACAAAATGCATCATTCCAAGTGACGCAGTGGGCAATGTGTTCAATCACGCCGTGAGAACAGCTAAAAACAGCTTGACTTTAGCCGAGCCAACACATACCATGCACCACACAGTAATTGGCATTAACATACAGAACAACTCCCACTGACAGGGCACACCTTACTTAGGCTCAACAACGATTGGATGCCACATTCTGCTACGGGATCCAATCAAAACACTCAGTACTCTAGGGGATACTATACCACCATAGTTTGCAGGAATGCTATGCCGCTACACTGAGCAGGGTAGCAATATACATAGCACAATCTTCACTGTGTGGTGACTCATCCATCTACTCAATATTGTTGTCATCGTCGTCACTTCCTGTTTGCTGAGAGCGCGTGGTAGGAGGATTCACCTCACTGCACCGGAATCGGTTTGTTGTATCACTGCGCTTGTACTTTCTTTCATATTAGTGTATTTTATTCATAGCATACATTGTTACTTATCACTGCTGTTGCTAAACTTATCCTGATATCTCAATGACCATCTCCTGGTTATTTACTTGAAGATCTTAAACCAAACACTCAGCGCCATTAGCATAGCACAAGCATGCTAGCGGGCTTTCTGTTTACACTGCTAAATATCATCTCGTTTTCTTGTGTGCTAACGGTTTCTCTCTTAAGCTTATATACTAAGAATCACTGAGCAGCCTTGGTAAGTTGGAATTACTCTTCAAACCCGGTGAGTTATGGCTTCTTCTCTTATTATTGTCACTCGCACCTCATGTCAAATGTTTAGCTTAGCCTTCTCTGTCAGCGGCGAGGGCTTTACATGCGATAAATGCAGGGAAATAGCTAGGCTGACAGAGAAGATCACAGTATTAGAGTCTCGCATCCAATCTTTATCTGAGGATAGTAAGAATGTAAGGAGCTTAGAAAACACTTTGGATGCGAGCAATATTAGCGCGCACAGTTCGGTTCCGGTTGAACAACCCCCGCAGCTGGGAAAGTTTGTGACTGTGAGACGGTGTAGTCGCAGGTCAAAACATCACTCAACCGTTCCGACTACAGTCTCGAACAGGTTTGCCCCGCTCAGTGACGCACCGACTGAGAAACCTTCTGAAAGTGCCCTAGTTATCGGGCAGATTCTATTGTTCGGAACGTTAACATAGAGGCACCAGCCACCATAATCAAATGTTTACCGAGAGCCAGAGCGCCTGACATCAAGTCAAATTTAAATGTGCTGGCTAAGGCTAATCGTAAATTCAGTAAGATTGTTATTCACGTCGGCACAAATGATGTTCGACTCCGTCAATCGGAGATCACTAGAGATAATATTAAAGAGATGTGTGAGCTCGCAAGCACAATGTCAGACACTGTAATATTCTCTGGCCCCCTCCCCGCTTATCGTGGTGATGAGATACATAGCAGATTATAATATCTAAATGGCTGGTTGTCTGAGTGGTGCCTGCAGAATGATATTGTTTTTATAAATAACTGGAAGAGTTTTGAGGGCAGACCTGACCTGTTGAAAAGAGATGGTCTCCACCCCTCCTGGGCTGGTGCCTTTCTCCTGTCTAGAAATATGGCACATAGTCTTAATGCTAAAACTTGACTCACTGGGGCCCAGGTCAGGGAGCAGACAGAATGGCTTAACCAACGGTCTGCTTGCCGTCTCACGTTGCAGAACACACTTAATACACAACATGCGATAATACTTTCTGCCAAACATCATAAAATAGAGACTGTGTCTGTCCCCCGGATTAGCAAACATAAAATAATGCGTAAACCTCTCAAAGGTAATTTAGTTAACGTTAAACTAACTAAACATGAACATAATACTCAACTGTTACGACTCGGATTGCTAAATATTAGATCTCTCTCTAATAAAGCACTTTTTATTAACGATATGATAACAGATCATAAAATAGACATGCTCTGTCTCACAGAAACATGGCTAAAGCCAGATGATTATATTGCTTTAAATGAGTTTGTCCCCCAAGATTATTATTATAAACACGAGCCTCGCCTAAAAGGCAGAGGGGGAGGTGTTGCTGCACTTTACCGTAACTCTTTTAGCATTTCCCAGAAGTCTAATCCTAAATACAATTCTTTTGAAGTCATGGTACTTGATGCATCAATACCTAATACTAAGGACAAAACATCTTTAAAATTTATTCTGGCTATTGTATATAGGCCTCCAGGGCACCACACAGACTTTATTAAAGAATTTGGTGGGTTCTTATCAGAACTAGTACTGGCTGCAGACAGAGTCCTTGTTGTTGGTGACTTTAACATTCATGTAGATAATGATACAGATGCTTTAGGAATGGCTTTTAAAGACACTCTTAACTCAATGGGCGTTAGTCAACATGTGTCGGGACCTACTCACCTTCGTAATCATACTTTAGATTTAATATTGTCTTACGGTATAAACGTGGGCAACGTTAAAATCCTTCAGCAGAGCTAAGACATTTCGGATCATTATCTGGTATCATGCTTGCTTCAATACCCAATGGTGGCAAATCAAACTCCAAGTTACAAATATTGTAGAACATTAACTTCGACTACAAAAGATGCGTTTCTTGATAATTTGCTTGAATTGTCTCAAATCTCTAGCATGAGTAATAACGTTGAAGATTTGGACTTTACCATTGAAAATATTAATGCCACCTTCTCGGAAATGCTAGACATAGTTGCTCCTCTGCGCTTAAAGAAGATTAAAAATGACAGACCGACACCGTGGAAAAATGAACACACTCAGGCTCTAAAGAAAGCGGCACGAAAAATGGAGCGCAACTTTAAGAAAACTAAATTAGAGGTATTTCATACTGCCTGGAAGGATAGTATTAAAAAATACAGGAAAGCCCTAAAACGTCGAGATCTGCCTACCTTTCATCACTAATAGAAGAAAACCAGCATAACCCTAGGTTTTTATTTGATACAGTGGCTAAATTAACCAAAAATAAATCGTCAGCGACTTCTGATTCTGTATACCAGCATAGCAGTGATGATTTTATGAACTATTTCACAAATAAAATCCAAGATATTAGAGAAAAAATTATGCAACTATGCAACCAGAAGTGAATCCCGCTGTACAAACGATTAACTACAGCGCCTCTAAGGAGAAATTACGTTTATTTTCTACTATAGATCACGATGAACTCTCTAAAATCATTAGATCATCTAAATCAACTTCATGCATGTTAGACCCTATACCTACAAATCTACTGAAAGAGATTCTCCCAGAAATTATAGATCCTCTACTTAGCATTATTAACTCATCTCTGACATTAGGACATGTGCCTAAAGCATATAAGGTGGCTGTTATAAGGCCCCTTGTCAAAAAACCCCATCTGGACCCTGGGGAACTAGTTAACTACAGACCTATTTTGAATCTACCTTTCTTATCTAAAGTTCTGGAAAAAGTAGTCTCAATTCAAATATGCTCCTTCCTCCAAAGGAATGAGATTAATGAAGATTTCCAGTCTGGATTTAGAGCACATCACAGTACAGAGACTGCTCTGATTAGAGTTACATAGATCTGCCTATGGCCGAGGTTGTATCTCCTTATTGGTGCTGCTAGATCTTAGTGCTGCATTCGACACCATTGACCACAGCATGCTCCTACATAGACTCGAAAATGATGTCGGTATTAAGGAAATAGCTTTGAAATGGCTTAGATCTTATTTATGCAACCATTTTCAATATGTAGCAATAAACAATGAGGTATCACGCAAATCCAAAGTCCAGTACGGTGTACCACAGGGCTCAGTCTTAGGGCCTATGCTCTTCGCATTATACATGCTACCTCTAGGAGATATAATAAAGCGACACGGAGTAAGCTTTCACTGTTATGCTGATGATACGCAACTTTATATTTCCTCGAAGCCTCATGAAACACAGCAATTCCATCGAATAGTGGAATGCATAGTCGATATAAAAAAGTGGATGAGTAGCAATTTTTTATTACTGAACTCGGACAAAACTGAAGTGTTACTTATCGGACCGAAAACCGCCCTACGTAACAACCAAGAATACTGCTTAACTATTGATGGATGTTCCATAAAACCCTCATCTTTAGCTAAAAATCTTGGCTTTATATTCGATAGTACTCTGTCATTTGAGAACCAGGTCGCCAACACCTGTAAAATTGCGCTTTTCCATCTTAAAACTATATCTAAACTACGTCATATGCTGTCACCATCAGATGCAGAGAAGCTTATACATGCCTTTATGACATCAAGACTAGATTACTGTAATGCACTATTAGGTGGTTGCCCTGCAGGCCTATTACAAAAACTCCAACTGGTCCAAAATGCGGCAGCTCGAGTTCTTAAGCGTACAAAAAAGTATGAGCATATTAGCCCGGTTCTGTCAACCTTGCACTGGTTACCTGTAAAGCATCGCATAAACTTTAAAATCTTGCTTATTACCTATAAAGCCTTGCATGGTTTAGCTCCTCACTACTTGAGAGAACTTCTAACGTATTATAGTCCATCACGTGCACTACGCTCTCAGGTGTCAGGTCAGTTGGTAATACCTAGAATTTCAAAATCAAGTGCAGGCGGCAGATCATTTTCCTATCTAGCGCCTAAACTTTGGAACAGTCTTCCCTGCACTGTCCGGGAGGCAGACACACTCTGTCAGTTTAAATCTAGACTAAAGACGCATCTTTTTACTCTTGCATACACTACACTATCATAATATATATATTTCACAGATCTAGGCTGCACTAGTTAGATCAACCGGAACCAGGGACACTTCCAATAACAACTGATGCATTTGTTGCATCAAAGAGTGCAGAACAGTACTCTACTCTCAGCCAGTCTTGTCTCATTGTTCCAAGGTTACCAGAGCGGGCAGGACGCAGTCCAAGGTTACCAGAGCGGGCAGGACGCAGTCCAAGGTTACCAGAGCGGGCAGGACGCAGTCCAAGGTTACCGGAGCGGGCAGGGCGCAATCCATTCCCAGACCTGACAAATGCTGGACGAAGGACGTGGCGACTCTACAAAACTTCAGTCGCTATTAGATTATTAATGATAATTTTAAATCTAACTTTGTTTTTTATTTTGCCTTGTTGTGCAAGCACTGTCGAGCTTGTGCAGAGGCAGCAGTTTTTGCCAGAGGGTAACTGCAATCCCCTGGTTAGGCCTGGTCTCCCTCTGAGGTTTTTTTTCTCCTCCAATGGAGTTTTGTGTTCCTCGCCACCATTTTCATACTGTTTTGCACTGTTTGCCTGGCCGGGGGGGCTGCTAGAATTTGATAGTCTTATTTAATTAACACTGCATATAGGAATTTATAGTGTGTCTGATATTTGACCTGTGTTTTGACTTCCATAACCTTTTATGTTTTACTTATAGTCAATGTTTTCTTGTACAGCTGCTTTGTAACAATGAAAATTGTAAAAAGCGCTATATAAATAAAGCTGACTTGACTTGACTTGACAATAACAAGTATAAAAACGGCAAGTGCCAGGGCCGAGCAAGGTAGAAACAAACCCTGTATATTAAGCACTGGCATGCAGCCAGTGATATAGAATAAATAACACGAGGCCGAGGTATCCGGTGTACATATTGAGGATGGAAATAGGCGCAACATGGTATGTTTGCATCCCCAAGCAGTAAAGACAGTGACAGTGATGGACACGACCACATACTCTTTAAGATACAGGCTAATGCGAGTCATAACCTGAACCGCGAACATGCAGTCATAAAGCACAGGCTCGTGCGAGTGATGGTTGGGGGAAGGGCCACCCACTGGACGGCCTATACGGCCTAGCTGACACACACAGCATAGTCAGACAGCTAGTACACTGCTGCAGAGCACTGCACAAGCCGCCCAAAGCACTGCCTGAAAGTCAGACAAGCAACCTGCCAAAAGTTGATCTTGCGTGAAACGGTCGCGTAAACCTGCGAGCTCAAAACATATATACTGTGATGAATAGGTCACCGGAGGTATGATTTATGGACACGCCCCTTAATTGGAAGGAATGGACGTGGTTAATTAAATTAGTGGTTACAGCTGATACGGGAGGAGAGGATCATTATTTAAGCATGGCTTCACTGTTAACGATTTGCTTGTATTTTTACAGTACGTTACTGGCAGCACGGTTGCCAGTAAGTTACTGTATTTTGATTTACAGTGCTGTACTGTAATAGATTACTACAGTACAAAAAATATTGCTGTATAGATACAACACAGTACTTTACTGTATTTTTATTATATTTTTACTGCAATTTACTGTAATACCTATATTGACAAATTACTATTTAATTCGTATTGGCAATAATTACAAATATTATTATATATTTTAGCTAGTTTGGATATAAATCTTTAGTTATTAATATTATAAAACTGCTATACTTGACATTATGAATCAAACGGCAATCCAGGCAAATTTTTTATTTAATCAATTTATTAAAACAAAAAGTATTAAAACATTTAAAACAGTATTGAAGAATGATGTATTACATTAACAACATATAATGACTATGTACAGTAGTCAACATTTAAAGTGGATCAAAAAGGCGAGAACAATACCTATTCTTGTAACTTTTTTGACCCACTTCAAATGTTGACTACTATATATATTACAACATTTAAGTGAGCAAAAATATTCATACATTACATATCAAAACAAACAATAGCAACAAAGTGACAGGTGTCATCTAACACTGGCAAAGAAAACACTGGTCTGTAGTTAAAATGTTCCATTTAAACTGAGTGTCGTGTGTGAGAGTGTTGTGTGTGAGAGTTTTGTGTGTGGCTGTGTGAGAGTGTTGTGTGTGAGAGTTTTGTGTGTGGCTGTGTGAGAGTGTTGTGTGCGGTTGTGTGAGAGTGTTGTGTGGTGCTGTGTGAGAGTGTTGTGTGGGTGTGGGTATTTTTGTCGAGAAACTACATGACTTGCAGTTGTAACTGGACATCCTGGGATGACTTGCTTGGTTTAAAAATGACCAAATCCAGCCAAAATATCAATGGTGAGACTGTAACACAAAAAGCCAAAAATAACTAAATCTGTTAGCCATTGAAATAAGTACAAATTGTGAAGTAAATGGTGAAAGAAAATTCAGTAACACTTTACTATAAGGTTTTATTCCATAACATTTATTAATGGTTTAGATAATATGAACTAACAATGAACAATATATTTTTCAACATTAATAATATTTGAGAATTCATTATGAATTAACTAATGTGAACAGAGATAAATTGATTGATTTAAAAATGTATTGCCAACTGTTAAAATGTATTAACATCCTATGTTAACAAATAGAACGTCTCGGTTACTTTCGTAACCTCGGTTCCCTGAGAAGCGGGAACGAGACATTGCGGAGACCGCATATGAAACTCCTCCTCTTTTTCACTTTTCCTGAAGTCCTATAGGATAACGCCAGTTAAAAAACTGGCCAATTGTCGCAAGACATGCACAGTATGCAAATACTGACGAATCTAGACAGTATAAATACAGTGCATGAGACGACAATACCTCAGAATCTACGATAGAACGCTTGACCAGAGATAAGCAGCGAACACGGCGTTCTCCGCAATGTCTCGTTCCCGCTTCTCAGGGAACCGAGGTTACGAAAGTAACCGAGACGTTCCCTTTCGAGAGCGGTCACTTCGACATTGCGGAGACCGCATATGGAACGGTAGTACAATCCCGCCGTGAGAGCTAGCAAAAACAGCCCGATAACTGGGATAACACGTACACAGTATGCGGAGCAGACAAACCAACCATTCGCGAGGTTGCCCCAAGCGTTAACCGCTGATTGGCTGAAACCGGCCTATGAGCTGCTAGATCACTGAGCACGCCAATGAACTGCTAGATTGGTCTTTTGTCGAATTTGCATATCCAAACCCAACGAATGCAGCGGGCTGCGCTGAACAGGGCAGACACCACAGCAGTAGAACCAGCACGGAAACCCGGGCGATATAATAACGAACATAAGTACACCAAGCACAGTGTAAACAGCAATGCGGCAACAACTGTGTAGCACAATACATTACAAGGTAGAAGATAAGCTTAATCAGCACTCACCGAGAGGACTTGAGAAGCCAACGAGGACACATCCAATCTGTAGAACCTGGCGAAAGTATTCTGAGAAGACCAGCCAGCTGCACAGCATATGTCCTGAATAGATGTGCCCCTAGACCAGGCCCACGAAGAGGCGATAGCCCTAGTCGAATGAGCTCTGATACCGAAGGGGCAGTTCTGACCCTGGCTTTCGTACGCCAAGGTAATAGCGTCCACTACCCAGTGAGAGAGCCTCTGTTTTGAGACAGCCCGGCCTTTAGTACCCCCACCAAAACAAATAAAGAGCTGCTCCGACTGCCGAAACCCGGCCGTGCGATCTATGTAAGCCCGCAATACCCTTACCGGGCATACCGCTCTCTGAGCGTCAGCATCCTGTGAGTCTGACGACTCGGAAGACAAGGCGGGCAAGGAAATGACCTGAGCTCTAAAAGGGGTAGACATGGACTTTGGCACATAACCCGATTTTGGCCGGAGAGTGACGCTGCAGTCGCCTGGCCCAAAACGAATGAAATCAGCGCCGACTGAGAGCGCTTGCAAATCCCCTATGCGCTTAGCCGAAGCAAGGGCGAGAAGGAGAACGGTTTTTAGAGTGAGCTCTCTAACCGAAGCCGCGTCCAAAGGCTCAAAGGGGGGAGAAGAGAGAGCCTTCAACACCAGTGCTAAGTCCCAAGGTGGCACCGAAGGGGTTCGCGGGGGGAAAAGTCTCCTCGCTCCTCTGAGGAATCTGACCACCAGCATGTGCCTACCAATCGATTGCCCATCAACCGGGGAACGAAACGAGGCGATGGCCGCTACGTAAACCTTCAGCGTTGACGGGAGGCCGCCGCTGTCCAGCCTGTGCTGCAGGAAAGACAAAATATCAGACACGGGGCAGGACGCCGGGTCGATATTGTTGCTGCTGCACCATTTAGCAAACACCCCCCATTTTAGAGCGTATAAACGTCTGGTAGACGGCGCGCGAGACTCCGAAATAGTATCCAGCACACGCTGAGGGAGTGCAGTTAGAATCCCCGAAGCGGCCAGGCATGAAGGTTCCACAACTCCGGGCTGGGGTGCCAAATCGTGCCGTTCACTTGGGACAACAGGTCTCTCCTGAGGGGAATCCGCCACGGCGTCAACAACTCCCTCAGGTCCGGGAACCATGGTTGATTCGGCCAGAACGGAGCGACGAGAATCACCGACGCCGTCTCCTCTCTGACTTTGCACAGCACTAGGGGTAAAATCTTCACCGGAGGAAACGCGTAAAGCCGAACGGCCGGCCAACGCCCCGTCAGCGCGTTGCTCCCCATAGGGGAGTGGATCAGCGAGAAATACAACGGGCAGTGTGCGTTCTCGCTTGTCGCGAATAGATCCACCTCCGCTTTCCCGAAGCGTTCCCAAATTAACAGGACTGTGTCGGGATGAAGCCTCCATTCCCCGTGCTGAAGACCCTCCCTCGAAAGCATGTCCGCTCCGCGGTTCAGATGACCGGGGATATGCGCTGCTCTGATAGAGAGTATATGCCGATCCGCCCACAGTAGGAGATCCGCCGCCTGTTTGAAAAGAGCTCCGGAACGGATCCCTCCCTGGCGATTTATGTACGAAACCACGGACATGTTGTCGGTGCGAATCAGAACATGTTTCTGCTCCAGCCTCGACTGGAAAGTATGAAGAGCTAGAGACACCGCCTTTAGTTCCAAGCGATTTATGTGCCATTTCCTCAGAGACTGTGACCAAAGGCCGGATGCCGGCATGCCCTCGCACACCGCGCCCCATCCCGAGGACGATGCATCCGTCGTAACGACTGTGCGTCTCGTCACCAGCCCCAGGGGAACTCCCCGACTGAACATGCTCGGGTCGCGCCATGGACTCAGGGCGTCGAGGCAGCGGCGTGTAACCGGGACTCGCGCCTGGCCCGAGGACCATGCTCTCCATGGAACCCGAGCCTTCAGCCAGAACTGAAGCGGTCGCATGTGCAGAAGACCTAGGTGGCAGACCGCCGACGCCGATGCCATGAGACCCAAAAGCCTCTGGAACTCCCTCAGGGGAACAGACCGGCCCGACCTGAGCAAATGTAGAGCTGAAGAGATGGACTCTGTCCGCTCTGGGGAGAGACGAGCGCGCATCTCCACTGAGTCGAAACATACCCCCAGATACGTTATAGACTGACTCGGCGTGAGTTTGCTCTTCTGCATGTTCACGCGCAGCCCCAGGGATGCCAAGTGACCAAGCAGCATCTGCGTGTGACCGATTAGCGCCTTCCGAGAGTGGGCTAAAATCAGCCAATCGTCCAGATAATTGAGAATGCGCATTCCGCTCGCTCTGAGAGGGGAAAGCGCCGCGTCCACGCACTTCGAGAATGTGCGCGGAGCTAATGCCAGCCCGAATGGGAGGACGGCAAATTGGTACGCTGAATCCTCGAATGCGAATCGCAGGAACCTTCGGTGGCGCTTGTTTATCTGAACATGGAAGTACGCATCCTTCAGATCTACGGAAACAAACCAGTCCCCGGGACGCACTTGTGCCAGGATCTGTTTTAGAGTTGTCATTCTGAACGCTCGCTTGTGAAGCGCTCGGTTGACGGGTCTCAAGTCCAGAATCGGACGCAGACCACCATCTCTCTTGGGCACTACAAAATACCGGCTGTAAAACCCGCTTTCCAGCTCGTTCGGGGGGACACGCTCGATCGCTCCCTTCGCGAGCAGGCTGCGGATTTCCTGCCTTAGCACAGGTGCGTTTTGCGCTGACGTAAGCGACGGGACCACACCGCTGAAGCGGGGAGGTCTGCGCCTGAACTGCAGGGAGTACCCGTGTTCTATCACGTTTAGCAGCCAAAGAGAGATGCCTGGGATGGCTTTCCACGCGTCCAGAAACAGACATAACGGCCGAATCTGATCGGGGGTTACCGTCATCGGACCGTTTAGGGTGCGCGCTGGCCCAGCGAGGCTAAATGCACTGGCGGGAAAATATCTCGCGCGTGAGACTCCAGCGGTCCCTCGTCCACGGGAGCGTCCGTGGACGAGGGAATGCTGGTTATAGTTGTGACTAGCTGCGGCTTCGCGCTGCACCGTGGCAGGGCAAGGGACGCAGCATTGTGTGTGTGAGGGGGAAAAAGCTCCTTCTGTGAACAGGTATGTGTTTTTATTGCATTCACACAAACAACACTTACAACATTGCAATAATCGCCCGCAACCGCGGGGGAAAACTGTTGCAAACAGCGGCGCTTTGGGTCCGCCGGCACGCTCACAGACTCTCTCCTCCTCTTCCCAGGTCCGTCAGGACGACGGCTTGGCAGCCGATGACGCTCCGCCGTCGTGGCGTGGACCTCTCTTCGGCCCGTACCTCTTCTTTGCTGGGCCCGCCCATTGTTTAGGACGGACGTCCGGTTCGCGACCTCGACTAGCCGGTGCGGGAGCCGCGTGCTGTTTGGCGGGTCTCTGCGAGGAGTGAGGCGCGGATGAAGAGCGGGCTCTCGGAGACGGTTGGTAAGAGCGTCGAGGCAGCACGTGACTCATGGCCTTGGCGCGCTTTTGCGCCTCACCAAAACGCTCTACTACCGACTCCACGACGTCACCAAAGAGGCCGGAGGGAGTGATCGGCGCGTTGAGCAGGGACTTACGATCGGCGTCCTTTAGATCCGCCAGCGTAAGCCACAGATGACGGTGGAGGACGACCATAAACCCCATAGATCTGCCGATAGCCTGGGCGGTGCGTTTCGTAGCCATCAGCGCGAAGTCGGTCGCTGCCCTCAGATCCCGTGTAGCGTCCGTCTCCAGGCTGCCGCTATCCAGCGACTGAAGGATCTTTGCCTGGAACACCTGCAGCACCGCCATAGTGTGCAAGGCGGAGGCGGCCTCGCCAGCGGACGCGTATGCCTTACCAGCGAGATGGGCGGTAAACCTGCACGGCTTCGAGGGCAGGCCTGGGTCCGAGCCCAGCGAGGTGGCGGAAGGGCACAAATGAGCGGCGAGGGTCTCCTCGACGGGTGGCATGCGCACGTAACCGTGGGCCTCGGCCCCGACCACGTGGGCAAACATGGCCGGCGTAGCAGCGTGGACGCGCGCCGACTGAGGTGCTGACCACGTCTTCACCACGTGCTCGTGGACATCTGGGAAGAACGGCGAACTCCTTTTCGACGTGGCCTGGCGGCGACTCGCCTGAAAGTACCAGGAGTCGAGCTTACTCTTCGCCGGCATCTCAGGTGGATCCCAGGTGATGTCGAGCTCGCTTACAGCTTTTTCGAGAACCCTGACGAACTCCTCGTGGAGGTCCGGGGTGCTCTCCGGATCGGGACGATCACGCTCCGATCCTGCCCAGTCCTTGTCCGAAGCTGATATGGACATGGAGTCATCGTCCTCCTCGACGCCGAAGGAAACGGCGTCCGCGATGGAAGGCGGAGGACGAAGGACCTCGTCGACTGGGGAATGAGGTGACGGCAGAGGACGGGGGCCCGGAGCCGGGTCGTCGCCGCCACCTCGTGGAGTGGGTGGACTCACCAGCGGCTCGTTGGCGGCGGTGAGCCTCCACCCTAAGAGTCCACGAGCAATGTTCCTGCGAGTCCTCAAAACACGCGCCGGCAGGTCCGCACAGTGCGCGCAATCGGACTCGCAGAGTGCATCCTCCGCATGGGCAAGGCCCAGGCAGGCAATGCAGTGCTCGTGAGTATCCTGCGGGCCAATGGGGCCCGCGCAGAGACGACAGAAAGAAGCCATCGGATGCGGTGAAGAAGTATCCAGTTGCGTCTTCAACGATGGCAGCGTGAAAAAGAAGATTCTGAGGTATTGTCGTCTCATGCACTGTATTTATACTGTCTAGATTCGTCAGTATTTGCATACTGTGCATGTCTTGCGACAATTGGCCAGTTTTTTAACTGGCGTTATCCTATAGGACTTCAGGAAAAGTGAAAAAGAGGAGGAGTTTCATATGCGGTCTCCGCAATGTCGAAGTGACCGCTCTCGAAAGGGAACCTTATTGTAAGTGTTACTAAAAAGTCAGAAGTAAAACCAGAAACAAATTTGAATAAAAGTTGTATTATAAATACATGTTCAATACTTACAGAAACTCATAA
Organism: Barbatula barbatula; assembly: GCF_947034865.1. Lineage (NCBI taxonomy): Eukaryota > Metazoa > Chordata > Actinopteri > Cypriniformes > Nemacheilidae > Barbatula > Barbatula barbatula. The sequence continues at coordinate 1,441,839 of NC_136782.1, read as the reverse complement.
GCCCAGGGTGCAAAAGTGGACCAAACTGTGACGTTAGAGCTGTAAGAAGAAATATATAATGATATGTTACTTGCTGAAATTTAGAAACCATGTTTATTATATACGCTTAAGATAGTCAATCAAAAATGTAGCAAAATGATCATTTAAATGTTTTCCCCTGTATACATTAACATTAAGAGTTCAAACATTTGGGATTGTATTTTCTATACCGTTGGTGTAGCAAAAGTCGATGTGTTTTTGGAAATGCATTTAAAGCTGATCGCACTCCTCTTTCCGTACAGCGTCATTACGTAAAGGCGGAGTCAGCAGCGCTCTTTAGCAAAGTACGTGCATTGATTTGAGGTGTTGGAAGCAATATCGCTACAAATATATTGTCATACAAAACTTTTTGGCTAAATGAATGTAAAACACTCTAAAGAAAATCATATCTGCTTCTGCGGATATACCGTAAATACAGAAATAAGCGCCGCAAACACATTTATAAATCTGTTAGTAATGAAATCTGTATGGATCGCACTCATCGCAGTTAAATATGACGTTTCATTTTGTGTGAAGCAGTTTGGTAGCTGTGTGGGCTACTTTACAGTGACTTTGTTATTTCGTATGAGATTTATTTAGGAGGAATCTTAGTTGAATTGGTCAAAGATTATTTTATTTGAACACAAACGCGAGTTTATCTATTACCAAATACAAGTCGGTTTACCTACCTTGCCATTATAAACGAACTTCAACTATTCGACAGAAAATAAACTCACCAAAACCCTCATAAATGGTTGAAATAATCCTATATTCATTAAGTGAGATGTGTAAAACGGGTTTAAGCAGTGGGCTGACTTAGTTTAATTTCTGAGGTAGAAGCAACGTTTGTTGGCGACCATATCTCTCTTATTCCACGTTTAAAACAACACTGTGACAAACTGTTGTGCAAAATACAAAAACAAAATAATTTTTTTTGTATGAAACACATGAAATAAACCAAACTAACTTACCAAACTGCCAGAAATAGATTATCCTCCTCCAGCTGCAGCCAGGATGGGCTCTGTGTGATTTGACGTGATGACGTTGTGGCGCACTTTCGTTACAGCAAAGCTACAGCGAGGTTACAGCGAGACCAAAATTTACTGTAAAAGTTTCCCGCTCAATGAAAATTACCCAGAATGCATTATGAGCTGCAGTATTTTACTGTAATATACAGATGCAGTATTGTACTGTGGATTTTTACAGTAATGTGCTGCTAATCTACAGCGACATCTAACAGTGTTGAGTTCTGTTCGGGAGGACTTGGGTTGAGCTCTCACCTGTGGGGAAATGTTAAACGGCCGCTCGGGATAACCAGTATCTCCGGCGGTGAAGACAGACAGTAAGTGGGGGGACTTCCTGTGTTAGATAGTGAGGTGTACGACTTGGAATTAGGACAGCTGCTGACCAAGGTATCCGACTACTCGCGTCATACGGAGACTGTAGAGGGTGATCCTGCCGGTCGAAGGACGATACAGCAAGGTCCTTGGATATCCTCTGTGCTGAACGGGAGGCCGTCTACTTGGGAACTCTCAATTGGATAAACTGATTTCTTGTGCACCCCCTGTGCCTGCCTGGTGTGCGGCTGTTCTGACTGTGAACTAATCTCGCCTGTGCCAGAGAAAAGGGGGGTACGTGTTTTAAATGATGAGTAATGCAATTTATAATTAATAAAGAATTGTGTTTGTTAATTGGCATCCGAGTGTGCTGATCTCTACCTTCCTATACTTTGTGCGGTTGTTACAATACTGAGCATGGCGAGCGACGGCGTTTGACGAGGCCATCGGCTCAAGCGAAATGGAATTTAGAGAGATGGGCACATAATCATGCGGTCTGTGTGTGACATTATATCACATTCAACCTCCTGCGCGGAGTGCGTTGTAAATCCAAATGCACTAAAACAGGCATGGTATTTACATTGTCATTTGCAGACGCTTGTATGAAAAGTGACTTACAAAGAGTTCAAGGAGCAATAAGCGATTTGTCATATGAGAGCAATTGTACAATAGTTGCCAATACAAAGTTAAAAGCTAGACCACTACCTGTTGAGAGAGAGTGGGTTAGTGTACATAAAAAAAATTTTTACCAAGAAGCTTTGTTTGGCATCAATTTTTCTTCATAAAGAGAGCTCGCAAAATGATGCACTGAATGAAGCGGCCGCTCTGCATTTATAACAAGCATGTGCATGATGTAGAGCGCGTAGAAAGGATCCTGTTGGCTGGCTGTATGACTACTGTACCTCCCACCCCCCAATCCCGTCACAAATAAAATACATTGAATTTATGCAATTTACACGGGTGATCCCAGCAAAGTAAAAAAAGAAGGAAATCCGTATTTATACGGAACAATCACACCACTGAGGACTCCAAAAATAAATGTCTGTCTAGATGACGGCCTTTGCCAAACGCGCTACCTGTAAGACACAGCTGTCAGGATATATTTTATTGTACAGATGTTCTCTGTCAGATTCTTCTAGAACAACATCCTGAAATTGAGGCACTCGCTAAACGTTAATCAGGGGTGTCAAACTCATTGTAGGGTCACGGCCGGATGGAAAGAAAAGTGACAGTGTGCGAGCCAAATCAGCTTTTTTAAACCAAATTACAAATTAAGTAGCAAAAAAACTAGAAAGACATACTGTTCTGTAAAAGGTGCATTTAATGAATCCTCAGAACAGTTCAATAGCACTCTTATACCTCTTTAAAAAAACTATTTTGTTGAAGTAAAGGCAATCAAAATCCTTTCCTTTGAATATGAATATTTTTTGTCAGAAACTAGTGAAGACAAAATAAGACAAAAAATAACACAAACAGACTCTATTTGTGTACAGACGGTTACATTAAATATGATCCAAAAAATCTATACAATATAATTCACTGCCTTAACATATTAAACAACTCAGTAGTACAACATCACTTTGGATATGAACAGTACATTTATACTAGACATTTCATTTGACAACGTCTGTGTTTTTGCTAAATAGCTTTGCTAGTGTAGTTGTAAATGTTATTTTAGAGACAATTGTAAACCCTTTAAATAATAATTGTGATAGGCTTTTGATTATGACACTTATCAACTGTTCCTTAAATATCAGTCATTTCTAAATGGTTCAAATCCAAAATGCGCATCCCCTGTACCTTCATAATAAATATAACCTACCCGTTGATACCGCGTCTCTAAAATCCCAACAACTAAACATTCCATATCATCTAAAACTAAAGTCACTTATATTAACTCAGTGAATTTGTATTATTATTCAATAAACTATCACATCAGATGTTATAAAATAAAGATCTAAAACAAATACCTTTTTTGCAATCACATTTCGGATATGTGGCTCTTTGTGTGTATTCGTTTTGTTGACAGATTTCTTTCTGACAATCCCCAATTCTTCTCTTACCAGCAGTAAGAGTAACAAAAGTTCAAACAGAAGTTTTACCAAAATAAGGAACAAGTGGTGAATGCTTTTAAAGCCAGAAGTTTTACATCCGATCACATAAATTATGTTAAAACATAAATCAGACAATGCACCAGCAATTTAGTGTAATTCCCACAGTTGTGGTCTTGAAATAAAATCCCAAGACCACCAAGTCTGAGACCAAGACAAGACCGAGACCAACGACACAGTCGAGACTGAGACAAGACGATAAAAATGGTCTTGAGACCGGTCTTGAGTACTACAACAAACATGTGCTTGTTTAAATAATATTTTTGGCTTTGCGTAATGCAGATTGTCTCACACATTCCTAGAGAAAATTCAATTCCAGCTTTCAATTTTCTCAGTGTGTGCACAATAAATCCTTTTAGTCAAAATACACGCTTCTTTTCAGTAGCAGACAAAGGAGAAATAATGGCAGCATAATCACACTAGGTCAAGGTTTACAAATAATTTCAAAGAATGTGCTTCAAGTTAGTATTTTATTATAAATTCTTGTAAAGGAGTATTAGTACAGACAGAAACAGAAAGACAGCAATGCATGTTAAATGTTATTAACTGTAGCTGTGCACACACTTATACAGATATATTTTCTCCACCATTTCCTCGGTCTGCTGAGGTTCTCCAGAGATAATCTTCACTTAGATCACTATTCAAGCTCACAGATGGTGATGGTTGAGCCGACTCCAGACCAGAAGCGGAAACTGGGGAAAAGCGGTCCGTCGAAATGTGTGTGAACGGAACATATTTCCTGAGCCCGATTATGGGAGACTCTATAGAACGCCAGTAGACCTTCCTGCTGGTCCACGTAAACCCCAATGCGTCTGGCTTTGGGTCCTGTCAGTGCAGTTTCCTTTCCAGCATGCCACATAGAGAAAGCTTTACCGGACCAGTACAGGCTCCATGACTGCGTATTGTGTCCCAATCTAGCACTGTCATCAGCTGCAGAACGTACCATATCTCTGTACGCCACACCAACAGTCACCTGAAAAAGCCAATGGATCGGTGTGACGCTCAAGAGTGAATTCATGCGTCACAGGGGTCAGTGTTACCCCCTTAATATATTCTGTTACGATTGTACAATTAACGTACCCTCTGCCCTGTCCACTCCACTTCCCAGTAATAGGGACTTCCAGCCAACGGCTCAACACACATCACCTGCCTCCAGTACATGAAGCGCTCGGGCCTCTCTGGGTAAATATGGTTCTCAGCACAGAGAGTCGCCTTGCGACTTGCATCTGACAGACGGATTTGACGGTAAGCACTGTTGGGATCAAGTTTAGGCTCAATACGGACTAAAAAAAAAGAATGAAAAATTAATATATATGTATAAATTCACATTCATTAAGCATAAGCATTAAGCTCACATTTAAGCATTTCCGCTCTGGTTTTGGGTGCTGGATTCAACACACAACAGACAGCTGACCCTTCCGCTGTAAAGACACAGAAAACATGTTTGAACTATCATATCTCTAAGATTGCTGTTGTTATTATCATAAAGAACCAAATTTCATGAGTTGCCATATACAGAATCTAAACCAAACATCGTGTGATCGCTGCTTCAGACCTTTAAAGGGGTCATAATATAAAGCAATTTTGTGTTTCCCCTTATCTTGATGTGTTAAAAGTTGTTCATGCATGTATTAGACACAAAACAAAAGACATGTTCTATTTAAAAACGAAGGCTAATCCAGACCTGCCTAAGAAAGAAGCGTAACTATTCTCTCTGTAGTCTTGTTGTTGTCACCGCCATGTCGTAGAGACACCATGTATTTCATGTCATAAGAGAACTACTTAGTTGGGTCTTCCAAAAGAGGACATGGTTCGAAATCAATCAGTGGTTAAGTTTTATTCTTTAACGCCAATATCTGAGTGTGTGCAGCACATTAACACCTTACCGATCTGTTAGCCGCAGCTGAAGTTGATTGATCGGCTTGGTCATGTGCATTTTCTGGATTTCTTATATATGGCAGCACTATTCTCTTATCCAGTGGTTCTCAAACTTTTCTTTGTAAGGCCCCCCGTGTAAAGAGTGCATCGCTTTGTGGTCCCCCAAATAAAGACTTATCTTAAACTTTGAATTTTAATTGAACTAAAATCATATTCAGTTATGCAATGCTGCAACATACATTTTTGGGTTGGTGGTGTTATTTTTCCTGACGTTTGATTGCATAAATTATATGAGAAATTTCTATACATCATAAAATGCCACAAAATTAGTGGCCCCCCTGGATCCATATCGGGGCCCCCAGTTTGAGAACCACTGCTCTAACACAACCCAAAATAAATTACCTGCATTTGCAGAGGAACAGTTCTGCTTCTTGTGATGTTCTTGTGAAAGAGTAGAAGAAGCTCTGACTTTCGGTCTTGTAGAATCAGACTTTATTTCTATAGCAGAAAGGGAATCGGATAAAACATTTTAAAAGGAATGGATATTAAGTATCTGGGCTCGAGTTTATAGTACAGTAACACTGCAGCAAGGCTGAGGAGGGGATTCAGAGCTTGCCTGTGTTTTGTGAAGACAGCTGTGAGTTTCTGGTAATGACATCTCCATCAGTTGCCGTTTGCGCCACAGCAGCCACATCATTCACTAAGATGATACAGGATTGTCAACAGACAGCCTTATCTTTATGGCACTACTTCATCTTTTTGTCAAGTGAAATGTCAGTAACTTAATTGTTAGAGCATTGGTTAGCAGCAGAAAGGCAGTGGGTCTGATTCCCAGGGAACACGAAGTAGTTAATTGGTGTTTAGACAGAAATGGGAGTAAATGAGACCTTCCATATTTGGATGAATTCATATTCATGGTTTTGCTTCGAGAGAAAAACATGCCATAACACAACTCACCAACTCGAAAGATACTGGCAAGGCTGGTTTTGGTGAGATCATCAAGTCCATGTCTGTAAACCTCAAGAGCTGAGTTGACCCCAGATATCACCGGGTCTGGAGTCCAGATCTTCATCGTGCCACTGTCTGCCTGCTCAGAAGAATCCAACGCAACGATTGACTGTAGAATGTACACGTGTCGGTCATTGCAAACAGAATGTTTACACATCATACGATTACGTCTAACACGTAGTAAGATCTCTTCATTTTTTATTTATAAATATAAATGTATATACACATGTAAATATTTCTTAAACATACATGCACATTATACATAATTCTTATACAAGTTACACAAAGATATTAGCCTAGTAAACAAAAGTAAACAAATACTTTTATTTTGCTTGCAATTAGTCATGACAAGAGCCACTGAAAAACAGAGTTACGACAATCGATCTCGCCGCCGTGTGGTCACATGGTTTATGGACGCTCAATGACACAAGTTACTTACGCATTCCATTCGTCCAATGTACATCGTAACTCTGTTTTACAGCAGCTCTGGTCGTGACAACTCGTTGTAAAGCCCTACATTAAAGTGTGTCTAGAGACTCAAATTAAGGCACTTGCATTGAAGAATATAGCAGGATCGTGAATGGCGTCCAGCCTCCGCAGCTCTTCTTGTTTTATGTGCAGTTGGGAGATCTCTTGCTGTAGTCTGTAGCTTTGCTCATCTATGCGGCTAGAAGTAGAATTGTCATGAGCCTGAAGAAGTTCAAGCACCTGAGAGCAGCTGAGCTCAATGCTCTTCGAGACATCGGTGAAGAACCTCTGACTGTCCGTCATCAACTTCTGAATGGAGCTCTACACATGACACGTGATAAGTCCGTAAACACACATTCTCAAGCCATGTGGATATCCTTCCCATTTACTGAACTGAATACAGTAATGTTGATCTTACCTTGTGTGTCTGAGAAACTTGAAGAAGGCTCCCAATGATCCTCTCTCTGTCTGCAATGCTCTTCTGTATCTTAGTATTCAACTCTTGCTGTAGAAACACAGAGACGAATAAATCAATATCAATAGATGAATGAGGTGTACGGTTGGATTTGTTAAGATTAAATTATATTTTCCTAATACTGAACCTCGTTCAATATTACAGTTTTGTTCAGCAAATCAAATGTTATGTATGATTTGTCCTCCCTATTGTATATCAAAGCAACCACAAAGGCATTTCAACCTATACTCCACATATGACGTATTACAATTAAGTAATGATTTTCCCCAAACCTAAAAAAGATTTACCTGAACCCGAACCCTTTCTTTGTCGTCATCTGCTCGGACCACCTGATGACCTTTGTGTTCATGAAGGCTACACTCCTCACAAATGTCTTCTTTCTCATCACAGCAGTACAGTTCCAGCAGCTGCTGATGCAGCTGACACAAGCGGGGTGAGCTGGAGGGCAGAGTGGGATACAGCGCACCCTGAGATGCGTCAGAGGGGGGCAACGAAGTGAACGACTGATTCAAAGAAGAGTCGGGACTCTCATGCCCACCCAGTCTCAGTTTCTCCATAGCCTCCATAAGAACGTTGCTTCTGGCCAGAACGGGTCTTGGGTCGAACCGCTGTCGGCACTGAGGACACTCATAAAAGCCAGCAGATGCAGTATGATCCCAATGGTTCTGGACGCACGAGAGACAGTAGCTGTGTCCGCAGGGAAGCGTAGTGGGATCTTTCAATGTTTCCAAGCATATGGGACAAGCAAATGTCTCTGGAGCCCAGGCAGATGAAGCCATGATTTCTGAAGACTTCTGGAAAAAGAAAGATTAGGAGTATTTGGTTCACAGGATGGCTTTATAGTATCGGTCTCACTTTAACCCAAAAGGGGTGCGGTTAAACTAAACTGGTACTGCAGGTTTTTTGGATGGTTGTAGATCAACACCTTAAAAAACAAAACCATTCCGTAGAAACACTGGTAGAAAAGAATTAAAGGAAGGCAGACAGACCTGTCTGACTGGTGAGAGACTGGAATTTTTCTTATGCGCAACTGCACATCTAACACGCTGGCGTTTACGGAAAATCCAGGTACACTAGTAGTGTGTCAGACAGACGCAGGGGTAAAACCCAAAGGGTTGCGAAAGTGACGCACTGTCAAGTGAACAGAAAACTTTTGTAATGTAATGCTTCTGACGTCAGACTTGGGAGAAATTCAGACGTCCTCGAGTAATAAACGGTTTTTTATCAATTATTTTTATTACAGTACTGAGTACACAATTTGTACAAACATATACAACTCACAACAACAACATTTGAGAAAATAAAAATAATCTCTTCTCTTACAAATTGTAAAAAATTTGGCTTGGCTTAATGTGATGTTTACAAAGTGAAATAAAAAGTTGAAGCAGAAAATATATTGTACTTTTAGAATTCAATGTATCTTGTACAAAAATAAAGACGAGTTCAATTTGAATTAAAGTTGTAAATAATCTAGAACAAACATTAGAGACGTCAATCCAAAAACATTTTGGAATACAATCAAAGAAAAGAGGTCTAAGGGATTCTTTTCTAACACCACAAAAGTCGCAATAATTATAAAGAACGAATTGGAAACATTCAAATATGCCTTAACAGCATAAATTCTGTGTAATATTTTAAAGGATACCTCTATAACTTTATTAGTTAAGAATTGTTTTGTGTTATTACTTTTTTCCACTTCCATATTTTCACATCTGGAAGAAAGATATATTATTGAAAATGTAATAACATTTTGCTTCAAGACATTTCTAATGTATCCATTACTGCATTTGTCTTAACAATATTAATTTCACCAACAAAGATAATATTACGACAAACAGTTTGTCGGTGGTCTACACTTAAAGGGGCAAATATAGCATTACGTAGCAAAGATAAAACTTTACTTGATAATGTCAAGTCAAGTCAAGTCAGCTTTATTTATATAGCGCTTTTTACAATTTTCATTGTTACAAAGCAGCTGTACAAGAAAACATTGACTATAAGTAAAACATAAAAGGTTATGGAAGTCAAAACACAGACAGCTCTATCTTTGCGTGGTGGTTGTAAAAATTCGATTCATTCTGTTCAATCGATTCATTCGTTCACTATAAAAGAACCACTTCACTCAGAAGAACTGATTCATTGAAAATGCACAGTTCAAATATCAGACACACAATAAATTACTATATGCAGAGTTAATTAAATAAGACTATCAAATGCACCAATGAAAATGGTAGAATCTTTTGGTTTCACAGGGAACCTAAATTTGTGAAGGAATTAAGTTGAAAGCAATCCTTGCTCATCAAGTGACCCGGTCAGACCTTCTCTAGGAATAGGGTTGAGAATATAACATTTTTATATTGGGAGGAAGAGGTTAAATATTGTTAGTATTTTGAAAGCAAGCATGTCTAGGAAGCGTGAGTAGTAAACACGGTTAAAGAAAATTAATTTTCGGTTGAAAAAAACAGCATATGCTGGGTTAGGTACGGTTTGATGCTGGTCATAAGCTGCTCTTCCAGCACATGACCAGCTAAAACCAGCACACAGCCATCTAAACCAGCACGCGACCAGCTTAAACCAGCACACGGCCATCTAAACCAGCACGCGACCAGCTTAAACCAGCACACGGCCATCTAAACCAGCACGCGACCAGCTAAAACCAGCACACAGCCATCTAAACCAGCACGCGACCAGCTAAAACCAGCACACAGCCATCTAAACCAGCACGCGACCAGCTAAAACCAGCACACAGCCATCTAAACCAGCACGTGACCAGCTAAAACCAGCACACAGCCATCTAAACCAGCACGCGACCAGCTAAAACCAGCACACAGCCATCTAAACCAGCACGTGACCAGCTAAAACCAGCACACGGCCATAGACCAGAATCAAAACATACCTAACCCAGCACGTGCTGTTTTTTCAACAGGGTTGGAAATGGCTGAGATTCTATCTTCAGATTTTGTAAACTTTTGTTGTAGCCTACTGTATTAACACAAGCAAAACACATATGAAGAAATATATGAATTAACTGTGGAAGTAACTCAGAAACGGAGAACCACTTTGTCTGTGTTTGAAACAAAGTTGCTTTTTTTTCTACGTCGCGTTGTGTCTTGTGTTCCGTGTACACCGGACCATGTCAGATATATCCACGGGCCAAATAAAAGTCCCAGCAGATTCAGGACAGCACTTCAACAAAACGTTTTTAGACCGTATATATGAATATTTGTGTACTTACTTTTAGTTTTATGACGCATTCCCGTGTGGGACCCGTGCTGTTCTCCATATACATGCTTCCCCTCGTAAACATTATTAAAAAACATGGAATCAGCTTCCACTGCTATGCAGATGATCCTCAGCTATATATCTCATCAAGACCAGATGATTCCTCCCAGCTATCCAAATTGGCAGAGTGCATTGAAGATATAAAACATTGGATGACCTGTAATTTCCTTCTTTTAAATTCTAATAAAACAGAAATATTACTTATTGGACCAAAGACACGTAAACCAAATATTTCTGATTATAAACTGCAAGTTGAAGGATGTACTGTTACTCCAACAAATACAGTAAAAGATCTAGGGGTTATATTAGACAGCAACCTGTCATTTCGAAATCACATCACAAATGTCACAAAAACAGCCTTTTTCCACCTAAGAAATGTTGCCAAGTTACGAAATATTCTGTGTGTTGCTGACGCGGAGAAGTTTATTCATTTATTTATGACCTCAAGACTTGACTACTGTAATGCGCTACTTAGTGTTTGTCCTGCATCATCAATAAACAAACTACAGTTAGTTCAGAACGCAGCTGCCAGAGTTCTAACCAGGACCAGAAAATACCATCACATAACCCCAATGTTATCAACCCTTCACTGGCTACACATTAAGTATCGTATTGACTTTAAAGTTCTTTTAATCACACTCGCCCAATTTAAATCTAGATTAAAAACGCATCTTTTCAGTCAAGCATTCACCTAATGCAAATATGCTAAATAAACCACCAGGAGATGCTGACATTAGATATTATTTACTAGAATAATTGGATTTATTATATAAAACACCATGTAGTGTGTTTTACCCTTTCTTGGGTTTTTCGTTTTTCCCCTGTAAAGCTGCTTTGGAACAATGCAAATTGTGAAAAGCGCTATATAAATAAAATTGAATTGAAATTGAATTCATGTAACTACAGCTCGTCAGATTTCCTTCATAAAGTTAACGAAGTAAATCTTTGTTTATAGTCCATTCGTGTATCTGTGATCAAACAATAAAGCTGTTTTGAACACGGTCAGTGTTTATATATAGATGATCGAGTCATGTGTACTTACCCAGTAAATTCCGTCTTGACGACATTTAACTAAGACTTGTAGTAGCTAACACTCGTTTTAAGACCTTTCTTATTAACCAATTGCCCTCATGACTCGGTTCTTTTCAATGAATCAGTTCTTCTGAGTGAAGTGGTTATTTTATAGTGAACGAATGAATCGATTGAACAGAATGAATCGAGCTTTTACAACCACCACGCAAAGATAGAGCTGTCTGTAGCCTAACCTTACACAATACATGGATTCAATAACTAGAAATCAACTTTTTGTGTACTTCTCAGAAACGTTATGGTTCTTCTCAGTATACATAAAGGTAACCTACACTTAGTTACTATGCAACTACTTACTATGCAAATGATAATAAAATATACTTTCTGCTTAAATATACATAGGATGTTGTGCAAAAGTCTTGTTTGTAAAAAACAGATATACCGTCACGCTACAGCAAACGATATTAATCACTGGGTTAAAGTCACCATGAAATCAAACATGAAAATTCTAAGTGTTTCACACATGTCGCAGTGGTTATTATAAATGTTTATCCGTGCACACCATTATTTTCTCAAAATTAACTTGCACCTGTAATTTTAAATCAAAAACACGAAGCCTCTTCACCACGTGACGTCGGCACCAAAAAGAGGCAGGACTTTACTGACTGTCCAATGGCCAGGCATTTTTAGTCCTCCCTCCAGGCCCAGTTTAGAACAAACCAATCCCAAAGGGAAGAGCAAAATAAACCCCGCCCAATCGTTTTTTCTCATTTCAGAAGCACTCAGATATAGGCTACGTCACAGACCGGAAAAGAAGTCAAACTTCCATCTCACGGGGTTAAAATACCAACTAAGACTAAATAAGATGTTTGCACAGAACTGTAGATTATATGTATCATAATTACAGTAATTAATTGTAACACTTTAAATTTTTTGAAAGTTTGGGTTTAGGTGGTACCTACCTAAGTTAGTAGCCTAAATAGGCCAAAAAATCAGTTGGTAGCCTATGTGTGTACTAGTACAACTTGTGAAAATCAGTTTGAGTTTTATACCAGCGGAGTGAGAACCGAGGGTAAAGTGAGAACCTCGGGCTAGTTCTGAGCTTTTTGAGGGTTCAGCTTGATTTAGGATGAAGGTTAGGTAGAGGCTGAGGCACGCGCGGTGTTCTGAGAAGGTAACGTTGACATTGTGTGTATGTGTTTGTCCAGCAGGGGGCAGCAGGCGCCGGTCACATCTGTCACAGAAACACACAGAAGAAGAGGCTGAAGGAGTCTTTCGCGTCATCCCTTGTTGTTATTTATTCGGCTCTCGGCAGGTTTGTGTTGTCGTGTAAAGGTGAGGAAAGTGTGTTTGTCTGTTGTTGTGAATGATTGACTTTAGATGATAGCGGGATATCAAACAAACAGTTTCTGACTGTTATCTGTAAATATCATTGTTCACTTTACTAAAGGCTGTGTTGTGAATTATTCCGGAGCTGTTTTAAATGACTGTCTAAACTCATCTGTCCGGGTTTCAAATAATAAATGTAGAATGGACAAGATGTCAAGACTTAAATAACAACGGTAATCCAGTAGAATTGATGTTCCCGTAGCTCACTAGGTAGTGCACAGCGCTAGCAAAGCAAAGGTCGTGGGTTTGATCCAGGGGACACTAAATGCACTGTAAGTGTCTCATATGTAATCGAGCTAGAGCACTCGGTTATACTTTAATGTGGTTATCATCATATAACATACCAACTTTATTACCGTACCAGATTCAGAATTGACCTTAAAGGAGCAGTACACCTTCAAACCAGTATGTGAACCTGTAAGTGAAAGGTGTAAGTGTGCTTTTCTCTTACCACCATTTTTCAAAATATCTTCTTTTATGTTCTGCAGAAGAAAGAAAGTCATACAGGTTTGAAATGAAATGATGGCAACGTTTTCACTTTAAAGGTGAACTGCTCCTTTAAGTACTGTTTAATCAGACACTATCACACAATTGGTCATATATGCATATATGGGAGAAGGAACGGTTCATGTTGTTTAACTTGTAAATATGTGGGCTCCAGATAGAAAGATGAATGAGTCTGACTCTTGATTATTTTTCCACAGGATGTCTAGAGCTTTTCAGATGAAGAATTCAGTAAATCTGCTCCGGATTCACAGGTTATTGCTGCTTACGCTGAGAGACTCTGTGTGTGAACGGACAGTCACTTCATTGCAACTTTATGACATTCGCAGAGACACTTACTTTAAAACCTCACCCACGTCTACTCAAAACTTCTCTACACTTTCCAGGAGACTCTTTGGTGTTTCGCATACTTTCAAGGCTGTACATCCATCGAAAACAATTCTGACATGTGTTCCCACTCATTTCCTGTTAAGTGATATTATTTTTAGGTCTCTGAGCAGAGCGAACAAAGCAAAGACTTTTCTGCTTTTGTGTACATCCCTGTTAGCACCTCTTTCTGTTCTAGACTGGAGCAAATGCACCGTCATTTCAAAACATAAAAAACAGAGGGACGGCGATGTCCTGAGCGTTTCTAACACGGACGCAATGCTGTCAGTGGGACATTTTGAAAGAGGAGCCCGATCGGCGACTGCTGTCCAAGGCCGCGGGCTGCACACAGATGCACACCGATGGAACGCGTTGGACATGTGCTTGTCCACAGGAAACCAGGCGCGATGCAAGCGCTCCCTGCTACGCAACGCTGCTTTATACGAGCGTGGAGAAAAGAGCTGGGCGGCAGTGCTGGTGTGTTTGTGTGTTGTGAGCGGGCAGCCCGCCTTGCTCTTCACACTCAGATCTGCAAAGCTGAAGGGTAGACACAAGGGAGATGTCAGGTGAGCCCACGCGTCCAACATTCAATCTCATTTCTCACGGTAAAGTAGAGTGTGTATGTGTGGTCCTAATTAGAAATTCATACAGTTTCGCAGGGGGCAAGAAAGATTCCTTGGACCGAACTGTTGTAGATACGGCTCTTCGAGAAGCTCGTGAGGAGCTGGGCATCCACATTACAGAAGATCAAGTGTGGGGCGTTCTTAAACCGCTGCGTGACACGGTCAGATTACAGAATTTGTTTTTCTGCATATCATTTTTGTGTGGACAGATTGCGCCTATGAAAAGTACACATATTGAAGCAGGAACTGAATTATTCTGAGTCCATTACCCAAGGACAATACAGTAGACAGCACATAAATGAGCACCTTTAAATGGGAACTTAGGAAATCGGTTATACGCTTCACGCCTTAAATTACACCCTGGAGTGCTAAGACAAACAGTAAGAAAAAAAACAAGCTCACAGAGAAAGTGTACATTTTCTTCTGGAAATGGTTAATTGAAACAACCTAACACTTCCACAGTCAGCTAACGAAGCCTCTGTCCACAGAACTGTAAAGGCTAAAATGACACTATTTGACAACATAAAAAAAAGACATTTCAAAATTGTATGAGCTCCTCACGAGTTCTTGAATGGTGAGTGGATATTCAATGAGTAGAGTCCAAAAGTAAAATCTGGCCAATCATATTGGAATTTTGTCCCTATGCCTTTAGGTTCAGTGTCTTTAGGTTAAAAGTGGATAGTGAGTGAAACAGGACTGTGTATGATGTTTTTTTTATACTATTTTTTGGAATGTACATAACACTGGACTGATCATAAAGTCATTCTGAATATGTTCATCGGTTGGTAACTGAGAGTCGGACTCGTGACCAGAAGGTCGCCGGTTGGATCCTCAGGGTAACGGCTGAGATGCCCTTGAGCAAGGCACATTACTCCTACTCGCTGGAAAATCATCGCAAAGCTTGTATATTTTTAACTGCTGCTTTACAGGAAATACAAAACACAAATTTGTTTCGCTGCATTTCTACAATTTTAATACTTTATTAAAAGTTTGCAAAACCCACAGACATACATGAAGGGTGACCAATGATTTATGAACAAAAAAACAATAATGAAAAACTGAAGCAGCAAGGTTTCATCCCGAAGTTTTGTAGTAAAGAGTTTAGATGATTGATTGCGTTCTTTGAAATACGGTTTTGAAGAAGTTCGATGGCAGTAGATTATAACATATTCATAGGCCGTAAAGTATAGGCCTAGTAAACATGCTTAAGTCAAATTAAAAAACAAAGTTCAAATCATGATTGAAATTTCAAGCAAAATAATCGTTTTTTTTATGTAATCGAGCAGCCCTAACTGAATTTGCTTTAACTAACATATTGCAGTCATATGTTAGTTAAAGCAAATATTTGTTATTTGATTTACATTACATTTACAAGCAATACTCCAGCTAAATGCATATATTTATCTGTTTTTTGTCCATTTTCAGTCTGGAATGATGATTGCACCTGTAATAGCCAATCTTGGAGCACTGGAAGAACTGTCATTTAAACCCAATCCAAGCGAGGTAAATGCAGTCCTTTATTACACAGTACATTGTCGCACAATTTAATATGTATCTGGACCATCTTTACATTAAATACGACATTCATTTGTCATGGCATTGTTTCCTCCACATCAATGCAATCATTTAATTGTTCAATTTAGTTTTATTCATACAACGCTGCATTGTTCTAAAGCAGCTTTACAGGAGAAAATAAACAGAAAAACACAGAAAAGGTCATTCGCAGTGCATTGTGTTTGTAGAACAAGCATTAGAGTGATGTTAACGGAGTTTACCAAACCTCTAAGCTAACCCAATATAAGCAGTCTCCCGGTGAGCAACCCAAACCGGCCCTGTGGCGAGGAACCCAAACTCAAATGCTAATTAAACGGAGGAACCAGTCTCAGTACGGAGGGCCAGGTCCCCTCTGACGTGTCACAGCTGGACTCAGTGACTGTGATTAAAAGTTACAGAATTTTTTTTTTTATGAATAACAGGGAGAGCCTATAAATTGTTGAAACTGTTTAGGTCTAATTTAGTCTCATTTTGAGCTATAACTTCAAACTGCTGTCCTGTGATTTAAGTTTAGCATTAAATACTAAGTACTGAAATTTTGCATAAATGATACAAGTATTCCATCTTTGCTCTTGTTTGGTGATGGAATTGCCTTAGCTGGAGTTGGGAGTTGGAGCTGGATTAGTCGGGGCATCCTGAGGTGGTGAGGAGGGCAGAAAGAGAATAATTAGCGTAGCTCCAGTTTATTCCTTTTTTGCAGAAGATGATCATTTGCCATCGATTTTCAATATTGCAATGTATGCTTCATGTGAATGCTTGGCTGAAAAGATGTGTCTTTTAGAGGTCGACAGATTCATCGTTTTTGCCAATTAATCGGCACTGATAATGATATTTTGAACTATCGGCAACAAAACAGTTACAGTGTAAAACAGGGACATCTAGAGGCGCAAACAAAAATGACAGCCTGTTTGGTTTGGAGCAATACAGTTTACATTTACACATTTTTCAGACGCTTTGAAGCAACTTGCATTGAATTATCCATTTATACATACAGTAGGTATGTGCTATCCCCTGGGATCGAACCCACAACCTTGTTCTTACCACAAACATGATGTTAAAAAGTAATTTATTTAAATATGTTGCATTTAATGGGGAACAGCAGTATATTTGCAGACAGGGCTGAGAGCGCGCTAACATTAGTATCCTATTAACGTTAGCTTAAGAAGTTAGAAAATGGTGACAAAAATATACACAGAAATGTAAAAATTGTATTACTGTTACTATGGATTGGCATTTATGAGTATTGTGTGTGTCCGCCTCCGAAATAGAAAACAGATGATAGAGACAGCACAAACGGCTAATGTTAATGACATTTGTTTTAATGTGAACACCACAGTATATAAAGTTAAATATTACTTTTACCATGCTGTCTATTATTTTCTTTCTAAGCTCCTCAGACGACTTTATCCTTTGCTTTCTCTGGTCCATGTTCAGTGTGGGGATCACAATGTTACCAAACAGCACAGTGACTACTTTTCTCTGTTTAAATCGTCTGAATGACTAAAAAAAAGATTGTATACATGTGTGATATTTCAAACTAAATAGTTTATTTAATTACTATCGCTATAATCAAATGATGTATTATCTATTCTAAGGTGTACCAACAGATGTGTCCAGGCCATTTTAGAATATCTTTGTAGAATAAGCAACAATTAATCTCTTTCAACAGCTTCTTTGCTTTATTCTATGACATGCCAAAGGCATGCAAGTATACATGATACAATATCTTTTAATTTCATCACTCTGCAGGGGGAATGAAGCATTATTTCAATGAGCTGTACGGCCACATACACATTTGAGCGCGTCTTTATATAACCTGTATTCAAAGAATTTCTGTATATGAAAGATTTATCTCAAGAGATCAGATTACTAATGTAACAGTCTGTCAGATCACGAGAACGGTGCGTGTTTCATTGATTTTAACACAAGCGATAGTTTATTCTCAGTTTATAATACAGACGTGATGTGTTGCTTTACATCTTTAATAACTAAAAACATCTCATACATGCACTGCACCAACACCACCACCTGTATTTTAGACAGAACCTTCGCTCTCTCTCCCCTAGCACCCTCTCTGCACCTAATGCACCTAACACTCGGCAGCTTTTCAAGACCTTTAACTCTATTTCTTGGACCCCTCCTCCCCCGCCCACTACCTCTTTGACTGCTGAGGACTTTGCTGTATTTTTCACTGAGAAAACATCAGCCATCAGCAAACAATTCTCAGCACCGCAGACCTCGGTACACACTACCTTCACTTTCTCTCCTCCCATTTATTGCGAACACTCTTGAAAGGGCAGTTTTCAACCAAGTTTCCTCATACCTATCCCAGACCAATCTACTGGATGACGAGCAGTCTGGCTTCAAAACAAACCACTCCACTGAGACTGCACTGTTATCGGTCACAGAAGCACTGCGGCTAGCCAAGGCGGAATCTAAATCCTCGGTCCTGATTCTGCTAGACCTATCTGTAGTGTTTGACACAGTCAATCACCAGATTCTGACGGCAGATCATTCAAGGTGTCATTCAGGGTCTCGCTGTCCACTGCTCACCATATGATCACAGGGGTCCCTCAGGGATTGGTGCTTGGGCTGCTGCTTTTTTCTATTTACATCCTTAGGACCAATCATACAGGCAGACAGCTTCTCGAATCACTGTTATGCTGACGCACCCAGATCTAGGTGCCTTGTCTTCCAACAGCCCAAGAGGGCTCATGTGACACCCCTATTCATCTATCTTCACTGGCTACCGGTTGAAGCCCATATCAGATTCAAGTCACTGATGTTTGCCTACAGGACTATCACTGGATCTGCGCCAGCATACTTTCACACTCTCCTAAACTCCTACACCCCATCAAGAACCCTGCATTCAGCAAACGAGCGGCGCCTTGTAATGCCTTCTCATAAGGGCATTAAATTGCTTTCCGGCTCATTCTCCTTCACAAATCCTTCCTGGTGGAACATTCTTCCTAACGTGGTCTGTTCAACCACATCTCTCACAACCTTCAAAAAACTACTAAAAAACACCTCTTCTGTGAATAATTGACAGACAAATGAAAGAAAAAACGTACAATAACCCCCTTCTCTCAATAGGTAGTGGTCTAGCTTTTGTTGAAACTGGTAACTTTGTATTAGCACCTAATGTTCTATTGCTCTTTTGTGACATATCGCTTATTGCTCCCCAAACCCTTTGTAAGTCACTTTGGATAAAAGCTAAATGACTAAATGTAATAACTGTCAACAGCTTTAAACAGCGTTCAGAGATGTATGAAAAGGCACTTTATTTACGAGCCACTCCCTTCATGCACACTTTGACCTCAACGTGAGAAAGAGACTTGCACTTATTCTGAATTTACAGTCTGAAAGATAAACATACTTGTATGATCTACCTGTTTCTTAAAATGATGTAGGTAATGTTCCTGAGTGGACGTTTGCCTACTTTGTAGATGTTAAGCTTTTGTGTGCAGCTTAAAAACTTAAAATGGCACTGCGCAGGACCTACAATGAGTCTGTATGGAGCTTCAGATGGCACAGATGAGTCTGCGCATAGCTTCAGTTGGAACATTGCCCTCCATCAATTTGCAATCGCTTTCCTGGGCTAGACTGGGCTAGATGATTCTGTGTTTGCTGCACATAAAAAAATGGCCCCTTCTTAAACAACCACAGATTGCTTAACCGGGTCACGATTGCTTCAATTATTTATAATCTGGTTAATGATTTTAATAGGTTCTCACACTCGGTTATTCAAAAAGCACGCTATTTTTCACATTATTGCAGCATCAGTCTTTATGTCTACTGAATGCCCTGTTTAGTTCTCTATGAAACCCCTCATTCCAATACGCTCTGATTGCTCAAGCTGACCTAGCCAGTGATTGGTTACCCATTAAGAGTATGTCTCAGAAATGTCCCTCCCATTGCCGTATCCACAAGCTTCCGTGATTGGTCCCCTGCTCAGAACTCATGTCGACAGTGTCCCACCTTACCACAACTGTAAGCTTTAGCTCTAAGGTATTAACAGTAGCAATGGCATAATTTCACCTCAGCAGCTCAACATGCGGATCAATCACAAGCAAACGTATTGGCATCTACCTGCCAGTTTGTGTGCAAGTGTGTAAACCGGACCGATGGTCATTTCGGAATGGTTGCATAAACAGTAGCTTCAGTTCTGTTTTCTTATAGGACTGAGTGAACATTAAAGATGAATCTACCTTTGCTCCATCCGACCATTCCTCCATCCAGATCTCATTCAGCTCATCAGTAATTCATGATTGTGTTGAATGGCCAGTCAGGTCAGTTCAGTTTAGGCTTGTCCATTTCCACAAGCAATTTGTTTGTAAACCCTCAATGAAGTCCAAATGTGTTTTGTACATTCAGATTGGTTACAGGGTTTAGTAATGCTTTCCTTTTTTTGTTGTTGTTTTTATAGGTCGAGGAGATTTTTACCCTGACACTTGAGCATTTATGTCAACCACAAAACCGAGGCTACACTAATTTCCGCACCGGCGACCGCTACGGCTACACACTCCCCGTGTTTCACAGTCCCAAGTACCGAGTATGGGGTCTCACGGCAGTGGCAGTGAATCACACACTTAAACACATCGTGCCCCCAGACCAAGAGTTGGACCACAGTTTGGTCCGGTAGCACTTTCTAAATACCTCTACTGCTATTATAATAAAGCCTGATCAAATGCTTTTGTGATTGGCAGTCTGGTTTCTGAAGATCTGACTTGCCCACCACTGCATAGGTGTGTGTTTGTGTTGTGTAGGTAAAAGGAACGATGCAGTTGAAGGACAACATGTACTCCATGGACATGGACTATGGCATTTCGACTTGTCTTTCAGACTAAAAAAAAAACTGCAGAAATACCCTACAACGGAAACCTGTTGCGTCATTTGGGATGATGTCATCACATAGACATTGTAAGCACATAATCGTCAATCGATTTTGAATTGCTCTGTTTTATAAACTGGTAGAGATTGAATGATTTTCAGTGTGCTTTACGTTGGGAAATGCTTTCCCAATTCTTTATTTTCTAGAGGAGTTTTAATATTTTTGCACAAATTAATTTGAATACACTGGTTTTAATTAACTTAATAAAACAACTATTAAAACGTCTCTGTTATTGTGTGTTTTCTTCATGTTTGTTTATAGAAATTGTAACATGTAAGGGGCTCTGAATAGCATAGACGTTGTTGAAGTGTAATTGCCTTTATTTGACAAAGTGCGCGTTTGGACAGAGAGCAGCTCATTTGTCCATCATGCAACATTTTTTACGTTATATAAAAGACTGGTAGAGTAAAATGTTCAGTCTTTGCATATTGCAGTCTTTAAACGTATTAATCATGCAGTCAAGCCTGTCGCAGTCTTACGTGGCAGTTAACGCATTCAAAGCTAACGTTATTTAAGGTTCTTTAAATGTATTTTATTTTTAGCAAAATAGTTATTATTTTAGGTTTCTGAGTTCAAGAACTTCAAATCGATGTTAATTTTTGTTAAACAGATGCAGCTTTAACATAAAACATATTATTGATGTTTTAACCTTTTTATAAGTGACCTGCATTATTGGCCCTTACTCACACAGTCACACCCTTACTACTTACAGAATAGTATCACACCCTTCAGATATCCGCAATCTTTAGTTTTTATCACTTTTCAAAACGACAGATACAGCTGTATGATTATTTCGGAAAACATGCAACGCGTATGGGGGGCCGAACTAAAGCACGTGTGCACAGATTGCCAAGAAAACACAGACATCAATCTGTGTGAGGTTCATGTCCGGCATCTTTTAGACCACCGCTCCATCTATCAGTTTCAAACGATCCCTAAATAAAAAAGTACACTAACCCTCTCACTTCTCTCAACAGGTAGTGGTTGAGGTAGTGGTATTAGCACCTATTGTACTCATTGGCGTAAATTTCATTTAACAGTTGGGGGGACAGTAAACATTAAATGTCTTAAGAGCAATTTTTGAAGGGGACACAAATAATAAAGTCAGAATTGTATAAATATATGTGAACACAGAGGTATGCCTTGCGACTTTCATTATTGTAGCATGGAGACGGCATCATTATCATTTTTTTTAAGTTTCCTTGGATCAATGAAAAAGCATTTTTTCTTCAAAACTATTTATTGAAATGTTTTTTAGTTGTTTAGAATCCAGCCATCAACATACATCAACATCTAAATGCTATCTCTGTTATTGTGAAAACGTATGTAGTATAAAAAACAGACTGGCTCAGCAGAAAGTAATGTTTTCATACTCATAATAACTAACCTGTTTTCATTACACTTGTAAAATTGACAGATCCTTCTGTTAATTGATGAGCCTGTGATGTTCATCTGCTGAACAGCCACAACTCTTAAAACATTAAAGGGATAGTTCACAGAAAAATCCTGTCATTTACTCAGCAAATCTGTATAAATGTCTTTGTTCTGATGCACAGAGAGAAGGATATTTGGACAAATGCTTGTGACCAAATAGTTTTTGGAACCCACTGACTACCATAAGTAAGAAAAATTACATCGATTTGTTTTTGTTCTGTTGAACACAAAAAGTGATATTTTGAAGAATGTAGGAGAGCAAAGAGTTCTGGGGCACTTTTAACTACCATTGTCATTTTTACTCCAATGTTAGTCAATGAGCTCCAAGAAATGTTTGGTTACAAGCATTCTTCCAAATACTCTGTGTTTAACCAAACAAGAAATGTATACAGATTTGTAGAAACTGAGTAATCACAGAATTTAAATTTTATTTGGTGAATTATCCCTTTAATAAAAGTGGTCCTGCTCTCCCCGTCCCTCAATAATTTCTGTGTCACGGTTATTGACAGAACCCAAGCGCAGGCAAACGTGAGATAAAAACTAAACTTTATTTAAACAAAAGACCCACGATGGGGAAAACATGAACAAAACCAAGACACAAAAGAAAACTAAAACTTCCCACTAGGGGGACAAAACAAACAAAGTCCTTTGAATAAAAATCAACAATAATCCACAAACTCAGAACAGGAACAAAGAACACGATAAGGCATGAACAGGAATAATCCAACAGGCCAAGTGAATACGAACACGGAAAATAATGACAATGAACCGACAAGGTACAGAGGAAAACTGGGACTAGATAAAGGGAAACACTAACGAGGACTGATGACACAGGGAGAGTGGCGGCAGGTGGCATGAATGGAACACTAAAGGAAAGTTAACGGGAGGATCGACGAGGCAAGTGATTGGAATGAAACACTAAGGGAAAGATGGACCAGGGACGGTGACAAGACTAACAGTAATGGGCCGCTAACAGGGAAACAAGGGGCCGGGCTAAATGACACCAGAGAGAGAGCATGGCGTGACAAACCAAAACAATGTTCTTTCTCCACACAAAACACATGAAACTGGCATGATCCTGCCACAAGACTCCAAAACCAAGACAAGGAGAGGCAGGATCATGACATTCTGTCTCCTTTGCCTGGGATTGATACTGTGACAGATACTGTGTTTTTTTATATTTACATTTACATTTGGTCATTTAGCAGACGCTTTTATCCAAAGCGACTTACAGATGAGGAAACATTGGAAGCAATTATAACAACATAGGCAACAAAATACATAAGTGCATCAAACTAGTCCATTAAAGCCTAGCACAGTATAAAAAGCTAAGAATAGTGAGGTTAGTAATTATTATTATTATTTTTTTTTAAAGAAGGAAAGGGAAGAGAATTAGGATATATATATATATATATATATATATATAAGAACCCATTCTTATAAAGAGGTTTTGCCTTAATGTGGGAACCTTTTGTACTTACTTTGCGTTTAGGTGAACTGAAAAATGATCTTATGTCCACAATGTGTTAGGTTTATAGGTTTACCATGCAGACTTACAGTCATATTATATAATCGTATAATTGAACCAGAACGCAACACAACTGGCATGTGTGCGCTAACAATTTACACACGCACCTTAATTCATAAAATAACTGTGAGCCGTCTCAGGTAACGTTAACGGCAGCAAGGTTTCTTAAAAAAACGGTGGTAAATCGACAAAGTAGCGAACTATGATCTTGCGTACTTGAGATAACTTCATCTCCAATTGCGACAGCAAAAATAATCAGTATTCAAATAATCAGTATTTTAACAGAAAAGCATAAGTTGCCTCACATTCATTCATTCATTTTCTACCGCTTATCCGGGGCCGGGTCGCGGGGGCAGCAGTCTAAGCAGAGATGCCCAGACATCCCTCACCCTAGACACTTCCTCCAGCTGGGAGACATAGTCCCACCAGCATGTCCTAGGTCTTCCCCGGGGTCTCCTCCCGGTCGGACGGGCCCGGAGCACCTTCCGGGGAAAGTGTCCAGTAGGCATCCGTAACAGATGCCCAAGCCACCTCAGCTGACCCCTCTCGATGTGGAGGAGCAGCGGCTCTACTCTTCACCCTATCTCTAAGGGAGCAGCTTCTCACCCTATCTCTAAGGGTATCGCCCAGTCACCCTGCGGAGGAAGCTCATTTCAGCCGCCTGGATCCGGGATCTTGTCCTTTCGGTCTTGACCCAAAGCTCATGACCATAGGTGAGAGTAGGAACGTAGATTGACCGGTAAATTGAGAGCTTCACCTTGCGGCTCAGCTCTTTCTTTACCACGACGGACCGGTACATCGACCGCATTACTGCAGAAAGCTGCACCGATCCGTCTGTCAATCTCCCGTTCCATCCTTCCCTCACTCGTGAACAAGACCCAGAGATACTTAAACTCCTCCACTTGAGGAAGGAACTCTCCACCAACCTGAAGTGGGCAAGCCACCCTTTTCCGACTGAGGACCATGGCCTTGGATTTGGAGGTACTGATTTTCATTCCAGCCGCTTCACACTCTGCTGTAAACCGTCCCAGTGCATGCTGAAGGTCCTGGTTTGAAGGGGCCAACACGACAACATCATCCGCAAATAGCAGAGACGACATCGTGTCGTCCCCAAACCTGCCACCCTCCGGCCCCTGGCTGCGCCTAGAAATTCTGTCCATAAAAATTACGAACAGAACCGGCGACAAAGGGCAGCCCTGCCGGAGTCCGACATACACTGGGAACAAGTCCGACTTACTGCCGGCAATGCGAACCAAGCTCCTGCTTCGGCCGTACAGGGACCTGACAGCCCTTAGTAAAGGACCACAGACCCCATACTCCCGAAGCACCCTCCACAGGATGCCACGAGGGACACAGTCGAATGCCTTCTCCAAATCCACAAAACACATGTGGATTGGTTGAGCAAACTCCCATGAACCCTCCAGCACCCTGTAGAGGGTGTAGAGCTGGTCCAGCGTTCCACGGCCTGGACGAAAACCACACTGTTCCTCCTGAATCCGAGATTCTACTATCGGCCGTATACTCCTCTCCAGTACCCTTGCATAGACTTTCCCGGGAAGGCTGAGAAGTGTGATCCCCCTCTAGTTGGAACACACCCTCCGGTCTGCCATCCCAGAGGCACTGTCCCCGACCGCCACGCGATGCTGCAGAGGCGTGTCAGCCAAGACAGCCCCACAACATCCAGAGACTTGAGGTACTCAGGGCAAATCTTATCCACCCCCGGTGCCTTGCCACTGAGGAGTTTCTTGACTACCTCAGTGACTTCGGCTTGGGTGATGGACGAGTCCACCTCTGAGCCCTCAACCTCTGCTTCCTCAATGGAGGACGTGAGGGTGGGATTGAGGAGATCCTCGAAGTACTCCTTCCACCCTCCGACAACATCCCCAGTTGAGGTCAACAGCCTCCCACCTCCACTGTAAACAGCATTGGTAGGGCACTGTTTCCCTCTCCTGAGGCGCCGGACGGTTTGCCAGAATCTCTTCGACGCCAGTCGATAGTCCTTCTCCATGGCCTCACCAAACTCCTCCCAGGCCCGAGTTTTTGCCTCCACAACCACCCGGGCAGCAGTCCGCTTGGCCTGCCGGTACCTGTCAGCTGCCTCAGGAGTCCCACAAGCCAACCAGGCCCGATAAGACTCCTTCTTCAGCTTGACGGTTTCCCTTAATTCCGGTGTCCACCACCGGGTTCGGTGATTCCCGCCTCGACAGGCACCGGAGACCTTACGGCCACAGCTCCGAGTGGCCGCTTCGACAATGGAGGCGGAGAACATGGTCCACTCGAATTCAATGTCTCCAGCCTCCCTCGGGATCTGGTTGAAGCTCTGCCGGAGGTGGGAGTTAAAGATCTCTCTGACAGGAGACTCGGGCCAGGCCTTCCCAGCAGACCCTTACAGTACGTTTGGGTCTGCCGAGTCTGTCCAGCTTCCTCTCCTGCCATCGGATCCAACTCACCACCAGGTGGTGATCAGTTGACAGCTCCGCCCCCCTCTTAACCCGAGTGTCCAAAACATATGGTCGCAGGTCAGATGAAACGATCACAAAGTCGATCATTGACCTGCGGCCTAGGGTGTCCTGGTGCCACGTGTATTGATGGACACCCTTATGCTTGAACATGGTGTTCGCTATAGACAAACTGTGACTAGCACAGAAGTCCAATAACTGAACACCGCTCGGGTTCAGATCAGGGGGGCCGTTCCTCCCAATCACGCCCCTCCAGGTGTCACTGTCGTTGCCGATATGGGCGTTGAAGTCCCCCAGTAGGACGACGGAGTCCCCAGTCGGAGTACTTTCCAGCACCCCTCCCAGAGACTCCAAGAAGGTCGGGTACTCTGCACTGACGTACGGCCCGTAGGCACAAACAACAGTGAGAGACCTATCCCGACCTGTAGGCGCAGGGAAACGACCCTCTCGTTCACCGGGGTAAACTCCAACACATGGCGGGAGAGCTGGGGGGCTATAAGCAGACCCACACCAGCCCGCCGCCTCTCCCCATGGGCAACTCCAGAGTGATGAAGTGTCCATCCTCTCTCGAGGAGTGTGGTTCCAGAGCCCAAGCCATGCTTAGAGGTGATCCCGACCATCTCTAGTCAGAACCTCTCAACCTCACGCACCATCTCAGGCTCCTTCCCCGCCAGCGAGGTGACGTTCCACGTCCTTAGGGCTAGCTTCCGTGTCCAGGGATCGGGCTGTCGAGGCACTCTCCTCCGACTGCCGCCAGATCCACCACGCACCAACCCCCTACGGTCCCTCCCGCACGTGGTGAGCCCACGGGAAGGCGGCCCCACGTCGCTCCTTCGGGCTGAGCCCGGCCGGACCCCGTGGGGAAAGGCCCGGCCACCAGGCGCTCGCATACGAGCACCGGGCCTGGCTCCAGGGTGGTGCCCCGGTTGCGCCATACCAGGCGACGTCACGGTCCTTCAGTTCTTTTTCATCATATGGGGTTTTTGAACCACTCTTAGTCTGACTCGTCGCCTAGGACCTGTTTGCCTTGGGAGACCTTCCCAGGGGCATATAGCCCCCGACAACATAGCTCCTAGGGTCACTCGGGTACTCAAACCCCTCCACCACGTTAAGGTGGCAGTTCAAGGAAGTTACCTCACATGTCGCAAGTTATTTACTCACTTTTGTCATCTCCGTCTCTTCTGACTGACTCTTCATCACCCAAAAGGAGGCGGGTTTAAGAGTTTTAGAATCCAATCACATTACAGTTCGGCAGTTTAAATATACACACCCTACGTTTCCATATACATGCATTACGAATGATAACTTAATGCACAGAAACATAACGGAACAAAATGAAAACCCTTTTACACGTATTTAAAAATGAGCCCGCGGCGTGAGTTTTTTTCAAGGCGACCGTTAGAACGTATCACTTTAATATTTTCATGGCATTTCTTCTTTTTCATTCAATATATATAGAACTTGTAAACTATGTCATGAAACATCTGATATTCTGATTGTCAAATATATGTATATGAATGTGTCTTGTTGTTTAAACACTTTTATAATGATTAAATTAGTTGAGCTAACAGTTATTAGCGGGCGCCGCAATGTTTGCCGCGATACAGGAGGATCAGTTGTACAGTTTCCACAACTAATTTATTAATAAATCAGCACCAACTACATTACATATAATCAGTTCATTTAAAGCCAATAACTTAATAGCGTTCAACATCAACAACCACATGAGCTGAGCCATGTAGGCCCTACCTGGCTTGCGTGTCTACTCTGTGTAGCGTAATAAGATGAATAGGGAAAGCTTGCAGTGGACCAAACCAATGTTAGGCAGGGGAGGGAAAACTCAACAGTTTTTAAACTTAAAACACGTTCATTGCGTTTGTATTTTTTCTGTTTACACTATTATATTAGGTATACATAAATATATTTTTCACAATAGACAGTCAGATTTAAAAAAAGGTTTTTGGGGGACAACCCTCGGATGGGGGGGAATGTGTCCCCTGCGTCCCCCCGGGATTTTTGCCCATGATTGTACTATTGCTCCTGTAAATCCTATCGCTTATTGCTCACTGATCTCTTTGGATAAAAGCGTCTGCTAAATGACTAAATGTAAATTCAGTGTTATATCTGACGTTTATATAACATTCATCACCCAAATGCAGTGAGCAGACAAACACAACTGAACTTTGTTAAGCATGAGAAGACATAGCCTATTAAGAAATATATTAAAGAAGTCAGAATTTATGAAACACTGTTGCACCACCTCTTTAACTCAGGGTTATTTTCACATAACATTTCGAAAATTCTATTAGCGCTTTTGGAGTCAACCACTTTATTATCTTGTTCGAGATAAAACTCTTTGTTAATAAATTGCATTTAAGTGTCATGTCCTCGCTTTTTTTCAGTGTTGGAATTCCAGTGTCTGTCCCACAAATCTTTGTTGAGCTCCACGTTTTCAAGACAATATTTTCCTTTTTTACGCACCTTTAATTTACAGAGAATCGGTGGTTTACGGGAGCGACATCATGAACGCCGACGTTGCGTGTGTGGGCGAATTCTGTCATGTGACACCACATTTCTAACTAGTTTCCAAAAACATTTTTTGTGACATTTGAATATGGAGTTAATATTGTGCCTTAATTTAACAAACAAATCCAGCATTTGCAAACAAACTCAATTTGCTTTGCAAAGGGAAATCTCGCCTCGCAAACAAACAGAAAGCAATGTGCAAATACAAAGGTCCGTTTGAGCGAGAACGCAGATAATTAACAAATATAAATGATGTTTTACAAATAAATACAAGCCATCCTACAAATTACTTGTAACCTGTGAACAAATACTGTTAAAAAGGCTACTGTTAGGCTTTTATTTATGTTTCTTAGTTTGCCAATCAGTGCTGCGAAAAGGACGTGCAGGTCTGTGCTCCCGCCCACTGAACGGAGTTTGACTGATCGGGAAAGCAGACGGATGCAAGCTGAACTATAGTTGATATTTGCTAAAGTTGTGTGCGTGATTGTAAAGTAAGTTACTGCTTGTTTATACATTGTTCTCTATTTAGTTTATGAACGTTTAATAGCTCATGGGTAAACGTTGATGTAGCGAGTGACATACAACCGAGATTGTAAAGATGTTTGCTTGTATATTTACATACTGGTTGCCTCACATATTGCTTTGTTATATCTATAAAACGTAATCTATGTGCCTTATATTCAGGATTTAAAGTATTTAATGTTTATATATATATATATATCGCTCACTTTTAGAGTTGAAGTACTCGTGGGGCGCATGCGCACTAATGCGATAGAGCGGTCCCATCTCTGTCCTCAGAGCGCAAGGGTGTCAGATATCAATCGCTCAGTAATAATCATGCTTAGTGGTGTACTTTCCCATATAATGGTATATTTGTTCTACTTATTGTACATTGTTGATCATTGTAACTTAATATTCAGTGTGGAGATTACTGTTACTATGTTTATATTATTCGTTATTGTTCTTTGTACTTAATTATGTTTCTCATACTTTTATTTATAGAAAACCACACACATGTGCAAATCAGCATTATTCAGTGTACTGAGTTGTGGTGACAATAAATGGTTTACTCCTGAATGTCTGATCCTTCATGGTAAAAGTCTCTCACCGGACGCTCCGTAGTGGGTCTGTTATTCAACCCGGCACTCTTGGCTTCTACTAGTCAACATTTTTACATGGTCCTTCGAGCCGGATACCCAGATTTACTACGGAAAGATGTCACAGCATGAAGAGGATGAGTCAGTCGTGCGTGTCAGGAGGAAGACATTTCTCCCCGCAAGATATGAAGAGTATGACCTCAGTGGCTTCACTCTCCCAAGACTGTTTCCAGCAACCATGTCACCACACTCTCAGTTTCATCCTCCAGGGCCTTCCAGCCTAGAACTAGAGAGTGCAGCTGGTATCACGCCAACATCGCTACCGCGAAAAGAGCCTGATCATCCTCAACAGTGGTCTAATGACGAACCATTGGGAACCAGCATCCTCCAGCGCGAGAACAGGGACCTACGCTTTGCCCATGACCATCTGCTACAGACCCTGCAGACGATGCAGCAAGAAAGAGACACGTTCCGACAGGCTACAGACCAGTATTCATAGGAACTCTCTCAGCTGAAACAACAAATGCAGCAGCTACAAATCCAACTGGAGCATCGACCGCCTGAAGCACAGTCTTCCCCTCCTGCCAGCCCTACACGACCTGTACCTGCGCCACGCAGGTTGCTGAGAACACAACAGAGTGATAAAAGCTTTGTACCAGTGTCAGCCACACGATTCAGGTCTATTGAATCAGATCAGCCCGACCACGGTTCTGAGGGTCTCCAATCTCCTATAGCTATCCCCAGAGCAAAGCCGCGTTCCCCACACCACACGGCACACTCGGAACATGACAGGTGGGATGATTCAAGGAAGGAAAGAGCCTACTCCAGAACTGAGACGCACAACAGACCGAGTCGTTATGCATCATACAAGCCAGATAACGTAGCTCCTCAACCTTTTGAATCCGCCCACCGCTCTCACTTACCATGGGGAGCATCCAGCCCAGTCCCACCTGAGCTAGAGCGGATGTACCAAGGTCCGTCCCCCACAATTCCAGACTTTGTACATCCAAATCCTAGAGAATTCTCGCGGCTCAAGATAGCCCTGGAAAACATTCTCCCAGCTACAGCCACGGAGAGATTCAAATTTCAAATACTCACTGATCACCTCAAACTTGAGGAGGCACTGCTTATCGCTGATTCATACAGTCATTCACAACAACCCTTCACAAAGACTATGGCAGCACTGGATCAGCAATACGGTCAGCCGCATCAGCTCGCATTGCAACGTATAGCAGAGCTCATGGATGGTCCAACCATAGCCAGTGGGGACATCAAAGCTTTTTGACTCTTCGCCCTCAGGGTTCGTTCCCTTGTTGGCATGCTAGAGCAACTAGGAAGAAATGGCACCTTTGAGTTGCAGTGTGGCTCCCATGTCTCTCGGCTTCTAGAGAAGCTGCCTCACGACCTCAGGTCAAGTTTCCGATGCTTTGCACATCCTCACCAGGTGCCTATACCCACCCTTCTTGAGCTGTCAGAGTGGCTAGAGTATGAAATACAAGTCCAGGAGGACACATCAAGGTTTGTAGGAGCTAGTCGTCGCGGATACCCAGCACGAATACAAGAAGCGATCAGACAACCAAAATCATTCGCTAGGAGTGCCACCATTCTGTTTGGAACCGAGAATGCACCTCCACGGACAAAGCTGACACCGACAGCCAACAAGCCTGCTTCAACTCCCTTTTGCCCTTACTGTGACCACAATAAACACTCCCTCAATAATTGCAACAACTTTAAACAGCTTACCGTTGACCAGAAACGTAACTGGATAAGAGACTGCAACAGATGCTGGCACTGTGGGAGAAACCATCAAGCTTCAGAGTGCAATCTGAAATTGCGCTGCAAACAGTGTAACGGACGCCACCTACTGGTCCTTCATTGCAACAATCTCAGGCGTGCAGACATTCCGAAGACTCCCCCAAATGAAGGTTCTTCAGCTAATGCCTGCCTCCTCAACACAATGAACGAGATACTTCTGATTCGTAAGCCTCCTGCCAGCCGAAAGGTTCTTCTAAAGATTGTCAAGGTCATTATCCGTAATGGGGCACACAAGATGAAAGCCTATGCCATCCTGGATGATGGATCGGAGAGAACCATCCTCCTGCACAATGCTGCCAAACAGCTGGGCTTAAAAGGTCAGCCAGAAGATCTTCCACTCCGCACAATCAGGCAGGAACTACAAATGCTCTCTGGGGCAACAGTGTCCTTTCACATCTCCCCCCTGTCTCAGCCCAGCAAACTGTACCATATAAAGGGTGCATTCACAGCCCAGCAGCTAAGTCTTGCTGAACATACACACCCAGTTAAGACTTTGAGGGAAAAATACCACCATCTCAGAGCGCTTCCTTTGAGCCATTTAGAGGCAGTTAGCCCTGTTCTGCTCATTGGATCCGACTAGCCCCACCTCATTACGGCAGTGGAGCCAATCCGCTTAGGGCCCCCAGGGGGACCAGCAGCCATCAAGACTCGTCTCGGCTGGACTTTACAGGGCCCTGTACAACACTTGCCACATGAGGTCATAGAACAACAGTGTCTTTTCACCTCAGTGGCATCGCCAGAAACTGATCTTCTCAAACAAGTGGAGAGACTTTGGCAGATAGATGTGCTTCCCTGGCAAAGTGAAAAGTTAAGCACAAGATCCCGACAAGACCAGGAAGCAGTGAGAATTCTGGAGAGCAAGACAGTGAGAGTAGAGGAACATGGTGTTAAGCGCTATGCAACACCACTTTTACATGTTAAGAACATGCCAGACCTCCAGGCCCCAAAAAATGCTGTTCTCCCTCATCTGCGAGCCACAGAGAGAAGGCTGGCCAAAGACCCAAAGCAAGCAGCTGCCTACACTGCAGAGATTCAGAAACTAGAGAGGGCAGGTTATGCAGTCAGGGTGGAACCACGTGCTGAAACATGCTCAACTAACACCTGGTACATTCCTCATCACTTGGTCCAACACAACGGGAAGAACAGGGTTGTATTTAATTGCTCGTTCCAATATCAGGGTCAAAACCTTAACAAGCTCTTGCTCCCTGGACCTGCATTAGGCCCATCTCTTCTCGCAGTATTGCTCAGATTCAGAGAGCATTCCATTGCTTTCAGCAGTGACATCAAGGGGATGTTTCACCAGATCAGATTGCTTCCAGAGGACAGGCCACTTCTACGATTCCTCTGGAGGGATCTAAAGACACAGGATCCACCCAGTGTTTATGAATGGCATGTTCTCCCCTTCGGAACAACATGCAGCCCTTGTTGTGCAATCTTTGCATTACAAAAACATGTCCTTGACCATAGCCAACCTGGGGAAGATGTCCGAAAGTCTTTCTATGTTGACAACTGTCTGCAAAGTTTCTCCCCAGCAGAAGAAGCAAAGAGTCTTGTGGACAAACTCAGGAGCTTATTAGCAGAGGGGGGGTTTGACCTGAGGCAGTGGTCCAGTAATCAGCTCTCGATCATCAGCCATTTACCTCCTGAAGCCAGATCGGATGGCACTGAACTCTGGATTTCACAAGGGCAGAGCAACACCCAAGAATCTACACTGGGGCTCCTCTGGAATCAACAAACGGACACGCTTTCTTATAAGTATCGTCCTATATCAACCACTGAGACTACCATGCGTACCATTTACAAAGTTGTGGCAACTCAGTACGACCCCCTTGGCTATCTTATTCCCTTCACTACCAGAGCCAAGCTCATAGTGCAGCAACTTTGGGATAAGAAGAGGGACTGGGATGACCCACATTTACCTGTAGATCTTTTACAGACCTGGAGAGAGTGGGTGGAGGAGCTGCCTGCCCTGCAACACATTGTCCTTCCAAGATGTTACACCAGCCCAATCAGGGACACAGACATGAGTCAGAGAGAAATACATGTTTTCTGTGATGCCTCTGAGCGTGCCTATGGTTCAGTTGCCTACCTCCGCACAGAGGATCAACATGGTCAGGTAGAGGTGGCCTTCCTTACAGCCAGATCACGAGTGGCACCCAAAAAACAGCAATCGATCCCTCGTCTTGAACTCTGTGCTGCTCTGACTGGGGCACAACTCGCTAAAGTAGTCAGAACAGAACTGAGCCTTCCCATAAACCAATCTACCCTTTGGACTGACTCCACCACAGTCCTCACTTGGCTCCAGTCAGACTCTTGCCGATTTAAAGTGTTTGTCGGAACCAGAGTCGCCGAGATCCAGGACGTAACAGACCGCCACACATGGCGTTATGTACCCTCAGCTCATAACCCAGCAGATGATATAACACGAGGAAAAAGCCTTAATAAGCTGGGACCAGACAGCTGTTGGTACCAAGGGCCATCCTTTCTCAAAGATCCTCAAAAAACGTGGCCAGCAATCCCACACCTTGTGGCCGCAGAAGAAGAGGAGCTTCGTAAAACAGTTCCCTGCTTCCTTACTTGCTTCACAGCCAGGACGTCATTCCCTGACATCAGCCTGTACAAAACTTTTGAAGAGTTAATTGAAT
Source organism: Barbatula barbatula (assembly GCF_947034865.1). NCBI lineage: Eukaryota > Metazoa > Chordata > Actinopteri > Cypriniformes > Nemacheilidae > Barbatula > Barbatula barbatula. The sequence goes on along the minus strand of NC_136782.1, from coordinate 1,407,402 downwards.
CCAGGGCATGTCATGGGGCGGCAGGCAATAGTCCGTCAGCGGAGGATTACCGAATGGCTGAAATCAGTGTCCTACAGCAAGCTCAGGAGGAGTGCTTTACTTCTGAACTTGAGCAGCTTACGTCAGGTAAATCACTTTGCAGAAACAGTCGACTAAAGACACTTTCCCCTGAACTTGATCATGAGACTCAGCTGATTAGAGTTGGAGGTCGCCTACGTTGGAGCCCCTATCTCGATCCTGATACAGTGCACCCCATTGTCCTAGACCCAAAACACCCAGTCTCTAAACTGCTCATACAGAGTTACGACTCTAAACTCCACCATCCAGGCCCTGAAAGAGTCTTCGCCGAGCTTCGGCGTAAGTATTGGATCCTACGAGGCAGAGAAGCTATCAAACGGTGTCAGAGTGCTTGTGTGGACTGCCAGAAGTGGAGAAAAAACCCTGAGGTACCAAAAATGGCAGACCTCCCTCCAGCCAGATTACGTTTGTTCAAGCCCGCCTTCTACTCAGCAGGAATGGATTGCTTCGGTCCATATACTGTTAAAGTAGGTCGCAGGAATGAGAAGAAATGGGGCATCCTGTTCAAATGTCTCACTACCCGGGCAGTCTACATTGACGTCCTTCATAGTCTCGACTCTGATTCATTCCTCATGGCTCTCAGGCGATTCATCGCAAGACGAGGCAAGCCCTTCGAGCTATTATCGGATCAAGGGACCAACTTCAAAGGAGGAGAGAGAGAACTGAAGGAGGCATATGCCGCTATTGTCCCAGAACTGCAAGAGCAGCTGGCAAGTCAGCAAATACAATTCCACTTCAATCCCCCTAATTCTCCACACTTTGGTGGTAGCTGGGAAAGGGAGATTCGTTCCCTTAAGCAGGCTTTGATGACAACACTTGGTGCCCAGTCTGTCACCTTTGAAGTGCTGTACACTATGTTGGTGGAGATCGAAGGGATTCTAAATTCCAAGCCAATGGGCTACACTTCATCTAATATTTCTGATCTGGACCCCATCACACCAAACTCCCTTCTGATGGGGCGGCCAGATTCATCACTTCCTCCTGTGATATACCCGGAATCTGAACTGATTAGTCGACGCAGATGGCGGCATAGTCAAGTCCTTGCCGACCAATTCTGGAAACGCTTCATCAGGTTCTACCTACCCAGCCTTCAGACCCGCCAGAAGTGGCAAGATGAGAAATCTGACCTCCAGGTTGGCACCGTTGTTCTGATCGTTGACCCCCAGCTGCCCAGAGCGCTCTGGCCGGTGGGCCAGGTGTCAAGGGTATTCCCTGGAGCAGACAGCAGAGTAAGAACAGCTCAAATTAAAGTGGGAGAGAAGTGGTACACACGGCCAGTTGCACGCCTCATCCAATTGCCTGCCATACCAGATTAAAAGACATTTCAATGGTACAGGTTATAGGCCTTTTGTTATTTTACATATTTCCTTACGGACATCTGGGGGCGGCTGTTAAAAAGGCTACTGTTAGGCTTTTATTTATGTTTCTTAGTTTGCTTTGCTTTACGCAAAAATGACGCAAGCGTCACAGCATCCGTCCAGTGGGCCAATCAGTGCTGCGAAAAGGACGTGCAGGTCTGTGCTCCCGCCCACTGAACGGAGTTTGACCGATCAGGAAAGCGGACGGATGCAAGCTGAACTATAGTTGATATTTGCTAAAGTTGTGTGCGTGATTGTAAAGTAAGTTACTGCTTGTTTATACATTGTTCTCTATTTAGTTTATGAACCTTTAATAGCTCATGGGTAAACGTTGATGTAGCGAGTGACATACAACCGAGATTGTAAAGATGTTTGCTTGTATATTTACATACTGGTTGCCTCACATATTGCTTTGTTATATCTATAAAACGTAATCTATGTGCCTTATATTCAGGATTTAAAGTATTTAATGTTTATATATATATATATATCCAGGGGTGCACATAACTTTTTCAGTGAGTTACTCAGGTGAGTACCAGCAGATGGTGTCTGGTACTCACCCCATATGTAGCGTGGTCTTAATAAGTGCAGTCTTCCTCACTGTCCTCCTCAGTGCTGGCACCACTGTCCTCTTCAGTGTCGCCCCTACTGTCCTCTGCTTCAGCTTCCTGCATGGTAGATGATGAAGATGCTGCAGATGCACCTCTCTGTCCTTGATTGAGCCTCCTATTAGCTGTCTCCATCCACAGGTCAACAGCAGGCTTTGGGTCAAATGTCTCTGTGGTCTGCTTTGACAGGTGAATGTGCATTAGGGCTGAGAGACGAGCATGTGACAGACGAGATCTGTACTTGGTTTTTATTATGTTGAGATGTGAGAATCCCCTCTCACAAGCTGCACTGCTTAAAGGCAGTGTAAGAGACAGCTTAACCACCGTGTTGATGTTGGAGTAAGCATCTGGGTTACTTGTATTTACTATTTGGACCAAGTCATACACAGAAGAGGCTCCCAGGCGTTTTCCTGCCTGCTTCAAGCGCATCCATTCTGTCATAGTGGTATCTTTGTCAAGTTGCAAGGTGGCCTCATATTTCTTGAGAATGCTGCAAACTGTTGTGTTTCCAAAACTGTGGAGGTCTTGTATTTCCTGAGGCCATGTTGAAGGATCAAATACTAAGAAATGATCACATGACTTGAGGGAGTCATATCTGATTTCAAACTCTTCAATTAACCCCCTGAGTAAGTGTGTCTTGTCTCTGTCCGCATCCGCATTAGAAACAGTGTGTGCCCTGTGGCTTTCACCATCAAGCAGAAGTGTGAACTGTCCAATGGCCACCATGAGTTCATCCTTACATTCTCCAATGGTCAGCTTTTCCTTCTGAAACCTAATGGATGTGGTCTTCAAAATGTTTCCAATGTCAAGCATGTCTGACAGAAAGCACCGAAAACGCTCTGTGCAGATATGCTGCAAGTCACTGTTATCACTCGTAGCCAGTTGCATTTTAATGGCTGGCAATAGTCTTGATATTTTTAACAGTGTTTCATGCCTCCATGCAGACCATCTGATATTATGAAACTTACCCAGTTTCACAAAGGAGATCCCATTTTCTTCACATAGCTTCTTCAGTGCAGCAGTTTTTTTTGCTCCACCTTTTTGTAAATAAAACTGCAGCAGCTTGACCACAGAGCGATTAAATGTCTCACAGTAGGGAACATTGCGATCAGCTGATTTTGCGCAATTCTCCAGTGTGTGTGCGGTGCACAGAATGTGTACAAGGGAGTCTCCAACCGCAGCAAGTTGCCGGAGCTTTGGCACAACGCCGTTGTATATACCGACGTTGACAGCAGCCCCGTCTGTGCACACAGCGACCAACTTTGTTGTCCAGTCATCCAAGCCTGTGTCCTGGAAAAGTTTCACAAGTCCGTCTGTTATGGCCTGCGCGGTTCGCTCAGCACCCAATTCAATCAGTCCAATAAAGTCCGAAGTAAACTCTCCGTTGCTGGACACAGACACAATGTAAACGATTTCCTGCTCAGTTTTTGTGATGTCCTGGGATCCATCAAAAAGCAGCCCCCAAAATTCAGCAGTCTGCAACTTGGCTCGTAACTCCCCGCTGATGGTGTGAGCGATGCTCTGCATGATCCGTGTGCCCCCTTCACGTGAATGATATGCACCTCCGACATTTACTCCTAGCCGCTTCAGTAAAGGAACATCCTCAGAATAGGAAGACATGGGACGTGCGTGTTTAGCTTTATGGAAGGCGAGGAGAAAAATATTAAACAGAGCTTGCCGCTGTTCTTCATTCAGCTTGTCTCGCCATCTGGCAAGTGGGCGACTGGACATTTCTTCTCGGCTAGCTTGTTTATTAGCAATGGCTTGCGCCACATTCGTGTGCTCCTTGCTCTTTTCATGTTTGTCAAATAAAGGATGGTTGAAATTCTTTGAGCCTTTATAAAACGCACCTGTTTTGTCTGCTAGATGTGGATTTGAGCGGCAAATCTTGCACCACATTTCAGTGCGCTCATCGTTAGCTTCAAGCCACTGCACATCTTGGAGCCATTTTTCCGAAAAAAGTCTTTTCTTCGGCTCTGGCTCCAGTTGGCTTTTCTTTGTTGGTGGCGAAACGCCAAAGAAGCTGCTTAATGTCTGTTGCTTTCTGGACATATCTGACAGTAGTTGACAACCAACATGTCATGTGTAAGGTTAGATGAGAATATCGGTCAAGTACGAAAAGGCGCGTAGTAACACAAGTGGCATTACGCATTCCTGATTTTTGTCGCGCTTGCGTACCTGCGTACCAGTTATGTGCACCCCTGTATATATCGCTCACTTTTAGAGTTGAAGTACTCGTGGGGCGCATGCGCACTAATGCGATAGAGCGGTCCCATCTCTGTCCTCAGAACGCAAGGGTGTCAGATATCAATCGCTCAGTAATAATCATGCTTAGTGGTGTACTTTCCCATATAATGGTATATTTGTTCTACTTATTGTACGTTGTTGATCATTGTAACTTAATATTCAGTGTGGAGATTACTGTTACTATGTTTATATTATTCGTTATTGTTCTTTGTACTTAATTATGTTTCTCATACTTTTATTTATAGAAAACCACACACATGTGCAAATCAGCATTATTCAGTGTACTGAGTTGTGGTGACAATAAATGGTTTACTCCTGAATGTCTGATCCTTCATGGTAAAAGTCTCTCACCGGACGCTCCGTAGTGGGTCTGTTATTCAACCCGGCACTCTTGGCTTCTACTAGTCAACATTTTTACAAATACTAAACCTAGGGCATACAAATGCATTCCTGTCTGTTACGATTGTGAGACACTTGCCCTTTTAAGAGAATCTCTCGGGGCGATTTTCTCACAAATGTGTCCAGGCAGATTTTCTCACAAATGCAGTTGAGCAACTCCCTCTTCCAAAACAGCAGATGGCGCTATAGTGGATAATTTTAAGGTAGCGCCGAATGATTTGAAAACGCGTGCTTGCTTACAGATGACGAACATGAGCGGTGAACAGGTGAGTTTATGTCCTACTGAACATATAATTAACATTTTTGAGGTATTCACAATGCCAACACAACTTTAATAGTAAGATATTATTGTGACCGATCAGTGCAAAATCAGTAGTGAAGTTGCTGAAAAGATAACGCTAGGAAGTTCTTTCCATTAAAATAGATTTATCCATTCCGTTTATCCACTCTGTTTCACGGGATATAAAAAATTTACTGTTATATAATTTGTGAAAATGATGATGAAATTGTTGCAGAGAACATTTAAAACGCAGAGGTGTATGAATATATCATGTCACAATATTTTACAATACAAAAATACTAAATGCATTTTGGATAGCAGCAATATAGTTTAATAGTTTTAAGTTTAGACATTTAGGCCCAGTTTCAAAGACAGGAATTAGCCTTAATCAGGATTAGGCCTTAGTTCAATAAGAATAATAAAGTAGCTGTTATAAATTTACAGAAAAAATTATTACTGGTGTGCATCTTGAGACAAAACAATGACACTGGCATGTTTTAAAATATACCAGTTCAAGTTGCTTTCAGATAAAACCGCTCAAACATGCATTTTGGTCTAGGACTAGGACTGGTCTGTGAAACTGGGGGTTATTTTTGTACCAGACCTGTTAATGTCACATCAGATATGGTAAACCAAGAAAGGCACACATTTCAGCTTCCATGTACATACATGCATACATACATACAATATATTATTTAAATATATATATATATAATTTAGAATACAATATTGAAATATTTTTTTAAATCTACTGAATGTAGACAGGAACAGCAAATTTCCTGTGTTTTAGTTAAGCAGAATGATGAATATTTATATTCTGTTGTCACCCTTACCTTGTCAATGGGGGAGAAGGACCAAGTATAGGACCAACTATAGCAGTTTAATAAGCAGTACTTGGTTTATCATGTTTTAAATGCAATAATTTAACTCCCTTTTGGATTTGCTCAGTTTTGTGAGTGTATTGTACTGTATTGAGAGATCAGTATCAATTATCAAACTCAATTGTAAGACAAGTGTATTGTAACATGCCTGAAATAATGAAATCATTGTTATTATTTAATTTATTTTCTCTGTTTTTGTTATTTACAGCCAGAGTATGCACTCATTGAAAGTGCAGCAAGAAACTTGCTGTCGCTCATAACAGCAACAGCTGGTCAGGAACAGGTTCAGGGTCAAAGCCAACCCCGGGGTCTGACTGTAAATCAATCTCAGGAAGAGCAATCTGATCAGAAAATGCACTAAACAACACCATTTCCTGTGTGCATATGAACTGTAAATAGTCTAGGTCCAGAGGTTGCCGACTGAGAATGTGGTGAAGTCGAGATTGAAGCCGATCCATCATTATGCGAACTACCTGGGAGATGTGATCAATGGACAGACATAGAAAGATAATTAATACAATTTGAACTGCAATATTTACATTTAGTGATTTAGCAGAGGCTTTTATCCAAAGCGAATTACAAAGAGTACAATATGCTAAACATTGAAAACTTGCAAATAGTTTATACAAAATATAATCTAGATTAGAAGACCGTAATGTTCTATTAAGTGTGGTACTTAATTTCCATTAAGATTCAGAAATGGAACAAGGACAAACATTAACTCTTAAGTTAAAAATATCTCAAGTTACCTGTCCACTGAGCACCCCTTTTTGTTCACTTTTTGAAAGGGTCTCAGGCTTTTTATTTAGTTAGTTTTTAGTTGGAATTCAGTCAACTTAATTGTTAATGTAATAAAATAATTAATAAATGAAACAAACAATCTACTGTTGTTTCTTAACTTGCCTGTGACGTATGTAGTGCCCAAATTATTATTTTGGACAGAAGAATGAAACCTTCTTTTCAATTAAATAAAATCTTCTCACTTTATGGAGAACGAAAGAAAGTGTAATGTTGTGTCACTATTAGTAATTTCGTAACATATATGGCAGAGCTTTAAATTTATAGCTAGATACTATATGCTTTAGAGAGCGGAGTGTTAATAAGTGCTAATGTGGGTTTCTGTCTAGATGTGTAATAATCATTTTGCAAAACAATACCTCAAAAATGTTAATTATATGTTCAGTAGGACATAAACTCACCTGTTCACCGCTCATGTTCGTCATCTGTAAGCAAGCACGCGTTTTCAAATCATTCGGCGTTACCTTAAAATTATCCACTATAGCGCCATCTGCTGTTTTGGAAGAGGGAGTTGCTCAACTGCATTTGTGAGAAAATCTGCCTGGACACATTTGTGAGAAAATCGACCCGAGAGATTCTCTTAAAAGGGCAAGTGTCTCACAATCGTAACAGACAGGAATGCATTTGTATGCCCTAGGTTTAGTATTTGTTCACAGGTTACAAGTAATTTGTAGAATGGCTTGTATTTATTTGTAAAACATCATTTATATTTGTTAATTATCTGCGTTCTCGCTCAAACGGACCTTTGTCTTTGCACATTGCTTTCTGTTTGTTTGCGAGGCGAGATTTCCCTTTGCAAAGCAAATTGAGTTTGTTTGCAAAATGCTGGATTTGTTTGTTAAATTAAGGCACAATATTAACTCCATATTTGAAGCATCAATATGGATTTGATGTGCTAAAAATAAATGCACAAAGATTGTGTAGATATTTGAGGAATTTTATTGACAAATGGCATTGCATGCATTCATCTGTTTAATGTGTTTAACTCTTGCTAAGCATCCTTCAGAAACTCCAGATCCTTGTCAAGATGTTGTCTGAGCCAGGGCATCAAAGAGAACACACTGGTGTGAAAGTCTCTGGCGTCTGCAGGCCAGTCAACATCTTTGATAACAGTCTTGCTGTCACATATCTTATTGGTTCCCCAACTGATGACGCCAACCTGTAGGAGAATGACACGAATCTCAGTCTTTGCAAAGTATGTTGTGCTATGAATAAAGTTTTCTATGTCCTGCTTCGCTTTAATCCCCACTTCAATGAAAATTCTTAATAATATATTTTATACTTATAACAGCAGGTAAAACCAAGGCAACGCTGACTAAATAGCGCAGATGAAAAGCTGACTGTGGTGTCTGCTCACATTGGCTGTCTGGATCCAAAGTTGCCCTAACACAACAAGCCGCCAACGGCCAAGAATTAACTTTCCGTACCAGCAGGTGGCAGCAGTAGGTGTTCGATACTCATAACATGAAACCTGCTGAGATAAGCATTACTCCTTGCGGGCCCTGGCTGAGCGCAGAGAAGATGATCCAACTTGACAATCTATATGACGTAAACTCAATTGCTCCGTGTGGTTCATATGCTGATGACACCCAGATTGATATGCATTGAAAATCTGTTGTCAATGAGGCAGTTTCTTTTCTTTCTCAATGTATTTCTGAAATAAAAAAATGGTTGTCTGATAATCTTCTTTGTCTAAACAGCGACAAGACTGAAGTGATGCTCAGTGGTTCACCTCGCCAGTTACGCAAGGCTGGGCCTTTAACGTGGGTGGCTCTGTTTAACAACTGTTTCAAACTAAACAAAAAATTTGGGGATGACATTTGATGCTAACTTAACATTTGATCTTCATGTTTGCAATACAGTAAAAGTATCCTTTTTAATCTCAGAAATATTTCCAGACTACGTCATATGCTGACAAGCTGAAAAGCTAATCATGACTTTACAGTTATCAAAATAAGAGAAAACTAATGCACTGGTGCCTGGTGTTACAAAAGCTCCCCTTCATTACAGTTGGTTCAAAATTCTGCTGCTCACATCCTGACTAGGACCAGTGGAAGAGTACACGACACCCATTTTAGAAACCTTACACTGGCTCCCTGTCAAATTTTGTATTGATTTCAAAATTCTCCTGCTAACTTGGCCTTGAATGATTTGGCTCCACAATACCTGATCTTGTTGTTATTTTCCTTGAATTTTATTATAAATGTGAATTTCTATTACGTTAATTGTATTCTCTCTTTCTTATGGAAAGCGCGTTGAGATGCTACTTTTAAAGGAGGTATATAAAATGTATTATTATTATGAAGTCTCACGTGTAAATTAATAGAAGGTACTGTTTTAGTCATGCTTGATGTCAGTACATCACAACTTTATGTTTGGGTGCTTGATCTTGATGTACTATAGCCCTGAACAGAAATGCACTTCTCATAATGCACCGTTGCGGGTGACTGCATTATTATTATTGGAGGGGTTTGGCCAATACATTTTTAAGACTACCGCCCCAGACTCATCAGCAAAGACAGCTGCTTTAGAACCGTGTCAAAATAACATTTGATCACTTTTCTGACATCTGCGTTTGCTGTTCACAAAATGACCCCTATCATTCCTTGCTAAGTGTTTTTTTCCACCCAAAAAGGAAAATTCTGTCATAATTTTCTCACGCTCAAGTGGTTCCTGTTAACCTGTATACATTTTTTTGTTCTGTTGAACACAAAGAAAGATATTTAGAAAGTGTTAGTGACTGAAATTTCTAATATTTGGTACATCATCTCGGACATCATTGACTATCTGTTAAACACAAAAGAAGACATTTTGAAGAATTTAGGAAATATTGGGATTATGATGTTTTATGTATTATAAATTCATGTTTACTGTTGTTTTACTGTTAAATATAATGATATGAGTATGTCCATGCTGTGCTGGGTTCTTTGTCTTGAAAGCTAGTTGGCAGAAGTGTGTAACATGAGCTCTGAGGAATGCAGAAGCAGGGTCTCAGATAACAAGTGTGTGAGTGTATGTGTGTGTGTGCGTCAATCGCATCTCCCGGCAGGACCGGCTATTTTCAAAATGTTTTGCAGGAACCAATGGTTGGGGGAGAATGGAGTCAGATTTACATGTCCCGAGTTGATTGGTTCCGGAGGATTCAACGCCCGCCCGATGAAGGGGAGGAGCCCGAAGAGAGAATCGACGTCACATATTTTATAAATACTTGTAACCCAGAAGTTTGTATTCGGTTGTTCGCTCGTGTATATGTTTGAGAGACAACTCCCAGCTGGAAGAAGCTTTTACATCTGATAATAAATTCTACTTAAACTTATTGGGAAAAACGATATCTTTGACTTTTCTTCAAATTTTGAACACGCAGGACTCGAGTTTCAAAAGTCCAATAGAAAGCAAACAGTTTGTGGCACCTTTGGCTACCATTTACATTTTTTCTAGTCAATGATGTCCCAGAACTCTCAATTTTTCCAAATATTTAGGGGTCAAGCGACGAAGTGGCGTAGATACCTATTGCTTCCAATGGTGGAACAAAAGCTGTCTGGTTTGCACTGAATTTAGTATATGGCTTCGAGAGACTTCCATAAATAAAAGTCATTAAAAGCTTTTTGATTGGTCAAGCGATTCTTGTATAAACCATCAATGAATTCTAAGGCATGCACGCCAAAGGGTGAGTAATTCATGACAGTTGGGTGGAGAACCCCTTTAAGTCTCCTAAGATGCTTCTGTTTATCCGGATCCTGCATCCCAGTTATACAATCCATTCATTTCCAGATTTGCACTTTATGATAGATTTTGTAATGCCAAAACAAACTGCAAGTCACTCACTTGGAAATAGCGCATTCTCTTGCGTAAGAGGAGTGCTCCGCCAGAGTCCCCTGGAGGAACAAACATCCATTACACATCATGCTGCATTTGAGAATATACTGTATCTTTCATGTCCAAAGACAAACCTTTACAAGTAATTTCATGTCTGTGTGTCTCTGAACCTCCAGTGCACATGAATCTGTCTGTGATCACTTCACTTAGAGATACGGTGCTGTTCGCATAGATGGATCTTGCCTTCTGAATGCATTCACCTCTCTGCAAAACAGAAGTGAAATTCAACCACGACCTTACTGACAGCACAGAATGTCTGCTGATGTTTAAAACAAAATGCGCAAAAAAGTTAGAACATTTTACTTGAAGTGCACTCTAAAAAACGTTGTGTTAAAAACAACATATTTTGGGCCCTATCATACACTGCAAAATGCAGAGCCAGGCGTGATACAAGTGTTTCTTTGCTAGTTTCAGTCCGACACAACATCATTTAAATAATAAATTAAGTTTGCGCCCATGGACGGGCTTGGTCTGGAAACGAGGTGTGTTAAGGCAGATTATTGATGCATTGCTATTTTGAGGCAACTGAAATAGACTGCGCCATTAACTAACGGAAACCTGCTCTAACGTCGATGGCGCAATATTGTTTAGTTATTGAAAGAGCACTTTAGGAATATTCGCCTATAGGTGGGTTCACAGAGAAAACTTCATTTGTTGGTTGTCCTGAGATCGTTATCGTTTAAAACAGACCACATGACCGTAATTTATATGCTATAAACTAAAAATCTTTATGTATTTGTTTATTTTACCTTATTTATTCATCATGATATACACAACAGTCATTACATTTCAAATGAATTTACTGAAACATTTTATTTAGATTCAACAACAAATATACAATATAGTATTTTACATTACTCATGTACAACTGTATTTATTTCATAAAACTGCATTAGCGTCATATGCATACTTTTTGTTTTTGTTTTCTCATAACGGGTTGAAACATGAAAGCAGTCAGCATATTGGCTACTACTATTAAATTCTATGATAGTGCCGTAAGTGAGAAAAAATACTTTTTTTAAGAGAAAGCATAGTAAAATCTACATATCTGTCACGGTGTGTGGACAGAACCCAAACGCAGGCAGCAGAGTTAAATAACAAAAACTTTATTTAAACAAAAGACCCTCGATGAGGAAAACACGATCTAAAACAAGACAAAAAAGTGTAAACTAAAACTTTCCACAAGGGGAACAAAACAAACAAAGTCCTTTGAATAATAAATCAACAAAATCCACAAACTTAGAACAGGAACAAACACGATAATCCATAGACAGGAATAATCCAACAAGGTGACGTGAGGAGGTACGATAATGACAAAATGACAATGAACCGACAAGGAACAGAGGGAAAACTGGGGCTTGATAAAGGGAAAACACTAACAAGGACTGATGACACAGGGAGAGTGGCCACAGGTGACAAGGATGAAACACTAAGGGAAAGCTAACAGGAAGATTGCACGAGGCAGGTGAGGGGACTGAAACACTAAGGGAAAGATGGATCAGGGCTGGAGACAAGACTAACACTAATGGACTGCTAACAGGGAAACAAGGGGGCGGGGCTAAAGGACGTGACACCGGAGAGAGAGCATGGCTTCTCAAAACAATGCTCTTTCTCCACACAAAACACATGGGACTGACAGGATCATGACAATATCGTTCCTGAAAGTATTGCATGGTGTGAAACATGTTGAACATTATGGACAGGTAGTTGATTCCGTAAAGATGGGTTACCATGCTATGTCATGAATTCTGACTTCGTTACAATGTTAAACGTGCTTGGCCACTCATGCTTAACCTGGTCAACTTGTTAAAAACCGACATAGTATTTCTGTGCTTGATAAACTCTCACCAGCACTCCAACTTGCTTTGGAAAGTGTTTTATAAACTACAGCATGATGTGTTCATGCTGTAGTTCCGTCCCCTCTGCCTGGCTCCAGCAGCTCATCTTTTTCCGGAAATAATCTTACAGCTGTATCTGTCTTCTATCAATTAAATCAAAATAAATACTATGGTAGAAGCAGTGGCGGCTCCAGACAATTTTGATTGGGGAAAATGGGGGGGTCTTGGTCATTTCAAGGGGGGTCTCATGAAAACCAACAAAAAATACAGTGGACACGGCTTATAACTGCATATTAATGCAACTAAACAAATAAAACAACACAGCATATCAACTACTTTTAATTAATTAATCAATTGTAGTTTGCAAACAATATGCTCCAACTTTAATTACCATAGCCACACCCAGTGCCGCTGCTAGCCATATTCTTCTTCTTCGGCGGTCACTCGAAACGAGTATGACTGTCCTCTCCGTCGGGTCGCCTTATTTGTGGATCCTCAGGTGGCTGTAAAGGCCAATCTGTGATCCACAGATTCTGCTGCAATGTTGACATTTGAGGTCCGTGGTGGTGTGTAGTGTCCTCCTTTTTTAAGTTTGATGGACATTCTGTCGATAGAGAGTTTGGTAATGACGAGGTTATGCTGATCGCACTTACTCAGAAGCAGCACTCCGTTGGAGTTGATGTTACCGATGCCCTCCTTGCCAATAGTGCCCTTCCAGAGGTGTTGGTCCCGGCCTACCCTAGCATTAAAGTCTCCAAGGAGGATGATCTTGTCCTTCCTGGGGATTTTTGACAGGGTGTCTTCTAGGCAGGCATAGAAAGCTTCTTTTTCTTCCACATCGGAGTCTAGGGTAGGGGCATAGGCGCTCACTACTGTCGCTGTCAGGTTGTTGGCCAACACCAGATGGATTGTCATGAGGCGCTCGCTGATCCCCACGGGAAGTTCGGAGAGGTGGTTGACAAGCTGGTTTTTGATGGCAGGTCCAACTCCATGGTTTCTAGCCTCATTGGCTGGCTTTCCTTTCCAGAAGAAAGTGTAACCTCCTTTCTTCTCCTTCAGTTGCCCTTCACCTGCCAGTTGGTTTTCGGAAAGAGCAGCTATATCAATCCGGTATCTCTGCAGTTCTCTGGCTATGATAGCGGTTCGTCTCTCAGGTCTGTCACTGGAGGTGCTGTCCAGCAGGGTGCGCACATTCCAGGCTCCAAAATTCAATTTATTTTGTTTCTGACACCAAATGGGGTGTTTCCTCTGGACGCAGTAATACAGTCAGGAGGTATGAGGCAGGCTATTTTTAGGGCACCTTTTCTAGCCCCTTCCCCATGTGGGGTAAGCAGAGTGGATCCTAAATAGGACTGCTTAGACATGGGTGTAGCTGCCGAAGAGCTCTTCTGCCTCGTTCCAAGAGCCCAGCGACTGATTCTGACACCCATCGCCTAATGTGCCAGCTCATGACTAGGGACTTCCAGACTACACAACCCTGCCCCCGTCGCCACTTGCTGGTCGCCATAGGACTTTATCCAGGGTGGAAGGGTGGATTCCCTTTGTGGAGGACGCCTGTGCGTGACGTTGTTTAACGTGTGAAGGCTGGTGCACAGACAACCATCACACGATCCTTGGCAGGTCTGGGTCAGGATCCAGTGGCATGGAGTCCAAGACGACTGGGGACCCATCACTGCTGCAGCCTTCATCCGTCTTCCCAGCCGTTGTGATGCTCCACTTAAGTCAGCCATCATCCTCCGCCTGTTCCGACGTTGAGGTCTTTTGTCGTGTTTTTTGTTTGGTTGTGCTCCCTTAGCCTTTGCCTCTATAGGCTACCCACAAGGCAGTGGGACTATTTACCCATAGCTGGGGCTGTGGTTGGCAAGTGCCAGGATATGTCCACTGCTTGGTGGGCCTGAACACTACGTCTCTGGGGCCCACTGCTGCTCCGAGATCCCTTACAAGTTCAGCCTGGGTCCGCTAGGGCCCAGTTACCGTGTGTGGCCACAAGGAGGCACTGTAGGAGTCTTGACGGTGGAGAGGCTATGTACCGACAGGAGGAGACTTACGCACTCGGCTCCTCTTTTCGCCCCTCGCACAGGGGCTAGTTGGTGGCAGAGGCTGTAAGCAGAGTGTAGCAAGCAGAAGTAGCATGCAGCATGCAATATCTACTAAACTACAGTAAACAAACTACTAAACTATAGCCATATTGGTGCCCTAAGCATAATTCCATCTCAACTGTCTCCTCCGCCCTTTTTTAGGTATGACAAAACGATCCATTTTTAGCTTCAAGATATAAAGTGCGTAGCAGCTCTTGCGGGCTCGTGACAGCGCCTTGAACGCAATGATGCAAGGCGCAGCGGCAGCAACATTCATGGGGCGTCGCAGTGATTCTTATGTTTATATTTTTTGTATATGTCGATTAAATTACTAATTATTATTGTTCTGTGTAGTTTGAAGAGAACCATTTTTAAATCTTTTTTCCCAGATGTATATATTTTAATATATATCAAATATTCTTTAATCAGGAAGGGGGTGGTGGGGTCAAATGGGGGTTCCAGGCATTTTTGGAGGGGTCTTGAGACCCCCCAAGACCCCCCTGGCGCCGCCGGTGGGTAGAAGTAGTCAATATTAATATGAGATTAAACTGTGTGTGTTGCCACATCTTTTAATGAAGATTTACCTTTGGTTGTAACTATTCTCTTAATGAGTCCTGGGTGTGTTTTGAGCAAAACCGTTAAGTCTTGTATCCCATTCCCTTTAAGAGCTAGTTGCGCTCGCGCCATAGCGGATTCTCTATTTACAAGGTGGAAGTTGCAAGAGCAAAGATTGGATGCTTCTCCAGAGAGGAAACGCAGTACTTATTCTGTACTGTAGATAGTCTGCTTACGAGCTTTAACCTTGTGCACGAGCAGATAATCTCAGATGATCTCTGTGTGTAATAAGCATAATGTATGTGCGCTGTGCACCCACCTGAAAACTGTGTCGAGCTGAAAGGCACTTGCCTGGTGCCACATTTATAGGGCCCATTATGTGTTAATATGAACACATCCTTTTTTAAGAGTGTAGGTACTTCAGAAAAAGGTACAACACTCTTCAGTTTTGAGAGTGTATTGTATGGTTGTCCACAGTTTTCCATTATAAATAGAATACATGTAAAGAATCGGCCTTTTCCTTGAAACATGAACATTAATAAAGCAGAATTGGTTTTGTATGTTAAATTTAGGCTAGATACAGTATTTGGAACATTTTAGTTAACGGTTTCCAAACTACTGTACATCGGAATTACAAACATTTCTTCTGATTGTTGGTGATCATAAGATGTTTTGATTCTTCTGTTTGTTATCGGTTGGTAAGACATAATGTTTTATTTTTTATGTTTCTACTCACTTTTGCACCACTATGTACGAATGTGTTTGATCGGTGAGTTCCCTGTCTGATGAAGTAAGCCGGAGTCTCATTCAGGTGGAGAAGGTGTTTCTCTGACCATGCAAACAAACATTTATTTCCAAATGGAGCTGTTTATGTTAATTGTATACCGGTATATGCTTTGAACTTGTCTCAAAAAACTTACTGTGCTGGTTACAGGTGGTGTCTGGACCCATTTTGAGAGCCCGGTTTGAAGAATAGGTACAAGGCAAACAAACAGGCCTGTGTAAAAACATTGTAAATTGGCATGGCAGAACTTTTAAAGTGCATTTCAATTTACAATAAAACCACCCAACCACTTTGTCACTAGTGACTTTTCAAACCCTTTAGCGACTTATCTTCCAAAAAGCGGCTTGCGACAAATCTACGTTTGAATCATATATAAACTCAGGAGTGTGCAGGAGAGAGGAGCGCCTTTTTTCTGCACCATGCTCATTGCTTATGATGCAGATTAAACGACAATAAAATTCTTTGCAAAGTACCTCATGCCTCTCTGTGCGTTGCGTTTGTCTGGGCTGACACACCTAGTTTAAGGAATAAGAAAATTCCACAACAATTTGGCAACGAGGGATGGGATCACAAGGCTGACGGAGAACGGACTGGAGTTGATTGATCATCCTGGACATAGCAAATCCAGCTCTAACCCCATACAGGGACTAGAGAACTCTCCTCCGGACTCCAAGCTGACGTGATCCCAAAAGAACTCAGTGCAAGGCACAAAAGTGAAAAACGGTGAGTCAAGTATATATTTTTAAAACAGTCTGAAAAGAGAAGTGACTGATTTTTAAACAGTCTGAAGAAAAGGGAAGTGACTACTCAAAATTAAACAGTCTGAAAAGAGAGAAGTGACTACTAATATGGATAAACCAACATAAAGAGAAATTAGGAAAATATGGGATGGAAAGTCTTAAAAGAAAAAGCGAACTTTCCAGAAAACGGTACATTCAGTACCACTAAATTAGAGAAAATAAGAGAACACATGTCTAGAAAAGGGAGAGAAAAATATAATGAAGCATGTAAATGTTTAGAGTTGATGAGGAAATAGCTCCTTTGCTGCAACTTCAACCTTTGTTTTCAGTGATGTCCACCTATTTCCATTTTCTGAGATAGAAAGAAGATTGTATTTAAATATCAGACATATCTTAAGTCAACACCATAGTGGTTGTAAAGTGGGTTGTGTGATATTTGTCCAAGTGAGATGTGTTTAGGGCAGTGCTGCTCTGCTACTGGGCTGATTGTGGACATGCATCTTGTATTTGGCCTTGCAGCTATAAGGCTTTAAAATTATTGACTCGACCCAGCCCAATGAAGACTTGACTCACACTGGCCCCCAAAAAAGTGGAAAAGTGGCTACTGAGTGTATATGTATATCAGCTGTACCAGGGGTGGGCTAAAGGGGCTGAAGCCCCAAATGTTTTTACAACCATGTCCTGTAAGAATCACTTAGCGGCCGTTTACATTTTGCACAACTTGCAAGTTTGTTATTTTAAATGTAGACATGCACAGGGCTGGGAAGAAAAATTGGCCCTGGAATTTTTTGGCCCATATCGGCCCTCCATCATGCTCGGGTCTATCTACCGGGGGGGGGGGATGCATGGTTAATTCTGTCAAAGGAGGGGTTGGTGGAATGCGTGTATTTTGCATTTGCGTTGTGTGCATTCGCATTTTAAGGGAGAGAAAAATATAATGAAGCATGTAAATGTTTAGAGTTGTGTGAGAGGGAAGCAAATAGACGTGACCATGTTTTTAAAGAAAAGGCTTTGGAAGAATTGCCACCACCGAGTCATACACCTCCACCGCCGAAAACTCTATTGTACCTTGTTTTGCCTGAATATAATGATTTTACCCCTCTGTCTCCTTTACACCCATCTATGACTTGTTACAAACACCAACCGGAGAATGATTGTGTTCCTCCTCAACGATGTCTGAACCCGATCCCAGACCCGATTGAGGCAGCTCCAGTGCCCCCACCAAAGCCCGTGGTGCGTCCAAAGCAAGAAAGAGCGTGTCCAGCACCGACGTACAAATAACTTTTGAAATTTTGCAAAGAATTCTCACCCTCAATGAAATAATTAGAGAGACTGCTGAAGGTCAAAGTGAAACCATCTGACCTGAGAAAGCTACAGGGTAAATGGCCTGTGGAAGATCAAGAAAAAGCTTTTACAAGACAAAGAACTCAACATGGCTCTCATAAGAATCGGAGGAGAGCACGGTGGAAAAGGAAACTGGCGAGGGAGAGGAGGTCAATGGCACGGGTGTGGAAGAGGGAGGTTTTAAACCCTCTAGCACTTATGATCCAGAGAAGTGTTTAAACTGTGGGAACACGGGGCACTGGCGCAGAGACTGTCCTGAGCCTCGAAGATCACAGAGTTCAAAAGAAAAGGGAGATTGAAGTGAGGAGGTGAGGCATCATTCCGAGGGTGGTGAGTATGATTTCCCCTAGCATATGCAATGAAGAAATGCTTTTTCCTACTGTATGCAATGAAGATCTGCTTAGCTCACATTCTATGAGGAATGAAACTGTAAGGATCTGTCTGCAATGACTCTCCCAACCACCAGGTGGCGCTGCATGACCTCTGCCCAACAACGACTCTCCCAACCACTAGGTGGCACCAACCACAAACTATTAGCACAGCTCATTAGTTATAATTTGCATCACCTGTTGTTTATCTATTTAAGTTTGGCCAGTGCTTTGTTCCCTGTTCAGTCTTGAGCCTACCCATTGCATGGAATACCTGCGTTTGACACCTTTGTTTTAGTTGGACTGTAATTTTGCCCCTTTTTTTGTATAAGTAAAGCGTGCCTAACTGAGAACAGTTTCTAGCAAAGTGATCTAGTATAGCAAACCGTGAGTGACGTCAGTGGACTGTTCCAAGATGGCGGATTCGTCTACATGCCTAAAGCGCTTAAATGCGTCATCTTGTAAGATATATCTTTGCATAGTACAACCTACTCTAACTGCAGCCTACGTCACATGCTAATAAGAGAAGACAAAGCCAATTGTCAAGGTTTAGAGGAGTGGGACTAAAGAAAGCCAATGTAATCCTTTTAGAGACGTGAATTGCAGAGGAGGTACTCATTGCTGGCAATGAGTTTGTCAGAGACGTTGAGAGAGAGAGTTGCGTGAACTCCTGTGACTCCAATGGAACAGTTTAATTGCAGCAATGCCACATGGAACTGCAACTTAACAGACCACCTGAGGTAAACTTTAAACGCATTTAAATACGCAAGCCTTTTAATGAAAAAAGCATTTAAAGAAATAAAAAGAAAAAACAAAACTTCCTGGAACTATCTGAAAGCTCCATGAATCATGTTACGCTCGAAAACATTGAACTTCTTCTGTTGCGACTCTCTCTCAATGGCTCTGGAGTTTGCGTACCACAAGCTGAGCTATTTTTACAGAATGCGGTTTTAGATGATTTTTAATCGCAATAAAATGATTCCAGGATAAAAACAAGTTTGAGTAAAATAGTAATGGATAAAGAACCACACGACATCAGTGGTTATTTACAAATTTAGATTAATTGTCTGGTTGAAATTATTGCTAAGGATGGTGATGATATGGTATGGACATGTCCTTAGCGTCCCAAACCAATCAACACCCTTGCTGAAGACATCCACATAGCTTAAAAGCTGCTTTGTGTCATGTATTTGCTTACTACCATAAAAAAGAAAAAATAATGAAGACATGATGTAGTTGAATCCTACCTTGCCTCTAAAGATATTGCAATGTTTTCACTCAGCTTAACCAGAGCAATGTCATAGTCGTAAAACTCCTTCACATTCTTGTCTTTCAGGCCTTTCAAATCAAACTTTCGATGAGGAAATAGCTCCTTTGCTGCAACTTCAACCTTTGTTTTCAGTGATGTCCACCTATTTCCCTTTTCTGAGATAGAAAGAAGATTGTATTTAAATATCAGACATATCTTAAGTCAACACCATAGTGGTTGTAAAGTGGGTTGTGTGATGTTTGTCCAAGTGAGATGTGTTTAGGGCAGTGCTGCTCTGCTACTGGGCTGATTGTGGACATGCCTCTTGTATTTGGCCTTGCAGCTATAAGGCTTTAAAATTATTGACTCGACCCAGCCCAATGAAGACTTGACTCAAACTGGCCCCCCAAAAAAATGGAAAAGTGGCTACTGAGTGTATATGTATATCAGCGGTACCAGGGGTGGGCTAAAGGGGCTGAAGCCCCAAATGTTTTTACAACCATGTCCTGTAAGAATCACTTAGCGGCCGTTTACATTTTGCACAACTTGCAAGTTTGTTCTTTTAAATGTAGACATGCACAGGGCTGGGAAGAAAAATTGGCCCTGGAATTTTTTGGCCCATATCGGCCCTCCATCATGCTCGGGTCTGTCTACCGGGGGGGGGGGGGGTGCATGGTTAATTCTGTCAAAGGAGGGGTTGGTGGAATGCGTGTATTTTGCATTTGCGTTGTGTGCATTCGCATTTATAACACGTCCTACCCATACGATAGCGGCCCAACACGAAAACTCCCAGGATGCCAGATGACCAGCCCACCCCTGGACATTCAACAAGTATGCGCAAATAGATAGCAACGAGGTGCAGTATATACAGTATACATCCACATTTCAAAATCCAACCAGATCCCATCGACGTTCATTATAGTATGTTGCATCGTGTAAAGTGGTTTGGTTTTACAGAATGTTAATGTTTGTGTAGTGATTCTTATTCTGTACCATTCTTCTTACCATACTGAACCTTAACTTCAGAGGCTTTGGAAATTGATAGAAATTCACCATTTACACGCACAAAGCAGTGAGCAGCTGTCAGCACCCAGCTTTTAGTCAAGATAGAGCCTTTGCATATGTTATGAACCTAGGTAACAGCAACAAAAAAAAAAAACATTCAAATAAAATGCATACAGTCTGACAGAAGTTATGCTGTTCTACATTTACATCAAAAATGAAATTGATATCACCAACCAACCGAGGTAATGGTCACATGCCAAGGTCTGGTATAAACGCTGTTAGATGAATCAGTCTGTTCCTCTTGTGCCATTCCACACGCCGTCACAGCAGAATCATCTTGCAAACATGAAGGGGATTAAAATTAACATTAAAAGGCTAGTGACTCTTCTGAAATAAAGCTCAATAACGGATTCAATGCAAAGCAGCAGTGCATCAGTGGCCGAAAGTGATGTCGACAATCTTCGCTCTTTATACAAATATTGTTTTAAGATGCATTAGCACTTTTGTGTGCGTGTTACCTTGATATGTTTGGAGTAACTGAAAGGTCAGCTTTTGAGGTGAATTTAGACTACACATAAAGACATCGCAGAGGAAAGATTATAAAACATCACCACATGAGATTATCAACAAATATTAATAACTGATCTAATCTTAGTTCATAATTGCTTTATTTCCTGCTTGATTTCCTTTAGTGTTCTATTATCTCTTTTAAAAGACATTTACTGATACACTGTAGTTTGCCTTTCAATAGTTTTGACTAATAAGTACCTTTAGATTTTATTATTTTCATGGTTAAATCTAACCTGAGGGAGCATTACAAGGAAATATTCAACAAATACAACACGCAGTATTGCCCTTACTTCATCTTCATTAGCTGACATTTATTTACAGTTGATTCAAAAATGTTTTCATCAAAATGCCATTTCAATTCACATTTGACATTTCTAAGGTAAACATAGAAAAATAATCATCTTATCATATTATTTATGTATAATGACCCCACATTTTCATTAATAAACCATTAGCAAATATTAGATAATCTTAATGGATAATAATATATATGGGTGATTCTCACAAAATCTTGGTTTTAAGATGTCAAACATGATTTTCTTGAAAAAACTTTTAGCCAATCGCTTTGTACTTATTGCAACCAAACGCTTACTCCACCCGTCCCTTTCGAAACACTAAGACGGCTGACAGAACATGGTGAATCATGCAAGGGAACCCGCGGTGTATGTACATAGAAATAGCTCATATTAAGGTCACAAAAACATACCACTTTGTGGTGTACGCTCTTTATACACATCTGAAGAGACAGCTATGTATATTATATTGCATTTCTAACAGTAGATCATCCCCAAAATCCTGATTATGATCAATCCGATTGCCTGTCAATCAAACTCTGTGAAAAGAGCCTATTGACCTTTCACCTATGATGTCATTCCACCTTTTCGCAAAGCAGGGTATCATAACTTCCGTTTTGCAATGAACAAGGAGAAGAACTTCTGTTTTGCCGTCGTGCTAGAATTTTAAATGAGTGGTCAAGACATCGGTAAGATTATTATTTTGTTTAGTATCAGGCATGTCAATATTCAGTAACGTGATTGACTGACAGAACACTTATTCAAGTACTTATCCTAGCACCTTTGCTAACGCAAAAAGAAACCTTCATAATCAAACAGGTACTGTTCAACGAAGAATGTGTAGCTTAGATCATTCTAAGGCTCTAGTGGAAGTAACGATACACTGCTTTGCTTGACGTCATGTGAAAAGGGCCCATTGGCCTCAACACTGAGCTCTTAAATATTTGTTTAATCTTTACAAATCATTTGCAATGTACAGTGCAATCAAAAGTTCAATCATCAACTACATGCTCAAAAGGTCAAGATGACAGTGATGTTTACATTTTTCTTGATTTAAAAAAAATGTTTATATCTTATTTAGCCTCTGCTAAATTAATCAAATTAAACAAATTACAAACAATTGACAACGATCATCCTATTCAACAGTTTACACCTCTTAATGGATGTTGCTTCTTGAGCATCAATAAATGGTCCTATGGTGTGATTAATACACAATTTGCTGGTCAGGTGTGGGTTTAGCACACTGGGCTAGTTGCTCCAAGAAGCATGAACATTATTCAAGGCTAGCACTTCCCTTTTAAGCCGTCACTTGCCGCATTCTACACTCTTACTTTTGCGAGCTGTCTCCAATACACAGAGAAAATCTCTTATTACATCGCTTCTTGACTTAATTGGTTATAAGGGGAAATAAATCTGCTGCTGCTGGACACCTGTATAGAGTCAATGAATGCCGACTGATGCCAACGGCCATGCCTTTAACATAAATGTTTAAATGCTAAATGCTGCGACAACACAATGTAAATAATTTAAGTCATTTTATTTTTACTCAAGTCCGGGTACTTGAGAAGTTCGAGTTGATTAATTCATCTTTAAAAAACGTTTACCAGTCCTGAACACTTCTTTTACCATTTCTTCATTTTATTATTCATGAATATTCTGTCAATTTTTATTTTATAATTTCACAATATTTACATTTTACTCTTTTTAAATGACAAAATATACTGCACACGCATTAGGGTTTTGATCATTTCAGCAGAAAGGCATGTCAAAATGATGTTTTGTCTAAGGCAGAAAACACAATTATCTTTACTATGATCATTTTTGTGTTACCCAATTGTATGTTTTATAATTAAATCTTGACTGCCATGATGTTTAAGTGGTTTTGTGAGAATCATCCATATTCAAAAATATGAGATAATGTGCTTGTTGACATTTAGTCTTAGTTTAATCATATTAAACATTTCCTAAAGATTAACATTGGTCATTGTTTTGTGTATCTTATAATGCTTACAAATGTCATGAACTTTTAATGATTTATAAATAAACGTTGTTATAGTGTTAAACGAAAAACTCTTCACAAGAGGCAGCTTACTTACTGATCATTTGGTTGAATACAAATCCTAGCTGGTCATAGTTTTCCAGAACAAAAATATGCTGCTCATCTTTCTTGAAAGAGGCAATAGTTTTCAGCTCATTCTTATTTACATTTTGTCCCACAGCAAACACGTAAACATCTGTGGTGGAACAAACATATGAACACAACTGTCAACTTAAGACAAACAATGAGCTTCATTCATATTGCAGGTATTTCTGACTTTTTTACAGCACTTTTTAATATGCTAGAATTTGATAGTCTTATTTAATTAACTCTGCATATAGGAATTTATTGTGTGTCTGATATTTGACCTGTGTTTTGACTTCCATAACCTTTTATGTTTTACTTATAGTCAATGTTTTCTTGTACAGCTGCTTTGTAACAATGAAAATTGTAAAAAGCGCTATATAAATAAAGCTGACTTGACTTGACTTGAAACAAACATGGAATAAATAAGATAGAGCACAAAAATGATTATGAAACTCACTGCAATGTGTAATGTACACATACAGACATGCTCAAATGTGTTGGTACCCTTTCAGCTCATTGAAATAATGCTTTATTCCTCCTGAAGAGTGATGAAATTAAAAGCGATTGCATCATGTCTACTTGAATGCCTTTGGCATGTCGTAGAATAAAGCAAAGAAGCTGGAAAGAGATGAATTGTTGCTTATTCGACGATGAAATTCTAAAATGGCCTGAACACATCTGTCGATTTCCCCTTAGAATAGATAATACATCATTGGATTACAGTGATATTTCAAACTAAATAGTTTCTTTAATTACTATCACACATGTATACAATCTTGTTTTCAGTCATTCAGACAATTTAAACAGAGAAAATTATTTAAAAGGTCATTGTGAAAAAAAAGTCACTGTGCTGTTTGGTATCATTGTGATCCTCACACTGAACATGGACCAGAGAAAGCAAACGAGTCTGAGGAGCTCAGAAAGAATATAATAGACAAGCATGGTAAAGGTAAAGGCCACAAGTCTCCAAGCAGCGTGATGTTCCTGTGACAACAGTTGCAAATATTAAGAAGTTTAAAGTTTATGGAATTGTAGCCAAACTCACTGGGCGCGACGGCAAGAGGACAATCCACCCCAGATTGAAGGATAGTGCGAATGGAAATCTCAAGACTATCAAGGCATTCTGGAGTGAAACGTACTGCCCAGTGTCAGAAAGCTCTGTCTCAATCGCAGGTCATGGGTCCTCCAGCAGGCTAATGACCCAAAACATGCTACAATCACCCAAGAATGGATAAGAACAAAACATTGGACTATTGTGAAGTGGCCTTCTATGAGTCCTGATGTGAATCCTATCGAACATCTCTGGAAAGAGCTGAAACTTGCAGTCTGGAGAAGGCCCCCATCACACCTGAGACCGCTGGAGCAGTTTGCTCAGGAAGAGTGGGCCAAACTACCTGTTAACAGGTGCAGAAGTCTCATAGAGAGCTACACAAAACCTTTGCTTGCAGTGATCACCTCTAAAGAATGTGCAACAAAATATTAGGTTTGTGGGCCATTATTTTTGTCTGTGACATTTTCATTGTTTTATTGTTTTCAATATTATGTTGAATACAAAGTCAAAATTAAAGTCTGATTTCTATGAATTATGGAATAAACAATGTTGGATGCCAATTACTTTTGTCAGCTTCGAGTTATTTTAGAGAAAATTGTGCATTCTTTCTATTTTTGTGGAGGGGTACCAACAAATTCGAGCATGTCTGAATGTTATAGACTACAAAACAGTACAACTACTTTCATGAAGTCAATACTTAAACTGGAGTCATATAAACAATTTGATATTGCATGTCAGTTTTACGGTTAGATGTGTTAATGGTCATGAAACTAACCCAGGAGCTTCTCGTCTGTGTGGTCTAGAGTGTTTCCGTAGCCCAACAAACTCCGTATCTTATCTAAAGGGATTGTTGGTTTGGGTCCCATATTGGAGTGACCTAGAGACATAAACGAAACCATAGTAAGTATACCATTAGATACTACCATTAGGTGCCAAGTACACACAATCACGAGAAAGTCATCAGTTACAATTGCGGGTTACACATCACCTTAGCTATAGCTTTCCTGTATTGGTCAGTCTTACCATCAGTCGCAATGATTATGATATTCTGAGTCCGATTGAAGTGAGTTTTATTGGTCTCTCTAAAGAAAACAAGATGGTTGTACACCTTGTCCAAGGCTTTCGAAAGATTGGTGCCTTTCTTGCTCCCATGACCTGCAATATAAGGTATGTTTTTGATGTAAGAAAGCTACAACAACATAGGAATTAAAACCATGATAAAAAGAAAAGAATTGCAATGAACATACTTTTATAACTAAACTCTTGTAATTTCTTCAAGATATAATCCAGATTGCCACTAAGGTTGTCGGTGATGGATACAATGTCTTTGGGCTCACTCGCATATGAGATGATGTCAAACTTCATATTTACTTCATAACTATCAAGCTGAAAATGGATGAACATGGTTTAGAATAGATGATCAAAATATTTTTTGTCGATGTGACAAATGAAAGACACAAAAGCAAAGTCAATGAACTAGTTTTGTCATCGCAAATATACATGTATGTAATATTCAGGACGGTCTATCACAATATCAGATTTTCATGACATGATTATTGTGGACATGAACTTTTTGTGTTAATACTCCAAAGTATCGCAGAATTGAGCCATATGACCCTTTGGCAGGCTTGTCCTTAAATTTGTTGGCTTGGTATAAGAGAACAGTTTGATCAATTAAAACTCTTTTCATAACGTTTTCTTAGGAGGGTCTCTAAATGTTTCGTTCCTATTGGAAAAATAATTGTAGGAGTTCCAAAAAGTATGTATTTAAAGTATTTAAAATAAATCCAACATGGCGGACAGAAGGTATAATGAAATACAACTAATTTGGTGTCAAAGTACTCAGCTCGATCCAGCAAATCTATAACTTTTAATCACATGACATGATGTAGAATCTTTCATATGTTATAAGCATTTTCACATATTTAGTTATATCTCTTAACCACTATGAGGCACTGGTATAAATCTTTGTAAGCTGTTTGTTAGTTACTGCATTTATTCAATAATTAAACATTGGGTCTGGTTCGAATCGGCATTCCTTTACATAACATATAGGATAGGATTTCAGATATTTATATCCCTGTATGTATCCACAGGTCCAGACTGTGATGCCATATATCAAGTTTCACATCGATTCAGCATCAAATCGAAGATACAGTATCACATTTTTTTTGGAGTGCTGGTCATCTAAATCATTAACGCATTATACAAGAACGGTTTAGGAAATTATTACGAATATGTCAGCACTGTCTCTTGATACTACATACCAAACTTCATGAAAACTGGACAAACGCTGTAGGAGGGATTAAAAAAAGTATGTGTTTAGAAAAGGATTTGTGTGTGTGCAGCTTTGAACTAATGGTGGCACTAAAGAGCTTGAGTTAGAGAGTCCAAATTTGCTATAGTTAATGTTTGGGATGTCCTCTACCTGTGTGCCATGTTCATATGTAGCCTACAGTCTGCGATAGACGCAATGGCGGAGAAAGAAGAAAACTGGCGCTTTCAAATGTTTATGTCCATTGGGGACTTGACCCCTAATAATAAGAACACTAACAGATCCAATAAGGGTCTTGACCCAAAGTCATAATTTATTTTTGTTTAAATTTTATGTTAGTTTTAGTCAATGAAAATACTGATATAACAGGTGCGATGTTGAAGTGTCAATTTATCTAAACTTTTGGATTTCGTAAGTGCATTTACACAAACCTTCTGGACAAGTTTAATAGTGGCGTTTTGAACTTTCTGAAACCCATCTTGTGAAATGCTTCCTGATGTATCCAACAGAATAAAGATGTTTAGACTACCGTCTGCTACTCTAAGACTCCGGCCAAAGGATGGGCCTAGTCATATATAATAAACAAAAAAAAAAGCAAATACTGTAGTGAAAGTTACAAATGGTAAAGAACTGTAATTAGCGTTTTTTAAGATGTTTCCCCCACCTTTCTTTTTAAACTCTGGTAAGGAAACATCCATAAATGCAGACATAGATCCTCCCAGGGCTTGAGCTACGAAGTCTGGTGGATCAAATGAATACTGGGCTGAAAGATAAAATGAATAATTAATTTTTGTCAGTACCAAACCATTTTGCAAGACACCCCTGATATTTTTACTGACCATAGCATCGTGGTTCTACCCCACTCCATTCTCTTGAGTCCAAACAATTTCTCTCAGAGGAACCAAGCATGTCCAGGCCTAACTGGCACTGGTACCGCACCCTGTCTCCGATACGAAACCGTTCCCCAGAGCGGATGGCACCTGGCGGGGAGCCTGGATTTTTGCAGTCTTTAGCTAAAACAAGACAGAATAAATGTCATTGTAAGGCGCCAATTATAATAACTGCAATATTTAAAAAAAAAACATTTGTTGCTTTTGTAGAATGAGAAAAACAGGGTTCTCGTTTAAGTCTTTTGAGTATAAACTTACACAAGTTTCTCCTAAAACACCCTATGCTAGTTTGGCCTTGGCAGAATTTATTTAGTATTAATCAGGTTGAACAAAATGGTTCTTTTAAACAAGATATTTTCTCACTGAACAAGCTGACTAAACAAAAATCAGACAGAGGGATTTTGTGAATTTAATTAAAACAGGAAACATGTGAATGTAAAATTTAAAGCTTTACCATTGTTTTGATATTCAGTTTCAGATATTACAGGTTTTTTAATACTTACACTGGTCATCACACACTGGTGTAGTGCCGGTCCACACACCCCACCGGGTGCAGTTTCGCTGAGCAGATCCAAGCAGTGCAAATCCATGATCACATGCAAACGTTTGCTGCTCTCCAACTTTGAACCACTGTCTTCTGGGCCAAATTTGCCCATTTTCAAGCTGAAGGTGGGCAGGACAAAGGACCTCTGAGAGGAGGACAAAAAATGGGTGCTTAGCATTTGAAGTAAATACACTTCTTTCCATGCATCTGATGCTGGTGCTTTCCACCATCAAACCGAACAGTTCTTGTCCTTTTCTTGGAAACGCAACGGAAGCCGTTCCTTGCCGTGTTCAGAACCTTTCAACCTTAATGATGGAAAAAGGAGTCAAATACTGTATATGACAATGTACCTTTGCATATGGCATTGGATACTCTTTTTCCATTTGGGAGTCTCATGGCCGACCATTGCCCATCTCTTTCACAGACTCTTTGTGCTGTGGGGAAAGGGTATTCTCCTGCTTTGCAGTGATAGGTTAACACACTTCCTTCCAGTCCCTCATTGGAGTAGGATACGTTGCCTCCTTTTAAAGACTCTTTCAAAGAGCAGTTTCTCTGTGTTTCCTCGTAATCTCCATAATCATTACTCTCTATAATACACAAAGACCTTTGATTCATGTCATCGCTGTTGAAGGCCAGGGAAATGCATTCTTCACAGCGTTTAATACTGTCGAATGGATCAATTGTGATTAATCGATTCCAAAATAATTGTTTACATAAGTGCTGTAAAAAATAACGCGTTAACACGTGCTATTACTTTTTCAGATGAACGCAATTAATACAGGATCTGTTTTTCTGTCTTGTTTGGCTAGCATTACATTTAATGATCACTCTGATTCATGCAAAGGCTTTAAAACTATTTAAGCGCAATTTTAAATGGTTGACGTGTCAAAATTATTATAATTTAAAAGTATATTTGAAAAAGATGTGTGTGTGGCATGTATATTTATACATTTATTTAAATACAAATATAAATGTATACATTTAAGAAATATGAGTAATATACATAATAATATATTTGGTATATAAATATGTATAAGTGGCCATTTATATATACATATAAATATATTATATAAACAAAAACATATTCTTAATTGGCTGTTTTAATGTAAATATACTCTACATAGTTGAATACAAACAATGTTTTCTGTCTAAACAATAGATTATCAATTTCTTATATAAAAAACTATATACTTACACATAATATGAACATATATTTTGCGATTTAGCACTTTAAGATTTACCTTCACATCTTATCCTGGAGATCTTAGGCGCCCATTCTCCATTAGAGTTGCAGATTTTTTGGCTGACTGGATATGGTTCAAACCCCTCACTGCAATGAAAAATTAGCAGACTGTCCACAACACCCCTGTTGGAATACTCTACTGTGCCACCAGTGATGGATTCTGAGGTGGGACAGTTCTTGGGGGCACTCCTTTCATAGTCATAATCATAGTCATTTTCTGATTGCACTGAAACAAATAAAAATACATTTTACAGAAAAAGCTAATATAGGGCAAACATGTGGAATTTAAGAAATAACTTTTTAATGTGCTACTTTTACAGTAGGTACCGCTTATTAAATCATTACACATCCATCAATACTGGGAACCATTTCTATCTCGTTCAAGCAGGCCCGGGTAACCCAAAAAGACCAGCACTCAACCCCTCAGCAGTCAACAATTACAGAAGAGTCTCACTCCTACAGTTCTACTCTTAAAAGAGGTATTTTTATGACATATTAACCTACTAAACTGTTAACAACCTTCATGTAACAAAGGTCATTACACTGAGACTGCACTCATTGACTTTTGTTGAAAGCCTTGTTCACTTTTATCTCTCTACTGCCCCATTTCTTTAACCTGGGCAATTGCAATCATCTGCTTCAAGGAAACCCTATAAGCAGGGGACCTCAACCGTGGACCTCGACTTCTACTTTCCTGCTGAGTTTAGCTCCAACCCTAATCAAACAGAGAAAGGGTTGGAACTTCCTCCCAGGGGAGTGCCTGCAGGTTCCCCACCACCTAGTCAGGTTGGGGTCTAGCCCACGTGGGGTACCCCAACTCTAGGCACCGGCTGGACACGGAGAGTGGTCTCAGGTGCCATATCTGGTCTCAGTTGCCATACCATGCCCTTCTCGCCAGGGGGGAGTGGCCGTCAGAGTGTGTGCTCCGAGAGCCAAGTCTGGTTGGGCCAAGCTCCTCTACCCTGGCTCCGCACAGTACATGTTCCTGTCAGATCACTGCGGTCTGCAAAGGAACAACGACTAGTGGTACCATCCCAAAAAGGAATAAAGTCACTCTCCCATACCTTCTCTGGATCTGTTCCACATTGGTGGAATGATTTACCAGCTGCTACAAGATCAGCAGACTCAGTTGCCATCTTTAAAAAACGCATCTCTTCCGTCAACACGTCGCTGATTGATTTAAGCTAATTCTCTTCCCTTTCCTTCTTTAAAGAAAAAAAACTGTGCCTGCCCGCACTGGTCCCAATGAGCTGGACAGCGGGGATGGAGTCGCCAACTTCCGTCGGCTGTTTGATCGAGGTAGTCCGGGATATGAATGGCCCGCAAGGACACTACCCACGTAAGGCGAGTTGCGACATCTTCCAGGAATGAACGTCACTTGACTGTTGACGTATGCTAGGGTAGCTATGCTGCAGCATATGCTTGCGCCAAATGGGAGGCAGGGGCCCCTACATCGCAAGGTAAGCTGTCACCAACTCCAGGCAATTGGATTGCCACTGCAGGCAGGGGCGCATCCAGCGCCCCAGCACTGCCTGCCCATTGCACACCGCAACTGAGCAGGGAGGCGTCTGCCGTACCATGGCACGCCTCCCAACTGCTCTAACGGGACTCCAGCCCAGAGTGGGACATGTCTGTCCAAGGTTTTAGGGTCCGCCGGCAGATAGACATGATGGGAACACGCCCTGTGCCGGTGTGCCACGCTCTCCAGTGATCCCGACTCTGAAGCCAATGCTGAAACGGTCTCATATGCATGACTGCCGACAAGGATGCTATATGTCCCAGGAGCCTCTGAGTGTTTCAGGGCGACCGCTGACTGTTGCCTGACAAGGGCCAGACAGCACAGCATCGACTGGGCACGTTCTCGTGAGGCATGCTGTATGGTAACAGAGTCTAGTCCCATACTGGGAAAAGAGCTGCTCCGACAGCTGGCAGTGTAAGCCCTCGACATCAGTGATGGCAAGGATGAACATGCTTTAGAAGGGAGCGTTGGTTGGTGCCTCCAGGTGGCACATCTGTGGACACAAGTGCACTTGCGCCACGAGAGCATTCTCTACCCGGGATACTGACATAGCCCTTAGCTGCTCCAGTGTCGAGGTCAGTCACCAAGCCCGTCTACCATGAATGCGCCGAAGGGGGGGTTCACGGTATTCGTGAACTCATCGTGCACTGCCGAGAAACTGCACTGGGGCGGTTCCCACGTGTTCCAGGTCAAGGTACCAGGAATCTGGCAGTGAACCGCGGGGAAGGTAGTGCAGTGCACTGAACTGTCGCCCGATACTCACGGCGGTCCGGGCAAGCACGCCTGACATCTCCACGTCAGGCTCGTCCAGCCGTAGCCGGAAGTTGAAGGAAGTCCTCAGCATCTGATCTCAGGAAATCGCCACCCGAAGTTGCGGCCGAAATCTCATCCTCTGCACGCCGTGGGGTGGATCCGCTATGGGACTGTCTGGCAACGCCCATAGGAGACAGGTTCAGTGAGCGTGAGGGGGCCTGGGCGGTCAGTGGAAATACTGCGACGGAGTTACGCCAACCGGGACTCCCATATCACCACCGCCGCTCGCCGCAGCCGGCTTTTTAGCCAGCAGTCACCGCAATACTGTTACCACGAATGCTATTTCAGCATGCATGAGCAGGTAGGTATCGTGCCTGTCTGTCTGTCTGTCTCGAGGATGGTGCGGTCGCACCCAAGACTACAGCGGCGAGACATGCCTGGCGACATGTGCACGCTGCAGGAGAATTTGGTCTTTTAGAGATATGCTATTTTAGAACTATGCTCTTTTAAGACACCTCAGACCAGCTACTGAAACGCACAGGGGAATCGCAAACGCCAGGACGAGTTCCGCTGCTCTGCATCGTAGATCCAGTAGAAAGAATCAAAGATCGCTCAACATAAGCCTTTCAGGTTCCGAAGAACAAAAAGGTGAATAAATGGGCACGTCCCATTCGTCAAGTTCATTGGCCTTTTCAAAGTAGAATCAGAGACGACAGGTTCTCAAGTCACACCCCATTCTGTCAGTCTCGACACAACGTCAAGAGACTGACAGAAGGGGAACAGAACATTTCTATATGAAATTGCTATTGCAACTTTGAATCCCAGTCAAAAGTCAGAAGATTTAAAAGTAAATTGTGTAGCAAACATAATTATCTACTACTTGGTAAGGAATATATGCTTTCCTACTTTTACACTGTTAATGTTTAGAATTGACAATCATACGCTTACTCACACGTTAACCATTTACATTTAAAAACATTTGTGTCCACCAGATCTAAGATCGTATTTAAGAGATGAGATCATTTTCAGTCAGGGAATCAATGGTTAAGATCAAAGAGAAATACGCATAACAATCACCATTTGTATACATTTTCCGGATAATATCAGATTAGCAGAAGTAATAATAATTTTGATTTGTGTGTATTCATCCAGCAAATGCATCTGTGGTATAATTATCTCTACACGTTATCTCTTGGCCACAAAAATAACGTATCTCGGCTTCACAGTATTTAGAGCATAGGTAACATAGATCAAAAACACAGAAATAGTGACCTCAGTTCTGTGAGCAAGCAAAGAAACCATCATGAGTGAATACATGGGTATTTATTAAACTAACTCTACGTGAACAAACAATAAGGTCAGGGGTGTATTCCAGAAAGCAGGGTTAATTTACCGTCAGCTAAACCCTGAACTCTGGGTTGATGAACCCAAACCTTGCTTACTCGTGGTATGTCTGTTATACTCAAATACCTTAGGGTTATCTCTAGAAGATATAATATTGGTAAATAGTATACGTGGGCTTAATTTGTGCCTTCATTTTATGCTCACTGTAATATTTCCTTGATATTTCTTATTTTGGGAGTATACGTGTTCTATACATATTCATTTAGTAGAAAGTAGAGGACTTTATTTTGAAAAGGTTTACACCTGGGGAGAGGAAGGCCTGGTGAGAAAAGGGGAAGTGAGGTGAGGTACAGAGTGAGGTGTGCAGGGGCAGCTGAGACTATTTACTATGCTCAAAGTAAAGATTTGAAGAATTACCTAACTGGGGTTTCAAAAGACTAATTGGGGTTGTTTTATGTTTCTTCTGACTTTTGGACACACTGGATTGTTTTTATTTTTAATTGTTTTTTGCACTTTGTGGATTATCTACTGGTATACTTTACCTATGGACATTTATTCTACAAGGACATTTTTCCAGTATCTGGACACTCAATTAAGATTACCTGTTTGTTTTGAATTTGGATTTCCGATTTGTCAATATTCTACTGCTTGTGTTTGAGATTATAAATGTTAACTCTTCAAATAGAGAGAGAATAGAGGGAATTTCCAGCCTTCAGGTGGTTTTTGAGCCCCGGTCAGTTTTAGTTTTATTGGTGTGTTCCGCACCGTTCCCGGGTAGCAAGCATAATTGAACATCAGCTGTGACATTAGAATTGTATGTTAAGGATGTTGGAAATTGTTTAGTTGAGAAAGATATATATTTTGCAAAAACATTTTTGGGTGACCTTAGCTGTAATGACGGTTTAATAATGGAATAATAGTGATAGATAAATCAGTCTAAAAATTACTTTCCAGACAGATCAAACTAGGCTCTATTTGACTGATACACATTTTACAGTACAGTTCTTGTCTTTTAATTGTTGTTTAAATGATCTCTGACAAAATCTGAAGTTAAATAAAGTATGCAGTAATATAAAATAATGTCTAATTTCAGTATGAACTTTTACCCACAAATTTCCTGTAACAGGAAGTAAACTCCAGACACAGACAGGTTAGAACCAAACAGGTGAGTTGATTGCAAAGACTTGGAATGAGAAAATGGTAGGTGAGTAAAAAGTCTAACAAACAGTCTTGGATGGATGAACTGACGATACTAACGGAATGTCTCTTCTGCAGGGTTGCTGGTTTCCAGGTGTTGGCTTCAGAAGGAGGTGCACCAGAGCACAGGAGCACAGGAGGGAGACGAATGAGATTGCGGAGGTAGGTTCTGGACAATAGGTTCCACTACGATGGGGGAGCTCAGGATCTCTTTCACAGAGTAGAGAGTTCAATCGTGTAGCACTGGTGGGAGAGGGGGCTCGTCAACGGACTCTGACGGAACAGGAGAGACAGGTGAGTAGTATGGTTTGAGGAGTGAGACGTGGAATGTGGGGTGGATCTTGAATTGTGCTGGGAGCCGGAGTTTACTTGATGGGTGATGGGGAAGGGACTAATGAACCTTAAGCACGCGAGTTCAGCTTCTTGCACCCGAGTTGTAGGTGGATGTCTCGGGTGGAGAGCCATACCTTCTGTCCTGGATGGAAGGTTGGAGCCGGGGTTCTTTCAGCATTTTAAGATGGAGACATTGGTGAGCCGAGTCCCAGTACCTCTCGCTTTCCCGGAACCAATGGGTGACTGATCGAACCTTGGAGGTGTCTCCGGACCCGGGGATCATAGGTGGCTGATAGCAGAGTACGCAATGTTGGTTCCGTGGAGGGCTGATGGGAGTTCTGTGTGTACTCTACCCAGGCAACAAATCGGTTCCAGGAGTTCTGGTGGTTATGGCAGAAGGTATGGATTTAGCAGCCTGAATCCGTAATCTCCCTCTCGGTTTGGCCATTATCCAAGGTAGAGCATGCCATGCAAGCTCTTGTTCTGTCCAGACTGGACTACTGCAATGCGCTACAGGCTGGACTTCCAGCTTGCACAACCAAACCTCTACAGAGGATCCAGACTGGAGCGGCAAGAGTGGTCTTCAATGAACCTAAGAAAGCACGCGTTACTCCTCTCAAGGCTCTGCACTTGCCCTACAAGACAATCACTCGTTCGGCACTCCATTATCTTAACTTGCTAATGCAGACTTATGTACCCGCCAGATCCCTATGCTCTGCACACAAACAACATCGTGTAATTCCATCCCAAAAAGGTAAAAAGATCACTCGCATGTACCTTCTCTGGATCGGTTCCACATTTGTGGAATGATATGCCTGCTGCTACAAGATCAGCAGATTCTGTAGCCTTCTTTAAGAATCGGCTGAAAACACATCTCTTCTGTCAAGCACCTGAACGATTAGTTCTGACTCCTATCTCTTTTCTAGTCTTTCTATCACAAAAAAATAATAATTTTGTATACTGTGGTAGGCTATGTGAGACCAGTATTATTGCACTTGTGCATGTTGTCCAATTTCTTCCTTTATTTACGTCATTTGTTAGTCGCTTTGGATAAAAGTGTCTGCTAAATAACTAAATTTAAATGTAGACTCACTGTCACACCTAGGAAAGGAAATAAGGACCTACAAATCCAGGATATAAACTGAGGGCCCCTATCAGACACAATATCTCCGGGTATGCCGGAGTGGTTTCCATGGCTGTGTGAAGTCTGTATAGGAAAACGAGGTGGCAGGCCTTGGAGAATCTGCTGACTGTTACTAGGATGCAGGTGTTACCATCTGAGGCTGTTAAGTCTGTGACAAAATCTATCCCCAGGTGCCAAAGATGCCAGGGAGAGAGAGAATGAAGTTTCCCTGATGATAGATTGTGTGGTATCTTTGCCATGTCACACTACCGGCATCCCCTCCAATGCTTTCTGATATCGTTTGACATTCCGGCCACAAGAAGCAATCTTTAAGCTGAAAAACTGGTTTACTTTGGTCCCTGGATGACCAGTGCACAAGGAAGTGTAAGAACATAGGCAAGACCTGTTGGACACCCTGGCGAAAGCCGGATCAGAGACACTGGCAGTTCCAATATCCTCATCCAGGGAACTCTGGATGGGACTGACAATCAGTTACACTGGAAGAATAGGCTTAGGATGTTCAGGACGATCATAGTGTGCATGGAAGCGTGAATGGGCATCTGTTTTGATGTTCTTGTTCTTTGGACAGTAGAAGATGGTGAACTAAAAGCGAGTGAAGAAGAGGGCCCTCATGGATTGTCTAGGGTTGATTATTTTGGCTTCCAGCAGGTACTCTAGATTGCGATGATCTATGTGGACTATAAACTGGCCACAGTAGAGACACAGCCCTTGGGTCAGCCGGTGTCGACGTTTTGAGAAACTCTGGCTGGTCGACGGAGAAGAGTTGGTTTTGGCATGAAACACTTGCCACACAGCCTTGCATCCATGTAGCCACTCGAAAAGAGAGCACTCTAGCCCAATGGTGTCGTCATAGGTGGAGAGATGCAACCGCAGAGAGGGCTCAAATCCTTGCCGATAAGTCATTAACCGGAAGCTCTCGTTCCATCCTAGAGTGCAAAAAACGAAGAGCATAATCCTGTGTTGTGCTCATACCTTCCTTCAGATGATAGACTTGCTCACAGACTGAAAAATGTCCTTCCAATCAATCCGAAAAATTCCTGGAAATGAGCAACAAACAAGTCCAGGGATTGAGTATCTGATCCGTTCTGTTGCCACAGCAATTCTGCCTACTGGAGCACTAGACCTGTTAACAAAGACAGAAGGACAGCCATAGTAGGGCTACTGGTGTGGAAGTGGTTGCTGGTGTCGGGGTGAAAAGACGACAGAGAGAATCCACCAGCTCCTGGAAGGGGTCCACACCTGTTTGGTTCATGATGGTTAGGTCTGGTCTTCTGTAACGGGAAGTAGACTTCAGACTCAGACATGTTTATTTTACACATACAATGTGACAATTTTTTTGTGGGATTCCAGGTGCTTGCTTTCTTTGGATGGAGATACACCAGAGCACAGATATGAACAGACAAGGAAGCACAGGAGGTCGCGGAGGTAGGTACTGGACAACAGGTATGTAATCCAGCATCAGATGGAGTGTTTTATTCCACATAAGAGACCAGACAATTTGACTGTAGTGGCTGTGTGCTCTTCTAGTGCTTGTGATGATGGTGAATGGCTTTCATGTGTGTGTAATTAGTATTCTAGGGATAGGGACCGGGGAATGGTGGATGAGTGTTTCTGTGACATTTTTCTTCAAATGATCCCCACAGATATTGGGAATAACCACATAAGGAGTAGTAAATGATATTTCTTTTTCAAATAACTTTTTAATTGATAATGAATATAATCTTTTTTTATGTGAGCCTTTTTTATATGGCTCACTTTTGGAGCAATTATGTCACAGATTTGGTTGAGTTTTGGCTAAGAAGATGTGGACCAGATTTGTGTCGGGATTCTTTTGCCACAGGTTAGCACTTTATGTGGGCCTGACTGGCACCATTACTGACTGGATTGGCACTACTTAGATTCTGTCTGCTGTTTTTCCGGCTAATTCTGCATGTCAAATAGGCAGCGGAGCTAGTTGGTGAGAAAGGGAACTCCGATTGGCTGTTACATTTTTCAGATGAGCACACAAAAAAATTAATTTAGAATGCATTGTGCCTGTCCTTATCCATGATTTCACCCATTTTTTCATATATTAATTTTTTATCTATCCATTTCTTTCTTTATCCACAAGAAGACTGATGCCAGTGACATCTGCAACTTTGCAGAAATTATTAAAAAAGCTACATGAATCTGTCAGTAATAAGCAGGTGGTGTAAATACGGTTAAAGTCAGAGCCTCTTGCTTTGTTTATGGATAGTTGACAAATAAATCATACTTGTGTCCTATGGTGTGACATAGCAGATTTGCCTATAAGTCTATAAACTACCCATAACTAAGGTTCTAGTTCCTCTGGATTCCTTCTTTGAAATGCCAAATACAGAGTACTGCTACCTGCTGGTATTAGAGAATTATGTCATGTCACGTGAAGATAATCTGAGTTGCCTTCGCATTAATGATAATTCTCAAATTACTTGTTTATAAAACCTGTTACAGACAACAATCTGCTTTACATATATCTTAGTCACGTCAATTTTCTTTAATTTGCACTTTACTTTCAAATATTCTTTTAGCATTGGTAGTACTTTTTACTGTATGTTTTGTTAGTAAATTCGGTTTTATTACAACTGTGTCTTCCGTGTGTTTATAATACACAATCTCACATGAATTGTTGTTTTGAGTCTCACAAAAAATTTCAGATAAACCAGATGATTTACACACAAACATGCACACACACTTAAGATGACTTGTGACACAACAGATATGAAACATTCACATGCTGAGAATGACAAAACAAAATAAAGTGACGATAGAAATATAACCAAAATACTCAAAAAATTAACAGTAGCAGACAAATTGTAATTTTATATCTATTATTAAATTTTGTCTGCTCTTGTTTTATAAATACATTTGAAAGAATGCTCCTGTGGGGTTAAAAAACAGAGTATATGTTTATTCATGACTGTATAGTTAAAGTGATGTCTCGTAGCACTTACCTTGACATATGAAGACACAAAAAGATGTAACAAGTATAACACATAAAGTGGTATGTTGCATAGCTAAAATCATTTGTGCTGGTTGAGCTTCACTTTCAGATATGAAGTGAACTAGCAACATGAACCTTGTAACTTGTTTATTTGATGAATGATTAAATATTAACATTTTAAAATAGTTTAAGGCTAATTGTGTAATAGCTAACAGTAATCAATTTCAAAGTCTTAAAGGTGAAGTGTGTAGTTTCTGTGGAACTAAACCGAATCCATCGATCCATCTATCCATCTATAATCTTCAAACACACATTGTCACTCATAAAACTCAGGCCTAAAACACTATCAAACAAGTAACATTATACAGTGTTTTCTTATTTTAAAATGTACAAAACAGAAATGACACTTCTCTGCAGTAGGCCTATGCCCTGTTTCACAGAAATGGCTTAGTTTAAGCCACGACTATACTTTAGTTGAATTAAGATTTTTATAAAAATCCGTTAGAAGAATATATTACTGGTCTGCATCTTGAGACTAAACAATGGCACTGATTATATTTTTAGATATTTCAGATTAAGTTATATTCATCAAGTCTGTGAAACTGGGCCATGGTCCATGTTTACATTACAAAACTATCAATGCCCTTTGCACAAAGCTGTGTTTTGGTTTTTACAGAGGCTGAAGACTGGGCAGGTCGCTCCTGGGGAAATGTGTCAGGAAGTAATTAGTGTTTACTTGGCTGTGTCAGTAGCATCATTGTCCAAATAGGTTGCTGAATACCTTCCACCTCTGTTATAACTGTGTTAAGAGACAGCATGATCCCTCAGCACAACTTGAAGGGAAGCTTTCACAGATTTAATTTCCCTCTCTCATACCCTACCAAGGTGATGTGCATACGGCGGATTAAATTGAAAGGAATTTTTTTTGTTTGCCAGTTGCCACTTCAGGAACCAGCAAGAATTTTAGTTCGGGAAATCTTTTTGGATGAACACTTTAGCTCCTTCTCTGAGGCAGGGTCTAAACCAACAGGATAGGAATGACCCTTGATGTAGGCAAACGCTGATTGTCCCAACGCAGGACTTATAGGGATAGGGTAGTTTGGTGTAATCAGCGGTAGCAAAGTATGTACTTTTGTAAATGCATTTTAATGGAATGTCCCTCCATATCTGTTCTTCAGTAAATCCATGGTGCTAGACTGCTCAGCCAGATTGAGCTCTTCAACTGTGAATGCTTTCTAAATTTGGTGTTTTACACTTGTATGTGACAAGGCT
Source organism: Barbatula barbatula (assembly GCF_947034865.1). NCBI lineage: Eukaryota > Metazoa > Chordata > Actinopteri > Cypriniformes > Nemacheilidae > Barbatula > Barbatula barbatula. Next base: position 1,367,401 of record NC_136782.1, on the reverse strand, counting down.
GATATCTCAAATGAGACTCGTTCCTTTCAACTGAAAAGGATCATGACAAATTTTTCTGAGAATTAACATTTCCTCTGATCCCTTTAAACCCAGATGTTTGACTGCTGCAGGTAGTATGACTGTTACGGACATTGCCTGTTCTTGTTCTGTTCTTCAGTAAATCCATGGTGCTAGACTGCTCAGCCAGATTGAGCTCTTCAACTGTGAACGCTTTCTAAATTTGGTGTTTTACACTTGTATGTGACAAGGCTGATATCTCAAATGGGACTCGTTGCTTTCAACTGAAAAGGATCATGACAAATTTTTCTGAGAATTAACATTTCCTCTGATCCCTTTAAACCCAGATGTTTGACTGCTGCAGGTAGTATGACTGTTACGGACATTGCCTGTCAGTAGGAAGAGGGATTGGGCTTCATGCGTGTCACAGGTGCTATTCTTTTATAATACCACCGCCCATCAAGTAACAGAAGAATCCCCATACCTCTTGATGTTTAGTCAGGAACCTAGATTACCGGTGGACTTTTTGCTTGTTAGGGTGTTGGAGCCTGTTGCCGGAAGTGTACATAACTGGGTTTCGGAACATCGAAGCCGGTTACAAGTGGCATTTGAGGGAGGTATTCCTTTGTTAGAGGTATTCCTTTGTTGGAAGTTTAGTTAGTTTAAGTCAAGTCAGCTTTATTTATATAGCGCTTTTTACAATTTTCATTGTTACAAAGCAGCTGTACAAGAAAAAATGACTATAAGTAAAACATAAAAGGTTATGGAATTCAAAACACAGGTCAAATATCAGACACACAATAAATTCCTATATGCAGTGTTAATTAAATAAGACTACCAAATTCTAGCAGCCCCCCCGGCCAGGCAAAACAGTGCAAAACAGTATGCAAACGGTGGCGAGGAACCCAAAACTCCATTGGAGGAGAAAAAAAACCTCGGAGGGAAACCAGGCCTAACCAGGGGATTCCAGTTCCCCTCTGGCAAAAACTGCAGCCTCTGCACAAGCTCAACAGTGCTTGCACAACAAGGCGAAAATAAAAAAAAAATTAGATTTAAAATTATCATTAATAATCTAATAGTGGCTGAAGTTTTGTAGGGACGTCACTTCCTTCGTCCAGCATTTGTCAGGTCTAGGAATGGATTGCGCCCTGCCCGCTCCGCTCTTGTAACCTTGGAACAATGAGACAAGACTGGCTGAGAGTAGAGTACTGTTCTGCACTCTTTGATGCAACAAATGCATCAGTTGTTATTGGAAGTGTCCCTGGTTCCGGTTGATCTAACTAGTGCAGCCTAGATCTTTATCTACAAGATCATTCCTTTAGGGGGCGCCAGAAACAGATGCAGATGTAAACCGGGTGCGATGTGTTCATCGTTCTTTACTTAAGGTCTGTGTTAGGAAAGAGAGTTTGCCCGAATATCAAGTTGGTGTCCCATTGGAAAACGAGGAAGAATCCCAGATAAGGGAGGTGGACTATGTTGATTCAGGCCTGGTTGGTACGAGACTAAAATGTCTGAACCCTTATACCCGTCATTAAGTTTACCATTTTTACCTGTGGTTTCCTCATTAAAAGACTGAACTATATCCCTCTGTAGTGTGGCTCATACTTAATGCAGCCAAGTGTGACAGAACACCAGACCGACATAAACTACGTCCCAAGCCCCCCAGGACCCATTCTCTGAGCTGGTTACCATACTCCATCAGCAACTCACTCTGGGATCTTCTTCCGCATCACCTCCACCCATCACTAGTCCCACGGACATACCTATTCACTTCTCTTGATCCGTGGAGGAATGCAGTGGATTCATTCTACAGTGTGAATTGTCGAGATGCATGCACACCAATTAGCTTTTTGGATAAAGCAAAGATAGCCTTCATCATTTCATTACTGAGCGGTAAGACCCTGAACTTGGCACAGAGTACCTGGGAAGCTGGATGACCTATTGCCAGCGCCCTAACACCCTTCCTGGAGCATTTCCATGAGGGTTTTAGGCCAGTCTATTAGCCCGCTCTCCGTTCACGGTCAACTTCTCAGTCTACGGCGAGGGAGAACTTCCGTTGCTGACTACGCTCTTCAGTTTTGCACACTCGCAGCTACCAGTGGCCAGAATGAGCTGGTTCACATCGCAATGTTTTGGAAAGGACTAGAGAGCATGGTTTAATCTCAGAATGCCATCTATGATGACTCCGTCAGCTTGGTGAACCTTAAGCTGGGAAAACCATTGGGTTGTTTTTTTCACTCCCCACTCCTTGTCCTCCCATGCTCACACAGAGGTCATATTTGTTCTGAGTTCTGGAGGGCTCTACCACGGACATCGTCCTGGGACGCCAATGGCTCCAACGAGATCATCCTCAAGTCGACTGGCGGACTGGAGAGGTTCTATCCTGGGCAGAGCATTGCCACTCCTTGTGTCTTGCCCGCTACAACCATATTTCTAACTACAGGCAAGCCGTAACTGGGAACTCCACTTCCGTCAAGAGTCCGGAGACATCCACCAAGGTTTCCATTCCTACAGTATACCGTGCGTTCGTCACCGAACTCCCTCCTTGCCGGCTTAGGGTCTGCCTGGGGTCGTCCTGCACAAAGGATGCATCTACCCCCTCTCAATCCCTGAACAGAAAGCCATGGAGGAGTTTGTTACAGAGGTATTGAGGTAACAATACATCCGACAAGTGGGCAAGAAGGACGGAGGTTTGAGACCTTGAATAGATTACCGGACTCTTAATTACATGCCAAGAGGTTCTCATACCCACTTCCCCTGGTCCAGGCTGCTCTGGAGAAGCTAAGACATGCCACAATCATGCCCCCCAAACTGGAAGAGGAGGAGGCACAGGTTTGTTTATCAACAATAATTGCAAATATTTCCCACTATCTTTACTATGCAACAGCTCCTCATTTAAATACAACAGTGTTAATATAACTTCTCCTATTTACTTTAGTGTTGTTGTAGTTTACTGTTATACTTGCACTTGACCTACTTACACACCGCTCGTCTCCTGACTCGCTTTCTCACCGCAGAGCAGTGTGCCTCAACATCCAAGAGCCCATAAGGGCTCATGTGAAACCCCTTATCATATCTCTCTCCACTGGCTTCCGGTTGAAGCCCGTTTCAGATTCAAGTCACTTATGCTAGCCCACAGGACTATCACTGGATCTGCACCGGCATACTTTCATGCCCTTCTGCAATCCAACCCATCAAGAACCCTACGTTCAGCTAACTAGCAGCGTCTTATATTGCCTTCTAATAAAGGGAAGTAAATCGCTTTTCGCTCATTCTCTGAACTCTCTGTAAGTCACTTTGTATAAAAGCATACGCTAAATGACTAAATTGTAAATATGTAAATGTTATCTGGGGAAAGTGTTTGTGCTTCATTTGAGGCTTAATTTACCACCACTACCTCCTGGTGTTCCTTACTGAATCACTCCACAGCACAACAAACAAAAGTCGCAGTGTTGGAAGCCTTGGCATGACAGGCAGGGCTGGACAACATGGAGGTGCAGACAGGGCTGTAAACCAGGGAGGTGCAGTCAGGGCTGGAAAGCAAAAGGTCATAGTCAACGTACTGTGCCAAAGTTCTACCATCATGCCTCTCAGGGATCAAGTTATTGAAAGTCTCATTCAAACCAAAACAAAAAATGTCCTTTAAAGCACTATTGTTACAATCTACCTCCACATAATCCTCGATTGGTCTTTTACCTTCTCGTAGTTGTAGTCGGAAACTGCAGCATCCATGGTTTTCGATTGCAAATAACAGGCTTCTGCTGCTTTCCATTTTTGCCTAAGTATTCTGTAATAAGCGCTACATGGAAGTGTAGGAATCCAAGTGCAGAAGTTTATTTTACAACAATCCAAAAACGGCAGGCAAAAGGAACATCACAAAACAGGCATACGTCATAAAAAGACCAATATCATCCTCATGCCTTTCAGCCATACTCTCTTCTGTTTATGTCAGGGTTGTGGGGTGGGAGAAGAACTCAAGCGCATGCAGCAGTGCAATAATGAATAACTTTAATAACATAACAAAAAACCCACGATGGGAAGTGAACAGGACGGTAACTAAAATATAAACATGAAACAAAAGACTTCTCACGATGGGGCAAAACAAGAAAATAGAATAACTGGACTTGACAAAATGATAATGACAAGACTAAACAATAACACTATCCAAAACACGGCTGGTAAGGTAAATAAGGTAAATAACTCCAACAAGGTAAATAACTCCAACAAGTCAGGGTAGCAGGTAACAGAGACACGATTTTGAATGCAAGTGATATAAACAGAAGCAAAACAAATCCGCACAGGACAGAACACACAAGGGAAATTAGGGGAACTAACAAAAGGTAATTAACAAGGGACAGATGTATGGAATGAATCACAAAAGGGAAGTTAACGAGAGAAAAAGAGGGGCAGGGCCAAAGATGAGACCGGAGAGAAAACATATTATGTTTGCCGACAATAATATGATTCTCTCCACAAAAAAACACGTGGCTCTGTCATGATTCGCCACTAGAACTATAACATTCTATAAGATTAAAGTTTACACTGGGAATATCCATGGAGAAACATTACCCAATACAGTGTTTGGTCCATACTCTACCCTGTTTAGTCCATATTCTTTAGCTACAGTTTGAATGTCCCAAATACTTTACATTATTTCAATATTCAATAAAGCATTCTGTATACTATTAGTCACATGTTAAATTTTTTCCCCCTTTTCCATATAGCCCTATCATCTGCATAAAGTGATGATCCAATTTCTTGACCAACATTCATAAAAATACAATATTAAACAGGATCGTGCTGATAACACTACCTTGAGGAATACCATGTAGAACAGTCATCCTTAATAGGCGGACTGCGGTCCGGATCCGGACCTTTGCTTCGTTTCATCCGGACCGCGAGACATTGCATAATAAACCATTTAAAACTTTTGACCATTTTGATTGTTTACAGAGAATCACATCACACGCTCTCTTAGGAACATTTATGTTATTGATCTTTTACCGCTATATGCTCTAATAACTTTATTTAGCGCCAGACACGCTTCGTTACCCTTCCGCTCCACGCTTGCGTATGAAGAGCAGCAAACACTTGCTTATTTTAACACCACTAGTGCGTAAACAAAATGCAGCAAATATTAAAGCATCTGTATCCGTCAGTTTGTTTACTGTTTACTGTTTGCTATATGTCTCTTTTAACCAGATTCATGATAGTTAATTAACCATAAAGTTTTTATCTACATTTAGTATTTGTGAGCCTGTGAAACGTCTCGGTTACGTATGTAACCTCCGTTCCCTGATGGAGGGAATGAGACGTTGTGTCGACATAATGGGGTTTGACTTGAGAACCTATCATCTCTGACTGACTTGAATAGGCCAATGAAAATTGGCGAATGAAATTTGCATGTCGGTACCCGCCCCAGATATCCGGGTATAAAAGGGAGCCAGCGTGCTGCATTCATTCACCTTTTGTGCTGAGGAGCCTGAGGATCGTGCCCCAACTGCTGCAGCGGGCGTGAAGGACCGAGACGTTCCCTTTCTGTCGGTCTCTCAACGTTGTGTCGTCAGAATGGGGTTCCTCGGAAAACGCCACAGCGCTGTGCCAAGTCACAATCTCCCGCGAAGCGACGCTGACTGGCCTGGGAGTGTCAGACGTGAGCGCTAGCATGAATTGTAACAGTGGAAGGGAAGGAGTCCAGAGTTTTCTTAAAAAGATGGGAGTCCCTTCCACCGGCCGTCACGGACGGAGGCCTAGTTCTCTTAACAGCGAGAAGCCACCCGGCACCCTGAGAGAACGCGCTACAGAGACCACTTCCTACCGCAGGGAGGAGCTTAGTGGAGATCCACACACAGCACTTCCAATTCCTCGGGAAGGTCAAGGGTAGCAACCTCGTCGGCGGAAAGAGTGGTGGAGTCCTTCTAAGAATCGAGCCCGTAAGGCAGCTGCATTCCAGCTGCTGCCAAGGTCTGGAACCGAATGGAGTAGTCAGTGATGGATGACTTCCCCTGGGTAAGACGAGAGAGCTGGGACGCCCCTTTTTCACCACTGGCTGATCGGTCGAAGAGACGGGTCATCACAGCCTTAAAGGCCTCAAAAGAAGAGCAGCAGGGGGCTTCAGCCTCCCAGACGGCAACTCCCCAGTCGCGGGCTTGCCCGGTGAGGAGATTTAGAACGAAAGCCACCTTTGTGTCCTCGCGGATGTAGCGGCGGTTCTGCAGGGCAAACACGAGCCCACACTGGGCCAAGAAAGGGCGGCAGGCATTGGGCGCACCGTCATAGGTAGGAGGAAGATTGATATGGGGCTCCGGCGGGCTGGTGATGGTTGGACCTCGACCGCTGGCGACGGCCCCCTGGACCTCCTGCAGGGCAACGCGTAGTTCCATCATCTGACCGGATAGAAACTCCATCCCCTGGGAGGCTGCGGTTAAGCGAGTTGCTTGCTGTCCCAACAGGACCCCCTGTTGCTGGATAGCCATCCGGACTGGGTCCGTCTCCGCTGGGCCTCGGGTCGGGTCAGTCCGTTCTGTCATGCTGGAAGAATGGAGTGAGGCCCAAATGCGGTGAAACAGATAGTTTTATTAACTCTGCCCACAGGGGACACAAGAGAGCATTCAAAACCCAGAAGGGAGAGACTAATAACCCCGAAGGGAGAGACTAATAACCCCGTAGGGAGAACTCTCAGAAGATCCTCTAGCGAAGCGTCTGCAGCACAGGAGGGTGTCACACCCGGAGAATCCGGGTTCTAGACGGCGGCTGCGGAGCGCAACGGTTGAGGCAGGGTCTGGTGATAGGCAGAGTATGCCCCCAGGGGTCCCAGATGGTGTGGCTGGGCAAGGTCCCGGGGAACTGGTGGGAGAGCTTTGTGAGCAGCAGATGCGGAGGGTAATTGTAGCGCCAGCGGGGAACTAGCGGGCAGAAGAAGACAAAAAATAATAGGAAGAACACAAAACTAACTAGGGAAATAAACTAAACTAGAAAAACAAAACTAGACTAGACTAGGAAAATAACACCTTATGAAAGATAGAGCAATATGCTAGCAGCACAGGACACGACTGGACAAGAAGTCCGCTTTAAGGCAGTACTAGGGTACACACACAACAGACTGACAAAGAACAAGAGCACACGAGGGAATGAAATAGGAAACTTTGCAATATCATTATGAGCAACAGCTGCGTAGCCCAACCCGTGAGCGGGAAGCGCTAGCGAAACTCGCTACAGGTGACAGGGTGATCAGCGGAACGTGAGGGAAACCCAGTGAGGGAGACACGAGGGGCTGGTGACGCAGACACAGAACACGCGGAAAACTGTCAAACAATTCCCCACGTGTTCAACATGAAACAAAAAAAAGTCACGCAGGCAAAAAACGGAACCACAGACCCAGAGTCATGACAGTCTTTATTTCACAGTACAAAAAACTAAATGCAATACTGCATGTTACACTATATTTGCTGTGATAAAGAACACAGCATTATAATACTCTAATTGCAATTACAGAACTGTGATTATTACTGTAATAAAGAATTACAGTATTTAATAGTTACTGTGATTAAACTTAAAGTCTGAATACTGTGGAATGTTTTACAGCGACTTACTAGCCTATTGCTGCCAGCAAGTTGCTTTAAATATCACAGTATTCTCTTTACAGTGTGAATATTGTGTAAAAACAACATGAATGGTGTTTATGGTATTGACACAGCAGACAGATGTTGTGCTAATTGTGTTTAGAGTTTTGAAAAGGTGACTGTAGCTTGGTCAAAGGGATGTTATCAATTGAAAAGAACGGTTATGCGTGTTACTGTAAAATCACAAAAATGTAGTAATTACACTTATGTAAATAAGTATAATAATTGTAAGTTCTCTCTCATGTCAAAGCATGTCTGATGTCCTACGATAACTAAATAGCCAAGTGGTAACCTTATATCTGTTGAATAGAGTAGCAGGATTCAACTGCATTGAGTATAATTTCTTATTTATTTGACTTATAACTTATTACTTGAAATGCTTTGTGTGGGGGTGCGTGCGTCATTACTTAGCTCAATCCTCTCACCCTCTCAGCTGACTTGGCTTTGGAGATATTTGGGAGGAAACTTTTTTGTTTGGAAGTAGAGCTAGTATAGGCAGGACCTATTACAAAGAAAGTACGAAATAGAGTTGTAGAAAGTCTTCAAAACATATTGAATTAAACCTGAAGTCCTAAAGACAACAAGGTATAATTTCTATGTAAATTTTTCTTCTGTTGTTCATTTTCTGTGTGACAACTTGATTTTCGTCCACATTAAAATGGATTGAAACAGTAACTAAACATTATCTCTATGTTTTCTTTACACAAGAAGGTAATGGACGTGGATATTTCAGCTGAAAGTCAAGATGCATATGAGGTAAAACATTTTCTTCTAACTGAAGATTGTTTACTTTAATATGATTTTTTAAACATTCAAAATCTTTTCCTAACCTGGCTATGAACTTATTATGAATTAACCTATTATGTGTCTTAATATTCATAGAATGTGTTCTGTAACCCAGTTTTTGAGCTTGAAAATGAATGTGAAGAAACTACAGGAATTTTCGGAATTGACATCATACATCACGAACCGTCCAAACTTCAAACTTCAGGTAAACCCCCAATGAAGGCATTTTAAATACATACATTTAAAATTTAACAGGCATTTCTAGATCTTAAAAAGCTTAGAGGTTTAGATTAGGTAGAAACAAGCTTCTTAAGTTTCGAAAGTCTGAATTTGGGCCAAACAGGTTATACTTATGAATTAAAAAACGTACAAAGTCATTTGCTTAAATTGAGTTTTTTTGGGGGGAAATGCTTTAGATTACAACCCGCAATGTACCGCATAATTAAACAGAATTTACATCGCAAGTAATTGTAATAATATTGTACCTCTACAGTACATATATGTAGGTAAAGGGGAACAATATGAGGGATAAAGGGTATAGTAAGTAAATGTTTTTGGAGTTATTATGGCCCGAATCATGCACCATCTGCAGTTTGATTGATATTAATTGGACTGCACAATAAAAATTCACAAGATTTTTTCATTTTTTTCAAAACTGAGTTTGGCAACAAACTCTTAATTTATACTGTAGGTATTTCAAAATTACATGGTATGCAATACCTACTATTCTATTAAACAATCTTACGATTGGGGAAAAGTTTAACTAGGGGTATTTTTAACAATGGGTACTTTAATTATTACACACACATGATGAATATTACTCGATTAATCGATATCCTTCACTCTGTAGCATTTATTGTGAAAATAACATATTTTACTATACTTCATTTAAATTAAATGTTCACTAGTGTAAAGCAAGAAGGTACAAAGGATGTGCTATAAGTCACAGCTTAAGGGTGCTAAAGACTAAGTTCTTGCTACCCCTTTAGACGTGTCTAATTCACGATACAGCACTAGCCTCAAGCAGCTTATTGCTTTTATAAAAAATGGTTACCGCACAATACAAATATTAAAGACAAAACTATGAATCAGTTGATGAAGTAAATTTCATCAAATCCTTGCAAATTCAGGAAGTAAACGACTAAACCTGCCTTGCGATGAGCCGACTGTCAACAGCAAGAGAATGATCATTGGGTGCAGCAGTCATAGCTGTGTTTATAACGAATCAAGGATAAGAACTAATTGTTAATAACATTGATGACAACAAGGTAGCACATTTGTATTTTAATTGCTTGGCTTCTTCCTTTTGCTGTTCGTTTCCGCTGAGGAGTTGATCAAATCTGATACCTTGTGCTGTTCTGGAATATACAGAAAACAAATAAATCAATATTATTTTAGGGAGGTATTCCCTTATTTGACTTCTCCTGTGGTATAATTAACTGTATGTATTGCAGCTAACCTGTTGGCCGGTAGCATTTTTAAAGAAGAGTTCTGATTCTGATGTCCTTAGCCTGCTGATCAGCCGCGCGTCACTCACAGTTTGACACCTTTATGCAGTGTTATCCTCTTTATTTATCAAAGTGATATCACATCATATCAATAGCGACACTTGCACAGCATACAGCAACTTCCTGCTTTACCAGTCCGCCAGCAACACATGCTCTCAATTACCAGTTCTGCTATTTCACATTGGGCCGGCTTTTTGCAGGTTTAGCATATTGCATAAATGTCAATGACATACAGTACATTTTTAAACCAGCACATTAAATTGAATAAAACCATTTTAAGATATCTGGAAAATAGTATATTTTTAAGAATAGCTATCTGAAGAAGAAATTAAATCATTTTATTTTAACTCAAATGTTGCATGTGAGACACAGAGATGACAAGTAAGGTGTTTGAGTTTTTCATATAAATGTCAAAACGTTGCTGTTCTAGTCTTCGTCTCACGTCTTCACTTTGGGAATTACCACTGCAGTCTTGTGACTTCTGGATTACCGAGTTGCCCTGGACATCTCCTGCCTAACCATGACCTGAACCATGATTCGAAGGTGGCTTTCGTACTCACGCTGCTGTTAGGACGTCTGGCTCTGTGGGGAACGGTGGTGTGGGAGAATCAACACATGTGCAGTTCCTCGTTCGCGGCACTCTCAGAAGAGATGAAGAGGGTGTTTGATCGAGCGGTTGCTGGTAGAGAGGCGGCACGACTACTCGCAGATCTCCACCAAGGCGATAAATCTGTGGCGGACTACTCCATCGAGTTCCGCACCCTCGCTGCAGAGTGCTGTTGGAACGAGGAGGCGCAGTGGGACAGATTCTTGCTTGGGCTTGTTGACCGCATGCAATGAGAGATTTACACTCTGGACCTACCTACCAGCCTTAATGAACTCATTGAACTGGTGCTGAGAGTGGATACTCGTCTGCACCGTCTGGATCAACGCACCTGTACCGTTCCGGTTTCTAGAGCTCTCAGACTTCCTCAGGCCAGCGGCAGCGATGCGTTCAGTCCCATCGACGATCACGAGCCCATGCAGGTGGGTCGAGCCCGGCTCTCTCGGGAGGAGGGGGAGAGAAGGAGATCCCGAGGACTTTGTCTATACTGCGGAGGTACGGGTCACTTCATCAATGACTGCCCAGTAAAAGATCGGCCCGACACTAGAGAAGAGGATTCTGTCGGGCGGGGTCTCCATCCAGAAATCCTCTTCCACCCTCCTCCCGGTGAGATTGCAATGGGCAACTCGGTCTCACCAATGTCAAGTCATCGACTCTGGAGCCGAGGGTACGTTTTTTGCAAACTTCTAATACCCACCATACCACTCACCAACAAGATTTCGTCAACGCACTCAATGGTCAAGAGTTACCCACCATATCTTTTACCACCACTCAATTGACACTCACCACATCCGGCAATCACACTGAATAACTTTCTTCTCTGTTACTGGACTTCCCTCACACGCCCATTGTTCTCGGTCATCCCTGGCTCGCGCAACATAACCCAAGGTGGACTGGGGCCATAATTCCATTTCTGCCTGGAGCACTAAGTGTCACGCATCTTGTTTAATGTCTGCTGGTTCTTGTTTTTCTAGTGCTGTCTTGCAGGAGGAGCCGGTGAATTTGTCAAACGTGCCCGTTGAGTACCTCGACCTGAAGGAAAGTCCAGAGCTGCTTCTCGTCCTCCACACCATCCCTATGACTATGCTATAGATCTTCTGCCAGGTACGTCTTCGCCTAAGGGCAAGTTATACTCTCTTTCTATTCCTGAGAGGGAGGCCATGGAGAAATCCATTTCTCACTCTCTGGCATCCAAGTTCATCCATCCCTCCTCTTCTCCAGAGTACGTATGGATTCTGACAAAGTTAAGATTCTCGTAAGGCCCTACAGAGGTTTCTGGGGTTTGCCAATTTTTACCGACGTTTCATTCGTAACTTCAGCCAACTAGCCGCTTCTCTGACCGCCTTGACCTCCCCCAGAACGACGTTTAGGTGGTCCGATACAGCCGAGGCTTACCTGAAAAGCCGCTTCGCTTCGGCTCCAGTTTTATAGCCCATGATCCATCACGCCAGTTCGTGGTGGAGGTCGATGCGTCAGAGGTGGGGGTAGGTGCAGCTCTATCCCAACGCTCTTCCACAGACGAGAAACCCTGCGTGTTTTTCTCTCACCGTTTATCGCCTACCGAATGTAACTATCACATTGGTAACAGAGAGTTGTTGGCGGTCAAGTTAGCGTTGGAGGAATGGCGACATTGGTTAGAAGGGTCCCCCCGACCTACCTTTTATCGTCTGGACTGACCACAAGAACCTGGAATACATTCAATCTGCTAAAAGACTCAACTCGGTGGGCACTTTTTTTCGGTCGTTTAGATTTTTTTTCTCTCGTACATAACGTACATAATGTTATAACGTAATGTTGTGATGCATGGAATTCTTCCTCCTGGAGCCAGCGCCTTTCTATGGTGGAGTATGCACACAACTCGTTACCAGTGTCATCTACGGGCCTTTCTCCGTTTGAGTGTAGTTAAGGGTACTAGCCACCTATTTTTCCTAACCTGGAATCCGAAGTCGCGGTTCCCTCTGCCCACGCCTTTGTCCAGAGGTGTCACCGCACATGGACCAGAGCCTGTGAGACTCTGCTTCAGGTGGGGGCATGCACCAAGGTTAAGGCCGATCACCACCGGTCAAGACCTCCCGTATACATCGTTGGTTTCAAAGTGTGGCTTTCTACAAAGAACATTCCGCTCCGCTCCATTTCTAACAAATTAGCTCTTAAATTTATTGGCCTGTTTCCTGTCACCAAGATCATTTGTCCGCTGACAGTCCGACTCAAACTTCCTCTTGCGTATAGGAGAATTCATCCTGTGTTACATTTGTCCAAATTAAAACACGTATTTTATTCTCCTATTAATCCACCGGCCCCCGGTTCCCCCACCGCCGCTTGTAGATGGGGAACCAGCATATTCGATCAATCGCATTCTGGACTGGAGTCGGAGGGGACATGGATTTCAGTATTTGGTTGACTGGGAAGGTTACGGTCCGGAGGAGAGAAATTGGGTTCCTGCTGGGGACATCCTGGATCAGTCCCTTATTGATGATTACAATCAGCAGGTAGGTTCTCCTGGGAGTGCCAGGTGACGATCCTAGGGGGAGGGGTACAGTCACGGTTGAGGAATTAATTGACTCTTCCTTGCACTGTGTTTGTGTGTGTACCTGAATGTGTGTAGGCGTGGACGCTGTTGATCCTCCGGGAGAATTCTTATTACCATCACCTCTGGTGTCTTGTGTTTGTCAGATCATTGTTTGTGGTTGTTTCTTGTGATGTTCAGTTCCTTCTCGTGTCTCCGTGCTGCAGTGAGAGAGGTCTCTCTGTTGCTGTTCCAGTCTTTGTCTCACGTCTTCACTTCGAGAATTACCAATGCAGTCTTCTGACTTCCGGATTACTGAGTACTGACAAACCTGCACTACAACAGTGACCTGCACATCACCAGAGAGACTGTGGCGATTATTATTTCTCGTTGTAAGGCTGGGTTTGCTCTGTTCAATAAAACCTGGTTTACTTGCTTTTGCCTCTGCTGTTCTTATTCCTGTGACATTTTCTTTTAATTTGATGCTCAACATTTTATCTCATGCAGAAGGGAAAACTCACTAAATACAGCCCATAACTTAAAGAACATAAAAACACTCCAGTGGGTAAGCTGGTTGTCCTGTTTACACCGTTTAAAATAATGTAGAACAAACATATTTACATGAGGTGAAAGTTGGTCCCTGGATCAGTATGTTTACAAGAACACCTGCTGAATAGAAATGCACTTCATCTTTCACCAGTTTTTGCACATTTCTTTAATTTCCTATGCTAAATAATGAAACCATGGCAAAGAACCGGCAATTAAGACTCCAAACTGAGTTTTAAAGATAATTTAACCCAATCCATGACATTCCAGGCCATACAGCTGTTACGATGAGGAACCAGGCAGAGCAGATCCAAATGCAGTTTTGAATTTAAAGGGTTGGTGCAACAGTGTTTCGTGCATTCTGACTTCTTTACAATGTTAAACGTGTTGTCTTCTCATGCTTAATTTGGTCATCTTGTCAAAAAACTGGTGGGACGCATGACGTAGTATTTCTGTGCTCGATACTCAAAAGATTACAAACATGGTAAACAGGAAGTAACCTAAAAGTCCAAAATAACAGGGGGACACAGAACAGATCATAACAACAGCTGTGGTTCTTAAAACTTTTCATTCAAGGACTTTAAAAGTCAACACTGATTTGACATATATAACACATAATTAGCATGATTCTTTGTGACCAGAAATCCTAAAATCAAATAAACATTTATCCTAAAGTCAATACTACTCATGCTTACCCCTTTATTCCACAAACTTTGCATAATGTTCCTTTTACCTACTGATATTTAGCCTACTGCAGATGTAAATTATTGTTACAATTAGTTAATTATGTTCATTGCAGGATTTTGAAATAAATAATTCAGGGTCAAAGACATCAGATTGTGTGTATATTTATTGTTTTTACCGTGTAACTTCGTTGCACAAAAGGGAAACGTTATACCCCTTTATGACCTAAATGTATACCTTATATTATATTGATACCTACAGGTATGTATACTGTACTTACCAAACTTACACAACATAAATTGAGGTTTACCTATGCAGTTGTTTGCGGGTTGTATATCTGGTTGTTACCCCTTTATTACCTGAACTTAACATATTGTTTCTCTTTACCTACTGTAATTTCCAAAATGTTTTTTTTATTTGTTTTAATATCTTCCATTTTATTCTAGGTCAAACTGTGCTTAGTGTTTTTTTGATGGGTTTAAAAGAAAAGTTGGCCGGCCGTGGAATGCTAATCATGTCAACAGGTGTGTTGTTGTTCGGGGCTGTCCTCTGCATCATACTGCTTCTTAAGCGTAAGATAAACTCCCATTTTGTATTTATACCAAATATACACTTACAAATACATATTTCGAGCATACAAACATTTTAGGCAAGAGTGATATACATTTACTCTCAAATACACACAGAGGTATAAAAGTAAGCACTCAAGCTTAACTTGAAATTTGCTGGAGGAAGGAAGGATAGATGAAAAGTGTCAAACAAGTAAAATAAGTAAAAAAATGATATTCAATTCACACAAAAAGTATTAAATGCCCATAAAGAATTATGCAATACTAGAAATAAAAAAAACAGCAAAAGTTTTGTTGCATAAGCAGAGCCAATGTTAAACAATGGGGGAGTAAGGATTCATTCAGATTTAAGGATATGATTATTAACGCATCCCCTCATCATTGTAAATTGTTAATTAATGTAGCAGTCTACAATATAAACATTAATATAATACAAATACAATATAAATATGTGAATTAGTTGAATTATTCTTAACTAGCAACATGTTACTGCACAGACTTACATACTACTGCCATCTCTTCCCGACTAACTAACTGTTTTGCTTCCTTGCCTTGTGCAGAAACGATGAGCAATAAAGATTGGATGTCCCCTACAGATTCCACCACATTTCCACAGAATCTGTCTTTAAATCATGATCCGAATAGCTCCGTGTCCCCATTGCCTGACAAAGAGCACACATCGTTTGCAGGTCAGTTCCTGGATCTGCTGTATCAACTGTAAAGACCTTTTACAATTCTGTATGAAATTCATATGAAAATACATTGAAATGTATAATGTTTACAGGAGTTGGTTCATACGGATTTTAAAATGACAGTAAAATGATTCAGTACTTTACATTTTAAAGGGTTTTCTCTAATACTCATATTTACCTATAATGTCTAATAAATATGAAGAAAACATGTGATCAGGTTCCTTTCATCTACAGCAGTGGTCTCCAACGTGGTGCCCGTGGGCACCTGGTAGCCCGCATGAACTCTGTAAGGTGCCAGCTTAAGACAGCTGACAAATCTGTGTGCTACATCGTCATGAAAGGTTATTATTAGCAAGTGTTATAAGCTTTAAAATCTGAAAGAAAACTGAATTTGGTTCTGTGAGCGTAAAAATAAGGCATCGCATGTTTAATGTTTGAATGTATGTTAGAGGATTTTAGATATTTTGGTAGCCCTCGCTTACAAAAAGGTTGGAGACCCCTGATCTACAGATTCTTCACATTCTATTCTCTTCAGTTTACACCACTAGTTTTCTATGGGCCCGCTCCCACTTAATCTAACTGTACCCGGTATGTTTGAATAACCAAAAAAAATTTACTAATTGATTCTGTGACTGTGACGAAATCAATAGCTCTGGAACTTCAATATACAAAAGATCAAAATGACAAACAAATCTGATGTATTGTGTCATTGTTCTTTGCTTAAGTTTACCAAGAACCTACAGTATTTTATGTATGTATTGTTTTCTGCTCTAATAGAATGTGGTGGCATGTTGATGGCTTCTGAGGGGACTCTCAGCTCACCTAATTACCCCGTCCCTTATCCTCCCAACTCCTACTGTGTGTGGGTGATCAGGGTGTCTCCTCCTTTCCTCATACAAATTCATGTGTCATTTTTGGCTGTCGAGGGACCTTCTCCTTGCTTGTTTGATTGGCTAGAAGTCAAAGAGGAGACTGAAAAGATGTCTGTTGCCACAAGGTTTGACCATTAACAATGAAATTTTTCTCATTTTGTTAAATTTAATCACGCAAAATTTTATTTTCTTTATGATGATTAACCAGTACATTGAAACCATGTTTTCGACATTGAACATTAAATGAAACATTATATTTAGATGATCACAGCACACAGTTATTCCCACCAAAGATGAACATTTCTTGAAGTAGAAACATTATTTGGACCATTTTTTGCAACATTAATCTCAACCATTTTATAATGTTACTCATGGTGTTGTATGAAAATAAAATGAAGAGAAATAATTTGCCAATAATTACAAACCAACATTTGGTTCAACATGCCCTTACACTCTTGAAACTGAATCGGCTTAAAAGGTTCTTCAGAGCAAGGTTATTTAAAAAAAACCTCTCTTTCTTACCTTTTCATAATCTGTTCTTTGGAAGTTAAAGGCTCTTCATGGAACCATTTAGACAAAAACGTGGTTCTATGGCTTCAAGGAACCTTTTGAAGTACCTTTATTGTTAAGACTGTTGGTTGCCATCCATTCCAACCCTGTGTATGTGCATTTAAATAATTGTAAATGTTTATTGAAAGAAAATGCTAAGTTAAAACAAGAACCAGCTAACACTGTAGGAAATGAACAAAATACTACCGTTTTCACACTACAAATTTGTAAGGTAAATGTTTTTGTCAATAAAGATGAACATCTTCCTAGATTTTGTGGTAACGTGGCACCACCAACAGTGAATACAAATAGCAGTATTGTGTGGGTTTCATTTCGCTCGGATGGCAACATTGGAGGGAATGGATTCATTGCACAATACCGTTCTGTATTACCAGAACAGAGTAAGTATAGTTGCTGCTGTAATAGTATGTACTGTATGTACTGTATGTCTGTAGTATGAGCTCTGTAAAATAAGTTGACTTCTACTTTTCTTTGCGTTCAGAAAGCTGTTCCAGAGAGGAATTTATGTGTGACAGTGGTCATTGTTTACTGCCTATTTCTGTCTGTGACAGTCATCCAAATTGTATGGACCACACAGATGAAGTCAACTGTAGCCAGAAGCACAAAGATTGGCGTAATAGACACATTACTCAAAGAAATCTACTTTTGACACTAAAACTTAATTGTGTATATGCATTAACTATCCCTTGATTGTTAGTGTGTGGCGGGAATGTGACAGGAAAATCTGGATCATTGTTCAGTCCAAACCATCCCAAAGCTTATCCACATCAACAGGTAGACTTCTATTAGTACACAAGTTTACACAAAAACGCAGATTGAGGAATGGCCATAAATTCCTAGTGACTACAGTACATTCTATGTATGAATATTATATTTTTTTAAAATGAGTTGCATCTAGTTAGAAAGTAGTTGGTTATACAATCTGGAATTTAGGAATGTCAATACACTGTAAAAACTTCAACCTGAAAACTGGCTCTATAAGTCACTGAATGTTTTATTGAACTGACTTGAAAAAGGTTTAACACGATTTTGTAGGTTTGAAATTAAATGCAACTAGATATTTAGGTTGGTTTCATATAATTTTAAAGTCACTTTTCAACTAAAATTTTACACACCTTGTGGTGGGTTGTTAAACAAGACAAAAACCTCTGAAATATTTCATTTGACATGTTATGTTCAATTATGTAAAGTTAATAACGTTGATAATAACTGTGTTTTTATTCTTTTTTTCTTACAGATTTGTACATGGCAAATATTTGTGGAAGACAGACAAATTATCAGACTGAGTTTTCATAACTTTAGTCTGGAAATGCATGATGTTTGTGAGTTTGACTACGTGGAGGTTTATGACAGTGCAAACACTGTTGACAAGATTGGAAGGTAAGAAAAAATTTTCACCACCATTTATGTTCAACGAACAAAATTTAAAAAGTAAAAATGTTTTCAAGCGCCAACGATATCAGCATTGGTAAGGTTTTTGCAATGGAATCCTCTATCTTCTACAAGTTTTTTGTCATTATGATGAATGATTTCTACACATATATTGTGTGTTTTCATGGTTTTTAGCACATAAGTGAACAAGTTTCCATTTAAATCATTGCAGTCTGCTTATAAATATTCTCAAACTCAATAGATACTGTGGGTCAACTGTACCTCCTGATCTTATCTCTTCTGGACCTGCAATGACAGTCGTTTTTGTGACAGATGAAGGTGTTGCAGACAGTGGCTTCTGGGCATCATATCAGGCCACATCATTCTCAGAAAGTGAGTAGCACAAAGTCACATTTTCCTCTGTGAATTGACTGGATGAATAAAAACAGGCGTTTCATTTTGAAACGGAAACTGCAGCAATCTGACAGTTTGAGGGAGGAGTTAACAGATGTCAGCGCACAGATAAATAATGACCCGCACAGACAAAATATTTAGAATAAATAATTGTAGTTTTTGCTTTTATGGGGACTTGAACATACATTAAAAGGATGCCTAGGACTTTTTACATCTAGCGTGCCTCATCAACTACCCAGAGCAAAATCCTCTCTGGGACCATCCTTCCAATGGACGGCCCAAAAGAAGATTTTGACACTTTTTGACATTACTCCGCTGCACGGAGCGTCTGCCCGAACCCCACTGCAGATGGAGAGCACGTGCCCACCATGCCACAACAACCCATCGCCCAGGAGTGCGACAGCACTGATCATCGCCCTGGAGCCCGAGCCTCTACACACGTCTGACCAGGTGTGTCAGCAGACCCTCACACGTGCCTGAGGGTGTCCTCATGGAGATCAGGGGAATGGATAGAAATCATGCCCACACTCTAACTTAACAAGCCAGTCCATAAGCCTTGTGTCCACAGGCCACTAAAGACTCACCCTCTGCCTGCCAAAGCTGGTGGGTTGAATGAGCTTCAGGATCCAGCTTCCCTCCGGCTCTGCCTCAGCCCCTCGTAACCTCTGTGTCACCATGCCTCTCTGTCTGACTGTCTCCACCCTGGGCTCCTCTGCCACCAGCCCGACTTCATCATTCGGCCCCCTGGTGTCGCCTCTCCCATTTACTCCATGGCTCCTCCCTCCATCTACTCCACAGTGGGCCGCTGTCCTGGCTGATCTCTGTCTCCACCTGGCTCTGCCGACCCTCCTCACCACCCTGGCTCCATAGACTGTCTCCTTTCTAGTTACCTGCCCCTTGTCCACCTCCTGAGCCCCCTCTTCCCTCATCTGTTAGAATTTGTTGGTGCGAGGATGCGCCTCTTCGGGAGGCTGTATTGGGCTCACAAATTGCGCAGACAAATTGCCCCTTCAGAAACTGAGTTTGACACCCCTGATTTATGACATACCAAACATGTAAACAAGTGAGCTCTTTCAATGCTTTTATGAACATCCTAAAGAGCTTTTGATGAAAAGCTGGAGTTTAGAGTTGTCATGACTTTGCTATAGAGAGTATGTGGAGACTCAAGTGCCGGTAAATGGTAAGCTTTTATAATAGTCAAATACAGTAATCAACCTCCGACCACAGGAACCACGGGAGTCCAGGGAGGAGAACTAGACCCGCCAGAACTCACAGAAGAGCGAGAGATACCATCTCGGGAGATCAGAATCAGAATCAGAAAGAGCTTTATTGCCAAGTATGCTTCCATATACAAGGAATTTGTTTTTGTGACATAACCTTCCAGTACACAGAGACAACAACACACAGACAGGATCCAACTCACTAAATAAGTGTATAAACAATTGTGCTAGAAATTATAATGGGATAGGATTAAGTAGATGCAGAGATGTACTAGGATGGAGGGGTAACAATAAATATAAGGATATTGCACATTTTTATTGCATAAGTGGGGAACATTTAACTGTTCATGAGGTAGATTGCCTGGGGGAAGAAACTGTTCTTGTGCCTGACTGTCCTGGTATTTGCGGCTCTGAAGCACCGGCCAGATGGCAAAAGTTCAAAGATGGGGTAACTTGGATGTGAGGGATCCAGAGTGATTTTCCTAGCCCTTGTCCTCACTCTGGATGTATACAGTTCTTGAAGGGTGGGCAGGGGAGTACCAATAATCCTTTCAGCAGTCCGAACCGTTCTCTGTAGTCTTCTGATGTCTGATTTTGCAGCTGAACCAAACCAGACAGTTATTGAAGTGCACAGTACAGACTCAATGACGGATGAGTAGAACTGTTTCAGCAGCTCCTGTGGCAGGTTAAACTTCCTCAGCTGGCGAAGGAAGTACAACCTTTGTTGGGCCTTTTTCACAATTGAATCAATGTGATTGTCCCACTTCAGGTCCTGAGAGATGGTGGTTCCCAGGAATCTGAATGAGTCCACTGCAGCCACAGTGCTGTTCATGATGGTGAGTGGGAGGAGTGCAGGGGGGTTTCTTCTGAAGTCCAGGATCATCTCCACTGTTTTGAGCGTGTTCAGCTCCAGGTTGTTAAGACTGCACCAGACAGCCAGCTGCTCAACCTCTTGTCTGTAAGCAGACTCGTCACCGTCCTGGATGAGGCCGATGACTGTAGTGTCGTCTGCAAACTTCAGGAGCTTGACAGAAGGGTCTTTAGATGTGCAGTCGTTGGTGTACAGTGAGAAGAGCAGTGGGGAGAGAACACATCCCTGAGGGGCACCCGTGTTGGTGGAGCAGCTGTTTGACATGAATTTCCCCAATCTCACTAACTGTTGCCGATCTGTCAGAGAGCTGGTGATCCACTGACAGATAGAGCTAGGAACAGAGAGCTGGGTCAGTTTGGTCTGGAGGGCTGTTGGGATGATGGTGTTGAAAGCCGAACTAAAGTCCACAAACAGGATCCTCACATAAGTCCCTGTTTTGTCCAGATGTTGCAGGATGGAGTGCAATCCCATGTTTATTGCGTCATCCAAAGACCTGTTTGCTCGGTAAGCAAACTGCAGGGGGTCCAGTAAGGGTCCACTGATGTCCTTCAGATTAGCCAGAACCAGTTTTTCAAACGACTTCATGACGACAGACGTAGGAGCCACCGGTCTGTAGTCGTTAAGTCCTATTATCTTGGGTGTGTTCCTGGCCTGATTGTACAATACTCTGTCCCCATTTCTGTAGGCATCCTCTTTGGCCCGACAAAGACGTCTGAGTTTTGCTGTAAACCATGGCTTATCATTGTTGAATGTTAAATAAGGCCTGGTAGGAATGCATATATCCTCACAAAAACTAATATAGGATGTTACAGTCTCCGTGAGTTCGTCCAGTTCGGTGGTAGCAGCTTCAAAAACACTCCAATCAGTGAGGTCAAAACAGGCTTGTAAATCCTGCTCTGTTTCGCTGGTCCATCTCTTCACAGTCCTTACTACAGGTTTAGCAGATTTAGGTTTTTGCTTGTAGGTCGGTATAAGATGAACCAGACAGTGATCAGACAGCCCCAAAGCTGCTCGTGGAACAGAGTGATATGCATCCTTTCTTGTGGTGTAACAGTGATCCAATATATTACTGCCTCTGGTGGGACATGTAACATGCTGTCTGTATTTTGGCAGTTCACGGGAGAGATTGGCTTTATTAAAGTCCCCAAGAATGATTAAGACGGAGTCCGGGTGTTGTTGTTCTGTCTCTGTGATCTGATCAGCTAGTTTCTGTAAAGCTGAGTTCACATGCGCTTGTGGAGGAATGTAAACAATCACCAGAATGAGCGGGTGAATAGAACGGCTTGCAGTTGACAAACAGCACTTCTAGATCTGAACAGCACATCTTCTTCAAGACAGTTACATCTGTACACCACCGTTCATTGATGTAAAAAGATGTCCCGCCACCGCGCGATTTCCCTGTTGATTCTGCGTCGCGATCTGCTCTAAACAACTGAAAGTCCGGCAGATGGAGCGCGCTGTCCGGTATGGCGTCATTTAGCCACGTTTCCGTGAAACACAGAGCAGCAGAGTGTGAGAAATCCTTATTTGTCCGAGAGAGCAGAAGGAGTTTGTCTGTTTTGTTGGGTAGAGAGCGGAGATTTGCCAGATGGATGCTAGGCAACGGCGTTCGAAATCCGCGCATCCTGAGTCTGACAAGCGCTCCCGCTCGCTTTCCCTGTCTGCGCGTCCTGAAGCGTCTAATCAGCGCCGCTGTTCCTCCGACGATAATGTTCAGTAAAACTTCTGAATAATTGAAATCCGGAAAAAGATCTTGTGGTGTGTTCTGCCGAATGTTCAGCAGTTCATCCCTGGTGAAACCGATCGTGTTTGTTAAACAAAAAACAGGAAAAACGAACAAAAACAGGACAAACACTGGAGAGCCAAGCACTGAAGCAGCCGTTCGCGGCGCCATCAGGATGTTATTCCTGACCAGTATGTCCCACAGGAAACACTAGAGTCTACGGGGAGAGTACTCGACCCAACCACACTCACAGGAGAAAGGAAGTTGCCCGAGAGTGGTGACCACTGGTGGAGAGATGCTGGGGTGAAGGGAGCAGGGAGGTCTGGGACGCCAACGAGAACAAAGCGGACAAACAGAGCTGATAGGGAAGCGACTAGGCACTGGAGACGATCACAGGAAACGGCTGCAACAACGACGGTCTGACACAAGACGAGGGGGATTAAATGGAGAAAAAGTGGCGGGAATGAACTGCAAGTGGGAGCATAATGAGGAACCAGGGGAAACTATTGATCGGGGAAGAGCTATATATATTTGTCAGTGTTTTAAAGCGGCAGTTTGGCCTCTTAGTCCCCATCGCACTTTGTAATTGCTACTTCAAGTGATAAGTGGAAGTATTTACATTACGCGAGTTGTGATTTGGCACTGCTCAACTGCATGGATGAGTGATGTTTTGAGTCGTATGTCATGTGTGACCTATGACAGTGCACGGTGAGAATCCTACCTTAAACATCAGTATCGCATCTATTATGTTTTGGATAATATCCACAGTTTGACGTTTTTCTGGACAATATCATCTGAACAAGTAAATAACATTTCTAACACATTTGTTTTGACCACATGGTAAAAATAAGTTTTATAAGTAATCGCGTTGCAAACGGTTGTAATATTTAGCAATTACATTGTTAAATCTGATCGAGTCAGATACTGCACATCATTGTTATTGTGTGTTATGTATATTCAAATGATTAGAATTGAGAGTAAGCAATGTTGTGGTTCCCTTTCTGTCGGTCTCTTGACGTTGTGTCGAAGCCGACAGATGGGGTTCGCCCTTGAGAACCAATCATCTCTGACTATTTTGAAAAGGCCAATGAAATTGGCGAATGAAATTTGCATGCCGGGCTCCGCCCCCGGATATCCGGGTATAAAAGGGGAGCCGGCGTGCTCATTCATTCACCTTTTGTTCTTCGGAGCCTTCGCATCTGATGACATTCTTCGAATTGCCGATTTCTACGACGCGGTGCAGCGGAGATTCCCCTGGGCGTCCTGGCAGTTCCTGAGGTATTTTTCTAAAAGAGCAATTTCCTCAGCGTGGCATTGCCCGCTGATCTCTTGGGTGCAGTACACTCATCGAGGACGGGGACGGACACGGTGGTTGCCGCAAGTGTTCGGGGGTCCGACCACTGTGGCAGCCTCGTGGATTCGTCCTGCCCGCACGGCGCGCGGATGGCTATTCAGACGTTGCGTCACTGCGCGCGGATGGCTAGTCAGACGTTGCGTCACTGCGGGCGGACGGCTATTCAGACGTTGCGTCACGTTGGCTATGTTCTGTCAAGAGCAAGCCACCACCTCGTTTGCTTCCCGTTCTGTGACCGCAGCGGCTACGGCCCTGCCGTCAGCGGCGGCGAGCAGCGAGGGTGATGTGGGGATTATCGTGAGCGTTAATCCGTCAGCCGGTCGGCTCGCAGACCGCTCGCGCCCCGTCTCGCTTGTTTAGCAGGTCCCCAAGGATGGTCCTAAGCCATCTTATTCCTCAGCCACGCGCTCGGACACGAGCCGTGGAGATGAGGTGTCTCTTGCAACATCGGAGCGCGACCTGCTGGCATCAGACTCTGGCGATTCCCTGAAGCTCCCTCCCTCGGGAGGTCGAGCACAGGTGAGAGCAGACGTCAAGATGTCAGCCATGCTCGCTCGAACCGCCGTGAGCGTCGGGTTGCAGTGCAGCCCTGGTGCTCGCGACTGGGTACTCGCACATTGGGCCCGGCTCAAGTGCCAAGTTTTACCGAGCTGCATAAGGAGTTCAGTAGGACCTGGAGCGCCCCCTTCGGCGCGCTTCCGTCTAGCTGACTCTATCGCCCTCTCTTCCCTCGGGGCGGCAGCTAGGGACTATGTCAATGCACCCTGGGTGGAGCATGCAGTCGTGGGTATCCGCAGACGGCGGCCACCTGGGGAGCTTGACCTAGGCTCACCGTCCAGGGCATGTAAGGTCTCGACATCGCTGGTGTTGAGGCTGGCAGTGCCGTGGACCAAACTGCCTCCACTCTTACGCCATGGCCACCCTGCAGGCCAGGGCGCTAAAGAGAGCCCCACGGGGTAAGACCGGCCCAAGTAGTGCCGCCGCCGACTGTCCCTCCGGGGACCGCGGTGGCAGCGCAGGCTGGAAAGATGCCTCGGACCCAATCTTGCGCAGGGGGGCGAGCTCGAGAAAGGCCACTTTCCCGATTCCCCTCTCGCAAGGTCGGCTGATTGGTGGCGCTGTCAAGGACTGCTCCAGCAGCCTTTTGACAGTGTGGAAACAGACCGGCCTGCTGTGACCCGGCCGCCTTTCGGCCGTCGAGGTCTCGCACGTGGTCTGCCCCCAGCAGCCCTGGCCTTCTCCAGCGTCGACTCCGGTTCCGGTGCCCCCGCAGGTGGCCCCCCGAAGGAAGACGTCGAGAGAAGGACCACCTAGAGAGATTGAACCATCGGGCCCGACCCAGCCTTGGTTGCTGGATGGTCGGAATGGGGCGGTCCCTGCCGTGTCCCAAACACCTTCTGGGCCCCTTCTCACAAGGAGAGGTCTCTCTCTGGGTCCCACTTGCAGCCGCTCTCACCCTCTGAAAGATGGTGTTCGGCAACTCGACGTTGCGTCGTGGCGGCACGCAATGACGAGTATAAAGCAGCCCTCAGCACTCTCGCTTCGACGGTGCGTCGAGCTGCGCCATCGCCTGGCAGGTGATTTAGCGGAGCCGTTTCCCCCGGGGGGAACAGCACTGCTAGTCATTGAACCAACCCCCGCGGGTTGATGAAGTAGATCGCAGCCCCCCCTGTGAGGTCTCTGGGTGCTTGGTTAGCATTTCAAACCATCACGGTGGCTGGGAGTGTGGTCCGTCTCGGCATTCGATCCAGCTCGCCAGACCTCCGCCGGACTTCAGGCATCCTCTTACCTCAGCAGAGGCAGGGATGTTCCTGTGCTCCAGGCCGGGGCTGCCACCCCTCTGGCGAAGGCGATCGAACCGTCCCCTCGGCCGAGATGTCCAGTGGCTTCGACAGCCGCACTTCATCATCCCCAAAACCAGGGGTCGCTGCATACCTTGAGCAGCACCTTGCAAGGGTGCCGTTCGGGAGGCGCAGAAGCGCGTCCTGGTGTCTGTCAGACGCCAGGCGTGGTTTATGACAACTGACCGCATACTCTCATGTACAGTTTCCCTCGGCACTGTCGAGGGGCTGGCATGTCAGTAACGGGTCAGCCGGGAAAAAGAGAGCAGCTCTCCCTGGCGCGGAGCTCCCCTTTTTCCTGGTAGAGAACTCAACACTGTCTCCATGACGGCGTGCTCGCTCACGAGCACGCACAGTCAGTGCTGAGCTGCTTGAACTTTCAGGCAGCAGCCAGCGGTCCCCTGAAATCAGTTTCAGAGGCTCCTGGGCATGGTGTCCTCGGGGTGGCCTGTCCCCCTCGGGTTGACGCACATGGGACCGCGACAGCACTGACTACAGAGATGAGTTCCCTGGAGAGCGTGGCGCACTGGCAGTAGGCGTATCGTCATTACGCCTGCTGCAGTCGCATCCTAACCCCGAGCAGGTCTTGAGGCCGGTCGTGGAACGACAGACGCCTCCCTACGGGGTGCGGGTGCGGTGTGCAACGGGCGCGCAGTGTCGGGTCGCTGGACGGGCCCCCGCCTGCGTTGGCAGATCACTGCCTTCAAGTTGCTAGCTGTCCTGCTTGCACTGATGAGGCTCCGGCCTCTCGTGCAGAGCCAGCATACTGGCCCGGACAGCACGACCGGCGTAACGTACTAAACCTCAGGGTGGCATTCGCTCGCTGCAGTCATCGCAACTCGCCCAAAACGCCTCCTCCCGTGGAGACAGCAGGTGGCAAGGCCCCTGCAGGTCACACGCCCACCGGGTGTCCTGAACCAGACAGCCAAGTGCTCTCTCGTCAGTTGACACCCCGTGGGAAGTGATGACTCCACCCCTGCGGGCTGGCCTGGGTGTGGTTTGGGCGGGCACAGGGGGACCTGTCGCCTCCCTGAACACCACCCAGTACCGTCGGGCATTCCTTGGACGAGGACCCCCTCGACACGGAGGCCCTAGGTGGAAAGCAGGTGGAAAAGCCCCGGCATGTCACACGCCCACCGGGTGTCCTGAACCAGACAGCCAAGCGCTCTCTCGTCAGTTGACGACTCGTGGGAAGTGATGACTCCACCCCTGGTGGAGACAGCAGGTGGCAAGGCCCCTGCATTTCACACGGCCACCGGGTGTCCTGAACCAGACAGCCAAGCGCTCTCTCGTCAGTTGACACCTCGTGGGTAGTGACGACTCCACCACTGCGGCCGGCTTGGGTTTGGTTTGGGCGGGCACAGGTGGACCTGTTGCCTCCCTGAACACCACCCAGCGCCGCTGGGCACTCCCTGGTCGAGGCCCCCCCTCGATACGGAGGCCCTAGCGCGCAGCTGGCCACAGGACAAGCGGAACTACGGTTCCCCCAGTGAGCTTCATTGCGCAGGTCCTGTGCAAGGTCTGGGTAGGGAGTATCAAGTGCTGCTAGTTGCGCCTTACGGGCCCAACTACACTTGGTCCTCGGAGCTAATACTCCTGACGACAACTCCCCCTGGCCAAATCCCCTGGCGAAGGGCCTACTCGCAGGGGGTGGACACGTTGTGGCATTCGAGCCGGACCTCTGGGTCTGGCTCCTGGATGGGACGAGGAGTTCCTGGATGACCTACCCCCCTCAGTGGTGGAGACTGTCACTCAGGCAAGGGCCATGCCCACAAGGCTGGATGCCTTTAAGTGGCGCCCCTTCTCGTCCTGGTGCTCTTCTCGAGGAGAAGACCCGCGGAATTGCTCGCTCAGGAACTTGCTGTCCTATTGCAGGAGAGGCTGGGGAGTAATCTCCCCTTCCACATTGGAACGTGGGTACCCGCTGTCGCGGTTATCACGTACCAGTTGCTGGTGAGCCTCTGGGGCGGCATGACCTGATTATTAGGTTCCTCTAGGGCGCGAGGGGCTAAGGCCTCGTCCGCGCCCCGTACCCTCTTGGGACCTTAAGGTGGACCTTTGGGTCCCCTTTTTTCGGGCCCTGCCGAGAGCCCCTTCCTCGTTCTGCGAGGGAGGTTGGCTCTCCTGCTGGGGCTCGAGTCCATCCAGAGGGTGAGGCACCTGCAAGCATTCCGTGTCCACCGATTGCCAAAATTCAGGCCCGGTGACTCTCACGTGATCCTGAGACCCCGGCCGACTTACGTGCCCAAAGTTCCGCCGCCCCCCTTTTGGGAACTAGGTGGTGAACTTGCAGGCGCTCCCACACCGGGAGAAGGACCCAACCTGTACGTGAGGTGTCCAGTAAGCGCATTGCGCCTCTACTCGAACCACACGGAGGGCTTCAAGGCCCTGAGCAGCTCTTGTCTGTTTTGGAGGTCAGCAACGGGAGTGCTGTCTCCGAGGAGAGTTGTCGCGCCGGATCGCACACGCCGTCACTACGGCGTGCCGATCCTAGCCCGTGCCCATTTGAGTGACGGTACACTCCGCTCGGGGTGTGGCCTCCTCGTGGGCATCGGCTCAGTGCGCCTCTCTGGCAGACATCTGTAGAGTTGCGGGTTGGGCTACGCTATACCTCGCAGAGGCTTGCAAACCTCCGTGGGGAGTCGGCAGCTCGAGTCTTGCCAACAGGTGAGACCAGCAGTCGTGGGGCGTACGCCTGCGCATAGCGCCTTTCCCCTTCTTAGGTGGATCAGTGCGCTATGGGCTGCCTCCCTTCTTTCCCCAAGGGTGAAGAATAGGCAGTCCGTCCTTCCATCAATAAGCACTCAGGGCGGCGGGCTCGGCGGAGCAGCCCTGCCGCCTATGGCCGGGTATCAAGCTGAGTTATTACATATAGCTCTAACCGGACCTAGTGCCCCACACGTAGTAACCCCCCACTAGGGTGGTTCCGTCTGAGATGTCGTCATGAGATGGTTCCCCACGTAGCAACCCATGACCTCCCCCAGGTGGACATCCACCTTGCGGCATTCCGCACATACCTCCCATGAGTTCTCCCCTATTTGGTGAGACCATGTTGGTGTCTCCACTGTATTCCCCCCTAGGGTGGGAAGTGGTCTCCGTAGCGCACGTCCTCATTGAAGGAACAGCGCTTACCCAGTTGCCCTACGACTGGATGGCCCTCGCCAATGGGGCCGTCTGAGTTGGCAGAGGGCAGGGGCTACTCATCTTTGCCAAAAGCTCTGGGAGCCCCTGCCTGCCCACTGGAAGGTTACAAATTTCGCGATAGCGCTCACGTGTGGCTCGCCCAGACGTCGCTTCGCTAGAGATTGTGACGCGGCTAGTGCCGTGGCGTTTTCAATAGGAACCCCATCCGTCGGCTTCGACACAACGTCGAGAGACCGACAGAAAGGGAACGTCTCGGTTACGTATGTAACCTCTGTTCCCTGATGGAGGGAACAAGACGTTGTGTCCTTCTTGCCACGACAATAGCCGTCCGCTGCAGCAGTCACGAGATGCTCTCAGGCTCCTCAGCACAAAAGGTGAATGAATGAGCACGCCGGCTCCCCTTTTATACCCGGATATCCGGGGGCGGAGCCCGGCATGCAAATTTCATTCGCCAATTTCATTGGCCTTTTCAAAATAGTCAGAGATGATTGGTTCTCAAGGGCGAACCCCATCTGTCGGCTTCGACACAACGTCTTGTTCCCTCCATCAGGGAACAGAGGTTACATACGTAACCGAGAAAAAAAAAAAAAATCCCTCTCCAAACTGTGAGTTCCATTGCCAAAGGAAGACTTTAATATCAAAGATGCAACATTGCAAAGATGCAACATTGCAAAGATGCAACATTGCAAAGATGCAACATTGCAAAGATGCAATGTGAAGATCCTTCACATTTTGGTAAATAAAGTCTGCAACAGGTATCAACTGCTCTTTATTACTGGTGCCATTTTAAAAGCACAACGTTACTGTATAATCACTTTACCGATATGAATCAGCACCAATACTTGACAGCGGAGGAGGAAATGGTTTTCTTGGAGTATCGTTAGAGGTGAATTTCTCTGGCTCATAGCTAACACTAAATAAATAACTGTTGTGTATTTAAAAAACAAATGATCTCTCAGTTTGGCCAGACATTAAGTGACACCATAGGTGACCAACTTGTTTAGGGTCTTCAAAGTGAGGTGTTGGACTTTTCATTCAGTCCTGCACGTTCAAAAATTTGAGGTATTGAAGAGACAATTTTTCACAAAATAAGTGAAGTTTATTATCAGATTTATAAGTTTAACAGCGCGCTGGGTTGTTTGCTCCACAATGAGCTGAACCAACCAACTCCGAAAGTTTAACAAAAAAATATTTAAATACAGAATATGACGTCGATCTCTCTTCTGGTTTCTTTGTTCCCTCCTAGCCAATCTCCTCCTTAAATTCTGGGCGGTTCCTCTTTCTTTCGGCAGCCAATCAGTGCCGCCACCTCGATTTTCAAAATCTGTAAAACAACATGTTCCCCAAAATACGTTGTGTGTGTGTGCTCTCTTTTCGTGTGCACATTCCTTCCCCCAAAAAGAAGATGCTTCTTGTTACACACACACATAAACAGAACATGCTTTTCCCTTCAGTTCTGGGCCGTTTTTCTTTGGGAGCCGATCTGGGCTACCATCCCCCATCTCCAGGTAGCCTCTTCTCGTGACAACCCCCACTTACTGACCACATTCCGATCTCTGGCAACATCTGGCAACTGGGGGAACTCTCAGAAACCAACCTTTGTTCACAATCATGTCACGTAGGAAAATACATTTGATTAAAACAAAATTAATCATCCATTTTTATATTGATCTATATTGATCTTAAATCCCACAGGCAATACAAAAAGCGAATACTAACTGAAAGTAATTTAACATTGTAAAAGGCCATAGAGATCATTACATCAATGGAAATGGCTGCAAAAGATGCACAAGAACTAAGTGTATCTGCTCAAGTGCAAAGGGTGTTTTCAGAATTAAAGAAGTCAACATCATATAAGCCTGGTTCCCTTTCTGTCGGTCCCTCAACGTTATGTTGAAATCTGACAGAATGGGGTTTGACTTGAGAACCTATCATCTCTGATTATACTTTGAAAAGGCCAATGAACTTGGTGAATGGGACAGCACGCCAGACTCCGCCCTGTACATACGGGTATAAAAGGGAAGATGGCCATTCAGTCACCTTTTTGTTCTTCCGAACCGGCAAGGCTAATGCTGAGTGATCTTGGATTCTTCCTACTGGATCTATGACGCAGAGCAGCAGAACATGTTCTGGCGTTTGCGATTTCCCTATGTGTTTCAGTAGCTGGTCAGAGGTGTCTTCAAAGAGCATATATTGCATTATCCTATACATTTGTTTCTAAGTATGTGCCATCCCCTGGGATTGAACTCACAACCTTGGCATTGTTAACGTGATGCTCTTACCACTGAGCTTCTGACTCAAAGGCAGAAATTTGTGTTGTGTGTTGTAATGTTATGCCATACGGGACCGGGGGCACAGGGCATGCATTAACAGTGCCAGTGGGGCTATAACAGCCTTAGCCAATGGGTTAGCGTGAGTGGTTGCATTGATTTTGGAATTGTGTTGTGTAATGTTGTGTGTAGCAAGGTTCAATTAAAGGAAGGAAGGAGGCGGGAACTGGTGAACAAAAAACAACTTTTAATAAAATAAACAAACAACAAAACAAAAGTAAAATGCTCCGTCACGGTTGACTGCCGGCCGATCAAACACACTAACACAAACAAAAAGTCCAGGCCTGGTTCTCTCCGTGAAAAATGCGAGAATGGATTTCAGTGTAGGCGAGATCAGAGAGTCGGACTCGTGACCAGAGGGCTGCCTGTTTGATTGATTGAGGTAGATAGACACAGCATGGGCTGCCAGATGACCTTGCAACAAAGCAACACACACCCAGGTCTGATCAACCTGCAGTGGGCCTCCCTTGGCTGAGGGTGTCTTGTAAAGGGCCGAAACACCCAATGAGGCTAAGGTGCACAACTGACGATGTGTCGCATCGATGGGAACCATACAACGGGCATCATAAGCAGCACCTCACCAAAAGGCATCAGTCCCCCAGGATAATGGATTTGATTAAAGTGGGACACACAACTCATGAGAAGTCTCTCTGATAATAGCAAGGAACAATAAGTATGCTATGTATAACACAGAGGATGCCTACCCGACAAACATATAGTGATACCTCCGACCTTCTTTTCCATATTCTTGACTGCTTCCTCTTGTAATGCACAAGGCATGGGAAATGTCCTATTGGGCAATTAAACTGTGCTGAAATAGTGGGATTATAACACCAAATCCTAGAAAGTGCATCTGTGCAATACTGGAATTGACAAGTCTAACTTTAAATCTGTCCTTTTAATGTATAATTCTCACATTTGTAATACTTCGGTCAGTTAATAATACAACTTTACAGGTACTGGTCATATAATTAGAATATCATAAAAAAGTTGATTTATTTCAAACATTCAAAAAGTGAAACTTGTATATTATATTAATTCATTACGCACAGACTGATATATTTCAAATGTTTATTTCTTTTAATTTTGATGATTATAACTGACAACTAAGGAAAATCCAAAATTCAGTATCTCAGAACATTTGAATATTGTGAAAAGGTTAAATATTGAAGACACCTGGGGCCTGTACCATGAAGGTGGTTTAGGTGGCTAGCCAGCTATGTTTCAGTTTAGTTTGTGCCAACCTTGGGTTTTAGGTACCATGAGAGTCGCTCGGCTTTATTCGGTGTTCGTCGCCATGGTTTCTTACGCTGCACGGCTAACCTGCTCCGGGGCAGGCTATGTTCTGGATTCAAGATCTCAGACTGAAGTTTGACCAATCAGCTGTGAGCAAAGAAACATATAGGTGACGTAACTGACTCACAGTGCGTGTTAGAATGGCTAGTTATTTTTTATACTGTTTAATAAAATAAAAATACTAATATAAAAATATATATTACAAATATAAAATAAAATATTGTTTACTATATAGGTAAAATCTGATTTTACAGATTTGCTGGCTTTCCCTTACACTCACATGAAATTCAATTTATTTACTTATATTCCACTTCTATTGTATCACGTGTATTTGCATTGCAGTTTTTACATTCTTGTCTGTGGTGCAGAACATCTAGAAACACTTTCAGTTTCACTGTATTAGGACATTTTTCTTTGTCCTGAACCGTAGTTTTTATTAAGGCTTCAATGAAATGACTGACCCTGGAAAATGGCGCAAAGTCTATTAAATGTAAAGGCTTATGTATTCTGTTGTAAAAGCAGGCCGTTTTATTAAGTGTAATTCTTATATTTTCTTCCGCTTCTCTGTGTTGCAGAACACACCGCTATTTTATAATTCTGAGCTCCGTTGTCTTTCTGCAAAAAAATAAACTAGTTTTTTTCCTGCAGAGCATCATATCAGACTAAAAGGAGACCAACATGCAACCAGTCCGCGTTATTTTTTGGGCAACTTGTTTGACATGAACCATCAGTACACGGTGCATGTTTCATTTATTTTAAACACGTAAGATGTCAGAGTTTACAATGCAGACGCGGTGTGGTGTCATTTGCCTGTCAAAATAGCCGTTTACAGCTTTAACAAATTTGTAAGTTCAGAAATATATGAGAATTAACTTTATTTGCACGCGACTCCTCTCATGTGTACTCGGAAGGGAAATGATGAAGCAGATGTAAGGTTAACTTTCTTGCTTCTGCTGTCTGAATGCTTTTTGTCCGCACGCAGGTTAAAATTGCAATATGCGGGAGCTTCAATGAACTTTGTTGTAATATTTCTGTACGCATGCCTTACATAAAAAAAGTTGCCCGCAAGGACACGGACCCCTTAGTTCCACCGAGGACCCCGCGGATCCTGTTTGCCGTACAGCACTACAGTAAATGTGTGTAGGCTACTAGTCGTTTAATTTAACATTAACTCAATCAGCAGTGTTTCTGAAACACTTCTCTCTTGCGTAGACAGCAGAAACATATCACTCCATGGCTGAAATTCAATTTTGTGTTCATATTGTGGAAATCGCTTTATTCATTTATAATGCGATTGGTTTAGCCATGCTGACGTCACTCGTTCATGTGCACGCGCGCGCAAACTAATCTTAGCTTCAGGATCAAAGCTTGAGTTGACAAAGAAACTCCATGAGCTGCTTCATGGTACCAACAAAGCTTGATCACGTTGGTTCGGTTTTGTCAACCCAAAACTAATCCTGTAACCCTGAGTTTGTTCAGCTACATTCATGGTACAGGCCCCTGGTGCCACACTCTAATCAGCTAATTAACTCAAAACACATGCAAAGGGCCTTTAAATGGTCTCTCAGTCTAATTTTGTAGGCTACACAATCATTGGGAAGACTGCTGACATGACAGTTGTCCAAAAGACAACCATTGACTCCTTGCACAAGGAGGGCAAGACACAAAAGGTAATTGCCAGAGGCTGGCTATTCACAGAGCTCTGTCCAAGCACATTAATAGAGAGGCGAAGGGAAGGAAAAGATGTGGTAGATCAAAAGTGTACAAGCAATAGGGATATCCGCACCCTGGAGAGGATCGTGAAACAAAACCCATCCAAAAAGGTGGGGGAGATTCACAAAGAGTGGACTGCAGCTGGAGTCAGTGCTTCAAGAACCACTACGCACAGACGTATGCAAGACATGAGTTTCAGCTGTCGCATTCCTTGTGTCAAGCCACTCTTGAACAGACAGCGTCAGAAGCGTTTCGCCTGGGCTAAAGACAAAAAGGACTGGACTGCTGCTGAGTGGTCCAAAGTTATGTTCTCTGATGAAAGTAAATTTTGTATTTTCTTTGGAAATCAGGGTCCCAGAGACTGGAGGAAGAAAGGAGAGGCACACAATCCACATTGCTTGAGGTCCAGTGTAAAGTTTCCACAGTCTTTGATGGTTTGGGGTGCCACGTCATCTGCTGGTGTTGGTCCACTGTGTTTTCTGAGGTTCAAGGTCAACGCAGCCCTATACAAGGAAGTTTTAGAGCACTTCATGCTTCCTGCTGCTGACCAACTTTATGGAGATGCAGATTTCATTTTCCTACAGGACTTGGCACCTGCACACAGTGCCAAGGTAACCAGTACCTGGTTTAAGTCAAGTCAAGTCAGCTTTATTTATAATAGCGCTTTTTACAATTTGCATTGTTACTAAGCAGCTGTACAAGAAAACATTGACTATAAGTAAAACATAAAAGGTTATGGAAGTCAAAACACAGGTCAAATATCAGACACACAATAAATTCCTATATGCAGTGTTAATTAAATAAGACTATCAAATTCTAGCAGCCCCCCCGGCCAGGCAAACAGTGCAAAACAGTATGCAAACGGTGGCGAGGAACCCAAAACTCCATTGGAGGAGAAAAAAACCTCAGAGGGAAAGCAGGCCTGACCAGGGGATTCCAGTTCCCCTCTGGCAAAAACTGCTGCCTCTGCACAAGCTCGACAGTGCACGCACAACAAGGCAAAATAAAAAAAGTTAGATTTAAAATTATCATTAATAATCTAATAGCGGCTAAACTTTTGTAGAGTCGCCATATCCTTCGTCCAGCTTTATCATCAAAGCATTTGTCAGGTCTGGGTATGGATTGCGCCCTACCCGCATTAGTAACCTTGGAACAATGATACAAGACTGGCTGAGAGTAGAGTACTGTTCTGCACTCTTTGATGCAACAAATGCATCAGTTGTTATTGGAAGTGTTCCTGGTTTCCGGTTGATCTAACTAGTGCAGCCTAGATCTTTGAAATATATATATTATGATAGTGTTGTTTATGCAAGATTAAAAACTGACAAAGTGTGTCTGCCTCCCATACAGTGCAGGAAAGACTGTTCCAAAGTTTAGGCGCTAGATAGCAAAAGATTCTGCCGCCTGTACTTGATTTTGAAATTCTAGGTATTACCAACTGATCTGACACCTGAGAGCGTAGGGCATGTGATGGACTATAATACGTTAGAAGTTCTCTCAAGTAGTGAGGAGCTAAACCATGCAATGCTTTATAGGTAATAAGCAAGATTTTAAAGTTTATGCGATGCTTTATAGGTAACCAGTGCAAGGTTGACAGAACCGGGCTAATATGCTCATACTTTTTTGTACGTGTAAGAACTCGAGCTGCCGCATTTTGGACCAGTTGGAATTTTTTGTAATAGGCCTGCAGGGCAACCACCTAATAGTGCATTACAGTAATCTAGTCTTGATGTCATAAAGGCATGTATAAGCTTCTCTGCATCTGATGGTGACAGCCTATGACGTAGTTTAGATATATTTTTAAGATGGAAAAACGCAATTTTACAGATGTTGGCGACCTAGTTCTCAAATGACAGAGTACTATAGAATATAAAGCCAAGATTCTTAGCTGAAGATGAGGGTTTTATGGACTGTCATGATTCCGCTATCATGTCATGTTTATTCTTGGTCTTGCAGCGGAGTCATGGCATAGCCTTAGGTTTTGTGTGAGAAAGACATGGCTTTGTTTTGATTCTGACCTGCCATGTGCTTTCTCGTGTCTCGTCAGTGTTTCCCGCCCTTTTGTCTCGTTAGCCTTCCCATTAGTGTTTCATTACCTTCACCTGCCCCTTAGTAATTATCCTGTGTTTGTTCCCCTATTTAATGCCCTCTTGTCTATTGTCTTGTGCTCGTTCGTTGTACTTGTATGCTGTACTTGTTACCCCGTTGTAGAAGCCTGGTCTAGTGTCTTGTAAGCCTTGTCCTGACCTGACATTTAAGTTCAGTTGAGTTCTTGTTGAGTGTTTAGTTTTCAGTTTAACGTGTTAGTTATTGTGTACTGTCTTGTTACCCCCTCGTGGGTTTTTGTTTTGTTCCTGTTTCATTGTTTATTAAAGTCCTTGTTAACCCCTTCATCCCTGTTTTGCTGCCTGCACTTGGGTTCT
This sequence comes from Barbatula barbatula, assembly GCF_947034865.1. Lineage (NCBI taxonomy): Eukaryota > Metazoa > Chordata > Actinopteri > Cypriniformes > Nemacheilidae > Barbatula > Barbatula barbatula. Next base: position 1,330,745 of record NC_136782.1, on the reverse strand, counting down.
CCTTACCACGTTCCTGACAATGGACGATCCATCAATAGTTAAGCAGTATTCTTGGTTGTTACGTAGGGCGGTTTTCGGTCCGATAAGTAACACTTCAGTTTTGTCCGAGTTCAGTAATAAAAAATTGCTACTCATCCACTTTTTAATATCGACTATGAATTCCACTATTCGATGGAATTGCTGTTTCATGAGGCTTTGAGGAAATATAAAGTTGTGTATCATCAGCATAACAGTGAAAGCTTACTCTGTGTCGCTTTATTTTTATCTCCTAGAGGTAGCATGTATAATGCGAAGAGCATAGGCCCTAAGACTGAGCCCTGTGGTACACCGTACTGGACTTGCGATTTGCGTGATACCTCAATGTTTATTGCTACATATTGAAAACATTCGCATAAATAAGATCTAAGCCATTTCAAAGCTATTTCCATAATACCGACATCATTTTCGAGTCTATGTAGGAGTGTGCTGTGGTCAATGCAGCACCAATAAGGAGATACAACCTCAGGTCAGACGCCATAAGCAGATCATTTGTAACTCTAATCAGAGCAGTCTCTGTACTGTGATGTGCTCTAAATTCCAGAGAAATCTTCATTAATCTCATTCCTTTGGAAGAAGGAGCATATTTCAGTTGAGACGTCTTTTTCCAGAACTTTAGATAAGAAAGGTAGATTCGAAATAGGTCTGTAGTTAACTAGTTCTCCAGGGTCCAGATGTTTTTTTTTGACAAGGGGCCTTATAACAGCCACCTTATATGCTTTAGGCACATGTCCTAATGTCAGAGATGAGTTAATAATGCTAAGTAGAGGATCTATAATTTCTGGGAGCATCTCTTTCAGTAGATTTGTAGGTATAGGGTATAGCATGCATGCAGTAGATTTAGATGATCTAATGATTTTAGATAGTTCATCGTGATCTATAGTAGAAAATAAACGAAATTTCTCCTTAGAGGCGCTGTAGTTAGTCGTTTGTTCAGCGAGTTTCACTTCTGGTTGCATAGTTATAATTTTTTCTTGAATATCTTGGATTTTATTTGTGAAATAGTTCATAAATTCATCACAGCTATGCTGGTATCCAGAATCAGAAGTCGCTGACGATTTATTTTTGGTTAATTTAGCCACTGTATCAAATAAAAACCTAGGGTTATGCTGGTTTTCTTCTATTAGTGATGAAAGGTAGGCAGATCTAGACGTTTTTAGGGCTTTCCTGTATTTTTTAATACTATCCTTCCAGGCTGTATGAAATACCTCTAATTTAGTTTTCTTAAAGTTGCGCTCCATTTTTCGTACCGCTTTATTTAGAGGACCATGGTATCCCTGTTCTTAATTGGCCAGCAAACTCGCCTGACCTTAACCCTATAGAAAATCTGTGGGGTATTGTGAAGAGGACGATGCGATATGCCAGACCCAACAATGCAGAAGAGCTGAAGGCTGATTGACTCTATGCCACGCCGCATTGCTGCAGTAATTCAGGCAAAAGGAGCCCCAACTTAGTATTGAGTGCTCTACATGCTTATACTTTTCATGGTCATACTTTTCAGTTGGCCAAGATTTCTAAAAGCCTTTCTTTGTATGGGTCTTACGTAATATTCAAATTTTCTGAGATACTGAATTTGAGATTTTCCTTAGTTGTCAGTTATAATCATCAAAATTTAAAGAAATAAACATTTGAAATATATCAGTCTGTGTGTAATGAATGAATATAATATACAAGTTTCACTTTTTGAATGAAATTAGTTTAATAAATAAACTTTTTGATGATATTCTAATTATATGACCAGCACCTGTATGTAGTTTTATATTATTTGTTTGAATGAATTTAGAGAGCCATTTCATTTCTATCATTGAATCACTATAAGGTTGATATAGAAAGTAATTAGTAATAAATAATTAAATACTTTTTGGAGAGAGTAATTTGTACAGTAATCTAATTACACTATTAAATATGTAATTAGTATCTAGTTTTCAGAGTAATTTGCCCAACACTGTTCAAGATTAGCATGGATAGCCTAAATTTGTATTCAGTCTTTACATTTGTTGAAAACTGTTTATATATGATTTTGTGTCTCATTTTGTGACCAATTTTAGAAAACAGGCATATAATGAAGGCATATGTAACTGAGTTCAGCTGTTATTTCAAACTGCTGCCATAAAAAATAAGAAATATATACAAAGTAGTGTAATACTGTTAAGCCTTATGCAAATATTCTTCCAAAAATGATTGTGTCCAGCAGAATAACATAATGTATACATGTCTGCAACAACTTGAGAGTGAGTAAATGATGACAGCATTTTGACATAAGGAAGAACACGACTTTGTTTTGATTTCATGGGGACTAAATCAAGTAAATTTTTCATGTATTTCTTCTTTAAGAAACATGCAGTCCAACAAAGTTTTCCTGTAGCACTGGAGAATGTCTTCACCAGGACTGGCTGTGTGATGGATGGAGAGATTGTCCAGATGGTGCAGATGAACACAACTGCATAAACACAACCTACCCTTCTTTCAGTGAGAATGCATTAGCTAAATATACATTTTCTTTATCCTTTTGGCTTCCTGGGGCCCGTTTTAATAAGGAGGTTCAACCAACACAGAGTTAAAATGTGAACTGGGTAGATTTACACCGATATGCAAAATGTTGAGTTTTTGGTTCTATGAACTCTGGGTAGGCTTACCTTGACTACGACTAAGACAAGCAATGATCAATGGAGCTCGGATATTACGATTCACCATGGCGACGTCACCAATAAAAGCAACATGGCAGCAGAAAACATACAGTGGATTTACTGAAAATGACTTTAAATAATTAAATAGACCAATAAACAAATACATGAATAATTAAATGAATAAAACAACCGAAATAAGTATAATAATAAATGATAAAAACAATCTTATGTTCTCACTCCCCATCAGTGCTCTAGTTAAGCTAATGTTTAGTCATGGTGTATTGGACACCTGTAGAGCTCTTGTGCAAAGTAAGACTGATGGCTGATTTAAACCCCGATCTGAATTGGAATGGCTCGTTTTTTACAATGTTTTTTATCTTCATCAATTAATTTTTGTCTGTATTTATTAATGCATTTTATTTGTACTCTTTATAAAGTCATTTCTCATCGTCCATAGAAAATTATGCTCTGATGTAATACACGTACGATGGCTGATGTTATTGATGTAAGGATTGATGAGATATATTTTGATAAATCTAAAGAAAAAGGGTACTTTTTAAATAAAAATCCACATTGAAAAAAAGGACAAAATTCCACTCTGGTTCTAAATTGGTCTTCTGAAATCAAAGTACATCCCTATGAATGGATGCAGCCTCTTCATGTACTGAATCCTCTATAAAAGAAAATGACATTAGTCACGGAGATGGTTAAGTTTGCAGATTAAGTTACAATGGCTACTGACTCTGAGTATAAGTAAACTAACCTTTATTGTAGCTCAGTGGTTAGAGCATGGCACTAGCAATGCCAAGGTTCTGGTTTTGATCCCAGGGGTTGCACATACTTAGAATCAAATGTATAGGACACTGCAATGTAAGTTGTTTTGGATAAAAGTGTCTGCCAAATGCGCAAATTTATTTTAGTAATGGTCTTGATTTACCCCGCTTTCTCTGGTTTGACATAACTCGCAATCTGTAACGGATGCCAGTAATGAGGAGTTTCCCTCATTTCAGGGTTAATATACACAGAGTTTTAACTAAACCTCCTTTCTAAAACGGGCCCCTGATCTAGATCTGCTATAATTAACAAGCTTTCTCAAAGAAAATATGAACATTCACAAAACAATATGAAGTATTGCCATAACAATATCCGGTAAGGTGGGGTTGCGCTTTTAAGTGAAGGTTCACAGGACAAAGGCATCATATCTATAAAAACTGAAAAAGGTGAAATGCCTTGTGTCTTTACATGGTGCACATTGTTTTTATATATGACAATACAAAGGACAAACGAGTCATATGTTTAAAAACTTAAAACATGGCCCATTATAAATCCAGCGTTTTACTAAGATTAATTTGTGAGACATCCTGGTGTAAAGTGACTTTCCAGGTCGCTGCTTGTGGCCATTCCAGGTCAGTGCATGTCTCATTCCCGTCCAGTGCATGCGGCCGTGTCCTGCCGGCTATCCAGTCCGTGTCCTGCCTTTGTTTGCACTCTTGTGTTCCCTTGGACTCTTGTGCTTCCCCGTTTTGGTTTATTGTGTTATCATGTCGCCTAGTTTTTGTCACAGTCTGTCTCGTCTTATTTGTGCCTTGAGGAGCATCAGGATGCTTCTCCTTAAGGAGGGGATTCTGTCATGATTCTGCCGCATCATGTCGTGTTTCTCTTGGTTTAGTGGCAGGTTCACTCACTAAACTAATACACCACGGGAACTCACCCAAACACCACATTGAACCAGTACAAGACAGAAGACACAAGGGCATTAAATAAGGGACCAAATCAAGAGGGGAACAGGTGTAGGGCATGAATCAATAACGAGGAAACGAGAGGATGGGAACAGAGACCAGACCAGAGAGAGTGTATGGAAGGCCATAAGGGCCATAACTGCCTCTCTCCACACAAGACATGGGACTCTGTCATGATCCTGCCACTTAACCAAGAGTAACATGATGCGGCAGAATCATGACACTTGCGTAGGAAAATAACAAACCCCCCAATCTAAGCAGATAATTCATGCACAGTATTACTACACGCCCAAGTGCTACTCTACGCGTGTTCTAAGGGGCGGGACACTGCAATGTATTATATAATTTAATTTTTTCAATGTTACATTGGCTCAAATACCACAAGGGCGTACAGAGTGAGGGGGGGCAGTGTTTCATAAATTCTGTGTTCATAATCTAAGTACTACATATACAGTTACGTTTAGATTATAAACGCTGGTATTTGAACTAGAATGTGAAATTGAATGCATGAAAGGCAGGGATAGTGGTTAGTCGAAACATCTAACTTGATGGAAATATGTGCTAACTAAGATTAGAGAATAGCGTCATCTGATTTAGATAAGCAATGTTTGAAATTGCATTCATCAAGATGATTAAAACAAAAAAATACAAATCAACTCGCTTCACAGTCATCTGTCGGTCTCAGAGTCTGCTGAGCAGACGAAGGAATCCCTCTACAGCCGGAATACATACTCTGGGAAACCTCATAAATCGGGACACGCCAATGCCTGGACCATCACGTCCGGGTATGTGAACGCAGGATATCGAAAACTTTATAGTATAATATCATATGTACATTGTATTGTGACAAATTATACTAGTCTGAATGAATCTTGAATGCAGAGCAAAAGTGCTTCAATATTAGGGCTGAACGATACATCAAATTGTCATCGTCATCGCGTTATGAACTCATCGCAACAGACAGCCTGACACAATGAATAAAGGAAAACAGTTTATAATAAACGTTTGACCTATCACGTTTAGCCCTGAAGACATGGTTGGTGCGTTTATGCTATTTGGCCCTTCAGGTGAAGCCCAAGGAAGTTTCAGCTACACTCAGTTTGATTTGTGAGGTGTCTGTCAATTTAGTTGCGAGCGTGTGCCTTTATACGATGGCGGAGGAAGGAGAGAAGAGTGAGGTAAATGTGGTGGCTGACGAAGACCTTGTGGTGAAAAAGAACAGCACTTCAGCTATATGGAATTATTTTGGATTTAGGAGAGATGATACGTTACAAACACAGGTACTGTGTAAAACATGCCGAACAGTGGTGGCAACTTCAAGAGAAAACACGACCAGCCTCCATCACCACCTGCAATACAATCATAAAGACCTACAGGAACAATTCAAAACTAGCCAAACAACAAAACCAAAAACATCGAGTAGCAAATCTAAAACTTTACCATCACTACAACAGCAGTCAATTTCTCAGAGTTTGGCGAGTGTGACTCCTTATGACACAACATCCAAACGCCACAGAGAAATCACAGTGGCTATAACTCGTTATTTGGCGAAAGACATGATGCCTATAAACACAGTGATTAAAGATGGTTTTGTGAGCCTGATAACCAATTTGGACCGAAGATACCAGATTCCATCAGACTTATTTTTCGCAAGTCGCCATTTCAAAAATGTATGATACATGCAGGGAGACTGTGGAATTGGAACTGAGTCAAGTTGAACACTACGCGTGTACCACAGATCTTTGGTCCAGTCGAACGACAGAGCCTTACTGTGCACTTTTTGGATCAAGACTTTGAACTGAAAATGCAATGTTGACAGACAGCCTACTTCCCCGGACAGCACACCGCAGAAAACATTGCCTGTGGACTAAGTGATGCTTTGGCCAGCTGGCATTTGTGGGAAGAGACGCTGCTTTGCATCACCACCAACGGGGCAAACGTGGTGAAAGCCACAGAACTCCACCACTGGGTCAGAGTTCAGTGCTTTGGCCATAGGCTGCATCTTGCCATTGGTAAGTGTAAATGATATGTGCTTTACGTAAGGGATGATGTAGAGCGAGGCGGTCATCGCAATATTAAACAATGTTATCGCACATTGCAGCTTTTACTCATATCGTGCAGCCATATTCCTAATAAGTTGAAATATTTATTTATTTAATTACCCAGTGTTTCTAATAAATCTCCTTACTGCACTCATTCATTTTCCTGCATTTGGACCAACATATAAACTATTACTTTATGGGAATTCATTCGATTCCATTTTTCCCAATTCTCTGCCATCTCTCCTGTTCTGTCATTGACTTGAGGGTGGCAGCAACAGCCAATCACAATGGGAGTTCCAGAAAAGAGCAGGGCCATTTGCATTTGTTGTCAATAAATCGCAGTGTCCCGCCCCTTAGTGCCAAAAGTCAAAATTACTTGCACGTGTGAAGAATCCCTGCTAGCGCGCGTAGAGTAGCATTTCAAAACTCCAGGCTTTTGATTAACTAAATCCACCAAAGGGGGTATAGCTTTCTTATACGTAGCACCTAAACTCTGAAATAGCCTTCCCGATACTATTCGAGGGTCAGACACACTCTCCCAATTTAAATCAATTTTTTTACACCAGACCCAGATGAACGTCATATGCCCATCCCTAACTAGGGATCACGCCAGCTACATCTGAAAATCCTGTGCCATTCTCCTGCGAGAGCCGACTGACTGAACCATCTAAGCTCCAGCTCAGGCAATTCCATCACCAACCAAGAGCAAAGACAAAATAAGACAAAATGTAGATTCATTAAAATTTTGATTAGTTTCAACAAATTACATTTCCTAAATCACAACTAATAAGCTCTCCCTATTTTTCATAAACATTTATTCAGTAACCTTTAATCAAAGTCACAGAGTTCAGCTCTGCTTTCAACACCATCATTCCATCACTGCTCCAGATTAACCTACACAAACTATCTGCTCCTGGTTCGATTTGTCAGTGGATCAACAGCTTTCTGAGAGATAGACAGCAGTTATTGAGAAAGGAGAAACTCACATCCCGAATTCCGCACAATCAGCACTCATGCCCCCCAGTGGTATCTTCTCTCACCACTGGTCTTCTCCCTCTACACCAATGACTGTACTTATGAAGTTTGACAGCAGATGGCAATGAGTTATAGAAAGATAGGAGATTTCACAGCTATAAGACTGGTGCAGTCACAATAATCTGGAGCAAAACTGGAAATAATCATGGACTTCAGGAGAAACCCCTCTGTACCCCCACCCTCTCACCATCACCGACAGCACTTTGACAGCAGTGGACTCATTCAGGTTCCAGGGCACCACCATCTAACAAGACCTGAAGTGGGACAATAAAATTGGCTCCATTGCTAATGTGGCGGGTGACACAAGGGCAGTAAGGGGATTTCTTAAAGTATTACAATTGATAGGATTGTACCATTCACACTCAGACTACGCCACTCTGGGAATTTCACCCAAAGAATTAGAATAAACCCCAACAAAAGGCATACACAGGTTCGTATCACTCAGTGTCAGGGACATGGGTCATCGTACAAAAATATAATTTTATTGACAATATTTAAAAGAGAACAGTATAAGAAGGATATTAGGGACTTTGCTCAGATTCAATGAACCCCTACAAGTGTTGGAACCAGGTCCAGGCAGGGACGAGAGGCACAGAGGCAGACAGTCGTGGTGCGCCACCCGCAGATGCAGGACCACTTCACTGTGCACACACGCACGCACACGCAGAGAAAGATACCATCACCCCAATAAGAATCATTTTGCCCCTGGTGCTCAGGCCCTGCTAACACACACACAAAAGAGATACATCAAATACAGAAAATCCCTTTGATAGATGGGAGGATCATTCAGGCTCAAACTAAAATCTAAATAACCAATATATAACTAATAAATTGAAGTAAACAGTTGGTTCAAACTAAACCCGAATGTCAATGGCGACAAAATATATGAAGAAATCAATAAAAGAAACAAAGCAAACTCCAGACAAAATTATTAATCAAACAAACCAGTCAAGCAATTTGAAACAAAATAGGGTTAAAGAAATAAACTTATTTCGAAAAGATAATTAGAAAACAGATCATTTAACTTTAGAAACAAAATTAAATACAAATGAAAAAGCAAGAAAAACTCAAAATAAAGTGGAATGGAAGAAGAGCAAAGATTGCGGTTTAGATTTTAGCACCAATCTTTGTAGCTAATAGCAGTCCAACGAAAACTATACAAAACAAAATGCTAGAAATCAACTGAAATTGCAATTGAATCAGTTGACGGTTAACCATTGAAACAGGACCGGAACAGAAACAGCACTGCGGCCGTAAATGAACACGGAGCACCCCGACTGGAATACAGTTATAGCCCTTTACGGACCTATAAACAGGGCCCTATAAACAACATGAGATTGTTACTCTGCCAGATAACTTCTCTTAACTTAATACATACACATAAAACTAATACACACCGATCGTCGAGGAAAATGAAACGTAGCTTTCTCTGGAGGGGAACTCTCACAACTGAGAAAGGGTATGGATTAGGTTCTCACGACTGAGAAAGGGTATGGATTAGGTTCTCACGACTTAGAAAGGGTATGGATTAGGACACATTCTTAAATACAAACTGGCACTTCAAAACACGCCTTTCATACAACGGAGCACGATTAGCAAGATATTTGCAACCTCTCCCTACCTTCTTCAGTATCCACATCTAGTACACGCATCCAGTACATGCAAACAATAACAATCGTAAGGAGCTTGTGCAGCGGTAGACAAAAGCACGCTCTCCATAGCAAAGCGGTGTCTCTAAAAGGTACATTAAAAGAATGCACTTCACATAACTAAATGCACTTCATGAGCTAAAAACAACTAGCAGCGCCTTCTTACCAGCTCGGGTGCTCGCATCCGGTTTCCAGGAAGCAGTTACGGAAGCGCATTAACGACGCAGCGATTCCAAACATGACGCCTGACAAGCGGTAAATGCGTTGCTGTTTTAAAGCCCAGGCGCACAGATGATAGGCTAGAATGGCCATCAATTACAATGATGAAACACAGAAACGCCCTTCCTGCCACACTAAAAAACAGCCAAGGTTGTACTTCTTACATCAGTGGAAGAAGTTCAATCTACCAGAAATACTCATTGGTGCATCCCTGCCCACCCTATAAGAACTGTATACATCTAGAGTGAGAAAAAGGGCTCAGGAAGTCACTCTGGACCCCTCACATTCAAGCCATCATCTCCTAGAACTGTTGCCAATTATGTTTTTTATTTGCATATATATATATATATATATACACACACACCTAAAGGATTATTAGGAACACCATACTAATACTGTGTTTGACCCCCTTTCGCCTTCAGAACTGCCTTAATTCTACGTGGGATTGATTCAACAAGGTGCTGAAAGCATTCTATAGAAATGTTGGCCCATATTGATAGGATGGCATCTTGCAGTTGGAGATTTGTGGGATGCACATCCAGTGCACCAATCTCCCGTCCACCACATCCCAAAGATGCTCTTTTGGGTTGAGATCTGGTGACTGTGGGGGCCATTTTAGTATAGTGAACTCCTTGTCATGTTCAAGAAACCAATTTGAAATGATTCGAGCTTTGTGACATGGTGCATTATCCTGCTGGAAGTAGCCATCAGAGGATGGGTACATGGTGGTCATATAGGTATGGACATGGTCAGAAACAATGCTCAGGTAGGTCGTGGCATTTAAACGATGCCCAATTGGCACTAAGGGGCCTAAAGTGTGCCAAGAAAACATCCCCCACACCATTACACTACAAGGCATTTTCGCACACAGGACAGCCGCATACTGGATGTTTTCCCTTTTCACACCATTCTTTGTAAACCCTAGAAATGGTTGTGTGTGAAAATCCCAGTAATTGAGCAGATTGTGAAATACTCAAACCGGCCTGTCTGCCACCAACAACCATGCCACACTCAAAATAGCTTAAATCACCTTTCTTTCCCATTCTGACATTCAGTTTGGAGTTCAGGAGATCGTCTTTACCAGGACCACACCCCTAAATGCATTGAAGCAACTGCCATGTGATTGGTTGATTAGATAATTGCATTAATGAGAAATTGAACAGGTGTTCCTTATAATCCTTTAGGTGAGTTTGGTTTAAAAAAATGTAAATATTTTTTTATTATGTTATCATGTTGTTATTGTGTTAGTTAGCTGTATCTTTTGTTGTTATTATGGCCTAAATCAAAACAAACCAACTGCAGTTTGATTAATATTAATTCAATGCACAATAAAACAAATTTCATTTTGGAACCAAAATCTTCATAAATACAGGTCCTGTATATATATATTTATATACCGTATATATGCAAACATACTTGGCAATAAAGCTCTTCATGATTCTGATAAAACAGGCATAAAGAAATCCTTGACAAAGGTAAATGCACACACATCAGCAATATTATTCAATGTAAGTATTATATTATGTTATAATACCCACTGTAAATACCCATATTTAAACTCAACACATGCTTTTAAAGGTAATACACGTGTAAAAGCAACAACAAGCAATACTTTTGTGAATGCAATATTATTATAGAGTACAAAACACATGGTTTTATTGCAAGTTAAAAGTTAAAAGATTAGCAAAAGTTACAATAAGATACCTTATAAACACTGCCTGTATTAACTATTTTTTTGCAGGTTTTAATCGTACTGTTATAGTCATAGCTCCATTATGTATGCGTATCAAATTGTATGTAAGATGTGAGTTAATAATAGTAGCTGTTTAATTTTAGGATTTTGATATTCATAGCTATATTAAGTATTTGTGTAAAATTTTGTCAAATTTATGTTAGCAATAGTATCTGTGTGAATAAATGTCTGTACTGTAAATGGAAAGCCATGACAGGCATAATAAACAAAACATTATGTAAATTCAACCATGGGTAAGAAACGGGTTAAGCAATGTTACAAAAGAGATTACTTGCTTTTAGGTTTTGGTCTGTGGTTACTTCATGGTTAAAACTATTTTTAAAGTTGGTTGCTAGTCCATATTCCAAAGCATTCACCTCACCTCAAGATATTAGTTATCAATTGCCTCAGAAAACATAATATTATAGGCAAAAAAACTGAATGTTTAAACATTTATCTGAAAGAAAAATCAATGAGTACACAAATTATAATGCCATAATTTGAAAACTTTGTCTCTTAGCTTCATCTTGTGAGCCCATCCAGGTAGAAATATGCGGAGATTTAAGCTATAATCTCACCTCATTCCCAAACATCTGGCTTTCTATTTCTGATCAGAAAGAGGCTGCATCCCTTCTGCAAAAGTACAGGGTGAGAAAGTGTGTTCCCAATGACTTTGATTATATTTACAGTGTTAAAATATTATGTTTTTCATGTAGGACATTTGTTCTGATTTGGTTGTAGATGCTGATGGAGTTTGCATGTTTTGATGTTCTCCGCCAGCTAGTATGCGGTATGTTTTTGCCGAAATGTAGCCCACAAAGTGGAGTTGTGAAGCCATGCCAATCCATCTGCTCGACAGCGGAGCAGCAATGCAGTCAAGCCCTAAACATCCTCGGTTTGAACTGGCCCTTCAACTGTCAACTCCTGCCTAATTCACAGGATCCTATGCAGTGTTCACTTCCCTAGGACACACCAGAAAACTGTGCTGAGACCTTGACTAAAAGTGTATGGGTTGCTATATTACTAAACTCTGAAAATAAGATTCAATGCATACTTATGATATAGGTAATTATCCTTTTGTGGCCACTTTTCAATAATTCATTCAAAAGCGAGAAGCTCATGTGGTGGAAATTTTCATGAAGTGGGTTTCTTCATTCTAATCTAGACTGTCTATCCTGTTGTTGTTAAATTCCTTAGAAATGTTTTGCTATGTGGCAGACCACTCAGCTCCTTTGCCCTTGAGCAAAGACCAAGAGGTTCTGTTTAAGATAAGAGATGGCGACATATTTTTTGTATCCCACAGATACGTTCTTGCTCAAGGGAGGGGAGGGAAAGGGGTATCACGTGGGGATACTATAAAATCACTGTAAGCAGAGAAGGAGGGCACCTTCTCTCTGCACGATGCTTGTGATGCAGACTGAACGTCAATAAAATATCAAATATCTTGCAAGGTAACTCATGCTCTCTGTGTATTGCGTTTGTCAAAAGTTGACTCACCTAGATTAAGGAATAAGAAAATTCCACGACACTCACTTTTTGAAATGTGTTTACCATGCATCCAAATATTATATTAGCAATCTTCTTGATTAACAAAGTGCATCAACAAATGTTTCGGCCACACATGACCTTCTTCAGTGTTTTAGATTCTCTTGAATCTGTTCATCGTTATATCTAATTACTTACATATCAACATGTGTGTCAATAAACAATGAGGTATCAAGCAAATCGCAAGTCCAGTACGGTGTACCACAGGGCTCAGTCTTAGGGCCTATGCTCTTCGCATTATACATGCTACCTCTAGGAGATATAATAAAGCGACACGGAGTAAGCTTTCACTGTTATGCTGATGATACGCAACTTTATATTCCCTCGAAGCCTCATGAAACACAGCAATTCCATTGAATAGTGGAATGCATAGTCGATATAAAAAAGTGGATGAGTAACAATTTTTTATTACTGAACTCGGACAAAACTGAAGTGTTACTTATCGGCCCGAAAACCGCCCTACGTAACAACCAAGAATACTGCTTAACTATTGATGGATCTTCCATAAAACCCTCATCTTCAGCTAAGAATCTTGGCTTTATATTCGATAGTACTCTGAAATTTGAGAACCAGGTCGCCAACACCTGTAAAATTGCGTTTTTCCATCTTAAAAATATATCTAAACTACGTCATATGCTGTCACCATCAGATGCAGAGACGCTTATACATGCCTTTATGACATCAAGACTAGATTACTGTAATGCACTATTAGGTGGTTGCCCTGCAGGCCTATTACAAAAACTCCAACTGGTCCAAAATGTGGCAACTCGAGTTCTTACACGTACAAAAAAGTATGAGCATATTAGCCCGGTTCTGTCAACCTTGCACTGGTTACCTATAAAGCATCGCATAAATTTTAAAATCTTGCTTATTACCTATAAAGCCTTGCATGGTTTAGCTCCTCACTACTTGAGAGAACTTCTTACGTATTATAGTCCATCACGTGCACTACGCTCTCAGGCGTCAGGTCAGTTGGTAATACCTAGAATTTCAAAATCAAGTGCAGGCGGCAGATCCTTTTCTTATCTAGCGCCTAAACTTTGGAACAGTCTTCCCTGCAATGTCCGGGAGGCGGACACACTCTGTCAGTTTAAATCTAGACTAAAGACGCATCTTTTTAATCTTGCATACACTACATTATCATAATATATGTATTTCAAAGATCTAGGCTGCACTAGTTAGATCAACCGGAACCAGGGACACTTCCAATAACAACTGATGCATTTGTTGCATCAAAGAGTGCAGAACAGTACTCTACTCTCAGCCAGTCTTGTCTCATTGTTCCAAGATTACAAGAGCGGAGCGGGCAGGGCGCAATCCATTCCTAGACCTGACAAATGCTGGACGAAGGAAGTGACGTCCCTACAAAACTTCAGCCACTATTAGATTATTAATGATAATTTTAAATCTAATTTTTCTTATTTTTGCCTTGTTGTGCAAGTACTGTTGAGCTTGTGCAGAGGCTGCAGTTTTTGCCAGAGGGGAACTGGAATCCCCTGGTTAGGCCTGGTTTCCCTCCGAGGTTTTTTTTCTCCTCCAATGGAGTTTTGGGTTCCTCGCCACGTTTGCATACTGTTTTGCACTGTTTTGCCTGGCCGGGGGGGCTGCTAGAATTTGGTAGTCTTATTTAATTAACACTGCATATAGGAATTTATTGTGTGTCTGATATTTGACCTGTGTTTTGAATTCCATAACCTTTTATGTTTTACTTATAGTCATTTTTTCTTGTCCAGCTGCTTTGTAACAATGAAAATTGTAAAAAGCGCTATATAAATAAAGCTGACTTGACTTGACTTGACAAAGTATGAGCATATTATCCCGGTTCTGTCAACCTTGCACTGGTTACCTATAAAGCATCGCATAAACTTTAAAATCTTGCTTATTACCTATAAAGCCTTGCATGGTTTAGCTCCTCACTACTTGAGAGAACTTCTCACGTATTACAGTCCATCACGTGCACTACGCTCTCAGGTGTCAGGTCAGTTGGTAATACCTAGAATTTCTAAATCAAGTGCAGGCAGCAGATCCTTTTCGTATCTAGCGCCTAAACTTTGGAACAGTCTTCCCTGCACTGTCCGGGAGGCAGACACACTCTGTTCAGTAAATCTAGACTAAAGACGCATCTTTTTAATCTTGCATACACTATACTATCATAATATATATATTTCAAAGATCTAAGCTGCACTAGTTAGATCAACCGGAACCAGGGACACTTCCAATAACAACTGATGCATTTGTTGCATCAAAGAGTGCAGAACAGTACTCTATTCTCAGCCAGTCTTGTCTCATTGTTCCAAGGTTACTAGAGCGGGCAGGATGCAGTCCAAGGTTACTGGAGCGGGCAGGGCGCAATCTATTCCCAGACCTGACAAATGCTGGACGAAGGACGTGGCGACTCTACAAAACATCAGTCGCTAGTAGATTATTAATGATAATTTGAAATCTAACTTTTTTTATTTTGCCTTGTTGTGCAAGCACTGTCGAGCGTGTGCAGAGGCTGCAGTTTTTGCCAGAGGGGAACTGGAATCCCCTGGTTAGGCCTGGTTTCCCTCTGAGGTTTTTTTCTCCTCCAATGGAGTTTTGGGTTCCTAGCCACCGTTTGCATACTGTTTTGCACTGTTTGCCTGGCCGGGGGGGCTGCTAGAATTTTATAGTCTTATTTAATTAACACTGCACATAGGAATTTATTCTTTATTCGTGTCTGATATTTGACCTGTGTTTTGACTTCCATAACCTTTTATGTTTTACTTATAGTCAATGTTTTCTTGTACAGCTGCTTTGTAACAATGAAAATTGTAAAAAGCGCTTTATAAATAAAGCTGACTTAACTTGACTTAAACTAGACACATTATGTTCAATGATGAAAGGGTTATTTATGCATTTGCCAGACGCTTTTTTATTTAGAATTTTATTTGTGTCATTGAATTTAATCCAGACGCTCCTACAATTGTCCAGGAGGGAGGTGGAGCGGAGGCGGAACTGGGGCCGGGATGGAGGACCAGGCCCGTGGAGTGGAAGAGCACCTGGAAACTGTGGTGGAGCAGGCGACCAGGGAGGCGCGGGCTGAGCAGGCGACAAGGGGGGCGCGGGCTGAGCAGGCGGCCAGTGGGGCTCAGAAACAGGCTTGAGTTGACACGTCTTGTCCGAAGACACAGGCTTGGAGTCGACCATCTTTTCTAAGGGCTCAGGCATGGCAGACGTGGCGTGCATAGTCTATGGCTGAGCAGACGTGGCGCGCACAGTATCTGGCTGGGCAGAAGTGACGCGAACAGTCTCTGGCTGGGCAGACGTGACGCGAACAGTCTCTGGCTGGGCAGGACTGATGTGAAGCTCTGGCTCGGCAGGACTGACGTGAAGCTCTGGCTCGGCAGGACTGACGTGAAGCTCTGGCTCTGGCTCGGCAGGACTGACGTGAAGCTCTGGCTCTGGCTCGGCAGGACTGACGTGAAGCGACTCTGGCAGAACATCTCAGACTTGACTTGACTCTGGCAGATCGACTCGGACTTGACTTGGCTCTGGCAGAGCGACTCGGACTTGACTTGACTCTGGCAGATCGACTCGGACTTGACTTGACTCTGGCAGATCGACTCGGACTTGACTTGACTCTGGCAGATCGACTCGGACTTGACTCTGGCAGATCGACTCTGACTTGACTCTGGCAGATCGACTCTGACTAGACTTGACTCTGGCAGATCGACTCGGACTTGACTTGACTCTGGCAGATCGACTCGGACTTGACTTGACGCTGGCAGATCGACTCGGACTTGACTTGACTCTGGCAGATCGACTCGGACTTGACTTGACTCTGGCAGATTGACTCGGACTTGACTCTGGCAGATCGACTCGGACTTGACTTGACTCTGGCAGATCGACTCGGACAGATCGACTTGGACTTGACTTGACTCTGGCAGATTGACTCGGACTTGACCTAACTCTGGCAGATCGACTCGGACTTGACTTGACTCTGGCAGATCAACTCGGACATGACTTGACTCTGGCAGATCGACTCGGTCTTGACTTGACTCTGGCAGATCGACTCGGCCTTGACTTGACACTGGCAGACCGACTCGGACTTGACTTGACTCTGGCAGATCGACTCGGACTTGACTTGACTCTGGCAGAACACCTGTTGCTGCCCTTTCATGCAGGGGCTCTGGGTTGGCGACCATCTCGTGCAGTGTCTCTGGGCTGGCAGCCATCTCGTGCAGTGGCGCAGGGCTGGCGGCCATCTCGTGCAGTGGCGCTTGTGGTCCAAACTCTGCTGCCAACTGCGCTTGACACTGTTGGCCCCCGCTACAAAAATGTTGGGAGTTTCAACACTGTCCTCTGCCTCTCGCACAGACGGAGAGTCACATAACATCAGTGAATATTCCATGATATCCCTTAAACGTCTCGGTTACGTATGTAACCTCCGTTCCCTGATGGAGGGAACGAGACGTTGTGTCGACAGAATGGGGTTTGACTTGAGAACCTATCATCTCTGACTGACTTAAACAGACCAATGAAAATTGGCGAATGAAATTTGCATGCCGGACTCCGCCCCCGGATATCCGGGTATAAAAGGGAGCCGGCGTGCCGCATTCATTCACCTTTTGTGCTGAGGAGCCTGAGGATCGTGCCCCGACTGCTGCAGCGGGCGGCCAGCATTGTGGCATGAAGGACACAACGTCTCGTTCCCTCCATCAGGGAACGGAGGTTACATACGTAACCGAGACGTTCCCTTTCTGTCGGTCTCTCGACGTTGTGTCGACAGAATGGGGTTCCTCGGAAAACGCCACAGCGCTGTGCCGCGTCACAATTCCTCGCGAAGCGACGCTGACTGGTCTGGGCATGTCAGACGTGAGCGCTAGCATGAATTGCAACCTTCCAGTGGAAGGGAAGGAGTCCAGAGCTTTCCTAAAAAGATGGGAGCCCCTTACACCGGCCGTCACGGACGGCGGCCTAGTTCTCTTAACAGCGAGAAGCCGCCCGGCACCGTAAGGGCCACTGGGAAGCGTCATTCCCCCCTGAGGGAACGCGCTACGGAGACCACTTCCTACCGCAGGGAGGAGCTTAGTGGAGATCCACACACGGTCTCACCGGATAGGGGAGAGCACGTGGGAAACATGCAGACACGAGAGGGTGTCGCGAGCAGGCGAAGTACACCTGGGAGAGAACATGGGCCATCGATTGAGAGCCATTCATGAGAAGACAACAAACGGAACCGCCCTGTGGGGGGGTTACTACGTGTGGAGCACTAGGCCCAGTTTGAGTCACTGCTAGAGCTCAGAAACAGGCCAAGGGAGGCAGGGCTGCTCCGCCGGGCCCGCCGCCGAGGAGTGCTTAGTGATGGATGGAATGCCTACTCTTCACCCACGTGGGGGGAAGAGGGGAGGCTAGATAGCGCCGCGTCTCATCTATGGAGGGGCGCTATCGCAGGTGTACGCCCACCGGCTGCAGGACTTACCTGGCGGTGTCTTGTAAGACTCTGGCTGATACCGGTTCCACGCGGAGGCTGTAGAACCTCGCGAAGGTGCTGGGCGTAGCCCAACCCGCAGCTCTACATACGTCTGCCAGAGGGGCGCCCTGAGCAAGTGCCCACGAGGAGGCCACACCCCTGGTGGAGTGTGCCCTCACTGCAAGCGGGCACGGGAGATCCTGTGATCGGTAAGCCATAGTGATGGCGTCCACGATCCAGTGCGCCAACCTCTGTTTGGAGACAGCCCTCCCCTTGTGCTGACCTCCAAAACAGACAAAAAGCTGCTCAGAGCTCCTGAAGCTCTGCGTGCGGCCCAAGTAGAGGTGCAGCGCGCGCACTGGACAAAACACGGAAGGGGTTGGGTCTTCCTCCCCAGAAGGGAGCGCCTGCAGGTTCACCAACTGGTCCCGAAAGGGAGTGGTGGGAACTTTGGGCACGTAGCCAGGCCGGGGTCTCAGGATAACGTGAGATTGTTCAGGCCCGAACTCTAGGCAATCCGTGGCCACGGAAAATGCTTGTAGGTCCCCTACCCTCTTGATGGAAGCGAGCGCCACTAGGAGAGCCGTCTTCATCGAGAGATGAGAAAGAGCGGCATCTCTGAGGGGCTCGAAGGGGGGCCTCTGGAGGCCTGCCAGGACCACATTGAGGTCCCAAGAGGGAACGGAGCGCGGACGGGCCGGATTCAGCCTTCTCGCGCCCCTCAGGAACCTAATGACCAGGTCGTGCTGTCCCAGAGACTTCCCACTAACTGGTTCGTGATGAGCGGCAATTGCGGCTACATACACTTTCAGTGTGGAAGGGGAGAGATTGTTCTCGAGTCTCGACTGCAGGAAGGACAGCACGCTCCCGATCGAGCATATCTGTGGGTCTTCTCCACGAGAAGAACACCAGGCATGAAGAGGCGCCACTTAAATGCGTATAACCGCCTCGTGGCCGGGGCCCTAGCCTGAACAATGGTTTCCACCACCGCTGGGGGTAGACCACTCAGGATCTCCTCGTCCCGTCCAGGAGCCAGTCATGAAGGTTCCAGAGGTCTGGTCTCGGATGCCACAACGCGCCCTTCCCCTGAGAAAGAAGGTCCTTTGTCAGGGGAATCGGCCAGGGGGGAGTTGTCGTCAGGAGCATTAGCTCCGAGAACCAAGTCCGGTTGGGCCAGTAAGGCGCAACTAGTAGCACTTGATGCTCCTCTTCCCTGACCTTGCGCAAGACGTGTGCAATGAGGCTCACCGGGGGGAAGGCGTACTTCCGCTTGTCCCGTGGCCAGCTGTGCGCCAAGGCATCCGTGCCGAGGGGGGCCTCGGTCAGGGAGTACCAAAGCGGGCAATGGGTGGTGTCCAGGGAGGCGAACAGGTCCACCTTTGCCTGCCCGAACTGCACCCAAATGAGCTGGACTGCGCGGGGGTGGAGCCACCACTCTCCGGGGGGCGTCGACTGACGAGAGAGCGCATTGGCTGTCTGGTTCAGGTCACCCGGGATGTGAGTGGCTAACAGAGACTTCGTCACCTGCTGGCTCCACAGGAGGAGGCGTCCGGCGAGTTGCGATAGCTGCCGTGAAAGAATACCACCCTGTCGGTTGATATATGCCACGGCAGTCGTGCTGTCCGACCGGACCAGCACGTGCTTGTCCTGCACGAGGGGAAGGAACCTCCTCAGTGCAAGCAGCACCGCCAACAACTCTAGGCGATTGATATGCCAGCGCAGGCGGGGGCCCGTCCAGAGACCCGACACTGCGTGCCCGTTGCACACAGCACCCCCACCCTGCAGGGAGGCGTCTGTCGTCACCACGACGCACCTCGAAACCTGCCCAAGAGGGACCCCTGTCCGCAGAAACTCAGGCAGGTCAGCACCGACTGGGCACGCTCGGAAGAAAGACGTGCAGTCATGGAGACAGAGTCGAGTTCCATACCGAGGAAGAGGATGCTCTGCACAGGGGAGAGCTTGCTCTTCTCTCGGTTGACCTGCAACCCCAAATGGTCTAGGTGCCGGAGCACCAGGTCCCTGTGTGTACACAACAGATCTCGCAAGTGCGCCAAGATGAGCCAGTCGTCAAGATAGTTGAGTATGCGCACCCCCTGCTCCCTGAGGGGAGTGAGGGCGGCCTCCACGACCTTCGTAAAGACTCGAGGAGACAGGGACAGACCAAATGGGAGGACGCGATACTGATATGCCTGTCCCTCGAAAGCGAACCGTAGGAACGGCCGGTGACGAGGGAGGATGGACACATGGAAGTACGCGTCCTTCAGGTCGATCGCCATGAACCAATCCTGAGGTCTGACGGACGTCAGAATGCGCTGCTGCGTTGAACGGCAGCTTGTGTAGGTGCTTGTTAAGGGTACGCAGGTCCAAGATGGGGCGCAACCCGCCACTTTTCTTGGGGACAATGAAATACGGGATGTAAAACCCGGAGTACATCTCGGCCAGAAGGACGAGCTCGATCGCCCCCTTCGCCAGAAGGGTAGCGACCTCGGCCCGAAGCACGGGGGCATCTACCCCTCCCACTGAGGTGAAGAGGATGCCCCGAAACTTGGGTGGGCGCTTGGCGAACTGAATCGCATAGCCGAGACGGATCGTTCGCTCTAGCCACCGTGCTGGTCTGGGAAGAGCCAACCAGGCTCCCAGGGACCGAGACAGGGGGACCAAAGGTTTGATCTGATTCATTGCCCCCGTGGGGGGTGGTTCGATGGCTGGCAGTACGGCTCCCTCGCCGTGGGGGGGACCCCGGGGAGGAGAGCGGCTCTGCCGAGGTGCCTGCCGGGCGATATCGCGGCACAACGCACCGTCTGACTGAGGGTGCTGGTGGCCACTGAGAGTTACACCCAACCGTGTGTCTCGCCAGAACACAACGTGGGGTTGCCGAGCACCGTCCTGCGGAGGGTGAGAGCGGCTGTGAGAAAGACCCGGGGAGAGAGAAAGCTCTTTTTGTGAGAATGTGGGCACCAGGCCCTGAAAAGGGCCCGGCTGGTGTTGCTGGGACGGGGCAGGCACCGTCCCAGTCCGACCCTCTAGCGATGTAGTTGCTTGGGTCGGGCCCGGTGAACTCGATCTCCTTGGGTTCACCCCGTCAGGAACGCTTCTGCTTCCGCAGAGGTTGGTGACGGGATGGTGCTCTCCTCTTCGACGACCTTCTCCAGGAGGCCGCCTGTGCAGGGGCGCTGGAGCCGGAGTCTGAGTTGGAGAGGGGCGGGGCTGCTGGGGAGCAGACGCTGCGCGGAACCTCGACGGACGATAGGCGGCCGGGTCGTGGCGGGGCAGGATATGTTTAATCGCCTCCGTCTGCTTCTTTACAGTCGAAAACTGCTGGGAGAAATCCTCGACCGTATCACCAAACAGCCCACCCTGCGCGATGGGAGCGTCGAGAAAGCGAACCTTCTCAGCGTCCCGCATCTGCGCAAGGTTCAACCAAAGGTGTCTCTCCTGGACCACTAGTGTGGACATCGTACGACCCAGGGCTCGCGCCGTCACCCTCGTCGCCCGAAGAGCGAGGTCAGTGGCAGTGCGGAGTTCCTGCATAAGCCCCGGGTCGGACTTTCCCTCGTGCAACTCTTTCAACTCCTTGGCCTGATGGACCTGCAGGATGGCCATGGCGTGAAGAGCCGAGGCAGCTTGACCCGCAGCCTTGTAAGCCTTCGACACCAGCGATGCCGAAAACTTACAAGCCTTGGAAGGGAGCCTTGGTCGATCTCTCCAGGTGGCAGCTGTCTGCGGGCACAGGTGCACCGCGACTGCACGTTCCACCTGAGGGATGTCGACATAGCCCATAGCCCATCGAGGGAAGTCAGGGCGACCGAGCTAGTCTAACGGTGTCCCAGACACTTGAGGCAGACATCGTGTCCGTCCCCTTCCTCAATGAGTGCGCCGTACCCACGAGCACAGCGGGACATGCCGCGCTGAAGAAATTACACCAGGCCCTGAAAAGGGCCCGCTGCTCTTTTAGAGAGACGCTTTGGAAGTTGCCGAGACGCCCAGGGGAACTCACAGGAGAAGGGACAGTCCGCCGCACCACGTCGTAAGACCAGCAACACGTAGAGAGTATCTGCGAAGTCGTCAGCATCAGGATGCGAAGGCTCCGAAGAACAAAAGGTGAATGAATGCGGCACGCCGGCTCCCTTTTATACCCGGATATCCGGGGGCGGAGTCCGGCATGCAAATTTCATTCGCCAATTTTCATTGGCCTGTTCAAGTCAGTCAGAGATGATAGGTTCTCAAGTCAAACCCCATTCTGTCGAAACAACGTCGAGAGACCGACAGAAAGGGAACTGCCATTACACTCCCTTCTAGGTAACCCTGACTTAATTGGGTCATTAAGTCCGAAACGGAACAAGTCCTTAAACAAAACTTCATCATAGAACGGTACTTGATAGGATATCTCACAGAATTGTTGAACATACTCCTCTGTAGATAGGCCTCCTTGACGAAGGTGCAATAGCTGATCTACTGGGTCCATGATAGAGCTGGATGGTTGACATGCTGACCTAGAAGTGGGAACAGACATCTCGGTAAAGAGAGGGTACCGGGCTGCTGGATCCTGGTATGGCGATGTCTTATGTAACAAGGAGTCATAGACGTTCGGATCCATGTGCAGTATTTTATTCCAAGAGTAGTCAAACAGGCAGAGGTCACACAACAGCGTCAAGGATAATGCAGACAGGCAGAATCAAGGTCGTAAACAAAGCAGAGGTCGGGGCAGGCATCAGAGAATCACAGTCGGTATAAACAGTCCAAGATAACACAAGTAAGTAATAAACACAGGGAACCGCTCAGAAATATCAGACTGGGTAAACAAGACTTCGCGCCGAATGAGAGTCTGAACACAGTATATATAGTGAGGTGGTGATGAGAATCACCACTGGGACATTTCCCACAGCGTTCAAAGAGGCCTGCATCACACCGCTACTGAAGAAACCCACCCTCAACCCTTCACTGCTAGAACAGTACAGCCCGGTTTCCCTACTTCCCTTCATTGCCAAAGCTCTGGAGCGAGTTGTGTTCAACCAGCTCTCCACCTTTTTCATGCGAAACAACCTCCTATACACAAGAAGGTCTTGTTTCAAGAGCGGTCATTCCACAGAGACTGCCCTGCTCTCAGTCATCGAAGCCCTGAGACTGGCAAAAGCATCATCCATGTCATCTGTGCTCATCCTACTGGATCTGTCTGCTGCTTTTGACACTGTGAATCATCACATCCTCCTGGCTTCTCTCAGTGCTATGGGTGTCTCTGGAATGGCGTTGCAATGGTTCGAATCCTACCTCTCGGGTAGGTCATTCAGAGTATCCTGGAGAGATGAGGTCTCCGCGTCCCAACAGCTTAACACGGGGTTGCCACAGGGCTCAGTGCTTGTACCACTACTCTTCTCCATTTACATGACATCCCTTGGCTCGGTCATTCAGAAGCATGGCTTCTCCTATCACTGCTATGCGGATGACACACAACTCTACTTCTCATTTCAACCGGATGATCCGACGGTCTCTGCTCGCATTGCGGCATGCCTGAGTGACATCTCGCTTTGGATGAAGGATCATCACCTGCAGCTGAACCGTGCAAAAACGGAAATGCTAGTGATCCCAGCCAACCCAAAGATTCACCATAACCTTGCCATTCAACTAGGCTCATCAACTATTACACCGTCCAGCACAGCCAGAAACCTAGGGGTGGTAATCGATGATCAGCTTAACCTAACAAGTCATGTTGCCAGCACCACCCCCTGTAGATTCATACTCTACAACATTAAGAAAATTAGTCCTATCCTGTCAGAGCACTCTACGCAAGTCCTAGTCCAGGCTCTTGTCCAAACTGGATTATTGCAATGTGCAAAAAGTCACTCTCGCGTACCTTCTCTGGATCTGTTCCACATTGGTGGAATGATCTACCTGCTGCTACAAGATC
This sequence comes from Barbatula barbatula, assembly GCF_947034865.1. Taxonomy (NCBI): domain Eukaryota; kingdom Metazoa; phylum Chordata; class Actinopteri; order Cypriniformes; family Nemacheilidae; genus Barbatula; species Barbatula barbatula. The sequence continues at coordinate 1,306,779 of NC_136782.1, read as the reverse complement.
AGGCAGACTAAGTTGCCATCTTTAAAAAACGCCTGAAAACGCATCTCTCCCGTCAACATGTCGCTGATTGATTTAACCTAACTCTTTTCCCTTTCTTACTTCTTATTCAATAAATATTTTGTTCTTTTTTAAAACACCAACCTCACTATTCTTAGCTTTGTATACTGTGCTAGGTTTTAATGGACAGGTTTTAATGCACTTATGCAGTTTGTTGCCTATGTTGTTATAATTGCTTCCAATGTTTCCTCATCTGTAAGTTGCTTTGGATAAAAGCGTCTGCTAAATGACTAAATGTAAATGTAATGTCACATGCCTGATGGCGTTGTTCTTCAAGAAGATCTCTGAGTATATTACTGGATGGTTCTCACCCTTTGTGGCTCTCAGAAATCTAGGCACAGTGGACATGTGCATGTTTGTCCTTTGGTCAGCTCAAAATAGTTCAATGTGTGCTGTAGAGATGAGCCTCCATTTTTGCCAAAAACTGCATCACCATGGCAACATCATTCAAGGTTTCAATTTTTAGCAATTTTGCATCTTCCTCTCCTGTCATGATTCTGCTACATCATGTCATGTTTCTCTTAGTATAGTGGCAGGATCATGACAGAACCTCATGTTTAATGTGGAGAGAGGCAATTATTGTCATGGCCTTCCATACACTCTCTCTGGTCTCGTCTCTGTTCCCATCCTCTCGTTACCTCGTTATTGATTAATGCCCTACACCTGTTCCCCTCTTGATTTGGTCCCTTATTTAATGCCCTTGTGTCTTCTGTCTTGTGCTGGTTCGTTGTGGTTTGTGTGGTGAGTTCCTGTGTTGTTTTCGTTTAGTCATGTCTAGTTTATGTCAAAGTGTTAAATTAAGTTTTGTTTCAGTGTAGTTAGTCCTAGTCCTGTCATGTTATTGTATCCATGTTTTGTTTGTTTTATTATTTATTAAATATGTTAACCCATTGTTACCCGCTGTCTGCACCTGGGTCCTCTGTCCGTGTCTCACCACCCGAGTTCATGACACCTATGTAAGCTGTTGCCTAATTAACTACGGTGTGCCAAATTTAATGCCATTCTAGTTACCAAGATCCTTAAACTAAATATAGTATTACAGTTGATGCATTACCCTGGCAACACTATTTAAGATATTACACTATCTATCACAATTTATATCAGCTATGTCTTTAAATTATTATGACTAAAGAGTTGTACCCTTATTGCCAATGTTTTTCGATGCTCATACCCAAGCTATTTTTACTGGCGACGAGCCGAGTGAACGTGCACCTATTAGGACTGTACGGTTAAATATTGCTTATTTCTCCCTGAGTTCTTCGGAAGTCAATTTGGATAAAAGCATCTGCTAAATGACTGAATGTAATTAGAGATTACGCCAGCTCCAGCTGAACATCCCCTGCCATCCTCCTGCGAGAGCCTGCAGACTGACTGACCATCCCAGCTATAGGGTCAGACAATTCCATCCCAACCCAGAGCAAAGACAGACTAATTGTCACATTAATGCTACATTTACAATACTTCATATTTAATGCTAAATGTTATATAATATTTTCTCAATATTGTATTCTGTATTTATTCAAACTGTATATCCTGCACTTGCTAATTGCACTTCTGGTTTGACCTACACTACATTTCGTTACACTGTACTTGTATATGTGTAATGACAATAAAGTTGAATCTAATCTAAACTTGCATCAAATGACAGCAGTTTGAAGTTATAGCTGCACTCAGTTACATTATGCCATTACAATTTTCCCTGCTTATAAAATTCCTGTTGTCTGATATCAATCATAAAAAAAGACTAAATTAGACCTAAAAAGTTTCAACAAATGAAATTTCCTAAATGACAATTAATAAGCTCTCCCTATTTGTCAGGACCCAGGCTCGAACTCAAGTCTATGGTATGAGAAACAGTCACTTAACCAATTGAGCCCACTAGAGGGAGGTTGAACACAGATGGTAAGGTAGACACAGCAAGTCTTGTAGTTCAGTTTATTAACAAAAGAAAAAATCCACAAAGGCAAAGAATAGTAACTCTGCAAGGCAAACATAGTAACTCCACAAGGTCAAAGTAGCAGTTCCACAAGGCAAAAGTAGCATTTCCACAAGGCAAAAATATTAAACTCAGAAAGGTACCAAACAGAGTCAATGAAATAAACAAGATCAAAATCCAAAATGTTTATCCATGTCAAAGACAATGGCTACAATCCAACAGGTAGGTTGACTGGTAATGGGTACACACATTCAAACTCAGAGCAAAGAACCACATTTTTCACAAGTGAAGTGAGTGACTCGTTGCCACGTCATCCTCATTATGTATATAGCCAATGGGGTACCGCCCTTAGCGTAAATAGACTCTGTTTTCATGCCTCCTGGGATGTGTCATTGTCGAAAGCCCTTGTCTTCATCCAAAGAGACCGCGGAGGTATGCGTTTCAGATGTGCAGCTGGCTGTTGTGATTTCAGTATTAGGTGATGTTGCATTGTTTCTTTATTTGTATTTGTTTAGTGTGACACTCGGCCATCGAGGCTGCTCGTTGTTTTCGTGGTGACATCCACACATCCACATTGAAAGTTTTAATGTTGTATCGTTATAACTTTTCGAGAAGGTTGTTTGTTTGAATGATCTGCAAATGCATTTTAGTGTGGCATGCCTTCGGGGCTTCCATCGATGTGGCATCTCTTAGTAGCCTTGTCGGAGTGCCAGCTGTTTGTTGATTCGCTAACAGATCCATCGTATGACTTCTGTGTGCCTGTGATTACGTGTGTGCATGCGTGCCAATATACAATCACGAGTACATTATTTATTGTTTCTTTTTAATCTGCAATTGTTTTAATTAGATGGTTACTACATATTTGTGTTTAGGAAATCTCTTTGCTCGCGTTAAAGCAAGGTTGAGCAGCTACATTCACAACTTGCTGTCAGTAAGCCTTACTTTTCGAGCCACGTCTGGAAACAGAAACTTACTTGGGATCCCATCTCGTCTGCTGCTCAGGCGATCTGTTTTAGGCTCCAGTTGGCCTTAATGGTTTTTGTTATTTCATGATTTTGTTTCTGTTTATGTGTCCGTCATTTTGTCTTTTTAGTCTATGGATTTGGCTGGTTCTGTCACCAGATCTTTAACTGCATGATCATCGCTGTTTTATGACGTATTGCATGGATTGATCGCAGCCAAATTGTCTTGTCATTAATATAGTTTTTTGTGACGTGACCACGTCGTCTTGAATATGTATTTTGTCATAAATTGTTGTTTTCTGTCTTTAAGTGGATTGTTTATTTTATTTCTGTATTCTGCAGGAGCTGGGTTTTCCTGGAAGTGGGCCGGTGGTGGTAGCTGCACAACCTTCACCTTAACACTAGGGGTCATTAGTGCTGTGTTACTTCTGATCACTATTTGTAGTGGAGCGTGACTTTCGAATTGTGGTGTTTCTGTCGTATACAGCTATAGCTAGCCTGCTTTCGGGGGCCTCAACCCCTGCATTGCACCTATTTCGTCTTTTTGTTTACAGATTGTGACAATTTATTGTGAGTTGTTATTATTTGTTTAATTGTTCTTTTTAATAAAAATTGTTTGTTTAATTGTGAACTCGCTCCTCCTACCTCTCTTGAGCAAACAGACTTGTGTCCCGTTTATTAAATTATTTCCCCGGTAATTCGGGCTGGCGTATTCACTACTAGTCGAGCCACGTTTTGCTACACAAAGACAACTTAGGGCGTAAATAAACTAGGGGAAACAAGGCAATGGTGAAATAAACAAATCAAATTACAAAGGAAAAAAGGAACCAAACAAAAGCACAATGGGAGCCACTATTGGCCAAAACAGACAATAACAGGCAGAGTGCTTACAGAATCCCTTACTCTAGGAACGGCTCCTGATGTTCCTACCAGCTTCTCGGGATGACGGTCCTTGAACTGTTCAGTTAAGACGGGGTCCAATTTGTCCTTAGCAGAATACCCAGGAGCGTTCCTCTGGGCCGTAGCCTTCCCAATCCACCAGATACTGCAAGGATCACTGCACCCGGCGGGAGTCCAGTATCCTGTGGAAGGTGTAAGCAGGCTGGCCCTCTATGATATGAGGCAGAGGTCTGCCTGCCGGGACAACAGGAGAAGAGACAAAAGGCTTGGGTAAAGAGACGTGGAATGTAGTATTCATTTTTAGAGACCTGGGTAAGTACAGGCGGTAAGTAACAGCGTTTACTCTCCTGGCTATTTTGAAGGGTCCGATGAACTTCTGGGATAGCTTATTGGACTCCACTCATAGAGGTAATTTCTTTGTAGAAAGCCATAATACTGCTGAGAGGAGGAGTTGGTACTCCATGTAAGTCATCAGCATCTAACGACTCTCAGGACTGAAGGTACTCCAAGTCAAGTCAGCTTCATTTATATAGCGCTTTTTACAATTTTTATTGTTACAAAGCAGCAGTACATGAAAACATTGACTATAAGCAAAACTTATAAGGTTATGGAAGTCAAAACACAGGTCAAATATCAGATCAGTTCCCCTCTGGCAAAAGCTGCAGCCTCTGCACAAGCTTGACAGTGCTTGCAAAACAAGGCAAAAATATATAAAAATTAGATTTAAGATTATCATTAATAATCTATTAGCGGCTGAAATTTTGTATTCTCGCCACGTCCTTTGTCCAGCTCTATCATCACAGCATTTGTTATGTAAGGGCATAGACTGTGTCCTGCCTGCTTAGGTAACCTTGGACTCCGTCCTGCCCGCTCTGGTAACTTTGGAACAATGAGACAAGACTGGCTGACAGTACAGTACTGCACTCTCTGATGGAACAAATGCATCAGTTGTTATTGGAAGTGTTCCTGGTTCTGGTTGATCCAACTAGTGCAGCCTAAACCTTCAGAATATACTGTATATATTATGATAGTGTAGTGTATGCAAGATTAAAAAGATGCATCTTTAGTCTAGATTTAAACTGACAGAGTGTGTCTGCCTCCCGGACAGTGCAGGGAAGACTGTTCCAAAGTTTAGGCGCTAGATAGGAAAATAATCTGCCGCCTGCACTAGATTTTGAAATTCTATGTATTACCAACTGATCGGACGACCTTGAGAGTGAAGTGCACATGAAGGACTGTAATACGTGAGAAGTTCACTCAAGTAGTGATGAGCTAAACCATGCAGGGCTTTACAGGCAATAAATAAGATTTTAAAGTTAATGCAATGCTTTATAGGTAACCAGTGTAAGGTTGACAGAACTGGGCTAATATGCTCATACTTTTTTGTACGTGTAAGAACTTGAGTTGGAGTTTTTGTAATAAGCCTGCAGGGCAACCACCTAATAGTGCATCACAGTAATCTAGTCTTGATGTCATAAAGGTAATTAGCTTTTCTGCATCTGATGGTGACAGCATATGACGTAGTTTAGATATATTTTTAAGTTGGAAAAACACGATTTTACAGGTGTTTGTGACCTGGTTTTCATATGACTATGGAATAAATGCCAAGATTCTTTGCTAAAGATGAGGGTTTTATGGAACATCCATCAATAGTTAAGCAGTATTCTTGGTTGTTACGTAAGGTGGTTTTCGGTCCAATAAGTAACACTTCAGTTCTGTCCGAATTCAGTAATAAATAAAGTTTTTATACCGACTATGCATTCCACTATTCAATGGAATTGTTGTGTTTCATGAGGCTTCGAGGAAATATAAAGTTGCATAACAGTGAAAGCTAACTCTGTGTCGCTTTATTATATATCCTAGGTAGCATGTATAATGCAAAGAGCATAGGCCCTAAGACTGAGCCCTGTGGTACACCGTACTGGACTTGCGATTTGCTTGACACCTCATTGTTTATTGCTACAGATGGAAAACGGTCAGATAAATAAGATCTAAACCATTTCAAATCTATTCCCTTAATACCGACATCATTTTCGACTTTATAATTTAAATATTAAAGATCATGTTTATAATAATAATCTTGGGGGACAGACTAATTTAAAGTAATATAATCATCTGGCTTTAGCCATGTTTCTGTCAGACAGAGCATGTCTATTTTATGATCTTGTGGCGAGTTAGGGTAGATATTTGGACGGGGGATTATATTAGATAATAAATACACAATCCATGTGGTAAAACCCTATACCCATAATCCCAGCAGGACAACTGGCACAAATATTGCAGCTGTCTCAGCTTCACATATACTAACCGACTACCCACCTTGATGACAAACTCAAGGAATTGAACACTCTTTAATAAAGGTCGCCAGGTTCGAAAAACAATAATTTTAGTACAATGCGTAAACAATAAAGAAAAAATACATTCAAATCCAAGATGAAAATAAGGGTTGTATATCCAACCTTACCAAACGTAAATTTAACTAAAGCAACAAACAAAATACACACATTTGGCAATTTATACGGCAGGACCCCAGACAGAGAGGTTTACGTCCAAGCTCTGTGTTTACGCAAATGTTCACTACAACACACCTACACACTTGTGATTATAGGAAACCCAACAATTGGGAGAAAAACCTCGGCAAGCAAAGTGACAGAAGCACCATCAATTTAGAGCCGCCATTCCCCTCCAATCCGGCTAGCCGTCTCTTACCAACAGGACATACAATAACGAAATTAAATTTAACAATTCAATTCGAAAGACATTAAACACAAACACATAATACATCTACTTATTGTACCAAGCCCTCACATCCATTCATCATTCATACCTCACATACACTTTAATAAAACTGGCTTGGAGCAGAAAGTAGCGCCTCCACATAGATGCTTTAACATTAACCTTACCCCCGAACGTCCATCATAGGCGCAACTTTAGTACGAAAGGCACCGTAAGAAATAGCGACTATATCGTAGGGTAAGCTCCACCCCGTTGCCCACAAAAACTATTTCCCACATCAGGGAAATCGAGAAAGGCACAGAAAGTCGGATGATGTCCCAGTCATTAAGCGGTCTTTATCCCAAGAGTTGCACAGCACCTCCAGAGCTGGAAAACGAAATCCCCCGCAATTGAACAGCCTCACGTAGTCAATGTGATGGCAAATACGGATGCAATTTCCCTCTCGATGAGAAAAAAGAGAAACGAGGAGAAATCCCCGCCTAAGGTGAAACCGGGAGAGAGACGCTCGTTCATTTACCAGCGACTAGATCAGTACACATGAACGTTGTGCATTTCGCTAAAGCAAGAAAGAGAAACATTAAGTCTCAACAAACCTCCAAAATATAAACTTAAAGAGGCTTAACTCACCGCCGTTTCACGGCCCGAGATTCCTTGTGTTAAAAGTACTGGGGTGAGAAACCCTTCAAGGCAAACAGCAACCGAACAATTATTCCAGTTTACCCTTCAATATACACAGTATCAGTTTACAGATAGCGCCTTACCTGCATCTAACCAACCATTGGTGTGTGCTCTAAGCTTGCTGTATTCGGATTTACTCCAGCACACGAGCAAACCTTTAGCCATTCCGCGCAAACTATTCGACCGAGCACATGACCGGAAATGACCCAACCCGCCATATATAGCCCGCCTCGGCGTTGATTGGTCTATGGCATGAGCTGCCGATTAATGCTACAATCTGTTATCATATCGTTAACAAAAAGTCCTTTATTAGAGAGAGATCTAATATTTGGCAATCCGAGTGGTAATAGTTGATTATCTGTATTTTGTTCATGTTTAATTAGTTTAACGTTAATTCAATTACCTTTGAGAGATTTACACATTATTTTATGTTTGCTAATCCGGGGAGAGCCAAGTCTCTAGGCACCGCTGGGATTTGAACCCAGGATCTCCTGTTTACGAGACAGGCACTTTGACCAGCTAAGCCACGGCGCCAACGCCAAAAGCAGCCGTGGGAGGATTGTGACTGACAAGTAACAAAGGGGAAAAACCTCAATTAAGAAGAGACTGGAATCATGAAAGAGGTTACCTTTACGATAGAGGCCAAGGGGAACTGAGGGCCGCACATGAGCGTAGTCAGGCATGTTTTGATGAGATCTTTTCAAAACGACAGGACCTTCATTTTCGGTACAACAAGAACAGTTTGTCAACATGACAAAGTGTTTTTGGACAAAAATGTGCCACGAAAGTCAGTGTCTTGTGAGGCCTGCTCGAAATCGATCTTCACTTCAGGATTGCAATACTGTGAAGGTAAGATGGGAGGATGAGCAAATCCACTTTTCGGGTGTTTCTGTAGCATGTTAAAGAACAAAACCCTTCTTTCAAGTACGAAAAGAAGTGTCCAGGTAAAAGGCACCGCTGGGATTTAAACCCAGGATCTCCTGTTTACGAGACAGGCGCTTTGGCCAGCTAAGACACGGCACCCACACAAATGTATACAAAAGTAAAGTGACCGAAAAGTAACAAAGGGGTAAAAACTCACCGTGAAATGGAGGAAAACACACACAGGTATTTTTCAAGGAGTCATGAATATGTGTAGGCTCTCCGTTTTACAGCACTTCCTGTCTTTGTCAAGATTATTTTCAGGACTTCTTACAAACATAAAGCTTCGACAACTCTGGTGGGACTCGAACACACAACCTTTGAATGGCCACATATCACAATCTAGAAGTCCAACGCGCTATCCATTGCGCCACATTGTTTATCAGCGCATTCACAGTGCAAGAGAACCAGCAGTCTACATAGACAAGGAATTTGTCATCAAAGAGCCAAGTCTCTAGGCACCGCTGGGATTTGAACCCAGGATCTCCTGTTTACGAGACAGGCGCTTTGGCCAGCTAAGCCACGGCGCCAGATACCAAACGCAGAGCTGCAAGTTTGACTGAAAAAATGAAAACATGTGGTCAACGTGTCAATTTGATGCAGAAGACAGTCGATACCCTTTCTGTGGCAACTGAATGGCGTGCAGGATTTTCCTCAGAGATCATAGGATATCTTCAACCTCTCTGCGACACGTGGCACACGCATCAAGCATTTGCGAGGATTAATGGCTCTTCGTGGTCTCTTGAAGATTTCAAAACTTGGCAGATTACACTGTGTAATGATACATCTGGGAAGGCATCTGCAACTGCTAAATTCACCTAGTGTCAAGAGCACAAAGGAAGCACACAAAGTTGCCAGGCACCGCTGGGATTTGAACCCAGGATCTCCTGTTTACTAGACAGGCGCTTTGGCCAGCTAAGCCACGGCGCCAGATACCAAATGCAGAGCGGCAAGTTTGACTGAAAAAGAATAAAACATGTGGTCAACGTGTTTGGACTTTTTCAAGGAGTCATGAATATGTGTAGGCTCTCCGTTTTACAGCACTTCCTGTCCTTGTCAAGATCATTTTCAGGATTTCCTACAAACATAAAGCTTCTACGACTCTGGTGGGACTCGAACCTACAACCTTTGAATGGCCACATATCACAATCTAGAAGTCCAACGCGCTACCCACTGCGCCACAGAGCCTGGAGTGCCTTTGCTGTCATTGTTTATCAGCGCATTCACAGTGCAAGAGAACCAGCAGTCTACAAAGACAAGGCATTTGTAATCTAAGAGCCAAGTCTATAGGCACCGCTGGGATTCGAACCCAGGATCTCCTGTTTACTAGACAGGCGCTTTGGCCAGCTAAGCCACGGCGCCCACACAGCTGTATACAAAAGTCAAGTTACCAAAAAGTAACAAAGGGCCTTTGTTAAATGCCTGGAGTGCCTTTTCTGTCATTGTTTATCAGCGCATTCTTAGTGCAAGAGAACCAGGGACCCGTTTCAGAAAGCAGGGTAAGTGCAAACTCAGTGTAAGTTAACCCCGGAAAACGGGATACTCTGGGTTTTCAGTTTCAGAACGCGAGGTATATCAAACCCGTGACCGCGGGGTAAGTCAAGCCCGTTTCAGAAATCAAGGTATCTTATACTTAGAGTGAGTAACCATAGTAACCTACTCTGTGAACCTAACCTGGTCAGGAGCAGGTTTTATTCCACTAACCCGAGGTTTGTTACAATCTCCGCCCCTTTTAGAAGCGCGAGCGGTGTTGAAATTGCCTTCGCAGTTAGTTTTTTCATTCGTTTTCCTTAATCGCGCACAAGTTCGTAACACAGACATTAAATGTCCGTTTATTCAGGAACCCGTAGACGAGGAAGCTGCATTCATTCAGAGAGAGTTAAATTTACGTCGGGAGAGTATATGGTGAAGCCCCGTTTGGATGTTTTATCATATGCGGAGGATTCTTTATTTGAGCGGCACAGTTTTTCTTTACAGTCCATTAAATATATCCACAATCTGCTTCATCCTTACATCACAAACCTCACTCGTCGGGGTCGCGCTCTTACATCTGAGCAGATTCTCTGTATGGCTTTACGTTTCTTTACTAATGGAAGCTTTCTTTATAACACCGGGGATGCAGAACACGTTAGCAAGGCAACTGTATGCAGAGCAGTAAGAAAAGTGTGTATCGCTCTCAAGCACTTTATATACATTTGTGTTAAGTTTCCTGTGAGAGTCATCAAAGAGGAGTTTCATAGGATTGCAGGTGAATGGTGTACGTCTTTCTGAATAAGCTGATCAAATAAATGTGGTCTCGCTGCAAACTCTAATAATTCAAATACCCTTTAGGGTTTCCCATTGTGATTGGGTGCAAATTTAAAAGGTCCAACTCTCCCCGCGCGGGCTTCGAACTGACGTCGGTCAGAATGAGAGACGGGCGCTCTAACAACGAGCCTAACGATCGCAGTCCCTATAACATCCGTCGCCAGAGCATCTCTGTTGGTCGGGGAGTGACTCTAGCTGGCCTCCGTAACATAGCTGGAGCAGGGGCGAACATGGCCAGTTTTTTGTCTTCTATAGCCACAGTGCTCGGTTCTCATATCCTCATAACTTTCAAGGCCAGTTTATTAAATATATCAAACATTTCCCAGTCAGGCATCCTACTAGCAAGAGCATTTAAACTCACCGGACTGAATGATGTTTTTATATTTCATTTCCAGCTGCTGCCATGTTCTTTTTATTGCAGAAGGATTGCACCTACATGACAAAAGTCGTAGGTATATATGTTTATATGTGTGTATATATATATATATATATATATATATATATATATATATATAGATAGATAGATATATAGTGCCTACAATTCGACTGGCGAGAAATAAACGGAGCGCTTTTTGTCACGTGCCGTTGCCATGGTGAATCGTGTTATCTTCGCTCAATTGATGATGGCTTTTTAAAGCCGCGGTGAACACGAGTGACCTCGGGTGAAGTTACTCAGAGTGGATTGAACTCATTGAAACCAGCTGTTCTGAAACAGAAAACTCAGAGTAGCGGTTATCTAAGTAAATCAACTCAGAGTTCATATTTTAACTCAGGGTTGCTTGAACCTCCTTATTGAAACGGGTCCCTGCAGTCTACAAAGACAAGGAATTTGTAATCAAAGAGCCAAGTCTCTAGGCACCGCTGGGATTCAAACCCAGGATCTCCTGTTTACTAGACAGGCGCTTTGGCCAGCTAAGCCACGGCGCCCACACAGCTGTATACAAAAGTCAAGTTACCAAAAAGTAACAAAGGGGTAAAAACTCCTTTGTTACAGAGCCTGGAGTGCTTTTGCTGTCATTGTTTATCAGCGCATTCTTAGTGCAAAAGAACCAGCAGTCTACAAAGATAAGGAATTTGTAATCAAAGAGCCAAGTGTCTAGGCACCGCTGGGATTCGAACTCAAGATCTCCTGTTTACCAGAAAGGCGCTTTGGCCAGCTAAGCCACGGCGCCAGATACCAAATGCCGAGTGGCAAGTTTGACTGAAAAAAATAAAACATGTGGTAAACGTGTCAATTTGATGCAGAAGACAGTCGATGCCCTTTCTGTGGCAACTGAATGGCGTGCAGGATTTTCCTCAGTGATCAGAGGACCTCTCCGCGACACAACGTACCTCCATCGACACGTGGCACACGTATCAAGCATTTGCGAGGATTAATGGCTCTTCGTGGTCTCTTGAAGATTTGAAAACTTGGCAGTTTACACTGTGTAAAAATCTCCTGTTTACGAGACAGGCGCTTTGGCCAGCTAAGCCACGGCGCCCACACAGATGTATACAAAAGTCAAGTGACCGAAAAGTAACAAAGGGGTAAAAACTCCTTTGTTACAGAGCCTGGAGTGCCTTTGCTGTCATTGTTTATCAGCGCATTCTTAGTGCAAGAGAACCAGCAGTCTACAAAGACAAGGAATTTGTAATCAAAGAGCCAAGTCTCTAGGGAGGCATCTGCAACTGCTAAGTTCACTTAATGTCAAGAGCACAAAGGAAGCACACAAAGTTGCCAGGCACCGCTGGGATTTAAACCCAGGATCTCCTGTTTACTAGACAGGCGCTTTGGCCAGCTAAGCCACGGCGCCAGATACCAAACGCAGAGCGGCAAGTTTGACTGAAAAAAATAAAACATGTGGTCAACGTGTTTGGACTTTTTCAAGGAGTCATGAATATGTGTAGGCTCTCCGTTTTACAGCACTTCCTGTCCTTGTCAAGATCATTTTCAGGATTTCCTACAAACATAAAGCTTCTACGACTCTGGTGGGACTCGAACCCACAACCTTTGAATGGCCACATATCACAATCTAGAAGTCCAACGCGCTATCCATTGCGCCACAGAGCCTGGAGTGCCTTTGCTGTCATTGTTTATCAGCGCATTCACATTGCAAGAGAACCGGCAGTCGACAAGGACAAGGAATTTGTAATCTAAGAGCCAAGTCTCTAGGCACCGCTGGGATTCGAACCCAGGATCTCCTGTTTACTAGACAGGCGCTTTGGCCAGCTAAGCCACGGCGCCAGATACCAAACGCAGAGCGGCAAGTTTGACTGAAAAAATGAAAACATGTGGTCAACGTGTCAATTTGATGCAGAAGACAGTCGATACCCTTTCTGAGGCAACTGAATGGCGTGCAGGATTTTCCTCAGAGATCAGAGGATATCTTCAACCTCTCCACGACACGTGGCACACGCATCAAGCATTTGCGAGGATTAATGACTCTTCGTGGTCTCTTGAAGATTTCAAAACTTGGCAGTTTACACTGTGTAAAGATACATCAAGGGAGGCATCTGCAACTGCTAAGTTCACCTAGTCTCAAGCGCACAAAGGAAGCACACAAAGTTGCCAGGCACCACTGGGATTTGAACCCAGGATCTCCTGTTTACAAGACAGGCGCTTTGACCAGCTAAGCCACGGCGCCAACGCCAAAAGCAGCCGTGGGAGGATTGTGGATATCTTCAACCTCTCAGCGACACGTGGCACACGCATCAAGCATTTGCGAGGATTAATGGCTCTTCGTGGTCTCTTGAAGATTTAAATCTCCTGATTACTAGACAGGCGCTTTGGCCAGCTAAGCCACGGCGCCAGATACCAAACGCAGAGCGGCAAGTTTGACTGAAAAAATGAAAACATGTGGTCAACGTGTCAATTTGATGTAGAAGACAGTCGATACCCTTTCTGTGGCAACTGAATGGCGTGCAGGATTTTCCTCAGAGATCATAGGATATCTTCAACCTCTCTGCGACACGTGGCACACGCATCAAGCATTTGCGAGGATTAATGGCTCTTCGTGGTCTCTTGAAGATTTCAAAACTTGGCAGTTTACACTGTGTAAAGATACATCAAGGGAGGCATCTGCAACTGCTAAGTTCACCTAGTCTCAAGCGCACAAAGGAAGCACACAAAGTTGCCAGGCACCACTAGGATTTGAACCCAGGATCTCCTGTTTACAAGACAGGCGCTTTGACCAGCTAAGCCACGGCGCCAACGCCAAAAGCAGGCGTGGGAGGATTGTGACTGATAAGTAACAAAGGGGCAAACTCTCAATTAAGAAGAGACTGGAATCATGAAAGAAGTTACCTTTACGGTAGAGGCCTAGGGGAACTGAGGGCCGCACATGAGCGTAGTCAGGCATGTTTTGATGAAATCTTTTCAAAACCGCCAGGGCCTTCATTTTCGGTACAACAAGAACAGTTTGTCAAAATGACAAAGTGTTTTTGGACAAAAATGTGCCACGAAAGTCAGTCTCTTGTGAGGCCTGCTCGAAATCGATCTTCACTTCAGGATTGCAATACTGTGAAGGTAAGATGGGAGGATGAGCAAATCCACTTTTCGGGTGTTTCTGTAGCATGTTAAAGAACAAAACCCTTCTTTCATGTACGAAAAGCAGTGTCCGGGTAAAATGCACCGCTGGGATTTGAACCCAGGATCTCCTGTTTACGAGACAGGCGCTTTGGCCAGCTAAGCCACGGCGCCCCCACAGATGTATACAAAAGTCAAGTGACCAAAAAGTAACAAAGGGGTAAAAACTCCTTTGTTACAGAGCCTGGAGTGCCTTTGCTGTCATTGTTTATCAGCGCATTCTTAGTGCAAGAGAACCAGCAGTCTACAAAGACAAGGAATTTGTAATCAAAGAGCCAAGTCTCTAAGGAGGCATCTGCAACTGCTAAGTTCACCAAGTGTCAAGAGCACAAAGGAAGCACACAAAGTTGCCAGGCACCGCTGGGATTTGAACCCAGGATCTCCTGTTTACTAGACAGGCGCTTTGGCCAGCTAAGCCACGGCGCCAGATACCAAACGCAGAGCGGCAAGTTTGACTGAAAAAATGAAAACATGTGGTCAACGTGTCAATTTGATGCAGAAGACAGTCGATACCCTTTCTGTGGCAACTGAATGGCGTGCAGGATTTTCCTCAGAGATCAAAGGATATCTTCAACCTCTCCGCGACACGTGGCACACGCATCAAGCATTTGCGAGGATTAATGGCTCTTCGTGGTCTCTTGAAGATTTCAAAACTTGGCAGTTTACACTGTGTAAAGATACATCAAGGGAGGCATCTGTAACTGCTAAGTTCACCTAGTGTCAAGAGCACAAATGAAGCAGACAAAGTTGCCAGGCACCGCTGGGATTTGAAACCAGGATCTCCTGTTTACAAGACAGGCGCTTTGGCCAGCTAAGCCACGGCGCCCACACAGATGTATAAAAAAGTCTAGTGACCAAAAAGTAACAAAGGGGTAAAAACTCACCGTGAAATGGAGGAAAACACGCACAGGTATTTTTCAAGGAGTCATGAATATGTGTAGGCTCTCCGTTTTACAGCACTTCCTGTCCTTGTCAAGATCATTTTCAGGATTTCCTACAAACATAAAGCTTCTACGACTCTGGTGGGACTGAACCCACAACCTTTGAATGGCCACATATCACAATCTAGAAGTCCAACGCGCTATCCATTGCACCACAGAGCCTGGAGTGCCTTTGCTGTCATTGTTTATCAGCGCATTCACATTGCAAGAGAACCGGCAGTCGACAAAGACAAGGAATTTGTAATCTAAGAGCCAAGTCTCTAGGCACCGCTGGGATTTGAACCCAGGATCTCCTGTTTACTAGACAGGCGCTTTGGCCAGCTAAGCCACGGCGCCAGATACCAAACGCAGAGCGGCAAGTTTGACTGAAAAAATGAAAACATGTGGTCAACGTATCAATTTGATGCAGAAGACAGTCTATACCCTTTCTGTGGCAACTGAATGGCGTGCAGGATTTTCCTCAGAGATCAGAGGATATCTTCAACCTCTCCGCAACACGTGGCACACGCATCAAGCATTTGCGAGGATTAATGGCTCTTCGTGGTCTCTTGAAGATTTCAAAACTTGGCAGTTTACACTGTGTAAAGATACATCAAGGGAGGCATCTGCAACTGCTAAGTTCACCTAGTGTCAAGAGCACAAAGGAAGCAGACAAAGTTGCCAGGCACCGCTGGGATTTGAACCCAGGATCTCCTGTTTACAAGACAGGCGCTTTGGCCAACTAAGCCACGGCGCCAACGCCAAAAGCAGCCGTGTGAGGATTGTGACTGACAAGTAACAAAGGGGCAAACTCTCAATTAAGAAGAGACTGGAATCATGAAAGAAGTTACCTTTACGGTAGAGGCCTAGGGGAACTGAGGGCCGCACATGAGCGTAGTCAGGCATGTTTTGATGAAATCTTTTCAAAACCGCCAGGGCCTTCATTTTCGGTACAACAAGAACAGTTTGATGACCGTGTAATGGAGGAAAACACGCACAGGTATTTTTCAAGGAGTCATGAATATGTGTAGGCTCTCCGTTTTACAGCACTTCCTGTCCTTGTCAAGATCATTTTCAGGATTTCCTACAAACATAAAGCTTCTACGACTCTGGTGGGACTGAACCCACAACCTTTGAATGGCCACATATCACAATCTAGAAGTCCAATGCGCTATCCATTGCACCACAGAGCCTGGAGTGCCTTTGCTGTCATTGTTTATCAGCGCATTCACATTGCAAGAGAACCGGCAGTCGACAAAGACAAGGAATTTGTAATCTAAGAGCCAAGTCTCTAGGCACCGCTGGGATTCGAACCCAGGATCTCCTGTTTACTAGACAGGCGCTTTGGCCAGCTAAGCCACGGCGCCAGATACCAAACGCAGAGCGGCAAGTTTGACTGAAAAAATGAAAACATGTGGTCAACGTGTCAATTTGATGCAGAAGACAGTCGATACCCTTTCTGTGGCAACTGAATGGCGTGCAGGATTTTCCTCAGAGATCAAAGGATATCTTCAACCTCTCCGCGACACGTGGCACACGCATCAAGCATTTGCGAGGATTAATGGCTCTTCGTGGTCTCTTGAAGATTTCAAAACTTGGCAGTTTACACTGTGTAAAGATACATCAAAGGAGGCATCTGCAAATGCTAAGTTCACCTAGTCTCAAGCGCACAAAGGAAGCACACAAAGTTGCCAGGCACCACTGGGATTTGAACCCAGAATCTCCTGTTTACAAGACAGGCACTTTGACCAGCTAAGCCACGGCGCCAACGCCAAAAGCAGCCGTGGGAGGATTGTGACTGACAAGTAACAAAGGGGCAAACTCTCAATTAAGAAGAGACTGGAATCATGAAAGAAGTTACCTTTACAGTAGAGGCCTAGGGGAACTGAGGGCCGCACATGAGCGTAGTCAGGCATGTTTTGATGAAATCTTTTCAAACCCGCCAGGACCTTCATTTTCGGTACAACAAGAACAGTTTGTCAACATGACAAAGTGTTTTTGGACAAAAATGTGCCACGAAAGTCAGTCTCTTGTGAGGCCTGCTCGAAATCGATCTTCACTTCAGGATTACAATACTGTGAAGGTAAAATGGGAGGATGAGCAAATCCACTTTGCGGGTGTTTCTGTAGCATGTTAAAGATCAAAACCCTTCTTTCATGTACGAAAAGCAGTGTCCAGGTAAAAGGCACCGCTGGGATTTGAACCCAGGATCTCCTGTTTACGAGACAGGCGCTTTGGCCAGCTAAGCCACGGCGCCCCCACAGATGTATACAAAAGTCAAGTGACCAAAAAGTAACAAAGGGGTAAAAACTCCTTTGTTACAGAGCCTGGAGTGCCTTTGCTGTCATTGTTTATCAGCTCATACACATTGCAAGAGAACCGGCAGTCGACAAAGACAAGGAATTTGTAATCTAAGAGCCAAGTCTCTAGGCACCGCTGGGATTCGAACCCAGGATCTCCTGTTTACTAGACAGGCGCTTTGGCCAGCTAAGCCACGGCGCCAGATACCAAACGCAGAGCGGCAAGTTTGACTGAAAAAATGAAAACATGTGGTCAACGTGTCAATTTGATGCAGAAGACAGTCGATACCCTTTCTGTGGCAACTGAATGGCGTGCAGGATTTTCCTCAGAGATCAAAGGATATCTTCAACCTCTCCGCGACACGTGGCACACGCATCAAGCATTTGCGAGGATTAATGGCTCTTCGTGGTCTCTTGAAGATTTCAAAACTTGGCAGTTTACACTGTGTAAAGATACATCAAGGGAGGCATCTGCAACTGCTAAGTTCACCTAGTGTCAAGAGCACAAAGGAAGCAGACAAAGTTGCCAGGCACCGCTGGGATTTGAACCCAGGATCTCCTGTTTACAAGACAGGCGCTTTGGCCAACTAAGCCACGGCGCCAACGCCAAAAGCAGCCGTGTGAGGATTGTGACTGACAAGTAACAAAGGGGCAAACTCTCAATTAAGAAGAGACTGGAATCATGAAAGAAGTTACCTTTACGGTAGAGGCCTAGGGGAACTGAGGGCCGCACATGAGCGTAGTCAGGCATGTTTTGATGAAATCTTTTCAAAACCGCCAGGGCCTTCATTTTCGGTACAACAAGAACAGTTTGATGACCGTGAAATGGAGGAAAACACGCACAGGTATTTTTCAAGGAGTCATGAATATGTGTAGGCTCTCCGTTTTACAGCACTTCCTGTCCTTGTCAAGATCATTTTCAGGATTTCCTACAAACATAAAGCTTCTACGACTCTGGTGGGACTGAACCCACAACCTTTGAATGGCCACATATCACAATCTAGAAGTCCAATGCGCTATCCATTGCACCACAGAGCCTGGAGTGCCTTTGCTGTCATTGTTTATCAGCGCATTCACATTGCAAGAGAACCGGCAGTCGACAAAGACAAGGAATTTGTAATCTAAGAGCCAAGTCTCTAGGCACCGCTGGGATTCGAACCCAGGATCTCCTGTTTACTAGACAGGCGCTTTGGCCAGCTAAGCCACGGCGCCAGATACCAAACGCAGAGCGGCAAGTTTGACTGAAAAAATGAAAACATGTGGTCAACGTGTCAATTTGATGCAGAAGACAGTCGATACCCTTTCTGTGGCAACTGAATGGCGTGCAGGATTTTCCTCAGAGATCAAAGGATATCTTCAACCTCTCCGCGACACGTGGCACACGCATCAAGCATTTGCGAGGATTAATGGCTCTTCGTGGTCTCTTGAAGATTTCAAAACTTGGCAGTTTACACTGTGTAAAGATACATCAAAGGAGGCATCTGCAAATGCTAAGTTCACCTAGTCTCAAGCGCACAAAGGAAGCACACAAAGTTGCCAGGCACCACTGGGATTTGAACCCAGAATCTCCTGTTTACAAGACAGGCACTTTGACCAGCTAAGCCACGGCGCCAACGCCAAAAGCAGCCGTGGGAGGATTGTGACTGACAAGTAACAAAGGGGCAAACTCTCAATTAAGAAGAGACTGGAATCATGAAAGAAGTTACCTTTACAGTAGAGGCCTAGGGGAACTGAGGGCCGCACATGAGCGTAGTCAGGCATGTTTTGATGAAATCTTTTCAAACCCGCCAGGACCTTCATTTTCGGTACAACAAGAACAGTTTGTCAACATGACAAAGTGTTTTTGGACAAAAATGTGCCACGAAAGTCAGTCTCTTGTGAGGCCTGCTCGAAATCGATCTTCACTTCAGGATTACAATACTGTGAAGGTAAAATGGGAGGATGAGCAAATCCACTTTTCGGGTGTTTCTGTAGCATGTTAAAGATCAAAACCCTTCTTTCATGTACGAAAAGCAGTGTCCAGGTAAAAGGCACCGCTGGGATTTGAACCCAGGATCTCCTGTTTACGAGACAGGCGCTTTGGCCAGCTAAGCCACGGCGCCCCCACAGATGTATACAAAAGTCAAGTGACCAAAAAGTAACAAAGGGGTAAAAACTCCTTTGTTACAGAGCCTGGAGTGCCTTTGCTGTCATTGTTTATCAGCTCATTCACATTGCAAGAGAACCGGCAGTCGACAAAGACAAGGAATTTGTAATCTAAGAGCCAAGTCTCTAGGCACCGCTGGGATTCGAACCCAGGATCTCCTGTTTACTAGACAGGCGCTTTGGCCAGCTAAGCCACGGCGCCAGATACCAAACGCAGAGCGGCAAGTTTGACTGAAAAAATGAAAACATGTGGTCAACGTATCAATTTGATGCAGAAGACAGTCTATACCCTTTCTGTGGCAACTGAATGGCGTGCAGGATTTTCCTCAGAGATCAGAGGATATCTTCAACCTCTCCGCAACACGTGGCACACGCATCAAGCATTTGCGAGGATTAATGGCTCTTCGTGGTCTCTTGAAGATTTCAAAACTTGGCAGTTTACACTGTGTAAAGATACATCAAGGGAGGCATCTGCAACTGCTAAGTTCACCTAGTCTCAAGCGCACAAAGGAAGCACACAAAGTTGCCAGGCACCACTGGGATTTGAACCCAGGATCTCCTGTTTACAAGACAGGCGCTTTGACCAGCTAAGCCACGGCGCCAACGCTAAAAGCAGCCGTTGGAGGATTGTGACTGACAAGTAACAAAGGGGCAAACTCTCAATTAAGAAGAGACTGGAATCATGAAAGAAGTTACCTTTACGGTAGAGGTCTAGGGGAACTGAGGGCCGCACATGAGCGTAGTCAGGCATGTTTTGATGAAATCTTTTCAAAACCGCCAGGGCCTTCATTTTCGGTACAACAAGAACAGTTTGTCAAAATGACAAAGTGTTTTTGGACAAAAATTTGCCACGAAAGTCAGTGTCTTGTGAGGCCTGCTCGAACTCGATCTTCACTTCAGGATTACAATACTGTGAAGGTAAGATGGGAGGATGAGCAAATCCACTTTTCGGGTGTTTCTGTAGCATTTTAAAGAACAAAACCCTTCTTTCAAGTACGAAAAGCAGTGTCCAGGTAAAAGGCACCGCTGGGATTTGAACCCAGGATCTCCTGTTTACGAGACAGGCGCTTTGGCCAGCTAAGCCACGGCGCCCCCACAGATGTATACAAAAGTCAAGTGACCAAAAAGTAACAAAGGGGTACAAACTCCTTTGTTACAGAGCCTGGAGTGCCTTTGCTGTCATTGTTTATCAGCGCATTCTTAGTGCAAGAGAACCAGCAGTCTACAAAGACAAGGAATTTGTAATCAAAGAGCCAAGTCTCTAAGGAGGCATCTGCAACTGCTAAGTTCACCTAGTGTCAAGAGCACAAAGGAAGCACACAAAGATGCCAGGCACCGCTGGGATTTGAACCCAGGATCTCCTGTTTACTAGACAGGCGCTTTGGCCAGCTAAGCCACGGCGCCAGATACCAAACGCAGAGCGGCAAGTTTGACTGAAAAAATGAAAACATGTGGTCAACGTGTCAATTTGATGCAGAAGACAGTCGATACCCTTTCTGTGGCAACTGAATGACGTGCAGGATTTTCCTCAGAGATCAAAGGATATCTTCAACCTCTGCGCGACACGTGGCACACGCATCAAGCATTTGCGAGGATTAATGGCTCTTCGTGGTCTCTTGAAGATTTCAAAACTTGGCAGTTTACACTGTGTAAAGATACATCAAGGGAGGCATCTGCAACTGCTAAGTTCACCTAGTGTCAAGAGCACAAAGGAAGC
The DNA here is from genome assembly GCF_947034865.1 of Barbatula barbatula. Classification (NCBI taxonomy): domain Eukaryota; kingdom Metazoa; phylum Chordata; class Actinopteri; order Cypriniformes; family Nemacheilidae; genus Barbatula; species Barbatula barbatula. Next base: position 1,285,635 of record NC_136782.1, on the reverse strand, counting down.
AGACAAAGTTGCCAGGCACCGCTGGGATTTGAACCCAGGATCTCCTGTTTTACAAGACAGGCGCTTTGGCCAGCTAAGCCACGGCGCCCACACAGATTTATAAAAAAGTCTAGTGACCAAAAAGTAACAAAGGGGTACAAACTACTTTGTTACAGAGCCTGGAGTGCCTTTGCTGTCATTGTTTATCAGCGCATTCTTAGTGCAAGAGAACCAGCAGTCTACAAAGACAAGGAATTTGTAATCAAAGAGCCAAGTCTCTAAGGAGGCATCTGCAACTGCTAAGTTCACCTAGTGTCAAGAGCACAAAGGAAGCACACAAAGTTGCCAGGCACCGCTGGGATTTGAACCCAGAATCTCCTGTTTACAAGACAGGCACTTTGACCAGCTAAGCCACGGCGCCAACGCCAAAAGCAGCCGTGGGAGGATTGTGACTGACAAGTAACAAAGGGGCAAACTCTCAATTAAGAAGAGACTGGAATCATGAAAGAAGTTACCTTTACAGTAGAGGCCTAGGGGAACTGAGGGCCGCACATGAGCGTAGTCAGGCATGTTTTGATGAAATCTTTTCAAACCCGCCAGGACCTTCATTTTCGGTACAACAAGAACAGTTTGTCAACATGACAAAGTGTTTTTGGACAAAAATGTGCCACGAAAGTCAGTGTCTTGTGAGGCCTGCTCGAACTCGATCTTCACTTCAGGATTACAATACTGTGAAGGTAAGATGGGAGGATGAGCAAATCCACTTTTCGGGTGTTTCTGTAGCATGTTAAAGATCAAAACCCTTCTTTCATGTACGAAAAGCAGTGTCCAGGTAAAAGGCACCGCTGGGATTTGAACCCAGGATCTCCTGTTTACGAGACAGGCGCTTTGGCCAGCTAAGCCACGGCGCCCCCACAGATGTATACAAAAGTCAAGTGACCAAAAAGTAACAAAGGGGTAAAAACTCCTTTGTTACAGAGCCTGGAGTGCCTTTGCTGTCATTGTTTATCAGCTCATTCACATTGCAAGAGAACCGGCAGTCGACAAAGACAAGGAATTTGTAATCTAAGAGCCAAGTCTCTAGGCACCGCTGGGATTCGAACCCAGGATCTCCTGTTTACTAGACAGGCGCTTTGGCCAGCTAAGCCACGGCGCCAGATACCAAACGCAGAGCGGCAAGTTTGACTGAAAAAATGAAAACATGTGGTCAACGTATCAATTTGATGCAGAAGACAGTCTATACCCTTTCTGTGGCAACTGAATGGCGTGCAGGATTTTCCTCAGAGATCAGAGGATATCTTCAACCTCTCCGCAACACGTGGCACACGCATCAAGCATTTGCGAGGATTAATGGCTCTTCGTGGTCTCTTGAAGATTTCAAAACTTGGCAGTTTACACTGTGTAAAGATACATCAAGGGAGGCATCTGCAACTGCTAAGTTCACCTAGTCTCAAGCGCACAAAGGAAGCACACAAAGTTGCCAGGCACCACTGGGATTTGAACCCAGGATCTCCTGTTTACAAGACAGGCGCTTTGACCAGCTAAGCCACGGCGCCAACGCTAAAAGCAGCCGTTGGAGGATTGTGACTGACAAGTAACAAAGGGGCAAACTCTCAATTAAGAAGAGACTGGAATCATGAAAGAAGTTACCTTTACGGTAGAGGTCTAGGGGAACTGAGGGCCGCACATGAGCGTAGTCAGGCATGTTTTGATGAAATCTTTTCAAAACCGCCAGGGCCTTCATTTTCGGTACAACAAGAACAGTTTGTCAAAATGACAAAGTGTTTTTGGACAAAAATTTGCCACGAAAGTCAGTGTCTTGTGAGGCCTGCTCGAACTCGATCTTCACTTCAGGATTACAATACTGTGAAGGTAAGATGGGAGGATGAGCAAATCCACTTTTCGGGTGTTTCTGTAGCATTTTAAAGAACAAAACCCTTCTTTCAAGTACGAAAAGCAGTGTCCAGGTAAAAGGCACCGCTGGGATTTGAACCCAGGATCTCCTGTTTACGAGACAGGCGCTTTGGCCAGCTAAGCCACGGCGCCCCCACAGATGTATACAAAAGTCAAGTGACCAAAAAGTAACAAAGGGGTACAAACTCCTTTGTTACAGAGCCTGGAGTGCCTTTGCTGTCATTGTTTATCAGCGCATTCTTAGTGCAAGAGAACCAGCAGTCTACAAAGACAAGGAATTTGTAATCAAAGAGCCAAGTCTCTAAGGAGGCATCTGCAACTGCTAAGTTCACCTAGTGTCAAGAGCACAAAGGAAGCAGACAAAGTTGCCAGGCACCGCTGGGATTTGAACCCAGGATCTCCTGTTTTACAAGACAGGCGCTTTGGCCAGCTAAGCCACGGCGCCCACACAGATGTATAAAAAAATCTAGTGACCAAAAAGTAACAAAGGGGTACAAACTACTTTGTTACAGAGCCTGGAGTGCCTTTGCTGTCATTGTTTATCAGCGCATTCTTAGTGCAAGAGAACCAGCAGTCTACAAAGACAAGGAATTTGTAATCAAAGAGCCAAGTCTCTAAGGAGGCATCTGCAACTGCTAAGTTCACCTAGTGTCAAGAGCACAAAGGAAGCACACAAAGTTGCCAGGCACCGCTGGGATTTGAACCCAGGATCTCCTGTTTACTAGACAGGCGCTTTGGCCAGCTAAGCCACGGCGCCAGATACCAAACGCAGAGCGGCAAGTTTGACTGAAAAAATGAAAACATGTGGTCAACGTGTCAATTTGATGCAGAAGACAGTCGATACCCTTTCTGTGGCAACTGAATGGCGTGCAGGATTTTCCTCAGAGATCAAAGGATATCTTCAACCTCTCCGCGACACGTGGCACACGCATCAAGCATTTGCGAGGATTAATGGCTCTTCGTGGTCTCTTGAAGATTTCAAAACTTGGCAGTTTACACTGTGTAAAGATACATCAAGGGAGGCATCTGCAACTGCTAAGTTCACCTAGTGTCAAGAGCACAAAGGAAGCAGACAAAGTTGCCAGGCACAGCTGGGATTTGAACCCAGAATCTCCTGTTTACAAGACAGGCGCTTTGACCAGCTAAGCCACGGCGCCAACGCCAAAAGCAGCCGTGGGAGGATTGTGACTGACAAGTAACAAAGGGGCAAACTCTCAATTAAGAAGAGACTGGAATCATGAAAGAAGTTACCTTTACGGTAGAGGCCTAGGGGAACTGAGGGCCGCACATGAGCGTAGTCAGGCATGTTTTGATGAAATCTTTTCAAACCCGCCAGGGCCTTCATTTTCGGTACAACAAGAACAGTTTGTCAACATGACAAAGTGTTTTTTGACAAAAATTTGCCACGAAAGTCAGTCTCTTGTGAGGCCTGCTCGAAATCGATCTTCACTTCAGGATTACAATACTGTGAAGGTAAAATGGGAGGATGAGCAAATCCACTTTTCGGGTGTTTCTGTAGCATGTTAAAGATCAAAACCCTTCTTTCATGTACGAAAAGCAGTGTCCAGGTAAAAGGCACCGCTGGGATTTGAACCCAGGATCTCCTGTTTACGAGACAGGCGCTTTGGCCAGCTAAGCCACGGCGCCCCCACAGATGTATACAAAAGTCAAGTGACCAAAAAGTAACAAAGGGGTAAAAACTCCTTTGTTACAGAGCCTGGAGTGCCTTTGCTGTCATTGTTTATCAGCGCATTCTTCGTGCAAGAGAACCAGCAGTCTACAAAGACAAGGAATTTGTAATCAAAGAGCCAAGTCTCTAGGGAGGCATCTGCAACTGCTAAGTTCACTTAATGTCAAGAGCACAAAGGAAGCACACAAAGTTGCCAGGCACCGCTGGGATTTGAACCCAGGATCTCCTGTTTACTAGACAGGCGCTTTGGCCAGCTAAGCCACAGCGCCCACACAGATGTATACAAAAGTCAAGGTAAAAACTCACCGTGAAATGGAGGAAAACACGCACAGGTATTTTTCAAGGAGTCATGAATATGTGTAGCCTCTCCGTTTTACAGCACTTCCTGTGCTTGTCAAGATCATTTTCAGGATTTCCTACAAACATAAAGCTTCTACGACTCTGGTGGGACTCGAACCCTCAACCTTTGAATGGCCACATATCACAATGTAGAAGTCCAACGCACCACATCCATTGCACCACAGAGCCTTTGCTGTCATTGTTTATCAGCGCATTCACAGTGCAAGAGAATCAGCAGTCTACAAAGACAAGGAATTTGTAATCAAAGAGCTAAGTCTCTAGGTACCGCTGGGATTCGAACCCAGGATCTCCTGTTTACTAGACAGGCGCTTTGGCCAGCTAAGCCACGGCGCCAGATACCAAACGCAGTGCGGCAAGTTTGACTGAAAAAAATAAAACATGTGGTCAACGTGTCAATTTGATGCAGAAGACAGTCGATGCCCTTTCTGTGGCAACTGAATGGCGTGCAGGATTTTCCTCAGAGATCAAAGGATATCTTCAACCTCTCCGCGACACAACGTACCTCCATCGACACGTGGCACAAGCATCGAGCATTTGCGAGGATTAATGGCTCTTCGTGGTCTCTTGAAGATTTCAAAACTTGGCAGTTTACACTGTGTAATGATACATCAAGGGAGGCATCTGCAACTGCTAAGTTCACCTAGTCTCAAGCGCACAAAGGAAGCACACAAAGTTGCCAGGCACCACTGGGATTTGAACCCAGGATCTCCTGTTTACAAGACAGGCGCTTTGACCAGCTAAGCCAAGGCGCCAACACCAAACGCGGCCGTGGGAGGATTGTGACTGACAATTAACAAAGGGGCAAACCCTAAATTAAGAAGAGACTGGAATCATGAAAGAAGTTACCTTTACGGTAGAGGCCTAGGGGAACTGAGGGCCGCACATGAGCGTAGTCAGGCATGTTTTGATGAGATCTTTTCAAAACCGCCAGGACCTTCATTTTCGGTACAACAAGAACAGTTTGTCAAAATGACAAAGTGTTTTTGGACAAAAATGTGCCACGAAAGTCAGTCTCTTGTGAGGCCTGCTCGAAATTGATCTTCACTTCAGGATTGCAATACTGTGAAGGTAAGATGGGAGGATGAGCAAATCCACTTTTCGGGTGCTTCTGTAGCATGTTAAAGAACAAAACCCTTCTTTCATGTACGAAAAGCAGTGTCCAGGTAAAAGGCACCGCTGGGATTTGAACCCAGGATCTCCTGTTTACAAGACAGGCGCCAGGATCTCCTGTTTACTAGACAGGCGCTTTGGCCAGCTAAGCACGGCGCCCACACAGATGTATACAAAAGTCTAGTGACCGAAAAGTAACAAAGGGGTAAAAACTCACCGTGAAATGGAGGAAAACACACACAGGTATTTTTCAAGGAGTCATGAACATGTGTAGCCTCTTCGTTTTACAGCACTTCCTGTCCTTTTCAAGATCATTTTCAGGATTTCCTACAAACATAAAGCTTCTACGACTCTGGTGGGTCTCGAACCCACAACCTTTGAATGGCCATATATCACACTAGAAGACCAACGCGCTATCCATTGCACCACAGAGCCTGGAGTGCCTTTGTTGTCATTGTTTATCAGCGCATTCTTAGTGCAAGAGAACCAGCAGTCTACAAAGACAAGGAATTTGTAATCAAAGAGCCAAGTCTCTAAGGAGGCATCTGCAACTGCTAAGTTCACCTAGTGTCAAGAGCACAAAGGAAGCACACAAAGTTGCCAGGCACCGCTGGGATTTGAACCCAGGATCTCCTGTTTACTAGACAGGCGCTTTGGCCAGCTAAGCCACGGCGCCAGATACCAAACGCAGAGCGGCATGTTTGACTGAAAAAATGAAAACATGTGGTCAACGTGTCAATTTGATGCAGAAGACAGTCGATACCCTTTCTGTGGCAACTGAATGGCGTGCAGGATTTTCCTCAGAGATCAGAGGATATCTTCAACCTCTCCGCGACACGTGGCACACGCATCAAGCATTTGCGAGGATTAATGGCTCTTCGTGGTCTCTTGAAGATTTCAAAACTTGCCAGTTTACACTGTGTAAAGACACATCAAGGGAGGCATCTGCAACTGCTAAGTTCACCTAGTGTCAAGAGCACAAAGGAAGCAGACAAAGTTGCCAGGCACCGCTGGGATTTGAACCCAGGATCTCCTGTTTATGAGACAGGCGCTTTGGCCAGCTAAGCTATGGTGGCACACGCATCAAGCATTTGCGAGGATTAATGGCTCTTCGTGGTCTCTTGAAGATTTCAAAACTTGGCAGATTACACTGTGTAATGATACATCTAGGGAGGCATCTGCTAAGTTCACCTAGTGTCAAGAGCACAAAGGAAGCACACAAAGTTGCCAGGCACCGCTGTGATTTGAACCCAGGATCTCCTGTTTACGAGACAGGCGCTTTGGCCAGCTAAGCCACGGCACCCACACAGATGTATACAAATTCAAGTGACCGAAAAGTAACAAAGGGGTAAAAACTCACCGTGAAATGGAGGAAAAAGCGCACAGGTATTTTTCAAGGAGTCATGAATATGTGTAGCCTCTCCGTTTTACAGCACTTCCTGTCCTTGTCAAGATCATTTTCAGGATTTCCTACAAACATAAAGCTTCTACAACTCTGGTGGTTCTCAAACACACAACCTTTGAATGGCCACATATCACAATCTAGAAGTCCAACGCGCTATGCATTGCGCCACAGAGCCTTTGCTGTCATTGTTTATCAGCACATTCACAGTGCAAGAGAGTCTACAAATTCACAGTGCAACCAGCAGTCTACAAAGACAAGGAATTTGTAATCAAAGAGCCAAGTCTCTAGGCACCGCTGGGATTCGAACCCAGGATCTCCTGTTTACTAGACAGGCGCTTTGGCCAGCTAAGCCACGGCGCCAGATACCAAATGCCGTGTGGCAAGTTTGACTGAAAAAATTAAAACTTGTGGTCAACGTGTCAATTTGATGCAGAAGACAGTCGATGCCCTTTCTGTGGCAACTGAATGGCGTGCAGGATTTTCCTCAGAGATCAGAGGATATCTTCAACCTCTCCGCGACACAACGTACCTCCATCGACACGTGGCACACGCATCAAGCATTTGCGAGGATTAATGGCTCTTCGTGGTCTCTTGAAGATTTCAAAACTTGGCAGATTACACTGTGTAATGATAAATCTAGGGAGGCATCTGCAACTGCTAAGTTCACCTAGTCTCAAGCGCACAAAGGAAGCACACACAGTTGCCAGGCACCGCTGGGATTTGAACCCAGGATCTCCTGTTTACAAGACAGGCGCTTTGACCAGCTAAGCCACGGCGCCGGCGCTAACACCAAAAGCTGCCGTGGGAGGATTGTGACTGACAAGTAACAAAGGGGCAAACTCTCAAATACAGTTTTTTACAATCGCTATTACAGTTTTTTCATTACATTTAACAAGTTTCCTAAACTCTTAACACGGTTAGCACAACATCCGTCTTTGTAGGCTATACAATTAACACATTTCTTGTTGCTATGACACAAAATGCATACAGTTAGCACAAATTTAAAATGCTTGAACTTCTTTTACACACAAGCTCAACCAATAACATCCATCCATCCATCCATTTTCTTCCGCTTATCTGGGGCCGGGTCGCGGGGGCAGCAGTCTAAGCAGAGATGCCCAGACATCCCTCACCCTAGACACTTCCTCTAGCTCTTCCGGGGGGACACCGAGGCGTTCCCAGGCCAGCCGGGAGACATAGTCCCACCAGCATGTCCTAGGTCTTCCCCGGGGTCACCTCCCGGTCGGACGGGCCTGGAATACCTTCTGGGGAAGGCGTCCGGTAGGCATCCGGAACAGATGCCCAAGCCACCTCAACTGACCCCTCTCGATGTGGAGGAGCAGCGGCTCTATTCCGAGCTCCTCCCGGGTGACCGAGCTTCTCACCGTATCTCTAAGGGATCGCCCAGCCACCCTGCAGAAGCTCATTTCGGCTGCCTGTATCCGGGATCTTGTCCTTTCGGTCATGACCCAAAGCTCATGGCCATAGGTGAGAGTAGGAACGTAGATTGACCGGTAAATTGAGAGCTTCGCCTTGCAGCTCAGCTCTTTCATCACCAAGACAGACCGGTTCATCGACCGCATTACTGCAGAAGCTGCACCAATCTGTCTGTCAATCTCCCGTTCCATCCTTCCCTCACTCGTGAACAAGACCCCAAGATACTTAAACTCCTCCACTTGAGGAAGGAACTCTCCACCAATCTGAAGTGGGCAAGCCACCCTTTTCCGACTGAGGACCATGGCCTCGGATTTGGAGGTACTGATTTTCATTCCAGCCGCTTCACACTCGGCTGTAAACCGTCCCAGTGCATGCTGAAGGTCCTGGTTTGAAGGGGCCAACACGACAACATCATCCGAAAATAGCAGAGACGAGATCGTGTGGTTCCCTAAACCTGACACCCTCCGGCCCCTGGCCGCGCCTAGAAATTCTGTCCATAAAAATTACGAACAGAACCGGTGAGTCCGACATGCACTGGGAACAAGCCCGACTTACTGCCGGCAATGCGAACCAAGCTCCTGCTCCAAGCTCCTGCTCAGGTGTTGAGTTTCTTTCAATCGCATGACCATATGTTATAAAAGAGGACTCTTTGTGCTGATCTTGTGTGGAAAAGGAACAATATAGATCAACACAAAGAGAGAAAGAGAGAAATAAAGAAAAAAAATGCCTGCACGAGGGAGAGGAGGACGAGTACCAGGACAAGGGAGAGGGGTGGGGCAAGGGCAAGGGAGAGGAGTGGGGCACGGGCAAGGGAGAGGAGTGGGGCAACCGCAAGGAAGAGGAGTGGGGCAAGTGCCAGGGAGAAGAGTGGGGCAAGGGAGAGGAGTAGGGCAAGGTAGAGGGAGAGAAGTGGGGCAAGGTAGAGGGAGAGGAGTTTGAATGTGTGGTGACGCTCAAAGAAGGACCAGAGCTAGGGTAACTGATCAAATAAGAGCTACTATCATTGATCATGTCATAAACCACGGGCTATCATACAGAGAGGCTGGTGAACGAGTACAGCCAAATCTCAGCCGGGACACAGTGGGATCCATTGTCCATATTTTGAGAGAAACCAACAGGTAGGATATGCTTCTAGTAAAGTGTAAATAATTTTACTATTTAGTAGAGTGACTCTATGCCTCCGATCTCTAATATGTAACTGTATTTTGTCCCTCTAAGGATTCAACGTCTACCTCCCTCAGGGGGCAGAGGAAAGCTCCTAAATGAAGAACAGGAACTTGCTATTGTCAACATGGTGATTGCTGACAATGAAATAAAACTGAAGGACATTCAGTCCAGTGTTGTAGAGGACAACCTTGTCTTTGGGAACATTGCAGCAATCAGCATAACATCCGTTTCTCTAGCTAAACACAGAGTCCGAATGAAGCAACTATACAAAGTTCCTTTTGAAAGGAACAATGAGCGCATCAAAGAACTCCGTCACCAATATGTCCAGGTAAGGTTATGCAATACAGTCATTACTGTACTATACATTGTGTGTTTTGGGGTAAACTACTCTATAAACCTGGAGAACATTAGGACATACAGTAAATATACAGCACAGCATTTACATACACTGTGTAATTACTTTCAGGGAGTCATGGAGTTGGAGGCCAATCAAGTCCCACATGAAATTATATATGTTGACGAGGCTGGCTTCAACTTGGTGAAAAGGCGTCGCCGTGGGAGAAACATAATTGGCAAAAGGGCCACAGTCACCGTGCCGGGCCAGAGAGGAGCCAACATCACCATGTGCGGCGCAATCTCCAACAACTGTGCATTCTATAAAGCAACGCTGAGATGGTCATTCATTTTTGTATTATATTTCTGCAGCAAAAGAAACAAAATGCATGCATTTACTAAACCCAACAAAACTAAAATGTAGAGAGGCTTCAAAAGAAACTACAGTGCAAAACGCAATCTATGATCAATACAATAAACTGTCTATTGTATAAGGGCAGACCTGACACATAAAATAATTCAGTTTCTGTAAATTCAGCTGATGTAAGTGTTTTTTTTTGTCATTGTGTTATGATTGACTAAATGCTCCTGTTGGAAGAGAACATGTGTTAGTGTTTTGGATAATTATTTGATTTTGAAACATGTTTGCAGTGTTTTGTTAGACATAGTGTATTGTGTTAGTGAATTATTGTATTTTGAAAATTTGTTTTGGAGTTTAGTTTACAATGTGTGATTTTGAGCATGAAATTGACCGTTTTGCCAATTGTGTGTTTTAGGTGTGTTGGTGCGTTAAGAGTTTAGGAAACTTGTTAAATGTATTGAAAAAACTGTCATAGCGATGGTAACTGTAAGAAGAGACTGGAATCATGAAAGAGAAAACTGCCAGGCCAGGGACAAAATGTTTTTACCTGAAATGTGCCACGAAAGTCAGTGTCTTGATATACTCTGTCTTACCGAGACCTGGCTTAAACAAAATGATTATTTCGGTCTAAATGAGTTTACCCCACCAAGCTACTTTTATATGCATGAGCCACATCCGGTTGGTCGAGGTGGTGGCATCGCTACTATATTTAGAAACTTTCTTACTGTAACTCAGAGAACAGAGAATAAATTTAAATCATTTGAAGTGCTTGCGTTGAACATAATTATGCCTAACAAAATTTAAAAAACATTGCTTTCTTTTACATTGGCTACTGTGTATAGACCCCCTGGACCTATTGGTTAACGTTGATAAAGTACTAATTGTCAGAGATTTTAATATCCACGTAGATAGCGCTAACGATGCATTAGCACTGGCGTTTACAGAACTACTATATACTTTTGTAGTAATAAAACACATTAAAGGACCCACTCATCGATTGATTCATACACTAGACCTGATTATATCTCACGGAGCCGATCTAACCAATATAGATATTATGCCTCAAAGCGACGATGTCACCGATCATTATCTCATAACAGGTACAATTGAAATTGTTATAAAAAGGCACTAAAAGCAGCAAAGGCTGGGCACCTCCGTAACCTCATTGAAACCAACAAAAACAATCCAAGGTTTTTATTTAGCACAGTTGCTAAATTAACAAATGAACAGACATCAACTGACCTGGCTATTCCGCCACACCTTGGTAGCAATGAATTCATGGTATTTTTTACAGAGAAAATCAAAAACATTCGCAACAAAATAGTAAAAACTCAACCTCCAAGTCTGTCCTATGAATTAGTATCAACCATCGCTCCAAAAGAAAGGCTCCAGCGTTTTTCACCTATAAAACAGGAAGATTTAATTAAATTTATTGCAACTTCTAAACCTATAACTTGCTTACTAGACCCCATACCAACTAAATTATTAAAAGAGTTACTACCTGTTGCAATTGAGCCCATTTATAACATTATCAACTCATCAATTAATCTAGGCCATGTCCCAGGACCCTTTAAGATGGCCGTCATTAAGCCTCTAATCAAGAAACCAAACTTAGATCCAAATGAACTAGGAAACTATAGACCGATTTCAAATCTCCCATACCTGTCTAAAATACTAGAAAAATTAGTGTACACTCAGTTGTGCTCTTTTTTACAAAATAATGACATACACGAAAAATTTCAGTCAGGCTTTAGATCGCATCATAGCACCGAAACTGCGCACGTTAAAATTACAAACGACCTGCTTATAGCATCAGATAAAGGTAACATCTCACTCCTGGTCCTGCTTGACCTTAGTGCTGCGTTCGATACCATAGACCATGACATACTTCTAGAATCATCCAATCTATCGCAAGTAAACTATGGATTACCTCAGGGATCGGTTCTGGGACCCGTGCTGTTCTCCATATACATGCTGCCCCTCGGAAACATTATTAAAAAACATGCAATTGGCTTCCATTGCTATGCAGATGATACTCAGCTATATACCTCATCAAGACCAGATGATTCCTCCCAGCTATCCAAATTGGCAGAGTGCATTGAAGATATAAAACATTGGATGACCTGTAATTTCCTTCTTATAAATTCTAACAGAAATATTACTTATCGGACCAAAGACACGCAAACCGAATATTTCTGATTATAAACTGCAAGTTGAAGGATGTACAGTAACTCCAACAAATACTGTAAAAGATCTAGACGTTTTATTAGACAACAACTTGTCCTTTCGAAATCACATCTGAAATGTCACGAAAACAGCCTTTTTTCACCTAAGAAATGTTGCCAAATTACGAAATATTCTATATGTTTTTGACGCGGAGAAGCTTATTCATGCCTTTATGACCTCAAGACTTGACTACTTAGTGGTTGTCCTGCATCATCAATAAACAAACTACAGTTAGTTCTAACCAGGTCCAGAATATACGATCACATAACCCCAATTTTATTAACCCTTCACTGGCTACCCATTAAGTATTGTATCAGTGGCGGTTCTACACGGAGGCCTATGGAGGCCCGTGCCTCCGTAGACATGTCCCTGGCCACCCCTGTGGCCCCCCCGTGCTGACCCAAAAATAAAGTATAAATTAATTAAAACCCTCATCTTCAGCTAAGAATCTTGGCTTTATATTCGATAGTACTCTGTCATTTGAGAACCAGGTCGCCAACACCTGTAAAATTGTGTTTTTCCATCTTAAAAATATATCTAAACTACATCATATGCTGTCACCATCAGATGCAGAGAAGCTTATACATGCCTTTATGACATCAAGACTAGATTACTGTAATGCACTATTAGGTGGTTGCCCTGCAGGCCTATTACAAAAACTCCAACTGGTCCAAAATGCGGCAGCTCGAGTTCTTTCGCGTACAAAAAAGTATGAGCATATTAGCCCGGTTCTGTCAACCTTGCACTGGTTACCTATAAAGCATCGCATAAACTTTAAAATCTTGCTTATTACCTATAATGCCTTGCATGGTTTAGCTCCTCACTACTTGAGAGAACTTCTAACGTATTATAGTCCATCACGTGCACTACGCTCTCAGGTGTCAGGTCATTTGGTAATACCTAGAATTTCAAAATCAAGTGCAGGCGGCAGATCCTTTTCTTATGTAGCGCCTAAACTTTGGAACAGTCTTCCCTGCACTGTCCGGGAGGCAGACACACTCTGTCAGTTTAAATCTAGACTAAAGACGCATCTTTTTAATCTTGCATACACTACACTATCATAATATATATATTTCAAAGATCTAGGCTGCACTAGTTAGATCAACCGGAACCAGGGACACTTCCAATAACAACTGATGCATTTGTTGCATCAAAGAGTGCAGAACAGTACTCTACTCTCAGCCAGTCTTGTCTCATTGTTCCAAGGTTACTAGAGCGGGCAGGATGCAATCCAAGGTTACCGGAGCGGGCAGGGTGCAATCCATTTCCAGACCTGACAAATGCTGGACGAAGGACGTGGCGACTCTAATAATCTAATAGCGACTGAAGTTTTCTAATGACAATTTTAAATCTAACTTTTTTTATTTTGCCTTGTTGTGTAAGCACTGTCGAGCTTGTGGAGAGGCAGCAGTTTTTGCCAGAGGGGAACTGGAATCCCCTGGTTAGGCCTGGTTTCCCTCTGAGGTTTTTTTTCTCCTCCAATGGAGTTTTGGGTTCCTCGCCACCGTTTGCATACTGTTTTGCACTGTTTGCCTGGCCGGGGGGGCTGCTAGAATTTGATAGTCTTATTTAATTAACACTGCATATAGGAATTTATTGTGTGTCTGATATTTGACCTGTGTTTTGACTTCCATAACCTTTTATGTTTTACTTATAGTCAATGTTTTCTTGTACAGCTGCTTTGTAACAATGAAAATTGTAAAAAGCGCTATATAAATAAAGCTGACTTGACTTGACTTGACTAGCAGCGGTGTCCCCTTTGACGTGAGAGGCGTCCCATTATCCGATTCGATGGTCGAAAATATGACATATCTAGGTATTATCTCCTTCGATAAGATCTTAACTACTGTTTTAGCCTCTTCCTTTGCGCATGGAAATGCTTCTGGCCACTTTGAGAATCGATCAATAATTATCAAGAGATATTGTGGATTACCTATCGACGGCATGTGAGTGAAATTGATTTGTACATGTTGGAACGGTGATTCTGGATGCGACAACGCATCGTGCTTAATTGGTTTGTGCGGATTTACCTGCACACATGTTAGAGATGCGTCCAAAACAAGTTTTGCGGTCTTATGCACATCAGCAATGCAATACAATTGATTAATTGCCTTAACATCTTTTGCACAGCTTGTGTGAGACAAGCCATGGTAGTGCCTTAGTAGAATAATTAATCCTTACTTTGGTATTGTGATTCTACCCTTTTGTCTCTTATAATCCCTCCTTTATCTGGAGCACAACCACTTTTGCTCCAAAGCTCCAAATCTGCCTCTTTTGGCTGACTTTGTACGATTTTTATGTCAATATCAGGTATATTCATTATGTGCACGTTCATCGCTATCTGTGTTTCGTCTGTTTGGTGAAACGGTGATTTAATCTGACTTTTGGCTGCTGCAGCGGGAGCTGAACTGCTTCAGTTAGCTGTCCTATCAGATTTGTACAAGCTAACAATTAAGTCTCTGGGTGAACGGGCACAGAGGAAAAACCTGCACACAAATCAATGACAGTAAAATACTTGTGTGAGTATGGCACAGAATTCATAACAGTCGGAATGTCAGGCACAATCGGTGCGAGTGGTATGATTAATTGTTCAATAGCTCACAAATCCTGAGTTAATCGCCAGGTTTTCCCATCAGCTTTCAATACAGGGTTAATCGGTGTGTACAGGAAACCGGCGTGTGTGAGCTGCTGTACAGTTCACATGTCGGTAATGGATCAATGGATGCCTGTAAACTGGACAGAAAAGAGAAAACAACTTGTTTTGCAGTGAATCTAATGTCCATGCCCAATTTATGCATCATATCACGACCTAAAAGATTTAGTGGAGCACCTGGTATAATTGTAAATTTGTGAATAAATGGTTTAACACATGAAGCTTTAACCTCCAAGGGAGGTGTCACAGGACATGCAATGTCAGTTCCTGTTAATCCCACAGAGTGAATTATCTGGTTAAAGGACCCTCATATTCTTTAGCTGTCATCGATGAAGCATCAGCACCTCTACTAAGCAGGAATGTTAGAAGCTGCCCATTCACCATCAGGGTAAAGTAAGGCAAATCCTCTCCGTTATTTGAAAATGTTAGGGTCATCATACATAACTTGGAACTGACATCACTCTGTGGGCACCCCTATGCTTGGTTGGGTTTGAAAGGTTGCACACGAGTTCTCGTTACTCCGCTGTAGTGAGGATCTCCTATCAGCAGACTCATACTCTGCAAGATGTGATGGGCGCCGAATATCACCCGAGGTCAGCTGTGGCGTCATGTGCCTCTGCAACTGCCTGCACTGACGTTTGAAATGACCCCTCCTTCCACAGTGATAACATACCATATCTGACTTCCCCCTTTGTTGTGTGCACGGCTGGGGGGTAAGAAGTTTGATTGCGGGATTTTCAGTTTTAACAGTGAAACCACCTGATGCGTCAAGTTCCCTCGTTTTCCTAGAGTCTCTACGGACATATCGTGCTAATTCGATGTGGTGATTCTGATTAATTGCGCTTGCTTTGCATTCATGTTATTCAACATTTTTGATTTGGCTTTAATTCATTGGTTAAGAGAAGTTTAGAAAACGCACAAAGAATTCAGACACAGATTCTTTCTGTCTTTGCTTAGTGCTGGCAGCAAACGATAAATCTTGTCTGCTACCTAGACGTTCATGAAGAAAAACTCTCAACTCTGTGAAAAACGTGTCAACATTAGCAACCTTCTCCCAAAATAATTCATGCAGGTTTTGAGACGTTCCACTGCCGGTTATCTTATCATTGTCGGATGATAACGTGGGGCACTTTTGTACTAACATTTGCTCAGTTACATCTCCCTCGAGCGTTCTCAAAAAAACTGCTCTGAAATCGCTCCTACGCTCCTATGTGCATATTTTGTATGCTTCTTTAAAACAGTCACATATTTCCCTACTTTCTTGTGGGGATGGCAGACTCTTACAAATTGATTCCATATCAGACATTTTTAGCGGTCCTATATTTACGGCATTGCCAGCTTGGATCCAAACCATTGAATTCTGAGGTGTGTCACACGTAACAATTTCACCATCTGACTTTTTTTTCCGTCTTTTTATCAGGTTTCCCGTATTCAATTGCGTTGCGCTGTGTGCTGGGTTGAATGTTCTGGGGACCATTTTTCTGCTGCACAGGGGCTGACGGCAAAGTTTCGGGCTGGCAAAAAGTACTGTATGACGGTGGCATTTTAGATGCACCCTGCTTTGCTACATTAGCAAGAATTTGTTTTTTCTCAGGACCTTCATCCCAAACCTTTCCATAGAGCATAAGCTTTAATCATGTATGTATAATCCCAATTCGGATCACCCCACCCGTCTTTCACCATCCTTTTTTCCAGGTCGATTCCGTCCTTCGAAAATGAATGTCTCTTGGATACGGCGAATCAATTTGCGAATCAATCTTTGTGCGCAACCACTTCACAAAAATGAGATATACAGTTGTAGCGAGGTAGGCGGGACGAGAGCCGGGATGCGAGGCCGAGGAGGAGATTGTAGAGCATATAAAAGGACGAGCGAACGGACCGTCAGTGAGATAGGACCAGGCCTGGATTTTATGTTGCGGTTTGTGTGTTTTTATTTACGGTTGATTTTATTAATTAAAAGTTATTTTATATTCGCCGGTTACCGTCTCCTTCCTTCCCTTCTATTGAATCTTGTTTCAACAGCTTTTATGAGTTGAAGGGTCTAGTCGACGGAGCAATCCGGGGACCGAGAATGACACAGACACAGAAGTGTAGTTCACTCAAAGTCAAAGTTTACTAAAAAGGGGTTCAGTATATATCTATGCATAAATGAGGAAGTGAAGAAAATATCACTTATCTGTGAACATCTCACACAATAACAAGATAACACAATAAATTGGACATTTGTTAGGTCAATGTGTACCGATCACGCCGTCATAGTGACAGGAAAAATCCATTTGCGAGTAATCCACTTGAATGACGAGAACCCCGATGGTAGAGACAGCTTCCGCTCAAGAGGAGGCCAGCGAGAGCCATGGTTGTCATAGTAGCAACTAAGGGCACAGATGAGGCAGAACACTGTGCAGATGGCTAACAGCTTTGGAGCTTGAACTAGAGTAATTACTAGGTGAGTCTAACTTTAAAATAAGACAAGATTTTTAAGACTAGGCAGTCAGGGGTGACAACGAAAACTAACGGTTTGACACAGGACAGAAAATCAAAGGGAGTTAAATAGAGAGGCAAATTATATTGAGAGTCAAGGCACACTAACCACATGGCGAGCTGTAAAACTTTCCTGTATCTCAGTGGTAAGAGCATTGCGTTAGGTTGTGGGTTTTATCCCAGGGGATTGCAGATACCTATGTAAAATGTATAGGATAATGTTATGTAAGTCACTTTAGATAAAAGCATCTGCCAAATGCCTAAATGTAAATGTCTAAATGATGGAAGAGGCACTAGGTTTGATGCAGCTCATGGTGTAGAATCAGCAATTGATCTTACTTTTGTGTCAAAACAACTAGCAGGTACTTGCATGTGGGATGTGAAAAGAGACAATACATTGGGCAGTTATCACTACCCTATCTGGGTAAAAGTAAGGAGTCAAAATGTTATTTTATAAGAAAATTGGATCCCAAGATGGAGAATGAAAGAGGCCAATTGGGGCTGTATAATTTTTAAAACAAGCAACAAACTAATTGAAGTCATGCCAAATTTGAGTGACGACATTGATGAGATGAATGATTTGATTCCTAAGATACTACATGAGACAGCAGAAGAAACTATTGGTAAAACTTTTGGAGTAAAGAAGAAGAAAATGGTACCATGGTGGTGTGATGAGTGTAGAGAGGCTGTTAGAAGCAGGAATGAAGCCCTTAAAATTGTTAAATCTAATCATTCATTTGATAAGTTATTGGAGTATAAAAGAGCACAGGCTAAAACCATAAGAATTATAAGAGAAGCCAAAAGGAAATATTGGAGAGATTTCTGTAATAACATTGGGACAGGAATAAATATTATGGATATATTGGGAATGATCAAAAAGATGGGAGGCATAAGAAGGGATTTTTCACTACCAGTGTTAAGAGATAATGACACTGAGGCAGTAACCAGTAGAGAAAAAGCTGAAATGCTTGCAAGATGGGATACGATATAAAATGATTGAAGAACTATCTGATGTGGCAAAAACAGTGATGCTGGTTTTATATAACAAAATTTGGGAGCGACGAAAGTTGCCAAATGGGTGGAAACATTCAGTAATAGTCCCAATAGGAAACCAGGAAAGGATAAAACTGTTATACGGTCAGAAACAGAAGACCCAAGAGCGAGGTAGGTTCAATGCTGAGGTTTTAATGTTCAACAGAAATGCCAGACTCAATAGCTGCGCAAAAAACAGAACATAAATACTCTCCCGAGGAGGTCAGAATCAAAACAGAAAAATTGCAACACAAAAATAAATCCAAATGGCTCAGGGAACAATTCCCCTTAGATGCAAAATAATCTAAATGGCTCAGGGAACAATTCCCCTTAGATGCAGGAACCTCCGAGGAGGAGACTAGTACAGAGTCCAGTGGCAAGGCAAGGCAAGGGCAAGGCAAGGGCAAGGGCAAGGCAAGGCAAGGCAAGGCAAGGCAAGGCAAGGCAAGGCAAGGCAAGGCAAGGCAAGGCAAGGCAAGGCAAGACTGCTCTATAAAACAAGACAGGGTGAATACAATGCCAGCAGACAAGAGCTTACTCACACAATAATCCGACAAGAAACAGAAGGAACAAACGCTAGAAGTAGACAGACTAATCAAGACAAGAAACAGGTGTCACCGCAAAACATCGCGAGCGCTGATTGTGACGAGCGACAGGTGATAACAGGGCTAATGAAAGAGTAGATCTTAATGCTACAGAGTGTATCAAAGAGAGATGAAGTATAAATATGTATAAATGTGTGTGTAAAGGGGTGAATGAGAGCGTGTGTGTAAAGGAAGAGACAGGGAGGATACCCAGATCCTGACAAAAACGAATGTCAAAAGCTACAGGCCAATAGCTTTAACATCCAACATATGTAAACATGGAGAGGATGGTTACTAAAAGGTAAGTGTACAAATTGGAAAGCAGAGGGATGATCACAGCATACCAGAGTGGTTTCCGTAATGGAAGAACAACTATGGACCCTGTAGTATGCCTGGAGATTGAGATACGTAAAGCACAGGTTAACAAAGAATCTGTTTTGGCAACCCTTTTTGATATAGAGAAGGCTTATGATATGCTGTGGAAGGACTTTTAATTAAGTTGAATAAAATGGAAATAGGTGGTAAAATGTTTAACTGGGTAAAAGCTTTTTTAAAGGATAGAACCATAGAGGTCAGGATAGGGTTAGATTCATCAGGCACATACACAATAGAAAATGGCACCCCACAAGGTAGTGTTTTCAGTCCAATTCTGTTTAATATAATGATTAATGAGGTGTTTGACGGAGTGAATCAAAAGATAAACAGGGCGTTATATGCAGACGATGGAGCATTGTGGGTCAGGGGTCGTAATATTGTCAATTTACAGCAAAGAATGCAAACAGCAATTAGTCAGGTCTGTAAATGGTCATTTAAATGGGGGTTTCACCTTTCAGTGGAATAAAACGCAATTCATCTGTTTTTCTAAGAAAAGGGTAAAACCCACAATAGATCTTACGATATATGGACAATCTCTCGAACAGGTCAATGATTTTAGATATCTTGGTGTGTGGTTTGATAGTAAACTCACTTGTTCAGAAAATGGTGGACAAATGTAAGAAAGCAATCAATATTCTGAAGTGTCTCTCAGGGTACAGCTGGGGGGGCGTCAGGTTCTTCTTTAAAAAAATATGTATTGCAATAATCCGATCGGTGTTGGACTATGGATGCTCAGTATACAAAACAGCAGGAAAATCTACATTAGCTGTATTGTACAGGGTACAGTCTAAAGCTCTCCGGCTGTGTAGTGGAGCCTTTCAAACATCACCTATCCCAGCGCAGCAAGTAGAAGTAGGGGAGATGCCTTTAAATCTCAGGAGATTAAAGCTTTCTTTAGCATGTTGGGTAAATTTACAAGGGCATGAAAATACACACCCTACAAAATTGGTGCTAGAAGATTGTTGGGAATATGGTTACAATGTTGACAGTGGTTTTGGATGGAATAGCAATAAAGAGGCAGATGATGGGAATCGGTACTATAACTTGCAACAAGACTGTTAACTTCAGCGCAACTACACCTTGGTTTTTCTGCTATAATGTAGTTAGTCTAGAAGCAAAAAATATAGTCAAAACGGGATTTCATCAAAGTGTACAGCAATATCTAGAAAGAATGTATGATGACACAGTACAAATATTTACAGATGCTTCCAAAGAACCAGCAGGTAAAACGGGGGTGGCTGTATACATTCCTAAATATAATATCATAATTCAAAAAAGAACCTCAAACCATCTCTCAATCTTCTCTGCAGATATGATAGCCATCATAATGACATTACAGTGGGTAGAAGAAATGAAACCATGTGACTCTGCTATTTGTTCAGATTCCATGTCCTCCCTAACTAGCATCGAGACTGGAAAATCTGCATGTAGACAAGATCTTGTAGATGAAGTTCATCAGATGATTTTCAGGATAACTCAACAGAAGCTAATATAATATAATCAGAATTCAAAACAATAATTAAAGATGGTATTCATAAACTCTGGCAAGATAAATAAAGGGGAAAAAGGTAGGCACTTGTATAGTATTCAATGGACTGTAACAGTTAAAAGGATCAGCTCACTTTCACGACAGGAGGAAACCTGGCTTACCAGGCTAAAGCTAGGGCATACAGGACTGAATAGTGGACTACGCACAATAGGGAAACATGAGACAGGAATGTGCCCATTTTGTATGGAAACAGAAACCGTGAAGCATGTACTTCTGGCATGTAGGCAGTATGCTGAAGAGAGCGAAACACTTCAGAGAACTCTGTAACTTTGAACAAACTTTGGTGGGTTTACTGGATCACAGTCTGTCATCAAAGCAGTGATATAATTTTTATAAGATACACAGATAGTGTTGAACAATTTGAACACGTCCAATCCGCTGCCTCTCCTTTGTTCCTCAGTTCACGCTGCTTGTCCCGACTATTTGTGGAGACCCCATATCTCACCAAATTTCGATGAGCTCTGCGTAATCTGATCTTTACACACACACACATGGTACAGAAAGTTCACTCCAAATAAGTCCTTTGGTTAACTCACACACTTGTTATATTTTTAACATATTATGCACAGTTAATGATCAATAATGAAATCAAAAAGCATTTTATATGTAAAAGCACGTTTAAACCATAATAAAATCACATTAAAAGTCCTTCAATAGCAAGAAGACATTTTATGTTAGTTTATTTATTCTTTGAAGGTGAGCTAAGGTTGAATCTTGAGGAGCTGAACACGCAGCGCCAGTTGAAGCTTGGGCTCTAATCCCAATTTTCATGCTCCAATGTGATCACACCTCAATCCAGTAGATGGCGGTAATGCGCAAAGATTGCAAGCTGCCAAAAAAAAAGATTCACCGAAGAAGAACTTATTGCTCCAGGTCTAGATTCACACCCATCATCTTCAGTCTCCGCATTTATTTGACTTACCTCTGTGTTATTGTTAATTTTCTCCTTTGCTTACTCCAGCTTTAATCCTCCTAGTAGGATGGCCTTGTAAACTAACAGTACTATTTAGTGCTTTGGATTATAAGCGTCTGCCAAATGAATACATGTAAATTGAAACTGACTAAACAAGCGGGTGATCAGACCCGGGACCTGACAAAATTTAAGTGAATATGTGTACCCCCTCTTCTTGTTACAGTACTTGTTGGCCTAGTCAAGATGACGAGTTTCCTACAAATCTAAAGCAACAACAACTCTGGTAGGACTCGAAGCCACAACCTTTGAATAACCAAATTTCACAATCTAGAAGTCCAATTGTGTCCAGATCAGCACTTATTAGTCGAGGTTAAGTTGCGAGAAGAGGCACTGTGTCGCGAGTTCGGACCCTTCTCTGACCAGTGATACAAAAATACAAAATATATAAATAACGCAGTGCTAATCGACAAATTATTTTAGTGTTTTCAAGTCAATTATGTTCCTTCCTCCAAAGGAATGACATCAATGAAGAATCCAGTCTGGATTTAGAGCACATCACAGTACAGAGACTGCTTTGAGTTAAAAATTATCTGCTTTTGGTGTCTTACCGAGGTTGTTGTTATTGGTGCTACTAGACCTTGGTGTTGCAGCACACTCCAACACAGACTCGAAATTGAATTACTCACCTTCTAGTTGTTCCGGACATGTACGATTTTTTTGGATCTGTTGAACACAAAATAAGATATTTTGAGGAACGTAGGAACACCAACAGGGCACTTTTGATTTCAGAACTGTTGGTTGCTAAAATTATTCCAAAATATCTCTCTTTGTGTTCACCCGAACAAAGAAATGTGTACATGTCTGGAACAACTAGAGGGTGAGTAATTCATGACAGAAATGTAATTCTTGGGTGCAGTATCCCTTTAATTGCACAGTGACTTTAAGCATTTTATAATGTAGTATGCTTGTAAGCTTGTATGCTTAGTAAGATGTGAACTTGGTCTATTTATATCTCTGATGCATTAATTTACATATTGATTTGATGCGTTTTCTGCCTCAGATGTGATCGTTGCAAGGATGGACAAAACATATACAGTGGTCATTTGAGTTAATGTGACATGGCATACTAAATGTAGTAATGATGCTGAAAATGCATATTTGTCAAGGGTAAAAATGACATTATTAAAACGTTTTCAAATAGAAAACTTTTGTTTGTAATAATATTTTGCGAAATTTTTTCAATTGTATTCAATTTGGATGTCTCAAATTGTGTTGAATAAATCCTATAGTTCGAATAACTCTTTATATTTATTAAATGAAATATCATGTGATATTATTGTGCGGGTTAGCTACGGGACATACACTCCCCCAACACCACAAAAAAAATATTCCACACCATCCCCCTTGAATTCTTGGGTAAGTCCAAGAAGACAGATGACTGGCCACTTCCATCAGAAGCTGTCTCCATCTTAGGGTGGACATCTACAACCCATCACTTTAGTCAGCTTTAATTGTTATGGCCTCAAAGTACTGTAGCTATCTGCCACAAACGTTTCCTCTTCTTCCATGTTTGTCTTGAGTCCCTGTGTAGTTCGTGCTGCTCCAGAGGTCATTAGTCTTTATGTCTGTCTCAAGATTTTGCCTGTACAACCTGAGTTTCTACATCCTAACTTGTTGTACTTCATGTGATCCTTTTGTAATGTACAGCATGAAAATAAGTCAGTATAGGGAAATTTGTTTTAAGAGATGGCATATTGTCACATATTGCCCTTCTTTGTGTGTAGTGTTATGTGCCACTGAGCCTCTAATACGAGTTAGAATCAATATACACTTTCCTTCCTAACTTGTTTTTCTCTGCTTTCCCATTCTGAGAAAGACCTATTATGCTTGTGGAATTTCACTCATATCAGAAAAATGTCGGTAATAAAAACCTCCTGCTGTCCCCACTTTCATTTTCTGCTTGCAGTGTTGCCAGACATGTTCATGTCAAGTATCTCCCGCTGCAATATACAGATGTTTTCAAATAATAGACGGGCTAGGTATGTTTGTCATAAAATGTATTCTTTATTTTCGGAGTTTTGTCATTATTCTTGCATATACTAATCAAACTCTAATGTTTTCTATAGTGTCCTCATATAAGCCATGACGGAGATATGTTGATAAGTCAAATCATTCTGTCCGTCAAAATTTGTGTCAGGGCTTATGGGTCATCTCTGACTGTTGGAAATAGGTTAAATATGCAGAAAATGCTGGAAAATCAACCTAGATGATTTCTCTGCACACCATATAGGGAGTTTAACTTAGTTTGTTGAGACAAATTCAGCAAAAGGTTATTTGATTCCAGTATTTTGTTAAAAGGGTAGGTTATGAAAAAGACATTTCTTAATTTTAGCTACAAAAGGTGGTCACATACCAACATATGTTGTACTCGCCAATCCACACACAAAGGTTTGGGTTGGTTGATACAAAAATAATATCAAACAAATGTTTAAAGCATTTTTAGGCTCAGGTCATAAATGTAATCACCATTCTTAAGTCTTAATATTATGTAGGCTATAAAATAAGTATACATTTCCTTGAAAATCTTTTCTCAGCCACAACATGCTTACTACCCCAGAAAAGAGTCAAATAAAATGTAGCATAATGTCACATTGTTTTATTATGGGCTATTCTTTCCATTGACAAGGTCACAAATGCAGTTGGTCCATGACTACACTAGTAATGTTATAAAATGGTATCCCAAATGACTTCATGTTGATAAGTGCCTTTAAACATTTAAATTAGTATGACACATTAAGACACACTTTAATTTATTTCCCTGCATTTCAAAACATCAAGTTAAACTTGTTATATAGTTAATAAAATATCATATCAAACCTTCAGGAAAGTAAAACAGCAAGTGATATAGATTTAATTCAGATATTGAATATTTGTTGGAAACATATACACAGTTGTACAATGTAATGTAAAATGTAATACTTGACTGTGTGAAACAGTTTAGACCAGTGCTTATTAAGACCAGCTGTGGCCAGGAATGTTTATGCCATGATAGACTATCAAATACAATCGTAAGTGTGCCCTTTAAACAAAAGTGGTGCACTGTAAACAACAGAGCAAAAAAACTAAATAAATAATGAAAAATAAACGTCATCTGAACCAGTCGAACGATAGTAAGGCATAAAGCACAGCTGCATTCGACATGTTATAAATTTAGTTCGAGCCATGTAACGTAGTTGTCTATCATCCTACGTCCAATCTCAAAGTCTGTGGGCCACACAGTGAACATAAGTGCACCATGAAATCCATCAGGGTAATGTTCATGTGTCACATCAACTCCAGCATTACGCAGACGCATGACATACATTAAGCCATCGTCCCGCAGTACGTCATACTCGCATGTAAGCACATACGTCTTAGGCAGTAACTGCAAAGTTGTGTCAGGCACCAGCAGTGGCGATGCCCGTGGATCTGCGAGCCAACGGTAGGAAGCAAAAGAGTGCACTGGATTGTTTCCAATGGCCACAGGTGGGGCACTGTAATTGTAAGTCTGTCGGTACGAATCTGGTAAGTATGAACTCCAGTTCACAAATTTGAGCAGAGCAGCTGATTCCGGATTATTGTGCGTGTTTGTCATCATGGCACGAAAAAATGACTTATCGCTGGTAAAGTATTCGCTCCAAAACCGAATCATCAGTGTGCGGGGTAATATAGGCATACGCTGGTTCTGCTGATAGGAGGGGGTGTTTAGGTCCAGGGCTTGCAGGACAGGATAGATTAAAGCCTGGACCTTCAGTTGGACATTGTTTCTTGAGTCCTGCTGCAACTGAGTACAATTATAAAACATAAATATACAACTAGACATTCAAACTTGCTAGAAACTTGCTAGTACATTGCATTTGATTTTCCTTGTCACATGCTCTAACATTATACTATACACTGTACTTTCCCTTACCTGCTGAGCCACGGCAGCTGCAAGGTTGCCTCCTGCGCTGTCACCAGACACACCAATTCGCTCTGGATTGATATGGTAGCTCCTCAGAACGTCAACATTAAGGAAGTATTTCACCACACGATACACATCCTCAAATGGGATAGGAAAATGATGCGCTGGTGCTAGGCGGTATCTAAACAGAACAAAAATATTATTGGTAGTGTATATATTATTAGGAATATTATTAGGAATATTTGAATTATATTCATATGCCTTTAGAACAATAGTGCTGCAGTAACAAAGTACTAATACAACACAGAAACGGAGGAAAAATGGAATCTCTACAAGAAATGTGGAAATGGACAAACAAGATTCAAGTTGGGCTATCTCTGTTATCGCAAGAGGAAAAATCTGTCCAAACCAAAATCACAGGCCTGTTAGACCAGCAAAAGGGATCAGCAGACTTGGTGGGAAAGTCCTAAGAGCTAGCAGGCTTGGAATCCAGAAAGCAGGCCCAGAGCAGCAGAATTAAAGACCAGTTAGCGTCAGGCTTTAGGACCAGGCAACAGGCGAAATGGGGGCAGGTGAGCGAAAGACCCAGGGAAGGCAAACTGATCGTCGTCAGCATATAGCGGACACAAAACATAAACACAGGGGTGGCAGACCATATGATAAATAAACCTCAGCATACACGCCGGCTGATCAGGCTGAGGTCATGACAGGTCGGCGCTCAAACTCAATGTATCAATCATTATTATAAACTTACCGTTGTAAATCGGGGAAGGTAATCAGACAGGTTTTGACACTGATTTTTATGAACTTACCAAATAACTAAATTTTGGTTTATTTTAAGATATGGATTTTAGCTGTATACAGCGGGGGAAATAAGTATTTGACACATCAGCATTTTTATCAGTAAGGGGATTTCTAAGTGGGCTATTGACACAAAATTTCCACCAGATGTAGCCATCAAGCCAAACATTGAATTCATACAAAGAAATCAAAACATTAAAGTATACAAGTTGAGTCATAATAAATAAAGTGAAATGACACAGGGAATAAGTATTGAACACACTTCATTTAATACTTTGTAGAAAAGCCTTTGTTGGTGATTACAGCTTCTAGACGCCTCTTGTATAGGGAGACCAGTCATCTGCATTGCTCAGGAGTGATTCTGGCCCATTCTTCCACACAAATGGTCTTTAAATCTTGAAAGTTCCTTGGTCCTCTTTTATGAACTTTGATCTTCAGTTCTCTCCATAGGTTTTCTATGGGATTTAGGTCAGGTGATTGACTGGGCCATTCCAGCAGCTTGATTTTCTTTCTTTGAAACCACTTCATTGTGTCCTTGGCCTTGTGTTTGGGATCATTGTCTTGCTGAAATGTCCACCCTCTTTTCATTTTCAGCTTTCTGGTAGATGGCAGCAGATTTTTATCCAGAATGTCCCGGTACATTTCTCCATTCATCCTGCCTTCAATAATATTAAGTCTGCCAGTACCCCTTGCTGAAAAGCAGCCCCAAACCATGATGCTTCCACCCCCAAACTTAACTGTTGGTATAGTGTTCTTGGGGTGGTGGGCAGTGCCATTTCTTCTCCAAACATGTGTAGAATGACTGCCAAAAAGTTCAATTTTGCTTTCATCTGACCATACTATAGTCTCCCAATAATCCACAGGCTTCTCCAAATGCTCTTTCGCAAACTTTAACAAAGCCTCATCATGCTTTTTGTTCAGCAATGGAGTCTTGCGTGGTTAGCGTGCATGGATGCCATGGCGGTTCAGTGCAATGCTTATAGTTTTCTTTGAAACAACAGTACCTGCTGATGCAAGGTCTTCCTGAAGTTCTGCCCGAGTGGTTCTTGGCTCTTGGAGAACTCTCCTGGTTATTCTTTGGACTCCTCAGACAGGGATCTTACATGGAGCACCTGATCGTGGCCGGTTTATGGTGAACTGATGCTCTTTCCATTTCCGGATAATGGCCCCCATTAAATAAAACTACAGCCTCAATATGCTTTCAATAATATATTCACAGCATACATATCACATGAACAACAACTCGTAGTAAAACCATGTACATTAGAACAGGGCCGTCATATTAATGTAAACAGACTAAACGCACGGAATCAAAGAACGAAACAAACTGTCTGTGTACACATGATTAACCTCATACCCTGTGTACAATATTCAGTTATTTTTGTTATTTCTTACTCTATAGTAAGTAAAGCAGCATAATTACATGCATAAACTTGTCATCGGGTGATAATACAAATTAGGTATCATAATTGCAAACCGAACAGGATGGGCTAGCATAGCCTTAGCACTGCGTGATACACGAACCTTGTAACAGCGGCAAACATAAATTTAAATATAAAACATAATACTATGTTTTATACTACTATTAAGGGTTTGTCTATGAATAAAACGTAACCCATAAAAGGCGAGGAATATTTTCCCGATCGTGGCCACCTCTTCCACTCATCTCCTTCTGCCAATTCGGAAGGTAACCGACAGGTGCGTTAAGCCTGCCTCTTCAACATTACCGCCCCAAATTTATTTGTAAATTTGCACCGTTGAAAACTAACTCAGGGTTTCATAGCATCTGCATGGCAGAGTAGCTCAGTCTGTAGATACACCACCTGGGATAAGGAACCTTTGGGCCGCCCTATCAGAAGGCAGCTGGGGTAATGGGATCTGGATCGGCTATATCGGCAGAAACATACCCTAGCGGCTTGGAATTTAAGGAAAGCCTCAATCTCGACCAAAACGGTCTGATGTACCTCCCCAGTTACCATTTCTGAGCAATAGGTGAGTTAATGCAGTTGTTGAAGTTACAGTGCAATGGATGAGTTAATGCGGTTATTAAAGTTATGGTGCAGTAGACGAGTTAATGCAGTTAATAGGTTGCAGTCCAGAAGAAGAGTAAATGCAGTTAATAAGGTTACAGTGCAGTAGATTAGTTAATGCAGTTATTGAAGTTACAGTGCAATAGATGAGTAGATGTAGGTAATAGAGTTACAGTGCAGTAGATAGGTTAGTGCAGTTATGGAAGTGGTCCATTAGTGCAAATGAGCATTCAGTTAAATATTCCTGGTGTGCAAGTGAGCAGTATAGAGTGCAAATGATGCTGTGGGTGTGTAAACAGTCCAGTAGAGCAGATAACATGAAGTACTGGTGTGTACAGTTCAGTCATGCATGGTAGCCCTATAGTGCAATGTAAACAATGTTATAGCAGCATTGAAGTTAAAGGTAAGAGAGGTAGTGGAATCAGTGGGGGGCAGAGTTCAATAATGAAACAGCTCTGGGAAAAAAGCTGTTTCTTAGTCTGGTTCTGGTCCGGAGGCACCGGAAGAACGCACCAGAAGCGCCTACCGGAAGGCAGGAGAGTAAACAGTCTATGAGCGGGGTGAGAGGAGTCCTTGAGAATGCTGCGAGCTCGACGCAGACAGTGTTTCTTCTGGATGTCCTCAATGGCAGAAAGTGTAGTCCCGGTAATGCGCTGGGCTGTTTTTACCACCCGCTGCACTCAGCAACAGAACAGATCCCGTACCAGACTGTGACACAGTTGGTCAGAATGCTCTCTATCGTGCAGCAATAGAAGTTCACCAGGATAGTTGAAGACAGTTGGTTCTTCTTCAGTGTCCTCAGAAAGAAGAGACACTGGTGAGCCTTCTTGACCAGGCATGAGGTGTTGGTGGTCCAGGACAGGTCCTCCGAAAAATGAGTCCCCAGGAACTTAAAACTGGAAACACGTTCAACAGCCATCCCATTAATGTGGATGGGGTCGTGTGTGCCTCATTTCGCCTTCCTGAAGTCCACGATGATCTCCTTTGTCTTGGAGGTGTTAAGGAGCAGGTTGTTGTCTGAGCACCATGTGGCCAGGTGCCGGATCTCCTCCCTATATGCAGTCTCATCGTTGTTGCTGATGAGACCAATCACCGTTGTATCGTCTGCAAACTTGGAGTTAGATCCGTTCACAGGCCTGCAGTCAAGTGTGAAAAGGGAGTAGAAAAAGGGGCTCAGTACGAAGCCCTGTGGTACACATTTACATTTATTCATTTGGCAGACGCTTTTATCCAAAGCGACTTACAAGTAGTTTTTTTTTACAGTGGCACATTACTGCAGAGCAATCAGGGGTAAGGTGCCTTGCTCAAGGGCACTTCAGTCATGACCTGCTGGTACTGAGATTCGAACTGGCAACCTTCTGATCACAGCCCTACACTCTAACCACCAGGCCACAGCTAATACACCAGTGTTGAGGGTGGTGGTGGTGGAGGAGATGTGGCCTAACCTAACAAGCTGAGGCCTGTTCATCAGGAAGTCCATAATCCAGTTGCAGGTAGGGTTGTTAATGCCTAGGTTTCCAAGTTTGATGATTGGCTTGGAAGGGATGACGGTATTGAAAGCAGAGCTGAAGTCTACAAACAGCATGCGTGCATAAGTGTCCTTATTGTACACCGTCCAGCACAGCCAGAAACCTGGGAGTGGTAATCGATGATCAGCTTAACTTCACAAGTCATGTTGCCAGCACCACCCGGTCCTGTAGATTCATCCTCTACAGCATTAGGAAAATTAGACCTTTCCTATCGGAGCACTCTACGCAAGTCCTAGTCCAGGCTCTTGTCCTGTCCAAACTGGATTATTGCAATGCGCTTCTGGCTGGACTTCCTGCTTGCACAATCAAACCTCTCCAGATGATCCAGAATGCGGCGGCAAGAGTGGTCTTCAATGAACCGAAGAGAGCGCATGTAACTATTTTTTTTTTCTCTTCATCCGGTTACACTGGCTCCCTATTGCCGCCCGCATAAAGTTCAAAGCTATGCTCCTGGCCTACAAGACCAACACCGGATCTGCACCATCGTATCTCCACTCGCTAATGCTGCCAGATCACTGCGGTCTGCAAAGGTACAACGACTAGTGGTACCATCCCAAAAAGGAAAAAAGTCACTCTCCCGTACCTTCTCTGGATCTGTTCCACATTGGTGGAATGATCTACCAGCTGCTAAAAGATCAGCAGACTTGGTTGCCATCTTCAAAAAACGCCTAAAAATGCATCTCTTCCGTCAACACGTCGCTGATTGATTTTTCCTAATTATCTTCCCTTTCCTTCTTTATAAAAAAAAAACCTTACTAACCTCACTATTCTTAGCTTTTTATACTGTGCTAGGCTTTAATGGACTAGTTTGATGCACTTATGTATTTTATGGCCTATGTTGTTATAATTGCTTCCAATGTTTCCTCATCTGTAAGTCGCTTTGGATAAAAGCGTCTGCTAAATGACTAAATGTAAATGTAAATGTAAATTGTCCAGATGTGTGAGTATGGAGTGCAGCACCATGGACATCGACATGCATCATCTGTGCTCCTATTGTTACGATAGGCAAATTGGTATTGGTCTAGTGTGGGTGGTAGAGAGTCCTTTAGGTGTGCCAGGACCAGCCTCTCAAAGCACTTCATAACAATGGGTGTGAGTGCTACAGGGCGATAGTCGTTCAGGCACGCCGGGTTAGAATGTTTTGGAACGGCACAATGGAGGTGGATTTAATACATGCGGGAACCACTGCTTGGGCGAGGGACAGGTTGAAGATGTCCGTCCAGCGAGCTGCTCCCCAAATGCCAGGAGTACACGACCAGGGATGCCATCTGGGCCAGCAGCCTTGCGCGTGTTGATCCTTTTTGATGCCCCTCTTCAGATTTGCCCTAGAAGTACTATAGGTCTGTGCATCATCCGATCGGAAGGCAGTGTTACGTGCTTTCAACAGGAGGCGCACTTCCTTGTTCATCCATGGCTTCTGATTGGGGTATGTGGTGATCTGCTTCTGAGTTGTGACACTATCAATGGTGGAATTGATGTAGTCCAATACAGAGGAGGTGTAACTGTCTATGTCCGTGTGAGAGCCACTGGTGGCCTGAGAAGCAAACATACTCCAGTCTGTGTGTAGAAACCTTTCCTGGAGTGAAAAGTCTGCCCCCGCAGGCCACACCTTCACTGATGTCTTCACACGATTGATGAGAGGTGAGTACTTGGGGGTGAGAAACAAAGAAAGGTGATCAGATTGACCCAGGTGGGGGAGGGGGGGTCGCGGCGTAAGCTTCAGCCATGTTTGTGTAGACATGATCTAAAGTTTTGATTTCCTCTTGTGTGGCAGGAAACATGCTGATGAAATTTAGTGAGCACTGTCTTTAAGTTTGAGTGATTAAAATCTCCCGCAACAATAAATGCAGCCTCCAGGTGAGCAGTCTGTTGTTTACTGATGGCTGCATGAAGTTCTTTCATAGCAAGCTTGGCATCAGCATCCGGTGGAAAATAAGCTGCCGTTATAATGGTGGAAGTGAGTTCCTGTGGCAGATAAAACGGTCTACATTTAACCATGAGAAACTCAAGGTTCCCTTTCTGTCGGTCTCTCGACGTTGTGTCGAAGCCGACAGATGGGGTTCGCCCTTGAGAACCAATCATCTCTGACTATTTTGAAAAGGCCAATGAAATTGGCGAATTAAATTTGCATGCCGGGCTCCGCCCCCGGATATCCGGGTATAAAAGGGGAGCCGGCGTGCTCATTCATTCACCTTTTGTTCTTCGGAGCCTTCGCATCTGATGACATTTTTCGAATTGCCGGCTACGGCCCTGCCGCCAGCGGTGCCGCCAGGGTGATGTGGGGATTATCGTGAGCGTTAATCCGTCAGCCGGTCGGCTCGCGGACCGCTTGCGCCCCGTCTCGCTTGTTTAGCAGTTCCCCAAGGATGGTCCTAAGCCATCTTATTCCTCAGCCATGCGCTCGGACACGAGCCGTGGAGATGAGGTGTCTCTTGCAACATCGGAGCGCGACCTGCTGGCATCAGACTCTGGCGATTCCCTGAAGCTCCCTCCCTCGGGAGGTCGAGCACAGGTGAGAGCAGACGTCAAGATGTCAGCCATGCTCGCTCGGACCGCCGTGAGCATCGGATTGCGGTGCAGCCCTGGTGCTCGCGGCTGGGTACTTCGCACATTGGGCCCGGCTCAAGTGCCAAGTTTTACCGAGCTGCATAAGGAGTTCAGTAGGACCTGGAGCGCCCCCTTCGGCGCGCTTCCGTCTAGCTGACTCTATCGCCCTCTCTTCCCTCGGGCGGGGAGGCAGCTAGGGACTATGTCAATGGGCCGGGACACCGTCCAGGGCATGTAAGGTCTCGACATCTCTGGTGTTGAGGCTGGCAGTGCCGTGGACCAAGCTGCCTCCACTCTTACGCCATGGCCATCCTGCAGACAGGGCGCTAAAGAGAGCCCCACGGGGTAAGACCGACCCAAGTAGTGCCGCCGCCGACTGGCTCTCCGGGGACCGCGGTGGCAGCGCAGGCTGGGTCGGACGATGTCCACATCAGTGGCCCGGAAAGATGCCTCGGACCCAATCTTGCGCAGGCGGGCGATGTCGAGAAAGGCCACTTTCCCGACTCCCCTCTCGCGAGGTCGGCTGATTGGTGGCGCTGTCAAGGACTGCTCCAGCAGCATTTTGACAGTGTAGAAACAGACCGGCCTGCTGTGACCCGGCCGCCTTTCGGCCGTCGAGGTCTCGCACGTGGTCTGCCCCAGCAGCCCTGGCCTTCTCCAGCGTCGACTCCGGTTCCGGTACCCCCGCAGGTGGCCCCCCGGAGGAAGACGTCGAGAGAAGGACCACCTAGAGAGATTGAACCATCGGGCCCGACCCAGCCTTGGTTGCTGGATGGTCGGAATGGGGCGGTCCCTGCCGTGTCCCAAACACCTTCTGGGCCCCTTCGGGGGCCTAGTGCCCGCCTTCTCACAAGGAGAGGTCTCTCTCTGGGTCCCACTTGCAGCCGCTCTCACCCTCTGAAAGATGGTGTTCGGCAACTCGACGTTGCGTTGTGGCGGCACGCAATGACGAGTATAAAGCAGCCCTCAGCACTCTCGCTTCGACGGTGCGTCGAGCTGCGCCATCGCCTGGCAGGGGATTTAGCGGAGCCGTTCCCCCTGGGGGGAACAGCACTGCTAGTCATTGAACCAACCCCCGCGGGTTGATGAAGCAGATCGCAGCCCCCCCTTGTGAGGTCCCTGGGTGGTTGGTTAGCATTTCAAACCATCACGGTGGCTGGGAGTGTGGTCCGTCTCGGCATTCGATCCAGCTCGCCAGACCTCCGCCGGACTTCGGGCATCCTCTTACCTCAGCAGAGGCAGGGATGTTCCTGTGCTCCAGGCCGGGGCCACCCCTCTGGCGAAAGCGATCGAACCGTCCCCTCGGCCGAGATGTCCAGTGGCTTCGACAGCCGCACTTCATCATCCCCAAAACCAGGGGTCGCTGCATACCTTGAGCAGCACCTTGCAAGGGTGCCGTTCGGGAGGCGCAGAAGCGCGTCCTGGTGTCTGTCAGACGCCAGGAGTGGTTCATGACAACTGACCGCATACTCTCATGTACAGTTTCCCTCGGCACTGTCGAGGGGCTGGCATGTCAGTAACGGGTCAGCCGGGAAAAAGAGAGCAGCTCTCCCTGGCGCGGAGCTCCCCTTTTTCCTGCTAGAGAACTCAACACTGTCTCCATGACGGCGTGCTCGCTCACGAGCACGCACAGTCAGTGCTGAGCTGCTTGAACTTTCAGGCAGCAGCCAGCGGTCCCCTGAAATCAGTTTCAGAGGCTCCTGGGCATGGTGTCCTCGGGGGTGGCCTGTCCCCCTCGGGTTGACGCACATGGGACCGCGACAGCACTGACTACAGAGATGAGTTCCCTGGAGAGCGTGGCGCACTGGCAGTAGGCGTATCGTCATTACGCCTGCTGCCGTCGCATCCTAACCCCGAGCAGGTCTTGAGGCCGGTCGTGGTAACGACAGACGCCTCCCTACGGGGTGCGGGTGCGGTGTGCAAACGGGCGCGCAGTGTCGGGTCGCTGGACGGGCCCCCGCCTGCGTTGGCAGATCACTGCCTTCAAGTTGCTAGCTGTCCTGCTTGCACTGATGAGGCTCCGGCCTCTCGTGCAGAGCCAGCATACTGGACAGCACGACCGGCGTAGCATACTAAACCTCAGGGTGGCATTCGCTCGCTGCAGTCATCGCAACTCGCCCAAAAACGCCTCCTCCCATGGAGACAGCAGGTGGCAAAGCCCCTGCAGGTCACATGCCCACCGGGTGTCCTGAACCAGACAGCCAAGCGCTCTCTCGTCAGTTGACACCTCGTGGGAAGTGACGACTCCACCCCTGCAGGCTGGCCTGGGTGTGGTTTGGGCGGGCACAGGGGGACCTGTTGCCTCCCTGAACACCACCCAGTACCGCTGGGCACTCCTTGGACGAGGACCCCCTCGACACGGAGGCCCTAGCGCGCAGCCTCCAGTGGAGACAGCAGGTGGCAAAGCCCCGGCATGTCACACGCCCACCGGGTGTCCTGAACCAGACAGCCAAGCGCTTTTTCGTCAGTTGACACCTCATGGGAAGTGACGGCTCCACCCCTCCGGGCCGGCTTGGGTGTGGTTTGGGCGGGCACAGGGGGACCTGTTGCCTCCCTGAACACCGCCCAGTGCCATGCCCACAAGGCTGGATGCCTTTAAGTGGTGCCCCTTCTCGTCCTGGTGCTCTTCTCGAAGAGAAGACCCACGGAATTGCTCGCTCAGGAACGTGCTGTCCTATTGCAGGAGAGGCTGGGGAGTAATTTCCCCTTCCACATTGGAGCGTGGGTACCCGCTGTCGCGGTTATCACGTACCAGTTGCTGGTGAGCCTCTGGGGCGGCATGACCTGATTATTAGGTTCCTCTAGGGCGCGAGGGGCTAAGGCCTCGTCCGCGCCCCGTACCCTCTTGGGACCTTAAGGTGGACCTTTGGGTCCCCTTTTTTCGGGCCCTGCGGAGAGCCCCCTTCCTCGTTCTGCGAGGGGGGTTGGCTCTCCTGCTGGGGCTCGAGTCCATCCAGAGGGTGAGGCACCTGCAAGCATTCCGTGTCCACCGATTGCCAAAATTCAGGCCCGGTGACTCTCACGTGATCCTGACACCCCGGCCGACTTACGTGCCCAAAGTTCCGCCGCCCCCCTTTTGGGAACTAGGTGGTGAACTTGCGGGCGCTCCCACACCGGGAGAAGGACCCAACCTGTACGTGGGGTGTCCAGTAAGCGCATTGCGCCTCTACTCGAACCACACAGAGGGCTTCAAGGCCCTGAGCAGCTCTTGTCTGTTTTGGAGGTCAGCAACGGGAGTGCTGTCTCCGAGGAGACTTGTCGCGCTGGATCGCACACGTCGTCACTACGGCGTGCCGATCCTAGCCCGTGCCCATTTGAGTGACGGTACACTCCGCTCGGGGTGTGGCCTCCTCGTGGGCATCGGCTCAGTGCGCCTCTCTGGCAGACATCTGTAGAGTTGCGGGTTGGGCTACGCTATACCTCGCAGAGGCTTGCAAACCTCCGTGGGGACTCGGCAGCTCGAGTCTTGCCAACAGGTGAGACCAGCAGTCGTGGGGCGTACGCTTGCGCATAGCGCCATTCCCCTTCTTAGGTGGATCAGTGCGCTATGGGCTGCCTCCCTTCTTTCCCCAAGGGTGAAGAATAGGCAGTCCGTCCATCCATCAATAAGCAATCAGGGCGGCGGGCTCGGCGGAGCAGCCCTGCCGCCTATGGCCGGGTATCAAGCTGAGTTATTACATATAGCTCTAACCGGACCTAGTGCCCCACACGTAGTAACCCCCCACTAGGGTGGTTCCGTCTGAGATGTCGTCATGAGATGGTTCCCCGCGTGGCAACCCATGACCTCCCCCAGGTGGACATCCACCTTGCGGCATTCCGCACATACCTCCCATGAGTTCTCCCCTATTTGGTGAGACCATGTTGGTGTCTCCACTGTATTCCCCCCTAGGGTGGGAAGTGGTCTCCGTAGCGCAAGTCCTCATTGAAGGAACAGCGCTTACCCAGTAGCCCTACGACTAGATGGCCCTCGCCAATGGGGCCGTCTGAGTTGGCAGAGGGCAGGGGCTACTCATCTTTGCCAAAAGCTCTGGGAGCCCCTGCCTGCCCACTGGAAGGTTACAAATTTCGCGATAGCGCTCACGTGTGGCTCGCCCAGGCCGGTCAACGTCGCTTCGCTAGAGATTGTGACGCGGCTAGTGCCGTGGCGTTTTCAATAGGAACCCCATCTGTCGGCTTCGACACAACGTCGAGAGACCGACAGAAAGGGAACGTCTCGGTTACGTATGTAACCTCTGTTCCCTGATGGAGGGAACAAGACGTTGTGTCCTTCTTGCCACGACAATAGCCGTCCGCTGCAGCAGTCACAAGATGCTCTCAGGCTCCTCAGCACAAAAGGTGAATGAATGAGCACGCCGGCTCCCCTTTTATACCCTGATATCCGGGGGCGGAGCCCGGCATGCAAATTTCATTCGCCAATTTCATTGGCCTTTTCAAAATAGTCAGAGATGATTGGTTCTCAAGGGCGAACCCCATCTGTCGGCTTCGACACAACGTCTTGTTCCCTCCATCAGGGAACAGAGGTTACGTACGTAACCGAGACGTTAGCCGAGCAGTGTCTCCCGACAATAACAGAGTTCATGCACCAAGCTTTGTTGATGTAAATGCACACTCCACCTCCTCTTGTCTTACCGGATTCCTCTGCCGTTCTATCCGCCACTGTGTAGCCATGTTTCCGTGAAGATTATGACATTGCAGTTCAAAAGTATTTTGCTGTTGATGATGCAGAGTCTAATCTCATCCATTTTGTTCACTAATTATCGAACATTAGCAAGGAAAATGCTGGGTAAAGAGAGCTGGTGTGGTGTTAGCTTTAGCCTAGCTCCTAGCCCTTCCCGCTTCCCCCGCCTTTGTTTACGATGCCGACGCTGCCGGCGAGCACTTCCACCCGGCCGTGTGGGGTGCGTAGCATTGGATGTTCTGGCGATCTCAGGGACGAGTTAAATGTTGCTGATCACACGCCGCCATCTTGGTTCTTATCACAAGAACGGTGAGCAAAAACTCCAGAACCACACCTCTGCAGGTCATTCACACCTAGTGAATGACCTGCAGAGAGCTGGGACCAAAGCAACAAAGGCTACCATCAGTAACACACTACGCCACCAGGGAATCAAATCCTGCAGTGCCAGATGTGTCCCCGTGTTTAAGCCCGTACATGTCCAGGCCCGTCTGAAGTTTCCTAGAGAGAATTTGGATGATCCAGAAGAGGATTGGGTGAATGTCATATGGTCAGATGAAACCAACATATAACTTTTTGGTAAAAACTCAACTTGTCGTGTTTGGAGGAGAAAGAATGCTGAATTGCATCCAAAGAACTGTATACAGCATCCATGTATTGTGAGATTGAGTAAAAACCTTCCATGAGCAAGGGCATTGAAGATGAAACGTGGCTGGGTCTTTCAGTATGACAATGATCCCAAACACACCGCCTGGGCAACGAAGGAGTGGATTTTTTTTCTCATTCTGTCTCTCATAGTCGATGTGTTCCCCTGATGAAAATTACAGGCCTCTCTCATCTTTTTTAAGTGGGAGAACTTGCACAATTTGTGGCTGACTAAATAGTTTTTTGCACCACTGTATATGTATATGCCGGCTTATGGCGACCCCATTTTCCCTGAACCGAATAAGGACGCCCAGGAGAGAAGGATTTAGGACTTGACCTGGCAATAAGGAGTAATTTAGGCTCAGCCCACCCGTACTGGAAGGAACAGTTAAACACTAGACGATCCTTCCCATTATGCGAAACCAGATGCTGTGGAATATACCAGCTCCCCCTGTGGTTGTATTTGCTTCATTCTGGAGTTTAATGGCCGCACTGGTCGATACTAGCTTCTTCACCTCAGACTTGTAAACATCTGCCGTCTCTGGTGTCCGTGGGAGTTGGCGCTCCATTCCTCTGAGACTCGGCATTACCGCCTCATTGGGTGCACAGAAAGCAGGAAAATCCCTCCTGTGCAGCAAAGGTGTTCCATAACATATGATCCCTTTAACCTCAACACGGGTAGTCTTGGCCTACTAGTATGGAGGGATTTTTCAGTCACAATATAAACTAAAAGTCTAAAACTGAAAGTTTTAAACCAAAAGTAAAAGTCTAAATTTTAAACTAAAAGTCCAAGTTAAAAATGAATTTGAAAGTGAAAGTGAAAGAAAGTGACCTATTTGTCAGTTATGGAGAACCATACCTGAAATTTGCCCTCTGCATTTAACCCATCCAGAGAGTAGTGAACACACGCACAGCAAGTGGTGAACACACATACACCCGGAGCAGTGGGCAGCTATCACTGCAGCGCCCGGGGAGCAAGTAGGGGTAAGGTGCCTTGCTCAAGGGCACCTCAGTCGTTACCTGCCGGCCCTGAGGATCGAACTGGCAACCTTCTGGTCACGAGTCCGACTCTCCAACCATTAGGCCACGATTGGGTATTTTGTATGTAGGGCATTGGGCATTTAATCATTTAGCCATTTCCAATTGAGGATTTGGAGATTTAGTATTGGGCATTTGAGGATTGAGGAGTGTATGCAAATTAGGAGGCGTGGCCCAAATACTGGAGGATGGTTTTGAAATGGCTGGTGCGCAGAGGCACCTTATGGACAGCAGCTCCCAGTGCTAAGGCGCACACTGTAATGAAACCAGAGCGAGTGAGTGGCTGGAGCGAGGATATTAGGCGCCGTATAGGGTTAAAATCAAACTGCGCTTATGAAAACATATATAAAAGTGTGCTTACACACATATACATTGCTCACATATACATGTATATATTGGATGTTCAAGCAAACACGTATGAAAAACATGTGCGCACTAATGTGAAATCCATACCAATACATATTATGTTAGTAATGCATGCATGTACACTTTTTCACGCATACATATAAACTCGATGCGTGCAAACACACCTAAACAACACTCGCACATACATATAAACTCTGCACACACACATCTATAAAACACTGGCACATACATATAAACTCTGCACACACACATCTATAAAACACTCGCACATACATACAAACTATGCACACACACATCTATAAAACACTGGCACATACATACAAACTCTGCACACACACATCTATAAAACACTCGCACATACATACAAACTCTGCACACACACATCTATAAAACACTCGCACATACATACAAACTATGCACACACACATCTATAAAACACTCGCACATACATACAAACTCTGCACACACACGTCTATAAAACACTCGCACATACATACAAACTATGCACACACACATCTATAAAACACTCGCACATACATACAAACTCTGCACACACACGTCTATAAAACACTCGCACATACATACAAACTCTGCACACACACACATCTATAAAACACTCACACATACATACAAACTCTGCACACACACATCTATAAAACACTCGCACATACATACAAACTCTGCACACACACACATCTATAAAACACTCGCACATACATACAAACTCTGCACACACACATCTATAAAACACTCGCACATACATACACAAACTCTGCACACACACGTCTATAAAACACTCGCACATACATACAAACTCTGCACACACACATCTATAAAACACTCGCACATACATACAAACTCTGCACACACACACATCTATAAAACACTCGCACATACATACAAACTCTGCACACACACGTCTATAAAACACTCGCACATACATACAAACTCTGCACACACACACGTCTATAAAACACACGCACATACATATAAACTCTGCACACACACACACATCTATAAAACACTCGCACATACATACAAACTCTGCACACACACGTCTATAAAACACTCGCACATACATACAAACTCTGCACACACACGTCTATAAAACACTCGCACATACATACAAACTCTGCACACACACACACGTCTATAAAACACTCGCACCTACATACAAACTCCGCAAACACACGTCTATAAAACACTTGCACATACAAACAAACTCTGCACACACACGTCTATAAAACACTCGCACATACATACAAACTCCGCACACACACATCTATAAAACACTCGCACATACATATAAACTCTGCACACACACACATCTATAAAACACTCGCACATACAAACAAACTCTGCACACACACACACATCTATAAAACACTCGCACATACATACAAACTCTGCACACACACGTCTATAAAACACTCGCACATACATACAAACTCTGCACACACACGTCTATAAAACACTCGCACATACATACAAACTCAGCACACAAACGTCTATAAAACACTCGCACATACATACAAACTCCGCACACACACGTCTATAAAACACTCGCACATACATACAAACTCTGCACACACACACACATCTATAAAATACTCGCACATACATACAAACTCTGCACACACACACACACATCTATAAAACACTCGCACATACATACAAACTCCGCACACACACATCTATAAAACACTCGCACATACATACAAATCTGCACACACACACATCTATAAAACACTCGCTCATACGTACAAACTCCGCACACACACGTCTATAAAACACTCGCACATACATACAAACTCTGCACACACACATCTATAAAACACTCGCACATACATACAAACTCCGCACACACACATCTATAAAACACTCGCACATACGTACAAACTCCGCACACACACGTCTATAAAACACTCGCACATACATACAAACTCTGCACACACACATCTATAAAACACTCGCACATACATACAAACTCTGCACACACACATCTATAAAACACTCGCACATACATACAAACTCTGCACACACACGTCTATAAAACACTCGCACATACATACAAACTCCGCACACAAACGTCTATAAAACACTCGCACATACATACAAACTCCGCACACACACGTCTATAAAACACTCGCACATACATACAAACTCTGCACACACACACACATCTATAAAATACTCGCACATACATACAAACTCTGCACACACACACACATCTATAAAACACTCGCACATACATACAAACTCCGCACACACACGTCTATAAAACACTCGCTCATACGTACAAACTCCGCACACACACGTCTATAAAACACTCGCACATACATACAAACTCTGCACACACACACACATCTATAAAACACTCGCACATACATACAAACTCCGCACACACAAATCTATAAAACTCTCGCACATACATACAAACTCTGCACACACACATCTATAAAACACTCGCACATACATACAAACTCTGCACACACACATCTATAAAACACTCGCACATACATACAAACTCCGCACACAAACGTCTATAAAACACTCGCACATACATACAAACTCTGCACACACACGTCTATAAAACACTCGCACATACATACAAACTCTGCACACACACACACGTCTATAAAACACTCGCACCTACATACAAACTCCGCAAACACACGTCTATAAAACACTTGCACATACAAACAAACTCTGCACACACACGTCTATAAAACACTCGCACATACATACAAACTCCGCACACACACATCTATAAAACACTCGCACATACATATAAACTCTGCACACACACACATCTATAAAACACTCGCACATACAAACAAACTCTGCACACACACACACATCTATAAAACACTCGCACATACATACAAACTCTGCACACACACGTCTATAAAACACTCGCACATACATACAAACTCTGCACACACACGTCTATAAAACACTCGCACATACATACAAACTCAGCACACAAACGTCTATAAAACACTCGCACATACATACAAACTCCGCACACACACGTCTATAAAACACTCGCACATACATACAAACTCTGCACACACACACACATCTATAAAATACTCGCACATACATACAAACTCTGCACACACACACACATCTATAAAACACTCGCACATACATACAAACTCCGCACACACACATCTATAAAACACTCGCACATACATACAAATCTGCACACACACACATCTATAAAACACTCGCTCATACGTACAAACTCCGCACACACACGTCTATAAAACACTCGCACATACATACAAACTCTGCACACACACATCTATAAAACACTCGCACATACATACAAACTCCGCACACACACATCTATAAAACACTCGCACATACGTACAAACTCCGCACACACACGTCTATAAAACACTCGCACATACATACAAACTCTGCACACACACATCTATAAAACACTCGCACATACATACAAACTCTGCACACACACATCTATAAAACACTCGCACATACATACAAACTCTGCACACACACGTCTATAAAACACTCGCACATACATACAAACTCCGCACACAAACGTCTATAAAACACTCGCACATACATACAAACTCTGCACACACACGTCTATAAAACACTCGCACATACATACAAACTCCGCACACAAACGTCTATAAAACACTCGCACATACATACAAACTCTGCACACACACGTCTATAAAACACTCGCACATACATACAAACTCTGCACACACACACACATCTATAAAATACTCGCACATACATACAAACTCTGCACACACACACACATCTATAAAACACTCGCACATACATACAAACTCCGCACACACACGTCTATAAAACACTCGCTCATACGTACAAACTCCGCACACACACGTCTATAAAACACTCGCACATACATACAAACTCTGCACACACACACACATCTATAAAACACTCGCACATACATACAAACTCCGCACACACAAATCTATAAAACTCTCGCACATACATACAAACTCTGCACACACACATCTATAAAACACTCGCACATACATACAAACTCTGCACACACACATCTATAAAACACTCGCACATACATACAAACTCCGCACACAAACGTCTATAAAACACTCGCACATACATACAAACTCCGCACACACACATCTATAAAACACTCGCACATACGTACAAACTCCGCACACACACGTCTATAAAACACTCGCACATACATACAAACTCTGCACACACACACACATCTATAAAACACTCGCACATACATACAAACTCCGCACACACACGTCTATAAAACACTCGCACATACATACAAACTCCGCACACGTCTATAAAACACTCGCACATACATACAAACTCCGCACACAAACGTCTATAAAACACTCGCACATACATACAAACTCCGCACACACGTCTATAAAACACTCGCACATACATACAAACTCTGCACACAAACGTCTATAAAACACTCGCACATACATACAAACTCCGCACACACGTCTATAAAACACTCGCACATACATACAAACTCCGCACACACACATCTATAAAACACTCGCACATACATACATGTATGTGCGAGTGTTTTATAGATGTGTGTGTGTGCAGAGTTTGTATGTATGTGCGAGTATTTTATAGATGTGTGTGTGCAGAGTTTATATGTATGTGCGAGTGTTTTATAGACGTGTGTGTGTGTGCAGAGTTTGTATGTATGTGCGAGTGTTTTATAGATGTGTGTGTGTGCAGAGTTTGTATGTATGTGCGAATGTTTTATAGACGTGTGTGTGCAGAGTTTATATGTATGTGCGAGTGTTTTATAGATGTGTGTGTGCAGAGTTTGTTTGTATGTGTGATTGTTTTATAGACGTGTGTGTGCAGAGTTTATATGTATGTGCGAGTGTTGTTTAGGTGTGTTCGCACGCATCGAGTTTATATGTATGCGTGAAAAAGTGTACATGCATGCATTACTGACATAATATGTATTGGTATGGATTTCACATTAGTGCGCACACGTTTTTCATATGTGTTTGCTTGAACATCCAATACTATACATGTATATGTGAGCAATGGATGTTTTATCATATCCGAAGGAATTTTTATTTGAGCGATACAGTTTGTCTTTACAGTCCATTAAATATATCCACAATCTTACATCACAAACCTCACTGGTCGTGGCCGCACTCTTACATCGGAGCAGGTTATCTGTATGGCTTTACGTTTCTTTGCTAATGGTAGCTTTCTTTATAACACGGGGGATGCAGAACACATTAGCAAGGCAACTGTACTGCAGAGCAGTAACAAATGTGTGCATCGCTCTCAAACACTTTTTATAAATTTTTGTTAAGTTTCCTGTGAGAGCCATCAAAGAGGAGTTTCCTAGGATTGCAGGTGAATGGTGTACGTCTTTCTGAATTAGGCTGATCAAATAAATGTGGTCTTGCTGCCACCCCTGGAAGTAAGCTAATGGAGGCAGGGGAAGAGGGATGAAGGGAGGGGGGAGAGAGAGATACACATTTTCACGGTATCAACAAATTTTCTATATAGAAATTGATAATTAAACCTGTTATCAATCGGCTGTGCCGTCGGCATGTTTTGGTTGATAACATCGTGAAATACAACAACTTAGAAAAACAAAACCTAAACATATCACATATCTTTAAAAAGCTGAGATTCTTGTGATTCGAACGATGTAAACCATTTTAATATACAATCAACACAGCCAATGCAATCAGAGTCTTTGTCAGACAACCAACAACCA
The DNA here is from genome assembly GCF_947034865.1 of Barbatula barbatula. Lineage (NCBI taxonomy): Eukaryota > Metazoa > Chordata > Actinopteri > Cypriniformes > Nemacheilidae > Barbatula > Barbatula barbatula. Next base: position 1,240,728 of record NC_136782.1, on the reverse strand, counting down.
AATAAGCAGCAACAAAACTGAAGAAACTCTCCTATAAAGCCTCCTGGTAGTCCACTGATCCATAACATTCCAACAAAAACGGTATAGGTATACTCTAAAGGGTCCAGTAAATCCAACACATATATGTCAATAAACATCCAAGGAACATGGTAGTATAATGCCAAGAAGCCGACAGAGCTATCAAATCTCTGACGCATTTTGTGGTGTAGCGTCTCTTCACTTGTAAACATTGCAGATTTTTTAATGTCAAAATGGCCACTGAACTCTGCCCTTTTGATTGACACCTCATTTGAGTGAATAGGTCCATCTAAGAGGTGACAACAGGCAGCAATAGCCAAGGAGCGCCCAGGATGAAGGATGGGACCGTCCTGTACTTGATTGACAATAGATCGATCCTGTCGCATCAGAGTTTTCTTTTAATGATGGGCGTATCTGATAGCCAATAGAATTCCGAAAAGATTAATATGCAGCTTCACAGGAAACATTCAACCTGTAAGTAGAGAGGTCCGTGCGCAAACACGTGTGCGGCTGTGCGTAAATTCTAACAGGGATTTGTGACCGAGCGCAAAAGCTGCTAGGAAAGAGTTTGAGCGTGTAAAGAGTTTTACATTTTGAAAAAATGGCGAAAAGAGTGAGTAAAACACACTTCTCACTTGAAGAAGATGTTGAACAATGTACCAGAAGGCATTCAGGGAGACACTCATTGAAGAGCTGGCAGCGGCTGCTGACATACCCGCTCCATCGCCCACTCCACACAGAGCACACCACAAGCCTGTGCATATCAGTGGAAACAGTACCACAGGCCGTCTGAGGTGCAGGAACTGCCATGCAAAGACTCCTGTAAAATGTTCTTCATGTGAGGTGCCTTTGTGCTTTTTGCCAAGCCGTGATTGTTATAATGAGTGGCATGTTGCCAATAACCTGTAATGTAATCATAACATTTGTAAATAGTTTGGGTTTTATACATTTATTTAGAGTGTGTTTGTTCTAATATTAAAAAATATTTTATTACACTAGCACTTAGTCTATAGTCTCTTTATTTGCACAAAGTATAGTTTCAGTTACTATGTGTCATCCAAATTCACTGTCAATAATTGCTAAGGAATAGAGTAGCTCTAAGTGTAACCTTTCATTAGAGCCCAGAATTATGACTGTACATTAAAGCATTCAAGAATAACAGCATTTTATGTGTCAATGGCAAAGGGCCATTTGGAGTCTCCAAGTGGCCATTCTAGAAGGCCACCTAGACATAAACTTGGATAAACATGTGAAAAACACACATTTTCTAAGGTATTGTAATCTAATTAGCTTGGTAAGGCTTCATGCTGTGATCCCAATGTGTTTTCCAGCTAATAGCTCCAAACTATAGTCATATGCAGGCAACTGTTTAAAAATAAAAAGTAGGCAGAATATTTTCCCCTCTTTCAGTGTTTTAAAAATTCTATTACTCAATAACAGTAAGATTTGCAGTGATTCTGACTATTTAGAAACAAACTTCAGAGTCTCACCTTTCAAAAGATACCAAAACCATGCATATACTCAAAATGTTTCAAGAACAGTAGCACTTTTCTTTGGGTATGTCTTTTTTTAAGCATTTTTGCAAACTTTAACAGGATTGCTAAAGGGTTAAGCAATTGAACTTATGGATTGACACGTTGAGCTATTTTCTCCCACGCCGCTTCTCTCGTTTTTGCTGCTGCGGCTGTGTTGCTCTTCCTTCAAAACATATATGCTCATATTTGCTGTATGTTTGAAACAGTACCTCCAATTCTGCTGGCGAGAAATAAAAGCAGCGCTTTTTGTCATGTGGCGTTGCCATGGTGAATCGTGTTATCTTGGCTCAATTGATGATGGCTTTTTAAAGCCGCGGTGAATGAGTGTAACCTAGGATGAACTTACTCCTAGTGGATTGAACTAATTGAAACCAGCTGTTCTGAAACAGAAGAGTTCATATTTTAACTCAGTGTTGCTTGAACCTCCTTATTGAAACGGGTCCCAGGACCTGTTCTCGTGCAAAACACCAACCCTCTCATACAAACACAACTAACCTATATATTGGTGGCCAGCACCAATTACTACAAAAAGGGGGATACACAAACACATAATGGCCATTATACACAACAAACAAATATGAACCCATCCCAAATATACACACACAAGCACTTCCAATAACACAGTCAAATGACTTCACTTATAAATGTACTTCCTATACATAAACAAAGGAAAGGTCAATGGAATAGCACATGGAGTCCCCAGGGTAGAAACTGGGCTGATTGCGGCCCAATCGTTGGCTGGAACCATACACATTTACATTTAGCAGACGCTTTTATCCAAAGCGACTACCAGATGAGGAAACATTGGAAGCCATTATAACAACATAGGCAACAAAATACATAAGTGCATCAAAAACTAGTCCATTAAAGCCTAGCACAGTATACAAAGCTAAGAATAGTGAGGTTAGTCCTTTTTTCTTTTTTTGAATAAGGAAAGGGAAAAGAAGCGGATTGCAATAATCCATTTTAGACTAAACAAAAGCCTGGACTAGGACTTGCGTAGAGTGCTCTGATAGGAAAGGTCTAATTTTCCTAATGTTATAGAGGATGAATCTACAGGACCGGGTGGTGCTGGCAACATGACTTGTGAGGTTAAGCCGATCATCGATTACCACCCCCAGGTTTCTGGCTGTTCTGGACGGTGTAATAGTTGATGAGCCTAGTTGAATGGCAAGGTTGTGGTGAATCTTCACAAGCAGTTCCGTTTTTGCAAGGTTCAGCTGCAGGTGATGATCCTTCATCCAAAGCGAGATGTCACTCAGGCATGCCACGATGCGAGCAGAGACCGTCGGATCGTCCGGTTGAAATGACAAGTAGAGTTGTGTGTCGTCGGCATAGCAGTGTTAGGAGAAGCCATGCTTCTGAATGACAGAGCCGAGGGATGTCATGTAAATGGAGAGGAGTAGCGGTCCAAGCACTGAGCCCTGTGGGACCCTCGTGTTAAGCTGTTGGGACGCGGAGACCTCTCCTCTACAGGATACTCTGAATGACCTACCCGAGAGGTTGGACTCAAACCATTGCAACGCCATTCCAGAGACACCCATAGCACTGAGAGAGCCCAGGAGGATGTGATGATTCACAGTGTCAAAAGCAGCAGACAGATCCAGTAGGATGAGCACAGATGACATGGATGATGCTTTTGCCAGTCTCAGGGCTTCGATGACTGAGAGCAGCGCAGTCTCTGTGGAATGACCGCTCTTGAAACCAGACTGATTGCTGTCCAGGAGGTTGTTTCGCATGAGAAAGTTGGAGAGCTGGTTGAACAACTCGCTCCAGGGCTTTGGCAATGAAGGGAAGAAGGGAAACAGGTCTGTCATTTTCTGCGGTGTGATGCGGGCCTCTTTGAACGCTGTGGGAAATGTCCCAGTGGTGAGTGAAGAGTTGATGATGTGGGTCAGAGCAGGCCCAAACGTTGGGAGCGATGGCCTGGAGGAGATGGGTAGGGATGGGACCCAGTGGGCAGGTGGTAGGGTGGTTGGAACCAATGACCTTCATCTGCTTCAGACAGAGGAGAAAAGGTGGGGAGCAGGGATGTGGGTGGGTTCGACAGGTGGTGGCGTAGAAAACTGGCTGCTGATGGCGGTAGTTTTCTTTACGAAGAACGATGAAAATCAGCAGCTGTTAACTCTGATGAAGGTGCGGGAGCAGGTGGACAGAGGAGAGCAGAGACGGTTTTGAAGAGCGTGCGAGAGTCCGGAGAGTTGCAGATCTTCGAGTGGTAGTAATCTGTTTTTGCAGAGGTGACATCTACAGAGAAAGTAGAGAGAAGAGATTGGTAGAGAGAGAGGTCAGCAGGGTCTTTTGACTTACGCCATTTTCTCTCAGCTGACCGGAGGCTGGCGCGATGCTCACGCAGTACATCCGATAACCAGGGATCCGACAGGGAATGCACGGGCTGGTCCAGATGCAAGAGGGCATAGGTTGTCCAAGCAGGATGAAAGCGTGGAACACAGAGTGTCTGTGGCATTGTCTGTATTCAAAAGAGAGAGCTCATCAGAGGGGGGGAGTGCAGAGAAGACAGCAGAGGAAAAACAGGAGGGAGGGATGGACCGCAGGTTGCGCCGGAAAGTGACCATCGGAAAGATATCTGCGATGTCCGGAGCAGTGAGGTCGAGGGTGACAAAGAACACATACATCCAACGTTTCCGCCCGGACACCTTTTGACAATACACAAGCTCACCAGTCTCAGCCATTACAGACAAACAAAGAGATTGGTAAGGATCACTCAGCACACTAAACGTGAAAGAGTACGTGCACTTAACTCTAAACGAAAGTTTAAATAAAGTTTATTTAACCCAAATTAATGTCGTCGTGCATTCTTTACTGATAAATAAATTCCATTAAATAAAAGATAAACCGACCCGACCCAGGATCACCGACATCCGCCACAACAATAAAACAAAAGAAACCAAATACAATATCTTGCGTCACACCGATACACAAATCTGTGTATACATCTCACTATCACGTCACACCCAATATGAGAATAAGTGCATGTCTCTCTCTCAGTCACTATATGCAGGACAGATATTAATAGTGGCTCAGTCAGCATACCGACAGATCCAGTACAGAGGCAGTATAATGCAATGGTCATGGGGCGACACTCAAACAAAAACACATTTTCAAACTAATACAATAAACAAATATCCAAAGTAAACATGACCTTAACTTAGGTAGGGAAAACAGTGATCAACACTTAAAAGCACGCTTAACTTAAAAATAAGATTACAATAAAACCCATGCTCCACCACACAAGCACATCTCATAACATTTTTCAATTTAAACCATTAAAACATTAATTACTTTATGTCCACTGCTAGTCTAGTGGCTGTATAAGCAGTCCACCACTTGTAGCATTTACGCACCCAAATTGGTTAGATAACTACCACAAACACATAGTCATCAACACAACCTTTGACCATCACAAATATTACCCAAACCGACTCTTTTAAAAAACCCACCGCTGCCAGCTTTTTCCAGAGAATGACCACCACTAGAACGCCAACCAATTTAACTATGGTATGACTTACGGCCACAGAGGTGGCGTATATAACAGGCCCAATGCTCCTTCTACAGCTGCTATCGCATGTTGTGACAGTCCAACAGCACCCCCTACTGACTCTGCTACATACACCCCTGCTTAAATATTCACCATCCCGGTGAAAACTTCCAGTTCATCGTCATTACCTAAAAGCTGATCCACAGGAAATTGGGCTTCTGTCCAAATATTAAGTCACAAGGAGAGTGTTGGGTTGAGTTGAAGCAATTGGGGCCACTTTCGCTTCTGCTTCGATCTCTTTACATCGTGCCATATATTAGGCCAATAACACCTCTGCCAAATGAGGTCAGTTGTTCGCTCTACTACTTGATGGCCATGATTGTTATGGAGGCTAGTGAGCACATCTACTTGGAGTGCATTAGGCAGCAACAGCTGCCACACTAGATCTCTAGATGGCGGTACCTGGACAGTCCTATACAGGACCCCCTCCACTTCTCTTATCCGATGCCATTGCATTATCAACTGCTGCACATCTTTTGGCAAAATCTTCCATTCAGGGAGGGCAGGCTGATTCCCTTTCCCCACCATTGTTGAAAAGCTTGAATACATGGATCTGCAGCGTGCAATACTCTAAGGTCAGCCTTACTCCTAGCTGGGAAAGCATCTACTGTTGCTTTCTCCACTACCTTAGTGCTCCACTTTTTCCTGTTCTAGGATTGGGCCAAGAATACCCCCGGATACCATCCTTATTACATGATCTCCTGGATGTACAGAGAGTCTTGAAAGTGCATCTGCATCAAGGTTTGCCATGCCTGGCCGGTACTTAATCTCATAATTGAACAACGCGAATTGGGAAACACAGCGCTGTTCCACAGCCCCCAGCATTTCAGACTCAAGATTTTCTGTCATGGCTCACTTAAGGGCCAACAATTCCAACTTCATTGAACTATACACTCACCTAAAGGATTATTATGAACACCTGTTAAATTTCTCATTAATGCAATTGTGATCTAATAAACCAATCACATGGCAGTTGCTTCAATGCATTTAGGGGTGTGGTCCTGGTCAAGACAATCTCCTGAACTCAAAACTGAATGTCAGAATTGGAAAGAAAGGTGATTTAAGCAATTTTGAGCGTGGCGTGGTTGTTGGTGCCAGACGGGCCGGTCTGAGTATTTCACAATCTGCTCAGTTACTGGGATTTGAGCACAACCATTTCTAGGGTTTACAAAGAATGGTGTGAAAAGGGAAAAACATCCAGTATGCGGCTGTCCTGTGGGCGAACATGCATTGTTGATGCTAGAGGTCAAAGGAGAATGGGCCGACTGATTCAAGCTGATAGAAGAGCAACTTTGACTGAAATATCCACTCGTTACAAACAAGGTATGCAGCAAAGCATTTGTGAAGCCACAACACGCACAACCTTGAGGCGGATGGGCTACAACAGCAGAAGACCCCACCGGGTACCACTCATCTACACTAAAAATAGGAAGGATCTTTGGGATGTGGTGGAACGGGAGCTTCGTGCCCTGGATGTGCATCCCACAAATCTCTATCAACTGCAAGATGCTATCCTATCAATATGGGCCAACATTTCTATAGAATGCTTTCAGCACCTTGTTGAATAAATGCCACATAGAATTACAGCAGTTCTGAAGGCGAAAGGGGGTCAAACACAGTATTAGTATGGTGTTCCTAATAATCCTTTAGGTGAGTGTAGTTATTTATGTTCTTCTCATTTGGGCCTAAGTCCCCGACTAGCACATGCAATAGGTCTTCTCATTCCCTCTTGGTCTTGTGACAGTACTGCCCCTAATCCTAAATGACTCGCATCTGTCTTCAAGATAAATGGACGAGTGAAATCAGCATAACCCGTGTCACAGGAGTCCTGGGAAGCCGTTCCTTTAGGTCCCTAAATGACCCCTCACAAATATCGTCCCAATGTTGTACAAATGGGCACTTCTTACCAGCTGAATCTCTTTTCTGACTAGCTTGCAGACCAACCTGTGCAATGGTGCTGCTAATTTGGCAAACCCTTGCACAAACCGATGATAAAACGAACGACCGAACTACCCTAACCGTATTGGGCCTGTCCCATTCAGCCACAGCCCGAATCTTCTCGGGATCTGAAGCCACTCCAGCTGCTGATATAACATGTCCTAAGTAACCCACTTCCGTTTGAAAGAACTGGCACTTCTTCAATTTAACCTTGAGAAAATCTCAATAGTCTGAAGGCGACTTAGTACCATCTCCAGTCTATCCAGGTGTTGCTCAAAGGTGTTAGAGAAGGCTCTGATTGACAAAAATACGGTCCATTAATCGCTGGAAAGTGCATGGCGCATTGCACAACCCGACCAGCTTTCAATTGAACTCGAATAGTCCAAACGGGGTGCAAAACGGCATCTTTTCTCGATCCTGTGGGGCCACTGAGACCTGGTTATACCTACAAGCAGAAGCGTTTTCTCAGAGGAGGAAAGTGCCTCCCCTCCCCCTCGAAAATAATCGAATGAGAATATTATTAACAGTTCAGAAATAGAATAGGACAGCGGATATAACGTATTGAGCTAAATATGAGATAAATCAGTGTGTACAACAGTGTGAAACAGCGACCCCGCTCGAAAGAATTCCAAAGGGAGGCAGCGTTTCTCTTGCCTCCTCTAAGCTCATTGACTTTAAATCTACCCGCTAAAGCGTGCTGTGAGTTTGAGTGGGGGTAATTGAAAAGAATGGAGAAAAGTCACGTGAGAGGAGGCAATGCCCCCAGCGGGCTATGATTGGATTAACTCATCAGCGAGATCCCGCCTTCCTGCTCGTCTTCGTCATACATTTTAAACTGCGGGCGCTAAATTAGATTGAACGTTAATTAAATTGTTTTATTAGTTGTATTAATCGATCAGAGTTTAGGATTCGTGTCGGAGATAGCGGTGGCTGAGGAGTTATCGATTGTTGACAGAATATTACGTGGTTCAGATTTGTTCAAAAACTTTTGCTTGTGATCAGGCTTGCTCAGGATAGCAGCAAGGCTAAAGTAAGTCACATCTATTTGATTTGATCTCCTAAATGCTTGGAGTATTTCTGGGACTGCTAATAATTAAATTGATGGTATTGGTAATGATGTTATTCTTATATAGGAAATCCCAAATGTTCCAGAAGAAGATGAAGGTGGTGTTGATGTACCTTTTCCCAAAGCAGGGAAAATAAAAAACTACAAAAATCAGAAGTACATACTGTAATGAACTTGTAGTAATTAAAAGGAATTTTCCACACATAAACACTGAATGACACTGGTTTTCTGACAAACGCACTTGTTAATAGTGCAGAGATGAACAAAAATTACATGGGTAGAAATCTGCCTCCTCATTTTTTTAGTCCGTCGCACACCACTGCCTACAAGCTAGGTCTAATTTACTAAATTCAATTCTTGAATATGGCTCTTAACCAAGTAATACTGAGAAGGGGGAGATGACAATAACGCTGCCATACGGGTGCATCATCCGACAATGGAATAGTATGTTGGAGTAAATCAGTACAACCCAAGTCTCCGTCGTCATGACTAAACACATTGGCATATTTTTCCAATAATGCCCAAGCTTGCTGCTGTGCTCGACCCGACAATGTAGGCCAGGCGACTTGTGACATATCGCAATCGGGGCTGCTTTCTACCTCACCCAACTGAATGAGGGCTACTGCCTTCGAATGTTCCTGCTATATATGAAACTGGCAGCACCGGAGACTGAACAATGTGTAATTCTCCCAATATGGTCTTTGGCCTGAGCCAACTATCTTGACTTCCCACATTAACCACTGGTACTCTCACCACCCCATCAGTCATAGCTCAACAAACCGAGGGAAAGAGAAGGTCCCCCGGCAACGGGCCTTCAACAAATTATACTGGTTCCAAAAAACAGTCATTGCGCGTCCTCCCTAACTAAAACCCTGAAATGCTGTGGAAGGAATGGTTATATAGTGGAGGGGGGATCTGTGCCATGTCGAGTAACAGGTTGTAAAAATACGTTTAGTGTAAAATCATTGTTTACTGCTCATATGTGAAGGAAGCACAGAGAATGTTCTGTTGATAGCATAAGTGACAATTATAGGGAAGCTATTTCTCAGTCTTCTACTCTCATTACATGTGAAGATGCCCCCCACCAGAGCTCAAATGATCTAACAACAAAAGACAGCATTGAATTGGCAGATCATTTTAATGAGTCATATATGTTTACTGTACCTGAAATTGCAAGGGCAGCTCCTTCTTCCAGCTTCAACAATACAGACAATTGTTGAAGAGATGGAAAATGTGCATGAGCTGGATCAAGATTACACTTTATGTAAAATGCAATCACTTTTAAAAAGTGACATGTGTCTAACAGATTATGTTGTTAGTAAAGTATGTGATTGTGTAAAGGATTCAGATTTGTTCTCTTTCTGTCACCACGAACCACTGAGAACAATATATTCAAGAGCTCAGATATTTAAACAAATGTTCAAATACAAAAAGCCTAAAAAGATAAATGAAGGAAATGATGAAAATATGACACCATAATTTAGTGTCACAACCTTGTGTGAAACAGACTGGATGTTCTTAGTGACATAACTGATGGCCAAAGCTTCAAGTCGAACCAGTTCTTTACTGAAATTCCCGAAAGCCTAAAATGAATTATTTATCAAAATGCTTTTGTGAACCCCCTTGGGTCTGTTAAAAAGAATCACAAAATTGTTGCAGTTTATCTTTCTGTGGGTAATTTACATGCTCATGTGCGATCCAATACTGATCACATGTCCCTTGTTTTATTGTGTAGAGAATGACTTCAAACGATTTGGATGTGCTAAGGTTTTCTCTGAGATGTTAGTGGATTTAAAGGATTTGGAGGAAAATGGAATAAATGTAGGTGGTTGAATGATCAAAGGAGGTTTGCATTGTATTGCCGGAGATAATCTGGGTTCACACAGCATTGGAGGGTTTACCAAAAATTTCAGTCGTTCTAAGAACTTTTGCAGATACTGCGAAATAAACCGAAGCAAGTTTCAAAGTGATGACCCAAATGTTTGTGGTCCACAGCGGAAAGTTACGATTCAGCTGTTCGTCACCTGCAAACAGAACAGTCAAGACAACAAAGGCAAAAAGGTAAACTCTGTTTTCAATACTTTTAAATCTTTTCATGTTTGCTATCCTGGTCTCCCACCATGTTTGGTGACATATTTGAGGGTGTCTTATCCTATGAAGTTGCATTGTTCTTGAAGTATTTAGAGCAATTCAAGTACAAAGGAACTGATGCTCTCACAAAGCCATGTTCTGTCAACTATGAGGTGCCCAAGCTTTCTGGGCAAGCCAAAACATAATTTCTTATGGCACTATCCAGCACTAACTTAGAAATTTGGCCCCTTGATTTGATTATGGACGATGCGTTTGGACAGTAAACACAGCTACTTCAAGAGATGTGCTAGGCATTTGAAAAACTTGCATGACCTTGGCTGAAAGACATCAGATGTTTCAGGCATATCTTTCAGCTGGACCAGGATGCAGTCAACTTCTGCAAGTCAAAGACAGTTGCACATTTTACCCCTGCCTTTACAGTGATGCAATCTGAAATGCAGTCAGAGTGTAGCTTTTCAGAAACAATTACTTGTGTATCCACAGACATTGTGTAAAGGCACATTATACAAAAACTGAAATTTTGAGTCTTATGAGTCCATTGAGTTTGGAGAACTACTCACTGTGTTAATTCATAATAATGCCACTGTTTATTTTGTGATCGAAATACAGAAATCCAACTATCATTCTCAGTACCCTGTGACAAAACAGAGCAAGAGGTTGCAATGTCTTAACATTACTGACCTGGTCGGTTTATCCGTTACCATCATACAATGTTAACGGACATCAAATCATTCCACTGAAACAAAGTGTGTTGTAGAAATAAAGGTCTAGGCCAAAGTGGTGGAGAAACCATACTAAATATGCTTCTGCATAGTTAGCAAAACATTCTTAAATGCATTGTATACTAAAAAAAATTAGATAAATGTACAGTGTTACTACACTGAGAGTCTTATTACTGCTTTCTTGTTTCTAGAAATGACTGACTCTGAGAGAACATTTCTTTGCAAAGCCATCAAAAATATTACCTTTTCCCAAACCTTCACATAGTATAAATAGTGGTTTTGTGTGTTTTTGCAGGTCAGACTTCTGAAGGCAGCAGCTCATCTGTTGATGCCTTGCCAGGACCTTCCACAACCTTGCAGTCATTTTCACCTCAAAGTTCACCATCAACATCTTCCATCAACTCCAAAAGCCCTAACACAGACTGGGTGGACACCTTTCATGTACCATGGGATAAATTACAACAGGAACTGATGCAGTTATTAGAGTGTGGGAAATAACCAAGTCCACAAATTAGAAGAGAGATGGTCCGGATTATAGTTCATGAGATGATGCGAGATCCTTGCCCAGGTAAAAGGAGTACTACTGAAGTTGTTAAAAGATGGTAGAGTAAAGGAAAAATGACCCTTGAACTACTTCCATACTGTTGCTGTGGACAAGAACAAAATGTTCCTGCAGGCTGTAACAAACTTGAAAGGGATGAGGGGGTAGCCGAGTGATTGCTCTGTAGATGTCAAAGAGATGTTGCTGCTTTTGTTATCTTACTTCAATGAGAAGGAACATGCAATGTTCTGTTGTTGAGGACACCTGCCGGGCAGAAGAAGTACAGATGGACAAAGTTTGTCTGACTCCCTTGTTGTGTGTGGAAAGTAATTTTTACTTTAAATGTCTCTAGTATTTCTAACCTTTCAGGGTATTTGTACACATATTCTTGTTGCACAATGTTATTTTACTGTAATATGTGTGTTTTAGTAATTTAGTTCAAATTATTTTTATCTTATAGGTCTATCCTGCTTTTCTGCAAAACGGTTCATGCTGTGTGTGCATCAAATCATTGTACTTGACAACCTCCCCCCCTTCATTTCCACCGTGTGCATGATGTTTGGGAGCTACTATTGCTTCAACGTCCATCAACCTCGGAGTTTCTACAGAGGTATGAGATCTTGGATAGGCTTTGTGAAACAATTTAAATTTATTGAACAGAAAACAATTATAGTAGCTAATTCATTAACTTAGGTTGCTTAGTTATGTTGAATTATTTATAGCTTGAATAAAACAATTGTTATATAATTTTTAATAAAGCTAATTTACAGTAATGATTTTTTTCCTAGTTGTTTTTTCTCCATCAACCCAGAAAAAGGCACTAAAATGAAAAAGACACACACATCCCACCTTCAGGTGAACCCAAGGGTCCCTACCCACAGATCACGAGTGGCGTGATGTCTGAAACAGAATTTGGACTGATGTCACTAGGACTTCTGACATGTTATGATGTGTCACACGCAGTTTGAAGGTTTGTTTCAGCTCTTGTGTTCAGTTCTTCAGGAAAATCATTCAGCAATATCAGTTTCAGATGAAAGTTTTTAAACAACTATTGTTGTATTGTTAAATTTTCTGATTTGCATTCCATGATCTCAGGTAAAGTTGCTATAGACAGTTTTCAATATGTAGCAATAAACAATGAGGTTTTATGAAAATCGTAATTCCAGTACGGTGTACCATAGGATCGTTTTAGGAAATATAATAAAGCGACACAGAGTAAGCTTTCACTATTATGCTAATGATAGCAACTTCATATTTCCTCGAAGCATCATGAAACATGTAACAGCTGTCACATTAATAAATGAGGAGGAATCAATCGCCACTTAATACCATATTATATTTCCCTTGTCAGAAAGGTATACAATTACAGAATACCACCAAGATATTACCCAACAGAAATAAGGAATAATTATGAACTCTTCCACCGTTTGGAGGTACCCTTATAATTGTCCATCTGATATTAAGTCCAGAGTTACCACAAATGTCCTTGGTTATTTAATCCACTGTACAGGTGAAGAGGTTGAAATAATAAGATTGAAGCTCATCCATCAAAAAGTAATCCACAGTTAATCAAGAAAGATTTAATCTTGAGTTGTGGAACACATGTAAGTCTTGAACCCGTTGAGATGTCCTCAAATCAAGTAGATAAAAAAAAAAACCTCTGGACAAAGCAAAACAAAATAAACAATAAAACACGAGATTCAACAAACAAAAACCATTTCCTATAGAACATCTACTGAGGAAAAAGAAACCATTAAACAAACATCGAGATGTAGAACATTATTGTTCCTCAAACAGGGTTTCCTTGACGAAAGCATGGCTAGAGCAGACACTCCTTGCTAACATGTATATCTAACAACACTTCCTCCTTCCTTTTACTTCCTTCCTAATCTCACTGACAAAGACTCCTTAGAGCCCTCTAATGGCATGGAGTAATATGACACATTACAGGTAACAATTTACCGGAACTGTTACAGTCTATATAAAACACTGAATGAGTAACAATTTTTTATTACTGAACAAAACAGAAGTGTTACTTATTGGACCGAAAACCACCATACGTAACAACAAAGAATACTGCTTAACTATTGATGGATGTTCCATAAAACCCTCGTCTTCAGCAAAGAATCTTGGCGTTTTTTTCGATAGTACTCTGTCATTTAAGAACCAGGTTGCCAACACCTGTAAAATTGTGTTTTCCACCTTAAAAATATATCTACACTACGTCATATGCTGTCACCATCAGATGCAGAAAAGTTAATTCATGCATTTAAGACATCAAGACTAGATTATTGTACAGTAGAACAGTCTCCCCTGCACTGTCTGTTTAAATCATTTAAATATTGCATACACTACACTATAATAATATTAATATTCTGAAGGCATAGAGGGTACTATTTAGAACAACCAGAACCAGGGACACTTCCGATAACAACTGATGTATTTGTTGCATCAAAGAGTGCAGAACAGTACTCTACTCTCAGCCAGTCTTGTCTCATTGTTCCAAGGTTACCAGAGCGGGCAGGACGCAGTCCAAGGTTACCAGAGCAGACAGGTAGCGGTCCAGAGCGGTCCATGCCCAGACCTGACAAATGCTGTGATGATACAGCTGGACTAAGGACGTGGCGACTCTACAAAATTTCAGCGGCTACTAGCTTATTAATGATAATCTCAAATCAAATTGTTTTTGCCTTGTTGTGCAAGCACTATCGAGCTTGTGCAGAGGCTGCAGCTTTTGCCAGAGGGGAACTGGAATCCCCTGGTAAGCCCTGGTTTCCCTATGATGTTTTTTTTTTTCTCCTCCAAGGGAGTTTTGGGTTCCTCGCCACTTTTTGTATACTGTTTTGCACTGTTTGCCTGGCCGGGTGGATGCTAGAATTTTATTGTTTTATTTAATTAACACCGCATTTAGGAATTTATAGTTTGTCTGATATCTGACCTGTGTTTTGACTTCCATAACCTTATATGTTTTGCTTATAGTCAATGTTTTCTTGTACAGCTGCTTTGTATCAATGCAAATTTTAAAAAGCGCTATATAAATAAAGCTGACTTGACTTGACAATATTGACTTTCCAAGACAATACATTATGATTTACACATTGTAAATCAAAGATAAATACGTTTTCTGCCATGTCTATGTGCCGACTATTTGCATATATTGTGTTTGCTTCTGTTGGATTTTGCAGGGTGTTGTTGGGAAGTCGAACCTGTGACAATTATTGATGAGAACATCAAAACATTATTATCCTTTCCTGTAGCTCAGTGGTAAGAGCATTGCGTTAACAATGTAAGCCTCAATGAAAGAGAGACGGAGGCAAATCAAAATGTTCGTATTTTACCCTGGATAAAATTAATTTCATAATAGTTAATTGACTAAATGGACCCCATTGTTTATCTATTCCAGTCATTCTTATCATTAATCAATTCAGTACCATATTATATAACTATTTTCAACTTATTTGCACAAGTTTGGACAAGGGTCTTTTTCAGGCCAGGTTCCAGATATGAGATGAAAGGCGGGCCAAGTGATTTTCCAGGTGGGCGGAAGGGTGGTAACTATATATACAGTATATTCTTTGCCCTAAACTACTATAAACAAACTATTTACGAAATAACTATTTAGCTTTTTGAATTATTCTTGCGTCTAGTATTTATATTGTATAACATTTGTATTTTTACATTCATATGTATACACTCACCTAACGGATTATTATGAACACCTGTTCAATTTCTCATTAATGCAATTGTGATCTAATAAACCAATCACATGGCAGTTGTTTCAATGCATTTAGGGGTGTTGCCCTGGTCAAGCCAATCTCCTGAACTCAAAACTGTATGTCAGAATTGGAAAGAAAGGTTATCTAAGCAATTTCGAGCGTGGCATGGTTGTTGGTGCCAGACGGGCCGGTTTGAGTATTTCACAATCTGCTCAGTTACTGGGATTTGAGCACAACCATTTCTAGGGTTTACAAAGAATGGTGTGAAAAGGGAAAAACATCCAGTATGCGGCTGTCCTGTGGGCGAACATGCCTTGTTTGATGCTAGAGGTCAGAGGAGAATGGGCCGACTGATTCAAGCTGATAGAAGAGCAACTTTGACTGAAATATCCACTCGTTATAACTGAGTTATGCAGCAAAGCATTTGTGAAGCCACAACACGCACAACCTTGAGGTGGATGGGCTACAACAGCAGAAGAACCCAACGGGTACAACTAATTTCCACTACAAATAGGAAAAAGAGGCTACAATTTGCACAAGCTCACCAAAATTGGACAGTTGAAGACTGGAAAAATGTTGCCTGGTCTGATGAGTCTCGATTTCTGTTGAGTCATTCAGATGGTAGAGTCAGAATTTGGCGTAAACAGAATGAGAACATGGATCCATCATGCCTTGTTACCACTGTGCAGGCTGCTGGTGGTGGTGTAATGTTGTGGGGTCCAATTGTGTTCCAATTGGGCATCGTTTAAATGCCACGGCCTACCTGAGCATTGTTTCTGACCACCTCCATCCCTTTATGACCACCATGTACCCATCCTCTGATGGCTACTTCCAGCAGGATAATGCAACATGTCACAAAGCTCGACTCATTTCAAATTGGTTTCTTGAACATGCCAATGAGTCCACTGTACTAAAATGGCCCCCACAGTCACCAGATCTCAACCCAATAGAGCATCTTTGGGATGTGGTGGAACGGGAGCTTCGTGCCCTGGATGTGCATTGCACAGATCTCCATCTACTGCAAGATGCTATCCTATCAATATGGGCCCACATTTCTAAAGAATGCTTTCACCACCTTGTTGAATCAATGACACATAGAATTAAGGCAGTTCTATTTAAGGTGAAAGGGGGTCAAACACAGTATTAATATGGTGTTCCTAATAATCCTTTAGGTGAGTGTATATAGTTTTTTTTATATAATTATTTTTAGCCCACAACAGATCAATCAAGTAACTTTAGATTGTATGAAAACGTAAAAATGAGCTATTCATATCATTTTCTGATCATTTAAGAGAATTCTGTCACAAAGGTTTTTTTTCCTCATGAAGCATTGTTCGGCGCAATGGTGTAAATCTTGCCAGAGTAGAGAATGAGGTCTCACATGAAGCAGTAGAGAAACTCATGACCATTGCAGATACATACAATTTATGAAGACTTGCAAATGCATCTTTGTATTCCTGAAAGAGTTTGCAAACAGCAGAACATTTAGCCTCAGTTGGAAACCTTTTAGACAGCAGTGGTCTGGTCTGGCAATAAGAATTTCATTTTGGAGTTCGTTTCACAAAGATTTCTAATAAAGTTCATTTGTTTTAATTACCGTTATATTAAGATAGCAAAGTGAATCCGTCTATGTGGAGTGGGAGCAGCATGTGGGGAGAGCATTGGCAGCCATATTTGATGAACAGCTGTCCTTCAATGATCACTTTGCAAAGACAGCATGTTAATATGCCTTATTTAACATTAGAAAGGTCAGACCCTCTGATCTCACTGAGCATGCGGCACAACTCATTGTCCACGCCCTGTTAATCTCAGGGATTTATAAAGAAAAACTTGACGTGAAAATATGCGCACCTCCACGCAAACTCTGACCCATGCGTACGCACATTTTGAAGACAAAGCAGTTTGGCGACACTGATGGTGAGTTGAGGAACTGACTGTGGATAAAGGGAATTAACCCTTTCGAAAATGGCAAAATTAAGTTTGACATATTTCTATATTTACAATATTTACAAGTTTCTCATAGGTCCCGGTTACAACAAAAAATACAAACTAGAAAAAAAGTTTTCTAGTGAGTGAGTGAGTGAGTGAGTGAGTGAGTGAGTGAGTGAGTGAGTGAGTGAGTGAGTGAGTGAGAGAGTGAGAGAGTGAGAGAGAGAGAGAGAGAGAGAGAGAGAGAGAGAGAGAGAGAGAGAGAGAGAGAGAGAGAGATAGAGAGATAGAGAGATAGAGATAGAGATAGAGATAGAGATAGAGATAGAGATAGAGATAGAGATAGAGATAGAGATAGAGATAGAGAGATAGAGAGATAGAGAGATAGAGAGATAGAGAGATAGAGAGATAGAATGGTAGTTTAATTGAGTCTAGGGCTTCAGGGAGTTTTTAGATTTTAGTTTTTGGCTTGTACACTAATGGCCCACCGTTGTTTTGGCTCAATTTGAGCACTCTGCAATGTAAGTCTATGGGATTTTTATGATTTTTAATATTAATTTTTAATCAAATCAGTTTGAAAAGATATAGCACACCAAGTCAGAACAGTCTGAAGGTCTGACCCGAGTTTGGAGTTTGTAGAGTTAAAGCTCTAGGAGGATTTACAGTTGAAAAATTTTGGGTCAGAAGAATAAGAAAAAGAAGAAGAAGAAGAAGAAGAAGAAGAAGTTTACATAGGATTTCAGTAAGTTGGCTTTCTCAAGCCATCTTAATAACATTAAATCACCATTATGGGTCCTAAAGATACATACATGCATGTTTAGTTTAAAGACATAAAAGGAACTTACGTAAATTTTATTTCTTTCACTTCCATTCTTAAATGGATGTAGGCCTATCACTCATTATGTGATTAATGTGATAAGGTGTAAATGATTAAATCTGATCGCTGAAAACATAAATTGCCTACTGCAGCAACATTTAAGTGCATATTGTATGTTGGATGCGCTGGCACTGCTGGAAGACTATGCCAATGGCAGACTTCGGAGGGAAAGAGTATTCAGGGACCGTGAGGATTTCCTAGCCCATGATGATGAGTGGCTAATAAGCCGCTTTAGATTTCCTAGGGCCAGGATCTTGGATCGGTGTGCTGAACTTGGCCCAGCATTACAAAGACCAACAACACGGAACCGCGCCATCCCGGTACCAACCCAAGTACTTTCAGTTTTAGGATTTTTGGCAACCGGGACATATCAGCAGGAAATAGGCGACAGGTAACTAAGTGTACCTTTTTTTTAAGCAAAACCTTATTGATTTTACCATTCCTATTACTTTGTCATAGGTCTTGGATTTCACAGCCATTCCTAAACTCATTAATGCCTGCAGTTTTGAAAGGGATTATTCAAATGACCAATCGATACATAAAGTTTCCTTACACTGTTGGAGGACAGGCCAATATCAAAGGGCAATTTGCAGCAATGTCCGGTTTCCCAAATGTAATCGGCGCAATCGACTGCACTCATATTGCTCCATATGTAAAGGGCTCCATATGTAGATTAATTCATTTACGTGAATCGCAAACATGTGCATTCAATAAATGTGCAAATTATATGTATATATAATTTCGCTTCTTGCCCTTGCTCTCCATTGCTGCCATGATTTTGTTTTTAAAAAACACAAATTTCCTTGCTCTAATATATCCATGGCTAATGAGGTAATTTGCATTGTCTATATATGGTTGAATGTCAAATCAAATCAAATCAGCTTTATTTATATAGCGCTTTTTACAATTTTCATTGTTACAAAGCAGCTGTACAAGAAAAAATGACTATAAGTAAAACATAAAAGGTTATGGAATTCAAAACACAGGTCAAATATCAGACACACAATAAATTTCTATATGCAGTGTTAATTAAATAAGACTACCAAATTCTAGCAGCCCCCCCGGCCAGGCAAAACAGTGCAAAACAGTATGCAAACGGTGGCGAGGAACCCAAAACTCCATTGGAGGAGAAAAAAAACCTCGGAGGGAAACCAGGCCTAACCAGGGGATTCCAGTTCCCCTCTGGCAAAAACTGCAGCCTCTGCACAAGCTCAACAGTGCTTGCACAACAAGGCGAAAATAAAAAAAAAATTAGATTTAAAATTATCATTAATAATCTAATAGTGGCTGAAGTTTTGTAGGGACGTCACTTCCTTCGTCCAGCATTTGTCAGGTCTAGGAATGGATTGCGCCCTGCCCGCTCCGCTCTTGTAACCTTGGAACAATGAGACAAGACTGGCTGAGAGTAGAGTACTGTTCTGCACTCTTTGATGCAACAAATGCATCAGTTGTTATTGGAAGTGTCCCTGGTTCCGGTTGATCTAACTAGTGCAGCCTAGATCTTTGAAATACATATATTATGATAATCTAGTGTATGCAAGATTAAAAAGATGCGTCTTTAGTCTAGATTTAAACTGACAGAGTGTGTCTGCCTCCCGGACATTGCAGGGAAGACTGTTCCAAAGTTTAGGCGCTAGATAGGAAAAGGATCTGCCGCCTGCACTTGATTTTGAAATTCTAGGTATTACCAACTGACCTGACGCCTGAGAGCGTAGTGCACGTGATGGACTATAATACGTAAGAAGTTCTCTCAAGTAGTGAGGAGCTAAACCATGCAAGGCTTTATAGGTAATAAGCAAGATTTTAAAATTTATGCGATGCTTTATAGGTAACCAGTGCAAGGTTGACAGAACCGGGCTAATATGCTCATACTTTTTTGTACGTGTAAGAACTCGAGCTGCCGCATTTTGGACCAGTTGGAGTTTTTGTAATAGGCCTGCAGGGCAACCACCTAATAGTGCATTACAGTAATCTAGTCTTGATGTCATAAAGGCATGTATAAGCTTCTCCGCATCTGATGATGACAGCATATGACGTAATTTAGATATATTTTTAAGATGGAAAAACGCAATCTTACAGGTTTTGGCGACCTGGTTCTCAAATGACAGAGTACTATCGAATATAAAGCCAAGATTCTTAGCTGAAGATGAGGGTTTTATGGAACATCCATCAATAGTTAAGCAGTATTCTTGGTTGTTACGTAGGGCGGTTTTCGGTCCGATAAGTAACACTTCAGTTTTGTCCGAGTTCAGTAATAAAAAATTGCTACTCATCCACTTTTTTATATCGACAATGCATTCCACTATTCGAATGTGGGCGGAGAAAGGGCGGTAAATGATTTTTTTTTGCGTGCGCAAATTATCAGGTAGGCTGTGATTTATAAAGTGAAAATTGCGTGCAGGTGTGCGTACGCACGGTTTTATAAATCTGATTTTTTTTTGCGTACGCCATTTTTGGCTTTTGTGCGTACGTACACTTTTAGTAAGGTTCCTACGCACAGTTTTATAAATGAGGCCCCTGGTCCGCTGCAGCCGCATCATGGCGCGATGAGGATTGGAGTTCGGGCAGGAACAGAATTTAAGCAATATTTGTTCTGCCCGAGCAGACCATTTGCTTGGAATTGCCGGGGGAGGAAGAAACGGTGATGTCTTTATTTATTGATTTATACAGTTGTATATTTATTATATTGGACTACGTTTCGCTTCGCTTATCTTTGTTTACTATATTTTTCTGTGTTACTTGATTTAGATTTATTTGAAATTATCTGTTGAATGTAAAGTTAAATTGTTTCCCCTCTTAATTTGTAATGGGCCCATCCGTCCTTTTATAAACTTTTGCTTTGTTCATTTGAGCAGGTCAGTTGTTTGATTGTTTTTTGTCTAACTTTTGTTCTTGGCTTTTGTTCTTTTATTTTTTAAGGTTTTTTTCTTGGGTTCAAATAAAGACCCATTTTTTTCAGCAAAGCTTGTTTTCCTTGTTCTTGGCTTCTCGGTCTCTCACACATACGCATGCAGTGCGGATGTGAAGTGGGTGAGAGCGTCACGCCGACTCCTTTCACTGCAATGGAACAGTTTTTTCACAGCAACGGTGTTCACAGATCCTCTCTCTCAATGGTTCTGGGTGAAGGCAGGGTGAGTAAAGCTTCTGGCCCCCAGTTCGGGTGTTGAGTGTTCACCTTAGGTGAGGGTACAGATCTGGACTTCATGTTCTTCATCACCAGTCAAAATCAATCTTGCTTTGTGCAAAGGGACACTGTCATGTTTGAAGAGAAAAGGGCCCTGCCCAAACTGTTGCTGTGTAATCCTTACAAAATAGCGGCTTCCATGATGTCAAACATAATTTTTTATAAGATACTGCAATTTAAGGCATTAAAAACAAGGTCTGTCATGTTTCGATACATTATGTTATTTTGTTTCAAAATTAAGACCCTTAATCTCATTACCCTAACAGCCTAAAAATGTCAATTTCGTGGCATGGTTCACTAGAAAGAAAGCTGAGCCATGATGTCTAAGCAACTTTTTATTAAAACCTTTTGATTTAGACATTAATAAAGTATACATTTTAAATGTGGAAACCTACCCGTTACATGTATGTCATTAGTTTTTTCTGTTAGTGGATAACATCTAGTTGAACATTTACTAAATTGAAATTAAAACATATTGTGTACTCATACATAGCTAGATGCGTTACTTTAATGGGATTTTGAGCGGAAAATAAAGAATTATAATAAAGACAAAGAATAATTTTAACACAGGAATTCATTATTTTTCTGTGTTTCTGAATTGTGTTTTATACTTAAAAATGATTACTACCGTAATGTTTCAATGGTTTCGTGAAAATGACCCTGCTATAAAACCGAATGCACAAAATTCCCTATAATATCATTATATGCTGTAGCATATGGGAAATTCTTAATTTATTAGATTAGATTAGATTAGATTCAACTTTATTGTCATTACACATATACAAGTACAGTGTAACGAAATGTAGTTTAGGTCTAACCAGAAGTGACATTAGCAAGTGCAGGATATACAGTTAGAATAAATACAGAATACAATATTGAGAAAATATTATACAGTTATAAAAATATTTTATAGTAGGTATGTTCTATGAAAATATGACAGTAGGTATGTACTATGAACAATATATACAGATGACTATATACTATGAACATTAACACTATGAACATTAATGTACAGGTGGCTATGAACAGATAATAATTTAGATTAAACAATAGTGCAAGTGACTTAAGTGTGCATAAATGATAGACATTAGCTATTAAAGTTGCAGTGCAATAGGTGAGTTAATGCAGTTGTTGAAGTTACAGTGCAGTGGATAAGTTATGCAGCTATTAAAGGTACAGTGCAGTATATGATTTAATGCAGTTATTGAAGTTACGGTGCAGTATACAAGTAAATGCAGTTAATAAGGTTGAAGTGCAGTGGATGAGTTAATGCGGTTATTAAAGATACGGTGCAGTATAAGAGTTAATAATAGGTTGCAGTCCAGAAGATGAGTTGATGCAGTTAATTAGGTTACAGTGCAATAGATGAGTAGATGCAGTTAATACAGTTACAGTGCAGTAGATAAGTTATGTATGTATTAAGTTATGTATGTAAATTACATACATTAGGTATGTTTGTAATTTATGTATGTTTTGTTTCTGACCAACAAGATTACAATGTATGAAAATACACCAAATATCTTTCATTTTCTGGCATAATTTCCACATTTGGGCGATTCCAGCGTTATGGATATGACATTAACACTCAGATAATGTATTTGTTACCAATATACTTAAACAATTGTTTATATTTGACTAAACCCTTGTTAATTGCCTTTAAACATAAGTCTTTGGGCAGTTTTTCTTTCTAATAAAAATGAAGCGTTGCCTCTTCACAGATCATAAAATAGTTACTGTATTTTAATTGTCAAGTGCCCATTCATGAAGAATATATAGCGTTATGTATGTGACGATCCTAAAAATGACACTTAACTGACTATGAAAAACCCTGCACTAAAAATTGTCATGATTCTGCCACATGTGGAGAAGCATTTATGGCCTTACCTAACCTCTCTCTGGTCTCTTCTCTGTTCCCGCCCTCTCGTCTGTTCCACTCTTGATTTGATCCCTTTATTATGCCCCTGTGTTTTCTGTCCTGTGCTGGTTCATTGTGATCGTGTGAGTCTCCTCTCCTCTCCTGATTCTGTTATGTTTATACCCTTGTTCTTGTTTTACCCCTCGTGGGTTTTTTTGTCTTAATAAATAAATGTCTTGTTAGCCCCTCACCTGCTGTCTGGGTCCTCTGTACGTTGTGTCTTACCACTGTGATCGTGACAAAACAAATGCTTTAATAATTTAGGGACCTCACATGGGTATTTATGAAATGCTAATATCTGTGCTGTTAGTATAGTAAAACTCTCTGGTAAAAACTTTTTTTTTCATGGTTAGGGTGACATTTACACAGAATTGCCCATGTTTTTTATTAGAGCACCTTATATCTACAGGAGAGCTACGTAGTGTTTCTGTGTCAACATCATTTTTCAGTTCACTTGACCTGTGAAGACCATCAAGGTGTGGCCTGCGGGAGCAGACTTTTCACTCCAGGAAAGGTTTCTACACACAGACTGGAGTCTGTTTGTCCGTGTGAGAGCCACTGGTGGCCTGAGAAGCATAGACAGTTACCCCTCCTCTGTATTCAATTACATCAATTCCACCATTGATAGTGTCACAACTCAGAAGCAGATCACCACGTACCCTAATCAGAAGCCATGGATGAACAAGGAAGTGCGCATCCTGTTGAAAGCACGTAACACTGCCTTCCGATCGGATGATGCACAGGCCTATAGTACTTCCAGGGCAAATCTGACGAGGGGCATCAAAAAGGCCAAGCACTGCTATAAGCTGAAGCTAGAGGAGAGTTTTTCCAATTCTGACCCTCGACGCATGTGGCAGGGCATCCAGGCCATCAGTGATTACAAACCCAACCCCTCCACCCCCATAGCCACAGATGCCATCTTCCTGAACGAGCTTAATGACTTTTATGCTCGCTTTGAGAGAGACAATAAGAAAACAGCTACCAAGCTCACACCCTCTGCTGACCACCCAATCATCACACTTAACTCCACTGATGTTTACACTGCACTAAGCCGGATCAATGCGCGCAAGGCTGCTGGCCCAGATGGCATCCCTGGTCCCGTACTCCGGGCATGTGTGGAGCAGCTCACTGGGGTCTTCACGGACAACTTCAACCTGTCCCTCGCCCAAGCAGCGGTTCCAGCATGTTTTAAATCCACCTCCATTGTGCCCATTCCAAAACATTCTAACCTGGTGTGCCTGAACGACTATCGCCCAGTAGCACTCATACCCATTGTTATGAAGTGCTTTGAGCGGCTTGTCCTGGCACACCTAAAGGACTCTCTACCACCCACACTGGACCCATACCAATTTGCCTATCGTAACAATAGGAGCACAGATGATGCAGTGTCTATGGCGCTGCACTCTGTGCTCACACATCTGGACAATAAGGACACTTATGCACGCATGCTGTTTGTAGACTTCAGCTCTGCTTTCAATACCGTCATCCCTTCCAAGCTAATCATCAAACTTGGAAACCTAGGCATTAACAACTTTATCTGCAATTGGATTATGGACTTCCTGACGAACATCTCAGTGTCAGCAGGTCATGACTGAAGTGCCCTTGAGCAAGGCACCTTAACCATGATTGCTCTGCAGTAATGTGTCACTGTAAATAAACTACTTGTAAGCGTCTGCCAAATTAATAAATGTAAATGAACATGCCTCAGCTTGTTAGGTTAGGCCACATCTGCTCCCCCACCACCACCCTCAACACTGGTGTACCATAGGGCTGCATATTGAGCCCCTTTCTCTACTCCCTTTTCACACTCGACTACAGGCCTGTGAACGGATCTAACTCAAAGTTTGCAGACGATACAATGGTGATTGGTCTCATCAGCAACAACGATGAGACTGCATATAGGGAGGAGATCCGGCACCTGGCCATATGGTGCTCAGACAACAACCTGCTCCTTACCACCTCCAAGACAAAGGAGATCATCGTGGACTAAAGGGAAGGCGAAAGGAGGCACACACGACTCCATCCACATTAATGGGATGGCTGTTGAACGTGTTTCCAGTTTCAAGTTCCTGGGGACTCATATTTCGGAGGACCTGTCCTGGACCACCAACACATCATGCCTGGTCAAGAAGGCTCACCAGCGTCTCTTCTTTCTGAGGACACTGAAGAAGACAACTGTCTTCAACTATCCTGGTGAACTTCTATCGCTGCACGATAGAGAGCATCCTGACCAACTGTGTCACAGTCTGGTACGGGATCTGTTCTGTTGCTGAGCGCAAGGCACTGCAGCGGGTGGTGAAAACAGCCCAGCGCATCACAGGGACTACACTTTCTCCCATTGAGGACATCCAGAAGAAACGCTGTCTGCGTCGAGCTCGCAGCATTCTCAAGGACTCCTCTCACCCTGCTCATAGACTGTTTACTCTCCTGCCTTCCGGTAGGTGCTTCCGGTGCCTCCGGACAAGAACCAGCAGACTAAGAAACAGCTTTTTTTCCCAGAGCTGTTTCATTATTGAACTCTGCCCCCCACTGATTCCACTACCCCTCATACCTTTAACTTTAATGCTGTAAAACATTGTTTACATTGCACTGCAGGCCTGCCATGCATGACTGAACTGTACACACCAGTACTTCATGTTATCTGCTCTACTGGACTGTTTACACACGCACAGCATCATTTGCACTCTATACTGCTTACTTGCACATCTGAAATATGCTGAAAATAATAGCTAATGTCAATAATTTATGCACACTTAAGTCACTTGCACTATTGTTTACTCTAAATTATTATCTGTTCATAGCCACCAGTACATTAATGTTCATAGTAAATAGCCTTCTGTATATATTGTTCATAGTACAAACCTACTGTCATTTTTTCATAAGAACATACCCACTGTATAATATTTTCCTAATATTGTTTTCTGTATTTATTCAAACTGTATATCCTGCACTGTGTAATGACAATAAAATTAAATCTAAATCTAATCTGTGCATACAATAATTTGACATGCTTCTGTAGGGTTAAAATTACCGTATGGTGTTAGTTGTAGAAAGCAGTAATAAGGCATCCTTTTATTTTAATATGTCAAAGAAATAAGGTTAAGTTCTTGGTACTTCTGTTTCTATTTGTCTTGAACTAAAAATATTTTTTGAGTTCGATTTGGGGCTGCTGAGTGACCATGTAATAAAAAGTATACATTTATATTTGTGCTGGTGATCATCACAAGACAGTGATATATTTAATGCACTAATGAAAAACAATGAATACTCACTCTACAGATACAATGACTGCGTTGAGCTCTGTGACCATGTGCCTGGCGAGAAGATCATAAGGACTCATACCTAAAGGTAAACAGAAGTGGATTAAACATGTTTGTTTTTTTGCCAGCAGTAAAACTACATCCTGATGTCAATTTAATATTTAATTAAATATGCAACATTAAACATTGTTATAATAAATAAAGAAACTTAAACAAGAAGTGCTTTTGGACAAATGTTGTCTGATTTCTTTAAATTAAAATACATAGATGAATTGTGCATAATTACAACCAGAAATGTGTATGCACATTTCAATAAATAGGATTTTCAATAAATAAATCAAATATGGGCAAAAATGTATCCTGATATGATGCACTAGAAGTGTGTGGGGGTGAGGTGTGTCTGTGGCTTGTTTTGCTTTAAGTATTTATGATTTATGCAGCACTAAATATGCAAATGTTGCGAGACACAATGTCAGGTAGATAAAAGTCGTTGTAAAAGCAAAGTGAATGTGGATTTGTTTTTCACCCACTGGCGAGCACTGAAGTAGAGAATGGGTCTGAAGAACTGCTGTTGAAATATTATATGTCCGTCCCTTAATAGTAGCTTGTTGTACATACGAGCAGTCAAAGTATGTACACACAGGGGCTGTCAACATAATACACCAGCTTATTGATGCACAAATCATTCTATTACAGCAAGATGTAGAAAACGTCTCGGTTACGTATGTAACCTCCGTTCCCTGATGGAGGGAACGAGACGTTGTGTCGACAGAATGGGGTTTGACTTGAGAACCTACCTTCTCTGACTGACTTGAACAGGCCAATGAAAATTGGCGAATGAAATTTGCATGCCGGACTCCGCCCCCGGATATCCGGGTATAAAAGGGAGCCGGCGTGCCGCATTCATTCACCTTTTGTGCTGAGGAGCCTGAGGATCTTGCCCCGACTGCTGCAGCGGGCGGCCAGCGTTGTGGCATGAAGGACACAACGTCTCGTTCCCTCCATCAGGGAACGGAGGTTACATACGTAACCGAGATGTTCCCTTTCTGTCGGTCTCTCGACGTTGTGTCGACAGAATGGGGTTCCTCGGAAAACGCCACAGCGCTGTGCCGCGTCACAATTCCTCGCGAAGCGACGTTGACTGGCCTGGGCGTGTCAAAACGTGGGCGCTAGCATGAATTGCAACCTTCCAGTGGAAGGGAAGGGGTCCAGAGCTTACCTACAAGATGGGAGCCCCTTCCTCCGGCCGTCACGGACGGCGGCCTAGTTCTCTTAACAGCGAGAAGCCGCCCGGCACCGTAAGGGCCACTGGGAAGCGTGATTCCCCCTGAGGGAACGCGCTACGGAGACCACTTCCTACCGCAGGGAGGAGCTTAGTGGAGATTCACACACGGTCTCACCGGATAGGGGAGAGCACGTGGGAGACATGGAGACACGAGATGGTGTCGCGAGCAGGTGAAGTATACCTGGGAGAGGTCATGGGCCATCGATTGAGAGCCATTCACGAGAAGACTACAGACGGAACCGCCCTGTGGGGGGGTTACTACGTGTGGAGCACTAGGCCTTGTTTGAGTCACTGCTAAGGCTCAAAAACAGGCCAAGGGGGGCAGGGCTGCTCCGCCGAGCCCGCCGCCGAGGAGTGCTTAGTGATGGATGGAATGCCTACTCTTCGCCCACGTGGGGGGAAGAGGGGAGGCTGGATAGCACCACGTCTCACCTATGGAGGGGTGCTATCGCAGGCGTACGCCCACCGGCTGCCGGAACTTACCTGGCGGTGTCTCGTAAGACTCTGGCAAATACCGGTTCCACGCGGAGGCTGTAAAACCTCGCGAAGGTGCTGGGCGTAGCCCAACCCGTAGCTCTACATATGTCCGCCAGAGGGGCGCCCTGCGCCAGTGCCCACGAGGAGGCCACACCCCTGGTGGAGTGTGCCCTCACTGCAAGCGGGCACGGGAGATCCTGTGATCGGTAAGCCATAGTGATGGCGTCCACGATCCAGTGCGCCAACCTCTGTTTGGAGACAGCTCTCCCCTTGTGCTGACCTCCAAAACAGACAAAGAGCTGGTCAGAGCTCCTGAAGCTCTGCGTGCGGTCCAAGTAGAGGCGCAGCGCGCGTACTGGACACAACACGGAAGGGGTTGGGTCTTCCTCCCCAGAAGGGAGCGCCTGCAGGTTCACCACCTGGTCCCGGAAGGGAGTGGTGGGAACTTTGGGCACGTAGCCAGGCCGGGGTCTCAGGATAACGTGAGATTGACCAGGCCCGAACTCTAGGCAATCCGTGGCCACGGAAAATGCTTGTAGGTCCCCTACCCTCTTGATGGAAGCGAGCGCCACTAGAAGAGCCGTCTTCATCGAGAGATGAGAAAGAGCGGCATCTCCGAGGGGCTCGAAGGGGGGCCTCTGGAGGCCCGCCAGGACCACATTGAGGTCCCAAGAGGGAACGGAGCGCGGACGGGCCGGATTCAGCCTTCTCGCGCCCCTCAGGAACCTAATGACCAGGTCGTGCTGTCCCAGAGACTTCCCACTAACTGGTTCGTGATGAGCGGCAATTGCGGCTACATACACTTTCAGCGTGGAAGGGGAGAGATTGTTCTCGAGTCTCGACTGCAGGAAGGACAGCACGCTCCCGATCGAGCATATCCGTGGGTCTTCTCCACGAGAAGAACACCAGGACGAGAAGAGGCGCCACTTAAAAGCGTATAACCGCCTCGTGGCCGGGGCCCTTGCCTGAACAATGGTCTCTACCACCGCTGGGGGTAGACCACTCAGGATCTCCTCGTCCCGTCCAGGGGCCAGACATGGAGGTTCCAGAGGTCTGGTCTCGGATGCCACAACGTGCCCTTCCCCTGAGAAAGAAGGTCCTTCGTCAGGGGAATCGGCCAGGGGGGAGTTGTCGTCAGGAGCATTAGCTCCGAGAACCAAGTCCGGTTGGGCCAGTAAGGCGCAACTAGTAGCACTTGATGCTCCTCTTCCCTGACCTTGCACAGGACGTGTGCAATGAGGCTCACTGGGGGGAAGGCGTACTTCCGCTTGTCCCGCGGCCAGCTGTGCGCCAAAGCATCCGTGCCGAGGGGGGCCTCGGTCAGGGAGTACCAAAGCGGGCAATGGGTGGTGTCCAGGGAGGCGAACAGGTCCACCTGTGCCTGCCCGAACTGCACCCAAATGAGCTGGACTGCGCGGGGGTGGAGCCGCCACTCTCCACGGGGCGTCGACTGACGAGAGAGCGCATCGGCTGTCTGGTTCAGGTCGCCCGGGATGTGAGTGGCTAACAGGGACTTCGTCACCTGCTGGCTCCACAGGAGGAGGCGTCGGGCGAGTTGCGATAGCTGCCGTGAACGAATACCACCCTGTCGGTTGATATACGCCACAGCAGTCGTGCTGTCCGACCGGACCAGCACGTGCTTGTCCTGCACGAGGGGAAGGAACCTCCTCAGTGCAAGCAGCACCGCCAACAACTCTAGGCGATTGATATGCCAGCGCAGGCGGGGGCCCGTCCAGAGACCCGACACTGCGTGCCCGTTGCACACAGCACCCCAACCCTGCAGGGAGGCGTCGGTCGTCACCACGACGCGCCTCGAAACCTGCCCAAGAGGGACCCCTGTCCGCAAAAAGGTCATTGAAGACCATGGGGTTAGGGTGCGCCGGCAGAAGGGCGTGATCGGGACGCGCCTGCTGCCGGAGTGCCACGCACTCCAAGGAACTCTGCTCTGTAGCCAGTGCTGTAGCGGTCTCATGTGCATCAACCCGAGGGGGACCACCCCCGCCGAGGACGCCATGTGTCCCAGGAGCCTCTGAAAATGTTTCAGGGGGACCGCTGGCTGCTGCCTGAAGCTCCTCAGGCAGGTCAGCACCGACTGGGCACGCTCGGAAGAAAGACGTGCCAACATGGAGACAGAGTCGAGTTCCATACCGAGGAAAAGGATGCTCTGCACAGGGGAGAGCTTGCTCTTCTCTCGGTTGACCTGTAACCCCAAATGGTCTAGGTGCCGGAGCACCAGGTCCCTGTGTGCACACAACAGATCTCGCGAGTGCGCCAAGATGAGCCAGTCGTCGAGATAGTTGAGTATGCGCACCCCCTGCTCCCTTAGGGGAGTGAGGGCGGCCTCCACGACCTTCGTAAAGACTCGAGGAGACAGGGACAGACCAAATGGGAGGACGCGGTACTGATATGCCTGTCCCTCGAAAGCGAACCGTAGGAACGGCCGGTGACGAGGGAGGATGGACACATGGAAGTACGCGTCCTTCAGGTCGATCGCCATGAACCAATCCTGACGCCTGACGGACGTCAGAATGCGCTTCTGCGTTAGCATCCTGAACGGCAGCTTGTGTAGGTGCTTGTTCAGGGTACGCAGGTCCAAGATGGGGCGCAACCCGCCACTTTTCTTGGGGACAATGAAATACGGGCTGTAAAACCCGGAGTACATCTCGGCCAGAGGGACGAGCTCGACCGCCCCCTTCGCCAGAAGGGTAGCGACCTCGGCCCGAAGCACGGGAGTATCTACTCCCACTGATGTGAAGAGGATGCCCCGAAACTTGGGTGGGCGCTTGGCGAACTGAATCGCATAGCCGAGACGGATCGTTCTCTCTAGCCACCGTGCTGGTCTGGGAAGAGCCAACCAGGCTCCCAGGTACCGAGACAGGGGGACCAGAGGTTCGATCTGAGTCATTGCCCCCGTGGGGGATGGTTCGATGGCTGGCAGTACGGCTCCCTCGACGCGGGGGGGACCCCGGGGAGGAGAGCGGCTCTGCCGAGGTGCCTGTCGGGCGATATCGTGGCATACCGCACCGTCTGACTGAGGGTGCTGGTGGCCACTGAGAGTTATACCCAACCGTGTGTCTCGCCGAAACACAACGTGGGGTAGCCGAGCACCGTCCTGCGGAGGGTGAGAGCGGCTGTGAGAAAGACCCAGGGGGAGAGACAGCTCTTTTCGTGAGAATGTGGGCACCAGGCCCTGAAAAGGGCCCGGCTGGTGTTGCTGGGACGGGGCAGGCACCGTCCCAATCCGACCCTCCGGCGATGTAGTTGCCTGGGTCGGGCCCGGTGGACTCGATCTCCCTGGGTTCACCCCGTCAGGAACGCTTCTGCTTCCGCGGAGGTTGGTGACGGGATGGTGCTCTCCTCTTCGACGTCCTTCTCCGGGAGGCCGCCTGTGCAGGGGGCGCTGGGGCCGGAGTCTGAGTCGGAGAGGGGCGGGGCTGCTGGGAAGCAGACGCCGCGCTGGACCTCGACGGACGATAGGCGGCCGGGTCGCGGCGGGGCAGGATGTGTTTAATCGCCTCCGTCTGCTTCTTTACAGTCGAGAACTGCTGAGAGAAGTCCTCGACCGTATCACCAAACAGCCCACCCTGCGCGATGGGAGCGTCGAGAAAGCGAACCTTCTCAGCGTCCCGCATCTGCGCAAGGTTGAGCCAAAGGTGTCTCTCCTGGACCACCAGTGTGGACATCGTACGACCCAGGGCTCGCGCCGTCACCTTCATCGCCCGGAGAGCGAGGTCAGTGGCAGTGCGGAGCTCCTGCATTAGCCCTGGGTCGGACTTTCCCTCGTGCAACTCCTTCAACGCCTTGGCCTGATGGACCTGCAGGATGGCCATGGCGTGAAGAGCCGAGGCAGCTTGACCCGCAGCGTTGTAAGCCTTCGACACCAGCGATGCCGAAAACTTACACGCCTTGGAAGGGAGCCTTGGTCGATCCCTCCAGGTGGCAGCTGTCTGCGGGCACAGGTGCACCGCGACTGCACGCTCCACCTGTGGGATGTCGACATAGCCCTTAGCTGCCCCGTCATCGAGGGAAGTCAGGGCGACCGAGCCAGTCTGACGTGCACGCGCCGAAAAGGGGGCGTTCCAAGTCCGACTGAGCTCCTCATGCACCTCTGGAAAAAATGGTACCGGGGCCGACCGTGGCTTAGAGTCACGGCCGGTCCCGAGATACCATGTATCCAACCGCGAGCGTTGGGGGAGAGGCGGTGCGGTGCACTGCAGCCCAATACTCGCGGCGGCCCGGGAAAGCATGGCTGACATCTCGACGTCCGCTTCATCCTGAGCTCGACCCCCCGGGGGAGGAAGCTCCAAGGACTCGTCGGGGTCGGATGCCAGGAGGTCGCCCTCCGATGCTGCGAGCGACATCTCATCGTCGTCACGCCCCGTGTCCGAGTGCGTGACGGAGGAACAAGGCGGCGTACCGCCTCTTCCGGGACGGTCAGACGAGCGAGGTGGGGCGTGAACGGTCCGCGAGCCGGTGGCTGACGGATTGAGGCTCACGGTAATTCCCAAATCACCCTCGGTGCTCGCCGAAGCGGACGGCAGGGCTGATGCCACTGCTGCCGCAAAACGGGAAGCACTCGAGGTGGTGGCTGATTCTCGCAAGAACGCAGCCACCCGTGACCGCAATGTCTGAATCACCATCCGCCCGCAGTGCGGGCAAGATGTATCCACAAATGCCGCCTCAGCGTGCTGGAGTCCCAGACACCTGAGGCAGACATCGTGTCCGTCCCCTTCCTCGATGAGTGCGCCGCACCCACGAGCACAGCGGGACATGCCGCGCTGTAGAATATCTTAAGCCCTGAAAAGGGCTCGCTCTTTAGAAAGACGCTTTGGCAGTTGCCGAGACGCCCAGGGGAAGTCACAGGAATCGGGACAGTCCGCTGCACCACGTCGTAAGACCAGCAACACGTAGAAATTGTCTGCAGAGTCGTCAGCATCAGGATGCGAAGGCTCCGAAGAACAAAAGGTGAATGAATGCGGCACGCCGGCTCCCTTTTATATCCGGATATCCGGGGGCGGAGTCCGGCATGCAAATTTCATTCGCCAATTTTCATTGGCCTGTTCAAGTCAGTCAGAGAAGGTAGGTTCTCAAGTCAAACCCCATTCTGTCGACACAACGTCGAGAGACCGACAGAAAGGGAACCAATGTTTTTAACGATCTTTTTTAACTAAGACACATTGCAAAACCAATAAAACAACAAATGAAACCGTAAAGGCCTGTGCAGTCTAAACAACAATGTCTGCAGTAATGCAGACATCAGAATTACATAAAAGCCTGCCTAAACATGTCAGTGTAATTTATTTGTGAATTACACTTTACTGACCATGACATGTAACACACCTGAGTCAAAGATTCAAGTTTGACCCTGTTTTAAGTCTAATATGGGAGGGAATGAAGATGTATTTCTTCATTTTATTTAAAATGATATACTGTTAAGTCTTTCTAGTTACATTAATAATGCTACATGTAAAGCAGAGTGCTCTGGGTAATATTTTATATCCTGTCAAAACATACATTAATCATTGCCATTGCATTTGTATTTTTCAAAGATGTCAGGGAAAAAGCAAAAACATATTTTATCAGATTTACCAATTGTTATTATTTCAATTTCTGCTGGTTAATTATGAACAATGTGAAAAATGGGATCTCACTCCAAGCTTTTGATAAAACTTGAGAACCCTTTTCCATTATACGCTTCTTCCAGTGTTCCACCTGAGAGAAGGGCCTAAGTTTAAAAATAGAAAACCTGCATGTTGCAACTTTTACAATCTCTAGGAAACATAAGTCACTGTTTTACAACTGTTTACGCAGTGATCACAACAAGAGTCTTTGTGAGCTTATCTTAATACATTTATTTTCATTGGTTTGGCACAAAATGTATTCAACATGTTTCCATTTACATGAATGCTTTTCTCACTTAGACAACGCTGTAGTTTTGTGAAATCTGTTGAATTTAAAGGGACAATTCCCCCAAACAAGAAAATGTTCTCATGAATTACTCTCTAGTTGTTCCAAACCTTTTATTTGTTTGGTTGAAAGAAGGACGTGGCGACTTGACATGTCTCCACTCCAAACTTTAGCTGCTATTGGATTATTAATTGTCGAGCATGTGCAGAGGCTGCAGTTTTTGCTAGAGGGGAACTGGAATCCCCTGGTTAGGCCTGCTTTCCCTCAGGTCTTTTTCTCCTCCAATGGAGTTTTGGGTTCCTCGCCACCGTTTGCATACTGTTTTGAACTGTTTGCCTGGCCGGGGGGGCTGCTAGAATTTTATAGTTTTATTTAATTAACACTGCATATAGGAATTTATAGTCTGTTTAATATTTGACCTGTGTTTCTCTCTCCTTATCTTGGGTGTCTGGTAGAGGTCTTCACGGGTCCACTTAGATCCGAAAACCCGAGGTCTGGCCCAAGACCCGAGCGGGTTCGGGTCTAAAAGATTCACGGGAGCTTCAGACACGGGTCGGGTATATTATTCGTGTCTTCGGGTCTCGGGTAATATAAAGTAAAAATTTTTTTGCTTAATTGACCCGAGGAAGACCCGAACTATCCTGTACAATAACAGCGCGTCGCTTGTGTGTGTGCGTGTAGTTACCAACTCTCCTCCAACCCTCAGCCGATCGGTTGAAAGCCACGCAAATCTTCCGAAAGTCGCGGTGATCTGAAATCACCTTAGAATTGAAATCCCGAAGTTTCCAACGCTGCAGGGGTTTGCACTCGATGTAGTTACCATCGTCCATCCATCCATCCATTTTCTACCGCTTATCCGGGGCCGGGTCGCGGGGGCAGCAGTGTAAGCAGAGATGCCCAGACATCCCTCACCCTAGACACTTCCTCCAGCTCTTCCGGGGGGACACCGAGGCGTTCCCAGGCCAGCCGGGAGACATAGTCCCACCAGCGTGTCCTAGGTCTTCCCCGGGGTCTCCTCCCGGTCGGACGGGCCCGGAGCACCTTCCGGGGAAGGCGTCCAGTAGGCATCCGTAACAGATGCCCAAGCCACCTCAGCTGACCCCTCTCGATGTGGAGGAGCAGCGGCTCTACTCCGAGCTCCTCCCGGGTGACCGAGCTTCTCACCCTATCTCTAAGGGATCGCCCAGCCACCCTGCGGAGGAAGCTCATTTCAGCCGCCTGTATCCGGGATCTTGTCCTTTCGGTCATGACCCAAAGCTCATGACCATAGGTGAGAGTAGGAACGTAGATTGACCGGTAAATTGAGAGCTTCGCCTTGCGGCTCAGCTCTTTCTTCACCATGACGGACCGGTACATCGACCGCATTACTGCAGAAGCTGCACCGATCCGTCTGTCAATCTCCCGTTCCATCCTTCCCTCACTCGTGAACAAGACCCCGAGATACTTAAACTCCTCCACTTGAGGAAGGAACTCTCCACCAACCTGAAGTGGGCAAGCCACCCTTTTCCGACTGAGGACCATCGTATTCAGGAAAAACATACTTCCACCAGGCGACCAGAAGTAGATATTAAAAGACGCGCACATTTCAGTACTACGCGGTTTGGAACACATTGTTGAGACAGAATGTTCGCGCGAGTGGTTGCCATGTCGTCACTTATTTAGATTTGATTCACAACCCATTTAGCCTCAGTTTGCGCAATTTGCCAGAGCAAAACAAGAGGATCAACGTGTTCATTGCCATATCAATTTCATTAATAAACGTTGGTTTACATTCAGATCTAGTCGGGTTTAAAAAATATATACGATGGGTCGGACTCGGGTCTAACGTTATCGGGTCTGTCTCGGGTTCGGGTAAAAAGTGATTCGGGTCATTTCAGGTCGGGTAAAGATCTTTGGACCCGAGAAGATCTCTAGTATGTGGTTCTCAGCGATGGCGTGCGTGCGTGCATGTCTGTGTGTCTGTCTGTGTATCTGTGTCTGTCTTCTGTGTTTTCACCTTTTTAACTGGACCTCACATCCTATTGTACAAATGAACTTACATTTCAAATCTTGTTAGCCTGTACCCATGAACAACTGCTATAGAGAACACAGGCAGACAAAAGTGAGTTACATTGTTAATTTTATTGAAATGCAAACAAGAGTGAAAGTATAATTATAATTCACACCTCACCAAGGCGGGACGAGAGCCGTGAGGCGGGGCCTTACGGAGGAGATCGGGAGCTTAAAAGGACGACCGGCAGGACTGTTGACGAGAGAGGATCGGGCCTGAACATATGTTAAGTTTGTGTTTATGTTTTATGGCTGGCAGTCTACGGTGAGGTGGCTGCCGGTTACTTCCGTGTTTATTGTTTGTTTAATTAAAGTTTTATTGTTTAAATGTCCGCCGGTTCCCGCCTCCTTCCTTCCCTTCTATTGAACCTCATTACAATATTATAAATCATTACTGCTCAAATTGGCAACTTTCTAGATAATCCTATTCGCTGGCTTATTAAAGTGTGTGCCAACAGCACTAGCAACATCCCTTTTACAAAACTGAAAAAATTGGAGGGAAAAACTTAACAACAGATAACAGGCAAGAACACTACATGAAGTTATTGTGTGTGTTTGCCCATGAGTGTACAGTGTGTTCTTTTTCTGGTCAAAAAAGATGCGAAGTGTGAACAATGAACAACATCTAACTAACACGCTAGCAAATTATGAATTCATGATAACATTACAGACTTAGCAAACATAGAAAATAGACTATAATTACGGAAAATTTGCTCATGACAAGAATTTTGTATGCCAACAATTTCAAACATCTCCCGAATATATGGCCATGGGTGATTAGGAATGACTCTAACCTCGACCAG
This sequence comes from Barbatula barbatula, assembly GCF_947034865.1. Lineage (NCBI taxonomy): Eukaryota > Metazoa > Chordata > Actinopteri > Cypriniformes > Nemacheilidae > Barbatula > Barbatula barbatula. Next base: position 1,203,856 of record NC_136782.1, on the reverse strand, counting down.
ATCAACACTGCTAACTCCATCTGTCTCATCCATTGCTTTCCGTTGACTTGCTCCGTGTGTGTTAGCTTAAGTACTGACTAGCGTAGCGTATGACTGTGGCGCGTTGTAAGCAGGCAGGGCCAGATTAACACTTCACTGTACCCTGGGCAACAATATTCAAGGGCCCCATCATCAAAACCCCAGGATCACCATAATCTGGCAAAATACAGAATAAATTACAGTAATACAGTCAATATACTCAGTATTTCAATAACTAACTGTTCTTCGAACTACAAATGCACCACTATGTTCTCTTGTTAAAACCACTCAGTCATTATGTTATGAAAACAAAACACATCGGCATCAGTATAATCTGGCAAAATTGACCCACTACATAGTCACAAAAAATAAATAAGCAACGACTTTCAAAGCATCCAATATTTATTTAACAACACCTACTCCAAACACAAATGCATAGAATTTATAGCGCCATCACAGAGGAAGTTCACAGACAAGACAAACAAAAATCCATGGAATCCATCTCCTAGAATCAAGTAGCATTTTGGTCCTCAGCTCATTTTAAACAGAAATCACGTGTCACCTCAGAATGCAATAGGACTATCAAGTTATAGCGCAATATAAATATTTTGAAATCTGCTGTTTTCTCGCAACAACAATAAACAAACAAAATTATCAGCATTTTCATGGCTCCACCACAAGGAAAAAATGTATCAAATGCAGTATCATCTGCTCCTAAACTCTTTTGAACTTGTTTTAAAACAGAAAACAACCTGTCACATCACAGTTCAACAAGACAGGCAAGGGTTAAACATTTTAGTGCAATATAATTGCAAAATAATCTGGCAAAATACACAATTTGTATCCTAAATAATGGGGAAGAGCATGTTTAAATTTGAAATGCTTGATTTCATTTGGCAAACACATTTTACACGAGCATTTTGTAGATTATAGACTCGACGAGCGGTTTAGATGGCGGTTAGACTCGAGACCCATCACCGCTTCCCTCAATGTCGCACTCGCAGCAGAATCCGGGTCGTAGGTAGCTCTTCGCTTTCGGGGCTGTGAACATTAGCTCAAGCCGGCAGTGAAGAAATGTTCTGGCTAGCTGAGCTGTCCTCGTTGACGGATGGTGCCTTAGCAGATCATCGGAGACTCGATCGTCCGGAACATACGCGCTACATCTACTAAAGGTAAGGTGCGCACTCACTGTTTTCCCGGCGCTCGTGTTCTTGATGTGTCTGCGCAGGTACCTGCGATCCTGAAGGACAACGCTAACGTTGAAGCTGTCGTGCTGCACGCGGGAGTGAACGACGTCAGAATGCGGCAGTCGGAGATCCTGAAGAGGGACTTCAGGAGTCTGATCTAGACGGTACGCAATGCATCGCCCACAGCGAGGATTATCGTATCAGGACCGCTGCCTACCTACCGACGAGGGAATGATAAGTTCAGTAGACTTTTTTCGCTTAACCAATGGTTGATGTCATGGTGTATTGAACAGAAGCTGCTCTTTGTAAATAATTTTGATCTGTTCTGGGAGCGACCTAGGCTCTTCCGCCCCGACGGCCTGCACCCCAGCAGCATCGGAGCGGCTCTCCTGTCAGACAACATCTCGAAGGCGCTACGCACCGGTTGACTATGTCTCCCACAGGTAAGTCCCCCTCAGGTAAGTAAAAACTTTAACCATAGTATGTGCGCCTCAACTGCTATACATGTTACTGCTTCCAAATATATAGAGACTATATGTGTCCCCCGAATAATACCACAAAGTAAAAATTTTGGCAAAAGTGAGAGAAAAAATCTGATCGTGATTAAACCTGAAGACAATGTAATAAACAACCAAAACCAATTTATAAAGTTCGGCCTACTTAATATTAGATCACTAAATTCAAAGGCAGTTATTGTAAATGAAATGATCACGGACAACAGTTTTGATATACTCTGTCTTACCGAGACCTGGCTTAAACCAAATGATTATTTCGGCCTAAATGAGTGTACCCCAACAAGTTACTGTTATATGCATGAGCCACGTCCGGTTGGTCGGGGTGGCGGCGTCGCTACAATATTTAGAAACGTTCTTACAGTAACTCAGAGAACCGAGCATAAATTTAAATCATTTGAAGTGCTTGCGTTGAACATAATTATTCCTTGCAGAAGTAAAAAACCTTTGCTTTCTTTTACATTGGCTACGGTGTATAGACCCCCTGGTCCCTATACTGATTTTCTGAAAGAGTTTGCGGACTTCCTATCGGACCTATTGGTTAACGTTGATAAAATACTAATTGTCGGAGATTTTAATATCCACGTAGATAACGCTACCGATGCATTAGCACTGGCGTTTACAGAACTACTACAATCTTTTGGGGTAATACAACACATTAAAGGACCCACTCATTGATTTAATCATACACTAGACCTGATTATATCTCACGGAGCCGATCTAACCAATGTAGATATTATGCCTCAAAGCGACGATGTCACCGATCATTATCTTATAACGGGTACTTTGCGCACGCCAGGAATCAGCCCTTTAACTCGATATCGACAGGGTAGAACAATCACCTCCGCTACTAAAGATAGCTTCGCAAAGAGCTTGCCAGATCTAACTCTTTTAATAACCATACCAATAAATAAAGAATCGCTCAATGTCATGACCAGGAAATTGGGTACTATTTTCTCTAATACATTAGAAGCTGTTGCACCTACGAAGTCAAAAAAGATTAATGAGAAAAATATTGCACCATGGTACAATAGCACCACTCGCGCCCTTAAAAGAGAAACTCGCAAACTAGAGCGCAAATGGAAAAAAATCTAAATTAGAAGTCTTTAAAATGGCGTGGAAAGAGAGTGCAAATTGTTATAAAAAGGCACTAAAAGCAGCAAAGGCTGAGCACCTTCGTAACCTCATAGAAACCAACAAAAACAATCCAAGGTTTCTATTTAGCACAGTCGCTAAATTAACAAATAAACAGACACCACCTGACCTGGCTATTCCGCCGCACCTCGGTAGCAATGAATTCATGAAATTCTTTACAGAGAAAATCGGAAACATTCGTGACAAAATTGTAAAAACTCAACCTCCAAATCTGTCCTATGAATTAGCACCAACCATCGCTCCAAAACAAAGGCTCCAACGTTTTACACCTATAAAACAGGAAGATTTAATTAAACTTATCGCAACTTCTAAACCTACAACTTGCTTATTAGACCCCATACCAACTAAACTATTAAAAGAGTTACTACCTTTTGCAATTGAGCCCATTTATAACATTATCAACTCGTCAATTAATCTAGGCCATGTCCCAGGACCCTTTAAAATGGCCGTCTTTAAGCCTCTAATCAAGAAACCAAACTTAAATCCAAATGAACTTGGAAACTATAGACCGATTTCAAATCTCCCATACCTGTCTAAAATACTAGAAAAAGTAGTGTGCACTCAGTTGTGCTCTTTCTTACAAAATAACAACATGCACGAAAAATTTCAGTCAGGCTTTAGATCGCATCATAGCACAGAAACTGCGCTCGTTAAAATTACAAACGACCTGCTTATAGCATCAGATAAAGGTAACATCTCACTCCTGGTCCTGCTTGACCTTAGTGCTGCGTTCGATACCGTAGACCATAACATACTTCTAGATCGCTTACACAATTATACCGGTATTGAGGGACAGGCACTACAGTGGTTTAGATCTTACTTGTCAGAAAGACATCAATTTGTCCATTTAAATGGGGAACCATCCATTCTAACGCAAGTAAATTATGGATTACCTCAGGGATCGGTTCTGGGACCCGTGCTGTTCTCCATATACATGCTTCCCCTCGGAAACATTATTAAAAAACATGGAATCAGCTTCCACTGCTATGATACTCAGCTATATATCTCATCAAAACCAGATGATTCCTCCCAGCTATCCAAATTGGCAGAGTGCATTGAAGATATACAACATTGGATGACCTGTAATTTCCTTCTTTTAAATTCTAATAAAACAGAAATATTTCTTATCGGACCAAAGACACGCAAACCGAATATTTCTGATTATAAACTGCAAGTTGAAGGATGTACCGTTACTCCAACAAATACAGTAAAAGATCTAGGCGTTATATTAGACAGCAACCTGTCATTTCGAAATCACATCTTAAATGTCACAAAAACAGCCTTTTTCCACCTAAGAAATGTTGCCAAGTTACGAAATATTCTGTGTGTTGCTGACGCAGAGAAGCTTATTCATGCATTTATGACCTCAAGACTTGACTACTGTAATGTGCTACTTAGTGTTTGTCCTTCATCATCAATAAACAATCTACAGTTAGTTCAGAACGCAGCTGCCAGAGTTCTAACCAGGTCCAGAAAATACGATCACATAACCCCAATTTTATCAACCCTTCACTGGCTACCCATTAAGTATCGTATTGACTTTAAAGTTCTTTTAATCACTTATAAAGCCTTAAAGGGTTTAGCCCCTACCTACCTAACAGAGCTTCTATCACACTACAACCCATCACGCTCTCTAAGATCTCAAAATGCAGGACTTTTGATAATACCAAGAATAACTAAATCCACCAAAGGGGGCCGAGCTTTCTCATATGTAGCACCTAAACTCTGGAATAGCCTTCCTGACACTATTCGAGGATCAGACACACTCGCCCAATTTAAATCTAGATTAAAGACACATCTTTTCAGCCAAGCATTCACTTAAAGCAAATATGCTTAATAAACCACCAGGAGATGCTGACATTAGATATTATTTACTAGAATAATTGGATTTATTATATAACACACCATGTAGTGTGTTTTACCCCTTCTTGGGTTTTTCGTTTTTCCCCTGTAAAGCTGCTTTGGAACAATGCAAATTGTGAAAAGCGCTATATAAATAAAATTGAATTGAATTGAACTAGTTGCTAACGTTTACTAGCGTAAAGAAATGCCTATTTTCGGTATATATTTTAAATTTTCTGCGTTCCTGATATCCTTCTCCCTTTTAAATTTCCGATTAGCGCTCCCACTTAGCTACTCCATGTTTGCATTTTTTGAGTTGTGTAGTAGCGCTTGCCGTCACGCGACCGGCTCAGTGCACGTTGATTGGTGTTACCGCCCGCGGGGCCCTTTAGAGGTCGGGGGCCCCTGGGCAATTGCCCAATTGCCCATATGGTTAATCCGGCCCTGTAAGCAGGGAAACAATAAACCAACGGGCTTCTTGTTTAAAAACGGCGCAGATGACAAAAAATAATACAGATTAAAGTAACTAGTCTGGTTTGAAAATGTAAGAAGTAGAAATTACAGATATTTGGTTAAAAATGTTAGAACTTAAAGTAAAAAGTTGTCAGAAAAATAAAAAGTGAAGTAAAGTACAGATACCAAAAAATCTACGTAAGTACCATCTCTGTTTAGAAGATGCTTTTATCCAAAGCAAAGTATTTGGACGAATGCTTGTAACCAAATAGTTATTTGACCCCATTGACTCCCATAGTAGGAAAAATGACAATAGTAGTCAAAAGTGCCCAAGAACTGTTGACATGTTCCTTGTTGTTGCTGTTTTTAAGGTATGTGTTTTATAAGTGACAATGTGGGTTTGTTGGGTGAAAACCTTTGCTAGTGTTACTGAAGAATGAGTCGATTTGTTTTGGATTTTGAATGTCAAATGAACTGCTGTGCCCAGTTAAAATCTGAAAAAATTTACTTCTAAAACTGTAAAAAGGATTCCTGTAGAACTTTTATTATACCATTAAGAAGAACCACATTGTATTCAGAAATGGAGCAGTAAGCGGTTAACAGAACTCACGGGAGCTTCCCAGACACCATCCTCCTCCATGCAGGTAAATAATGGCTCTTTTTTGCTCTCCTGTGTCTTCTTTCTGTGCGGGCTGATACACAATGACCTCCACACCCTCAAAACTCTCATCGACCACTTGCACCCTATCATCCGACACTGGTACCACTCGCTCCGCAAAGGTGACGAACATCATGACTCTCATGTAGTCCAAAAGTCCGAGCTGCTCAGTAAGTTCTGCCTGTGAGGAATGAAAGAAAAATGTTAGTGGGTTCATTTGTCACATGGTGTACAGCTGCATTGCTTTATGAAGGCTTACAAAAGAGGTTCCTGTAACTTAATTGGTAGAGCAAACAAATGATATCTAACAGGTACTAACTGTAAGAGAACTGTGTGTCTGTGCTAAACTGTGTCCGTGGCAGTTATTGTACACCAGAGCGGACAAATAATGGACAAATTAACGCGGTGGTTGGGAAATAATATTTATATCATTATATTTGCATGTAGCAACCACATGACGAGTGGATGAGAAATATAGACCTTATTTAAATAAAAAAGCTCTTGTTGCAGTGACAACTTCAGTCCAACCACAACTGAAAGGCTACAAATATCAATATTTATCACAACTGTCATTTTTATTAAACTTATATTTGTCACAGTGACGTGCACAACCGTACTCATCCTGTTCATCTCTATCTCTCTCTGTGCGTGTTTAAGCACGATCATTTTGCATTTTTTGCATTGTTGGAAGTCTGTCACTTTATTGCTGTCTATGTGTGATTGCGTTGTGTCTGATTTTGAAGATATTTTTTTTTCATTTTCTAAGCTGGGTCTCCAAAGACCCCAATGGCGACGAGTGTGACTTTTTCCACATCAACATTATATCAATATATCATCAAAAAGAAAAATGTCTTGTAGATCTAGAAGTTATTGACCAGTTTCCAAGGTATAGTGTCATTTTGTCAAAGATTTTTTTTTATTTAAGCAAATGTCATATGCGGGTCAAAAAGACCCAGAAGACCGCCCCCAAGGGGTGGCCACGGCCACAACTGTATAAACTCTGGCCACCCCTAGTGTGATTTTGCAGTGGGTATTATTAATTTGAATACATAATGTAAATTTTCAATAGTTCGTGAAGTGAAATAAGAAAATTGTAGATTGATTGGCGCCACCAGAGTAGCTGTTTCACTGCCCCTCCCCCTCTCCTATTGCTTCGGTCTTTGACTGCTCAGTCAGTGCAAGTGCAAGAGCAGGACTGACGGATTCAATTACAAGACTCAGGAGAGCATCTATTCTTCACCTTTTTTAGAGACGACAAACGTTAACCGGTATGTATGCCATACAGTAGTCTACTGTATTAATTACATTCCAGCTGCTGTAAGAAGAGGCTAAATTCATATTGTTACATTAACCAGAAAACAAACGTAAACAATTATAACACACATTACACTGAATTTTTTGATTGTTTTTGGTGCCACCCCAAGATTTTGCTGTAGCCTCCTAGTGGCCACCCCATTAAAATTTTCTGGGGCGCCACTGAAGACAGCATTCGGGTAAAGACAACAATTTACATAAAAGTATAATTTTTTTCATTTACATGTGAAACACCTAAAGCCAAGGGAATCAACAGCTTATTTACATATAATGCCAGTGAATGTCACTGAGACTTCATATTCTTCCTAACATCGACTTAAATGTTCTAGGCATGAAAGTCATGAATTTGGAACATCAAGATAAAACGATTCATGCTTTGAAAAGCTATGCCTTCAGCAGAAGTGATCACCATGTTATGTAGAATCTGGATAATAGGATAATAATACGTATTGGCTATTAAATGCAAAATGACGTTAACTATATAAAGTCTATAGCCTACACTAGAATACTTGGATTAAGGATTGACATAATCTGTACACACCCATCCTGAGACATACGCCTCCGAAATATAAACACGCGATGACGCGTCATCACTGAGCCCACGCACAGCCTACACACCTTGTTTACGAAAAACGATCCGAAAGTTTGCATAACATAGAAGTAGGCTATGCGCGCGCTGTGATCAGATAATAAACACGAAATAAACTTACCAAGTGGCTCAAACTTCTGAAGAACGAGTCCGTGAGCATGAGTTTCCATCTCTCCTCTATGTTATTGGGAATGGGTGAATAAACGTAATAAGCTGTTAACGCACTCAGTAACACCACCAGGAACACTCCTTTAGATCTCATGTCGCTATTAGATTCAGATTTTCTCCTTTTGTTGGTTTCTATGGGCTCCGCTGTTTCGTTTCACGCGAGTCTTCTGCCTTCTGCGACCGAAATAGCGTCCGTCAGCTGAGTTTGTAGTCATTGAGTCGTCTGCGTGTTAATCCTGGATTAATTTTGGCCTGGCGCCAGCGCGATATGACAACACGTGTTAGTGTCATCTGATGGTGATGTGAAGCGAGGAGCCCTGTGCGCGTGCTTGAGTTGAAACACGACTGAGCTTCAGCGCCAGTACTGGTCAGAGGGTCTTCTCAAATTCCTCAGATACCCTCACGGCTCATCGCAGGGGGGATGCCCCTCCTCTCCTTTCCATACTGACGAGATATTATCAGCTCTTGTGTCATTCCAGAGCCATATATTTAGCTACGACACTAAACAAAATGGACATGCAAAGAAGTTTATTAAATACACCATAATACGTGAATTCTGGCCTATATAAAAAAGTGCTAAAAGTGTTCTTTTTCAGTCCAGAACCATTTAAGAAATTGGGTGTTCTTTTTATCATATACGATACATTTCTAAGCAATCGGTTTGACTGAAAGGTGCAAGACGCAACGCAAGTGTTTTTGCTAGTTTCAGCCCGAAGCGTTCTCATTTTCCTGTCCTGCGCCGCGTTGTTAAAATAGCAAAAGCATTTGTGCGCCCATGCTGGTCTAAAAAAGAGGTGTTTTAAGGCACATTGTTAGCGCGTTGCTATTTTGAGGAACTAAAAATAGACTAGTCTAGGGCCCTATTTACACGATCAAAGCGTATGATTTAAAGCGCAGGTGCACTCAGGGCATGTCCAAATCCACTTTTGCTAGTTTAACGGCGGGAAAACAGTCGGTGTGCATGGTCTAAACAGGTTGTCCCGATTTTGACAATTAATTATTATAAGCAGAATGAACGAGCACTGTGCACCCAACTATAGGCGCATATTACTAACGCTCTCTTTAAATAACTAAACAAATATTGGCACAGGATGGAAAAATTTGATCTGCGTCGGGCTAGCAAAAACGCTTGCGCCGGGTGTACGACAGGGCCCATAAAGTCAAAAGTGCATTAGTTGAAATTGCACCATAATCGGGACAACCCATTTAGACCATGCTCCTGTGCGCCCTTACAGTTTTCCTCATAAAAAAATTGGATTCGGACACACCCTGAGTGCACCTGCGCTGTGCGCTTTAGACCATGCACAACACGCCCTTATGCCGAGTTCCCAATGCATCATTTTGTCCCCGATTTTCAGTAGCTGACATTTTTTAAGGAATCGGAGGGAAATCGGTGCTTGTTCACATGAGTGACAATCATACATCGTGAATTATCAAAGACACAATCTGAGAGAGAGGGCAACGCTTCACAGACGCCCATTTAATATTTGGCAAGCTAAATATATGCACCTGTGTGACGAGTCTCCCCTTGTGCAATTAGCGTCGCCATGGGGACGGAGGAGATTAGAGCGGCACACCTGCTGCTCGTTACCAGCTGCGGCTCATCAGAGCCACTATAAAACGGGGAAACACAGAAGCCACGGTGAGCAAGCGCCACACAGGCAATAATCCCGAACATCTGGTGGTTTTCTTTTATATTGTCAAGGATCGGATGACTGACGCGACGCCGCCAGTCGAACCTCACCGACGAGAATAACCTAAATACCCCACGGACCAAATCCGGGACTGTGTTGCCGTGGCCAGGAAGACACTGTTCCCTGATTTCCTTTTCCTGTTCCCACGGACATTTAAAATAAAGAGACCCCCCGGGGTTGTGTTTTGCCACTTCTGTTTACGTGTCGTTACTTTGCTCGCCACAACCTGTCAAAATCCTGCTGTGTGAAATTGGTTCTGACTGAAAAATACATCCGCGAAGACCTACAGGCAATGAGATTGCAAGATACAAGGCAAAATGAGGTTCGGCTAGGAGACCACAACATCAGCAAGCATGTGAATACTTCAGCAACCTAATGCTCCCCCAGATAGTCATGCAGTGTGAAAAGAACAGTGATGTAACGATTTTGTGTAATCAGCAGAATGTACAAGCGCTGTGCACTCGCCTATAGGTGCATATTACTAATACGCACTTTAAATAACCAAAAACATATGGCACCATTGACCAGGTTTGAGTCGGTCTTTGGTGTAGTTTATTTCAGTTCCTCAAAATAGAAATGAACAAACAATGTTCCTGAACACATCTCTTTTTTTAGACCAGGACGCCCATGGGTGTACAAATGGGTGCAAATACATTTGCTATTTAAATAATGAGGCGCATGAAGGGAAAATTAGAACTGCATCGGGCTGAAACTAGCGAAAACACTTGTGCCGCATTTCCAAAACATGAAAAAAAAAGAATTTATATCATTCAACAGAAAGTGGAGAAAAGAGTATGTTAGGCTGTTCGAAAGAAATAGCATTTTTATTTACAAAGTCCAGCGTTTACTGTATTAAATGAAAAATGCTTGAAGGTTAAGCGTTCTTATTAACGACTGAACTAATATTTAGTTGTTTAGCCACACTTTTTTTTATACATTTTTTAAAAAAGTACGCTGTTCTTCTGAAAAATATCTAAACAACTCATTTTACTTATTTTCAGAGAGAAATGCACAGTACAACATTTGCTGCCTTCGTCCTTAAATAAAGACCACTTGTTTGACATAAGTTTTTTCACAGAATGATTGACCTCTCGAATTTAACTCCATCATACTATAACTGCTATTATTCAACAAATGCCTTCGCCAGGGCTGATCAATCTGTCCAACTGATTTTAAACAAGCTGTTGTGACTCCTCTGCTAAAATGGCCAAACCTCCCTATGGACGACCCAAATAATTTTCAAGCAACTCCAAGACCACCTGTGGTCGAACTCCATAACTGAGGTGTTTCAATCTGGTATTAAGTCAAGGCACAGCACTGGTGGAGGTGCTCAATTATATTTTTTAGACTTGGAAACTCTGTATTGATGATTCGTGATATCAGTGCTGCGTTTGATATGGTTGACCTCAGTGAAAACAGTGACTGATCTGGTGAGTGATGTTGGACTGTTATTATTTTTAACATAACTGCATCTACAAACAGTCTTTTTGTTTCATTGAAGAAATGTAAAATCTAAATCTTAATAACAGAAAGGTTAGTTGGATTAATACTAACCTTACCTTTTAGTTTATGCCCTGGTGTGGGGGCTGTTGCATGAACATGATGTGGACGTTTTTGTAATGAAAATGAGATGTGGGCTAACACAGCTAACTTTTGCTGGGCTGACTCGAGAGGTAGGCATACTTCCCAGGGGGAGTTACTCTCAGCTAAAAGGCTCAAACAATCCCTCTAATCCATCGAAAATTACATCTGTGTTAAGATTGACATTGCGATCAGTGGTCTTCAATCAGACATCAACGGAGTTGACTTCGGCTGTTGCCACATTACAGCAGTCGCTTGGTTCGCAAGAAGTGCAGCTGAGGACTCTGTGACAGCCACACGCTTGTACGCCTTGAAATTACTGTTATCACGATGCTGCCTTGCTCATTCAGGCTTTACTAGTCTTGTGTCAGGATCGTGACAGTCCCTCGTGTTTTGTGTGAAAGCAATTCTAGCCAAGCCAAGTCAAGTTTTTGTCAAGGTTATTGTCTAAGACTAGTCAAGTCTGTTTATTGCCAGTTGTCTAGTTTCATGTCATTTGACCCTCTTGTGGGATCTAGTTTTCCCCTGTTTGTTTAATAAAGACTTTGTTATCCTGAAGCTGCCTGCATCTGGGTTCTGTCTCTTGCTTTTTCGTGAGAACTGTGGCCAAACTTAAGACAGAGGCAAATACTTTGTCTTTGAAATGCGAGGATCTTAAAAGCAGATCAAGGAGAACTAACATTGGAGTAATTGGTATTAACAGGGAGAAGAGGGCAGTCATCCGATGGAATTTATTTCAAGCTTTTTGCACGACCTGTTGAACTTGAAAGAAAAGCCGTTCCTCGATCGAGCTCATAAGTCACTCCAGCTAAAGCCCAAAACCCTGTCAACTGCCCAGCCCCACAGGCCCTTCATTATCAGGGTCCACTTCTTCCACATCCATGAACAAATTCTCCAAAATGGAAGGCTTATATGCAAGGAAAACATGTCTTTATCTTGCCTGATATTAAAGCTAGCGAAGCCAAGAAACTAGCAGCTTTCATTGACGTGCGAAAACATCTACAGAATGTTCAGGGAGATTTTGCGACTTTATTTCGTGTGTGTATCGGATAGACACCTATACTAGGGTGTGTGTAATTAATCATTGTTTGTTCACCTGATGACACATGTAGTTAATTTCCTGCCAGCGAATCCTAGACGGCAAGTTTATCATCTGTGTTTTCTTGCCATATGGATACTTGTATAAACCTGGTTCAGGGATATGTTTTTTTCCTGTGTTGTGGTTATATATTGCACATTGCACAATCCAAAATATCTTGAATAGATTTGTCTTACTTCTGTCTCCATTAACAGGGTCATTCATTTTGTAAGGTGGAATGTGAAGGGTCTTGGTCTTCCTTCTAATCTAAATAAAGTGATAACTCATCTAGATTGTTTACAAGGTAAAATAGCCTTTTTGCCAGAAATGCACCCTAATGTCTTTGACCACAATCAATTTTGCAGAAGTGGGGTCACAGAATCCTTTCACTCCTTGTTCACCCGTAGATCCTTATTCGTAAAGATATTTATTTTAACCCATCTGGCATCCTGGCTGATTGTAATAGTAGGTACATCATTGTATCTGGGCTGCTGTTTAAGCGTTGGCTAAAACCTTTGGACCCAACTTTGATGATGATATCTTTTTTATTAAATTCTTCTCTATCTTACCAAACCATACATTCAAGTTATAAGATTATTGGGGGAGATTTCAATCGCTGCCAAAATCTTCAACTTGACAGAGATTTTCAAAGAACAACCCTGTCAAAGTCAGCAAAAATAATACATTGTTCCCTTTCTGTCGGTCTCTCGACGTTGTGTCGACAGAATGGGGTTTGACTTGAGAACCTACCTTCTCTGACTGACTTGAACAGGCCAATGAAAATTGGCGAATTAAATTTGCATGCCGGACTCCGCCCCCGGATATCCGGGTATAAAAGGGAGCCGGCGTGCCGCATTCATTCACCTTTTGTTCTTCGGAGCCTTCGCATCCTGATGCTGACGACTCTGCAGATACTATCTACGTGTTGCTGGTCTTACGACGTGGTGCAGCGGATTGTCCCTTTTCCTGTGACTTCCCCTGGGCGTCTCGGCAACTTCCAAGGCATCTCTCTAAAGAGCGAGCCCTTTTCAGGGCTTAGTGTTTCTTCAGCGCGGCATGTCCCGCTGTGCTCGTGGGTGCGGCGCACTCATCGAGGAATGGGACGGACACGATGTCTGCCTCGTGTGTCTGGGACTCCAGCACGCTGAGGCAGCGTTTGTGGATACATCTTGCCCGCACTGCGGGCGGATGGTAATTCAGACGTTGCGGTCACGGGTAGCTGCGTTCTTCCGAGAATCAGCCGCCACCTCGAGTGCTTCCCGTTCTGCGGCAGCAGTGGCATCAGCCCTGCCGTCCGCTTCGGCGAGCACCGGGGGTGATCGGGGAATTACCGTGAGCCTCAATCCGTCAGCCATCGGCTCGCGGACCGTTCACGCCCCGCCTCGCTCGTCTGACCGTCCCGGAAAAGGCGGTACGCCGCCTTGTCCCTCCGTCACGCACTCGGACATGGGGCGTGACGACGATGAGATGTCGCTCGCAGCATCGGAGGGCGACCTCCTGGCATCCGGCATCGCCGATTCCTTGGAGCTTCCTCCCCCGGGGGGTCGAGCTCAGGATGAAGCGGCGTCGAGATGTCAGCCATGCTTTCCCGGGCCGCCGCGAGTATTGGGCTGCAGTGCACCGCACCGCCTCTTCCCCAACGCTCCGCGGAAGCAGAAGTGTTCTGACGGGGTGAACCCAGGGAGATCGAGTTCACCGGGCCCGATCCAAGCAACTACATCGCTAGAGGGTCGGACTGGGACGGTGCCTGCCCCGTCCCAACAACACCAGCTGGGCCCCTTTCAGGGCCTGGTGCCCACATTCTCACAGAAAGAGCTTTCTCTCTCCCTGGGTCTTTCTCACAGCCGCTCTCACCCTCCGCAGGACGGTGCTCGGCAACCCCACGTTGTGTTTCGGCGAGACACACGGTTGGGTATACGCTCAGTGGCCACCAGCACCCTCAGTCAGACGGTGCGGTATGCCGCGATATCGCCCGACAGGCACCTCGGCAGAGCCGCTCTCCTCCCCGGGGTCCCCCCCGCGTCGAGGGAGCCGTACTGCCAGCCATCGAACCACCCCCCACGGGGGCAATGAATCAGATCGAACCTCTGGTCCCCCTGTCTCGGTACCTGGGAGCCTGGTTGGCTCTTCCCAGACCAGCACGGTGGCTACAGAGAACGATCCGTCTCGGCTATGCGATTCAGTTCGCCAATCGCCCACCCAAGTTTCGGGGCATCCTCTTCACATCAGTGGGAGTAGATGCTCCCGTGCTTCGGGCCGAGGTCGCTACCCTTCTGGCGAAGGGGGCGATCGAGCTCGTCCCTCTGGCCGAGATGTACTCCGGGTTTTACAGCCCGTATTTCATTGTCCCCAAGAAAAGTGGCGGGTTGCGCCCCATCTTGGACCTGCGTACCCTGAACAAGCACCTACACAAGCTGCTGTTCAGGATGCTAACGCAGAAGCGCATTCTGACGTTCTGATGCTCCCGTGCTTCGGGCCGAGGTCGCTACCCTTCTGGCGAAGGGGGCGATCGAGCTCGTCCCTCTGGCCGAGATGTACTCCGGGTTTTACAGCCCGTATTTCATTGTCCCCAAGAAAAGTGGCGGGTTGCGCCCCATCTTGGACCTGCGTACCCTGAACAAGCACCTACACAAGCTGCTGTTCAGGATGCTAACGCAGAAGCGCATTCTGACGTCCGTCAGGCGTCAGGATTGGTTCATGGCGATCGACCTGAAGGACGCGTACTTCCATGTGTCCATCCTCCCTCGTCACCGGCCGTTCCTACGGTTCGCTTTCGAGGGACAGGCATATCAGTACCGCGTCCTCCCATTTGGTCTGTCCCTGTCTCCTCGAGTCTTTACGAAGGTCGTGGAGGCCGCCCTCACTCCCGTCAGGGAGCAGGGGGTGCGCATACTCAACTAGCTCGACGACTGGCTCATCTTGGCGCACTGGCGAGATCTGTTGTGTACACACAGGGACCTGGTGCTCCGGCACCTAGACCATTTGGGGTTGCAGGTCAACCGAGAGAAGAGCAAGCTCTCCCCTGTGCAGAGCATCCTTTTCCTCGGTATGGAACTCGACTCTGTCTCCATGACTGCACGTCTTTCTTCCGAGCGTGGCCAGTCAGTGCTGACCTGCCTGAGGAACTTCAGGCAGCAGCCAGCGGTCCGGCTGAAACGTTTTCAGAGGCTCCTGGGACACATGGCATCCTCGGCGGGGGGGGGTCCCCCTCGGGTTGATGCGCATGAGACCGCTACAGCACTGGCTACAGAGCAGAGTTCCTTGGAGTGCGTGGCACACCGGCAACAGGCACGTCGCGATCACGCCCTTCTGCCGGCGCACCCTAACCCCATGGTCTTCAATGACCTTTCTGCGCAGGTTTCGAGGCGCGTCGTGGTGACGACAGACGCCTCCCTGCAGGGTTGGGGTGCTGTGTGCAACGGGCACGCAGTGTCGGGTCTCTGTACGGGCCCCCGCCTGCGCTGGCATATCAATCGCCTAGAGTTGTTGGCGGTGCTGCTTGCACTGAGGAGGTTCCTTCCCCTCGTGCAGGACAAGCACGTGCTGGCCCGGTTGGACAGCACGACTGCCGTGGCATATATGTGGAGCCAGCAGGTGATGAAGTCTCTGTTAGCCACGCACATCCCGGGCGACCTGAACCAGACAGCCGATGCGCTCTCTCGTCAGTCGACGCCCCGCGGAGAGTGGCCGCTCCACCCCCGCGCAGTCCAGCTCATTTGGGTGCAGTTCGGGCAGGCACAGGTGGACCTGTTCGCCTCCCTGGACACCACCCATTGCCCGCTTTGGTACTCCCTGACCGAGGGCCCCCTCGGCACGGATGCCCTGGCGCACAGCTGGCCACGGGACAAGCGGAAGTACGCCTTCCCCCCAGTGAGCCTCATTGCACACGTCTTGTGCAAAGTCAGGGAAGAGGAGCATCAAGTGCTACTAGTTGCGCCTTACTGGCCCAACCGGACTTGGTTCTCGGAGCTAATGCTCCTGACGACAACTCCCCCCTGGCCGATTCCCCTGACGAAGGACCTCTTTCTCAGGGGAAGGGCACGTTGTGGCATCCGAGACCAGACCTCTGGAACCTCCATGTCTGGCTCCTGGACGGGACGAGGAGATCCTGAGTGGTCTACCCCCAGCGGTGGTGGAAACCATTACTCAGGCTAGGGCCCTGGCCACGAGGCGGTTATACGCTTCTCGTGGAGAAGACCCACGGATATGCTCGATCGGGAGCGAGCTGTCCTTCCTGCAGTCGAGACTCGAGAGCAATCTCTCCCCTTCCACGCTGAAGGTGTATGTAGCCGCTATTGCCGCTCATCACGGACCAGTTAGTGGGAAGTCTCTGGGACAGCACGACCTGGTCATTAGGTTCCTGAGGGGCGCGAGGAGGCTGAATTCAGCCCGTCCGCGCTCCGTTCCCTCTTGGGACCTCAATGTGGTCCTGGCGGGCCTCCAGAGGCCCCCCGTCGAGCCCCTCGGAGATGCCACTCTTTCTCATCTCTCGATGAAGACGGCTCTCCTAGTGGCGCTCGCCAAGAGGGTAGGGGACCTAAATGCATTTTTCGTGGCCACGGATTGCCTAGAGTTCGGGCCTGGTCAATCTCACGTTATCCTGAGACCCCGGCCTGGCTACGTGCCCAAAGTTCCCACCACTCCCTTTCGGGACCAGGTGGTGAACCTGCAGGCGCTCCCTTCTGGGGAGGAAGACCCAACCCCTTCTGTGTTGTGTCCAGTGCGCGCGCTGCGCCTCTGCCTGGACCGCACGCAGAGCCTCTGGAGCTCTGAGCAGCTTTTTTGTGTGGCCTCCTCGTGGGCACTGGCTCAGAGCGCCCCTCTGGCAGACGTATGTAGAGCTGCGGGTTGGGCTACGCCCAGCACCTTCGCGAGGTTCTACAGCCTCCGCGTGGAAACGGTATCAGCCGGAGTCTTACGAGACACCGCCAGGTAAGTCCGGCAGCCGGTGGGCGTACGCCTGCGATAGCACTCCTCCATAGGTGAGACGTGGTGCTATGCAGCCTCCCCTCTTCCCCCCACGTGGGCGAAGAGTAGGCATTCCATCCATCACTAAGCACTCCTCGGCGGAGCAGCCCTGCCTCCCTTGGCCTGTTTCTGAGCTCTAGCAGTGACTCAAACAAGGCCTAGTGCTCCACACGTAGTAACCCCCCCACAGGGCGGTTCCGTCTGTTGTCTTCTCATGAATGGCTCTCAATCGATGGCCCATGACCTCTCCCAGGTGTACTTCACCTGCTCGCGACACCATCTCGTGTCTGCATGTCTCCCACGTGCTCTCCCCTATCCGGTGAGACCGTGTGTGAATCTCCACTAAAGCTCCTCCCTGCGGTAGGAAGTGGTCTCCGTAGCGCGTTCCCTCAGGGGGGAATGACGCTTCCCAGTGGCCTTACGGTGCCGGGCGGCTTCTCGCTGTTAAGAGAACTAGGCCGCCGTCCGTGACGGCCGGTGGAAGGGGCTCCCATCTTTTTTGAAAGCTCTGGACTCCTTCCCTTCCGCTGGAAGGTTCCAATTCATGCTAAGCGCTCACGTCTGACACGCCCAGGCCAGTCAGCGTCGCTTCGCAAGGAATTGTGACGCGGCACAGCGCTGTGGCGTTTTCCGAGGAACCCCATTCTGTCGACACAACGTCGAGAGACCGACAGAAAGGGAACGTCTCGGTTACGTATGTAACCTCCGTTCCCTGATGGGGGGAACGAGACGTTGTGTCCTTCATGCCACAACGCTGGCCGCCCGCTGCAGCAGTGGGGGCAAGATCCTCAGGCTCCTCAGCACAAAAGGTGAATGAATGCGGCACGCCGGCTCCCTTTTATACCCGGATATCCGGGGGCGGAGTCCGGCATGCAAATTTCATTCGCCAATTTTCATTGGCCTGTTCAAGTCAGTCAGAGAAGGTAGGTTCTCAAGTCAAACCCCATTCTGTCGACACAACGTCTCGTTCCCTCCATCAGGGAACGGAGGTTACATACGTAACCGAGACGTTTTCTGTTTGTCTGGCCGGGGGGGCTGCTAGAATTTGATAGTCTTATTTAATTAACTCTGCATATAGGAATTTATTGTGTGTCTGATATTTGACCTGTGTTTTGACTTCCACAACCTTTTATGTTTTACTTATACTCAATGTTTTCTTGTACAGCTGCTTTGTAACAATGAAAATTTTAAAAAGCGCTATATAAATAAAGCTGATTTGACTTGACTTTAGGATTATGCTTAATCCATCTACACAAGGCTACTCCTTCTTTTCTCAAGTTCATCAGTATTTTTCTTACATTGATTAATTTTTAATTGATAAAAAGCTCTTACCAATGGTTCAACATTGTATTTATATTGCAATTGTCATTTCAGATCATTATCCTTTTACTTTAGGCCTAAGATTTGAATGCAAATGCTCTCAACGTCCACTATAGAGGCTGTATATTCGCCTTTGAACTATTGAGGATTTAGTCCATATTATTTCTTCCCAAATATACTTTTTATCAGCATGAATACCACCCCGGATATATCGCATAGCATGTTGGGAAACATTCAAAGACTGCATAAGAGGAGAAATTACATCTTATATATCATTTGAAAAAAGAAAGCAGAGAGGATATATGGCAGACCTGACAGATCGTATCTCCCAATTAGAAAATCAATATGTAAATAACCCATCACACAATATACATAAAAATAGTCTTCTCTTAAAAACTGATTTCAACACTTTCTCTACGGTTGTCACTGAGGAGATAATGTTTAAATCAAGGCATGCTTATTATGAGTATGGAGAGAAGGCACACATGCTTTTAGCCCACCAGTTTAGGCAAGAAGATTGGGAAACCATACGAGATATCAAAATACATAAAACACTCTTGTCAAATCATTATGATACCAATAATCCATTTATGGAGTTTTATTGGTGATTGTTTTTAAAAAATCTCTCTGATTGTGTGGAGATCCAAATTTTTTGCAGAAATCTCTCATTACCTTGCATCAGCACTGTTGCTGTGCAATTTTGGACAGACCTATTTCTTTAGAAGAAGTTCAAATTGCTATTTCAGCAATGCAGTGTGGTAAAAGACTTGGGCCAGATGGCCTTCCAGCTGAATTTTTATACTGAATTTTCTAGACAATTAGCTCACCTTTTGTTAAATATGAATCATTTGATTCAGGCCAGTCTTCACCAAACTATACGGCCCGGTTTCACAGACAAGGCTTAAGGCTAGTCCCAGACTAAAACTAATGTTTTACCGGTCTTAAATGAATATGACTTGCCCTGATATATCTTAAAAATATATCAGTGCCAATGTTTTGTCTCAAGATGCACACCAGTAATGTATTCTTCTAAGGCATTTTATAAAAGCGACATGAATATCTTAATTGAACTAAGGCAATGCTCTGTGGTCCCTATCACCGTATGGTGATGTCATATGCCGATCAATCTGAGCAGTGCTGTGTAAAGTCTCCTCCAGCATACAGACAACAACATAGAAGCCTTATATCTGCAAAGACGTCTGACATGCTTACGTTTCAACATAAGGTTTCATGTGGCATGAGAACGTAACGTAAACCTAAAGCTACTCATATCAATCAGGGCGTTCAGACTAATACGGAAACACCAGAAATGCGATTTGAATAGGTTTCCATAACACATATGAATGAAGCCTGAAACAGAAGAAAGTAAGGCTCTTTACCTAAAGGTTTGATCTCCCTCGATCCAGAGAAGGCTTTTGACCGGGTGGAGTGGGATTACTCTTCCATACCCTTCAGATGTTTGGCTTTGGTCCAATCTTTAAATCTTGGGTCAAATGATTATATAAACCCTGTGTCTCCTCTGTTGTACCAACAATATTTCTTCTGCTTATTTTAGGGCTAGTTTAATCAAAAATGAAAATTCTGTCATCATTTACACACCCTAGTGTTGCTTCAAACCTATAAAATATATTTGTTCTGTTAAACACAAAGAAAGATATTTGTAAGAATGTTAGCAATTTTCCATTAGGAAAAAAAGTTCATATTTTGAAGAATTTAGGAAAACAAACAGTTCTGGGGCACCTTTGACTACCATAACATTTTTCCTACTATGGCAGTTAATGACGTCACAGAATTGTAAATTGCTAACATTACATTTACGCATTTATCCAAAGCAACTTACATTGCATCATACTATACATTGTATATTGTATTTGAATACAGTTTGTGTAATCCCTGGGATCGAACCCAAGGCCTTGGTATTGCTAGCGTCATGCACTAACCACTGAGCTACAGAAAAGCCTTAAGGTACATGCTTACACCCTAATTACCAATCAAGGTAATAAGCCCGCTCAAGTTGTCAAAGGAATGAACACTTCAGACTGTGTGTTTGAATATGGCTTCAATTAATTTATTTAACCACAACAGCAAGATAACCACCTGACTCAGGTGGCAACCAAACATGTAACACAAAATCAAAACAATTAACAGATAGGCTGTAGCCAGCACATCGTGTCTAACGGACAAGGTTCTAGGCAGATATAAAACAACCACCCTTGGCCATGATTAGTACAAGCCAAGAAATCAAATCACAGCACACACGTAATATCAACAGCATCAATAAATCCACTTTGTGTCTTCACTGCAATACACCACCCTCTAGTGGCCAAGGGGACTATTAACCTAGAAATGGCGGCTACAGCCAAACGAACAAAACAAATGATGTTTAATAAACAAAGTTCGGGAGTAGCCCTCGCAAATTACCGCACACTGAGCACATAATCGCTAATCAGACTAATTATCCAAACAGCGTCAGCTGAACACATAAATATAGAGAAGCTCCTCACCTCAATCATCTCGTCCGATTTCGCATCGATCCGCAGCGGAAACCATGGCAGAGTCCAGGAAATTATCTTCCTTTACCTCCAATGTTACCCCTGCCCCAGAAACGTCAGGCGAAGACTCCTCAAGCGAGCAAAACCCCTCAGCCGCATCATCCGCGAGCAGGGAGCAGACAAACAAAAATCCGATCGCTACCTGGAAGCGCAAAACCAAGCCGACCCTCGACAGAGAAACCGTCTACTTTTACACCTCGCGGCCGTCCTCCATTCCGCGAGGCAGCCAGCACCCCAAGAAGCAAAACGACCAGGACGCCTTCCCTTCCCATGTCTTCCGGGTCTTCCACAGCGTCAACCCATTCTCCAGCATCTCGCTTAATCCCGCCCACAGAGGAATGGACGATCCCCGCGCTTAAACGAGCTCTTGAAGACGCTAACATCCAGTATGCCAGGAGACTCAAAAAACCTGAGTTATACAACCTACTCATCTCTGAACAGCCCAAGGCGCGGACCGGCCGGCAAAGTACCTCATCAAACATAGCCAGCCGGTCCCGGAAACATCCGCATCCCCACCCGGAGGTGGCTCCAAGCCCACCACCCGCCAGGAAGAGACGCTGCACCACTCCAGCAAGCAGGAGCCAAGTCCGGGAGGATGACTCGAACGACTCCTCACCGAGCGGTGACCTCGCACCACCCACAAGATGCCCAGCCCGCGCGCCAGCCAAAGAGGCCACGCCTCTGACAGAGCAGCTGACAGAGCAGGGCCAGGTTTCCCTCTACACTTCCCTCCCTACTCCCCCCCATTCCCATCCTCCCCACGGCGGTGCATGCGTACGCCTCTTCCCACCCGCCCATGCCCCCTCCCCTTTTGTTTCCCTCTGCCCCAGCTCCAGCAGCCGACGGTAGTGCGAGCACCGCTCAGCCAGCGTCGTGGGCATCTTTTTGTCCCTCTATCTTTCCTCCTTTTCCCTCCTCAACAGCCCCGGACGTCCCCAACTACCAGCACGCGGCAGCAGCTGCCCCCATACCCTCCCTGTTTTCCCTCCCCAGGCCCGGTCTTCCTTCTCCCTTCTGACGGCTACCCAAATGGCAGCCCCGCTCAACGCACCAGTTCGGGAACCACCTCCAGTCTCCAATGCCCTCAGAGCACAGATCCTGTCAGGTGAGGATTTCGACCTAGCGTCTCTTCTCTCCATTCTCCCCCCGCCCGCCCCAGACCGTGAAATCGACTGCGGTCCGTTCTCAGTCACACTCAAAAACCCAGCACAACACTCATCCCGTATACTCTCGTTCACCGAATTCACAATCGCCTTCAATCGCTTCACCATGGTCATATGCTCAGCTCAGCCACACAGGAGACGCGAGCTCAGCGATTACCTCGCTATAATCGCGGAGCTCGCGCTTTCTTACGGCGGTTCCCATTTCTACACATATCATAAGTTGTTCTCAGCCAAATGCTCAATCCGCGTAGTTCATTGGAACCAGTGCCCGTACTGGGGAGCACTGGATACAGACCTGCACAACCGCGTTTTTCTAAACTGCCCCAATATCTCCTGCGCGGTGTGCAGATCATCCTCCCACGTCACAAATGCGTGCCCCTTAGTCCACCCTCCCTCCCCTTCGCGTTCTGCAAACACCCATCCCAAATCAAAAAGCTACGTCCTGCACCATCAATCCTCAGCTCCAGCTTCCCTTCGTCGTATTCCCGCCCAACATCCAAACACCAGTGTCTGTTTATCCCTCAACTCCAATAGATGTGTTAGACAGTGCTGCCACTTCCTCCATGTTTGCAACTTTTGCGGCGGCGTGCACGCCCGCCTTATTTGTCCCGTTTTTAAATCTGACAATAAAAACTCAACACTATTCATTGTCGTCTGTTAATGTGCTCCGCTTTTCAGTAGAACTGCGCCACCACCCAGACCCCACATTTACAGAATACTTGCGCTCAGGCCTCACGCACGGCTCCGACCCAGGCGTCGGAACCCCTCGTCAATTCAATAACATATGCCCTAATCTCCAATCTGCGCCAACACCGTCGACAGTCTGGTCTTAAAGGAGGTCGACTCAAAATTTATGATCGGTCCTTTCACGCTACCCCCGTTCAATCGGTACCGCGTCAGCCCAATTTTCTGGCAAAAAACGCTTAATCATCGACCTTTCCTCCCCCCACAAATCAGAAGCAATTTGCTGGATTCTCCTG
Organism: Barbatula barbatula; assembly: GCF_947034865.1. Taxonomy (NCBI): domain Eukaryota; kingdom Metazoa; phylum Chordata; class Actinopteri; order Cypriniformes; family Nemacheilidae; genus Barbatula; species Barbatula barbatula. Next base: position 1,180,624 of record NC_136782.1, on the reverse strand, counting down.
AACAACTACTCGATCCCCTACATCATCCACCTATTAGACGATTTTCTGATAGTTTCGCCTCCCAACGCCATTCCTGCCGCGCACCTGATAACCGTCCAAAAGGTCTTCTCCGACCTAGGAGTCCCCCTTGCCCAGGACAAAACCGCGGGTCCCGACACCAGTATCGAATTCCTGGGCATTAAACTAGACTCAGTTAAGAAAAAATCGACTGCATAACCCTGATCGCCACGCATCTCCGAAATAACCCAAAATGCTAAAAACGCGAGCTCCTCTCTATGTCGGCCACCTAAACTTCGCCATGAGCATTATCCCGCAGGGTCGCCCCTTCGTCTCCCATCTACTCAAACTCGCCTCCTCCGTCCAAGCGTTAGAGGATCAGATTTTATTAGATCAACCATGCACAAACGAACTCAACCTGTGGATATCCTTCCTAGCCCAATGGAACGGCATGTCTTTTTTCTACAACGACGCAATTTCCCATCCTATCAATACCCAGCTCTATACAGATGCCGCTCCATCAGTCGGCTTCGGAGGTTATTACCGAGGGCGCTGGTTCGCATCGACATGGCCCACTCAACTCACAGACCTACCCCAACATCTCCAATCCTCTGCGCTCTTCGAATTATACCCCTTAGTCGTCGCCGCATACTTATGGGGAGGAGAATGGTCATTGGCCAGCATCATGGTACATTGAGATAACGAGGCGACAGTATACTGCATTAACAAGGGGCGTTCCCATTCCTCCGCGCTCACCCGGCTCATTAGAAGGCTAGTTTGGATTTCCGCGTGCGCTCAGTTCATCAGTACCGCTACACACGTACCCGGGGCAAAAAATCAAATCGCTGACTCCCTTTCCCGCTTCTCATTGCAGAAATTCAGACGGCTGGCGCCTTACGCGGACCCGGTACCCACACCAGTGCCTCCTTATTCGGAATTAATATTCCCATGAACCACCCTCTGAGATCCCTCCTAGACTCCTCCCTCAACAGCATCCTCCAGGCCGTGTCCCCAGGACCCTGCAGTCCTACCTTACGGCTTGGAAATGCTTCAAACTCTTTCACAATTCATACAATCTTCCGTTTCCAGATTTCTCCTTCCTCACCGTATCCTCCTTCGTATCCCACCTCAATATTAACAAAAAACTCCAAATCACCTCTATTAAGGGCTATTTAAGTGGAATTCAATTCTTTCACAAATTGATATTCGGCCTGCCCTCCCCCGCCATAAATGCCCCCCAGCTCGCTTTACTGATTAAAAGCATCCATAGAACTCACCCCACCACCCCAGACGCCAGGAAACCCCTCACACTCGAAATTCTCACCAAGTGCATCACAACTCTCCGCAAAGGCTACCTCTCAACCCATATAGCACGCACACTAGACGCAATGTTTATCCTGGCCTTTTTTGGCTTCCTACGCGGCTCAGAATTTCTCAGCTCCTCCATTTCCAACCATAAGATCCACCCCACCTTTTCAGACCTCACAGTGCTAGACAACGACACCATCTCATTCCTTATAAAACAAAGCAAATCCGATCAAACAAAGGAGGGCCACCACATTTACATATTCAACCTCCCGTCACCCATTCAACCCTACCAGACCCTCCTGGCCTATCTACGCCTCAGGCGCTCCCGGATCCGCTCTCCCCTCGAACCCCTTTTCGCCGACGACTTTAACCGCCCCTTCACCAGATTTAGTTTTCAGAAACACCTCCGAGCCATCCTTCAACTATCAGGCGTAGGCGCAGGCCAGTTCTCCACCCACTCCTTCCGGATAGGCGTCGCCACCACCGCCGCCCAGAGGGGACTTTCGCAACCCCAAATCCAGGCACTCGGGCGCTGGTCTTCCGAGGCCTTCAAAACTTAGATCCGGTCGGATCACGCACACATCAGAGAATCCCACCGAACCCTCGTCAGCCAACTCACATAAGCATTCCGCCCAGGGCTCACCCCCCAAGCACCCTCCCTTCTGCCATTCGGCAGCTCGCTCCCTCCAGCACCACACACCATTGGCCACACATCGCGTACGGGTCGCACTAGGTTCCCAGTCACACAACGTGCATTGGTCACGCAACGCGCATTCGTCGCACAAGGTTCCCAGTCACACTCGTGCATTGGTCACGCAACGCGCATTAGTCGCACAAGGGCCCAAGCCACCTACGTGCATTGGTCACGCAACGCGCATTGGTCGAACAAGGGTCCCATTCACACTCGTGCATTGGTCACGCAACGCGCATTGGTCGCACAAGGGCCCCAGTCACACTCGTGCATTGGTCACGCAACGCGCATTGGTCACACAAGGGCCCAAGCCACCTATGTGCATTGGTCACGCAACGCGCATTGGTCGCACAAGGGTCCCAGTCACACTCGCGCATTGGTCACGCAACGCGCATTGGTCGCACAAGGGCCCAAGTCATCTACGTGCATTGGTCACACATTGCGCATTGGTCGCACAAGGGCCCAAGTCACCTACGCGCATTGGTCACACATTGCGCATTGGTCGCACAAGGGCCCAAGTCACCTACGCGCATTGGTCATGCAACACGCATTGGTTACACAAGAGCACAAGCTATTTCATGCATCGGTCACACAACGCGCATTGGTCGCTTAAGGGTACTGGCCTCACCGTAGCGCCAGCCCCAGGAGCCAGCGCACAGAGCATGCAGTGATAACAGCCTCAGGAACCAGCGCATTCAGAACTACAGGAATCTCACACTCGACACCAATATCGCCGAGCACTCACCGCTTCTAAACCTCCGCTTTGCTTCCCAGAAACTGCCGCAGGCCATGCCAAGAAATCTCAACCTTCCTACCCAACCCGCCCAGCCGAAGCGCCGGCCGTGGTCCACCGGATTTCTGCATCTTTTGGGGGTCATCAGGGCCCAGCACCGTGCACTGTCCGGTGCCGTCCGCAACTTTTGGGGGGATAGGCGCTCAGGGCTCGGGCTCGGTCCGGGCTCTGGGCTCCCTTCCCGGTAAAAGGGGGAGCGCTCCGGGCTCGGACGGGAGCTCAGAGCCCGGAGCCCTCTCCCCGGACAGTACGCCAAATACGCATAAATCCTAATTACCTGCAGCCAGAATTTGCGGGGGCGAACTCATGAAACAAAAGGAAAACAAAAAAGTATAACAAATGGACTCAAACAAATACTACAAGACACAATCAACAGAGTTCAAATACTAGAAAACGTCTCGGTTACGTATGTAACCTCTGTTCCCTGATGGAGGGAACAAGACGTTGTGTCGAAGCCGACAGATGGGGTTCGCCCTTGAGAACCAATCATCTCTGGCTATTTTGAAAAGGCCAATGAAATTGGCGAATGAAATTTGCATGCCGGGCTCCGCCCCCGGATATCCGGGTATAAAAGGGGAGCCGGCGTGCCGCATTCATTCACCTTTTGTGCTGAGGAGCCTGAGAGCATCTCGTGACTGCTGCAGCGGACGGCTATTGTCGTGGCAAGAAGGACACAACGTCTTGTTCCCTCCATCAGGGAACAGAGGTTACATACGTAACCGAGACGTTCCCTTTCTGTCGGTCTCTCGACGTTGTGTCGAAGTCGACAGATGGGGTTCCTATTGAAAACGCGACGGCACTAGCCGCGTCACAATCTCTAGCGAAGCGACGTTGACCGGCCTGGGCGAGCCACACGTGAGCGCTATCGCGAAATTTGTAACCTTCCAGTGGGCAGGCAGGGGCTCCCAGAGCTTTTGGCAAAGATGAGTAGCCCCTGCCCTCTGCCAACTCAGACGGCCCCATTGGCGAGGGCCATCCAGTTGTAGGGCTACTGGGTAAGCGCTGTTCCTTCAATGAGGACGTGCGCTACGGAGACCACTTCCCACCCTAGGGGGGAGTACAGTGGAGACACCAACATGGTCTCACCAAATAGGGGAGAACTCATGGGAGGTATGTGCGGAATGCCGCAAGGTGGATGTCCACCTGGGGGAGGTCATGGGTTGCCACGCGGGGAACCATCTCATGATGACATCTCAGACGGAACCACCCTAGTGGGGAGTTACTACGTGTGGGGCACTAGGTCCGGTTAGAGATATATGTAATAACTCAGCTTGATACCCGGCCATAGGCGGCAGGGCTGCTCCGCCGAGCCCGCCGCCCTGAGTGCTTATTGATGGATGGACGGACTGCCTATTCTTCACCCTTGGGGAAAGAAGGGAGGCAGCCCATAGCGCACTGATCCACCTAAGAAGGGGAATGGCGCTATGCGCAGGCGTATGCCCCACAACTGCTGGTCTTACCTGTTGGCAAGACTCAAGCTGCCGAGTCCCCACGGAGGTTTGCAAGCCTCTGCGAGGTATAGCGTAGCCCAACCCGCAACTCTACAGATGTCTGCCAGAGAGGCGCACTGAGCAGATGCCCACGAGGAGGCCACACCCCGAGCGGAGTGTACCGTCACTCAAATGGGCACGGGCTAGGATCGGCACGCCGTAGTGACGGCGTGTGCGATCCAGCGCGACAAGTCTCCTCGGAGACAGCACTCCCGTTGCTGACCTCCAAAACAGACAAGAGCTGCTGAGGGCCTTGAAGCCCTCTGTGTGGTTCGAGTAGAGGCGCAATGTGCTTACTGGACACCCCACGTACAGGTTGGGTCCTTCTCCCGGTGTGGGAGCGCCTGCAAGTTCACCACCTAGTTCCCAAAAGGGGGGCGGCGGAACTTTGGGCACGTAAGTCGGCCGGGGTCTCAGGATCACGTGAGAGTCACCGGGCCTGAATTTTGGCAATCGGTGGACACGGAATGCTTGCAGGTGCCTCACCCTCTGGATGGACTCGAGCCCCAGCAGGAGAGCCAACCCCCCTCGCAGAACGAGGAAGGGGGCTCTCCGCAGGGCCCGAAAAAAGGGGACCCAAAGGTCCACCTTAAGGTCCCAAGAGGGTACGGGGCGCGGACGAGGCCTTAGCCCCTCGCGCCCTAGAGGAACCTAATAATCAGGTCATGCCGCCCCAGAGGCTCACCAGCAACTGGTACGTGATAACCGCGACAGCGGGTACCCACGCTCCAATGTGGAAGGGGAGATTACTCCCCAGCCTCTCCTGCAATAGGACAGCACGTTCCTGAGCGAGCAATTCCGCGGGTCTTCTCCTCGAGAAGAGCACCAGGACGAGAAGGGGCGCCACCTAAAGGCATCCAGCCTTGTGGGCATGGCCCTTGCCTGAGTGACAGTCTCCACCACTGTGGGGGGTAGATCATCCAGGAACTCCTCGTCCCATCCAGGAGCCAGACCCAGAGGTCCGGCTCGAATGCCACAACGTGTCCATCCCCTGCGAGTAGGCCCTTCGCCAGGGGATTTGGCCAGGGGGAGTTGTCGTCAGGAGTATTAGCTCCGAGGACCAAGTGTAGTTGGGCCCGTAAGGCGCAACTAGCAGCACTTGATACTCCCTTCCCAGACCTTGCACAGGACCTGTGCAATGAAGCTCACTGGGGGGAAGCGTAGTTCCGCTTGTCCCGCGGCCAGCTGCACGCTAGGGCCTCCGTGTCGAGGGGGGGGCCTCGACCAGGGAGTGACCAGCGGCACTGGGTGGTGTTCAGCGAGGCAACAGGTCCCCCTGTGCCCGCCCAAACCACACCCAAGCCGGCCCGGAGGGGTGGAGTCATCACTTCCCACGGGATGTCAACTGACGAGAGAGCGCTTGGCTGTCTGGTTCAGGACACCTGGTGGGCGTTTTACCTGCAGGGGCTTTGCCACCTGCTGTCTCCACCAGGGGTGGAGTCGTCACTTCCCACGGGGTGTCAACTGACGAGAGAGCGCTTGGCTGTCTGGTTCAGGACACCTGGTGGCGTTTGACCTGCAGGGGCTTTGCCACCTGCTGTCTCCACTGGAGGCTGCGCGCTAGGGCCTCCGTGTCGAGGGGGTCCTCGTCCAAGGAGTGCCCAGCGGTACTGGGTGGTGTTCAGGGAGGCAACAGGTCCCCCTGTGCCCGCCCAAACCACACCCAGGCCAGCCTGCAGGGGTGGAGTCATCACTTCCCATGGGGTGTCAACTGACGAGAGAGCGCTTGGCTGTCTGGTTCAGGACACCTGGTGGGCGTTTGACCTGCAGGGGCTCTTGCCACCTGCTGTCTCCACCAGGGGTGGAGTCGTCACTTCCCACGAGGTGTCAACTGACGAGAGAGCGCTTGGCTGTCTGGTTCAGGACACCCGGTGGGCATGTGACCTGCAGGGGCTTTGCCACCTGCTGTCTCCACGGGAGGAGGCGTTTTTGGGCGAGTTGCGATGTCTGCAGCGAGCGAATGCCACCCTGAGGTTTAGTATGCTACGCCGGTCGTGCTGTCTGGGCCAGTACGCTGGCTCTGCACGAGAGGCCGGAGCCTCATCAGTGCAAGCAGGACAGCTAGCAACTTGAAGGCAGTGATCTGCCAACGCAGGCGGGGGCCCGTCCAGCGACCCGACACTGCGCGCCCGTTGCACACGACCGGCCTCAAGACCTGCTCGGGGTTAGGATGCGACGGCAGCAGGCGTAATGACGATACGCCTACTGCCAGTGCGCCACGCTCTCCAGGGAACTCATCTCTGTAGTCAGTGCTGTCGCGGTCCCATGTGCGTCAACCCGAGGGGGACAGGCCACCCCCGAGGACACCATGCCCAGGAGCCTCTGAAACTGATTTCAGGGGACCACTGGCTGCTGCCTGAAAGTTCAAGCAGCTCAGCACTGACTGTGCGCGCCAGGGAGAGCTGCTCTCTTTTTCCCGGCTGACCCGTTAACGACAGTGCCGAGGGAAACTGTACATGAGAGTATGCGGTCAGTTGTCATGAACCACTCCTGGCGTCTGACAGACACCAGGACGCGCTTCTGCGCCTCCCGAACGGCACCCTTGCAAGGTGCTGCTCAAGGTATGCAGCGACTCCTGGTTTTGGGGATGATGAAGTGCGGCTGTCGAAGCCACTGGACATCTCGGCCGAGGGGACGGTTCGATCGCCTTCGCCAGAGGGGTGGCAGCCCCGGCCTGGAGCACAGGAACATTCCTGCCTCTGCTGAGGTCTGGCGAGCTGGATCGAATGCCGAGACGGACCACACTCCCAGCCACCGTGATGGTTTGAAATGCTAACCAAGCACCCAGAGACCTCACAGGGGGGGCTGCGATCTACTTCATCAACCCGCGGGGGTTGGTTCAATGACTAGCAGTGCTGTTCCCCCCGGGGGGAACGGCTCCGCTAAATCACCTGCCAGGCGATGGCGCAGCTCGACGCACCGTCGAAGCGAGAGTGCTGAGGGCTGCCTTATACTCGTCATTGCGTGCCGCCACGACGCAACGTCGAGTTGCAGAACACCATCTTCCAGAGGGTGAGAGCGGCTGCAAGTGGGACCCAGAGAGAGACCTCTCCTTGTGAGAAGGCGGGCACTAGGCCCCCGAAGGGGCCCAGAAGGTGTTTGGGACACGGCAGGGACCGCCCCATTCCGACCATCCAGCAACCAAGGCTGGGTCGGGCCCGATTGTTCAATCTCTCTAGGTGGTCCTTCTCTCGACGTCTTCCTCCGGGGAGCCACCTGCGGGGGCACCGGAACCGGAGTCGACGCTGGAGAAGGCCAGGGCTGCTGGGGGCAGACCACGTGCGAGACCTCGCCGGCCGAAAGGCGGCCGGGTCACAGCAGGCCGGTCTGTTTCTACACTGTCAAAAGGCTGCTGGAGCAGTCCTTGACAGCGCCACCAATCAGCCGACCTTGCGAGAGGGGAGTCGGGAAAGTGGCCTTTCTCGAGCTCGCCCCCCTGCGCAAGATTGGGTCCGAGGCATCTTTCCGGGCCACTGATGTGGACATCGTCCGACCCAGCCTGCGCTGCCACCGCGGTCCCCGGAGGGCCAGTCGGCGGCGGCACTACTTGGGCCGGTCTTACCCCGTGGGGCTCTCTTTAGCGCCCTGGCCTGCAGGATGGCCATGGCGTAAGAGTGGAGGCAGCTTGGTCCACGGCACTGCCAGCCTCAACACCAGAGATGTCGAGACCTTACATGCCCTGGACGGTGAGCCTAGGTCAAGCTCCCCAGGTGGCCGCCGTCTGCGGATACCCGCGACTGCATACTCCACCCAGGGTGCATTGACATAGTCCCTAGCTGCCCCCCCGCCCCGAGGGAAGAGAGGGCGATAGAGTCAGCTGGACGGAAACGCGCCGAAGGGGGCGCTCCAGGTCCTACTGAACTCCTTATGCAGCTCGGTAAAACTTGGCACTTGAGCCGGGCCCAATGTGCGAGTACCCAGCCGCGAGCACCAGGGCTGCACCGCAACCCGACGCTCACGGCGGTCCGAGCGAGCATGGCTGACATCTTGACGTCTGCTCTCACCTGTGCTCGACCTCCCGAGGGAGGGAGCTTCAGGGAATCGCCAGAGTCTGATGCCAGCAGGTCGCGCTCCGATGTTGCAAGAGACACCTCATCTCCACGGCTCGTGTCCGAGCACGTGGCTGAGGAATAAGATGGCTTAGGACCATCCTTGGGGAACTGCTAAACAAGCAAGACGGGGCGCGAGCGGTCCGCGAGCCGACCGGCTGACGGATTAACGCTCACGATAATCCCCACATCACCCTCGCTGCTCGCCGCCGCTGACGGCAGGGCCGTAGCCGCTGCGGTCACAGAACGGGAAGCAAACGAGGTGGTGGCTTGCTCTTGACAGAACATAGCCAACGTGACGCAACGTCTGAATAGCCGTCCGCCCGCAGTGACGCAACGTCTGACTAGCCATCCGCGCGCAGTGACGCAACGTCTGAATAACCATCCGCGCGCCGTGCGGGCAGGACGAATCCACGAGGCTGCCACAGTGGTCGGACCCCCGAACACTTGCGGCAACCACCGTGTCCGTCCCCGTCCTCGATGAGTGTACTGCACCCAAGAGATCAGCGGGCAATGCCACGCTGAGGAAATTGCTCTTTTAGAAAAATACCTCAGGAACTGCCAGGACGCCCAGGGGAATCTCCGCTGCACCGCGTCGTAGAAATCGGCAATTCGAAGAATGTCATCAGATGCGAAGGCTCCGAAGAACAAAAGGTGAATGAATGAGCACGCCGGCTCCCCTTTTATACCCGGATATCCGGGGGCGGAGCCCGGCATGCAAATTTCATTCGCCAATTTCATTGGCCTTTTCAAAATAGTCAGAGATGATTGGTTCTCAAGGGCGAACCCCATCTGTCGGCTTCGACACAACGTCGAGAGACCGACAGAAAGGGAACTAAATTCACAAATTCAAGTAATGGGAAAAACAGTGGTCAACAAAACAAACTCCGATGACACTTTACAGTTCTTCCATTCAAGAGATACCATGTCACCAAGCAGCAACTGCCAGATCACGGAGTCACAGCTGGTCTGCGGAATTTGCTATGGCACGATCATCGTCCTTACAGACCGGCAGTAAACAAGCAAGCGAGTATCAAACACACACAAAAAAGACTAACTTGAACAAAAAGAAAAATGCCAAACTCAGTGAAGAGCTTCTCGCGAGTGTCGCGCTAGACAGCCATCTATGCACTCCTAACCACGCCCTGCCGTCTGCACTTTTATCCGGTCTCAAGCGAAACCTGCGTAGGACGCACTTTGCCGTTATGTCATGACCTAAAAATATATTGTATAATCAGAGGAGCATAAAGTTTCTTTATCCGTGGGCGATTTACTCAGACCCATCTAAATCCTTACCTCTTGTCATCAAATTTGTTTATATGTTTGGGAAGCTTTCTGGCTAAAATTAAATCTACAGAAGAGTGAAATGTTTCCTATAAATAAGGCCGCCTGAGAGTTCTCTTTCACTTCCCACTTATTTACACAATTGGGTATACGTCTAGTACTTTTTCTAAATGTTTTATATAAAACTTCACCCGCTCATTGGAATGTGTTGAACAGGATCTAAAGCGTGGAACCTCACTCCCATTATCAGTCACAGGTCGAAATAAATTTGATCAAAATGAATGTGGTGCCTCAATTTACTTATCTGTTTCAGTGTATCCCAGTGTTTATTCCCAATTTATTTTTTTCGTAGGCTAGATAGTGCTCTCACATAATTTCTATGGGATGGCAAACCTGCTTGAATGAGTAAAAGTCTTCTATAACGTGCTTAACCACTGGGTGGAATGTTTTTGCCTAATTTTCAGTGTTATTAATGGGCCTCAAATATTGGGTACAGAAAGATTACAACCAGATGCATCAGTATTTTATTAATAATTTAAAATATATGTAGTAGATGAACACGCAGTCATGCACAGGAGTGACAGAGCTCGTGCTTATCAGAATGAATGGCAGGGAAACATCATATCAATTTATTCCTTCTACTAAATAATGATTCAGCAGTTGAATGTGACATTTAGTATATGGATTTGTGGCTGATGTTGTCACTTTAAATTACAAATGTTGCAGATTGATCGATTAATGTGATCTTTTTTCTGCAAATTCTTTCTTAATTATTTATTTTAGTAATGTATACAGCATGTGGTGCTAAGAGAGTGGCTATGTATTATTTATTTATATAGATATACTCATTGGAGGCTGAGCCTATCTAAAATTGAAGGCATTGGAGGACCGCAATGTGGCGCTGATGTTCATATTTGTTGTACAAGTAGATCAGAATATCATTTATGTAAACTAGCATGGTTGATGAAGAAAGTTTTTAATACCTCTATACCTCGTGCATGTACTCTTTAAAGTGGGCCTCATACTCATACAGTTTCTGTATATCTAATGTTAATCTTGAGTACTTACAGAATAGTATCACACCCTTCAAATGTCTGCAGAATCTTTAGTTTGATCAAATTTATAAAAGACAGATACAGCTGTATGATTATTTCCAAAAACATGTGAGGTGTGTGGGGGAGGGTGCGTAACTAAAGCACATGCGCACATTGCCAAGAAAACACACAGACATCAGTTTCACTTACCGCATGCGGTTCATGTCCAGAACCTTTTAGCGCTGGGACCGCTGCTCCATCTATCAGTTTCAAATGTTCTCCGAATCCAACCTTATATCCACCGTTTATATAAAATTCATCACCCAAATGCAGCGAACAAACTGCAGGTAATGGTCCTTCATCCAGTGCGAAATGTCGCTCAGGCAGAAACTGTCGCAACGGACCAAGCACTGAGCCCTGAGGCACCCCTGTGTCAAGATGTTGGGACTCAGAGATCTCACCTCTCCAGGATACTCTAAATGACCTACCTGAGAGGTAAGACCTGAACCATTGTAGCACCATTCCAGAGACACCCATAAGAGGGTCGACAGGAGAATGTGGTGGTTAACGGTTTCAAAGGCAGCAGATAGATCCAGTAGGATGAGTACAGAAGAGTTTGAGGCTGCTCTTTCCAGTCTTAGGGCTTCAGTGACCGAGTCTCGATGGAATGACCGCTCTTGTACCAGACTGGTTGCTGTCCAGGAGGTTGTTCTGCGTGAGAAAGGAGGATAGCTGGTTACAAAAAACACATTCAAGAGTTTATGGCAATGAAGGGGATAAGGAGATACCCGTCTTTAGTTTTCTAACAGTGCAGGGTTAAGAGTGGGTTTCTTCACTAGTGGGGTAATACAGGCCTCTTTGAAGACTGTGGGAAATGTACCAGTGGTGAGAGACAAGTTGATAATGTGGGTCAGAGCAGGAACAACCGATTGAGAGATGGCCTGGAGGTGGTCAGAGGGACAGGATCTAGCGGGCAGGTAGTCAGGTGGTTAAAAGAAATGACCTTGGAAACTTATTCTTCAGATAGGAGAGAAAAAGATGGAAGCAAGCATGTGTTGGGTTTTTGGGTGTGACCCAGAGGCGGTTTGCACAGAGAACTGGCTGCTGATGGTGGACGTTTTCTTTACAGAGAAAGAAGCAAAAGGATCATCTGTTAAGACTGATTGAGGTAAGGGGGCAGGAGGGCAAAGAGCTGAGAAGGTTTGAAAGAGAGTACGAGAGTCAAGTGAAACAAATGCTAGCAGATCCGATATGTGATGTGAAAATTTTGAATAGTGAGTGCAGCGGATCCGAACCTGTTTTATGGCAGTGTCACCCTTCCAGAGTCTGCCATGGAATCCAGACACATCAGAACCTCACCAGGTATTTAATGGGATCCATAATACAGACTATGCTCTACTTTCCAAGATGGCAGCAGAATTTAGTTTTTTGTGGAAGAATTTATATTTATTATAGTCAATATGTGCTTGGTAACGATCAATTTTTGATCTGGGTTGGATCAGGATATTAGTTTCAATTTACCTGATGATGACCCTAACTTGTCATTATCACGATATATTGACTTTGTGCTTCAGTTTTGCGGTTCACCGTTTGCATTTGGAGAAGAAGAGGAGGAAGTGTTCACAAATTTCTTTTTGAAGGGGGGAAGTAAGCCTTCGGTTCCCATGCTGAAGGTGGCCAGCCCGATCATCAAGATGACCGCCAGTCCAGAGCCAGCTCGCAAGATGGACGCCAGTCCAGTGCCCGCTTGCATGTTGGACACCAGTCATAAGAAGTCAGCAGCAAAGATGGCCACCAGCCCAGAGCCGGTTCACAAGATGACCCCTAGCACAGAACCTCCAGTCATCATGGCTGCCACGCAAATGGTCCCAAGTCTGGTTGTCCTGGAGGCATCTGAGTTATGTCCCCTGTCTACTGTGTTTCCTGTGGTGGCTACGGCTCGGTTGTGTTTGGTCTGCACATTATAGTCATGCTCCTGAGCCTAGTCCACTCTATGTCTCCACTCCTGAGGCAAGCCCAATCCACGAATCCAAGGCTAAGCCAAGTCAAGTCCGAGAGCCCGTCTGGTCAACACATACTAAGTTGCTGACTCCCACCTCCAGTTCCATCAGCTTAGCCTCTGGCCCTGCTCTGGTCCTCGCCTTCAGCTCAGCTGAGTCCACCGCCTGCTCTGCCTCCAGCTCCACCTTGGACTCAGCCTCCAGTATGTATGCAAACATCAGTGACTTGAATCTGATCCGGGCTTCAACCGGTAGCCAGTGGAGAGAGATGAAAAGGGGCCTCACATGAGCCCTTTTGGGCTGTTGGAAGACGAAGCATGCTGCTGCGTTTTGAACCAGCTGAAGTGGTTTGATAGCCTTTGCAGGAAGACCAGCAAGGAGAGCATTGTAGTAGTCCAACCTTAAGATGACCAGGGCCTGGACAAGGAGTTGTGCCGCATGCTCAGTGAGGCAGGGTCTAACCTTGCTAATGTTAAATAAGGCATATCGGCATGATCACGTTGTCTTTGCAATGTGATCATTGAAGGACAGCTGTTCATCAAATATGATTCTGAGGTTCCTGGCTGATTCGGACGGAGTGATAGTGGACTTGCCAAGCTGCATGGTGAGATGGTGTTGGACCGTCGGGTGTGCCTGAAACACGAGTAGTTCTGTCTTGGCCGGGTTCAGCTGAAGGTGAAGGCAGGCTGTTATGCGAGCTGCTACAGTGGTATCGTTTGGGTGAAACGAGATGTAGATCTGGGTGTCATCAGCATAACAGTGATACGAGAAGCCGTCTGTGATACATCTGCATCCCATGCCATGTCAAGGCCCTCCCCCTGTTCCGCCTCTGTTTCAACACCCTCCTAATCTGTGGAGCATCTAGAAGTACATTAAACTGCCTTTGGATCAGACCTTGCCTCAGTCTCTGAGTTACAATAACCTGCAACTTAGATTAAAACAGAAATATGTGCTCTTAACCGAGGCTGGCCATTGGCGGTTATGTATTCTTAAAATAGAAATAATAGAAAGATATTACACTGTGTATTTTTTAACATTATTAAGGGTTGCTGACATCTAACAGGTTTTCCCAGCTCACATCACAATTGTATCATAAATTAGGCAAGGCAAGGCAAGTTTATTTATTTAAAAAAAAAAAAAAAAAAAAATATAGTTTAGAATAGAAAATAAATGAAATAAAGTACAGCACAAACAGTCGGACGGTCAGAGGCACAGTGCACATTCATTAAATGCAAAGTTAAACAGATGTGTTTTGAGTCTGGATTTGAATGTGGCTACTGTGGGAGCACATCTGATCTCTTCTGGAACCTGGTTCCAGCTGCAGCTCGCATAATAGCTAAATGCAGACTCTCCTTGCTTGGAAAGAAACCCTTGGTATTTCTAGCTGATGCAATCCTAATGACCTGAGTGTTCTTTTGGGTCTATATTCAATGAGCATATCTGCAATGTTTTGAGGTCCTAGGACATTGAACCATTTATATACCAGTAATAAAACTTTAAAATCTATCCTATATGTAACTGGTAGCCAGTGTAAAGACCTGAGGACTGTAAAATTAAAAGGACAGTTCACCCCAAAATTAACATTCTGCCAGGAATAACACACTTTCTATTTGTTCCAAATATGTATACATTTCTTTGTTTGGTTGAACACAGAGAAATATATTTGGACAAAAAGATAAGTAATTTTTCCTACTTTGGTAGTCAATGGGGTCCAAGAACTGTTTCATTATAAACATTCTTCCAAATTTCTTTCTATGTGTCCATTGAAAACAAAACAATTTATACAGCTTTAAAAGGCGAGTAAATGATAACGACATTTTTATTTTTCATTATTTTTAAGAACGTCAATACGTTTCTCAGACTTGTATTGTCACGATGGTGTGGTGAGATAAGGACAGAGGACCCCGGTGCAGACAGCGGGTAAGGGGTTAACATATAATTTAATAAATAATAAAACAAAGACCCACGTGGGGGTAACATAACAAAACATGATAATATAATAACATGACAAGACAGGACTAAAACTAACTACACTTACATAAACTCTTGACATTAACTACAAATAACTAAACTGACAAGACATGCACTCACCAACCAAATCACAATGAACCAGCACAAGACAAGACACAAGGGCATTAAATAATGGACCAAATCAAGAGGGAAACAGGTGAAGGGCATTAATCAATAACGAGGTAACAAAAGGATGGGAAGAAAAGACGAGACCAGAGAGAGTGTCTGTAAGACCATAACAATAATGGCCTCTCTCCACATTAAACATGAGGTTCTGTCATGATCCTGCCACTATACTAAGAAAAACATGACATGATGCAGCAGAATCATGACAGAAGCCTCTCCTAAAGGAGCAGCAACCTGATGCTCCTCAAGGCACAAACAAGACAGACAATGACATAGGCAAAACCAAATCAACATGATAAAACAATAAATCAAAACGAGCAAGCACAAGAGTCCAAGAGAAGGGTCACACAAGAGTCCACAGGGAAGTCCAAACAAGGCTGACACGGACACGATAGCCGCCATGACAGGTAGCAGACACAAACAGGATAGCCGGCATACACGAACAGGACAGCCGGCAGACACGGAACAGGACATCCAGCAGACACGGAACGTATAGCCGGCAGACACGGACAGGATACACCGGGCTGGAATGGCCGCATGCACCGGGCTGGAATGCCCAGCTGCACCGACCTGGAATGCCCGGCTGGGGATCTTTGGTGGCCACAGGATTCCGGCAAGTTCGACCCTGGAGGGAAGACCGGCAGTCTCAACCCCTGGAAGGCAGTCCGGCGGCCTCGGCCCTGAGCGGGAATCCGGCAGTCTCAATCCTGGAAGGGAGTCCGGCGGCCCCGACTCAGGAAGGGAGTCCGGCGTTATCAGCCCTGGAAGGGAGTCCGGCAGCCTCTAACCCTGGAGGGGAACCTGGCAGCCTCAACTGCTGCCACAACGATCCCGCTGTCTGCTGGGTCCGATTATGGCTGGTTCATTCGGTCATGGACTCGGGTGGTGAGACAAAGACAGAGGACCCAGGTGCAGACAGCGGGGAAAGGGTTAACAGATAATTTAATAAACAATAAAACAAAGACCCACGTGGGGTAACATAACATGGATACATAACATGACAGGACTAAGACTAACTACACTTAAACAAGACTAAAATAAACTTTAAACATTAACTACACATGACTAGACTGACAAGAACTCACCACACAACCACAATGAACCAGCACAAGACAGAAGACACAAGGGCATTAATTAAGAGTATGGAAGGCCAAAAGAACAATAATTGTCTCTCTCCACATTTAACATGAGGTTCTGTCATGATCCTGCCATTAAACCAAGAGAAACATGACATGATGCGGCAGAATCATGACATGTAGTGACAGCACGTGTTCACTCCATTCATAAATTGTGTTTGTCAGGGACGTTAACCTCGTCCACAGAACTACAGTTCATGATCAGATTGTGTTTGAAAATCATAACACACAGCTCATATGCTAAAGAATGTCTCAAGTTAAAATCGTAAGCTTAGTTCCCAGAGAGGCAGGAACGAGCCATTGCATTAGTTTCTTCCAACACTGTGGGTAATCCCTAGTTTCTTTAATGAATTTATTTATTCACGCCAGCGCAATTCAAGAGCCCAATGCCGTTCAAGAAGGCGAGCAGGTGCAAGCATACCGCCACTATATGATGCGCCGTTATAAAAAACACCCAGAACGTGAAATTGTCGTAGATTCCCGTCTTCCGACCAGTCGTTGCACCAACTGAGCCTAGGGGCAAACATCGGCTATCAGTGAATGCTCTTCACTTCTTGTTCTGTAGCCCGGAGCTTTATATGCTTACTGCTCTGGGAGGCAGTTGGCCCACCAGTGGCGCGCTGGCGGCAGTGAGCCTCTGCCTGCAACCTGTAGCTCCTCTTTGGTTACCTATAATGCATACACGTTATGGAACGCATTGACCGAATGCATTAATCGTTTGCCTGTACAGTAGCGACTTATAAACAGCTAGACTCATTAAGGAGAAGATTCTGAGGTAAGACCGTTATGACAGCGCATTATATAGTGGCGGTAGGGCCGCTCCTGTTTGCCATCTTGAACCACATTTGCCAGTGCAAGTTGAATTGCACTGGGGTGATTCATTATGTTTCAGGAAAGGTTTAGAAAGGAGCGATTACTTACTGCGACAGCAGGAGATGACCAATGTCGAATGCCGCGCTTACTCTGTCGCTTTTAACTTTTATATTTTATCTCCTTTTATCACCTAATTTTAACTTCGGCACAGTGCTCAAACGTATTACTACAAAAATCCGAATTATCTTATTTGACCAGCCTCCAACTGAAAGCTTACATTCCGGGGAAGAGAAAACACAACTGTCTACACTCATAAGGATAAGAGAAAATGCCTTCTCTGGAATCTACTTGCTGCATAAACTGCCACAAACTTTTACAAAGGATTGCAGTTCTTGAAACAAAGTTACTTGTGGGACCACCAATCGAGACGGAACACAAATCAGAGCTCCGTCATGGACGCCCTCAGCACACAGCCGGTGAGTCCCATAAATCTAGTACTCCTCGACCGGCCGTTCTGAGTGTAGATAAACAAGCCGATCGACTTACAAATAGATGGCATAAACAGGGAGCGAGACCTAAAGGCAATCGAGACATCAGACTGTCACGAGTATCACATATTGCCGCAGCAGCATCCTCTACCCCGATTATGGCTACAAAGATTGCAAACACTGGTCTCCGAACACCGCCCATACATCTTGAGAACAGATTTGAAGTATTATTCAATGAGGAATCCCCAAATTTGATGAATGTGTCTGAACACAGACTAAATCAGCCAGCAGCTAACTCTAATTTTAACAGGCGCTCAAGGTCGAACAGACAGCGGCACTCAGCTCAAAGCGCCGCTGAGCCCAGGACTCTGATAGTGGGTGACTCCATAATCAGAAACATTAGTAGCAGGGATACAACTACGTGCTGCCGTCCACAAGCAACAACTTCTGATGTAAACAGGGAACTTCAGAACATTCTGATGAAACTTAAGACTGTAAATCGACTCATCATTCATGTGGGGAAAAATTATATTCATAAAGAACAGTCAGAACTTCTGAAGAAGGACTTCAATGAACTCATTGAAACACTAAAAACACTGAATGTTCAAACATTCATCAGTGGACCACTCCCAGCAAGAGGAACAAACAGGTTTTCACGTTTGCTTGGGCTTAATACATGGCTGCAAAAAACCTGCAATATAAAAGGTGTGAACTTCATTGACAACTTCAATATTTTCTGGAGTCAGAGGCAACTGTTTCAACAAAATGGCCACCAGCTAAACAAACTGGGTTCAAGAGTGCTTAAGGACAATATCTTCTTCTCCCTCAGTCATCCTTCTGCCAATCCACTCAACCAGAATGGCACACACACACCCAAACACAGTGTGAATGACCACATGTCTTCACCTCAGCACCTGGTTGGACATGCGGCTGACACGTCACACAATGACAACACCACTCAGTTCATGGACACCATCTCAGCTGAGCCCTGCCGACCGAGCTCAACACAGACAGACTGTGACATATTAGAACTGCTCCATGATTCAGCACCCAAGGACGACTTCCTGGAAAACAACCAGGGAAACCAGGACAGCGTATTACAGCCTCTGATAACACCAGACATACAGCCCCTCTAACCAGACACGTTATCTCTCTCCCCAGCATCTCCACTTCTGTGCTTCTCAGAGAAAATGGAAAAACTGGTGTATGCTGGAACCAAACTTGCTGGAAGCCCCCAAATATCGACCAAAAAACGACAAGCCCCACGGCCACCAAAGCCTGTAGGCCCAGCTCGCCTTCGCCCTCCTCCTGTGAGAGCTCTTCGGCCTCTACCACAACGCCAGGGCCCACACCCTCCTCCATCTCCTCGAGGTCAACCAAAAACAACTAATACCAGCTCTAATTGATATGTGTTGGGTCCCCGCTATGATAACAGTAACTTTATCAAATGTTTACAGAACAAGCGGGAATCCAGTGTGCCTGTATCTTTTTCTATTGCTGTGCTATCACACGACAGAAAGTCTAAGGCCTTCAACAGTCGTAGATCAAACCAGACTAATCTGGTGCCCATTGCACGTCAAACCAAGATTGCTATGGGGTCAAAAAGCAAGACTGTTAAGCTTGCACTTTCAAACATCTGCTCACTTAAGAACAAATCACTTCTAGTCAACGACTTAATAACCACATACAACCTGGATTTTATGTTTCTAAATGAAACCTGGCTAGAAGACAGCTGCAGTGCAACAGTCCTCAATGAAGAATCACCTCCTAACTTTACTTTTATGAGTGTCTGCAGATCAGTTAGGAGAGGTGGGGGAGTAGCTGCTCTTTTTAAAGATGTCTATCAATGTAAGCAAATATCATTTGGAAATTACACGTCTTTTGAATATCTGGGTATTGTGTTAAAAGGTGCTCCTCGCATTTTACTAATCACTATTTACAGGCCTCCAAAATACTCTTCATCTTTTGCTGAGGACTTTATAGAACTGTTATCAACAATTTCCTCAGAGTTTGACTGTTTCTCTATTGCCGGAGATTTTAACATTCACATAGATAATGCAGAAAACAATATGGCAAAAGAAATCAAAACTGTTTTAAAAACATTTGACCTGACTCAGCATGTACATGGACCCACACACAATCGTGGACACATTCTAGATCTACTTATCAGTAAGGGTCTAAACATTTCATCTATTGTTATGAAGGATGTAGCACTATCTGATCATTTCTGTATTTTCTTTGATATATTGATCTCTCCTGCCATTGAAGTTTGATCTGTGTCTGTCAAGAAGAGATGCTTAAATGAGAACACTAGTGTACTATTTATGAAGGCCATATCTTTAACACCAAGCATATCTGCTGACTCTGTTGATTCTCTCCTTGATTCTTTTAACTCGAAGGTTAAAAGTGTAATTGATGATATTGCCCCTGTGAAAGTCAGGAAGAGTGGTAGAGAAAAAAAAGCACCTTGGAGAAACTCAACAGCGGTGCAAAATATGAAAAGACAATGCAGAAAAGCAGAGCGCTTGTGGCGGAAGACAAAACTTATAGTCCATTATAACATCTACAAAGACACCATCCATGCTTTCAATATGGAACTAGGCAAAGCTAGGCAGACTTTCTTCTCAAATATTATAAACAGCAACTTAAACAACACCCGGACTCTTTTCACTACTTTAGACAGACTGACCAACCCCCCAAGCCAGATTCCGAGTGAAATGCTCTCAGACAGCAATTGCAGTGAATTTGCATCTTTCTTCTCTGATAAAATCAATAATATTAGAAAGGTGATCAGCACATCCTTGAGTAGCGCTGGGGTCGGGCAGATCACACCACAACCTGAGAAAGTAGTTAAAATGTCTGATTTTGAAGAAATTGATGGCAAAAATTTAGAAAGAAGCCGTTCAACACCTTAAAACATCAACCTGCGCCCTTGACGCACTTCCCACATCTTTTTTCAAAAGTGTGTTAAACTGTTTAGAAGCAGATCTCCTAGATGTGGTAAATGCCTCACTTCCCCCTTGGATTTTCCCAAACTCCCTGAAAACTGCTGTTGTCAAACCCCTCCTGAAAAAGAGCAATCTGGATAAGACCATATTAAACAACTATAGACCAATCTCAAATCTTCCCTTCATAGGTAAGATAATTGAAAAAGTTGTCTGCAACCAGCTGAACAAATTCTTAAGCTCAAACGGATACTTTGACAATTTTCAATCTGGGTTCCGCCCGCATCACAGCACAGAGACAGCGCTCATTAAGATAGTAAACGACATTCGCTTAAGTACTGATTCAGGCAAATTATCCGTGCTGGTCCTACTTGACCTCAGTGCTGCATTTGACACGGTCGATCACAACATACTTATAGACAGGCTGGAAAACCGGGTGGGGCTTTCTGGGATAGTCCTAAAATGGTTCAGGTCATACCTAGAAGCAAGAGGTTATTATGTGAGTATAGGTGACCATAAGTCTGAGTGGACATCCATGACATGCGGAGTCCCCCAAGGCTCAGTTCTTGCGCCTCTCCTTTTCAACCTGTACATGCTCCCAATGAGCCAAATAATGAGAAATAACCAAATTGCTTACCACAGCTATGCAGACGACACACAGATATACTTAGCCCTATCGCCTAACGATTACCGCCCCATTGACTCCCTGCTCAAATGCATTGATGAAATAAATTGTTGGATGTGCCAAAACTTTCTTCAGTTAAACAAAGACAAAACTGAAGTCATTGCGTTTGGAAATAAAGATGAAGTTCTCAAGGTGAACGCGTATCTTCACTCTAAAGGTCAAACAACAAAAAATCAAGTCAGGAATCTCGGTGTGTCTCTAGAGTCCGACCTTAGCTTCAGTAGTCATTTCAAAGCAATAACTAAATCAGCATACTATCATCTGAAAAATATAGCAAGAATTAGATGCTTTGTTTCCATTCAAGACTTAGAGAAACTAGTGCATGCTTTCATCACCAGCAGGGTGGATTATTGTAATGGACTCCTTACTGGCCTCCCCAAAAAGACCATAAGACAGATGCAGCTCATACAGAACGCTGCGGCAAGGATTCTGAGCAGAACCAGAAAATATGATCATATCACACCAGTCCTCAGGTCTTTACACTGGCTACCAGTTACATATAGGATAGATTTTAAAGTTTTATTACTGGTATATAAATGGTTCAATGGCCTAGGACCTCAATACATTGCAGATATGCTCATTGAATACAGACCCAAAAGAACACTCAGGTCATTAGGATCGCATCAGCTAGAAATACCAAGGGTTCTCTCCAAGCAAGGAGAGTCTGCATTTAGCTATTATGCGAGCCGCAGCTGGAACCAGCTTCCAGAAGAGATCAGATGTGCTCCCACAGTAGCCACATTCAAATCCAGACTCAAAACACATCTGTTTAACTTTGCATTTGATTAATGTGCCACTGTGCCTCTGACCGTCCGACTGTTTGTGCTGTACTTTATTTTATTTATTATCTATTCTAAACTATATTTTATTTTTATTCTTAACTGGTTAATTTTTACTTTATTATTTCTTCTAAACTATGTTATTTTATGAATGTACTTTTATTTGTCTTATTTCTTAACTGTTTTATCAAATGGATATTTTTAATTTCTTCTTTGTAAAGCACTTTGAATTGCCATTGTGTATGAAATGTGCTATACGAATAAACTTGCCTTGCCTTGCCTCGATTGTGCTCAAAAGGGAAAAAATATGTTGTGTTCATGAGTAATGTGCAATATTACTATTTGTGTATACTTTTGTAAATAGTAATACTTGCTGTTGTCACGTGATGAGACGTGACTTACGTACGTAAAGACGTACGAAAGAAGAAGGAAGTTGAGTAAAGAAAGTTGCGGATTCACTACTCTCGTGTGGCCTGGTTTATTCTTAAATCATCTTTACAATACCACAAATTGGCGACGAGGATTACGTTTTTTACTTTCTGCTATTTCTGGTCGCGATGATGGCTGTTGCCAACGTACTTTTCCAAGTTTTTTCCTGCCTTGCCCCGGCGAGCCTGCAATGCCGTTCACCACATGGCTGCGCATCTTTGATAACTATCTGCGTGTTATCGACGCTACAGGGGATGCTTGGCCGGATGACAGACGGAGAGCTGTACTACTTCATTGCCTGGGCACAGAGGGACAGCGGATTTTCTACGCATTGCCTAACATAGGTACGACATACAACGATGCCTAGACTGCACTGAAAGCTTATTTTGTGCCAAAAGCTAACGTGGTAGCTGAACGCCATGCTTTTCGTAAACGCTGCCAGGCACCTCACGAGACAGTCATACAGTACATTGCTGCTCTACGTGAACTTATTGTTACATGTGAATTCGGTGCCTGTGCTGACGATATGATTCGTGATCAGTTAGTGGAAAATGTGCTTAGCCCACGAATTCGCGAGAGACTTTTACTCGAACTTGACCTTACACTGGATAGAGCTGATACGTTTGCGAGTCAGATTGAATCTGCTGCTGATCAGGCTAAACTTATTTCAAATGGCCGTCAAGTCACCGCCCCCGTACAAGCGGTACAGCACGTGAAGCGCAGGAGAGCAAAAACATTCCGCGCACCTCCTACTTCTGTTACCACAGGAAAAACAAAGTCTTGCTTTCGCTGTGGCTCGGAGGCTCACTTGGCTAATGCTGCGAACTGCCCTGCAGCAACTGCAACTTGCAGACAGTGTAAGAAGGCGGGACATTTCGCTAAAGTTTGCCGATCGACACAACCAACTACGCTCGAAGTTCATGAAATTGAATTACCTGAAGTTACTGTTCTGTACACGGAATGCCCAGCTCGTTCCCCCAGCATCACAAGTTCATTGACAATATCTACCTCTGCAGATCAGGCTTGTGTGGTGAATTTAGTGGTCGACACTGGGTCTTCTGTTTCTATCTTACCCCACAGCACTTATACATGCCATTTTAGTGATGTTGCATTGTCACAACCATCTGCCAGGCTTATGAAGTACTCAAAAGCTCAAATTCCAGTCCTTGGGTGTTTGTCAGCAAATGTGTCATTGCATGATCACAAAGTTCCTGCTACCTTTTTCATTGTTGACAAAGGCACACCACTAATGGGGAGGGACCTTATGTCTGCATTACATGTACGGATTGAGAACAACCAAGTACTGCCTCCTCATGGCCTTTCTGAGTTTGCTCCTATGCCAGTGTTACAGTGCACTACTGCTGATCTAACTGAGTTTGGACACGTTACAAATTTCGTACACCGCGTGAAGCTGGATGAAACTGTCACACCGGTACGCCAAAAACTACACCGCCTGCCACTTTCAGTACGAAGCGCTGTGTCAGCGGAATTACAGTGCTTACAAGCAGCTGGAGTAATAGAACACATTGATGCTTCTGCCTGGGTTTCACCGATTGTTGTCACACAGAAAAGGGCGGGAAAAATCAGGATGTGTGTTGACCTCAGAGAGCCAAACAAAGCTGTAATCGTGGACTCTTTTCCATTACCGCACATGGATGAATTACTCGCTGCTCTAAACGGGTCTAGTGTTTTCAGTACCATTGACCTGTGTAATGCCTACTACCAGGTACCGCTGCACGAGGACAGTCGCGACCTAACAGCTTTTATTACTCATGATGGACTGTACCGATTCTGCCGTGTTCCTTATGGATTAGCCTCAGCACCTGCAGCTTTTCAGAAAATGATGTCCATTGTCCTTGCTGGCTTGTCAGGAGTTGAAAATTACTTGGACGACATCATCATCCACGGACGCGACATGTCTTCACACGACAAAACACTTAAAGTGGTCCTACAGCGTCTAGAAGCGGCCGGCTTACAACTCAACAAAGACAAGTGTCGTTTTCGTCAATCCAGCCTGCTGTTCTTAGGACATACAGTGTCAGCTGATGGCCTTAGGCCCGATGAGTCGCGCGTACAGGCCATGCTCAATGCCCCTGCACCTTCGGACGAATATACCTTGCGTTCCTTCCTTGGACTTATGTCGTGGTACAGTAAGTTCATTCCTGATTTTGCCACTGTGGTAGCTCCAGTACGTGCTTGCCTACAAGATCCAGATGGATTCAGCTGGTCAGACGTGGCTGACCAAAGCTTAAACAAAGTGAAACAACTGCTTGCAAACAGCCCTTCTCTGGCGTTATTTGACCCCACGATGCATACCATTGTCTCCACAGATGCTTCTGATTATGGTCTGGGTGGCGTGCTCTCCCAGGTTGGTCCGGATGGCATCGAACGTACTGTTGCTTTTGCGTCACGCACACTCTCGCTGCAGAGCGTAAATACGCCACAGTGGAAAAAGAAGCGCTGGCGTGCGTGTGGGCCGTTGAGAAGTGGCGCACTTACCTGTGGGGCCGCCGGTTCACTCTGCGGACAGATCACCAGGCCCTGACAACCCTTCTCACCACAAAAGGCGTTGGTCGTGCTGGACTTCGTGTAGCTAGATGGTCTGCACGCTTACGGTCATTTAATTATGATGTAATATATCGTCCAGGTTCCCAAAATGCTCCTGCTGATTATTTGTCACGTCTGCCCTTGCCTGCTTCACCAGACAATGCTGTCGCTTTAGCTCATGATGATGATGTGGAAGAGGAGTTTGTTGCTGACCTGTCTGCCACCTGCAATCCTCTGTCTGTTGCTGATGTTGATGCGGCTTGTTCTACTTGCCCTGCACTAACCCAGCTTCGTTCACAGATTTCCATTGGTTGGCCTCCTTCTCCCAAAGGACTGAATGCTGAGTTGTTGTCGTACTATCGTGTGCGACTGGAACTATCTGTTAAGGACAACTTCGTCTTTCGAGGCACACGGCTGATTGTACCTGCTGCTCTTCGCCATACGCTGGTAGCCATTGCGCATGAAGGACACCAAGGGGAGGTGAGAACAAAACAACGCCTTCGCGAGGTTTATTGGTGGCCTGGGATGGACACTCAGGTTCACGACACTGTCCGTTCTTGCAATGTCTGTCAACTTAATGATAAAACCGTGAAGTCACACCCTGCTCCCCTGCAGCCAGTGCCGCTGCCGGACAGACCATGGCAGAAAGTTGCTGTGGACATAGTCGGACCATTTGACACTGCAGCGTCTGATTGCAGGTTTGCTATTACTTTGACTGATTATTACAGCAAATGGCCTGAGGTCTCCTTTACCCATACCGTCACTGCTGACTCTGTGATTTCATTTCTGTCTTCGGTATTCAGTCGCCATGGCAACCCCTTGAGCATAGTGAGTGATAATGGGGTTCAGTTTACATCTGCTGCCTTTTCTGATTTTCTAAACAAACTGAACATTCGTCACCATCGTTCCTCTCTCTACTACCCAGCAGCTAATGGTGCTGTTGAGCGGTTTAACCGTGTACTCAAAAATACTGTCCAACTGGCCATCCAACAACATCAACCTTGGAAACCTTTCGTAACTGACTTTTTGCAAGTGTACCGTGCCACTCCGCATGCTGCAACTGGTTCTTCACCTTTTCAGCTCCTCTAGGACGGAAAATGCATACTAGGCTGTCTTTTCTGCCATCTCCTCCTGTTCCCGTTTTTACTGATGTGACTGTTCGCAAGAGGGTTACGCGGTTGCAGCACAGAATGAAACTGTATACGGATGCGAAGCGGGGTGCGCGCACTCCCTGCTTTCAGGTGGGGGATAAAGTCAGAGTACGGAACCATCTGCATGTTCCTAAGGGGCACAGGAAATTCACAGACCCTCTCACAGTTCACAAACAACTGGGGGTGGGTACATATGTTCTTAGTGATGGGAAAACGTGGAATGCTTCCAAACTCACCGCATTTCCATGTACAACCACAGCCCCTGTTGAGAACACTGGTAACTGTGCAAATAGTCCTAGGCCTACACCTAATGTTCACAAACCCAGTTGGCTAAATGACTATGTCACTTAGATTCAATAAACTGCTACATATTGCATGCACTTTGTTTGTTATGATACCATGTTGTTCTTCTTGAACCAATAAGTTCTATTAACAGTATTATTGCAGTCTGTCTACTAGGCATGTGCCGGTATCACTTTTTCATGCTGCGATTAATTGAGAGAGCATTTATCACGGTATACGGTATTATCACGATATTGTAATTTTACAAGAGAAACAGGTTAAAAAAAGAAAAACTTCAGTGTTGTCCTTTTAGTAACTTGAATATCTTTTTAATGAACTAAAAGTAACTCAAACATTTAAATACAAATAAATATAAATAAAACAATATAAAATATAAAAGTAAACTGAACAATTATATCAAAATGAATCATGTGCAAACTGCAAAAGTACAACATTTGCAAAAACAGAACGATACACAACTATAAAGTTGTGTTGGGCTTCCTGGCATTTATTTTTGGAACCCAAAATATTTCCAAACCTCTGACTTTACCCTTTTAGAAGGGGGATAAATTGTCGGCAGCGTTCCTCCTTCCGCCATGCTTCTTCTTCATGTGAGAATTTGACTGCGGCGTCAGTGGCCGTGGCGCGCACTGCGTGCAGTGTGATTCTACTGGTGACGTGAACACTGTTTACATCCGGGTGCGCTCACGTGTTCTGCGCAGCATATACGCAGTGTTTGCTCAAGCGGTTGATGGAAAATAAGCTGTAATGCACGTTCTAAAAATAAAAATTCGGATCTATTATTTTTTACGGTATTTTGAAGTGCCCACGATAACAATATTGTGTATATTCATTATCGTGATTTATTGAATTACCGAAAATCGGCACATGTCTACTGTCTACTGTTGTTACATGTTGCACTGGGTTAACGATTGCTGAAATTATCAAAATGCCTGTATTTATACTGGGTTCCCTTTCTGTCGGTCTCTCGACGTTGTGTCGAAGCCGACAGATGGGGTTCGCCCTTGAGAACCAATCATCTCTGACTATTTTGAAAAGGCCAATGAAATTGGCGAATGAAATTTGCATGCCGGGCTCCGCCCCCGGATATCCGGGTATAAAAGGGGAGCCGGCGTGCGCATTCATTCACCTTTTGTTCTTCGGAGCCTTCGCATCTGATGACATTCTTCGAATTGCCGTTCTACGACGCGGTGCAGCGGAGATTCCCCTGGGCGTCCTGGCAGTTCCTGAGGTATTTTTCTAAAAGAGCAATTTCATCAGCGTGGCATTGCCTGCTGATCTCTTGGGTGCAGTACACTCATCGAGGACGGGGACGGACACGGTGGTTGCCACAAGTGTTCGGGGGTCCGACCACTGTGGCAGCCTCGTGGATTCGTCCTGCCCGCACTGCGCGCGGATGGCTATTCAGACGTTGCGTCACTGCGTGCGGATGGCTAGTCAGACGTTGCGTCACTGCGCGCGGATGGCTATCCAGACGTTGCGTCACTGCGCGCGGATGTCTAGGCAGAGGTTGCGTCACTGCGGGCGGATGGCTATTCAGACGTTGCGTCACGGTGGCTATGTTCTGTCAAGAGCAAGCCACCACCTCGTTTGCTTCCCGTTCTGTGACCGCAGCGGCTACGGCCCTGCCGTCAGCGGCGGCGAGCAGCGAGGGTGATGTGGGGACTATCGTGAGCGTTAATCCGTCAGCTGGCCGGCTCGCGGACCGCTCGCTCCCCGTCTCGCTTGTTTAGCAGTTCCCCAAGGATGGTCCTAAGCCATCTTATTCCTCAGCCACGCGCTCGGACACGAGCCGTGGAGATGAGGTGTCTCTTGCAACATCAGAGCGCGACCTGCTGACATCAGACTCTGGCGATTCCATGAAGCTCCCTCCCTCGGGAGGTCGAGCACAGGTGAGAGCAGACGTCAAGATGTCAGCCATGCTCGCTCGGACCGCCGTGAGTGTCGGATTGCGGTGCGCCGCAGCCCTGGCGCTCGCGGCTGGGTACTTCGCACATTGGGCCCGGGCGCGACTCCAAGCCGTGCCTGGCTCAAGTGCCAAGTTTTACCGAGCTGCATAAGGAGTTCAGTAAGACCTGGAGCGCCCCCTTCGGCGGGCTTCCTTCTAGCTGACTCTATCGCCCTCTCTTCCCTCGGGGCGGGGAGGCAGCTAGGGACTATGTCAATGCACCCTGGGTGGAGCATGCAGTCGCGGGTATCCGCAGACGGCGGCCACCTGGGGAGCTTGACCTCGACTCACCGTCCAGGGCATGTAAGGTCTCGACATCTCTGGTGTTGAGGCTGGCAGTGCTGTGGGCCAAGCTGCCACCACTCTTACGCCATGGCCATCCTGCAGGCCAGGGCGCTAAAGAGAACCCCACGGGGTAAGACCGACTCAAGTAGTGCCGCCGCCGACTGGCCCTCCGGGGACCACGCTGGCGGCGCAGGCTGGGTCGGACGATGTCCACATCAGTGGCCCGGAAAGACGCCTATGACTCAATCTTGCGCAGGTGGGCGATGTCGAGAAAGGCCACTTTCCCGACTCCCCTCTCGCAAGGTCGGCTGATTGGTGGCGCTGTCAAGGACTGCTCCAGCAGCCTTTTGACAGTGTAGAAACAGACCGGCCTGCTGTGACCCGGCCGCCTTTCGGCTGTCGAGGTCCCGCACGTGGTCTGCCCCCAGCAGCCCTGGCCTTCTCCAGCGTCGACTCCGGTTCTGGTGCCCCCGCAGGTGGCCCCCCGGAGGAAGACGTCGAGAGAAGGACCACCTAGAGAGATTGAACCATCGGGCCCGACCCAGCCTTGGTTGCTGGATTGTCGGACTGGGGCGGTCCCTGCCACGTCCCAAACACCTTCTGGGCCCCTTCGGGGGCCTAGTGCCCGCCTTCTCACAAGGAGAGGTCTCTCTCATCCCACTTGCAGCCGCTCTCACCCTCTGGAAGATGGTGTTCGGTAACTCGACGTTGCGTCGTGGCGGCACGCAATGACGAGTATAAAGCAGCCCTCAGCACTCTCGCTTCGACGGTGCGTCGAGCTGCGCCATCGCCTGGCAGGTGATTTAGCGGAGCCGTTCCCCCCCGGGGGGACCAGCACTGCTAGTCATTGAACCAACCCCCGCGGGTTGATGAAGCAAATCGCAGCCCCCCTCTGTGAGGTCCCTGGGTGCTTGGTTAGCATTTCAAACCATCACGGTGGCTGGGAGTGTGGTCCGTCTCGGCATTCGATCCAGTTCGCCAGACCTCCGCCGGACTTCGGGCATCCTCTTACCTCAGCAGAGGCAGGGATGTTCCCGTGCTCCAGGCCGGGGCTGCCACCCCTCTGGCGAAGGCGATCGAACCGTCCCCTCGGCCGAGATGTCCAGTGGCTTCTACAGCTGCACTTCATCATCCCCAAAACCAGGGGTCGCTGCATACCTTGAGCAGCACCTTGCAAGGGTGCCGTTAAGGAGGCGCAGAAGCGCGTCCTGGTGTCTGTCAGACGCCAGGAGTGGTTCATGACAACTGACGCATACTCTCATGTACAGTTCCCTCGGCACTGTTGAGGGGCTGGCATGTCAGTACCGGGTCAGCCGGGAGAAAAGAGGGCAGCTCTCCCTGGCGCGGAGCTCCCCTTTTTCCTGGTAGAGAACTCAACACTGTCTCCATGACGGCGTGATCGCTCACGAGCACGCACAGTCAGTCCTGAGCTGCTTGAACTATCAGGCAGCAGCCAGCGGTCCCCTGAAATCAGTTTCAGAGGCTCCTGGGCATGGTGTCCTCGGGGATGGCCTGTCCCCCTCGGGTTGATGCACATGGGACCGCGACAGCACTGACTACAGAGATGAGTTCCCTGGAGAGCGTGGCGCACTGGCAGTAGGCGTATCGTCATTACGCCTGCTGCCGTCGCATCCTAAACCCCGCGCAGGTCCTGAGGCTGGTCGTCGTAACGACAGACGCCTCCCTACGGGGTGCGGGTGCGGTGTGCAACGGGCGCGCAGTGTCGGGTCGGTGGACGGGCCCCCGCCTGCGTTGGCAGATCACTGCCTGAAGTTGCTAGCTGTCCTGCTTGCACTGACGAGGCTCCGGCCTCTCGTGCAGAGCCAGCATACTGGCCCGGACAGCACGACCGGCGTAGCGTACTAAACCCCAGGGTGGCATTCGCTCGCTGCAGTCATCGCAACTCGCCCAAGAACGCCTCCTCCTGTGGAGACAGCTGGTGGCAAAGCCCCTGTATGTCACACGCCCACCGGGTGTCCTGAACCAGACAGCCAAGCGCTCTCTCGTCAGTTGACACCCCGTGGTAAGTGATGACTCCACCCCTGCGGGCTGGCCTGGCTGTCATTTGGGCGGGCACAGAGGGACCTGTTGCCTCCCTGAACACCACCCAGTACCGCTGGGCATTCCTTGGACGAGGACCCCCTCGACACGGAGGCCCTAGCGCGCAGCCTCCGGTGGAGACAGCAGGTGGAAAAGCCCCGGCATGTCACACGCTCACCGGGTGTCCTGAACCAGACAGCCAAGCGCTCTCTCGTCAGTTGACGCCTCGTGGGAAGTGACGACTCCACCCCTGGTGGAGACAGCAGGTGATAAGGCCCCTGCATATCACACGCCCACCGGGTGTCCTGAACCAGACAGCCAAGCGCTCTCTCGTCAGTTGACACCTTGTGGGTAGTGACGACTCCACCACTGCGGCCGGCTTGGGTGTGGTTTGGGCGGGCACAGGTGGACCTGTTGCCTCCCTGAACACCACCCAGTGCCGCTGGGCACTCCCTGGTCGAGGCTCCCCCCTCGACACGGAGGCCCTAGCGCGCAGCTGGCCGCGGGACAAGCGAACTATGTTTCCCCCAGTGAGCTTCATTGCGCAGGTCCTGTGCAAGGTCTGGGTAGGGAGTATCAAGTGCTGCTAGTTGCGCCTTACGGGCCCAACTACACTTGGTCCTCGGAGCTAATACTCCTGACGACAACTCCCCCTGGCCAAATCCCCTGGCGAAGGGCCTACTCGCAGGGGATGGACACGTTGTAGCATTCGAGCCGGACCTCTGGGTCTGGCTCCTGGATGGGACGAGGAGTTCCTGGATGACCTACCCCCCTCAGTGGTGGAGACTGTCACTCAGGCAAGGGCCATGCCCACAAGGCTGGATGCCTTTAAGTGGCGCCGCTTCTCGTCCTGGTGCTCTTCTCGAGGAGAAGACCCGCGGAATTGCTCGCTCAGGAACGTGCAGTCCTATTGCAGGAGAGGCTGGGGAGTAATCTCCCCTTCCACATTGGAACGTGGGTACCCGCTGTCGCGGTTATCACGTACCAGTTGCTGGTGAGCCTCTGGGGCAGCATGACCTGATTATTAGGTTCCTCTAGGGCGCGAGGCGCTAAGGCCTCGTCCGCGCCCCGTACCCTCTTGGGACCTTAAGATGGACCTTTGGGTCCCCTTTTTTCGGGCCCTGCCGAGAGCCCCTTCCTCGTTCTGCGAGGGGGGTTGGCTCTCCTGCTGGGGCTCGAGTCCATCCAGAGGGTGAGGCACCTGCAAGCATTCCGTGTCCACCGATTGCCAAAATTCAGGCCCGGTGACTCTCACGTGATCCTGAGACCCCGGCCGACTTACGTGCCCAAAGTTCCGCCGCCCCCCTTTGGGACTAGGTGGTGAACTTGCAGGCGCTCCCACACCGGGAGAAAGACCCAACCTGTACGTGGGGTGTCCAGTAAGCGCATTGCGCCTCTACTCGAACCACACGGAGGGCTGCAAGGCCCTGAGCAGCTCTTGTCTGTTATGGAGGAGAGTTGTCGCGCTGGGTCGCACACGCCGTCACTACGGCGTGCCGATCCTAGCCCGTGCCCATTTGAGTGATGGTACACTCCGCTCGGGGTGTGACCTCCTCGTGGGCATCGGCTTAGTGCGCCTCTCTGGCAGACATCTATAGAGTTGCGGGTTGGGCTACGCTATACCTCGCAGAGGCTTGCAACCTCCATGGGGAGTCGGCAGCTCGAGTCTTGCCAACAGGTGAGACCAGCAGTCGTGGGGCGTACGCCTGCGCATAGCGCCATTCCCCTTCTTAGGTGGATCAGTGCGCTGTGGGCTGCCTCCCTTCTTTCCCCAAGGGTGAAGAATAGGCAGTCCGTCCATCCATCAATAGCACTCAGGGCGGCGGGCTCGGCGGAGCAGCCCTGCCGCCTATGGCCGGGTATCAAGCTGAGTTATTACATATAGCTCTAACCGGACCTAGTGCCCCACACGTAGTAACCCCCCACTAGGGTGGTTCCGTCTGAGATGTCATCATGAGATGGTTCCCCGCGTGGCAACCCATGACCTCCCCCAGGTGGACATCCACCTTGCGGCATTCCGCACATACCTCCCATGAGTTCTCCCCTATTTGGTGAGACCATGTTGGTGTCTCCACTGTATTCCCCCCTAGGGTGGGAAGTGGTCTCCGTAGCGCACGTCCACATTGATGGAACAGCGCTTACCCAGTGGTCCTACGACTGGATGGCCCTCGCCAATGGGGCCGTCTGAGTTGGCAGAGGGCAGGGGCTACTCATCTTTGCCAAAAGCTCTGGGAGCCCCTGCCTGCCCACTGGAAGGTTACAATTTCGCGAGAGCGCTTACGTCTGACTCGCCTAGGCCAGTCAACGTCGCTTCGCTGGAGATTGTGACGCGGCTAGTGCCGTGGCGTTTTCAATAGGAACCCCATCTGTCGGCTGCGACACAACGTCGAGAGACCGACAGAAAGGGAACGTCTCGGTTACGTATGTAACCTCTGTTCCCTGATGGAGGGAACAAGACGTTGTGTCCTTCTTGCCACGACAATAGCCTTCCGCTGCAGCAGTCACGAGATGCTCTCAGGCTCCTCAGCACAAAAGGTGAATGAATGCGCACGCCGGCTCCCCTTTTATACCCGGATATCCGGGGGCGAAACCCGGCATGCAAATTTCATTCGCCAATTTAATTGGCCTTTTCAAAATAGTCAGAGATGATTGGTTCTCAAGGGCGAACCCCATCTGTCGGCTTTTTCCATCAGGGAACAGAGGTTACATACGTAACCGAGACGTTAATAAGTGTATAGGTGTAGTGGTTACTTTTGCTGCCAAATTACTCCATCCACCTTGTATTCTTAAAAAAAAGGGAAAATGTTGTGTTCATGAGTAATGTGCAATATTACTATTTGTGTATACTGTTGTAAATAGTAATACTTGCTGTTGTCATGTGATGAGACGTGACTTACGTACGTAATGACGTACGAAAGAAGAAGGAAGTTGAGTAAAGAAAGTTACGGATTCACTACTCTCGTGTGGACTATTTTTATTATCATTGTTGGTTTTGTTTATATCATGTCTGTAAGTACAGAAGATCAGATTAGGGCTCTGACCGAGCAGCTTCAGCAGCTGCAAGCTGTTAATACCAGGCTTCAACAGGAAGCAGTAGCGCAACCAAATCCTGTGGCAGGACAGGGAGAGGTTACCGGCAGTCAGCAAGAAAGTTTAGTAAACCCAAGGTATGTCATTATCCCAAGAGAGCGGAAATGCCCAAGGTTTTCAGGTAATCATAGTACTGGATGTCTGGAGGTTGAGGAGTTGGTAGAAGAAGCCCGTAGATGTTTAAATTCCAAGCATATGACCTTTACTGAGCAGGCATTGTTTCTGTATGACCATCTTGATGGGGAGGCTAAGTCAGAGATCCGATTCCGTCCCACTGCAGATAGAAATAACCCTGATAGAATCCTGGCTATTTTGCTTGAAACATTTGGTTGCCCTCAATCTTACATTGAAGCTCAGAAACAATTTTTTCAGCGACGCCAGCGTGATGGGGAATCTTTGCGAGAATTTTCTCATGCTGTAATGTCTTTAATGGAGGTAATTGAGCGTAAGAATCCAAGGGGAATTCCTGATTCTGATTTTGTAATTCGTGATCATTTTGCTGAGTATGTCCGTGATAATATGCTTCGCAGAGAGTTAAAACGTCTCATACGATCACAACCTAGTATGTCCTTTATTGACGTTCGCAGTGAAGCTCTGCGTTGGTCAGATGACGGGGAGCGTCCTAGTCTTCCACATGCTAGAGCCTACTCTTGTGATACCCATATTGATGCCTGTGAATTTGGGGCAAACTCAAGTGCTGTAGCAGTAGAACCCGGTAAAGAAATTATTGAATTAAAAGAAACTCTGCGTAAGCAACAAGTACAGTTAGATGCAATTTTGCAACGGTTATCTAACCCAGTTTGGCATGCTGCACCCAGTGGCCCTAGCAACCAGCCTCGGCGATATCGGTTTGATTCAGAAAGCCAACCTATCTGTATAAGGTGCGGACAGCCAGGTCATATAGCTAGGCGCTGTCGGAATGGGGAGGGAGCCCACCAAGCTACGGCAGCCGGGGAATTTCAGAGTGGAACTGGGGGTCGAGGTAGAAATACTCATGCCATGGGGCTCTCGGGAAACTAGCTTCATCTAGTGCTCAGAGCCAGGCTCTAGATGGTGGATTGGGTGGCTCCTTTTTAAAGACAACGGTACCTTCACATTCTACGCTCATTGGCCAGTGTCCAGTAATGAATGTTATAATGGCAGGTGTAGTGGTGCCATGTCTTGTTGATAATGGGTCAATGGTGTCAACCATTACAGAGGAATTCTTTGCAGAACATTTCCAACCCCAGGGTCAGGGTATTTTGCAGTCATGTGGCTGGCTACAGTTGAAAGCTGCCAATGGACTAGACATCCCGTATAAAGGATATTTAGAGTTGGATGTGAAAGTGCTAGGTAGAACTTTGTCTCGAATGGGTATTTTGGTTGTACGAGATCCCCCTGATGCACAGACGCAGACAAGAAAACGTAATGTTCCTGGTCTGTTGGGAATGAATGTACTGCAAAGTTGTTACAGAGAGCTATTTAGTCAGCATGGCACTGCATTATTTCATTCCCCACCAACTGTACCTGATGTGCTGAAGAACGCCATGTCTGAATGTCAGATCCTTGAACGCTTAACTGATTCTGAATTTATTGGTAGTGTCTCTATTTCTCCAGGTTCCTCCATCTGTGTTCCTTCTGGTTCATTTAAGCTAGTCCCAGCCTTGTGCAGACAGGGAGTTGGTTCACTTATCCCCGCTGCATTCTTAGAACCCCCAGGTATAGGTGACTGGCAACTACCTGCTGACCTCCTGATCCCATGCTCCCTGGTAACTATTGGTGAGGGAACTGTTTATGTACCCTTGGTTAATATCGGTACTCAGGACAGGTGGTTAAGACCCCGTACTTTTTTAGGTAGACTTCAAATGGTTAGTGTATGTCCCCAAAGTCAACCTGTGATTTTTGGCAGCGAAGAAAGTTCTGAGAGCCCTACTGTGTTCATTCAGTCAGCGGAAGTAGTAAATCGCACGGTCCCTGGTCTGGCCAATATATCATGGCCTAACCTAGAAGATGTAGAACAGGAAGATGCTAAGGCCTTGTTGGAGAAATACAGTGTGGTTTCCAGGCAGAGTGATGGGGATTTAGGATGTACGAACTTGATAGAGCATGAGATTCCCTTGTTAGATAACGTACCTATTCGCCAACGTTATAGACGACTCCCTCCCTCCCAGTATGATCTTGTGAAGACCCATATCCAAGATTTGGTAGAGCAGGGGGTAGTGCGGGTGAGTTGTAGCCCTTTCTCATCTCCCATTGTGGTGGTCAAGAAGAAGGACGGGTCAATTCGCCTTTGTGTTGATTATCGCCAATTAAATGCGAAAACTAGAAAGGATGCATTCCCCCTTCCGCGCATAGAGGAATCTTTGGATGCCCTGACTGGCGCTTGCATGTTTTCTACCTTGGATTTGGCGAGTGGTTACAACCAGGTCCCTGTAGCTGAGAAGGATCAAGCCAAGACTGCTTTCTGTACACCTTTTGGTCTGTTTGAATTTCAGCGGATGCCCTTTGGCCTTTGTAATGCACCAGGGACATTCCAGAGATTGATGGAGCGCATCTTTGGAGATGAACGATTTCACTCACTCCTCCTATATTTGGATGATGTGGTTGTTTTTTCATCCTCATTTCAGAATCATCTAGAGCGGTTGGAGCTAGTGTTACATCGGTTGCAACAGAATGGCCTGAAACTTAAGCTCAGAAAATGTAACTTCTTCCAGCCAGAAGTAAAGTACCTTGGGCATGTCATCTCCGCATCTGGTGTTGCCACTGATCCTGAAAAGATCAGTGCTGTTAAAGAGTGGAAGACCCCATCTACTGCCGTTGAACTGCGGTCCTTTTTGGGTTTTGCGTCCTATTATAGGAGGTTTGTGGAAGATTTTGCAAAGTATACCGCCCCTCTCCACAAATTAGTGGCAAAGTTGCAGCCTTCCAGTAAAAGAGCTAGGCCTAAATCAAGTAGCTCCTGGAGTGATCACTGGGACTGGAGTTGCGAACAGGCCTTCCATACTCTTAAGGAGAAGCTGATTGGGGCCCCAGTGTTGGGGTATGCAGATTTTACTAGACCATTTGTTTTGGAAGTGGATGCTAGCAATCTGGGGCTGGGGGCAGTCCTGTCCCAGGAACAGGAAGGAGGGCAACGTCGGCCACTCGCATATGCAAGCCGGGGGCTCAGAACTACGGAGAGGAATATGACAAATTATTCAGCTATGAAATTGGAACTGCTTGCAGTTTAGTTTAGAGACTATCTTCTTGGCTCAAAATTTACAGTCTTCACAGACAACAACCCTCTTTGTTATCTCCGTACTGCTAAATTGGGTGCCGTTGAGCAACGTTGGGCATCACAGCTGGCACTTTTTGATTTCACCCTGACGTACAGACTTGGGACATCTAATAAGAATGCGGATGCACTCTCTCGCTTGCCTTCTGCCCCGCTGCCAAGTTCGATGGGAGAAGTCGCCCCTGGTATCACGGTTCCTGAAGACGTGGAACGAGCTTGCATTAGACACCATCAGCAGTTGGCTGTTTTTACATCTATTATTGAGGCAGCTTCAGCAAGAGATAGAGCTGACCTGCAAGTGTTACAGGCAGAAGCTCCAGTGATACAGGCTTTCTTGGCGTATTGGAAACGTGGTGGGGTCCCCTCAGCCTTGGAGCGGACAAAGGAATCTCCAGCAGTCCTGGAAATGGTTCACCAGTGGAATAGAATCCAAGAACAGCAGGGAGTTTTGTATCGGCAGATGTCATGTGCCTGGGGGAAGAGAGGAAATGTTACAGCTGCTGCTACAACAGAGGCTGAGAAGTGAAGTACTTACTAATCTCCATGACCATCACGGGCACCAAGGGGTGGAACGTACTACCACCCTTGTACGTCAACGCTGTTATTGGCCCTTTATGCGTAAAGATATTGAACGTTGGTGTCAAGAGTGTACTAGGTGCCTGACAGCCAAAGCTGTACAGCCAAAGGTGAGAACTTTTATGGGCAGTCTGCTTGCTTCTGACCCCTAGAGATTGTGGCCATCGATTTTACCACGCTTGAACGAGCTAGTGATGGTAGAGAGAACCTCCTCGTTGTGACTGATGTGTTTTCTAAGTTTGCACAAGCATACCCTACATCAGACCAGAAAGCTGGGACGGTCGTTCGAATTCTCACGGAACGGTGGTTTTATACCTATGGGGTCCCAAAACGGATCCATTCAGATAAAGGACGGAACTTTGAGGGAGAGCTACTGAAACGCCTTTGCCAGTTGTATGGAATTGAGAAGTCACGTACTAGCCCTTACCATCCAGAAGGTAATGGGCAATGTGAACGCTTCAACCGGACATTGCACGATTTGCTGCGCACTTTACCCCCAGAACAGAAAAAGAGATGGCCTCATCATTTGCCCCAGTTGGTGTTTGCCTATAACACCTCAGTGCATAGCTCTACAGGGTTCTCTCCTTATGAGTTGATGTTTGGGAGAAAGCCTCTTCTTCCTATAGATTCGCTTCTGGGACTAACCGAGGAGGTGACATCGGGGGGAACAATAGAAGATTGGGTTCAAGAACATCAGATGCATTTAACATCAACCTATCTTAAGGCGCGAACTCAATTGGAAGCTGCAGCTGCTGCTCGAGCACAACATCGTGCAGTCCCATTGCCATTTTGGCCTATTGGCTCATTTGTATACAGACGAAGTCCTCCCCCCGTCGCCATAAAATCCAAGACCAGTGGGAGCCTGTTGTATATGAAGTAGTGCGATGTCTGGATGAGGTTGGGGTATTATACAAAATCAAGCCCAAGGGCCAGTCAGGGCCAGAGCGGAATATCCATCGACAAGAATTGCACCCATTGCCAATGAATTTAGGCTCCCTTCACCCATGTGCGATCGATGTGGAGTTATTTAGAGATGTGCCAAAGGGGGACGTGACACTCAGCCCTGACCCTAGTACAGATGAGGAATTTGAGTTGGGGGTGTGTGCACCATTGAATCCACATGATTCAGAAAGACCAAGACGTGATGCAGCCCCGTCATTAACCGGGCAGCTAAATGAACAACCTGCTAGTCCAAGTTCCGATCCGATGGAATTGAGTCAAGACCTTGAGTGTGGTAGATCAGAGGAAGGAGAGCAAGTAGTAATTCAAACAACTCGACGAACCACACGGCTAACAGCAGGCCAGCACTCTAATCGTTTTCATCTACCTCGTGCGGTTGTAGGAAATGGAGATGGTGGGGAGGAGCGTCCAACTCAGCCTACAGTAAATTCATTACATGCTGTGTTTAGACCCTGGTGTTGACTTTATGTTGACACCGGGACGGTGACATTTTATGAGGGGGTGAATGTAATAGTAGGACACTAGGACCCAGGAGGTGACACCTCAGAGCGCTTAATTGCTTAGCCGGCTATTTAGGGAGACGTAGTGTGAGCGACAAGCCAAACTAGCGTTCCAGCATAGCATGTCGGTACAGCGTGGGGAATGAAAGCACCAGGATTGTGGGTTTAAACTAGTGCTGTTGTCGTTGCTTGAGGTTGGAGATTGACCAGTGGACAAATCTGGTGTTTTGGGCAAACTGCTGCAGTGTGAGATTGTGGTGAAGACGCATGGTGCAAACATTTGTTGGCTACTCGGTGAACGTGGGCAAACCAGTGCAGTAACGCAGTGTGAGATTGTGGTGAAGACACAGCGTGCAAACATTTGTTTGCTACTTAGGCAACGTGTCCAGTCACTGTTTTTCCTGTTCATTTTAGATATACAAACTGCCTACCATAATTTATAACCTGCCGAGAAAGAGAGAGGGGGTTTGTGTTTTTACAACGTATGTTTGTTTTGAGTTTCTTTTAACAACTTTATGTATACTCTGTGGGGTTCTTTTATTTCAAATACTTATTGGGTAACGTGTAGTTTCCCAAAGAGACAAACGCCTGCAGTGGTTTGTGTGTTTGAAGTGAAGGGGGGGGAGAAATTGTTGGGAATCACGGATACTATATTTAACTGTGTTGTTATACCTGTGTATTCTTAACTCCTTTATTAAGAGTGACGTGTGGTGTGTTTTGGATTCTGACACGTCTCTGGAGGGAAACTCCGTACACACCCTGTACCATTTGGTGTTTTGATTATGAAACTTCCCTCAAAGTACGACAGCTGTCTTTTTAATTGTTTATATAATTGAACTATTGTGAAATAAATGAATGTATATTTTTGACACACCAGCTTCCATCTGCGTCCTTTAATTAGGGTGGCTTGCGTGAAACCAGGTAGTTCTTTGGGGGTGACTATTCTTTTAATTCATTGGTCTTTGATTTATTGGAGTTGTTGATTAGCAAATCCGAGACCACTGGTTGCCACATCAATACGAGATTTTTTTTAAATAAGTAAGAGTAACTTGTTTGGCCATACTAAAGAAAAATCAAGATACAATGTACACTATAGCAAACATTAGCTGTTGGTTGTTGGCGCCAGATTGCAATTGTGCGTGCTACGTTGATGTTGCATTGACCAATGAAAACACATCACAACACACTTACATTTGAAATATTTATCAGGCTCACTTATAATTGTACTGTTTTTAACATAACATGTTTTAGATAAAATACACCACATAAAGTAGTATCCATGTTTAACTATACAGAGTAGTATTTTATTTTTTATTTCTGATTGGGCGGGCCAGCTGTCATTGTGCGCAGGCACGGCTCCGCGCCTGACCAAGCAAAGTAAGGTAAGAAACAAAAACAATTTTTAATACAAGGCAGCCATGTTGCAGAAAGTTTATATTATTAAAATCGGCACAGGCAGATAGAGAATGCCAAACAGAGCCCAACTCTGCAATATAATTTTTCATTATATTTTATAATGAAAAACAGTTCATTATAAAAGCCGGAAGCACCGACACAGATTAGAAAACAACGCAAAGCTCTGCGTTTTGCTTTTAAAGTTAATTAAAACCATTTTGCACATTCATGAACCAAAGTGAATGCTGCAGCCCACGTCTTTCGTGGCAATCACTTAATCATGAGCATAACACATGAGCCTAATGTTCATTGTACTTTTTGCCAAATTGGCAATTCCGTAATAGTGTGAGGAAACACGAGTTGAAATAACAGAAGAAATTAAATGGATGGAAATAAGATGTTGCTACAGTGCAACTTAATGATAAAAACATATTTAAAGTCTAGCAAAAGTCCCCCAGCCCTGGGAAATAATGCAGAACGCATGCCAGACTGGGAACATAGACAGATTTTTGAAACCAAGAGACATGAAAAAAGTTGTGTTATGATGAAACAGATGAGTATATATTTCATGGATCACATATCGATTGATGTTTACAAGGGCTGAGAATACACTGAGAATAACATAATGATTGAATTTTATATGCATCACGTCTTTTTAGAGTTGCAGAAAGCTCTGTGAGTATTAAACCTTGAATAAGGACTCCATTAGGGACCAAAAATCTATATCAATGCAAAATCTAAGAGACATATGGTGGATGAACACTGGGGTAAAGACTAATGCCAAGAGTTCGGATAACACGGCAACTGGAACAACACATAAATCAGCAAAATGAGAAACAGTCGACAATAATAAAGCAGAGTCCAATGATAACAGTGACATCTGGTGGTGAATTTGTGGATGTGACAGTGACCAAAAACTACACAAGTGCTTTCCTAATGGAATAGAATTGCATTTTGCAGTAAAGGCACACAATCATGACGAATGCACTCTACCCTAGTGTTTCGCTCATCATCATCATGGCAAACATGTTTTATTTACAGCATTAGCAAGAACTGTGGCAGAGCGTTGGTTTTGCGGTCAGATTCACACCGTTACAAGAACACAAGACAACCACACGGCTGTGGCGATGTGATCATTGTCGTTTGATGCAATGTTCATTCAAACTGAAACTGTTATGAACCCTCTAACAAATAATTTAAAGGATTTGTTAATATTTTCGTAGGTTTATTGGGGATTTCAGAGAGGAAAAAAAGTACAGAAGACCAAAGATGATTCAGGATAAGAAGGGTAGGCCTATGTGTGCCAGCGGGGTAAAGTTCGTTTGTTTGCCCTTCAAATATCTTGATAATATTACCACTGTAAGGACGAAGCTGATAATATTTCACAGCCTTCTTTAATATTCTTTTCGCTCGGTATGATAAACACTGCACCACAAAAGCCGTCGCAATGTGCGTTAAACCGGGAGAGCTCGCGCTTTGCTGTAAGTAAGGGACCGTGGGAAAGGTGTGAGTTTTCTTCGTTTTTATATAGCCCGGTGGGTATTTTTTGTTGCTTTTTTGTTACAGGGCATAAAGACATGAGACCAGTGTCGTTTTGTAGAGGGGGGCATCTTTCACAGCCTCTTTTTTACCCCTTCTGGTGGAAAAGTTCAAAATAGATTACTTTTTGTAATAGCTTTGTCAAGCAGGTAGACAGACCTACACAACCAGTGTCATTCAACAGGAGGGGACACTACGCAATAGTGTCTGTCTGCGGATTGCAAGAGAGGGCCGTAACTTGTAAGGGGGCGTAACTTGTAATTGTCCAAATCACAAGGAACAACGCGAGATTTAGTGACATCAAAATGTCGGCAAGATCGCCTTCTCATTTTACGCCTTAATAGTATGTACTGGTTGGGATAGAAAAATATATTTTTGACAGCAGAGCAAGTGTGTGCACTGATACAAATGCAAAACTTAAGTGACGGCTGTTTCCTTTAGGACACTGTAATTATTAACAAATACAAAAGCAACTTGTTTTTAAATTTAAGGATTTCTTTATTAATCATATATAATGTATTTAGTTTAATTCAGCAACGCATCATTTGGGCTATTTATTAATTTTGTGTAGGCAAGTAGGCTCGGCCCTCTAGCGGTGTTACTACTCGCTCCGTACCGGTAGCAGTTTTTATTTGCCTTTTCTTCTCCAGATGTATGTGTGATATCCTTTGTGACACACATTTATGAGACATGAAGGAAATATTAACTCTGGCTTTATTTACAGGTGCAACATACACCCGGCCTCCACCGGGAACACTCTTCAAGGTTGCACAGGAGAAAAATTAACATGCTAGTCAAAGACGCCCTCTACTGGCCACCTCCACCATACAACACTACATTACTACAGTATGTCACAGTTAATATGTGGCACAAATTCAGTTTAATAAACAAATAAATGAAAAAGGTTACGTTTGTTATACACAATTTTGGGAAATACAGATATATTTGTATTTCATTTTCTGAAGATGTTAGAATTCTAAATATTTCAGCATACTTTCCTATAGCTCAGTGGTAAGAGCATTGTGTTAACAACGCAAGGTTGTGTGTTGGATCTCAGGGGATTGCAGACACCTGTGTAAAATGTATAGGATAATGCTATGTAAGTCGCTTTGGATAAAAGCGTCTCCTAGATGTAAATGTACTTTAACAAATCTGCATTTAAAAACACACAATGCATTCATTTATGAAGTGTTTATTTATTTATATATTTGTTTATTCTTTTTCACTCATTCACTCCGTCAGCCATCCACTCTTTACTCCTTCAGTCATTCACTGCAATGAATCGAGTAAAGTGACGTTTTAACAGATTGTCGACGAAACGATACCAATATGTGTGAACTATTGCATGAAAATTACTTACAAAATTTTAATTAAATTTAACCTTTTATCTGGGGAAAATATCCTTAGACCCGCCATCTTGTCGACAATGTGATTTTATGTTTTTATATCTCGCGTTGTTCCGTGTGATTTGGACAATTAAAATTTACGCCCCCTTCTAAGTTACGGCCCTTCCCAGTTACACCTCTCTCTTGCACTCCGCAGACAGACCCCACTCGGACACTGGGCATCTTTCACAACCTTTCTTGTTACCCCTATTGGTGGAAAGGGGAATTGCACGTCCAAAAATAACTTACTTTTTGTAATAGCTTTTTCCTGCAGGTAGACAGACCTATCCAACCAGGGTCATTCAAAAGAGGGGGTGAGTGGGCATCTTTCAGAACCTTTCTGTTTACCCCACTGGTGGAAAAGGGAATTGCACATCCAAAAATAACTTACTTTTTGTAATAGCTTTGTCCAGCAGGTAGACAGATTCATACAACTAGGGTCATTCAATAGAGGAGGGCAGTAGGCTTCTTTCACAACCTTTGCATTATCTATATCTCTACAATGACAAAATTAACATATAAAATGCAGAATTTTCTTGTTAGTTCGGTAAAGCTAAAGTGAAACTGTCTCTATTGTAAAACGTTTTGCATAAATAAATATCACCCACATCATGTCGCAAATATTGTCTGGACAACAGAACTCATGTTTATGCAAAGACATAGGAGGAGATTGACCAAACTGATTAAAACAACATAAAACGATAAGAATAGCGAACAATATATTTTACAGCTACAATTTTAAATGATTCTACTGTTTTATAGCATACACACAACAACAGTGTTGTCTTAAATTTGCATTTGTCTTTTTTCATCATTTTGACACAAGAAGAGTGGTACCATCTTTCACAGTTGCTGCACTGAATCTGATGGGGAAAATTGTGTTTATTAAATTGAACGTTGTATACAACAACTTAACATTATATTGAACAAATGTAGTTGTAACTACTACTATTATTTAAATTTTATGAATAAAAAAGTAATATTGTTTTTAACTTGAAAACATTAATTAAAATATATTTAATCCAATATGCAGTAGGCCTACAGTGATAATATTTGATCTGTATTTATTTAATACAAACTACAACTGAACATTAGTTACATTGTTATTTCTTAGTGCTGCATACTAAATGTGTAATTAGGTATTAATGTTTCCCGTGGGCTCACCACGTGCGGGAGGGACCATAGGGGGTCGGTGCATAGTGGATCGGGCGGCAGTCGGAGGAGAGTGCCTCGATAGCCCTAGCTAGCTCTAGGGACGTGGAACGTCACCTCGCTGGGTGGAAGCAGCCTGAGATGGTGCGTGAAGTTGAGAGGTTCCGACTAGAGATAGTCGGGATCACCTCTACGCATGGCTTGGGCTCTAGAACCACACTCCTCGAGAGAGGATGGACACTTCACCACTCTGGAGTTGCCCATGGTGAGAGGCGGCGGGCTGGTGTGGGTTTGCTTATAGCCCCCCAGCTCTCCCGCCATGTGTTGGAGTTTACCCCGGTGAACGAGAGGGT
This sequence comes from Barbatula barbatula, assembly GCF_947034865.1. Taxonomy (NCBI): domain Eukaryota; kingdom Metazoa; phylum Chordata; class Actinopteri; order Cypriniformes; family Nemacheilidae; genus Barbatula; species Barbatula barbatula. The sequence continues at coordinate 1,136,090 of NC_136782.1, read as the reverse complement.
CGTTTCCCTGAGCCTACGGGTCGGGGTTAGGTCTCTCACTGTTGTTTGTGCCTACGGGTCGAACGGCAGTGCAGAGTACCCGACCTTCTTGGAGTCCCTGGGAGGGGTGCTGGAAAGTGCTCCGACTGGGGACTCCGTTGTCCTACTGGGGGACTTCAACGCCCATGTGGGCAACGACAGTGACACCTGGAGGGGCGTGATTGGGAGGAACGGCCCCCCTGATCTGAACCTGAGCGGCGGTGTTAAGTTATTGGACTTCTGTGCTAGTCACAGTTTGTCTATAACGAACACCATGTTCAAGCATAAGGGTGTCCATCAGTGCACGTGGCACCAGGACACCCTAGGCCGCAGGTCGATGATGGACTTTGTGGTCGTTTCATCTGACCTGCGACCATATGTTTTGGACACTCGGGTTAAGAGAGGGGCGGAGCTGTCAACTGATCACCACCTGGTGGTGAGTTGGATCCGATGGAGAGAAGAAGCTGGACAGACTCGGCAGACCCAAACGTACTGTAAGGGTCTGCTGGGAATGCCTGGCCGAGTCTCCTGTCAGAGAGATCTTTAACTCCCACCTCCGGCAGAGCTTCAACCAGATCCCGAGGGAGGCTGGAGACATTGAGTCCGAGTGGACCATGTTCTCCACCTCCATTGTCGAAGCGGCAGCTCGGAGCTGTGGCCGTAAGGTCTCCGGTGCCTGTCGAGGCGGGAATCCCCGAACCCGGTGGTGGACACTGGAATTAAGGGAAACCGTCAAGCTGAAGAAGGAGTCCTATCACTGGTTGGCTTGTGGGACTCCTGAGGCAGCTGACGGGTACCGGCAGGCCAAGCGGACTGCTGCCCGGGTGGTTGTGGAGGCAAAAACTCGGGCCTGGGAGGAGTTTGGTGAGGCCATGGAGAAGGACTATCGACTGGCCTCGAAGAGATTCTGGCAAACCGTCCGGCGCCTCAGGAGAGGGAAACGGTGCCCTACAAACGCTGTTTACAGTGGAGGTGGGAAGCTGTTGACCTCAACTGGGGATGTCGTTGGATGGTGGAAGGAGTACTTCGAGGATCTCCTCAATCCCACCGTCACGTCTTCCATTGAGGAAGCAGAGGCTGAGGGCTCAGAGGTGGACTCGTCCATCACCCAAGCCGAAGTCACTGAGGTAGTCAAGAAACTCCTCAGTGGCAAGGCACCGGGGGTGGATGAGATTCGCCCTGAGTACCTCAAGTCTCTGGATGTTGTGGGGTTGTCTTGGCTGACACGCCTCTGTAGCATCACGTGGCGGTCGGGGACAGTGCCTCTGGGATGGCAGACCGGGGTGGTGGTCCCTCTTTTTAAGAAGGGGGACCGGAGGGTGTGTTCCAACTATAGGGGGATAACACTTCTCAGCCTCCCCGGGAAAGTCTATGCCAGGGTACTGGAAAGGAGAATACGGCCGATAGTAGAACCTCGAATTCAGGAGGAACAGTGTGGTTTTCATCCGGGCCGTGGAACGCTGGACCAGCTCTATACCCTCTACAGAGTGCTGGAGGGTTCATGGGAGTTTGCCCAACCAATCCACATGTGTTTTGTGGATTTGGAGAAGGCATTCGACTGTCCCTCGCAGCATCCTGTGGAGGGTGCTTCGGGAGTATGGGGTCTGTGGTCCTTTGCTAAGGGCTGTCAGGTCCCTGTACGACCGAAGCAGGAGCTTGGTTCGCATTGCCGGCAGTAAGTCGGGCTTGTTCCCAGTGCATGTCGGACTCCGGCAGAGCTGCCCTTTGTCACCGGTTCTATTCGTAATTTTTATGGACTCTCACCTATGGCCATGAGTGAAAGGACAAGATCCCGGATACAGGCGGCCGAAATGAGCTTCCTCCGCAGGGTGGCTGTGCGATCCCTTAGAAATAGGGTGAGAAGCTCGGTCACCCGGGAGGAGCTCGGAGTAGAGCCGCTGCTCCTCCACATCGAGAGGGGTCAGCTGAGGTGGCTTGGGCATCTGTTACGGATGCCTACTGGACGCCTTCCCCGGAAGGTATTCCAGGCAAGTCCAACCGGGAGGAGACCCCGGGGAAGACCTAGGACACGTTGGTGGGACTATGTCTCCCGGCTGGCCTGGGAACGCCTCGGTGTCCCCCCGGAAGAGCTAGAGGAAGTGTCTAGGGTGAGGGATGTCTGGGCATCTCTGCTTAGACTGCTGCCCCGCGACCCGGCCCCGGATAAGCGAAAGAAAATGGATGGATGGATGGATGGAGGTATTAATAATTAAACACTTGAGATCTATTTATAATAGCTAATGTAAGTAGATTACTTACATTAAAAGGAAATAAACGCATGTGTTCAGGCCCACACATCCAACAGGAGACTATTCTCCACAAAAGGAGCAGTGATCCTTGGGGCTGAAAACGTCTCGGTTACGTCTGTAACCTCGGTTCCCTGATGGAGGGAACGAGACGTTGTGAGAGACTGACTGGGGTTTGATCTTGAGAACCTACCTTCTCCGAGATAATTAATTAATAAAACGCCAATGGGCTTGGCGAATGGCACGCGCACGCCAGTCTCCGCCCCGTGCATACGGGTACAAAGGAAGATGGCGGCGGTCATTCACTCACCCTTTGTACTGAGGAACCTGAGAGGGCACTCCCGTTCACTGCAGTGATTCGGTGCAGCGTTGTGGCATGAAGTCACAACGTCTCGTTCCCTCCATCAGGGAACCGAGGTTACAGACGTAACCGAGACGTTCCCCTTCAGTCGGTCTCTCGACGTTGTGAGAGACTGACTGGGGATCAATCTTAAACGCCACAGCGCTTGCACCGATATCACGACCTCTAGCGGAGCGACCCTGACTGGGCTAGCGAGTCCCAGAGTGCTACCGCGAGACGTAATCTTCCAGTCATATAGTATTGGTCATACCGAGAAGCCTCTACTGACGGCCTCACGGACAGTGGCGTACGCCTCTAGTAGCGAGGAGCTGTCCGGAGCCGAACACTGGGGAAACACTGCTCTCCTCTTAGAAGAGTGTGCTACGGAGGCCACATCCTACCCGGAGGGGAGGTACATGTGGAGACATGACATGGTCTCCCCGGCGGGGAGAACAACATGCGGAACGGTGTTAGCCCGAATAGGGGGACAATCCAGGTGGGATTACCACCGGCGGGGAGGTCACAGATTCACCAATCGGGAAATCCTGAGTGAGGAATTCAACACACGGGACGACCCAAAGGGGAGTCACTACGTATGGGGCACTAGTCCTAATACAGGGGTCTGCCTGAGCAGGGATGACTCTACCTGTAACGGACCTGGTTCTAACAGACGGCTCCGCCCAGTCTGTTACCAAGTGCAATGCTTAGTGATGGATGGAATGCCTATACTTCGCCCGAGAGGGGAAAGTAGGTAGGCTACAATAGCGCGCTAGTCTCACCTGGTGAGGGGAGAAGGCGCTTTCGCAGGCGTACGCCCAAACCAGGAGCCCACCCTAAACGTTGGCGGCGTTTAAGGGATGTGCTGCAACTGGTTCCACGTGGAGATTGTAAAATCTCGTGAAGGTACTGGGCGTAGCCCAGCCCGCAGTTCTACAATGTCTGCCAGAGAGGCGCCCTGTGCCAGTGCCCACGAGTGGAGTGGGCTCTCACTGCCAGCGGGCACGGCGATCCTGGGATTGGTACCCAGTGCGCCACTTCTGTTTGGAGACAGCCCCCCCCGGGTGCCGTCTCCCAGAACAGACAAAGAGCTGCTCAGAGCTTCTGAGGCTCTGTGTGCGGTCCAGACCGAGGCGCAGCGCGCGTACTGGACACAACACATAGAAAGGTTGGGTCTTCCTCTCCGGAGGGGAGCGCCTGCAGGTTCACCACCTGGTCCCGGAAGGGAGTAGTGGGAAGCTTGGGCTCGTTGTCGGGATAGGATCTCAGGACCACGTGAGAATTACCGATCCCGAGTTCCAGGCACCTTTGGGACACAGAGAATGCCTGTAGGTCCCCCACCCTCTTGATGGAGGTGAGCGCCACAAAGAGTGCATCTTTCATCCGACTGAGGAAGATTGGCAATACTTAGGGGCTCACCAGGGCCGTACCAAGGCCCTGTAGGACCCCATTAGGGTCCCAAGAGGGTACGGAGCGCGGCCAGGGTGGACACACCCTTCTCGCGCTCCTGAGGAACCTGGTGACCAGGTTGTGCTGACGGGGATACTTACCTGCGGGTCAGCACTGATCCGATCAGGCAACTCCGCGGGTTCTCCTCCCGGGGAGAACACCAGGACAATTGGCGCCACTTATAAGCGTATGACCGCCTAGAGGCGGGGCTCTAGCCTGTAAGACAGTCTCCCGGACCGCTAACGGGCAAGCCCTCGTCCCGTCCAGGGGCCAGGCATGGAGGTTCCAGAGGCCTGCGTTGGGGTGCCACAACGTGCCCTTCCCCTGCAACGGAAGGTCCTTCGTCAGGGGAATGGGCCAGGGGGGCTGTCGTCAGATCTACCAGATCCGAGAGCCAGGTCTGGTTGGGCCAGTATGGCACCACTCACCAGAACCTGATGCCCCTTTCTCTGACCTTGCACAGGACCTGTGCAAGGAGGCTCACTGGGGGGGAAGGCGTACTTCCGCTTGTCCCGCGGCCAGCTGTGTGCTAGGGCATCCTTGCCGAGGGGACCCTCGGTCTGGGAATACCATAGCGGGTAATGGGTGGAGTCCGGGGAGGCAACAGGTCCACCTGTGCCTGCCGAACCGCTTCCCACATGAGCCGGGCTGCACGGGGATGGAGTCGCCACTCTCCGTGGGGAGTACACTGTCGAGAGAGCGCATCGGCTGTCTGGTTCAGGTTGCCCAGAAGAAACGTGGCCCGCAGGGATTCACCTGCTGACTCCCAAGGAGGAGGCGTCGGGCGAGTTGTGATAACTGCGGTGAGCGTATGCCGCCTTGCGATTGATGTACGCTACGGCAGTCGTGCTGTCCAACCGGACTAGCACGTGTTTGTCCTGCACGAGGGGCTGGAGCCTCCTCAGTGCCAGAAGGACTGCCAACAACTCTAGGCAGTTGATATGCCCACGCAGTCGGGGACCTGTCCACCGACCCGATACTGCGTGCCCACTTGCACACCGCACCCCACCCTTGCAGGGAGGCGTCTGTCGTTCCCACGACACGCCTCGAAACCTGTCCGAGCGGGATCCCCGCTCGGAGAAAAGGTCAAGTCTGACCAGGGTAAGAGAGTGCGAAGGCACTGAGGCGTTACCGTAATCCGCCTGGTGCCGGCGTGCCACGCCGTCCAGGGAACCCGACTCTGTAGCCAGTGCTGAAGCGGCCGCATGTGCATCAACCCGAGAGGGATAACCCCCGTCGAGGACGGCATGTGCCCCAGGAGCCTCTGAAAATTCTTCAGCGGCGTCGAGGGATTCTGACTGATCAACGTCAGACAACGCAGCACTGACTGTGCACGCTCGTTGGTGAGACGTGCTGACATATGGACAGAGTCTAGTTCCATACCGAGGTAAGAGGTGCTCTGCGCGGGGGAGAGCTTGCTCTTCTCCTGGTTGACCCGGAGGCCTAGACGGTCTAGGTGCCGAAGCACAAGGTCCCTGTGCGTGCACAACACATCTCGCGAGTGTGCCAAGACAAGCCAGTCGTCAAGATAGTTTAGCACTCGCACGCCTTGCTCCCTGCCAGGAGCTAAGGCAGCCTCCACTAGCTTGGAAAAAACCCGTGGAGACAGGGCCAGACCGAATGGCAGGACCCTGTACTGATTCGCCCTTCCCTCGAACACGAACCGTAGGAACGGCCGGTGTCGGGGGAGAATAGAGACGTGAAAGTACGCGTCCTTCAGGTCGATTGCCACGAACCAATCCTGGTGACGTACCGAGCCCAGGATGCGCCTCTGCGTCAGCACTCTGAACGGCAGCTTGTGCAGGTGCTTGTTCAGGTGCCGCAGATCCAAAAATGGGCCGCAGCCCCCCGCCCTTTTTTGGGCACGATGAAGTACTGGCTGTAAAACTCGGACGACATCTCGGTTATAGGGACGGGTTCGACCGCACCCTTCGCCAGAAGGGCGGCGACCTCCTGCCGAAGTACGGAAGCATTCTCTCCTCGCCCCGAGGTGTACAGAATGCCACGAAACTTGGGGGGGGCGCCTGGCGAATTGGATCGAGTAACCGAGACGGACCGTCCTCTCTATCCAGTGTGACGGGCTGGTGCGCTACCAAGCGCCCAAGAACCGTGACAACGGGACCAGAGGGACAATCTGCCTCACCGTGCCGGGGGAGGCTGGTTCGGTGGCTGACAGTACGGTCACCTCGCACAGGGGGGACCCCCAGGGAGGTTGACGGCTCTGTATGTTTACCTGCTTCAGGCGGCCCAACGCAATGTCCGGAGGAGATTGCGGTCGGCGGCCCGATCCATCCCATACACCGTCTGCACGAGTGTGTTGTGGAGGAAAACCCAGGGGAGATTTGTCTCTTTGAGAGTATGTGGGCGCCGGACCCTGAAAAGGGCCCAGACTCGATGGAACGCGGCAGGCAGCGTCCTTTTCCGATCCGGCATTGGAAAGGCCGGGATTCGGGCCCAGTAAAATCTCCCCCTGGTTCATCCCGTCAGGGCCGCTTTAAAGAGCCTCTTGGCGGGCTGCTGACGGGGAACAGATGCCCTCTTCCGCGGGGGTCCACCTCTGGTGGGTCGTCCTCTGGGAGGTTCCTTAACCGGAGGGCCGCCGCGGGAGGGCAGGGCTGCTGGGAACCAGACTGTGCCCGAGACCATGCCGACCTGTTGGCGGGCACGTTGCCGCGTGGCAGGATCATTTCGATCGCCTCAGTCTGCCAGACCGCGGAGAACTGCCGTCCCCCACGGTATCACCAAGCAGCCCTGCTTGCGAGATGGGCGCATCCAGAACCGACGTTCTGGGCGCCGCTCACCTGCGCAAGACTAAGCCACAGATGCCTCTCTTGGACCACCATTGTGGACATCGACCGACCCAGTGCACGTGCCGTGGCCTTCGTCGCTCGTAGCGCGAGGTCTGTGGCAGTACGTAGCTCTCATACGAGTTGGGTCGAACTTCCCGTCGTCCAAATCCTTCAGGACTTACCTGAAAAACCCGGAGGACCGCCATGGCGTGGAGAGCGGAGGCGGTTCGTCCAGCAGCACTGCAAGTCTTCGACGAGTGTCGAAGAGCTTACGTGCTCTGGACGGGAGTCTAGGTCGAGCCCCCCCCAGTGGCAGCTGTCTGCGGGCACAAGTGGCCCGCGACTGCACGCTCCACGCGGGGAACGTCAACATAGACTCTAGCCGCCCCACCAACCAGGGAAGTCACAGCCACAGAGCCCTCCGGCCTGAAACGCGCCAAAAGGAGCGCATTCCAGGACTTGGCGAGCTCGTCATGCACCTCCGGGAAAAATGGTAACGGAGCGGGGCGTGGCTTTTGACCATGCCCCCGAAACCGCGCATCTAGCCGCGAGCGTTCCGGCGAGGATGTTGTTACACCCTGCAACCCGATGCACGCGGCTGCCCGGGAAAGCATGGCCGACATCTTAGCCCGAGTCTCCTCCGGAGCTCTCTTCTCCGATGCCAGCAGGCAGCTGTCCGACGCAGCGACAGAGATAGCGTCATCATCCGTGTGCGAAGTCTTACCACTATGAGACGGCCGTCTGCCGCTCGTAGGGGACGAACCAGGTGAGCGTGAAGAGGTATAGATGGTCCGCGAGCGTGAAGCTGACGGAGTGACATCTATCGCGTCCCTAAATCACCCCCGCCGCTCGCCAAAGCGGTCAACCTCGCCGAAACGGCAGCTGAACACGCCTGGGAAACAGACGGGGTGGTGGCAGCGCTCGAAAGAACGTAGCCAACCGTGACCGCAACACCCTGATTGCTATGTCCGCACACACGGGACATTGCATCAGTGAAAACCTGCCTCAGCATGCTTGAGCCCCAAGCAAGTGACACAGGAATCATGGCCGTCAGACTCCGGGATGAGTCTGTCGCACCCAAGGATACAGCTACGAAACATGCTCGTAGCCGGAGGGACTTACCTCTTAAGGTCTGTAGCCTTCTGCCGAAACGCCCAGGGGAAGTCCACCGAAAGGAGAAGTCCGCTGCTCCGCGTCATAAATCCAGCAGGTTTTTCTCGAAGTCGAGTATCGCGTGTAGCATCAGCAAACACACAGGTTCCGAAGAACAAAGGATGAGTGAATGACCGCCGCCATCTTCCTTTGTACCCGTATGCACGGGGCGGAGACTGGCGTGCGCGTGCCATTCGCCAAGCCCATTGGCGTTTTATTAATTAATTATCTCGGAGAAGGTAGGTTCTCAAGATCAAACCCCAGTCAGTCTCTCACAACGTCGAGAGACCGACTGAAGGGGAACTGTAATTAGAATTCATAATCAGAAATCAGTGTTAAATTTCTAACAGACAGACGAACACTCAGACAGAGACTTTGATAGATAGATTATCCTATCAATATGTGGTTTTATGTCCATGCTTTGTCCATTTGTAACCAATGGAGTGCATGAGAAACATCAGACACGCAATCATTATATTACTTAAATAGCTTGCTGGTTGAGTGAGGGTGTTGTAGTGCTAATCATCAGGGGTCGTGGGGGTCCCCCAAACTGCTATTAACACTCAGATGCAAAACCCGACCTCTGGTGATCATTAGGGTTGGGGTAATAGTTTGGGCTTTTTTCGTTTCTGGCGAGTGGAAGCATTCGTTCTTTTTAAACTTTTCGAATGATTATTTCACCCCCCTACGTTAACCAGAGAGGATGAGATGTTTAGTCTGTTTCATCGGACGCACACGTACCTGACCCTCAGTTAACTTCTGGTTTGTGTTTGGCTAGTGTAATTAAAATTATTTTATATAATTTACATTAATATTCATTTATTCATTAATAAATAACATTTTGTAGAATTTTTTTGTATGTTCATCTAATTAAATAAACAATTTCTTGAGTGGGTCCTGTTGTTTGGTTGCATTAAAATAAATCGTATGGTACATTGACATCTAGCGGTTAAGCTTGGTATTGGAGTCTAAATTTAAAATGCTGGAAAGACCAAAGTTTAGCTAAGTAACGCTTCTTCTCGGTTTCTATAAATTGTTTTCTACAAATGTTGCGGGCCGATGGTACAGTTTTTTTCTGTAGGATTTTGGCTTTGACAATACAAAACCAGTTTTCAACATGACAATTTGTGTCATGTGTTTCTTGTAGGTCATCTTTTCAAATCTCCACAGTGGGAAAATCGGAATGTTCTCTTTCATCAGCGTTACCATTATCCCTGGAAATTTGTTATTTGACTGCCATTTCAGTTTCCTTCACTGGATCTTTAATAGACATCAAGTACACTAGCAAAGTATTTTGTGAATGGTGACCTTGCCAATATTGTGTTGGCTTCTGGAGCGATGTAGTCGTCCACTCCCTGCTTCTCATCCAGTGTGTCTTCTGGAACTGTTCTTCCAAGTATTTGGTCATGAAGTTTTTGAAGACACTGCTTTACACATTGTTAGTTTGCTTTTATATAGAACACATGGCACATGCACTTGAAAATGTCTAATGCCCTCTTCAGACTTGTGGTGTTTACCAGTTGTGCCACACAGTGACTGGCAAACTCATTTAATCCCTTGTCTGTTGTTCTTCTGCCAATAACTCCTTGGATTGCCTTAATTGGGCAGAACATAGGTGAAGAACAGTCAGTCTCCTGAAGTCTGTGATTGTGTTGTTTCCTGTCACTAAATTGTAGCTTTCCATCAGGTAAACATATATGTCTTGTTTATTGAATGACAACAGGACACTATGGAGGAGTGCCCAACTGAAGTCGGTTTCAACCTGGTGTATGTGGTAGACAGTGAGTTTTCATATTTTTGTTACAGTCTGATGTAACACGAGAGAAACATTTGGGATTGTGTGGTCATTTGTTATCATTTCAGACACAGGAAGAGGAGGCTTATTTTTTACCTGTCCTGGTAGATTGATGATGTAGTACAAAACTGTCTTTGTCTGGCTTGGAATTCGGCTCACAACCCCTCCAGTGGCATCCAAATGCAGTGTAACAGGATGTCCTTTTCTGAGATGTTGTACAAGAATGACCAGTCCTGTCTCCGTGTATAGATGGACTATAGAACATGAATTGGAGGTAAAATTGGAAATGAGAAAATTAACTAAAGCTGGTAAGAGATATGATGATGATGATTCTGGTGTTAATTTTGATGTTGGACGTTACATCAGACTTTTGATTTCTAACATCTGATACACCTGTTTCAACAGGGTCGACATGAAGTTGATTCCTTGGTCAGTCAAGACCTCCTTAGCAAATCCGACTCTTGAAAACAACTGAACCAGTGACGTTGCCACATTCTTTGCCTTCACAGTTCGTAGAGGAAACACTTCTGGGTACCTTGTTGCATAGTCCGTTATTACCAACATGAATCGGTTCCCAGAACGGCTCTTCTCAAGAGGACCCACAACATCCATCCCCAGCCTTTCAAATGGTGTACCAATAATAGGCAGTGGTTGTAATGGGGCTCTCCTTGGCTGTTGAAGAGAAACTTTCTGGCAGTCAGAACAACTTTTGCAGAAACGGGCTACTTCTTTTTCCAGTCCGGGCCATCCAGTTCCGTCACGGAAACATCCATTTCACCAGACACTTTTCCTCCCTCAAGTTCATCCCTTACCCCCGATTGCTCTTCAGCCCTTTTCTCCTCTCGTGGTATGGCTAGATCTTTTTTCTTAGTTCCTCGACTCATATTGAGAAGGAAGAGAACTAAAACAACCACGAGGGGCCAAAAAAATAAAAACCTTGTTTCTTTCAATAACCGGAAAGATCCCACCGCTGCCACCATATGTGAGAGACCGAACATTAAGGCAAGTAATCCACAAGCTCAACTCATAGACGCTTGATCATTTATTTCTTCCTCAAAGAAGACAAGGCATAACTAAAGATAAACATCAACCTGACAAAAAATTACTTGACAATAAACAGGTTCAATCAGGCAATGGAGACCTTTTTCAACAACATCTACCCCTTTCCTTTTAAAGGTGTTAGATGAGACCATTTAACACACCGTGGTAATAATTATACAATTCTCAACATTAACAATCAACACTACAACTTTACCATGGGTTTTTTATAAAATAAGCATGTCCACAATTATCGATCAACTCAACCAATAATTTAAACTTGATTTTATCGGCTTAAAAACCAATCTGTTGAGACAGATTCTGTTCTTGAATTCTCCCACTCGGCTCATCGGTAAATGGCACGTCCCGGCGGAACCAAAATCAAATAAGTTCCTTGCTTCTGGCCGGACTCCAATCTTTGTCACCCCGGAACTCTCTCCAGCATCCACACCCGAGGACTCCAACGCATCACACCGGTAAACTCAATAAGAAATATGTATTAATAAAAAGGTATATGGGAAAAGGTATTGTAACCAATCTGCGGGCCCTACAAATCGGTATCGATGTGAACTTGTTAAACAAATGAATTAAGCAAAACATAACTATCCTTGTCCCGTGTGGTTCTTACAACAAATATTCTCCTGTGTTACATATATATATATATATATAAAGGATAACAAAATATTGAACAATTTATGTGGGTGTTTGGTGATCCAGGAGGACTACGTGACTTCCCTTGTCGAAAAGCTAAATTCTATATGTGCTGATGTTTCTCTGTGTCTTCCTCTTCCCTCAGAAAACCCTACTCATAGTTTTCTTCCAGGATAAAGAGTGTTCGTGAAAAGTCTGAAGCCTACCAAGGTTGGAGAACCAAAGTACCACGGACCAGCAACTGTGATTGCCGTAACCAGGACAGGAGTTCTGACAGATTACCAGTCACAGTGGATACACGCTTCTAGATTGAAGTCGTGTTCTTCAGGAGAGCAGGCAAGCTCCAATTTAAAATAGACTCTCAAAAAAGGATTCACCTTACTGCATTTTAGGGTGGGTGAAGCACTGACTACGCTGAGGAAAGAACTACCTTTCGTGAGGTGGGGGCCACCCGAAGCAAGAAGATAGATGGCCCATTGAGTCAACAGTGCTGACCCCATAATTCCCCTGAAGTGCACTAAGGGCCAAATTAACAAATCAATTCTAATTTGTTATGGATATATTCAAAAATGACTCTTTCATCGAGGAAAAGTCATAGGAAGATAACTTTGTGTGTGGACTGACAAACCTCCTCCGCTCTTTGGCTTTGCTGCCTAGTTGTCCTCCTTGACTCCAATTATTCAATAAATACCCTAGACTTGAGATGCTGCAGAGCAATCAGGGGTAAGGTACCTTGCTCAAATCAAGTCACTTCAGTCACAACCTGCTGGCACTAAGATTAGAACCAACAAACTTCTGATCACAAGCCCAACGCTCTAACCACTAGGCCGCATAAAACATATAAGGTTATGAATATGTTGAAAATATCAGACAGAAAATATCAGACAGACTATAAATTCCAATATGCAGTGTTAAGTGATGCCATCAAATTAACCAAATCAAATGTGGTCTGATCTATGACAATCAAAATAATGTAAATTGTGTGTGCGGGGTAGCTAACTGTTATCAGGGCGCATGCAATATGACCTGATGCTCCTCTTATTTTTAGCCCTCAGCCACACCTTTTTCCCTCTTTCTATCTTTTGGAAGTCACTCTCCGTGAGAGTTTAATCTGAGGATGCCGGTTTCTTTTTGGGTTTCTCCTTGGAGAGATTGGCACTCGAGTGGAGGTGGGCCCACTACCAGTCATAAACACTCCCTCCCTGTCACCTGTTTCTTCTGTCCACATGTCAGCCTCCTCTGTGCTTATTTGCTGCTCCAACCAGGGCTCTGTCCAGAGCCTCCTGAATCATAACTCTCCGTTCCCTCTTCTCCTTCCCATGGGCTCAGGCCTCTCCTTGCATATGCAATGACTCTTTCCACCCCGTCTTGGACCTGTACTAACACCGCACCAAGCCACAGTTCTAAGACATCAGTCTGCAGCAGAAAGGGCTGACTGTAGCCTGGTTACCCTAGCACTGAAGCACTTATCAGTTTTTCTTTTAAAGACTGAAAGGCCTTCTCGCATTCAGCAGTCTACAGAAATGGCTGGTCAGGGCCTGGGCTTTTCTGGGTCCCTCTTCTCTTCTTTTTAGGGTCACCGGAGGTAAGGTAGTATAACAGAGCAGCCATGTTAGAGTAAATCTTTACGTACCTCCTATAATAACCCAAAAAAAACTACTGCACTTTTCACGATTAGTAGCCCTCTCCCAATCCTTGACCTTGTTGATCTTCTCTGGGTCTGTCCTGATGCCCTCCGCAGACACCAAGTGACCCAAGTACTGCACTTCCTTTCTCACAAGCTGGCACTTGGACTGCTTTAGTTTCAGGCCATGCTCCCTAAGCCTATAGAAAGCCAGCTGAAGCCTCTCTAAATGTTCATTAAAAGACTTAGAGAAAATGATAATGTCGTCAAGATAAATAAGGAGATGGGTAAGATTTAAGTCCACAAATCAGGAGGTTATCAGTCTTTAAAATGTGGAAGGTGACTTTTGCAGCCCAAAAGGCATTCTATTAGCCTCAAACAGATCCATGGGAGTGCTGAATGCTGTCTTGTGCTTGTCTTGTTCCGCAACCTCCACCTGCAAGTATCCAAAGCTTCTAAAGCCTCCTCTATCCTTGGCAGAAGGAATGCATCTCGAGTGCCGCAGGAGTTGAGCTTCCTGTAGTCAATACACAATCAGAGTGACCCATCTTTCTTGGTCACAACCACAACAGGGGATGCGTACCATTTCCATCAATAACCGCCTCACATCTTGCCACTGGGAGGGGGATATTTTGCGGTATGGCAGTTGTAAAGGTCTCAGGTCAACCAGGGGAATCTCGTGATGTACTGTTGTGGTGTGACCATAGTCCATGGGATGTTGGGAGAACACATCTGCATTCTGTTCCAGCCTATCCCGAAGTAGTGCACGTTGGCCTCACATTCTACCACTACTTCACTTAGTCTGGACCAAGTAGTGACTAGCTGTGACAAGCCCCTCTGCTCCCAACCTTCACTATGCTCTCTATCTAGGAACTCTACCACCTTTTCCACCAGGACTGTACTGGCCAGACTTGTCGTCTGATCATATTGACTCGCTGGGAAAGATTCATCACTCTAACTGGAGCACAACCTCTTTTCACATTAGCAAGCACTTTGGCCACTAAGACATCCTGTGGGAGTTGCAAGAAGGGATGGTCTTCTATCAAGGCTGTTTAAGTCTTCCTTTGAGGGCTAGCTTTAATCCTACACCTTAAATCCATCTCTTTCCCACCAGGGAGGCATATTGTATGACCAGTGTAAACAGCAGGATCATGCATTTTACTTTGCTTGGCGCTTCCCACCTTCAGTAAAGCAGTGTACCACTCTGGATACTTCTCTTTGACCTGGTGCAGAAACTGTGAAACAAGAGGTGCTATAAGGTGGGTTCGGGAAATAGCCGGCCTTTGTTCCATGCAATAATTTCCGACTCAAATACACTACAGGATGCATTTCCTCATTTCTTCCTTTATTCTTAGTGCTCCTAATCTCATTTCAGATGCATTTGTTTTGGAACGGGAAGTTCAACAGGTTCAGGTATGGTCTCTCGAGGCACATAACACACACTAGTGAGAGTCTTTGTCAAATGCGGGCTAGAAGTCTTCACGGGTAAAAAGCTTCGGACACGGGTCGGGTATATTATTAGGTTCTTCGGGTCTCGGGAAATATAAAGTAAAAATGTTTTTTGCTGAATTGACCCGAGGAAGACCCGAACTCTCCTGTACAATAGTTACCAACTCTCCTGTGTGCGTGTAGTTACCAACTCTCCTCTTGCGAAAAAAACAGATCTGTGCAGGGGATTAATCAGGAAACTGGATTAAGCTGTGTCTTTATGCTGTTTTGCGTAGGCTATTTAGCCTGAGTTTGCGCAATTTGCCAGAGCAAAACAATAGGATCAACGTTTCCATTGCCATATCAATTTCATTTACATTAATAATGTTTAAATTTAGGTCTAGTCGGGTTTGAAAAAAAATATACGATGGGTCGGGTCGGACTCGGGTCTAACGTTATCGGGTCTGTCTCGGGTTCGGGGCTTAAATTTTTTTTTTTAATTGGCATGTCGGGTTCGGGTAAAAGTGATTCGGGTCATTTCAGGTCGGGTAAAGATCTTTGGACCCGAGAAGACCTCTAATGCGGGCACATTATTTATATAGCGCTCTTGACTATTTTCATTGTTACAAACCAGCTGTACAAGAAAACATTGACTATAAGCAAAACATATAAGGTTATGCAAGTCAAAATACAGGTCATATATCAGACAAGACTATAAATTCCTATATGCAGTGTTAATTAAATAAAACTATAAAATTCTAGCAGCCCCCCCCCCGGCCAGGCAGACAGTGCAAAACAGTATGCAAACAGTGGCGAGGAACCCAAAACTCCATTGGAGGAGAAAAAAACCTCAGAGGGAAACCAGGCCTAACCAGGGGATTCCAGTTCCCCTCTGGCAAAAGCTGCAGCCTCTGCACAAACACGATAGTGCTTGCACAACAAGGCAAAAATAAAAAAAGTTAGATTTAAAATTATCATTAATAATCTAATAGCGGCTGAAGTTTTGTAGAGTCGCCACGTTCTTCGTCCAGCTTTATCATCAAAGCATTTGTCAGGTCTGGGCATGGACTGCGTTCTGCCCTCTCTGGTAACATTGGAAAACATGATACAAGACTGGCTGAGAGTGGAGTACTGTTCTCCACTATTTGATGCAACAAATGCCTCAGTTGTCATTGGAAGCTTAAATCTTTGGAATATATATATTATGATAGTGTAGTGTATGCAAGATTAAAAAGATGCGTCTTTAGTCTAGATTTAAACTGACAGAGTTCCAACAGAGAAGACTGTTCTAAAGTTTAGGCGCTAGATAGGAAAATGACCTGCCGCCTGCACTTGATCTTGAAATTCTAGGCATTACCAACTGACCTGACGCCTGAGAGCATATTGCACGTGAAGGACTGTAATACTTGAGTTCACTCAAATAGTGACACTGCCCACTAGTGGGCATAGGCTGATATATTCCATTAATAATTAGAAGTTACAAATTTTCAAATGTTATCTACTTCATAATAATTATTTAACAAACGGAGTGTCAATTAACATTGAATACAAATTAAATAGAATTTAGATTTAGGTTAAGGTTAGGTGTAGGGCTTTAATATCTCATTAAGTTGCCATCATATTAATATTTTTTTATGAATATAATGATATTCAACACAGCACAATGTTCAATGCAGAACAATACTGATGTGCAAATAGTAACTGTAACGAGCAAGGCGGGAGGAGAGCCGTGAGGGAAAGGTCGAGGTCGGTGGCGGGAGTGATAATGAGTGTCAGCTCTGCGTGCACCGGTCTCGCATTTCTCACGGAGGAGCTCTGGAAGCATAGAAGGACAGGCCACAGGAGGGTACGACAAGAGAGGACCAGGCCTGGATGTTATGTTTTATTATGTTTGTATGCAGGGTTCTAAATTAACTTTTTTGATCACCAGCCAATGTGGCTGGTAACTTTCTAAAGTTACCAGCCAATCAGAATTTCCACTAGCCAATTTTTTTCCGGGTGAAAATATGAGTAACACTGAATGCATTTGATCATTTTATTAACAATTTTGGCATGAAAAATACATATAAAGTACAATACATACAACAAAATATACACAGAAAGTGCATACATTTCAAGTTTGGGATTTATCTACAGTATCTATCTTTATATCTATCTACAGTATCTATCTTTCTATCTGTCTTTATATCTATCTACAGTATCTATCTTTATATCTTTATATCTATCTTTCTGTCTTTATATCTGTCTATATCTATCTACAGTATCTATCTTTCTATCTGTCTTTATATCTGTCTTTATATCTATCTACAGTATCTATCTTTATATCTTTCTATCTATCTTTCTATCTGTCTTTATATCTGTCTATATCTATCTACAGTATCTATCTTTATATCTTTCTATCTATCTTTATATCTGTCTTTATATCTGTCTTTATATATATCTGCAGTTTTAATCCTTAGGCTCTCCTGATGACTTCGGGCACTCTCATGGTCCTTTACTGCCTCGACTTTAAAATTAGTAGTTCCTACCACGAAATTGTTCGTTTTGTTTTTTTCTTTCGCGTACATGCGGCAATCCTGACAAAACATGACGACATTTTCGTGATCAAACACAAGCCATTCACGACCCGTCAGCCATTTGGCATTAAATTTTCTTTTCTTCGTTTCTCTGTTGATATCCTCATCCCCTGCCTCATTCCTCTTCTCGCCCCCAGAAGTCTGTCCCAACCACCGCCTCATTTAGTTTAGCTAATCTTAACTTTATACTTTACTTTGCTAGCTAGCTAGCTATCTAGCTAAACTCCGTCTTATTTCAGTCTGCTCCCTGCTCTGGCTCCGTTCGTTTCCATGGTTTCTCGCGCTGGTTTCACTACAAACTGCGCGCAGCCAACGGGCGTATGAAACGTCACCACGTAGCATTACGAAACAGTGTTCTTGGGAAATGTAGGAAGTACTGTCAGGTGGATAAATGCATAGGATAAATGAACGAGAACAGAGCCTTATGTATCATGCATGTAATGCCTCATGCATCACCGGCCAAACTGGCTAGTAAGTTTTTATTAACACCCGCCAAAATGAATTTTTACCCGCATTTGGCGGGTTGGCGGGTGTTAATTTAGAACCCTGTTTGTATGGTATAAATGTTAATCTAATTTTGAACGTGAAATTTAATTTTCCACCAGTAGGGGTAAAAAAAGTTTGTGAAAGATGACCACTGTCAGCGACATGGCTGCGCCGGCGACGGTACAATGAGCTTTATAAGACCGCCCACCTTACTTGCATGTGGGTGGTCTTAGTCAACACACTTGCTAGGGTGTGGTTTCAGGCAAGTCTGGGTGAGCATTCGCTTCTATAAAATACATCTTTTGTTTCCGACACTTAAATTTGACGTGTCTAATACATGCATTGGCAACTTATAACACACCACAGACAAAGAAAAACACGTATTTCCGTCGAATAACCCCGTTAAAAAAATACCCACCGGGCTATATAAAAAACGAAGAAAACTCACACTTTTCCATCGGTCCCTTACTTACAGCTCCGCAAAGAGAGCTCTCCCGGTTTAACGCACATTGCGACGGCTTTTGTGGTGCAGTGTTTATCATACCGAGCGAAAAGAATATTAAAGAAGGCTGTGAAATATTATCAGCTTCGTCCTTACAGTGGTAATATTATCAAGATATTTGAAGGGCAAGTCGAGTTATTGGCGTTTCATCACTGAATGTGTCGGGAATATCGAAAACAAATCTAACTTTACCCCGTTCTTTGAGCGTGTCTGTTATATTTGCACTGGCATGAACAAGCACTGGACGACACGCACATCAGGAGCGCGGTGAGAGCGCAATTTCTCCGTTAACATCATGTGAAAATCATAATGTAAAAAACGCTTCTAGGTGGACCTTAAGGCGATCTTCCTTGATAAATCAAACGTTAAAGTTAAGACTCCTGTGGGATATCCAGGAAAACTTTACACATACTTCAACCGTGTTTTGGGTAAGTGTGTTCATATTTAAACTCTAGAGATATAGACTGGTCTGGTTATATTTTATGACTCTATTCATTTCATTTTTTATTGTTTTGACAATTCTTTGAAAAACACGACATGTTGGATTTGATTTGATTCTTTTTATGTTCTCTGCTACACTATATTCTCACTGTGGGTTTGTTTGTCAAATTGTATTTCTGTACATCTTGTCTTCAAAAAGTTATTCAAATAAATGCCATTGAACCCACATTGACATTGTGGGACAACATGCCCCAATAATGTGTTAAACAGGATTTTAAATCTGCACAGTGGGACATTTTCATAAATGAAAGGTCTTTTAAGCTAAGACATTTGATGAAAATGCTTTTTTAAAGTTCCATAGGTAACAGACAAGGCATTGCTTTGGCAAACTAAAGAAAAAAATATTTAGGCTACAATTTTAACATAAATCACACGTGAATGGACATGACTTGTAATATGCATTAAATGGTTATAATCGGCCAGTAGGGTTTATTTTTCACACGTTTATCCAACATCCATAGAAAAATATGAAACATGTTATTTTACTGTAACTTGAAACTACTGGACCAGATGTTGGAAACAAAATAATTGTCTAAATAGACTTTTAATTGAAATCTTCTGTTTATGACAGTCAGCCTTGCTCTAGCCATGAAACTATGCCAGTTTAACATTCCTATCATGGCGATACAATTTAATAATTATTGCTATAAGTGATGCCAAGTTAACACTGATAAGAATGATTTGAAATTATTCTCTTCCTGCAGACAAATCGAGATCGATATCAAGTTGAGCTTTTCCCCAAAGAAACAGTCCTGCCAATGCAAAATGCGTGACTCAAAACCAAAGTCAAGTCTGTTGTGGAGATTCATGCCAATTCTGTGTGTTTGGGCCAATATAACACAGCGAAGCAGCGCCTGCCCCAAATCATGTGCATGTTACGCTCCAACAGAGGTCCACTGCACATTTAGATACCTGAGTGAAATACCCAGAGAGATTCAGCCAGCTGTTGAGAGAATTAACCTGGGGTAAATCTGGCCATCCTCTCTAACCTTGTCATTGTCATTTTTGTTTGTTTATGACAAAAACTTATATTCACTGTTCTTTGTGTCAGGTACAACAGTTTAACAGCTCTTAAAGTAAATGACCTCGTTGGGCTAAAATATCTGGAGCTATTAATGCTGCATAGTAATGCCATCAAGATTATTGAAGATAGATCCTTCTACAATCTCACATCCCTGCAGGTAATATACCATTGCAATGAGAGAAACATATTCATTTGATACTACTTGTTTTAACTATTCAAAAAGTTTTAAATGTAAAATAATTTAGGGACAGTTTCCCCAAAAAGTCTGCTGTTTTTTATTCACTCTCATGTGGTTAAAACCTTTTTCTTAACTCTTTCTTCTGAGAAACAAAAAATAAATGTCTGAGTGGTTTCTTTTCAAGTGAACTTTGCATCATGAAATGACACTTTTGGGGAGAACACCTCTTTGTGACTGCTTCTTGGGATAAAAGCGTCTGCCAAATGACTAAATGTAATGTAAATGTCTAAGGAATGTATGCAACTAGATCTGCAACTAGGCATCACGATACCAAAACTACACACTCAAGCAGCTTTACAAATAATCATGTTTAAAATACTGGTACTAAAAAAACTAAGTACTGACTAAACTTGTTTACTCCAGTTGAAGTAAAGAAGTATGGGCTCTTACATGGACTTTAGTAAAAAGTAGCCATTTCTACTACCTGGCCCTCACATCAAATTAAAGCAATATTAATAATATCTGTCACCCTGGACCACGAAACCGGTCATAAGTAGCACGGGTATATTTGTGACAATAGCCGAAGATCCATTTTATGGGTCAAAATTTAAAAATGTTCTTTTATGCCAAAAATCATTAGACTTTTAAGTAATGATCTGGTTCAGATCTTGTTGTCACGACACCGTAAGGAGCACTGGGAAGCGCTACCCCCTCAGGCTGAATGGAGATAATTCACCAGTGGTGAGAACTCATGGGAGTAGTAGTGCGGGGCCAAGAGTGAGAAAGCATCAGATGGAACTACCCAAGGAGGGGATTCACTAAGTGTGGAGCACTAGCCCAGATACAAGGGTTCACCTCGTGAGGGAAACTCACACATACTGGGCTTGAATACGAGCTACTCCGCCGGGCTCGTTACCAGAAGTGCTTAGTGATTGATGGAATGCCTATACTTCATCCAGTGGAGGAAATAGGGAGTCTCACTCAAGACCCGGTCCGACACCGGCTCGACGCCCATGAGAAAAAGGCCCGGTGGAGTGAGGGTCTGTTGCCTAGTGGTTGGTGCTCTTGCCCGAGTGACCATGCTCACGGCTGCGGGAGACAGGTCACTTTGGATCTCCTCATCCTGTCCAGAGGCTAGACATGGAGGTTCCAGCGGTCTGGTCTCAGGTGCCAGACCATCAGGGGAATCCGCCAGGGGGAGTGGCCATCAGAGCATGTGCCTTAAGTCTTTCCTGCCGTCGCTTGGAGAGTGCGGAGCTGGCATGTCACAACGTCGAATTGTGGCTGTTGCATGCTGTGGGCACCCAGGGAGAAGGAAGCTCTCCTAGAGACCAAGTGGGCACCAGGCCCTGAGAAGGTTCTGGCTTGATGTGGGACATGGCAAGGACCGTCCCAGTGCGGCTTGACAGCAATAGCATGGCTGAAGCTGTGCCCAATGTCCTGGGTCTCTGCAGGTGGCTCCTTCCAGGGCCTCTTCCTGGGCTGCTGGCAGGGAGTTGATGCCCTCCTTTGAAATCTCCGTCCGCGGGGGCCATCTGAGGAGGGGTGCCGGAGGTTCGGAGGTCGTGGCTGCTGGGCTGCAGATGCCGTCAGGGACCTTGAACCCCTGGCAGGGGCCGGGTTGCAGATGACCTCCGTCTGCTACCTAGGTGAAAACTCGAAAGTCTTCGGCGGTGTCACCAAGAATCCCAAGCTGTGCGATGGCATCAAGCAAGCGGACTCTCTCAGTGCCTCACATCTGCGCAGGATTGAGCCAAAGGTGTCTCTCTTGGACCACAAGAGTGGACATCGTCAGACCCAGTGTACACGCCTTGGCGGCAATGCTTCAACAGATTTACGCCAAACGACACTGCCATATCACCACCACCGCTCGCTGCTGCAGCTGGCTTGCTGCAGCTGGCTGCAAAATCGCAAACGATTTTGTGCCAGCCATGACCGCAATGCCGTTACCACTAACGCTACTTCAGCATGCTGGAGACAGAGACATGTGACGCAGGTATCGTGCCTGTCTGGCTGAAGGATGGGGCGGTCGCACCCAAGACTACAGCGGCGAGACATGCCTGGGCGACATGTGCACGCTGTAGGAGAATTTACTCTTTTAGAAATATACTCTTTGAATACACCTCTGACCAACTACCGAAACGCCCATGGGAAGTTGCAAACGCCAGGACGAGTTCCGCTGTTCTGCATTGTAAATCCAGTAGGAAGAATCGAAGATCGCTCAGCACATGCCTTGCAGGTTCCGAAGAACAAAAGGGTGAATGAATGTGCACGGAGCGGAGTCTGGCGTGCCATCCCATTTGAGACCAAAGTCCTTTGTCATGTACAACCAAATGCTCAACATGTTAAATCAGTCTGTGGTTGCCAGTTCCCTATTTTACGCTGTGGTTTGCTGGGGAACAGGTGCGAAAGTGGATGATGTTAACGGGATGAATAAACAGTCTTTGATTTGATTGGTGACCGCTCTGCTCTGTAAACTGTAAAAAGCGCTATATCAATAAAATTTTAGTTTGGTTGAGTGGAGTAACCCGAGACCAACACTTTTCAAAATATCTTGTTTTGCTTTCTCCCAAAGAAAGTCACAGGTTTAGAATGACATGAGAGTGAAAGTGTGAGTATTTTTCAATGTATGGTAACCCATACTGTGAACACACAGAGCAAGTTGGAAGCATAAGAAATGACAGAATTTTCATTTTTGGTTGAACTACTACATTTCATCTTGGGCATTTAGTCAGAAAATGACTAGCCTTACAAAAGACAAACCAAGTATGCTTACATGATTTACTCACCCTCAAGGCATCATATGTGTACATGACTTTCTTCTTTCAGGCAAATACAGCCGAGTTATAATACCATTTATCCTGGCTCAACCAAGTATTAGATTAGGAGTGTACAGAGAGTGAGAGATCAAAGAACTGCTCGACGTGGCACCATGAAGCAAATCGATGCATTTGTTTAGGAGAAATGTCTATATTGACAACTTTAATACCGCTAATGTCTACGACATTGTTAGACATTAACATTAATAAAGTTGTAAATATGGATATTTCTCTTAAACCAACACATCAGTTTGCTTCAGAAGAACTTTTTTAACTCAATGGAGTTCTGTCGAGCAGTTCTTTGATCAGGAGATGCCCTTTTTGGAGCTTCAAAATCTCACTCTCTATTGGCTCCTATTCTAATCCTTCGATGAGCCATTATAAATGGTATTATAACTCGAACTGTATTCATCTGAAAGAAGAAAGTCATATACACCTAGGATGCCTTGAGAGTGAGTAAAACATGGTGTAAATTTGTCTGAAATATCCCTTTAACTGAATAGATGATGAATTAATGTGTTGATTTATGTTACCGTGGTAAATTATGAAATCATTGTGATGGTGTTCTGTTGGTCTAAAATATCAATTGCAGCATTATTAACAGTCTTTTCTGACTTTTCTGTCTAATTAAAACACATTTAGGTTCTGAAATTGAGTTATAACCAAGTTGAGAAGCTTGACAAGAATACATTTAGAGGCCTGGAGAATCTTGTACGGCTCCATATGGACCATAATCACATTACATTCATCCATCCAGAGAGTTTTTATGGATTGAAAATGCTACAGTTGATCAACCTTGAGGGAAATCTGCTCCAGCAGCTTCATCCGGACACTTTCGTATCATTGCGCCACAGCAGCATCTACAAATTCTCAACACTCAAGACAATTTACCTATCAGACAATTATTTTACCACATTGCCTGCATCTGTTCTTGCTGGTTGTTACAAAATAGAGAATGTCTTTCTTAGTGGAAACCCCTGGTCATGTGACTGTCAGATGAGTTGGCTTGCCGAGTGGATGAAGAAAAACCCTGGTGAGTGTATGGTCTATGATGACCAATTGTTGTTTTAAAATAAGAGAATAATATTCAGTGCACAAATGCATATCATACAAGAATCATATTGATATGGTTGGCAAACAAATGCTAACAGGTTTTTGTTATAATTGACAGGTGTTGTGAAATGCAAAAGAGATAGGACGATTGTTAAAGAACAGCTATGTCCTGTCTGTGAGTTCCCAGTTTCTTCGAGAGGCAGCAGTATTGTGCATTTACCTGATGATGGCTATACATGCATGAGACCATGGATTCATCCTCACCTGAAACAAAGAAATGTTACCTTGGGTGAAGATGACTACATTTCAGTCTCTCACAAAGATTTTGTTGCACCCATTGGCATGTTGGAAATTAACATCACTGATCAGTTCCACAATGTGGCCAGTATAGCATGTGTTGTGCAGAGACCTGTGGGAATTGACAACTTGACAATCACATATGGAGTAAATGGAAAAGATATACGTGCCCTAAGTGCAACTGTCTCAACGTCATTGGTCTGCAGCATTGATAATGATCATTTAAGCCAGATTTGGAACATCTTGGCTATCTATAGCGAGTCACCTATGCAACTTGAACGAGGGTTATCACTTTCTATGCAATCAGATACAGTTTATGCATACAAGCAAACAGCACCCACTACAGATGATGTGTTTACAGAAATTGAGGCAAAAATCAAAGCTCATCCTGCATGGTTAATGCAAGGTATGATAAGCTTACAGCTGGACCGCATGACAACAACTTTCCAGTCCCTTAATATTAAGTATTTCTCTAATGTTCAAATAGATGTTGACAGCAGCAAAGATAGTACAGATAAATATGGCTGGACAATGATCAGAAGGGACAATAAGACCAAAACCGAACACTCTGTCCTTGCTGGTAGACTGATTGAACTAAACTGCCAAATCTTTGGGGATCCAAAACCAACCACAAAATGGAGTCTACCAGATGGAAGTAAGATACATGCACCATACCACAGTGAGGATCAAAGGATTGTGGCAACTAATACAGGAAGACTTACTTTGAGATCAGTGGAAAGCTCAGACACAGGTGTCTATCACTGCATTGCCACAAACTTCTTGGATGCAGATGTCCTTGCCTTCAGGGTCACTGTATTGTCTCCATATATTAAAGAAGAAGAGGTTAATGGAGTTCAAATCTCACAAACTGTTGGTCAGAAAATATTTCTTGACTGCACCTCATCCAGCAGTCCAAAGGCTTCGATTCAGTGGATACTTCCTGATCAGACAGTTTTGGACAGATCTTTTGGAAAAAGAAAGCTTAACAGAAATGGTAGTTTGGAAATACGTGGACTGACGTTGTCAGATGCGGGGTTGTACAGATGCTTAGCTGCTAATTATCTAGGAGCAGATTTGATTGCCTCCCAAGTAATTGTTTTTAATGATTTGTCAACAAGCCCAATGCAGAGTGAGGAACATACTGTAGGTGGTATCCAGAAACATAGCAGCAGATATCACCCTCACAGCGTTAGTGAGGAGTCAATAAGTATTATCTCAGACAGACCATACACCCGATTTCATAAGGCTCCCACTATCAGAAGAGGCAACAGAAGAACTCAAATTATGGCAAGACAGGTCTTTAATAAAGCAACTAAAGTGTCCTCTTTTATCATGAATTCTGAAAATAAAAGAAGAAATGAGGATGAGACATTTACAGATCAGCCAGAAGATAGTGACATAATCTCTGGGAATGGTGTATCTGAGGATGAATTTACTTTCCTGACTACCCAAACACTTGTACAGAAAACAGTTAATAACATTAATACCGCTGGTTTAACATTTCCAAAGACCAATAACATAACTGTCAACAGTTTCATGAAAGAAGAAGCAAACCATGTTAAGGATCTCTTAAAAACAAAAGACAAATCAAAGTTGCTTACAGCCACATCATACCTGAACTCTCATTCCCAGACACATACCACACCAATAGTGAGCAGATACACTCCCGTGTATGATGGAGCTCCAAAGAAAGTTGTTCTAGCCCCAAATACAACTAACTCAGATTATGTGTTAAACCACAGCAATGGCAGCCCATATATACATGAGAGAGAAATAAACAGACACTCAGGGGAGACTCTTACTTTCAGACGTACTGCAACAGAAGATACAGATAAAATTGAGCTTCTGCTCTCTGGAGACACAGAAGAGGTTGCAGCTGGGGCAACACCATCATACAACTTTCAGATCCCAAATGTAACCCCCCTGCAAAATGAAAGCCAGACTATATTTACAGCTGTCACCAAAACTGATAGAGAGCAGGACAAGATCACATTTCACACCACTCAAAAAATCACGTCTCCTCATCTCCTTCCTGGGTCTACAATCATCTCAAAACACCAAATCCAAATCGTTCCTCCTAAAAAATCACACGCAGGAAAGAGGCGAAACTTGCCTGGCAAACGTAGAATCATTCGGCCCAGCAAAATTTCAGACATCCAGTTTTTATTAAATAAATTTAAATTTAAACATCTGTCTGTAAACAAAGGGGACAATCTGACTTTACCAGACGCTGTGGAACAAGCCTCAGATTGTAATGATGAGGGGAGATTTAAAACTGGAGTATCTGCAGAAAAATGCAAAAGGACAGTGGATCAAAGCGTGGTCCGTCCTACGCCCATACTTAAAGAGTCTCAATATTATAAAACTTCTGTTGCAGAGGAGATCGAAGCAACCAAAGATGCTAATGTGCTTCTATTAACACCAATCACAACTACAAAGTGGCCTAAAATTACACTAGAGAATGTTAAAGGATTGTCGACTGTACAAGAGCACATGACAGTATCCGCAGCAAAACCTGACAGGCTGTCAACTACAGTATCTTCTGAATATTTGCAGTTTCCACATATTATTGCCTCTCCACCAATGGCAAAAGAAAAAAACATTCCGGAAACATCAACTGATGACGCATCAGGCTCTTCTTCCTATCTTGAACCAGATGCATCTTATAAAATCATACCTCTTTCAGCTACAAGGTTTCCTGCTTTCCATGAGTTGCCTACAGCAACAGAATCTACACCAAATTTAAACACTTTGGCGGCCCCACCAACAATGAAAATTGAGGCAAAGCAAAATTTTGATCAGGATAGGCTCTCAGGTTCTCACACTAGATTGTGGGGAAATCAGAAGCCTGGCTTCAAAGGAAGAGGGCAGGTCAAAACCCTAACAACACCAAAAACCTTGATTACTGAAATCACTGACAAATCTTCTACCAAATCCACCACTATAGCATCACACAGTCAGAACAGACGTGTGGGAGTAGGACCTCTGCCTACACCCTTTAAAGTAGGAGAGACACATCTGTCAGCTATTAATACTGACTCTGAGGCTTGGAGAAACTCTATTATGTCTTCTACCAACTTACCAGAATTCATCACTATGACAACTGAAACACCATCAACTTACAGAAGACATAGAGTGATTGGATCACACACTACACCACAATCGCAAACCCAGAGGAACACCAATGCAAACCCAGTGAACATTAACATGAAGTTTAAAGCAGAAAGGGGTTTGAGATACACAACACAGAGGCCCCTTATGGGTGTTCAGCCAACCGTTTATGATCAAAGATGCAAGGACTGTTTTGACTGTCATACCTCATCTGGTGTACCTCTGGGAAAATCAAACGAGAGAAGAGTGAGTTCACTCACAATGTTTGGTAAAACTGCAAAACAGTTGTACACTTTCACCTCATCTTCACACAATACTGATACAGGCAATTTAAATGCCTATGACCGCTCTTCCAGGTATGACTCCTCTAATACCAGAAATAGGTCATCTGTTGAGGATATAATTTACAAGCCAAGGATTATTGGTGGAAAAGCTGCCAGTTTTACTGTTCTTTCCAACTCTGATGCCTTCCTTCCCTGCAATGTGTCTGGCAATCCTGAACCCACTATCACCTGGAGACGATTTGTATCTACCACAGGTATATTTATACATACCACACATCATGCAAGTAAACTTCTCTGTTCAATTTCTTAAGAAGAATTTATATTATATTGCTTTTTCCCCTTTATATCACCAGGTATGATGGTGACAATCAAGAGCAAAATGGGTAAATTCGAAGTCTTGAAGAATGGAACATTGTCCATCCAAAGAACAAACATTAAAGACCATGGACAGTACATATGTTTTGCTGAGAATGAGCATGGCTCTGACAAGCTTGTGGTTACATTGTCAGTTCTGGCATACCCCACCCGTATATTGGAACAAAAGGTGAGGGAAGTTAAGGTTCTCGCTGGGAAGACTATGGAAGTGGAGTGCAAGACAGAGGGCAGGCCAATGCCGATTGTGTCATGGATTCTACCAAACCACACAGAAATTAAGAGTCCAAACACTACGCATGGAAGAGTAGCAGTAAGCTCAAAGGGCACACTTACTATCCAAAATGTGTCATCTTTTGATTGTGGAAATTACAAGTGTTTTGCAAGTAATAGGGGCAGTGCTGACACCGTCACTGTTCGTCTGCAAGTGGTAGCAGCACCTCCGCTAATACTGGAAGAGAAAAGACAGCTGGTAAAAGCTGATGTTGGGCAGAATGTCTTTTTGCCCTGTTCCAGTCATGGTGACCCCCAACCTACTACGCATTGGGTCCTAAATGATGGCACAATCATAAGGCCTCTTACATCCTCACACCCCAAGATATCTGTTTTTTTAAACGGTACGCTTCACCTGAGGAATGTAGCAATAACTGAAAATGGAAAATATGAGTGTGTTGCAACCAGCAGCACAACATCAGAGCGACTTGTGGCCACGCTATCTGTGAAGAGCACAGAAACGGCCCCTCAGATCATTGAGACATCACCACTAAAATCTGAACTGATATATGGTGGTCATCTTCAATTGAACTGCTCTGCTGTTGGGAACCCAAAACCCCATATCATTTGGAGGCTCCCTTCCAAGGGTCTTGTGGACCACTCAGTCAGGTAGGCTTATGAGATATTTAGCAAATTGTTCTTTTTCAAGGCTAGATGTGTTGGTTTGACATTTTCAGCTTTAAATGTCTGGTTCAACCAATGGCAAAAGCTGCTGGGAAACAATTGTTATTTAGTTATTGTAATAATTGCTGCTAAGACACATAAGTTATACACAATTCAATAACAACACTACATCGTTGACATAACTAAAATACTTGTAAATTTTGTTCTACAGTGTCAAGGGCTCCCTAGTTTAGTTTAGTTTAGTTTAGGGTGTCACCAGTTTGAACCCTACTCAGAGCAGATTTGGATAGAAATGCGTGTATGTCTAATTAAATTGTTTATTACCTTTATCGCTTAATTTCTGCAAGTATGTCTGTATTTATTAATTTCTTTATTCATGCACTTTATTTATACACTTTATTAAGTCATTTTGTATCCTCCATAGAAAACTACCATTTGTGAGGGCATGTAAGGGAAAGAATATGCTCTGATGTAATGCACCGCCACAACGGCTGATGTTATTGACGTAAGGATGGATGAGATATGTTTTGATATACCTGTATCTAATTCACTTAGAATGAATGCAGCCTCTTCACATACAGGATCCTCTATGAAAGCACATATGACATATCAGTCAGTGAGATGGTCTCTGTGTGATCATAACATGTGTATGAATGACTGTATTAATGAATGAATGAATGAGTTACACCCCTTGTGCTTTAAAGAGGGAGGAGATGGAAAGAAAAACTGGGTTTACCAAAGAAAAGCTGCTCCCGACCAGGTTAGGTTCACAGAGTAAGTTACTACGGTTACAGAGTCTTGAGTTACCCTTACAACTGATCATTACACCGTTATCGTTCATCTCGAAACGTGTGGGTATATGTGCCTTTACCTGGATTAAGTCTTATCTTCAAATAAGAAGTTGTTCTATCTTCTTCATGTCGGATGCAGCAATTGTGAAAGTGAAGCTATTTGTCTAGTATGGTAAATGCATGAGTAGTGAACACAAATACTGCAAGATGTGAAAACGCACATGCCTGGAGCAGCTTTCAATGTGACCACAGCGAATACCTCAGATATTTCCTGTCAGCATTGGAAATCAAACCTGCAACATTTGGGTTGCATGTCCGACTCTCAAACCTTTAGGCCACGACCCTTATCATGTGGTATTCGACAATTATCTGTTTAACACCCATCTTTTTCCCTCCTTATATGCTCTCTCGAGGGGCCTCATTTATGAAAACTTTTACATGTAATAAAACCATGCGTGATAGAATCTGCACAAAATTCCCTGTACACCTTACTGTACATCCCAATCAGGGGAAGAGCGTTCGTATGTATCTCCACCCCTATGCCTCCCAGAAATAACTATACATGAAGCTTTCAAGCCTAGTTTTAGTATGCATAATAACCATAATAATAATAAATATGCTTTCTATCGATGTATGGTGTGTTAGGATAGGACAAGATTTGACAGAGATACAACTATTTAAAACTCTTTAGTTTGATTAAGTTTTGAGTTTCTGACATTTTTTGTTTGCGATTTTGCTGAATCCACCAACAAAAATAAAGTACATGATATATTTACGGTAGGAAAAAAATATCTATATGGAACATGATCTTTACTTAATACCCTAATGATTTTTGGCATAAAAAGAATCTATAATTTTGACGCATTCAATGCATTGTTGGCTTTTGCGACTTATGACTGGTTTTGTGGTCTAGGGTCACATATTTTCATTCACTTGACGGTACAAGACATTTGGAAGATATGAGCCATTGGACCACTCTACCACCGGATCCAGCAGTGTCCACAATAATGGCAAGTGCCAAAATATTTTAGCCTAAACTAAACTAATAACTATATTCCTAAGCGCTGTCTGTGAACAAGCAACCGAACTGAAGCCTGTATTCTATCCTATATGCACGCGATGCGGGTAACCATAGTGACGAAAGTAAAACCCGAAGATTGCGCCTTCTTGGTGAAAAAGATGTATTTGTGCATTTGATTTTTGATTTGATTCAATTTATTGTCATTACACACATACAAGTACAGTGCAACGAAATGTATTTTTAGAAGAAGATAATGCATAACATGGGGAAGGTGGGGAGAAAAACATGTACACAATACACCAAAGACAAGACTTGCAACAGGGATAGGTAATCCAGTTCCGACAAGCAGCATCTGATTCTGCTGCCATGATGGCGCCGCATGCAGACCCACTTGTCAGGCTGGCGGGTCAAAGCGACGAAGGCATTGGATCTGGGTGTGAGTGGCCGCCCTCGAGTGCGGCCTATGTTTGTGTCTGTGTGGAAAAGTCTGTGTGTAATAGTCTATGCAGGTGTTTCAGTAGAAATTAGGGAGGGACAAGAGCGTCTCTCCGTACTGCTCTACTCAGGGTTGAATTTCAGCAGCAGCCTTGGCCAAGGCTGATACGGGGGAGTCGAAAGAGATAAGATTGATTGTTTGGTCTTTGGGCGAGCAACCGCATTCCATTTACACGGCTACTCTCTTTGTCCATTTTGTCCAATTTGGTCTCCAAGAATATCAAATTTTCTTTGCAAAGTCGTGAGCTTCTCCGTGATAGAATCCATATTGCGGTTAATAGTCTCATTTCCAGAGCCGACCGCTCTTCCCACGACTTCCATCATAACGGGCAGCCTTGTGAGACTTTTGAGAGCTGTTACCGTTTTCTTAATTTCTCGATAACAAACGGCACAGCCTAATCCAATCAGCATAATACCTGTTATCATGGTTCCGAATAGGTAGACATCTTCAATGTCCTCCACGGAAAGCGGAGCTAGACACACGATCCGCCATCTCTCCCAGGCGTCCATCGTGTAGCCAGCTGCAAACGTTCCGTCAGGGCAGGCAGGTTCCCCCGAACCCAAGCTTCTCGTCGAGAAGATCGTGTCAATAGCGTTTAGAGACCATTTGATCAGATCCATAATTTCAGTTGTAGAGCAGTGCAGAGAAAATCTCTCAAAAGATGATACGAGACGAGACACAAGGTCAGCAGGAAAGTAAAGGGGAGGACGGGAGCGAGAGAAAATGCGACTGCCTCCGTTGAGAGATAAGAGAAGGATGTGTGACTTTGCAGGCCTGATATCAGAGAAGCTAGTCTGCCCAACAGTGAAGGCAATACACCCAGATGTGTTAAAATGTAAAGTGATCATTTACAGTGCTTGAGATGTGAATCAGTCCCAGTAGAAAGACAAGCAAAGTTATATACAGAAAAATAACACTAAACAGTATAGAATTGCTCACGCCTCCAAAGCTGCACACTCGCTCGGCAGGTAATGTTTAGTTTCTAATAATCTTATGATTAGCTTCATAAAACGTAAATATATAATCAGGAGGCGCAGGGATTGTGTTTGTGAGGCCTGTGTCTGCTTTTTGAACTTTCAAACAGACGGCACTTGCATTGTGTGAATGACCAAAGGTCTTGGACTATAGAAACAATTTAGAAACAATGTCATTTACATGTTGGATGGCATGTATTTAATGTTTTCAATATCCATGTGCTTGTTTTTCCTAACCTATTTGTCTGAGCTCTTGATCAGCTGCACAAATCTTGGATCAAAAGCTTTTTCAGTCCAAAATCTTTTTACAAACTCTATTTACGGTAGCATATATTTATTAGCTAGTCAGAGATTTGAATATTAATTCAAATTGTACTCACTAGCGAGTGTGATTTTTAAATGTGGCAAAGTAGAAGTATTAGCTTAATATGTGACGAAGTACAGGTATAATTACAGACTTAAAACTTACTTACTCCTAAAAGTACAAGTATCAAAAAACAACTTAAATTTACAGTAACATGAGTAGTAGATCTTGCTACTTCCACCCCTGTTGGCAATGAAAGTAAACCATTTTTTTTAGCAGGAGCTACTTTCTGTACAGGAGCAAAGTTAGAGTCAGACTGAGGTTCTCTAGAGTTACTGGACGCACCTCTAAAGTTATCTTTTGTGGGTTGAGAGTACTGACAACCACGGTGAGCGTTGATATTCTTCTGAACCAATTTAGCCTTATCAAGACCAGTTGTAGCTGATGGTAGGTCTCTGGATAGCCAGGTATGCCTTCAGCACTTGCCTGGTCAATTCAATTCAATTTTATTTAAACACAGCGCAGTACATGGTGTTTATAGAACAAGCTAGATTATTCTAGTTAATAATATCTAATGTCAGCATCTCCTGGTGGTTTATTTTGCATATGTTGCATTAAGTGAATGCTTGGCTGAAAAGATGCGTTTTTAATCTAGATTTAAATTGGGCGAGTGTGTCTGATCCTCGAATAATATCAGGAAGGCTATTCCAGAGTTTAGGTGCTACGTATGAGAAAGCTCGACCCTCTTTGGTGGATTTAGTTATTCTAGGTGTTATCAAAAGTCCTGAGTTTTGAGATCTTAGAGAGCGTGATGGCTTTTAGTGTGATAGAAGCTCTGTTAGGTAGGTAGGGGCTAAACCCTTTAAGGCTTTATAAGTGATTAAAAGAACTGTAAAGTCAATACGATACTTAATGTGTAGCCAGTAAAGGGTTGATAACATTGGGGTTATGTGATCATATTTTCTGGTCCTGGTTAGAACTCTGGCAGCTGCGTTCTGAACTAACTGTAGTTTGTTTATTGATGATGCAGGACAACCACTAAGTAGCTCATTACAGTAGTCAAGTCTTGAGGTCATAAATGCATGAATAAGAATTATTCATTATATTGCGTAATTTGGCAAAATTTCTAAATTGGAAGAAGGCTGTTATTGTGATATTTGAGATGTGATTACCAATTGACAGATTGCTGTCTGATATAACGCCTAGATCTTTAACTGAAATATTTTGTTTAGGCCTACGTGTCTGTGGTCCAAAAAGTAATATTTCTAATTTATCTGAATTTAAAAGAAGGAAATTACAGGTCATCCAATGTTTTATATCTTCGATGCACTCTGCTAATTTGGATAGCTGGAAGGAATCATCTGGTTTTGAACAATGGAACAAGGAGATATCTTCACTCGTTCTCTGGCCACCTCCTAGGATTTTGCAAGACGTCCGATGCAAAGCAAGAATGTCCTCCCCCTGCTGGAAGACTGACAACTTTGGCAGTCTGTTCAACTCCATGGTGTTTGGTGAGTCTAGGTCTCTGGTATACTGCGCTTCTGCGTGGGGCTGCCTTCGCTTTCCTCCCCTGTTGGATGGACAGCTTGCAGAATGTTTTTTTGTGGATCCATGGAAACGCAGATTTTTTGACAGATTAAACAGATTAAGTTTTTTATAAAACGCATAAGAAAAACGTATCTTCTCACCTTTCAATCACAACAAGGTTTGAAGTGTATTAAACTGGTTTCACTGTCGTAGTTAACTCCCACCAATGCAACTCGCTTCTAAGACTTTTTGTCTTTTCAGACTAAAATTGAGCTCAGCACAGTACAGGTGATTCACACATTGTCTCTCTATCTCTCTCTTTTATCTCTGTGTCACATTTCAAGTGGACAGAGTGCTAGAACTAACGGGCCGTAACTGACAAAAACTATTTTATGACAAAAATTGTACTGTAAACATCAATAACAGCTTTAACTTTTTAAACTTGTCAAATGATCATGGTATCTTCGCATCGGGTGGTTGGTCTCCTCTACGAAGAACCACCTGATGCGATTTTAATGCTAGCCTATGGGTGCTTCTCAATATGCTTCCTCATTACCTCGCTCCTTTATTCTTCATCATATTACCTGGAAACTGATCGAGCTTATCCATCTTTCAGGACCTCTCAATTCTGTAATTGCATTTGCAAGTGTCATTGGACTGACATTAGATTATGGAGGTTACATCTTTAAATGCTTTAAAGTCGGTTTCAAATAGAATTTTTTGTCATTAAGCCTCTGAGAAGTTAAACTATTCTAACTGTTGTTTAAGTGTACGGGTAAAAAAATACCCGTGTTCGTGTGGCCAGGGCCTAAAACAAGAAATGTGTTTGATATCATTCAGTGCTGCACAGACCCATTTGCGTGTGACATTGAAGCACTGCGAGAGCTCTGTATACTTTCGAATTAGTCTAGCCGTGCTGCAAGGTCTGAGAAGTGCCGCGTGAAATTGAACAGTTTAATGATTTTCTGCAAGATGGCTGTGCTGATTGCCAAAAATAAATATGTGTCTGCCGCGGATTTTTCCATAAGTGACGTATTTGAAAACAAATCAATAAGTTAATGGCATGGCAGACGAGGTGGTGGTGCCAAAAAAAGGACTCTGGGACTGTAACACAGATCCATAAAAGGGAAGGAAAGAGGCGGGAACTGGCGAACATTTAACAAAACTTTAATTAAATAAACAAACACGGAAGTAAAAGACCTTAAAACACAAACTTAACACATGTCCGGGCCCGGTCCTGTGTCGTCATACACTCCTGTTGCTCCTCTCTTATGTTTCCTGAGCTTAAGAGGCCTTATAACAGTAACCTTATATGCTTTAGGCATATGTCCTAATGTCAGAGATGAGTTAATAATGCTAAGTAGAGGATCTATAATTTCTGGCAGCATCTCTTTCAGTAGATTTGTAGGTATAGGGTCTAACATGCATGAAGTTGATTTAGATGATCTAATGATTTTAGATGGTTCATCGTGATCTACGGAAGAAAATAAACGTAATTTCTCCTTAGGGACACTGTTGTTAGTCGTTTGTTCAGCGGGTTTCGCATCTGGTTGCATAGTTATAATTTTTTCTCGAATATCTTGGATTTTATTTGTGAAATAGTTCATAAATTCATCACTGCAATGCTGGTATACAGAATCAGAAGTCGCTGACGAGTTATTTTTGGTTAATTTAGCCACTGTATCAAATAAAAACCTAGGGTTATGCTGGTTCTGAGAAGGTTGAGTTACATTTTCAATGGTTAAGTCAAGATCTTCAACGTTATTACTCATGCTAGAGATTTGAAACAATTCAGGCCGATTATCAAGAAACGCACCTTTGCCATAGTACCTAGTTCCATGCTCTAACCACGGTTCTGCATGTATGAGTGAATGTGTTGCACAGTTTAAAGTGCTACATGTGTGACGCTCGTGGACTTGTATGCGTCTCACAATATGAGGAAATAAACACATGAACATCATGCCCAGAGTTCCCTGAGAGATTATTTCAGGTGCATTTAACAGTTTTCACTGTTTGACAAAAACTATCGTCATTGAACTACACACACTGAAACTCAAGTGTCTATTGAGGTAGTGTCTTAACGATGACCCGTCAAAATACTCGAATGGATAAAATTTCTATAGTATTTGATATAGCAAATTGTGGTTTTCTTGTTGTAAGTTGATAAACTATAGTATACTTTTATATTTACTATAGTAAGGTTCATGACGCTATATTATCTTGAGTTTCCTAAAGGCCTAGTAAATTTTATACTATACTACAGTATTGTATGTGGATATAAAATTACTATTGTATAGTTTATGAAAACACACCCAAGATAAGGAGAGAGAAACACATGTCAAATATCAAACAGACTATAAATTCCTATATACAGTGTTAATTCAATAAAACTAAAAAATTCTAGCAGCCCCCGGCCAGGCAAACAGTGCAAAACAGTGTTTTGCATAGTAAAAAATGGACAACATAGAACAATAAAGAAATGGGTAAACAAAAAATAATAAGGCCCTTATTGATCCATTTGTATATAACATCAATGTACTTTGTCGTTAACCAGTCTCTTTATGTGATGATCCTCATTTGTGTTTTTTAAAGATGATAACACTCGTGCTGTTTTGCCTGTGTTACAAAACTCTGTAGCACCAGTGCTATGTGCAAAAAAGTTTATATTTTCAATTTAGATCGTGGATCGATATTCTCTTTTATGAAGCTCGGCCAGCCCTATTTTAGTGTGATATTTTGAGTATTGTATGTCTTCTTTTTCTATGCTGATCGTACGGCACTTTGATCTGCTGTAGTTTTATATAGAAAGTGCATAAATTAATAAAACTAACAATTAACAGTACATATAAAAAGCATGCAATACGTCAGTAACAAAGACCGCTCAAGACAGCTACTAAAGTGATTATTGAGAAGTTGTATACTTACAAAGGGTTCAGTTTATGGCAGAAACATTTTTACACTTAAGAGCAGCCACAAAAATCTGGATTACATCTTGTTTTATAGCATGCGAGTAAAGCCTTAAAGGGATAGCTCACTTAAAAATCATTTACTCACCCATAGGTTGTTTAAAACCTACCGTGGTCTGTTAAACACAAAGAAAGATATTTGTAAGAATGTAAGCAAATTTCAGTTCTGTGACATCATCCACTACCATAG
Source organism: Barbatula barbatula (assembly GCF_947034865.1). NCBI lineage: Eukaryota > Metazoa > Chordata > Actinopteri > Cypriniformes > Nemacheilidae > Barbatula > Barbatula barbatula. The sequence goes on along the minus strand of NC_136782.1, from coordinate 1,099,194 downwards.
TAGGAAAAAAAGATTGTATCTTTGTTTTGTTCTGTTGAACACAAAGTTAGATATTTTGAAGAATACAGGAACACAAACCGTTCTGGGGCACCTTCGCATTACCATTTAATTTGTCGTACTATGGCAGTAATTTATACAGGTATGAAATGACATGAGAGTGAGTCAATGATGACTGCATTTTCATTTTTGGGTGAACTATCACTTTAAATTCTTTTCTGAATAGTCATTCATACAGCACTTCAACAAATGTTGCAAAAACAAGCCATGACATGTAGTGCTCTGTTTTTAATTTATGCAATCCCTTAGAATGTTTTCCAGTCCTTTTGGCTTAAAAATGGGCATTGAGTTGTTGCTGGATATCTTATCAAACATCACAAAAGGGGCATGGTTTCAGGAATTGATTCTCGGCAGTCGAGTAAGTTTAGGATATGCTTTCAGGCATTTAATTACATCGGATTGTAACCTATAAATGTGAAAATACATGAACATTTATAGTGATTTGCTAGTCTGTGAATAGCAGGTTAAAAAAACACAGACATATTGAATGTATTTACTGAAACAATTGCTGTGTATTGTTAAAAAGTATCATATTTTCATTTCAGAATGGGAAGCCGCATAAAGGTCCTGAAGAACGGCACTCTCGTCATTGAATCGGTTAATGAGAAGGATTCCGGAGACTTCATCTGCTTTGCACGCAGCAAAGCAGGGGATGATTTACAGCTGATGAGGGTTTCTGTGTCTATGAAGCCAGCTCGGATTGAACCAAACATCTTTAGTAAGAAACAAGTGCTTTACGGCCATGACCTAAAAGTGGACTGCGTGGCAGCTGGCGTACCCATCCCAGAGATATCTTGGGGGCTGCCTGATGGTACCTTAGTTAATAGCGCTGCGCAATCTGATGGAGCTGGAGAAGTTCAGTCCAAGCGGTACACAGTGTTTAATAATGGTACGCTGTACTTCAATAAAGTAGAAATTGGTGAGGAGGGTAATTATACCTGTTATGCAGAAAACAAACTGGGTAAGGACAAGATGCATGTTCACATTAATGTGGTAACTGCAGTCCCTCGTATTCAACCCCCAAACCATACCCATGCCAAGGTAAGGCCAGGTGGAAATGTCCGCTTTGACTGTAAGGCTAAAGGGGAGCCCAAGCCCAAGGTCCTGTGGATGCTGCCATCCAAAGATATAATTGCTGCATCTAACGAGCGTTGCTTAGTGCACGCCAATGGGTCTCTTGATATACGCGATGTTAAACTGGCTGACGCTGGAGAGTATGTCTGCATGGCTCGTAACGCAGCAGGTGAGGAAACTCAAGTATATAAACTGGACATTGATGGAAATCCACCCATCATCAATGGCTTCAAACAGAATAGAACTGTGGTGAAAGATATAGCAGTTAAGTACTCTAGAAAACTAATAGACTGCAAGGCTGAGGGATATCCTCCCCCAAAGATCACATGGATCATGCCGGACAATATATTTCTAACAGCACCATACTACGGAAGCCGGATTAATGTTCATAGCAACGGTACGCTAGAGATCCGTAACATTCGGCAATCAGATCGAGCAGAGTTCATCTGTATGGCACAGAATGATGGAGGTGAGGCGGTCATGTTGCTTCAACTGGAGGTAACCGGCATGCTCCTGAGACCCATTTTTAAAAATCCTTTTAATGAGCGGCTGGTGACTCGGGTGGGAAGAACCGCAGTGCTGAACTGTTCTGCTGACGGACAACCCGTGCCAGAAATCACATGGATACTACCCAATAAAACTCGCCTCAGTAGAGAGCGTGACAGTGGCTCAAGATATCTCCTGGGTAAGGATGGCACCCTCGTCATTCACAACTCCAGGAGAGAAGATGCAGGTAAATATCGTTGTGCTGCCAAAAACCAGGTGGGCAACATTGAGAAGCTGATCGTGTTTGAGGTGTTTCAAAAGCCTTACATTCTAACACGCCCCAGAGGGATGATTCGCTGTGCTTCTGGAGAGCCTCTCTACCTGCATTGCCTGACAGATGGACGTAAAGCCAGCATTTCCTGGATCATGCCAGGAGGTCATGCTCTTGCCCATCCGCAGGTGAGCGGACGGTACCATTTAATGGAAAACGGAACGCTTGTTATACGAGAGACAACCATTAATGATGGCGGCAACTATGTGTGCCAAGCGAAGAATGAAGCTGGCGTGGCACTTCTGACCGTGCCTGTTATAATCATGGCATTTGCACCCCAGATCATTAACGGACCTCCACCAGCTGTGAGAGGAGTGACTGGAGTTCCTGTTCATCTTTCATGTATTGCCAGGGGAGTTCCAAAGCCAGATATCACATGGGAGTTGCCAGATCGCTCGGTTCTTTCCTTGACAGAAAACAGACAACTTGTAGGCAGTCAGCTACTACATCCACATGGGACACTTGTCATTCAAAATCCCACAAGAGCAGATTCTGGAAATTACAAGTGCACTGCTGTGAACTTTCTAGGCAGGGATACCAAAATGACATACATGACAGTCATATAGGTAGAGTTAATAGGGTGATGACAGGATGCTCTTCTGAAATGTCTTGGTTTAACAGAATAATGGGTACGTCGATCTGCCACGGACAGTAGTCTGGATAATGATGCTGTTTGAGTGATGCTAAAAACATTGGAAATTACTTTTTATATCAATGCTTTCATCAGTCCTTCTGACAAGTTTATATTGACATTGAACCTTAAAATATGTATATATTTTAAAATTGCATAAACAGCATGACAGAGAATCACTGTTTAGTTTCAGTCAGTGTTTGACATGCCCATGCGCTCCTATGTAATGAATGAATATTATTGAGTTTATCTAACATTGGAAAGGCAAATTCAATGGTTAAAATTTTCAATGTAGTTTTAGAAAGTCTGAGTAGAATAAACATTCTATTTTCAAATGAACAATGTTTCATGTAATAATATTCAAATAATTTTTACTTCACGCTCACTCTTTAAGATGTATTGCGGCACATTCTGCTAACAGGTCAGAAGCTCTTGAAGCAAGGCTCTACTGGTTCTACTTTCACAACATTCCTTGCCCTCCAACATTTCAACCTTTGCTTGCATCAATACCTTACACCACACCATCTGAGGGCTTTCTGGAATTTCACAATGCCATTTTAGAATCCACACCTCTGTTCTTCACTCACAAGGGACAGATTCATCTTTATTCTGTCCATCCACCCAAGTGAACCTCTTAGAATGCCCTACATGAAGATGTCAAATGATAAACCTGAATTCTACTCGGTCCCTGTCATCAAACAAAAATGTGCTGGCACACAGCATGAAGCAACCAAGGGTTTGTGCAGTACATTAAACGTACTATAAAGATTGTCGGGATTCTCTCATAGTGCCACATAAAAATAAAAGACAACAACACTCATTTTACGTTGATCATTCCATTAGACAATTTTGAAAGGCCATAGATAACATTGACATTCTGTGGCAAAGAACATTATCTTATTACCTTATTACAATAATGTCAGGTCTAATGAGTGAACTCAAAGTCTACATTTCTCTGTTCAAATGAAGTCTAGACTCCAGAGTCCAGACATGTACACAGAAAACAACGAAAAAAGCCTGCCTTCCATAATCCGTCTTATCGTGTTTAATGTGAACGTACAGAGGACAGTGTTATTGCTCAGAGGTTGCTTAGTTGTTTCTCCTAAAATTGCCTACAATCCCTCTATGATCTCTAAAAGAAAATGAGATATGAAAGAGATTTCATCTTCATTTTTGCGTTCTTGTGGGTAATCATAATGAAGCTCAATCTGTTCTTCCTTCCCAGCTAGTTTCTTCCTTCCTGTAGAAACTTTCAAGATTGAACCCGTTCACTTTCATTGTATGCACACAAAACCACTGAGACATTTCTTAAAATATCTTCTTCTGTGTTCTGCAGAAGAAAGATTCATATAAAGGTTTACAACCACATGAGGGCAGGGACAGACTTGGAGTAAAAAACATCCCTGGATTTCCCCCCAAACAACTGAAATAACAGAACTATTCTACAATTTAAGTATACATATGGCCTTGTTTCCATATCCCGGTGGGGACTTAAACCTGAATGCACACCAACTCATGAGCCCTCGTGTCACCGTGGGGACCAAAATTGAGGTCAGAAAGCTAATAATCAGAACATTATATTTGAAAATCTAAAAATGCAAAAGGTTTGCAATGATCTTTATGTTTAGGGGTAGGGCAGAAAATATACAGTTTGTACAGTATAAAAATCATTACGCCTATGGACTGTTCCCACAGAGATAATAAACAAGCCGCGTGTGTGTGTGTGTGTGCCTACATGTCACTATCAAAATAAGATAATTTTGGTGTCTAGTGTTGCCAGACATTGAAGAAAGTCACGATGCAGTGAAAATATTTGCAAACTGACTCATTCTCCAGTTGAAAGTTACATTGGAGCAATAACCCTAGGCTGCTTCGTTTACTCTTCTTTCCAGAAAGTCCAGATGGCCAGTCCACCCTTGCACGAGGGGGAATAAGTTATGACAGAATTCTTTTTGGGGGGTTCTGTTTAGGGAAACATTGCTGTTGTTTGTCCACTGTTATGAAAATAGAAGACACGCAATGTCTTTTTAAATTAGTAGACAATGTAGCTAGTCATCGTTTTAGAGAACGACTTTTGCTAGAGAGATTGTATGTCAAGCAATACAAGGGGAAAAATTATGCCAGCTGTTAGACCCAAATACACTTCATCTGCCAAATAGTCTACTTCCTCTAGGAGTCTAAAATCTCTAAGAGGCGGTTGCCCAGACAAGGACTAGCATAAACCAGGACTAGGCCTTAGTTAAATTAGGTTGATTACAAAAACATACTTTAAAAAACATTCCCCTCTCACAGGAGCCACCCGCTACTGCAGCAGCGATCACACCATCAGGGCCTAAACCCTCGTTCTCATTTCCTACCCTGAACGCAGGCTACCATCTGCTAGTCGTTGGGGGGTATGCGTTGCCCGGATGCTCTGCCGGGTTAATGCGCCTTTTGGGGAAAGGGCTCTGGGTTCGGGCTAATACCGAGCTCAGAGCCCTCTCCCCAGACAGCACGCCAAATACACATAACTTCTAACCTGCTTTATAATTATTAGATAGGGGAACTCGTGAATTGCTAATTATTTGACAATTTATTATAATAAATATCCCAAATGTAAAACATTGTGCAATTTTGCTGACACACACATAAACACTCTACTTAGTTTTGTGGCTGTAAATTGAATACTTTTGAGGTTTTAAAAAAATATTTTTGTATAAGAGTCCATAAAGACATACCGTAGCAATATTTACATATGATTTGACGGTGTGGCCAGCAGGGCGGGACGAGAGCCGTGACGGAACAGTGCGAGGCCGGTGACACGAGTCATAACAAGCATTAGCTGTATATGCACCAGTCTCGCATCTCTCACGGAGGAGCTCTGGGAGCATAAGAGAGGAACAACAACAGGAATGTAACACGGTGGCAGGAACCGGCGAAAATAGAACAACTTTTAATGTAACAAGAACAAACAATAAAACAAACTTAAAATGCTGGCAGCTTCTTCACATTCGACTGCCAGCCACAATAACACATCACATTAAGTCCAGGTCTGTTTCCCTGTTGTCGCTCATCCTTTTATGCTCCTGGAGCTCCTCTGTGAGAGATGCGAGACCTGTGCACGCGTTATTGTTCGCGTGGCCGGCCTCGTGCCATTCCCTCATGGCTCTCGTCCCGCCCTGCTCGCCACATACGGTTTTTGTAATAAATATCAAACATCTAAAACATAGCTAACACACACATGAACACTGTACAGTTGGTTTTGTGGCTTCAAGACATTCCCTTTAAATGCTACTGAGCTTTAAAATATTTGTTTTTGTCAATAAGTTCATACAGACCCAAGTAAAGTTGGTTCTACGTTGGATGTAAGAAAGATATTCATCCGTTAAAAATCTGTTCGATAGAAATGTGACCCGATGGTGCTCAGGCCATGTAGAGAGTGTCTACAAAGTACGTAAACATGGAAGAGGAAACTTTCAATTGGTAATCGTTGGTTTTAATTGATTATTTTATTTATTTTCGGGGGAGAACAACTTTGAAATGTTTTAACACAATGTGAGAGTAAACAATAATAAAAATAATCATTATTATGATTATTATGATTGTATGGGGAGCCTATTACTCAAATAGAAAAAACTGTTGTGATGGCAAATCAAAAATGTATTTATCAGCTGTAAAGTTTTTTTATTAGATTTGTTTTTGCTTATTCTCCCCTGGTTGAGAATGACTGATCTATTATAGGTCTACTCCTTTCCATTTTCACTATTGTTTTGTTGTACTATGATTCTTTATTTTTTTAAACATTTAATGTTATTATGAAATACTGCATTCACCTAATAAAGTTGTTAAACTGTTAAAAGTGATTGAGTTGCAACCATCCTAATAATTAAGATTTATGTATTTTGACTGCATTTAGAATTTACATCCGTTTGGATTACACATTTTTAACCTTAACAGAGTAATAAACTATGATATTTATTTATTAAATAATAAGATTCGTGTAATTGTATCAATAAATCTGATTAGATTCAAATTCATAAGAAACAGGATAAGGTATTCTTACATACAAATAATACAATTTAATTAAAATGCATCACATTTAAGTAATCTTATAGTATCTTATCTTGGGTCTGTATGGACTCCTAGTAATTTAAAATGCATTTATACATTTGTATTTATTTACTCCTTCCCAGTCACAATATTCTACATCCAAATCTAAATACAACACACGAAAAGAACATCCAGACCACATAATTTCACATTTGATCAATTTATTAATATTTTAAGACATTAAAGCCTTAAAATGTTAGCAACAAGGGGCTAGCAAGAAAAAAAAGTTTGAAGAAGGAAACATCAGTGTATATAAAATATAAAGCATTGCAATTTTCAGTGCATGGACTTTCGGTTACAGCTTGGTTTCATCCAGTTCCTTCAGGATTTTCTAAAATGCTTCAAACGTGTACTTGAGGACCAAGGGCAACACTCAGCAGGTTTCGCAGAACTTATACACATTCAAGTACCGTACCAATATCTGTAGGTTTGTCTCCAGGATCAACACATTCTGCCCAAATGACGTAGATTCTTATGGTTGTTTTCTGTACAGTACAATCCCAGATTTAGCCTCTTCACTTTCATAGTCCTGGAGGATAAACAAAGAACAATGAGTTTTCATTATAGATTTTTTTAAACCTGAATGCAAACCCTGCACCCTGAATCTGAGGTGTATACTGTATTATGAGTTTCTTTTCTTTTCTATTTTGTGTCCTCAAAATGTCTAAGTGACTGGAAGGCAGTGTTCGAAGACTGTGGTCGACTTGTCTTTTGCTGTTTAATCCATCTTTCACTTCGGAGCCTTCGTATCCTGATGCTGATGACTCTGCAGATACTATCAACGTGTTGCTGGTCTTAGACGTGGTGCAGCGGATTGTCCCTTTTCCTGTGACTTCCCCTGGGCGTCTCGGCAACTTCCAAGGCATCTCTCTAAAGAGCGAGCCCTTTTCAGGGCTTAGTGTTTCTTCAGCGCGGCATGTCCCGCTGTGCTCGTGGGTGCGGCGCACTCATCGAGGAAGGGGACGGACACGATGTCTGCTTCGTGTGTCTGGGACTCCAGCACGCTGAGGCAGCGTTTGTGGATACATCTTGCCCGCACTGCGGGCGGATGGTAATTCAGACGTTGCGGTCACGGGTAGCTGCGTTCTTCCGAGAATCAGCCGCCACCTCGAGTGCTTTCCGTTCTGCGGCAGCAGTGGCATCAGCCCTGCCGTCCGCTTCGGCGAGCACCGAGGATGATCGGGGAATTACCGTGAGCCTCAATCCGTCAGCCATCGGCTCGCGGACCGTTCACGCCCCGCCTCGCTCGTCTGACCGTCCCGGAAAAGGCGGTACGCCGCCTTGTTCCTCCGTCACGTACTCGGACACGGGCGACCTCTTGGCATCCGACCCCGACGCTTCCTTAGAGCTTCCCCCTCCAGGGGGTCGAGCTCAGGATGAAGCGGACGTCGAGATGTCAACCATGCTTTCCCGGGCCGCCGCGAGTATTGGGCTGCAGTGCACCGCACCGCCTCTTCCCCAACGCTCGCGGTTGGACATGTGGTATCTGGGGACCGGCCGTGACTCTAAGCCACGGTCGGCGCCGGTACCATTCTTCCCGGAAGTGCATGAGGAGCTCAGTCGGACCTGGAACGCCCCCTTCTCGGCGCGTGCGCGTCAGACTGGCTCGGTCGCCCTGACTTCCCTCGATGACGGGGCAGCTAAGGGCTATGTCGCCATCCCACAGGTGGAACGTGCAGTCGCGGTGCACCTGTGCCAGCAGACAGCTGCCACCTGGAGGGATCGACCAAGGCTCCCTTCCAAGGCTTGTAAGTTTTCGGCATCGCTGGTGTCGAAGGCTTACAACGCTGGGGGTCAAGCTGCCTCGGCTCTTCACGCCATGGCCATCCTGCAGGTCCATCAGGCCAAGGCGTTGAAGGAGTTGCACGAGGGAAAGTCCGACCCGGGGCTAATGCAGGAGCTCCGCACTGCCACTGACCTCGCTCTTCGGGCAACGAAGGTGACGGCGCGAGCCCTGGGTCGTACGATGTCCACACTGGTGGTCCAGGAGAGACACCTTTGGCTAAACCTTGCGCAGATGCGGGACGCTGAGAAGGTTCGCTTTCTCGACGCCCCCATCGCGCAGGGTGGGCTGTTTGGTGATACGGTCGAGGACTTCTCTCAGCAGTTCTCGACTGTAAAGAAGCAGACGGAGGCGATTAAGCATATCCTGCCCCGCCGCGACCCGGCCGCCTATCGTCCGTCGAGGTCCCGCGCGGCGTCTGCTTCCCAGCAGCCCCGCCCCTCTCCGACTCAGACTCCGGCCCCAGCGCCCCCTGCACAGGCGGCCTCCGGGAGAAGGACGTCGAAGAGGAGAGCACCATCCCGTCACCAACCTCCGCGGAAGCAGAAGCGTTCCTGACGGGGTGAACTTAGGGAGATCGAGTTCACCGGGCCCGACCCAGGCAACTACATCGCTGAAGGGTCGGATTGGGACGGTACCTGCCCCGTCCTAGCAACACCAGCCGGGCCCTTTTCAGGGCCTGGTGCCCATATTCTCACGAAAAGAGCTGTCTCTCTCCCTGGGTCTTTTTTACAGCCGCTCTCACCCTCCGCAGGACGGTGTTCGGCAACCCCACGTTGTGTTTCGGCGAGACACACGGTTGGGTATACTCTCAGTGGCCACCAGCACCCTCAGTCAGACGGTGCGGTATGCCGCGATATCGCCCGACAGGCCGTCTCGGCTATGCGATTCAGTTCGCCAAGCGCCCACCCAAGTTTCGGGGCATCCTCTTCACCTCAGTGGGAGGGGTAGATGCTCCCGTGCTTCGGGCCGAGGTCGCTACCCTTCTGGCGAAGGGGGCGATCGAGCTCGTCCCTCTGGCCGAGATGTACTCCGGGTTTTACAGCCCGTATTTCATTGTCCCCAAGAAAAGTGGCGGGCTCCGCCCCATCTTGGACCTGCGTACCCTGAACAAGCACCTACACAAGCTGCAGTTCAGGATGCTAACGCAGAAGCGCATCCTGACGTCCGTCAGGTGTCAGGATTGGTTCATGGCGATCGTCCTGAAGGACGCGTACTTCCATGTGTCCATCCTCCCTCGTCACCGGCCGTTCCTACGGTTCGCTTTCGAGGGACAGGCATATCAGTACCGCGTCCTCCCATTTGGTCTGTCCCTGTCTCCTCGAGTCTTTACGAAGGTCGTGGAGGCCGCCCTCACTCCCCTCAGGGAGCAGGGGGTGCGCATACTCAACTATCTCGACCACTGGCTCATCTTGGCGCACTCGCGAGATCTGTTGTGTACACACAGGGACCTGGTGCTCCGGCACCTAGACCATTTGGGGTTACAGGTCAACCGAGAGAAGAGCAAGCTCTCCCCGGTGCAGAGCATCCTCTTCCTCGGTATGGAACTCGACTCTGTCTCCATGACTGCACGTCTTTCTTCCGAGCGTGCCTAGTCAGTAATGACCTGCCTGAGGAACTTCAGGCAGCAGCCAGCGGTCCCGCTGAAACTTTTTCAGAGGCTCCTGGGACACATGGCGTCCTCGGCGGGGGTGGTCCCCCTCGGGTTGATGCACATGAGACCGCTACAGCACTGGCTACAGAGCAGAGTTCCTTGGAGTGCGTGGCACACCGGCAACAGGCGCGTCGCGATCACGCCCTTCTGCCGGCGCACCCTAACCCCATGGTCTTCAATGACCTTTCTGCGGACAGGGGTCCCTCTTGGGCAGGTTACGAGGCGCGTCGTGGTGACGACAGACGCCTCCCTGCAGGGTTGGGGTGCTGTGTGCAACGGGCACGCAGTGTCGGGTCTCTGGACGGGCCCCCGCCTGTGCTGGCATATCAATCGCCTAGAGTTGTTGGCGGTGCTGCTTGCACTGAGGAGGTTCCTTCCCCTCGTGCAGGACAAGCACGTGCTGGTCCGGTCGGACAGCACGACTGCCGTGGCATATATCAACCGACAGGGTGGTATTCGTTCACGGCAGCTATCGCAACTCGCCCGACGCCTCCTCCTGTGGAGCCAGCAGGTGACGAAGTCTCTGTTAGCCACGCACATCCCGGGCGACCTGAACCAGACAGCCGATGCGCTCTCTCGTCAGTCGACGCCCCGCGGAGAGTGGCGGCTCCACCCCCGCGCAGTCCAGCTCATTTGGGTGCAGTTCGGGCAGGCACAGGTGGACCTGTTCGCCTCCCTGGACACCACCCGTTGCCCGCTTTGGTACTCCCTGACCGAGGGCCCCCTCAGCACGGATGCCCTGGCGCACAGCTAGCCGCGGGACAAGCGGAAGTACGCCTTCCCCCCAGTGAGCCTCATTGCACACGTCTTGTGCAAAGTCAGGGAAGAGGAGCATCAAGTGCTACTAGTTGCGCCTTACTGGCCCAACCGGACTTGGTTCTCGGAGCTAATGCTCCTGACGACAACTCCCCCCTGGCCGATTCCCTTGACGAAGGACCTTCTTTCTCAGGGGAAGGGCACGTTGTAGCATCAGAGACCAGACCTCTGGAACCTCCATGTCTGGCTCCAGGACGGGACGAGGAGATCCTGAGTGGTCTACCCCCAGCGGTGGTGGAAACCATTACTCAGGCTAGGGCCCCGGCCACGAGGCAGTTATACGCATTGAAGTGGCGCCTCTTCTCGTCCTGGTGTTCTTCTCGTGGAGAAGACCCACGGTTATGCTCGATCGGGAGCGTGCCGTCCTTCCTGTAGTCAAGACTCGAGAGCAATCTCTCCCCTTCCACGCTGAAGCTGTATGTAGCCGCTATTGCCGCTCATCACGGACCAGTTAGTGGGAAGTCTCTGGGACAGCACGACCTGGTCATTAGGTTCCTGAGGGGCGCGAGGAGGCTGAATTCAGCCCGTCCGCGCCCCGTTCCCTCTTGGGACCTCAATGTGGTCCTGGCGGGCCTCCAGAGGCCCCCCGTCGAGCCCCTCGGAGATGCCGCTCTTTCTCATCTCTCGATGAAGACGGCTCTCCTAGTGGCGCTCGCCAAGAGGGTAGGGGACCTACATGCATTTTTCGTGGCCACGGATTGCCTAGAGTTCGGGCCTGGTCAATCTCACGTTATCCTGAGACCCCGGCCTGGCTACGTGCCCAAAGTTCCCACCACTCCCTTTCGGGACCAGGTGGTGAACCTGCATGCGCTCCCTTCTGGGGAGGAAGACCCAACCCCTTCCGTGTTGTGTCCAGTGCGCGCGCTGCGCCTCTGCCTGGACCGCACGCAGAGCTTCTGGAGCTCTGAGCAGCTTTTTTGTCTGTTTTGGGAGGTCAGCACAAGGGGAGGGCTGTCTCCAAACAGAGGTGGGCGCACTGGATCGTGGACGCCATCAATGGCTTACCGATCACAGGATCTCCCGTGCCCGCTTGCAGTGAGGGCACACTCCACCAGGGGTGTGGCCTCCTCGAGGGCACTGGCTCAGAGCGCCCCTCTGGCAGACGTATGTAGAGCTGCGGGTTGGGCTACGCCCAGCACCTTCGTGAGGTTCTACAGCCTCCGCGTGGAACCGGTATCAGCCAGAGTCAGAGTACGAAGCACCGCCAGGTAAGTCCGGCAGCCGGTGGGCGTACGCCTGCGATAGCGCCCCTCCATAGGTGAGACGCGGCGCTATCTAGCCTCCCCTCTTCCCCCCACGTGGTGAAGCGTAGGCATTCCATCCATCACTAAGCACTCCTCGGCGGCGGGCCTGGCGGAGCGGCCCTGCCTCCCTTGGCCTGTTTCTGAGCTCTAGCAGTGACTCAAACAAGGCCTAGTGCTCCACACGTAGTAACCCCCCCACAGGGCGGTTCCGTCTGTTGTCTTCTCATGAATGGCTCTCAATCGATGGCCCATGACCTCTCCCAGGTGTACTTCACCTGTTCGCGACACCCTCTCGTGTCTGCATGTCTCCCACGTGCTCTCCCCTATCCGGTGAGACCGTGTGTGAATCTCCACTAAAGCTCCTTCCTGCAGTAGGAAGTGGTCTCCGTAGCGCGTTCCCTCAGGGGGGAATGACGCTTCCCAGTGGTCTTACGGTGCCGGGCGGCTTCTCGCTGTCAAGAGAACTAGGCCGCCGTCCGTGACGGCCGGTGGAAGGGGCTCCCATCTTTTTAGAAAGCTCTGGACTCCTTCCCTTCCGCTGGAAGGTTGCAATTCATGCTAAGCGCTCACGTCTGACACGCCCAGGCCAGTCAGCGTCGCTTCGCGAGGAATTGTGACGCGGCACAGCGCTGTGGCGTTTTCCGAGGAACCCCATTCTGTCGACACAACGTCGAGAGACCGACAGAAAGGGAACGTCTCGGTTACGTATGTAACCTCCGTTCCCTGATGGAGGGAACGAGACGTTGTGTCCTTCATGCCACAACACTGGCCGCCCACTGCAGCAGTCGGGGCAAGATCCTCAGGCTCCTCCGCACAAAAGGTGAATGAATGCGGCACGCCGGCTCCCTTTTATACCCGGATATCCGGGGGCGGAGTCCGGCATGCAAATTTCATTCGCCAATTTTCATTGGCCTGTTCAAGTCAGTCAGAGAAGGTAGGTTCTCAAGTCAAACCCCATTCTGTCGACACAACGTCTCGTTCCCTCCATCAGGGAACGGAGGTTACATACGTAACCGAGACGTTTTTCAGCTCCCAATAACCTAAATGTGGTGATATATTTTAAACATAATATATTTTGCCAGCACACTCAGACTTATAAGCGTAATATCCTGCCGTAAGCGCACTGCTTTCCGACCAAATTAAAACGAACATTGTGTAAGTGGCCACTAGAGGTCGCTATTGGTAAGTCAGGCCATTCATGTGACTGGGTTTGAGGCTGTTAGCCCATGAACCGGTATAGCTGATCTACAGTTCACTCTTCAGATTTCTCTCCTCTGAGACATTCAGTGACATATTTAAGTTAACAGGTTGTGAAATCCTGGTGCTGTGCACTGTAAGGTTGCATTTTAGGTTGCTTTGTCTTATGTCCACATTTGTGTGCTGTTTATCCCAATGACTTTCACGCTAGGAAGCAGCAAGTTTAAAGTTTGCAGCCCTTGGTGAGCGGAGCGAAGTCTGTATTGTTTTAATTTGATAATTTTTTGTATGTTTAAAGATGGGAAAATCTTAATTTATGTAAAATGTCTTAATCGACTCTTTCTGGAAATCGTTTTGCTTTGTATGTTGTATCAGGAAAGTGTTAACTGAACAAATTATTGTTTATGTGTTATTTGACATAACTTTAAGGTCAGTTACTGGTATTGCTTATATGCACTGTAAAGGTGTGAGGTTTTACCTGTGAATTTGTGTTATGCCAGATGTTTAATTCTTAACCAGCCATGTGTGTGTTTATTTCTAGTTTTCACAGTGCTTATGCTGGTTCCAGAATAATAAAACCGATTACATCTGTTAGAGACTCTCTGCTTCATACTGAGAAAGCCAAGATCTGCGACACATTGTCAGAACGTACCCTTTTTTGGTATTTACAGCCCTAATTAAATGACATGATATTGGTCTAATCATATGTTTCTTTAAAAATTTATATTTTCTTAATTTCGGGAGATGTCTCTAAACCTCTTAAATATTTAAATATAACCTGGGGGGTATTCATAAAAGCTGGTCATGTGACATACCCAGGTCATTTTATGTAGTAACATTCATCATCAGATATTCTTATTTTGAAATACAACATTAATGTTGAACAGTTACACACTTTTGAACAATTACTTATTAACTAGTGAAACTACACATGGATTGAACAATTAAAGCACTGTAATGCTAGTTAGAATGTTTGTAAGTAATAACAAAGTTTATCTGTAAATGAACAAATATATTGAACAATTGCAGCTAGTATACTAACTTAAATGTGGTGTGTCTATTACTAGGAACCTCTTAAGATGGTGGTGCTTCTTGGCTGGATAGTTGTTCAGTTCAGTTGTGTCCTCTGGAACCTTTCTCGTTCACAACACAGTGAACACTACCACCATCAGCCTTCATTCCGTTAGTTCAAGAAAATCCATTCCTTGATGAATCACAGATCCATCCATCCATTTTCTTCTGCTTATCCGGGGCCGGGTCGTGGGGGCAGCAGTCTAAGCAGAGATGCCCAGACATTCCTCACCCTAGACACTTCCTCTAGCTCTTCCGGGGGGACACCGAGGCGTTCCCAGGCCAGCCAGCAGACATAGTCCCACCAGCGTGTCCTTGGTCTTCCCCGGGGTCTCCTCCCGGTCGGACGGGCCCGGAAAACCTTCCAAGGAAGGCGTCCAGTAGGCTTCCAGAACAGCGTAGAGGATCGTGGGGAAGTCAGATCAGGAAAACAAGGGGAGAAACAGAGGGAACCGTGACAGTTTTATTATACGAACAGAGTTTTAGCTGTTTTAAAAACAGAAATGAAAAAGTATTAGTTGAACTGCAGGTGTTAGTGTAGTACTCCTTAAAGGAGAGAAAAGCATTTACTGAAAGAACGAGCCAATGCAGTGCTTCCTTTATGATGCTTTACTTTGAATAAAATTATTATGCAAATACAGCTTTACCATAAATTCAATGGAGAACATGAGAAGTATCATTATGCATACTTTTTCCTCAGAAATACGGTAAACACTTTTCCAAGTTACACACCATTTGTTATTTGGTTTTATAGAACTCTTAACAACATATCAAAATAACCAAATCAGTATATACAAATAACAGTTAGTGTCCCAGACACACATGCCTCACATTCTATAAAACATGTACATGTGTAACGTTACACAAACTCTGCAGCCCATAACTCACCATTAATATTTGAGGAGTTAATTTACCTGTAGTAATCTCTTCACAACAGCTTAAACAATTGATTATGGCCACTTATATTCAAACTACAGTATTATCTCTACACAACATCGATTCATGTGGCAATATGTAAGCTAATAGGCATGCGCTAACCGCGCGCTAGCATAGCCACATAGCTCAAAACATTCACTCGATAATAAAGTACACAAAAATGCTTTCAACCCATTACCCAAATGAATATAATTTTAAACTATCTTTCTACTTAACACAGATCTACTTTGTGTACTCAAACGTTACCTTAAAGGAGAGAAAAGCATTTACTGAAAGAACGAGCCAATGCAGTGCTTCCTTTATGATGCTTTACTTTGAATAAAGCGCATCTCGGCACGTTTGCTATATTAGCGTCTGCTAATCACGTAAGGCAATCAACGTAACCAAAATCACACGCATAAATGCTTTACACTCATGTGTAATACAAATAATGCAACGTTTGAATACACTATAAACAGTTAAAATAACAAAATAAGGAGGCAAATTTGCACATTCATTTCTTTAAACCTCATCAGTTTCATCACTCTTTTCCCGCTACACCACACTCTCCCCTACAGAATAAGATGTCGTCCCGACATCTACAGAGACCTCATAAAATGTTATCTGTTAAACAGTTTTAAACACATACTTGTGTCCCTTATAACAAAATCACTGTCGTCCCAAATTCAGTAAGTTCGCATATTCAAAAATACTCTTGAAATGACAAGGTATGATGTACATTTCTCAACAGAGTTGCATAAACTGGTCTATGAAGTCCATATGAACCCATGCAGCTAATGGCATTCCTGGTCAATACCAGAGATAAAAAATGATGACATGTCGTTCCATAAACTTTCCTTGAATACTCCAGGGGCCTTGCACCACAGTCTAATTTATATTTGGCCACAGGACAGTCCATGTCTATCTGTGTACGTGTGCTGTGTATGTGTGCTCAGTTCAAAATCTTTCACAAAGTTCAACATTCTATGGGGAAAATCAGTGCGAGTTATTTCAATTTCAGGTCGATCTTAGAAACAAACAGATTGTGACCTTGGGCAAGGGCGCATCATTGGCACCCATGGAATGACTGTAGGTGTCCACCAATTACCACGATGTGAAGTGTATTCTGGATCAGTAACTTGCACATTGTAACATGTAGGGGTCCCCAGACTATCATATCTGAACTTTCTCGGTGGCCGTCGTGATCTCCCTTGGTACTAATATCCTCTTCGCGTCTCCTCAGCTCCGTTACGTAATCCAGTTGTGTCGACTGGTTGCTCGTTAGATAAATGTCCATGTGCATTCCCGGACTCATATCCCATTTGGTTTTCAGGCAGTTCAGATCCGTTCTCTTCTGCAGATTTATGTGCTGCCATTTGAACATCACACTCTGTCTCCACTGAGGTTAAATGTTCCGGTGCACACTGTAATGACGCAGTGTCATCAGTCACATTCTGGTGATCAGGCAACTTAGGAAAAGCGGACTGTGACTGTACGTTTTCTTCATCCTGCTCATAAGAACTTGGTTGTTGCTCTGATGGGTAAGTCTGAGATGGCACATAATACTCACATTCACTTTCGCTTTCCAAGTCACTCTCGTCGATTCCTTCCACACATGCTCCGATCTTCTTGCTTGGTGGTGTTTGTTTTGGTTTAGATTTTAGAGTTGGATCAACTTCCAAAGGCAAGTAATCGCATGGCATCAACATGTTTCGATGTAACACTCGTGATCTCCCTTTTCCTCGTTCAGGCTTTACCTCATAAATTGGCACATCCTCTGCAACCCTGCGTACAACAACGTGAACTTGTTCTTCCCAGTAGTTTCTAAGTTTGCCTGGTCCCCCTCTCGGTGTCAGATTCTTCACAAGAACACGGCCTCCGGTGCCAATGTCTGTACATCTCACTTTTTGATCATAATTTCTTTTGTTTCGCTCACTTGTTTTCTTTGCATGTTCTCTAGCAATCTGTAGTGCTTCCTGCATGCCTTGTTTCCATGACTTTAAGTATTCACTTTGACTTATACATGAATTGTCTATGTGAAGTCCAAAAAGCACATCAATGGGAAGCCTGGGAGAGCGACCGAACAGCAGGTAAAATGGTGAGAAGCCAGTCACGTCATTTCTTGTGCAATTGTAGGAATAGATCATTTTGTTTAATGAGGCTTTCCAATTCGACTTCTGTTTCTCTGTGAGAGTTTTCAACATTTGCAGCAATGTCCGATTAAATCGTTCGACCTGCCCATTTCCCTGGGGGTGGTAGGGGGTAGTCCGTGATCTTGTGATACCACTGTATTTCTGAAGTTGTTCAAAAAGCTGGTTTTCAAACTCGCCCCCCTGGTCATGGTGGATCCTTAGTGGGAACCCGAACTTGAGGGCAAAGTCGTTGAAGAGTTTATCTGCCACCGTCTTGCCAGATTTCGATGTTGTTGCATAAGCCTGTGCAAATCTTGTGAAACGATCAACGATAACCAGGATATATTCATATCCTCCTTTGCATTTTTCCAAATGAAGAAAATCCACAGAGACAAGTTCGAAGGGGCATGTACTTGTGATTGGTTTAAGAGGTGCTTTTGTCTCTCGACATGGTTTCTTTTGCTTAATGCAAGCGCAGGTTCTCAACACATAATGCTCAATGTCACGTTGCATGCGAGGCCAGTAGAAGCGTTCTCTAATCAGACTTGTGGTACGGTCAACACCCTGATGTCCCATTTCGTCATGCAACTGTTTCAGTGCTATCTTTCGGAATTCTGCTGGTAATACCAGTTGAGTTCTCTGTGAGGTTTTCCTTTGCAGAATACCATCCTCATCTAAAGACAACTTGTCCCACTCTCTCATTAGACATTTTGCAGCTGAACTCAATGACCTCCACTGTTTAGAGGGGGGCTTCACTCCAGACAATAAGTGACAAGTAAGAGACCCAATGTCTTTATCGTCTCCCTGAGCTCTTTTGATTTCATGCTTTGGCATTGATTCTGCTGGTGACTCGCTGATGTTAGCACATGTTGGCGGACTCTGACAAGCGACAGCAACAGACCAAGGTATCCTTGACTCAACCTGTGCTTCCACCATCTGTATCGTGGCTCCTATGGAATCTGACGAAAGCTCCTCTGTGCATTCGGACATTACCTTCTCTGGGTCTATTGCCAACCTGGATAAGGCATCAGCATCTATATTTTCCCTTCCTGGTCGATACCGAATAGTGAAGTGAAAATCAGCAAGTTCCGAGACCCATCGACACCCTGTGGCATTTAGCTTTGCAGACGTCAGGACGTAGGTAAGAGGATTGTTATCACTGTACACTGTAAAGGTGGGTGCATAGTAAAGATAATCCCTAAACTTTTCTGTGATGGACCATTTGAGAGCCAGGAATTCCAGTTTTCCACTGTGCAAATGGTAGTTTTGTTCTGCAGCAGTCAATGTCCTTGACCCATACGCAATCACTCTCAATTTCCCATCTTGTTGCTGATACAGGACAGCCCCCAGTCCCTGATTTGACGCATCGGTGTGCAGTACAAAGGGTTTTGTAAAATCTGGGAACGCCAGCACTGGTGGTATGATTAGGCAGTCAACCAGCTTTACCAGTATTTCTTGATGTTGCTCTGTCCATTTAATTTTTTGGCTTGATGGAACCCCATGTTTTTTTAAGGTGAGCCACCCTTTTTCCTTTTTCACTCATTTGCATTTCAATTTTGTTGTCCTTCTTTAGCAGGTCATACAGAGGGCACGCAATTGTTGAGAAGTTTTTGATATAGGAACGATAGTAACTTAGCAATCCTACAATCTTCCGTAGCTCGCCCACAGTGTCAGGTTTTTTGTCTTTTAGAGCGGTCACTGCCACAGTATCTGCAGGATCCACCCGACTTCCTTCCTGTGAGACAATCCTTCCCAAATAACGGACCTCTTTTCTGAACAACTCACACTTTCTTGGCTTGAGTTTCACTCCATGTGATCTCAGTCGTTGCAAGACTTTTCTCACTGCTTCAACATGCTCATCAAACGATTCAGTGAACACCAGGATGTCATCCAGGTACGGTACACATATTTTATCTCGAAGCCCTTCCAGGCAGCTTTCCATTAATTGCTGGAATGCAGCAGGTGCATTCATGAGCCCAAAAGGGATACGAACCCACTCATATAACCCCCATGGTGTGCTGAAGGCTGTTAGTGATCTGCTTTTTGGTGTCATATATCCTTGGTGATATGCCTTTCCCTGATCCAACAAAGTAAACCATCTGTTTCCTCCCAATCCGTCTATGATGTCCTGTACTTTTGGGATCGGTTGGCGATCTGGTACGGTTTTCCGATTGAGGTCTCTGTAGTCTATACACAACCTAAGGCTGCCATCTTTTTTTCGGACACACACAATTGGTGACGAATATGGCGAGTGAGATTTTTCAATCCATTTCTGTGCGATCAAGTCTTGAAGGTAATCTTTCATTTCTTGATATAATGGCTTTGGGACAGATGTATAAGTTCGAACAACAGGTGTCGGATCAGTCAAACTGATGTTTAACTCTAGATCTCTGATACAGCCGATGTCCTCTTCAGATCTTGAAAAACAATGGCACTCTTCCCGCAGCATTTGTTTTACTTTCTGTTGGTGCTCCTGGGACAGATGGTTAACGTCCACTGGCGGGTCCCATACTTCCTGACTGACATTCGCATCTACACTTTTTAGATCTACTCTCTCGTTAACACAGGCCGCACTTACACAAGGTGGAACTGTCGCTGGTAACACTGATTTGATCATCTGTATAGTTCCAAGTTCTGTTCTTCCTGGTAGCACAATATCATGGTCAGTAACATTTTGAATGCTAATTTGGGTTATGTGTCGGTTGCCTTTTTGTAGTGTCACAAGTGTCTCGAGAGGTTCGAGCCCTTCAGGGTGTTGTGGATTTACCGCTGGTTCGAACAACATGACATTGTTCTGCCTCAGGTGAGGGACTTTAACTTGGCACTTGATTTGCATGATTGCATGTTTTGGCACATTCACGTGGTCTTTTGTCTTGACTAAATACTCGCTTGAGCTCTCAGCTGTCACTAGGTTGATGAATGTTTTGACGTTACTTTTCTTCAATCTCGGGAAGGCATCCCTCACTGTCTTGCTTAACGGTTCTTTGCTTGCATTACTCTGCTCTTGTACCTGACTTTGTTTCATTATCCGCTCTATCACATTGTAACCAATGATTGGCTTGGGCAACTGGTAATCTTTTATAACTAGGACAGGGATCATGAATTCTTCTGGTGTGTTTGAAGGATGAGTCAAGCTGAATGTGATCTCAATCCATCCCTCAAAGGGCATACTCGAACCATTGGCTGCCACAAGACTCAAATGTGTTACTTCTGTCGCTTCAGAGATATCTTTCAACTTTACTCCAGGTAGGTGATTATCCTTCCACTGCTGATCCACGATGCACACTTGGGATCCCGTGTCCCATAGTGCCAATGTTTTGTATCCATTCAGATAGCAGGTCACTAAACACTGTTTGCCAACCAGGGAGGTCACATTTGAATACCTATTCACTTGACACCCGGAAACTAAGTTACACTCAAAGGGGCTGGTATCTGGCCGTGATTTGACATGCTGCTCTGGACAACGAGGGGACGTCTTTGCTTGGCGGGTCACTTCCTGTCCCTCGGTAGCGACCCGTTCCTGTTTAACTGAGGCCTACTCTGTGATTGGCTTCCTCTTTCTTTACATCCCGCCAGGAAGTGTTCATTGCTCCCACAGCGATAACAATGGGTACACATTTCTGTTGTTCTGGTTTGCTGACACTGGAAACACTGTCTTGTTCTAGCTGGACGTGACTGGTAAAATGGCTGGGAAAATGGGGTGGCAGTGTGATGGTGTGAACCCGCGTGAGGTTGTTGTTGGTGGTATCCTTGAGTGGAATACTGAGGTAGATAAGCTGGCTGGACAAACTGTGTTGGTACTGGACTCGTCCCCCATTGCTGCTGTTGAGGAGAAATACAAGGAAGCTGAAATGGATGCTGGTGTTGTTCAGCTCCTCTTTGGCTTGGTCCCCAAGTTTGTTTCTGTAACACATGATTCTCCTCTGGGAGGGGCTGGTGGACCTCTCTTAAAGTGGGGACATCATTATTGGCGTTACAGCATTGTTGCAGGACAGGTGAGGGTTGCTGTATGGATTTTTTTATTTGCATTATTTCTTCACTCAGACTTTTCAACTGTGACATCACATCAACTTTAGGGTATTTTGGCTTATTTTTCAGTGGAGGAGATGGTTCGTCTAACTGAGCAGCGTATACAGCAGCGCTTCTTTCACCCTTTCGCTTACTCTGTCTCTCTGCCTCGTGGGAGCATGCTACATTTAGCTTTTCCAATAATGTTTCATCAGTAACTGTCGTGTCAGTCAAGTACGGCTGAAGATCACTTTGAATCCGATCATTCTGCAAACCCGTTAACACAGTGTGAAGGAACATATTTTGCACCAGTGCTGGGTCATACTTCAGACCTGAGTCATCTTCTTGTGACGCAAAGAGTGTTTTCTGCCTCAGATCGAGAACGCGTATGAGAAAGCTTTGGGGAGTTTCTTTTGCACGTTGTGATTCGGCAGTGAGCTGTTTGTACAGTTCAGTGGCATTTTTCTCTTGGTAATGAGAACGCAGGATTCGCCTCAGCATTGGTAACGTTAAATATGACTTTCCTTCTAAATAACTTCGTAATTGAAGTCCTGGTGTAATGGCTCGAATGACTGAATCAACAATCTCTTGTTCTGGGTATCCCTTATTTAATCCGCTTTCGATTTGACGTGCTAAACTAGAGAAAGTTAACCTGTCCTTCTGACCAGGTTCCCCAATTAAACCTGAAATCTTGAATTCTCTATGCCATACGGCAGGCATCATTTGTCCATGTAATGCATGTGATGGGTTAATTGTGACACTGTCCATATGTCTCAAGCTGGGGTTCTGATTAACAGGCATACTACTTTGCACAGTAGGGCGAGATGGTTCAAATGTATCGCTGCATTCTTCTATTCTCTCGCGTTCTACATTTCCTTTTTCCCTCAATTTCGGATCAGGCCTCAGTTCACTCTCAGTTACGTCAGTTATCATAATTTCCCTTAATTTGTCATTTATGCTTAACAGCTCTGCCATGCCTCCATCCTCCAGGTCTTTTGTTTCCGCTCTTAACAGATAGTTACTTAGGAGGCCGATTAAGGACAAGCGTGTGACATTGGTTACCTTTTCTACATCAATTTTAAGGAATTTAATCAATTCAACTAGCTTTTCTCGTGGCAGTGTACAAAGTCTCTCCGCAATTTCCTCCTGAAGAATTTGCAGGGGATCCATTTTTACTACAGTATTTCACAGGATCAATTCTGTACTCTGACTTATCTGCTCTGTCTCGTTGTCACTTTTTTTTCTTTTCAGCTGCTCCACATCTGGGTATGTAAGGGATGAATGCTGCTAGGCGGTCTTTGTTACTCCTGGTGAGATTAGACCGTCCGACATCTATCCCAGCGGGGCCTCCAAAATTGTAGTACTCCTTAAAGGAGAGAAAAGCATTTACTGAAAGAACGAGCCAATGCAGTGCTTCCTTTATGATGCTTTACTTTGAATAAAATTATTATGCAAATACAGCTTTACCATAAATTCAATGGAGAACATGAGAAGTATCATTATGCATACTTTTTCCTCAGAAATACGGTAAACACTTTTCCAAGTTACACACCATTTGTTATTTGGTTTTATAGAACTCTTAACAACATATCAAAATAACCAAATCAGTATATACAAATAACAGTTAGTGTCCCAGACACACATGCCTCACATTCTATAAAACATGTACATGTGTAACGTTACACAAACTCTGCAGCCCATAACTCACCATTAATATTTGAGGAGTTAATTTACCTGTAGTAATCTCTTCACAACAGCTTAAACAATTGATTATGGCCACTTATATTCAAACTACAGTATTATCTCTACACAACATCGATTCATGTGGCAATATGTAAGCTAATAGGCATGCGCTAACCGCGCGCTAGCATAGCCACATAGCTCAAAACATTCACTCGATAATAAAGTACACAAAAATGCTTTCAACCCATTACCCAAATGAATATAATTTTAAACTATCTTTCTACTTAACACAGATCTACTTTGTGTACTCAAACGTTACCTTAAAGGAGAGAAAAGCATTTACTGAAAGAACGAGCCAATGCAGTGCTTCCTTTATGATGCTTTACTTTGAATAAAGCGCATCTCGGCACGTTTGCTATATTAGCGTCTGCTAATCACGTAAGGCAATCAACGTAACCAAAATCACACGCATAAATGCTTTACACTCATGTGTAATACAAATAATGCAACGTTTGAATACAATATAAACAGTTAAAATAACAAAATAAGGAGGCAAATTTGCACATTCATTTCTTTAAACCTCATCAGTTTCATCACTCTTTTCCCGCTACACCACATTAGAATAAACCCGAAACGTACCTGATCTAGTCATGCAGTGTATCTATCCGATGATGAAGAGCTGTGTCGTCATCAGAGCCTGGTGCAGCCGCTCCTGAGCCGGCTGTTCTTGAAACGGTACTTTGATGCCACACGTGAAAGTCACATGCCATTGACACGACTCGTTCGTCAAGTCAGACAAAATTTTGTTTGTCCCAAATGACATACTATGCACTTAAACTATGCACTATACACTCAACCATGTAGTATTTTTGAAGGGCAATATCGTCCCAAATGGAATACTGTTTACAAGATGAGCGCCTATGACATTGATCGCACGGCACATCGTGTGAATAAAAATCAACTTGTACATTTAATGTAGTTTTCATGTGTTTTGCCCAGCGTTACTTTAGTCATCATCAGATTGAAGCGTTATCACTCTGTAGGAGAGTTTTGCTTGAGCAGGGTCTGATAGCCCTGCCTTTGTACCGCTTTATGTAAGCGAAACTGCAACCGTTGAGTGCATGAAGTCTCCACAGTTCCACACTTCATATTTTTGGTTGAAAAAGTGCATCATCCGGGTACTTAAAATACACTTCTTTTTTGGTGATTTTTTATGTGAACGCACTGCTCACGCGATTGGTGTCTTTGTGGTATTCAAGATAGTGGGTTTAGTGTGTGTTAAGGCTGCACTTTGGCATTTTTTAAGACATTGGACAGACTTGCACTCTTACTTCCTGTCGCGTGCACACCCACTGAAGTGGCCAAGACCGCAAGTGGGGTTTTTTGGACGCAGCCAAAATCCTGTTATCAGTTCCCTGTCTCTTATTTAATGCCTTTGTGTTTGCTGTCTTTTGCTGGACGTCTTGTAACCTACACCGTCATGTCTTTTGTCATTCATATGTCTAATAGGCTATTTTGGCAGTGAAAATTAAGATAGGCCTAATAAAAGAAGTTAAACCACAATGTCTCACGTTTTTACATAAATCATTTTTATTCAAATTTTTTATTTTGCTCTGCTGTTGAAGAACTTGGCCTACGTGTTTTTCTTCACATCAATTTACATATTCCCTAACCGTGTACTTCAGTCATGCATTGTGCTGGGTCTTTACAAATGCCCTGAAGCCCTCATTCTCCAACACTGAAAACGGCTGTGAATGTTTGATCATGTCCACTCAAGCCTATTCAAATGGATAAATTCTGTATTCATTGTTTTTTACGTGGTATAGATTTTTGTAGGATTTGAGGGCTTCAAAAGGTTGTTACTTAATAGCATGGCATGAGATGCCCAGATATTTGAGGAATTATTCACTTTGAAACACATACTGTTCATACCTTGGAAACTGCAGATGTTTTGGCTACACCTATGCTCATCCAATAAATGAAGGTGGTAGGTGTCATGATTCTGCCACATCATGTCATGTCTCTCTTGGTTTAGTGGCAGGATCATGACAGAATCTCATGTTTTGTGTGGAGAGAGGTATTTTTGGCCTCCGTACACTCTCTCTGGTCTCGTGTCTGTTCCCATCCTCTCGTTTTCTCGTTATTGATTCATGCCCTACACCTGTTCCCCTCTTGATTTGGTCCCTTATTTAATGCCCCTGTGTCTTCTGTCTTGTGCTGGTTCAGTGTGGTTTGTGTGGTGAGTTCCTGTGTTGTGTTAGTTTAGTCATGTGTAGTTTATATCAAAGAGTTAATTTAAGTTTTGTTTCAGTGTAGTTAGTCCTAGTCCTGTCTTATTATATTGTATCCATGTTTTGTTATGTTACCCCCTCGTGGGTGTTTGTTTAATTATTTATTAAATATCTGTTAGCCCCTTACTCGCTGTCTGCACCTGGGTCCTCTATCCGTGTCTCACCACCCGAGAATCATGACAGTAGTGTGTGTGCTTCAACATTAATAACGTATTATAATTTGCCATCACACACCTCACAAAGCTGTTCCATAGGCTACAATTGACCTTTGACTTTTTACTGCACTTATCTTATATGTAATGTATGTCAAATACCAAATTATCCAATATATATCAATTGCACAACATATGTCTCTGTTTATTCTGTCAAATTTGGCTAGATTTCACATTAAGTGATACTTATCCCGTGATGATCACTGTCCATGATGGATCACTACAATTTATTTCTTGATTTGTAATTGTTAGTGTATGGCCGCTGGAAAAGTGCTAAGAGTTTGTTTGTGGCGCGGGGACACAAAAACAATAAAACCCAATTCTTTGCTAGATCCGGAGGAATGCTATCCTGCCCTCCCCTCAGGGGCTGTTGGCGCCCAGGAACTGAACCCCCTCTTCTTATCACACCTCTCACCTCCCCTTTACCTCTTCAGGTCCTGACCACTGGAAACGTGCTTACACATTTCATACCATGTATCTCATTTATTGTCATTTTATGAAGATTTGATCATGTTTGGTATTGTTATAAAGGTCATGGTGCGATGGGTAAAAGGGTCGATTTCCTTTAAACCTAACAAAGAGTGTATCGGAGCTTTATGACTTTAGAAGATAACCTGCACTCATCTAAGAGGTGTGGCTTTCTCAGGGAAATCTTGTTTACAGATAGAATGAGATCACATTTGATGATCTCGTCAGTCAAACTAAATTTCACAATGACCATTGAATTCATGAGTCTTTGTTACATCTGGGTATATAGGGTGCATTGGCTAAATACTCAGGGAAGCATCTGTATCCAACACTTCCGTCATAACAACTGTGTGTCTCGATTGTGCCAGGTATGATAAACTTTGTGTTTTTATTTTATTCTTATATAATGTTGATTATCATGTCTATTAAGAAATTTCTTTATATGTGCAGTCTATGATTTTAATGCCCGGCATACTAAATTGTTATTTTTGATTTACTAAATCCTTCAGAGACTGTTATTACCGGTTGATTGAAAGGAGCCTGTTTGTTACCGCAAAATAATATGTCAGGATAGGATGGACGGTAGTTTTGATTTCATTCTACAAATGGGCACATTTATTAAAGCTCACATTTACCAGATTTCCACCTAAAATAACTATTGTTATGTTTCTGAGCAAGCATGGGGTGGCCAGACTTAATGATATTGGTATACCCGGCAACCTCTGACTAAAAACAGACTGTTTTGTGAGCGTGAGACTCTGTGCGACACCAGGTCCCAAACGAAAGGATAACTGAGTACGAGGATTTACTCATAAAACTATGATCAACAGATAAATTGGAAAGGTCATATAACTTATTTTATAAATCAAAATTGGAGTAAGATCGGTCTTAACCACATAGTCATGTAAACCGAACCAAATTGTAACAACTAGTTTTTAAATAACTTCATGTAGAAACACTGGGGAGAAGCAGACTACGAGATCCCTTCACCCACTCCATTGGATTCCTTCGTTGTGGCAGTGGGTGGTCTTTTTTTACACGGGTTTCGAAGCTTTATGAAGCCTGTTTTGAAAGCGCCCATTTTGGTATAGTTATGTTTTGGTTCCGTTTCCCCTTCGAGGGATTTTGAGTTGTTATGTTTTCATTCTGTTTTAAGAAAGAGTTTCGTTGCAAGAGCTGTCTGCAATTGGGTTTTCTCTGAGTGAAACATGAGTTATCCCACCAGCCAAACCTCAACATCATCCACACAGTCACGTATCTGACTATTTCAAACACTTCCATATAAAGAACCAAATGTCTAAAAGATTTCTTGATCAATGTATGCTGCCGTCGTGTGTTTTTTTTGGGGGGGGGTAAAACTGCACATGAACTGCACACAGTGGTAAACATGACATCAGAGGGCATTCATGTGTGATGTTTGCCTAGGAAACCCATATTTCTGAAGACTTTGAGAGCACATGAAGGCAGCATTAATCAGGCATATGTACTGTATATTGAATTTATTCGTAATTTTGCATTTTGCTGGTCTTCTGAGAATAACAGACCCTGGAATGTCATTGCTCGGAGGTTACTCTTTTAAAGCTCATGAGATTTGATGGAGTTTCAACTTAGTCTCGCAGATCTTTCTCCTGAAACTGCTTCGGAGCAATTGTTCGACAACATGTAGAATAGGGATGTCTAAAATGTTGGGTAAATTCAATGAGAATCATGGTTCTGCCTCGTCTTGTCAGGTTTCTAGTCTTGGGTCAGGATCATGACAGTACCACGTGTTTTGTGTGGATAGAAATACATTATTGTCGGTTACAACATAATGTGCGTTCTCCCTGGTCTCGTCTACGTCCCCGCCCTCTCGTTACCTTCTTAATTAAATTATTATTGTTTCATGCCCCTCACCTGTTCCCTGCTGGATTTGCCCTTTTGTGTTCTCTGTCCTTTGCTCATTGGTTTTGTATTGCTCACCTGTGTGCTTTATGCCTTGCCAAGCCATTGTATCTTGTTCCTCGAGTCGTGTCAAAGCAAGTCTAGTCTAGTCAGTGTTAGTATATGTCAAGTGTCAGTTTATTCCATCCATGTTCCTGTTTTGCCTGTAATTATTATTTCTGTCCTTCCTGTTTTACCCCCTTGTGGGTCTTTGCTTTGTTTAATAAATCATTGTTTCTCCCGCACCTACTGTCTGCGTTTGGGTTCAATCCTGACAGTGCCAAGGTGAAAACCGAATATTGTTATTTTCAGATTACAGACGCTTTTATCTAATTGACTTTTAACTCAGTCTGTAAATTTGTTAAAAAAAAGCATGGGGCACATTGGACTGTTTATCAGCATTTTAACGGCACAGATAAAGGACAATGTGACTTTCTGTCATTAGTCTATTTTTACAAACTATTTTTCTAGCATTTCGATTTAAATGAAAAACAAGAAGACCCAGAAGTAGACCCAGATTTTTCAGGCCTTATATGAGGTCCAGGACACCCAGCTCCCCTCATGAACACATGTAGAATTGCCACAAAAGTGAGATACATTTAGCCTAGACTGCAACAGGAACACATGAACATGCTCCATACCTTAATGTATGATCTGGAAAACCTAGTCGAACCATAATCATATAAGTTTTCAACAAAGAAAACCACTGATGGAAAAATAAATCTGTTTATAAAGCGAGCTGCCAACATCTCTGAAGCCGGAGAAACTTCAGACTGAACAAACATAGAGCTATCTGTGTGCCAGTGAACCGACTCTGGAGAAATCTTAACCGTTTAAACCCCAATCAAACACTGCATCTTTCCATCGTCTTAGCAGAATCTACCCTGCTGTGAGAAGACGAGAGCTCGTGATTCTTCTTTGTTGTCTGTTGTTTTGACCTCGAAATGAAAGTGTAATTCAATAATTGCCGTCTTTCAGTGCCTCGACTCGAGAGCTGTGGAAGAACACAAAGAGAAGTCTTTCCATTCCTGTCTGTGCAGTTTTCAAGCCATGTCATGGGCCTGCAGTATTTTCATGTGTTTATACTGGCAGCGTGAGAATTATGGTAGCGAGGCGGTTTAGATGTTTCTGATGAGATACACAGTACATCAGGAGAGGTATGTAAAGCCATGAATGGATGACAGACAGTGGGAATAAACTGGAAACCTTTTCTTTCAACAATCTAACCTTGCAAGTATCCTCTAGTACACACTGCCACATAGCAACAGCCTAGCAACAAGCGAAGAGGGGCTCCAATCCCCCATTATGTTAGCATTGTGACAGTCACAAATAAATCTCTACAATGCTTTTAGGAAGTGTGGCAGAAATGAGGAAAGATGTTGCCCAACAACACAAGATCAGCCAGTGCTTTGTCAACAGTTTACTGCTTTGGGTGCCATACAAACAACAGCAAGATTAAAGAGAAATAGAGAAGTGATCCAGACATCTCAGAGCTACGATCATCCTTCAGTTTGTGATTGTACTTGCATTTAGTTGCGAGGTAATGAAAATGAAATACTTTCTTTTAATACTGTTCAGGTCACTTGAATCTTGCGCACTTGTTCATTCATTTAGACAATGAGACATTTCATCACATACAAAGTAAACACATTATTTATACAGTGTACATGATACATCCACATTTAAATATCATATAGTTACCTGATATGTATTATCCCCGCTGCTTATGTAGGGTTGTACAAAGGTCAAATTTTATCAGTGCGATTGTCCAGATACAGTTTAAAGATCATCCACCATGGGACATCGTAAATCCTCGTATGACTCATAATGATATGACACTGGCCATGTTATTGTAAACTATAAATGCAGGTGAAACACTTTACAACCTCAACACTTAAAATCCACAATTCTTAAGAATGTCAAAAAACTATTAACGTGCAGATATTATGCCACAAAATGTACACTGTTTTAACTTTGTTTAGCATAAAGACTGTTGACAGAATGTAAGGTTACATAGTGTTGACTCCATGAGTATGCATGGCCGGAAGCAAAAAGCAGAAGGGACGTTTCCTTTTAGTAACGTCCCAAGAGTGATTTAGCCCATCAGAAGTACTGACTAAAACAAAACACATTCTATCCCGGAGTCGTGTTGTATGGTAAGTTCAGTGCTATGTTCTGTATTATATATCCACCACACATCTCTCATGGGAACCAAACACACGCTGCAACATAAATAGCCATTGCTGTCAGGTTTCACACAGTTTGAATTTTTTAACAGTTTGTCAATGCATTTATTTATTCTTACTCCCATGTATATTTGAGCTATTACTGATACATTACAGTTAAACATTGTCAGTGTAAACATTAGTTCACGCAACATGACCAACACAAGTAACTGTATTAACGTTAACAAGGATTAATACATGCTGAAAACGATATCGCTCATTGTAAGTTCATGTTAGAAAATGCAAAATGATTGTAATGTGAAATGAAATAGCGTCATTATTTCTACTGATTATCACAAATGTTTACTAATGAGATTTTGCACTCAACGTTTGGGGCTTTGGGAACGTCACTAAATTAAAGGAGTGCAGTCTAGTTATCCATAATCTTGTTACTTTGCATTTAAATTCTAAATTTTGTGGAAAATCACGACTTAATAAAGGAGGAGCTTAATGAGGCTTGAGCATATTGCATTGTGAACTCTATTGTATACTGCGCATCATACCGTATGTTACTGTACAATACATTGTAGACTGTACGCTGAAGAAACAGCACGAGGAGAAGAATGGGATGGCAGCCTGTGTGTTTCATGTCTCTGATATTTATGTTGTTAACAGAACGGCGTTATCCATGGAGTTTACAACAGCACTTGCAGAGTTCTCGGACACTTACTCCAACCAGAGCGGTGGAAATCACACATCGAGTCCCTGTTCCCGTGAAAGTACTCTAAAGACGATAGTGTTCCCCATTCTCTACTCCATTCTCTTCACCCTGGGCCTGTCGCTGAACGGTCTGGCAGCATGGGTTTTCCTCAGAATCCCCAGCAAATCTCACTTTATCATTTACTTGAAGAACATCGTTGTGGCCGATATCATCATGACGCTTACCTTCCCCTTTAAGATCTTCGCCGACTCAAACATCGCATCGGTCGGAACGCGTGTCTTTGTCTGTCGCGTGTCGTCCGTCCTCTTCTACCTCACCATGTACATCAGCATTCTGTTCTTTGGCCTGATCAGTGTGGATCGCTGCAGAAAGACCATGTGGCCTTTTGTTGGCACCAATGCTAGACGCCTGCTGAACAGAAAGCTCCTCGCAGGCTTCATATGGATGACCCTCGTGACTATTTGCCTGCCAAACGTCATTCTGACTAGTCTTCCGAACACGTCGGCTCGCTTCAAGTGCAGTGATCTGAAGACACAGATGGGACTGCGATGGCACGAGGTGGTCAACCATATTTGCCAGGTGATCTTCTGGGGAAACCTTGTGACCGTGATAATATGTTACGCGCTCATCTCCAAAGAGCTCTACAAGTCTTATGCCCGAACACAAGCTCGAAACCCGACGCAGAAGAAAGCCAGCATTCAGGCAAATGTCTTCCTTGTGTTGGCAGTGTTCTTTGTTTGCTTTGTGCCCTTTCATTTTGCCCGAGTGCCGTACACCATCAGCCAGACACGAGGACGATTCTTTAACTGCGAGCAGAAGTTGTTTTTCTTTCAGTTGAAGGAGAGCACGCTGTGGCTTTCTTCCCTCAATTCTGTGCTGGATCCACTCATCTACTTCTTCCTCTGCAAGTCCTTCAGGAGCTCTCTGTTAAACATAGTCTGTCTGTCGCGCGGCTGGTGCAGAGATCTCAGCACAGACACGGTCAGTACGCAGACGTGATGCAGGAACCTTCTGTTCCTGTGCTTTTATGAACAGTCTCTTATAACGTGAGGTCACGATACATCGCTGTCCTACACCTAGAATGAATTACATTATCATCTGTGCTGAAACTGACTAGCTTTCTGTTACAGCCACATGAGGTATTCCACCCTGAAAAAAAAAGACAATCCTTTTCTTTTTTTGTAAAGAAAGGGTGAATACATGTTTTCATGGGGTTCATCCATATGCATGTATACTGCATGTACTGTTTCTTTCTCTGTTCAGTGTACTTCCGTTCTATTTGAAATTAGTTCAAATCAAGTGCATTTAATGCTAGATTTCACAAGGTTTAACAGCATCATTCAAATGAATGCAGCCTCTGTCATTTTCTTATGTAACACTAAAATTACATTTTACCAATAAAAATATGAATGATGCCATCAATGAATTTCATTGGAAATCACGAACTCAAATCAAACTGACTGAAGCTTGACTTTTAGGCATTCAAGAACTAGTAAATGCAATGACATGATCTAAAGCAGAATGTCAATGTTGCTGTGGGTATAATGCAATGTAAGTCGCTTTGGATAAATGCATCTGCAAAATGCATACAGTAAATGTAACTGTAATAGCAAGTACACCATCACCCCCCCCATTTCCACAATATCATTATCACCTGACCTTCATGCATCAAACATACATTTAAGCAAGTTCAGCCCAGGAAAAAGACCAGGACCAGTCAAGTGTATCTTGAAAACTCTATTTTCTCACTGACAAAAATGATAAAAAAAGTATTTTGTTACACTTGAGGAGTACAGTTCATTCATGTAATGCAAATTCTGCCACCACCCTATCCCAGTGGTCCACAAGGGGACCCCAACTGACTTCCAAGGGGGCCTCAAGATGACTTATAATTTAAAATGAGAGTAAAATACCATGGAAATTCATTAAAAAACTAAAAACCAAGATATGTGATATGATATAAATTTTATTTATCCTTTTGGAAAATTGTTCTGCACCATACTGATACACTTATACAAAAACGGAATCAATTTCCTCAACCACCCCCCACACATTCACAACGTTCAGACAAAACAGAAAGAAAAACACAAATCCCACTACACATGGCTGGGATAACAAAGCGTAGCTGTAAGTACTGTGACAGTTCAGCTGGAAAGAAAGTGCATGGTGCTATTTAAAGTGCTGTCCTGCAGGTAACTTTTTGTTCATCAATTTGATGCTCGTTGGAATAAATGACTTACTGGCCCGATTTGTTTTAAAAGAATGTAACCTAAACCTCCTCCCTGATGGCAACACCTCATATGCCTGATGTAGGGGATGTAACATATCATTATTTATTGCTTGACCTTTCTTCAACACCCTTCTTTCACAGGTAATAGCCATACTGTCTAGTTTTTGCCCCGCGACCTTGCTGGCCAAGTTCACTATCTTGCTCAGTCTGTTTTTGTTGGTCACTGATAAAGAGAAATACCAGGCAACACAACAAAACAGTAGCATGTTCTCCACAAATGAGTGATAAAAAAGTAACATCATATCTCTATCTACTCTGAATTGTCTTAGTCTCCACATAAAATGCAGCCTCTGCAGCTCCTTTTTATAGATGGTGTCAGTATTGCTGTTCCATTTCAACTTATTATCTATTATTGTGTCTAAGTACTTGTACTTCGCCACAATTTCAACATCCTCTCCATTTATAGCCATAGACTGATGGGGCTGGCTCTCAGTTCTGTAATTTCCTTTGTTTTATTTATATTTAGATGAAGACAGCTGGACCTACACCAGTCTACAAATTGATCTACCCAGCCCCTGTAGTTGGACTCGTCCCTATTATGTATTAACCCCACTATTGCTGTGTCCGTGTGCACTCCTCAGGCAGATCACCTGGAAAGTTTCCGCTGTGCAGATCCCTTAGCTGCCAGAGTTGATCCCGGGTATAACGTAAAACCCCAAATGTTGTAGCAGCGGCCGATGCACAGCCTCCCCGACTCAATGAAGGGATTGTCGACAGCAACAGATGAATCGCCAGGACGATATACATAAACTGCGTAACAGAACGCATCTTGACCTTGTTTGTTCACTTCTGACTTAGCAGCCACACGTTCCCAACGTGTAGTTCAGGGCTTTCACGCGTGCTACAGGCACTCATCGCCAAGGTGCAGCGCCGGAAGTGCTCCATATTTCGTATTACTTACCATTGTTGAATAAACACTTTTCCAGTCAATGTCAAGCTCTAAAATATTTGATTGGGTAGAAATGGTGAGAAAATTGTTGAGTGCAATGGGGGCCTTGGAGATATAAAGATTGAAAACACCTGTTCTAGCCCAATGTTGTAAAATTCCCACATTCATGTAACAAGCTACAAATGTGTTGAAAGTAATGTAATGAAAGTATTCATATCTGCAAGACACATTACTAATCACAGCATTTGACTTACTTGCATGCTGTTTTATCCAGTCAAATGAAAAGCTTACGTTCCTTGAAGCAAACGTGCAGGTTGTGTAAGTTTATGGCTTGGTAAACAGACCTATTTATAAAAAACATCCAACAACATGGCAGGACTGAACAATAGGACCTATTAGTTGTGTAGATGTGGTCTTCATGAAAAGATTTATTTTAGTGGACCTAAAACTGAGGTTGGAATATTACGACAGCTAGCCTTGACACAAACTTTTAAAATCATCACTGATAGCACAGGCCATAAAACAATACATTTACATATCAGTGGTGTAAAACAAACACTGCGTTGAAGACCACAATATGTCATTTCCGCCACTAGAGGTTGCAAAGTATTAACATAGATGCAGCTCGATGATGCTGTGGAGGAGATCATCATATTCCCTCCACTGCCGATTGAAATCAATTTCACAAATCATGTTTACCCTAACCCTTTACAATTACATTTTCAGACCATTCAATACAAATGAAAAATTTAAACACAATATCCGTTTTTTTATTTTAAATAACTTTGTCAATGGATTATTGTCATTTTCTCTCATATTTGTATTTTACTTTTATTAAATTGTGATTCAACATTTAAACAAATGAAAACTAACCACATTTAGCCATTCATAACCCAGTCACCTCATGTGCAGTTTTCATTTATGAACAGGAGAATTAACGGTTACAATATTTAAACCACGGTAAAACAAATTGAAAAACAGATTGGCTTTGTTATAGTAACTTTGGCACTGTTCTGCCATTGTTCGCTAACTTGAGGCACTTCAGCCAATCCCTTCAGTTTACAAAAGAAGGAGGATACAATTATGTTTGAGGCTCACTATATGTAATTTCCATGAACAGACTTTTTATTATTTATCTATGCCTAGGTTAATACAGTTTCCCTGTTATGGCATCTTCAAACAATGCAATAGCAAGTCTATTGCGCTGGCACTTTTTCAAATTTCCCAATAATTTTGATAAAGTAATGCTTAGTGGTACAATACTTAGTAGTACATACAAATACAAACACATACTACAAAAACAACTGTCTCAGACTAATCATTAATTCATAAGGCTGAAGACTCAATAAATATGTTTATTACCTCCTTTTTTATAAGATCTTCCCCATGAGCAAGTACACTATCCCAGT
The DNA here is from genome assembly GCF_947034865.1 of Barbatula barbatula. Lineage (NCBI taxonomy): Eukaryota > Metazoa > Chordata > Actinopteri > Cypriniformes > Nemacheilidae > Barbatula > Barbatula barbatula. Next base: position 1,063,658 of record NC_136782.1, on the reverse strand, counting down.
GCTTTTGAGGGAATATATTCAAAAATTTTGCGAATAAAACACTAAGGGCATATTTTCAAGAATGAACACCTGAAAAAGTGAACACAAAAAAGCCCAGTATTCTCGTAGAAATTAAACTGAAAAAGTGACTGGGAGAACAACTGAGTGAATAAAAGGGCCCTTTGCTAAAGTATCTAGCCTGAAGAGGACCTCTCTGTCTGGGCCAAGCTTTTTGTTATGTATTCACCATTCACCTGGTTACGGCTGTGTATTTTCGGCCTGAATCCGGCCCGTCCGCGCTCCGTTCCCTCTTGGGACCGCAATGTTGTCCTGGTGGGCCTTCAGAGGCCCCCCTTCGAGCCCATAGGAGGCTGCTCTTCCTCACCTCTCGATGAAGACGGTCCTCCTGCTGGCGCTCGCTTCCATCAAGATGGTAGGGGACCTACAAGCATTTTCTGTATCCCCGGATTGCCTTAAATTTGGGCCCGGTAACTCTCACGTGATCCTGAGACCCCGGCCTGGCTACGTGCCCAAAGTTCCCAACAATCCCTTTCGGGACCAGGTGGTGAACTTGCAGGGATGTGGCCTCCTCATGGGCACTGGCTCAGGTCGCCTCTCTGGCAGATATTTGTAGAGCTGCGGGTTGGGCTACGCCTTCGCGTGATTCTATAACCTCCGTGTAGAACCGGCAGCCGAGTCTTGCATGCTACCAGCACGTGAGACCGGCGGCCGGTAGGGTGTACACCTGCGAAAGCGCCTTCCCCCCCTTTCCGGGCAGGTCAGTGCGCTAATTCAGACTCACTTCATTCGCCACGGGTGAAGAACAGGCATTCCCTCCATCACTAAGCACTAAGAACAGCGCTTCCCCAGTGGCCCTACGGTACTGGACGGCTTCTCGCCATTAGAGATACAAGGCCTTCGTCTGTGGTGGCCGAGGGCAGGTGCCTCTCATCTTTGACAAAGCTCTGGGACGCCCTGCCAACCCCATTGGATGGTTACAAACCGGCACTGCATCTTGGCGACTAGGGCCTGCTGCACGTGTGAAAGCCCTGAACTACACGTTGGGAACGTGTGGCTGCTAAGTCAGAAGTGAACAAACAAGGTCAAGATGTGTTCTGTTCAGTTTATGTATATCGTCCTGGCGATTCATCTGTTGCTGTCGACAATCCCTTCATTGAGTCGGGGAGGCTGTGCATCGGCCGCTGCTACAACATATGGGGTTTTACGTTATACCCGGGATCAACTCTGGCAGCTAAGGGATCTGCACAGCGGAAACTTTCCAGGTGATCTACCTGAGGAGTGCACACGGACACCCACATCCCCGAGGAAAAGAGGCCGGCGCGGGGGCATACGGCGTAGAGTTCGCGCACTGGGGAGCAAGCCACCTCTACCTACTGTCATCTTGGCTAACACCCGTTCCTTGTTGAAGCAACTTACGGAGCTACGGAGCGCTGTGAGGTACCTCGCAGAGTATCTGGAAAGTTGTCTGTTGTGCTTCACGGAAACATGGCTTAAAGACACGACTGATAACTCAACACTCAGGATCACAGGGTTCAGCGACCCGATTAGACTGGACCGTGATGAACAGGTAACTGGCAAGAGAAGGGGTGGGGGAGTATGTGTATATATAAATGAGGGTTGGTGTGGAAATTACATAGTAAGAGACTCTTATTGCTCGGAGGATATTGAGCTATTGTCGCTGTCGGTAAGACCTTATTATTTACAGAAGGAATTTGGTCAGGTGTTTATCACTGTGGTATATGTTCATCCCTGCGCTAATATTGGCTGCACTAGTTAGATCAACCGGAACCAGGGACACTTCCAATAACAACTGATGCATTTGTTGCATCAAAGAGTGCAGAACAGTACTCTACTCTCAGCCAGTCTTGTCTCATTTTTCCAAGGTTACCAGAGCGGGCAGGACGCAGTCCAAGGCTACCGGAGCGGGCAGGGCGCAATCCATTCCCAGACCTGACAAATGCTGGACGAAGGACGTGGCGACTCTACAAAACTTCAGTCGCTATTAGATTATTAATGATAATTTTAAATCTAAATTTTGTTTTTTATTTTGCCTTGTTGTGCAAGCACTGTTGAGCTTGTGCAGAGGCAGCAGTTTTTGCCAGAGGGGAATTGGAATCCCCTGGTTAGGCCTGGTCTCCCTCTGAGGTTTTTTTTTTCCCTCCGAGGTTTTGGGTTCCTCGCCACCGTTTGCATACTGTTTTGCACTGTTTGCCTGGCCGGGGGGGCTGCTAGAATTTGATAGTCTTATTTAATTAACTCTGCATATAGTAATTTATTGTGTGTCTGATATTTGAACTGTGTTTTGACTTCCATAACCTTTTATGTTTTACTTATAGTCAATGTTTTCTTGTACAGCTGCTTTGTAACAATGAAAATTGTAAAAAGCGCTATATAAATAAAGCTGACTTGACTTGACTTAATATTAAGGCTGCGGCAAATAGGATATACGACACAATGGCTAAATTAGAAAACATGGCACCTGATGCGCCGAAGTTTGTTATTGGAGATTTTAATGGATGTTCAATCACAAGCGTACTGCCCAATTACTATCAATACGTCAAGTGCCCGACAAGGAGGGAAAAGACACTTGGTCTATGCTTCTGGAATATTAAGGACACCTACAAGGGCTACGCAAAACCACCCCTCGGAGACTCGGATCACAACGCAATTCAGCTCGACCCGCAGTATAGACAAAAGCTCAAAACCAGCAAACCCGAGATAAGGACAGTCAAACAGTGGACTACTGAGTCTGTTGAACATCTTAGGGGCTGTTTTGATTGTATTGTGTGGGACATTTTTGTAAATACTAGTAAGAACTCAGTAGTGGCTGACATTTAACATTTCCAAATGACAAACCCTGGGTAAATAAAGAATTAAAAACTGCACTGTATAGGAAGAAGAGAGCTTTTGAACAGAGAGATATGCTTAAAATGAAAGAGATTCAGAAGGAGATTAGACAAATAACAAAGATATAAACTGCAGATTGAGGCGAAAATGAGGGGGAAAAACCTGAAACATGCATGGCAAGGGATGTATACAATGATAGGGAAGGAAGAGAAGAAAAGGCACATAGTTACAAAAGGAGATGATCATGCATTTGCAAATGAATTGAATGTTTTTTATGCACGGTTCGAAACATCAGACTTTCTTAGGGAGCGTGATGCCATTAGACAGCAGCTACAGTATGGCACTCCTCCAACCATTACAACAGAGGAGGTGCGTAGAGTATTTAGTCAAATTGATCCAAAAAAGCACCAGGCGCTAATAAAATAAGTGGAAGGGTTCTGCAGAAATGTAGTGAACAACTAAGCATCATTTTCTGCCAGCTTTTTCAAAAATCATTAGATACACACTACATTCATAAAGCTTGGAAGTCTTCAATCATAGTACCAGTACCTAAGGTAGTAAGACCAGCTGATTTAAATGATTATCGTCCAGTCGCCCTAACATCAATTGTGATGGAGAGCCTAGAAAGAATTGTTTTGAGACATATTCTAAATAATGTGCAATGAAATATTGACTCTTTACAGTTTGCGTATAAAAAAAAAGCGGAGCACAGATGATGCTCTTTTGTATATGCTCCATAGTATCTATTGCCATCTGGATAAGCCCAAACGATATGACAGGGTTCTCTTTATAGATTTCACCTCCGCCTTCAATACTATCAGGCCCCATATTATGATGGAGAGGCTGGGGCGTTTGGGGGTAAATCCTAACATAACGAGGTGGATTGAGTCCTTTCTGACAGAGAAAACACAGTGTGTTAGGGTAAATGAAGCTGTGTCTGCCCCGATTATGACCAATACAGGATCCCCACATGGCAGTGTCATCTCGCCAGTACTGTTCACTTTAGTAATACATCTGAGCATCTTACAATAACATTTGCAGATGACACAGCAATAGTGGGGTTAATACAGAATAGGGACGAGTCCAACTACAGGGGCTGGGTAGATCAATTTGTAGACTGGTGTAGGTCCAGCTGTCTTCATCTAAATATAAATAAAACAAAGGAAATTACAGAACTGAGAGCCAGCCCCATCAGTCTATGGCTATAAATGGAGAGGATGTTGAAATTGTGGAGGAGTGCAAGTACTTAGACACAATAATAGATAATAAGTTGAAATGGAACAGCAATACTGACACCATCTCTAAAAAGGAGCTGCAGAGGCTGCATTTTATGCAGAGACTAAGACAATTCAGAGTAGATAGAGATATGATCTTACTTTTTTATCACTCATTTGTGGAGAACATGCTACTGTTTTGTTGTGTTGCCTGGTATTTCTCTTTATCAGTGACCAACAAAAACAGACTGAGCAAGAACTAGACAGTATGGCTATTACCTGTGAAAGAAGGGTGTTGAAGAAAGGTCAAGCAATAAATAATGATATGTTACATCCCCTACATCAGGCATATGAGGTGTTGCCATCAGGGATGAGGTTTAGGTTACATTCTTTTAAAACAAATCGGGCCAGTAAGTCATTTATTCCAACGAGCATCACATTGATGAACAAAAAGTTACCTGCAGGACAGCACTTTAAATAGCACCATGCACTTTCTTTCCAGCTGAACTGTCACAGTTCTTACAGCTACGCTTTGTTATCCCAGCCATGTGTAGTGGGGTTTGTGTTTTTCTTTCTGTTTTGTCTGAACGTTGTGAATGTGTGGGGGGTGGGGGTGGTTGAGGAAATTGATTTCGTTTTTTGTATAAGTGTACCATACAGTGCTGTATGGTGCAGAACAATTTTCCGAAAAGGATAAATACATTTATATCATATATCAATTTCGCGCTAGCGCTCGCGTCTGACACGCCTAGGCCAGTCACCGTCGCTTCGCTAGAGATTGTGATGCGGCATAGTGCTGTGGCGTTTTCATAGGAACCCCATCTGTCGGTTCGACACAACGTCGAGAGACCGACAGAAAGGGAACGTCTCGGTTACATATGTAACATCCGTTCCCTGATGCCACAACACTTGCCGCCCGCTGCAGCAGTCAAGAGATGCTCTCAGGCTCCTCAACACAAAAGGTGAATGAATGCAGCACGCCGTCTCCCTTTTATACCCGGATATCCGGGGGCGTCCGGCATGTAATTTCATTCGCCAATTTCATTTGCCTTTTCAAAATAGTCAGAAGATGATAGATTCTCAAGTCAAACCCCATCTGTCGGTTCGACACAAAGTCTCGTTCCCTCCATCAGGGAATGGAGGTTACATGTGTAACCGAGACGTTTTTTTAGTAAGATACCCTTTACTTACTGATAAATCCTGTTCATAAGATGGCTGCACGTTACTGTCATGGATTAGGACACAACCAAAGGGCAGACAGACAAAGGGTTATCACAAAACTTTATTAAACAAAAACAAAAACCCACTATGGGTAAAACACGATAAACAAAACAAGAATTCAAATTAAAACTTCCCACAATGTAAATATATGTGATTAAATTATTAGAAAATATTTACAAAATGTATATTACCTGAAACCAGCCATGTTTTAAAAGGAAGGGAGACATTTATTTAGTTGTGCCGTTAATTATGCACATGATGTCAGGGTTCAGGTTTGACTCACCATTCACTTTTGCGCACGCTCAGCTGTTTCCTTTATTGAACAGCAATCGGTCGTGTCTTGTCTCTAATCTTGTTTTCCCCCAGCTCGTTCTGGTGGTTGTTTTTCAGGAGTTGCCGTTTCGAAGTGGTCTTCCCGATTCACCGATTCTGCTTCCCGACTAAGAGTTTGCCATCTGTTCCCAGTGTCGATTCGCACGTCGCCTGACCACGCCTGCTTGACTACACTCTCTCTTCTCCCTTTACAGACACTGTTAACGCCTCGACCGACCCACACCTGCCAGACTACGATTACTGCCTCCTCCCGCATTTCTCCAGCTGTACCGCAGCGTAACTTTGTTGCCTTCAATAAACTGAACTTTAACACATCTGCTCTTGGGTCTTCCATCAGTTCGTGACAGAACACACTGGCCAGCATGGACCCAGCGGATGTTTCAACTTTGCACATGGCCGTGGAGCGGCAGGGGGCGTTACTGGGCCATCATCAGGAAGGCATAATGGCAACTCAGCAGACGGTTGATGCGTTGTCCGCTCTGGTGAATGATCTTTCGTCCCGGATGGAACACACACTATAGCTCGATGCGACCTCTCAAGGACTACCTCCAGAGCGACGGTGAGCCCACCCTTTGCAGAGCATTCCTCACGCAGTGTGAAGTTGTGTTTTCCCTCCAGTCGCGCACCTACTCTTCAGATAGAGCCAGGGTGGCGTTTGTGGTTTCCCTTCTTACCGGACGAACTCGCGAGTGGGGAGCAGCTATGTGGGAGGCACAGGCTCGCTGCAGGCACGACTTTCAGGATTTTAAGGTGGAGATGATCAAGGTGTTCGACCGTTCAGTCTTCGGGAGGGAGGCTTCTCGATGCCTTGCCTCACTGCGACAGGGCAGTAGGTCGGTGATGGACTATTCGATTGACTTTCGTACCCTGGCAGCCACTTGCACCTGGAATACCGAAGCCCTGATGGCACGTTTCTTAGAGGGACTCGTCAGTGAGATCAAAGATGAGATTTATGCCCGGGATTTTCCCGGGGATTTTGACGGACTGGTGGAGTTGGCCATTCGGCTGGATGCGAGGAGAGAGGTTCGTCAGCGAGAACAAGTCATCCTCTACCGTTCAGTTGGATCCGTGGTCTTCACTTCGCAGACCCCAATTTCGGATGAAACCGAACCCATGCAACTCAGCAGACTTCGCCTCTCGGCCAAGGAAAAGATGCGTCGCATAAACGACGGAGTGTGCCTCTACTGTGCGGGACAAGGACACCAAGCGGCTGCCTGCCCGTTAAAAGCCAGCGCTCGTCGGTAAATAGGGGAGTCCTGGCGAGCGGCACCTCCATCTCCCCCATCCTGGGTTCGCGTACCCTTCTACCAGTCGTGCCAACCTGTGCCAATGACTCTTTCTGTGAGTCGGCCCTCAAGGATTCAGGAGCGGATGGCAACTTCGTGGACGAGACCTGGGCTAGTGAGAGAGGGATTCCCCTTTTCCCTCTCCATCCACTCATTCTCGCCCACTCCCTGGACGGCAAGGTGATCAGCACGGTATCATTTACCACCACTTCGGTAGGTCTCATTACCTCCTGCAACCACCGGGAGGAGCTCACTCTCTTTGTCCTAAAGTCTTCTGTCGTTCCTCTTATTTTAGGTCACCCGTGGCTATCGTTACATAACCCCGCCATTAACTGGGCTCAAATTTTGTTTCTGGTTGGAGCGTGTATTGTCATGCTCACTGTCTTGGTTCTGCTTTTTCTTCTGTTCCTTCTGTGTTACAGGATGAACAAGTTGACCTGGCTCGTGTCCCGGAGGTTTACCAAAGCCTGCGAGCGGGCTTCAGCAAGTCCCGGGCCAAATCCCTTCCTCCGCACCATCAGTACGACTGTGCTATCGACCTCCTCCCAGGCACTTCTCCGCCGCGCGGCCGGCTTTTCTCCTTGTCCGCTTCCGAACGGATAGCCATGGAGAAATATTTGAGTGATTCTCTGGCAGCTGGTGTTATTCGTCCCTCCTCGTCTCCGGCCGGTGCAGGGTTTTTTTTCGTGAAGAAAAAGGATGGCTCCTTGCGTCCCTGCATAGATTACCGTGGGCTGAACGACATAAACGTTAAGAATCGTTACCCGTTGCCGCTTATGTCATCGGCCTTCGAGCTATTGCAAGGTTCTTCACGAAACTGGATCTTCGCAATGCTTACCATCTAGACCGGATAAGAGAGGGGGACGAATGGAAGATGGCGTTTAATACCCCTACGGGGCATTTTGAGTATAGAGTCATGCCTTTTGGACTCTCTAATGCCCCGGCCGTCTTCCAGGCGCTCGTTAATGACGTGCTGCGGGATATGATCAATAAGTTCATATTTGTTTACCTGGATGACATTTTAATCTTCTTCTCTCCAGGTGCACATTCAGCACGTCAGGCGGGTGCTTCACCGACTGCTGGAGGACCAGCTGTTTGTTAAAGCGGAGAAGTGTGACTTCCACCGCCAGTCTGTTCCGTTCTTGGGACACATTGCATCATCAGAGGGGATCCACATGGACCCAGAGAAGGTAAGGGCCATTTCCGACTGGCCGCCGCCTGATTCCCGCAGGGCCTTACAACAGTTCCTGGGCTTCGCAAATTTATATCGCCGGTTTATCAGGAACTTCGGGCAGGTGGCGGCTCCCCTCACTGCTTTAACCTCCACCAACAGCAAGTTTGTCTGGCTGCCGGCTGCTCAGAGGGCTTTCGAGGAACTTAAAAGTCACCATCCTCGTTACCCCGGACCCGGCGCGGCAGTTTGTGGTGGAGATTGATGCATCGGAGGTGGGGGTTGGGGTGGTCCTTTCTCAGGTTTCCCGTTGTGACAATAAGTTAGACCCGTGTGCTTACTTTTCCCATCGTTTGTCTCCCACAGAACGGAACTACGATGTCGGCAATCGAGAGCTGCTGGCTGTTCGCTTGGCTCTGGGGGAGTGGCACCACTGGTTAGAAGCATCTACCATCCCCTTCATCGTGTGGAACGATCACAAGAATCTGGAATATATTCGGTCCGCAAAACGGCTGAATTCTAGACAGGCTGGCTGGGCACTCTTCGTCGGGCGCTTCAATTTCGTGCTCTCGTATCGGCCGGGCTCTAAGAATGCCAAGCCGGATGCCTTGTCGCGGTGTTTTACTTCCCCGTGTGATCCGCTCCCACCTGACACCATCCTGCCCTCTGGGTGTGTGCTGGGGGGGGTCGCGTGGGGAATCGAACATCGCGTCAAGCGAGCTTTGAGCGGAATCAAAGTCCCTAGAGGGTGTCCAGCGAATCTACTTTTTGTACATGATTCGGTTCGCGCGGCTGTTCTCCGTTGGTGACACACCTCCAGACTCGTTTGCCACCCGGGCGTCAGAAGATCGCTGGCTGCCTTCCGCCAGCGTTTCTGGTGGCCGGGCATGGTGAAGGACGTCCGTCGGTTCGTGAGTGCGTGCTCGGTCTGCGCCCAAAGCAAGTCCCTGAACGCACCATCGTCTGGGCTGCTCTTACCCCTTCCTGTTCCTTCCCGCCCTTGGTCCCATATTGCGCTGGATTTTGTGGTTGGTCTCCCCATTTCCAGTGGCAATACGGTAGTCCTCACGGTAGTGGACCGGTTTTCTTCCTGGCCTTTCCTAAACTCTGCTAAGTTTGCTAAGGAGACAGGCAGGGCAGTCGTTGATAATTTCTTCCGAAATTCATGGTCTCCCGGAGGACGTGGTCTTCGACAGGGGGCCCCAGTTCGTCTCTTGCTTTTGGCGGGAGTTCTGTCGACAGATTGGCGCTCCTGCCAGTCTGTCTTCGGGATTTCACCCACAGTCTAACGGCCAGTCAGAGCGCGCCAATCTGGAACTTGGCCGGATGCTCCGCTGCCTGGCCTCTCACAATCCTTCTTCTTGGAGTCAGCAGCTTACGTGGGCTGAGTATCCTTACAACTTGTTGCCGGTATCGTCTACTGGGTTATCCCCATTTATGTGTTGCCTCGGTTACCAACCTCCTTTGTTTTCTTTCCAGGCCCCGAAGCTGCGGTTCCCTCGGTCCAAGCATTTATTCACCGGTGTCGCCTCACCTGGAGAAGGGCTAGGGAGGTTCTTCTACGGACCAGGGACCGCACCAAGCTGGCCGCTGACTGTCACCGGACATAGGCTCCCAGGTACATCTGTGGCCCTCTACGAGGGACCTCACTTTGCGCGTCCCTGCGTGCAAACTGGCCCCTCGCTATGTTGGGCCATACCCGATTGTTAAAGTCTTCAGCCCGGTGGCGGTTCGGCTTCGCTTGCCGGGTCCTCTTCGCCGGGTGCATCCAGTCTTCCACGTCTCTAAAGTCAAACCTGTCGGTCGCTCTCCTCATGTTCCCCTGGTTTCTTCCCCGGTCTCCCTCCTCCCCTGATCATTGATGGTGCTCCCGCCTTCAGGGTCAGGAGGGTGCTTGACTCTAGGCGTCGTGGTAGGGGATTCCAGTATCTGGTCGACTGGGAGGGTTATGGTCCGGAGGAAAGATGTTGGGTCCCGGCCCGGGACTTCCAGGACCGTTCGCTCATTGAGGCTTTCCACCTCCGTCGTGCCCCTCTTTCCTCTGGCGCGCCTGGGGGCGCGCCTGGGGGAAGGGGTACTGTCAGGGTTCAGGTTTGACTTACCATTCACTTCTGCGCACACTCGGCTGTTTCCTTTATTGAACAGCAATCGGTCGTGTCTTGTCTCTAATCTTGTTTTCCCAAAGCTCGTTCTGGTGGTTGTTTGTCAGGAGTTGCCGTTTCGAAGTTGTCTTCCCGGTTCACCGATTCTGCTTCCCGACTAAGAGTTTGCCATCTGTTCCCAGTATCGATTCGCACCTCGCCTGACCACGCCTGCTTGACTACGCTCTCTCTTCTCCCTTTACGGATACTGTTAACGCCTCGACTGACCCACGCCTGCCTCCTCCCGCATTTCTCCGGCTGTACCGCCGCGTAACTTTGTTTGCCTTATTTTTTGCCTTCAATAAACTGAACTTTAACTGAAATCTGCTCTTGGGTCTTCCATCAGTTCCATCGACCCGCAGTATAGACAAAAGCTCAAAACCAGCAAACCCGAGATAAGGACAGTCAAACAGTGGACTACTGAGTCTGTTGAACATCTTAGGGGCTGTTTTGATTGTATTGTGTGGGACATTTTTGTAAATACTAGTAAGAACTCAGTAGTGGCTGACATTTAACATTTCCAAATGACAAACCCTGGGTAAATAAAGAATTAAAAACTGCACTGTATAGGAAGAAGAGAGCTTTTGAACAGAGAGATATGCTTAAAATGAAAGAGATTCAGAAGGAGATTAGACAAATAACAAAGATATAAACTGCAGATTGAGGCGAAAATGAGGGGGAAAAACCTGAAACATGCATGGCAAGGGATGTATACAATGATAGGGAAGGAAGAGAAGAAAAGGCACATAGTTACAAAAGGAGATGATCATGCATTTGCAAATGAATTGAATGTTTTTTATGCACGGTTCGAAACATCAGACTTTCTTAGGGAGCGTGATGCCATTAGACAGCAGCTACAGTATGGCACTCCTCCAACCATTACAACAGAGGAGGTGCGTAGAGTATTTAGTCAAATTGATCCAAAAAAGCACCAGGCGCTAATAAAATAAGTGGAAGGGTTCTGCAGAAATGTAGTGAACAACTAAGCATCATTTTCTGCCAGCTTTTTCAAAAATCATTAGATACACACTACATTCATAAAGCTTGGAAGTCTTCAATCATAGTACCAGTACCTAAGGTAGTAAGACCAGCTGATTTAAATGATTATCGTCCAGTCGCCCTAACATCAATTGTGATGGAGAGCCTAGAAAGAATTGTTTTGAGACATATTCTAAATAATGTGCAATGAAATATTGACTCTTTACAGTTTGCGTATAAAAAAAAAGCGGAGCACAGATGATGCTCTTTTGTATATGCTCCATAGTATCTATTGCCATCTGGATAAGCCCAAACGATATGACAGGGTTCTCTTTATAGATTTCACCTCCGCCTTCAATACTATCAGGCCCCATATTATGATGGAGAGGCTGGGGCGTTTGGGGGTAAATCCTAACATAACGAGGTGGATTGAGTCCTTTCTGACAGAGAAAACACAGTGTGTTAGGGTAAATGAAGCTGTGTCTGCCCCGATTATGACCAATACAGGATCCCCACATGGCAGTGTCATCTCGCCAGTACTGTTCACTTTAGTAATACATCTGAGCATCTTACAATAACATTTGCAGATGACACAGCAATAGTGGGGTTAATACAGAATAGGGACGAGTCCAACTACAGGGGCTGGGTAGATCAATTTGTAGACTGGTGTAGGTCCAGCTGTCTTCATCTAAATATAAATAAAACAAAGGAAATTACAGAACTGAGAGCCAGCCCCATCAGTCTATGGCTATAAATGGAGAGGATGTTGAAATTGTGGAGGAGTGCAAGTACTTAGACACAATAATAGATAATAAGTTGAAATGGAACAGCAATACTGACACCATCTCTAAAAAGGAGCTGCAGAGGCTGCATTTTATGCAGAGACTAAGACAATTCAGAGTAGATAGAGATATGATCTTACTTTTTTATCACTCATTTGTGGAGAACATGCTACTGTTTTGTTGTGTTGCCTGGTATTTCTCTTTATCAGTGACCAACAAAAACAGACTGAGCAAGAACTAGACAGTATGGCTATTACCTGTGAAAGAAGGGTGTTGAAGAAAGGTCAAGCAATAAATAATGATATGTTACATCCCCTACATCAGGCATATGAGGTGTTGCCATCAGGGATGAGGTTTAGGTTACATTCTTTTAAAACAAATCGGGCCAGTAAGTCATTTATTCCAACGAGCATCACATTGATGAACAAAAAGTTACCTGCAGGACAGCACTTTAAATAGCACCATGCACTTTCTTTCCAGCTGAACTGTCACAGTTCTTACAGCTACGCTTTGTTATCCCAGCCATGTGTAGTGGGGTTTGTGTTTTTCTTTCTGTTTTGTCTGAACGTTGTGAATGTGTGGGGGGTGGGGGTGGTTGAGGAAATTGATTTCGTTTTTTGTATAAGTGTACCATACAGTGCTGTATGGTGCAGAACAATTTTCCGAAAAGGATAAATACATTTATATCATATATCAATTTCGCGCTAGCGCTCGCGTCTGACACGCCTAGGCCAGTCACCGTCGCTTCGCTAGAGATTGTGATGCGGCATAGTGCTGTGGCGTTTTCATAGGAACCCCATCTGTCGGTTCGACACAACGTCGAGAGACCGACAGAAAGGGAACGTCTCGGTTACATATGTAACATCCGTTCCCTGATGCCACAACACTTGCCGCCCGCTGCAGCAGTCAAGAGATGCTCTCAGGCTCCTCAACACAAAAGGTGAATGAATGCAGCACGCCGTCTCCCTTTTATACCCGGATATCCGGGGGCGTCCGGCATGTAATTTCATTCGCCAATTTCATTTGCCTTTTCAAAATAGTCAGAAGATGATAGATTCTCAAGTCAAACCCCATCTGTCGGTTCGACACAAAGTCTCGTTCCCTCCATCAGGGAACGGAGGTTACATGTGTAACCGAGACGTTTTTTTAGTAAGATACCCTTTACTTACTGATAAATCCTGTTCATAAGATGGCTGCACGTTACTGTCATGGATTAGGACACAACCAAAGGGCAGACAGACAAAGGGTTATCACAAAACTTTATTAAACAAAAACAAAAACCCACTATGGGTAAAACACGATAAACAAAACAAGAATTCAAATTAAAACTTCCCACAATGTAAATATATGTGATTAAATTATTAGAAAATATTTACAAAATGTATATTACCTGAAACCAGCCATGTTTTAAAAGGAAGGGAGACATTTATTTAGTTGTGCCGTTAATTATGCACATGATGTCAGGGTTCAGGTTTGACTCACCATTCACTTTTGCGCACGCTCAGCTGTTTCCTTTATTGAACAGCAATCGGTCGTGTCTTGTCTCTAATCTTGTTTTCCCCCAGCTCGTTCTGGTGGTTGTTTTTCAGGAGTTGCCGTTTCGAAGTGGTCTTCCCGATTCACCGATTCTGCTTCCCGACTAAGAGTTTGCCATCTGTTCCCAGTGTCGATTCGCACGTCGCCTGACCACGCCTGCTTGACTACACTCTCTCTTCTCCCTTTACAGACACTGTTAACGCCTCGACCGACCCACACCTGCCAGACTACGATTACTGCCTCCTCCCGCATTTCTCCAGCTGTACCGCAGCGTAACTTTGTTGCCTTCAATAAACTGAACTTTAACACATCTGCTCTTGGGTCTTCCATCAGTTCGTGACAGAACACACTGGCCAGCATGGACCCAGCGGATGTTTCAACTTTGCACATGGCCGTGGAGCGGCAGGGGGCGTTACTGGGCCATCATCAGGAAGGCATAATGGCAACTCAGCAGACGGTTGATGCGTTGTCCGCTCTGGTGAATGATCTTTCGTCCCGGATGGAACACACACTATAGCTCGATGCGACCTCTCAAGGACTACCTCCAGAGCGACGGTGAGCCCACCCTTTGCAGAGCATTCCTCACGCAGTGTGAAGTTGTGTTTTCCCTCCAGTCGCGCACCTACTCTTCAGATAGAGCCAGGGTGGCGTTTGTGGTTTCCCTTCTTACCGGACGAACTCGCGAGTGGGGAGCAGCTATGTGGGAGGCACAGGCTCGCTGCAGGCACGACTTTCAGGATTTTAAGGTGGAGATGATCAAGGTGTTCGACCGTTCAGTCTTCGGGAGGGAGGCTTCTCGATGCCTTGCCTCACTGCGACAGGGCAGTAGGTCGGTGATGGACTATTCGATTGACTTTCGTACCCTGGCAGCCACTTGCACCTGGAATACCGAAGCCCTGATGGCACGTTTCTTAGAGGGACTCGTCAGTGAGATCAAAGATGAGATTTATGCCCGGGATTTTCCCGGGGATTTTGACGGACTGGTGGAGTTGGCCATTCGGCTGGATGCGAGGAGAGAGGTTCGTCAGCGAGAACAAGTCATCCTCTACCGTTCAGTTGGATCCGTGGTCTTCACTTCGCAGACCCCAATTTCGGATGAAACCGAACCCATGCAACTCAGCAGACTTCGCCTCTCGGCCAAGGAAAAGATGCGTCGCATAAACGACGGAGTGTGCCTCTACTGTGCGGGACAAGGACACCAAGCGGCTGCCTGCCCGTTAAAAGCCAGCGCTCGTCGGTAAATAGGGGAGTCCTGGCGAGCGGCACCTCCATCTCCCCCATCCTGGGTTCGCGTACCCTTCTACCAGTCGTGCCAACCTGTGCCAATGACTCTTTCTGTGAGTCGGCCCTCAAGGATTCAGGAGCGGATGGCAACTTCGTGGACGAGACCTGGGCTAGTGAGAGAGGGATTCCCCTTTTCCCTCTCCATCCACTCATTCTCGCCCACTCCCTGGACGGCAAGGTGATCAGCACGGTATCATTTACCACCACTTCGGTAGGTCTCATTACCTCCTGCAACCACCGGGAGGAGCTCACTCTCTTTGTCCTAAAGTCTTCTGTCGTTCCTCTTATTTTAGGTCACCCGTGGCTATCGTTACATAACCCCGCCATTAACTGGGCTCAAATTTTGTTTCTGGTTGGAGCGTGTATTGTCATGCTCACTGTCTTGGTTCTGCTTTTTCTTCTGTTCCTTCTGTGTTACAGGATGAACAAGTTGACCTGGCTCGTGTCCCGGAGGTTTACCAAAGCCTGCGAGCGGGCTTCAGCAAGTCCCGGGCCAAATCCCTTCCTCCGCACCATCAGTACGACTGTGCTATCGACCTCCTCCCAGGCACTTCTCCGCCGCGCGGCCGGCTTTTCTCCTTGTCCGCTTCCGAACGGATAGCCATGGAGAAATATTTGAGTGATTCTCTGGCAGCTGGTGTTATTCGTCCCTCCTCGTCTCCGGCCGGTGCAGGGTTTTTTTTCGTGAAGAAAAAGGATGGCTCCTTGCGTCCCTGCATAGATTACCGTGGGCTGAACGACATAAACGTTAAGAATCGTTACCCGTTGCCGCTTATGTCATCGGCCTTCGAGCTATTGCAAGGTTCTTCACGAAACTGGATCTTCGCAATGCTTACCATCTAGACCGGATAAGAGAGGGGGACGAATGGAAGATGGCGTTTAATACCCCTACGGGGCATTTTGAGTATAGAGTCATGCCTTTTGGACTCTCTAATGCCCCGGCCGTCTTCCAGGCGCTCGTTAATGACGTGCTGCGGGATATGATCAATAAGTTCATATTTGTTTACCTGGATGACATTTTAATCTTCTTCTCTCCAGGTGCACATTCAGCACGTCAGGCGGGTGCTTCACCGACTGCTGGAGGACCAGCTGTTTGTTAAAGCGGAGAAGTGTGACTTCCACCGCCAGTCTGTTCCGTTCTTGGGACACATTGCATCATCAGAGGGGATCCACATGGACCCAGAGAAGGTAAGGGCCATTTCCGACTGGCCGCCGCCTGATTCCCGCAGGGCCTTACAACAGTTCCTGGGCTTCGCAAATTTATATCGCCGGTTTATCAGGAACTTCGGGCAGGTGGCGGCTCCCCTCACTGCTTTAACCTCCACCAACAGCAAGTTTGTCTGGCTGCCGGCTGCTCAGAGGGCTTTCGAGGAACTTAAAAGTCACCATCCTCGTTACCCCGGACCCGGCGCGGCAGTTTGTGGTGGAGATTGATGCATCGGAGGTGGGGGTTGGGGTGGTCCTTTCTCAGGTTTCCCGTTGTGACAATAAGTTAGACCCGTGTGCTTACTTTTCCCATCGTTTGTCTCCCACAGAACGGAACTACGATGTCGGCAATCGAGAGCTGCTGGCTGTTCGCTTGGCTCTGGGGGAGTGGCACCACTGGTTAGAAGCATCTACCATCCCCTTCATCGTGTGGAACGATCACAAGAATCTGGAATATATTCGGTCCGCAAAACGGCTGAATTCTAGACAGGCTGGCTGGGCACTCTTCGTCGGGCGCTTCAATTTCGTGCTCTCGTATCGGCCGGGCTCTAAGAATGCCAAGCCGGATGCCTTGTCGCGGTGTTTTACTTCCCCGTGTGATCCGCTCCCACCTGACACCATCCTGCCCTCTGGGTGTGTGCTGGGGGGGGTCGCGTGGGGAATCGAACATCGCGTCAAGCGAGCTTTGAGCGGAATCAAAGTCCCTAGAGGGTGTCCAGCGAATCTACTTTTTGTACATGATTCGGTTCGCGCGGCTGTTCTCCGTTGGTGACACACCTCCAGACTCGTTTGCCACCCGGGCGTCAGAAGATCGCTGGCTGCCTTCCGCCAGCGTTTCTGGTGGCCGGGCATGGTGAAGGACGTCCGTCGGTTCGTGAGTGCGTGCTCGGTCTGCGCCCAAAGCAAGTCCCTGAACGCACCATCGTCTGGGCTGCTCTTACCCCTTCCTGTTCCTTCCCGCCCTTGGTCCCATATTGCGCTGGATTTTGTGGTTGGTCTCCCCATTTCCAGTGGCAATACGGTAGTCCTCACGGTAGTGGACCGGTTTTCTTCCTGGCCTTTCCTAAACTCTGCTAAGTTTGCTAAGGAGACAGGCAGGGCAGTCGTTGATAATTTCTTCCGAAATTCATGGTCTCCCGGAGGACGTGGTCTTCGACAGGGGGCCCCAGTTCGTCTCTTGCTTTTGGCGGGAGTTCTGTCGACAGATTGGCGCTCCTGCCAGTCTGTCTTCGGGATTTCACCCACAGTCTAACGGCCAGTCAGAGCGCGCCAATCTGGAACTTGGCCGGATGCTCCGCTGCCTGGCCTCTCACAATCCTTCTTCTTGGAGTCAGCAGCTTACGTGGGCTGAGTATCCTTACAACTTGTTGCCGGTATCGTCTACTGGGTTATCCCCATTTATGTGTTGCCTCGGTTACCAACCTCCTTTGTTTTCTTTCCAGGCCCCGAAGCTGCGGTTCCCTCGGTCCAAGCATTTATTCACCGGTGTCGCCTCACCTGGAGAAGGGCTAGGGAGGTTCTTCTACGGACCAGGGACCGCACCAAGCTGGCCGCTGACTGTCACCGGACATAGGCTCCCAGGTACATCTGTGGCCCTCTACGAGGGACCTCACTTTGCGCGTCCCTGCGTGCAAACTGGCCCCTCGCTATGTTGGGCCATACCCGATTGTTAAAGTCTTCAGCCCGGTGGCGGTTCGGCTTCGCTTGCCGGGTCCTCTTCGCCGGGTGCATCCAGTCTTCCACGTCTCTAAAGTCAAACCTGTCGGTCGCTCTCCTCATGTTCCCCTGGTTTCTTCCCCGGTCTCCCTCCTCCCCTGATCATTGATGGTGCTCCCGCCTTCAGGGTCAGGAGGGTGCTTGACTCTAGGCGTCGTGGTAGGGGATTCCAGTATCTGGTCGACTGGGAGGGTTATGGTCCGGAGGAAAGATGTTGGGTCCCGGCCCGGGACTTCCAGGACCGTTCGCTCATTGAGGCTTTCCACCTCCGTCGTGCCCCTCTTTCCTCTGGCGCGCCTGGGGGCGCGCCTGGGGGAAGGGGTACTGTCAGGGTTCAGGTTTGACTTACCATTCACTTCTGCGCACACTCGGCTGTTTCCTTTATTGAACAGCAATCGGTCGTGTCTTGTCTCTAATCTTGTTTTCCCAAAGCTCGTTCTGGTGGTTGTTTGTCAGGAGTTGCCGTTTCGAAGTTGTCTTCCCGGTTCACCGATTCTGCTTCCCGACTAAGAGTTTGCCATCTGTTCCCAGTATCGATTCGCACCTCGCCTGACCACGCCTGCTTGACTACGCTCTCTCTTCTCCCTTTACGGATACTGTTAACGCCTCGACTGACCCACGCCTGCCTCCTCCCGCATTTCTCCGGCTGTACCGCCGCGTAACTTTGTTTGCCTTATTTTTTGCCTTCAATAAACTGAACTTTAACTGAAATCTGCTCTTGGGTCTTCCATCAGTTCGTGACACATGAACTCCATCTCTGCTTAGTCTGTGAGTCACTTTTAATGTCTATATGAAAATGCAATATGTAATATAATGGGAAAAATCTGTTTCATAAACAGTCAAAACTTACACATTTGTTTATAACAACTATGCACAACAGGCAACTCTAGCAGATCAGAAAACAAATTACAGTTCCCTATCAAAAGCTACTCTCGATGCTGCGTTTCAAACACTATGGAAGCGATATGCAAATGTGATCGTCTAGCCTTTGGCTACAGTCCTATCTACCCATAGAGAGATACCAGGCATTAGTTTCCATGCTGAACCAGAAAGTGGTTCAGGTTAGGCCAGAAAGTGACAAATCATCACTTTCAAAAAGTTCTAGGTCTCATGGTGGCGGCTTCTACAGTAATACCTCAGTAATGCCTCCTGCATTTGTTTCAATTGTGGCTCAGAGCCAGGGGGTTTCTTCCAAGGGCCAACCCCAGAGGCATATAAGGGTGACGCGCCAGGGGCTTCGCACCCATTCTATGGTTTCCTGTTTGCTGCGAGTTTGCTTAGAGTTTACTGAGAGCGCGTGGTTTGAGCGGGAGCTCTTTCAAATCTAATAATTCTTGTTACATCTTGAAGAATTGTGTCTTAAATTGTTATTAAGCGAGAGTGAAACCCATCCTTAAGTATAGCATAAACAAATATCGTTGTTAAACGTACTGATAAATTATTTGTATCGGATCATTCTGTGTTAGCCCTTAGGCTATTAGCATTACCAGCCTGCATACTGCTTAACTCGCTGTTCTCCTTATTACATCACTAATGGCTAATGCTAATGCTTCAGACGTGTTTGTACCTTTGAGTGCAGATGAGGAAACGCTTGCGCTTCAGTCGGAATTGGAGGCTGTGGAGAAGCAGATCCAGGATTTACTTGAGAAGCAAACACGGCTGCGAGAACGTATAAAGGCGCTGGAAACACCCCGTGCTGAAGCTCGCAAATCCGAGGTAAGTTTTCATCGCGATTATAATACTTCTTCCACTTCTACTCCGCGTGTTTCTCTGCACAGAGCCCAGGCTACGAGAACTCGACCAGCCCAAATGAACACCAACGGCGAAAGGCGCTAGCCAGGACCGGTGAGATGACTCAGCTACCGCCACCGGTCTTCGAGATCCAGACCAGGAACCGCTTTGCCGCCCTCTGCAAGACCGAATGCAACACTGTGATCATCGGAGACTCGATCGTCCGGAACATACGCGCTACATCTACTAAAGGTAAGGTGCGCACTCACTGTTTTCCCGGCGCTCGTGTTCTTGATGTGTCTGCGCAGGTACCTGCGATCCTGAAGGAAAACGCTAACGTCGAAGCTGTCGTGCTGCACGCGGGATAGAACGACGTCAGAATGCGGCAGTCGGAGATCCTGAAGAGGGACTTCAGGAGTCTGATCGAGACGGTATGCAACGCATCGCCCACAGCGAGGATTATCGTATCAGGACCGCTGCCTACCTACTGACGAGGGAATGATGAGTTCAGTAGACTTTTTTCGCTTAATGGTTGATGTCATGGTGTATTGAACAGAAGCTGTTCTTTGTAAATAATTTTGATCTGTTCTGGGAGCGACCTAGGCTCTTCCGCCCCGACGGCCTGCACCCCAGTTGCATCGGAGCGGCTCTCCTGTCCGACAACATCTCGAAGGCGCTAAGCACCGGTTGACTATGTCTCCCTCAGGTAAGTCAAAACTTTAACCATAGTATGTGCGCCTCAACTGCTATAAATGTTACTGCTTCCAAATATATAGAGACTATATGTGTCCCCCGAATAATACTACAAAGTAAACATTTTGGCAAAAGTCAGAGAAAAAATCTGATCGTGATTAAACCTGAAGACAATGTAATAAACAACCCAAACCAATTTATAAAGTTCGGCCTACTTAATATTAGATCACTAAATTCAAAGGCAGTAATTGTAAATGAAATGATCACGGACAACAGTTTTGATATACTCTGTCTTACCGAGACCTGGCTTAAACCAAATGATTATTTCGGCCTAAATGAGTGTACCCCACCAAGTTACTGTTATATGCATGAGCCACGTCCGGTTGGTCGGGGTGGCGGCGTCGCTACAATCTTTAGAAACTTTCTTACTGTATCTCAGAGAACAGAGCATAAATTTAAATCATTTGAAGTGCTTGCGTTGAACATAATTATTCCTAACAAAAGTAAAACACCATTGCTTTCTATTACATTGGCTACGGTGTATAGACCCCGTGGTCCCTATACTGATTTTCTGAAAGAGTTTGCAGACTTCCTATCGGACCTATTGGTTAACGTTGATAAAATACTAATTGTCGGAGATTTTAATATCCACGTAGATAGCGCTAACGATGCCTTAGCACTGGCATTTACAGAACTACTACAATCTTTTGGGGTAATACAACACATTAAAGGACCCACTCATCGATTTAATCATACACTAGACCTGATTATATCTCACGGAGCCGATCTAACCAATATAGATATTATGCCTCAAAGCGACGATGTCACCGATCACTATCTTATAACGGGTACTTTGCGCACGTCAGGAATCAGCCCTTTAACTCGTTATCGACAGGGTAGAACAATCACCTCCGCTACTAAAGATAGCTTCGCAAAGAGCTTGCCAGATCTGACTCCTTTAATAACCATACCAATAAATAAAGAATCGCTCAATGTCATGACCAGGAAATTGGGTAGTATTTTCTCTAATACATTAGAAGCTGTTGCACCTACGAAGTCAAAAAAGATTAATGAGAAAAATATTGCAACATGGTACAATAGCACCACTCGCGCCCTTAAAAGAGAAACTCGCAAACTAGAGCGCAAATGGATAAAATCGCAATTAGAAGTCTTTAAAATGGCGTGGAAAGAGAGGGCAAATTGTTATAAAAAGGCACTAAAAGCAGCAAAGGCTGACAAAAACAATCCAAGGTTTCTATTTAGCACAGTCGCTAAATTAACAAAGAAACACACACCACCTGACCTGGCTATTCCGCCGCACCTCGGTAGCAATGAATTCATGAAATTTTTTACAGAGAAAATCGAAAACATTAGTGACAAAATTTTAAAAACTCAACATTCAAATCTGTCCTATGAATTAGCACCAACCATCGCTCCAAAACAAAGGCTCCAGCGTTTTTCGCCTATAAAACAGGAAGATTTAATTCAATTTATCGCAACCTCTAAACTTACAACTTGCTTATTAGACCCCATACCAGCTAAATTATTAAAAGAGCTACTACCTGTTGCAATTGAGCCCATCTATAACATTATCAACTCGTCAATTAATCTAGGCGATGTCCGAGGACCCTTTAAGATGGCCGTCATTAAGCCTCTAATCAAGAAACCAAACTTAGATCCAAATGAACTTGGAAACTATAGACCGATTTCAAATCTCCCATACCTGTCTAAAATACTAGAAAAAGTAGTGTGCACTCAGTTATGCTCTTTCTTACAAAATAACAACATGCACGAAAAATTTCAGTCAGGCTGTAGATCGCATCATAGCACTGAAACTGCGCTCGTTAAAATTACAAACGACCTGCTTATAGCATCAGATAAAGGTAACATCTCACTCCTGGTCCTGCTTGACCTTAGTGCTGTGTTCGATACCGTAGACCATAACATACTTCTAGATCGCTTACACAATTATACCGGTATTGAGGGACAGGCACTACAATGGTTTAGATCTTACTTGTCAGACAGACATCAATTTGTCCATTTAAATGGGGAATCATCCAATCTAACGCAAGTAAATTATGGATTACCTCAGGGATCGGTTCTGGGACCCGTGCTGTTCTCCATATACATGCTTCCCCTCAAAAACATTATTAAAAAACATGGAATCAGCTTCCATTGCTATGCAGATGATACTCAGCTATATATCTCATCAAGACCAGATGATTCCTCCCAGCTATCCAAATTGGCAGAGTGCATTAAAGATATACAACATTGGATGACCTGTAATTTCCTTCTTTTAAATTCGAATAAAACAGAAATATTACTTATCGGACCAAAGACATGTAAACCAAATATTTCTGATTATAAACTGCAAGTTGAAGGATGTACTGTTACTCCAACAAATACAGTAAAAGATCTAGGCGTTATATTAGACAGCAACCTGTCATTTCAAAATTACATCTCAAATGTCACAAAAACAGCCTTTTTCCACCTAAGAAATGTTGCCAAGTTACAAAATATTCTGTGTGTTGCTGACGCGGAGAAGCTTATTCGTGCATTTATGACCTCAAGACTTGACTACTGTAATGCGCTACTTAGTGGTTGTCCTGCATCATCAATAAACAAACTACAGTTAGTTAAGAACGCAGCTGCCAGAGTTCTAACCAGGTCCAGAAAATACGATCACATAACCCCAATTTTATCAACCCTTCACTGGCTACACATTAAGTATCGTATTGACTTTAAAGTTCTTCTTAAAGGGTTTAGCCCCTACCTACCTAACAGAGCTTCTATCACACTACAACCCATCACGCTCTCTAAGATCTCAAAATGCAGGACTTTTGATAATACCAAGAATAACTAAATCCACCAAAGAGGGTCGAGCTTTCTCATACGTAGCACCTAAACTCTGGAACAGCCTTCCTGACACTATTTGAGGATCAGACACACTCGCCCAATTTAAATCTAGATTAAAGACACATCTTTTCAGCCAAGCATTCACTTAGTGGAAAATATGCTAAATAAACCACCAGGAGATGCTGACATTAGATATTATTTACTAGAATAATTGGATTTATTATATAAAACACCATGTAGTGTGTTTTACCCTTTCTTGGGTTTTTCGTTTTTCCCCTGTAAAGCTGCTTTGGAACAATGCAAATTGTGAAAGACGCTATATAAATAAAATTGAATTGAATTTGTTGTGGAATTTTCTTATTCCTTAATCAAGGTGAGTCAATTTTGACAAACGCAATATACAGAGACATCAGGTACTTTGCAAAGTATTTTATTGTCGTTTAATCTGCATCATAAGCAATGAGCATGGTGCAGAGCAAAGGCGCTCTTTCCTCCTACACCCAGAGTTTATATATGATTAAAACGTGAAAACCCCCTCCCTTTGCCCCCTAGCCAGAATCGCGAGCTGGTTTACGAGAAGTTCCGTTATTCCAAACAGAACATCTTGGCCTCTGCTCGAGGGCAAAGGCAGAGTGGTATGACGTGTATAGAGAAAAACATGATAACATAGAGAAGAAAACATGGATAAAAACTTCATAAACATATAGATAGACACATCAAGAAGCTAGACTAGAAAATTTCCATTACATTCCCCCCTTTTATCATATATGATAACCAAAATCTTTATACTTTGACCATGTAAGATGAGCAACGCCCTTTCTCTTACAGGTTTCATTCTTCTATCTAAACAGTTCTTAAAATCCCACTAGAATTGGTAACACCACCTGCTTCAGCCTTCGTCACTTTCCATATTCTTACTCTCATTTGTGGAATTGCTCCCGTTCCCTCATAACTAAAATTTTTCTGAGTTACAGCTAGTCTAAAACTTTCTCTTTTTCCTTTTTATTTGGCCGTCCCAGGGGACATAATGGCCCACATTTTCAAATTTTGTTGCCTTATCCACCACATCACCTGAGGTACACGTACCTCTACACAAATACATATTTGTTCCCCAGTACCTAGCAGAATTAGGGTAACACTGTCCCTCCCCATACCGTTTTATTAAACTTGGAATATAGTGTTGCACAAAAACAAAATTCTATAATCTCTAATTTCTCGGGGTTCGATGCGTCCCCGACTCGAACAATTGATTCTCCTTTGCGAATCTCCTCCTGTCGTTTGAGTCAGCACGACCATTGCGAAGAGCCATTGTGGATGCCATTTTGATGGCCTACGGTTGGAGTTGCCACTCCTTGGACACCTTTTTTGCAGTGGGAGGCGTGTCTTTCCTACGACTTCCTGGAAGCTGTGTAATGATTTGTCAGCTCCGTTTGCTACTGCTCTTTTGACCTGCACAAACATTTTGAGAGCAAAAAACACAAATACACATTGCCTTGTAACATCCCGCCTTTTGACGCGTGGTCTAGGCCATGCGTCAAAATCGCAAAAGCAGGGAAAAAATGTTCTGGCAAACGGGTGAGGCCATTTGGGCCCCCCAAACATTGTCTGTGTATTTACATGAGCACTCCTTCCAGAGTGCACGCTCAGCTGGTTCTGCAAAATGTTTGCATCTCTGCAAGAGAAAGAATTTTGTTAGTGATTTCTGGAGACAATCTGTCTGTGGCTGATGTTGCTTGCTTTGCTGCAAGGTCAGCTTGTCGGCTTCCTGCAAAAAATAGTTTCAGATACAAAAGTGTGTGTGTCACAGTCACACACAACAATGGCTGATGGTAGAATAATGGCAGATAGCATATCAGCACCCGGTGTGTGATTAAGAATCTTTTTACCATCAGCTTTCAAAAAGTTCCTGTGTTTCCAGAGTGTGCCAAAATTATGAGTTACACCAAATGCATATCTACTCTCTGTGTGAATGTTGACACTTTTACCCTCAGCCAATTCGCATGCGCGTGTGAGTGCAATGGGCTCTGCTGTCTGAGCAGAGAAATGGTCCCTAAAAATGATATCAATTGCTTCTTTGCTTTTGGACTTGCGATGTCTGTAATTGCAGACACGCTTTGCGGACAGCTGTCTGCCGCGGTCAGTAATTTCGTGACCCAAAAAACGAACAAATTGTTTTGCCAGCTGGACTTTGAAGACATTTACTTTGTGTTCTTTTCTCTTATCTTTTAAATTGGAAACAAAAGGTGTGCGCACCGGTAAATTTGGGCATGGCACAACTATGCCTTTTTTGAGAAACTCGTTGAATATTGGCCTTATGCCATTGAGGTCTTCTGATTTGAGGCTTCTGTTTTGAGGGGGTATTGCTGTTTGCGTGGACGAAAATTACCCTTGGGTGTTATCACAACAGGTTCACAGTTCCTAATCAACCAAACATAATATTTTCCTGTTATCAACAGTTGTACGGGCACCTTCCCCAAAATTTATGGTATTTAAATACTCTTCATTAATCTTTTTTGTGTGTGAAAACACTTCAAGTCCCCTTGTTGCTGACAGACAGGCATGATTCTCACGATGGGCGTGCAACAAATTTGAATATTGCACGTCATCCCTTTTAACCCATTCTATGGCGTGCGCATATTTGTCAGCAAAACACCCACAGCTCCCCACACCATTGCAATCAACGTCATGAGGCTCTGTGAGGCAATACATTCTACATCATATTTACGTAATTCAAAACTACATCGTACAGCTGTACGAGCGCTGCACACGGGTCGTGTTGGTATCATGCTCAATCTGTCATCATACACATTATGACTCTGCCCAGCAAATGAATCGGGCAGCAGTCAGACATGAGAAACCTGTGTTGAAATTTGACACTCCCCAACTCGCATTGCACCCTTTTGACATACATTATTTTACATTAGAGCCACTAGCATTTAGGGAAAACACAGCTAGTTTAGACTCTGGCAAATTTAAACACTTCTTGTGAATCACAGTATATTCGTTGCCCCTGAATCTATCAATAATTCAAGCAGTTTGTTGCACACGAGCATTGTGCATTTTAGCAAAGTTCAGAAAGCGGTTTCATTCATCATGGAATGTGAGCTAAGCAGATCTTCATTGCATACAGTAGGAAAAAGCATTTCTTCATTGCATATGCTAAGGGAAATCATACTCACCACCCTCGGAATGATGCCTCACCTCCTCACTTCCATCTACCTTTTCTCTTGACCTCCGTGATCTCCGAGGCTCAGGACAATCTTTCCACCAGTGCCCCAATCTTTTGCAGTTAAAACACTTCTCTGGGTCATAATTACTAGAGGGTTTAAAACCTCCTCTCCCTCGCCATCTTCCTATTCTTCCGTGTTCTCCTCCGATATTCATTAGAGCCATGTGGAGTTCTTTATCTTGTGTGTTTTTCTTCTGAAGCTCTTTCTTGCCTGTTTGTCTTTCGGCATGTACAGCATGACGGACAATCTCACTCATTCTCGCACGATCTGGCTCGATGCATGATTTTTCCACTTCTCGTCTCAGCTCTTCTCTGAGGTTCCGCAAAAAAGTGGATCTGAGATGTCCTTCGAACGGACCAATGTCTGGTCCGTCTGAATCAGGTTGAAGTC
Source organism: Barbatula barbatula (assembly GCF_947034865.1). Taxonomy (NCBI): domain Eukaryota; kingdom Metazoa; phylum Chordata; class Actinopteri; order Cypriniformes; family Nemacheilidae; genus Barbatula; species Barbatula barbatula. The sequence goes on along the minus strand of NC_136782.1, from coordinate 1,037,043 downwards.
CAGAATGTTCTTTAAATACTTCCTCCACAGGCCATTTACCCTGTAACTTTCTCAGGTCAGATGGTTTCAGTTTGACTTTCAACAGTCTCTCTAATTCTTTCATTGAGGGTGAGAATTCTTTGCAAAATGTCAAAAGTTCTTTATACGTCGGTGCTGGTTGCGCTCTTTCCTGCTTTTGACACACCACGGGCTGTGGCATGTGTGGCACTGGTGCTGGTGGAGACACTGGTGGGGGCACTGGAGCTGCCTCGATCGGGTTCAGATGTCGGTGAGGAGGGACACAATCATCCTCTGGTTGGTGTTTGAAACAAGTCATAGATGGGGGTAAAGAAGACAGAGGGGTTACATCATTATATTCAGGCAAAACAGGGTACAATGGAGTTTTCGGTGGTGGCAGTTCTTCCAATGCCATTTCTTTAAAAACATAGTCACGTCTATTAGCTTCCCTCTCCCATAACTCTAAACATTTACACGCTTCATCATATTTTTCCCTTTCTTTTGTAGACATGTCTTTTTTTCCCCATATGTTCTCTTTTTTCTCTAATTTTGTGGTACTAAATTTACCGTTTTCTGGAAAGTTAGCTTTTTCTTTTAAATAGGGTACACCTTGTAAACTTCCCGTTCCCCACCTTTTCCTCATTTCTCTGTATGTTGGTTTATCCATATCATTTCTTAGTAGTCCCCCAGACTGTTTAGAATCTCTCTCGATTCTGAGTAGTCTCCCCTCTTTAACCAGACTGTTTTAAGCAGTCCCCCAGACTGTTTAGCGCTAAGTAGTCTCCCCTTTTGTTCCAGACTGTTCAGAAATCTACCTGACTCACCACTTTTCCTTTTTGTGCCTTGCACTGAGTTCTTTTGGGATCACGTCAGCTTGGAGTCCGGAGTAGAGTTCTCTCGTCCCTGTATGGGGTTAGAGCTGGATTTGCTATGTCCAGGATGATCAGTCAACTCTAGTCCGTTCTCCGTCAGCCTTGTGATCCCATACCTCATCGCCAAATTGTTGTGGAATTTTCTTATTCAATTTTGACAAACGCAATATACAGAGACATCAGGTACTTTGCAAAGTATTTTATTGTCGTTTAATCTGCATCATAAGCAATGAGCATGGTGCAGAGCAAAGGCGCTCTTTCCTCCTACACCCAGAGTTTATATATGATTAAAACGTGAAAACCCCCTCCCTTTGCCCCCTAGCCAGAATCGCGAGCTGGTTTACGAGAAGTTCCGTTATTCCAAACAGAACATCTTGGCCTCTGCTCGAGGGCAAAGGCAGAGTGGTATGACGTGTATAGAGAAAAACATGATAACATAGAGAAGAAAACATGGATAAAAACTTCATAAACATATAGATAGACACATCAAGAAGCTAGACTAGAAAATTTCCATTACAAATTGAATGTGGTTCAGACCTCCATTTCTGACTATCTGTCCCACTCTCGGTTCGTGTTGTCATCGCAATATGCTACCGACAGACGCATGCCTCACAGGTTGGGCTGCGGGTCTTAAATGGCCGTCCAGCCCAAGGGATCTGGAGAGGTCATCTTCTCAATTGGCACATGAATTGCCACGGAATGATGGCTGTATTTCTTGCCCTGTAATACTTCCTCCGGCAGTTACAAGGCCACCATATCCTAGTGCAGGTGGACAGCACGTCAGTAGTCTCGTTCTCGGATCTAGTATCCCTCTTTGAAGACACGCCATGAACGGTCATAGTCAGGAGGGATCTCCTGTCTCAAGCACACGGGGCGATACTTCACCCCTGAAGGGAACCAGCTGAGAGGTGCTGGGCTTCCGCCTGAAGTAGTAGAAACTATTCTAAGTGCTAGGGCTCCCTCAACTAGAAGGAGCTACGCCCTTAGAAGGAGAGTTTTTGACAGATGGTGCATGGTACACCATGCAGACCCAATTCACTTCCAGATTGTGTCAGTGTTGGAGTTTCCGCGAGAGAAACTGTCCTCAGGGTCAATTCTCAGTACTCTCAGGGTTTATGTGGCCACCATTTCGGCTTGCCACGCCCTGATTGATGGGGTTTCTGTGGGAAAACAACCTTTAGTTGCCCACTTTATTCGTGGAGTGAGGCGGCTGATGCCTCTTCTAGATGGATTGTTCCAACATAGGACTTAGTAATAGTGCTCTAGGGTCTGGTTAGCGCCCCTTTTGAACCTATGGAGTCAGCACCTATCAGGCTTCTGACCTTTAAAATGTTTTTTTAATGGCAATTACCTCTCTGAAGAGAATTGGAGATTTGCAGGCGGTCTCAACCTCGCCGTCCTGTTTCATTTTTGCCCCTGGGATGGTCAAAGCTATTCTGCATCCTCACCCGAGTTATCCGTTTATAGTACTTTGGTAAAGCATTAGATTACAACCTGCAGAGAAATGCGTAAATTAACCGATATTTGGAAAATATGGTGTATGCCTATTTACGTTTAGGTACTAGTAGTACTTCGGGTAATAACGGGGTAGCAACCATATATACAATCCGCAAAGAGCTGTGTAAGTAAACCTAAGTTTACAACGAAGGGTAGGCCTAAAATGGCCACTTGAAACTCCTGTGACAAGGGGTTGTCTGGATTAACACAAATATGTATGGTACGGTCCAGTAAGGCCGGGGCACAATAACTCGCATGAGAAAGAGGGATATCCCCCATAGCTTAGCTGTAGGCTACGCAATGTCGAGAGACCGCTCTTGAAAGGGAACTAAAAGTACGAGATTTAAAAAAATAAATTCATGTAAAATGTCTCTGTTTTCTTTGGCTGGATTACGTTATCTCTTCGTCAAAGAAGCGATGTGACAGCATCTATTTGTCCTGTTAGAGCCGTTGGCTGCAATTCACAACCTCACTAGATGCCGCTCGCATCTCCACATTGCTCCTTTAAGATCATTAGCTAAGCATTACAACGTTAGCTTGAAAGCTCTTCAATGGATTTTAAAATATTTGTGTGTCATTTAAAACAGCAATATGATTATTATTTCCACATGAGCAAGTTTTTAACCAAGACCGTAAAAAACAACTTTATATGTTCCTCATAATATAAAAGTTGTAGTTTAATTCTGTTAACATGTGCTAAATATGTTTACATCTTTTAAAATCAATAACATATAACAATAATGCCACAGAACTAAAATAAGGACTTTTATTTTAACGCTTGTAAGAAGAACGGGGTTTGACTAGAAGGGACACAGCTACTTCCACTGGGCATGCGCACTTCAACACTACGTCATTTTCGTCACGCTGAAAACAATTGATTCATATTTTTGTATTATTGTAAGTTTGGGTTTATTGTTGTGTAGGTGTAGAGCAATGTCACTGATTGTGATCATATGGCGAGATTTTGCACCACTTCCGGCCGAAGCTGTAGCTCTTCTAGCAACAACCGGCAGAATGTGTCGCGTGTATATGACGCCGCTTCCGGTGGCGAGAGAACTTCCGTCAACAACACAAACATCTAGCGACTAGCGATTACTAGCTGCTGATTTATTTTGAATGAAGCGTCACTACACACCTCAGATAGACCAGTTTCACATATTAAAGTCGTTTGGACAGTTGTCTGGTTTGTCAGGTAACACATGTTCATTTTTACAGACACCGATGACAAATGAAACCGACGATCATTTAACGCAAGACGTTAGACTTCTTAACTCTTGAGAGTCGCCGTTACGGTCATGATATGTGATGTTGTGCTTTTCTAGAACGTCACAGCAGCACCGTTTTGTTTACGTAACTCTCTGTGAGTGACGTGACGGTCCGATGTGTCAACATGTCTTGACATTTTGTTGGGAGACAGTTATATATTCTACCTGTGTTCGTACCCTGTCAGTGAATAATAAACATTTTGCACAGTAAAAGTATGACACTTTCTCTCGTTCAGTGATTTGATTGAGATTGGCCGTTTTTAGCCACCCTTGATTTGAACACGGCCAACTGATGTGTGTTTCTCTGTCGGTGAAGCATGAACTCTGGTGTGGAGCGCAGGGGCATCAGCATCCAGCAGTCAGAGCTGATGTGTAAGAGGGGATGTGGTTTCTACGGTAACACTGTCTGGCAGGGTCTCTGTTCCATATGCTGGCACGAAGAGAATCCCTGTGGCAAAACTAAGCAGATTGAGGACGATAGAGCATTGGCCGAGAGGTGAGAAAGAAAGATTTCATTCATCATCTGTAAGGGTCAGCAGGTGAATCTACCTGCGTGAAATCTCTATAAAATCCACCTAAATGTCCATTTATTTCATGAAACAATGTTTCGTATGCACACACTTTTGCCCTCTGGGTAATCAGATTGTGACGGCATTCAAGCGCATGTGTGTTCAGATCAATAAACTGTGAAAGTCAGTTGTGTTAAAGAGAATCAAGCATGATGATCAGCTGTCACTCTTTACAAAAAGCACAAGAACGTTTCAAAGAAATGGCAGGACCTTTTAGAAAGATGGATATTACTGATAAATACAATCATGTGAAATCAATAAACGGCTAAACTCATTTGACATTGATGAAATACAATTATTACTTTGATTTCAGCCCAAGACGTTATTGTGTCCTCTTAACTGCACTATGAAACAGTGATGTGCATACTTTAAAATCCAAGAGGCTTAACAATGTAAAGCTACAAGGTTTTGAGGTTGCGTGCGATCATGTATGGCAAAGCTATGAACTGAATTTTTATTTTCATGCTGTGTGTGTGTGTGTGTGTGTGTCAGATTACAGAGAGAAGAAGAGGCAGCGTACGCCAGCAGCCACCAGGGGGAGCAAACACAGGACACCAGCACATCATCCAAAACAGTGACACACAGCGTGCCCATAGTGAAGAGACTCTTCAACTCAGCTCCCAAAACACCTGCGATGAGAGGTACACACTTGGAATACATTGGGCAAATATGAAATGTATAAAAATAAATGAAGTGCTTTTTGTTAACCCAGGGTCATTCTGTGATAAATCTGTGGTCAGCATGATCTTGCTGGGTTATCTTGCTTCATGTTTCACACTGTGCATTTGAAAACCCTGTAAGGTAATGTTCTTATTTGCAAGGTCAATAACATTGAAGCTTGGAGCTCTTGGCCCTCGAACATCATTTGCAGTCTCCCCGGATAAACTTATCGGCTGAATGTAAATGCGAGGCAACGGACAAAAAATGTAAACCTCCACATTTGTGTTCAGAAGAAAAACGTGACAATATTGCCAACATATAATAGTTTTGGTTTCATTTTTTGATTGAAATGAACCTTTTATTTTATTGTGTCAAAAAACAAGAACCCTACTGGAACACTTTCGATTGAGCAATTCAGTAGAGATGAACCAGCAGTGTGATGCAACAGAAGCAGTTCATGAGTTATCAGGATGTATTGCAGAATCATTGCACACACTTCTGTTTTTATCGTGAAGCTTATCGTTAAAAAAATACTTTCACTCATGTGACACTGAGGAAGAGACATTCAATGTAGATAAACTTCTCCCCTGGCCTCACTACTATTACTGTATGTAAACATAACTATATTGTTGATGTTAAAGGCCGGCGGTACGTTGAACGCACTCTCATTCTTGTGAATGTGCATGTGCTAGAAGGTTGAAAACAACGTGTCTGGTGTCCATGTTTCACAGATGCTGCAGGTTCCAGGAGTTCTTCAGTCAGTAAACAGACCAGCGTTGAGAGGGATCATGTGACACAACACTTCATCGACTTTCTTAAGACCCTGCCGAGACCTGCGTATGACATCTTCAAACGGTGTCATGCCTTCACAGAAAATATTGGACATAAAAAGGTGACAAAGAGCAAAACTTACATGTCAGTTTCAAAATTGCGATTCATCAGCGTTGCGGTAGCCCTGATCCCTTTCTGTTCCTGAAAGAAAACGGTCCGGCAAATGTTCTCAAAGATCTTAATGATAACATAAATGCTACCGGTGACGGCTGTATTTGCAGAGTACAGAGGATGGGAGCTCAAATCTGACTTGTGGTGATTGTGTGTTTGCTTTGTGCTGAAGGTCTTGGTTTGTGAAGATTTCTCCGAATCGGTGCAGGACTTCTATCAAAACATGACAGAGTATCTTCACACCAATTTGAAGGGTAAACATGCAAAATAGAATTAAGAAATCAATCTCTTTATTTTCAACAGATGATGTAGAGACACATTTAGTGCCGACATCACGAGTGCGTCACTGCATTAGCTGAAAGCAAAAGAAGGGCAACCAATACAAACCAGCACAGAGTCAGCTATTAAAGAGTCTAAAATATCATCTTGCTGTTTTGTTGAGTGTCCGAATCGAGAGTACAGGCGCTAGTCTAACATTTGAACCCCCAAAAAGGACAGCTGTAGTGGATAAAACCAGACTGGATGGAAATCTCTTTACATCCTGATAGCAATCAAGAAGGAAAGTTGTCAAATAATATGAGGGTCTGAATGGTTGCTCTCTTTCTTTTGGACAGCTATGTACGTGCTTCCAGAAGAATGTAATGGATTTAGTTTGTAATTAGTTTCCTGGATTTACGGAATACGTTCATGTGTTTGGAGGAGGCGTGGTTTAGGACGGCGAATCGCATAGAGAGTGGGATTATCATTTCATAGTAGCCTAGCAGCCTAAATTATCACCTTTCCAAATAAACTGTCTTCTGTTGGTATGGCCACCTCGCTAGAAACTTGGAACAAGTTCAGTTGATTATTTCCCTCTTAATGTAAATGTTTATTTCATATATAACCGAACGAGCAGTTAGCTAACGACCAGAGACAACAATCACGGTCCCGGACACTGAGCGACATTACCTATTCAGATTGAATCCGATTTTCTACCGCCAAAACAAGCTAACGAAAGGTTTTATATGCTTCGACCACAAAGGGATGTTATAATGGAACGAGACTGCAGCGTTGTGTACGTGTGAGGTTTAGAGGATAGAAAATATGATGAGTTCAGTATAAAAACATTCGAAATTCATGTTTCAGGGTCGGCGGATCAGACTGAGACGGTGATGGTTGAGGTTGAGCATTATGTGATGGGTCGTCTGTACGAGCAGCTCTTCTGTCCTGAACACACGGATGATAAGAAGAAGGATCTGGCCATCCAGAAGAGAATCGGGTATGTACATGCTGAAACCATCAACAGACCATGACAGATGATCTTTCTATTGTGAGCTAATATGCGTTTACCGCTGACTGTGTGTGTGTGTTTTAGCACTTTGCACTGGGTGTCTATTGAGATGTTGTGTGTGCCGGTAGATGAGAAGCTTCCGAAAGTTTCAGACAGTGTGGAGAGAGCCATCACAGGTACAGACGCGAATAAAACCACTGACACACAAGACACGACAATTTCTGTTGTTTTTCTGATGCTGTAGACATTGTCACAATTTGGTATGAAATGATCAAATATAAGCTAGTTTTTATTGATCTTAATGACAACTTTTAGTTTGGTCTAAACACAAATTAGAGAGACAAAAACTAAAACAATATGTTTTAAAAACTGAAATATATAAAAAAATGTGTATGTTCAAATGTGCCATCCTCCTACCATAGCATCTTTTTCCAAAGCAGACTTAAAGGGGTCATATGACACGGCTAAAACCAATATTATGGTTCGTAAACACGATTTATGGTTGAAAAAGCTGTATTTTCCACATACCTTGCATGTTTGTATTTCCTCTTTGCTCCGCCTCTCTGAAAGGCACAGATGTTTTACAAAGCTCATCGCTCTGAAAAGCGAGGTGTGCTATGATTGGCCAGTTAACCACTGCGTGGTGATTGGTCAATGTGTGCGCGTGACAGAAATGTAACGCCTCTCACCATATTTGGAACATCAGGTTCCAGAGCAATCGTACTGACTAACTTGTGTTTACATGTGCGTCATACCACGGACTGACGTAGATTTGTGGGGGTGTGGTTACACAAGGTGTTTCAGGCAGGTGCTTTTACATAGAATGCATCTCTTGTTCCGACACTTCGGACAACAAAGACACAGAAAAACATGTATTAGCACCATATGACCCCTTTACATTTTTTTATTTTGGGTCACCAGCAAATGAAGCTTTTATTTATCGAGCAGTCAATCCAATGAAGTGTCTTTCGGACGGATTGTGTTTTTGTCTTCTCCCTATCACTTATCGCGCTTTTGGTTTTCATTTAACAGACCTGATCGACATGGACTCTCAACGGGTGCCTAAGGAGAAGCTGGCGTGTGTCACCAGGTGTAGCAAACACATCCTTACGGCCGTTCAGGGAAGCATGAAAGCTGCCGCCTCGGCAGATGATTTTCTGCCGACTCTCGTCTACATCATCCTGAAGGCCAATCCACCGCGCTTACACTCCAACATCCAGTACGTCACACGCTTCTGTATGCCCAGCCGTCTCATGAGCGGAGAGGACGGCTATTACTTCACTAACCTGGTAAGCCGTGGCCTCTTACTTCCTTTAGCTGGTACTTTTGGTGTTCCATGGTGCCTTTCATCAGTTCTGACCACGTTCTTCTCGCAGTGCTGTGCGGTGGCGTTCATCGAGAAGCTGGACGCACAGGCTCTGAACATGAGCAGTGAAGATTTCGAGCGCTACATGACCGGCGTGGCTTCTCCACAGCGCCCGCTGGGCATCAGGGCCTCTTCCTCACAGAATGGCTTCAGAGAAGAGCCCGGCGCTGGTGTGCCGTCAGGGCTTCGGCGGGAACGGAGAAAGGAGGAGAGAGGTGAGCTGGAGACTGATCTCATCCAGTGGAAGGACGGACAGGTACTCACTGCGTTTGGAGTTTTAGAAGAGCCGCCTGTGAGGACACAGACCTCCAGCATCTTCACTATTGACTCAGATAATGCAGAGAGCGACAGTCTGCCTCCTCCACTACAGCCGCAGAAGTTTGCTGGCTAGATCCCTCGGTTCTTTTTAGCACATCCGCAGTTACATTTTCGTCTGTGATGAATCAAGGGGTTATGTACACGTGATACTCTCGATTCAGACACGGACAACACTCAAGTTTCTTTCATGTGACTCTCCCCAACATAAAAAAATGAATGAATTAAATGAAATTAAACTCTCCCGGGTAGATCTTTATTCTATTTTTGGTGATATGTTGGGTATCGTTTACATATCTTTTGCACAGTCTTTCGCCTTTATAAAGGTGACTGAAATGCACAGTATCATTTATTGATAAGCGTTAATAATAGAGAATATAATAATCTCTGTGCATCTTCATTACTTGGCTGATCATTTTTTTCAACATTATTGCTAAAACCGCAGATATGGGACAGTGTAAAGGTTTTCTGTTACCCTTGAATGTTTTAAAGCACGGTGAAGAGGTGAAGAAAAGTAACTGTTATTGTAGAAACATATCTGATATTTATTTACTGTTTATGTAACTTTTAAGGAAAAGATGTTACACTGTAAAAAAATCTAATTTATGATTCAATTGGAGAGTTACTTCATTAAAACATACTCTTTGTTGTATGCAGAGGTGTGTTACTATTGCATGCAGTGTCCAATTTATAGTGTGTGAAGCCATAAATATGAGAGATTAAATCATTAAATGAAGAGAATTAAAGGAAGGAGCTGGTATTGTATTTGGTCAGTGTCATGAAAGAACTTCTGAATTGCATGCGGATATGGTCCTATGTACTGGGCTGTTAAGTTATTTTCATTCGGTTTGTTTGATTAAATATAATTTATAAATTCAATCACATCTTACTGACTTGTGTCTGACGGGTTTGTATTATCTGGCCACCTCGTGGGATTTAGAAATCCACTTCTGAATTGCGTGTGGCTCATTCGCACAGCAAAAGGGATGACTTCAGATATTATGACCTAAAATATCCGACTTCCGACCTCAATCCATTCCAGTCAACGCAGAGAGAACCTTAAATGATGGCTATTAAATGTAGGAATATGTTCATTAACAGTTTCTGGATAGACTCAAATTTGTTGGTAGCCCTCCACAAAATACTAAGAATGCACAATTTTCTAAATAATGGCCCACAAACCTAATATTTTGTTGCACATTCTTTAGAGGTGATCACTGCAAGCAAAGGTTTTGTGTAGCTCTCTATGAGACTTCTGCACCTGTTAACAGGTAGTTTGGCCCACTCTTCCCGAGCAAACTGCTCCAGCGGTCTCAGGTGTGATGGGGGCCTTCTCCAGACTGCAAGTTTCAGCTCTTTCCAGAGATGTTCGATAGGATTCACATCAGGACTCATAGAAGGCCACTTCACAATAGTCCAATGTTTTGTTCTTATCCATTCTTGGGTGATTGTAGCGTGTTTTGGGTCATTAGCCTGTTGGAGACAGAGCTTTCTGACACTGGGCAGTACGTTTCGCTCCAGAATGCCTTGATAGTCTTGAGATGTCATTGTGCCCTGCACCAAAACATAACCGAGCCTCCTCCATGTTTCACTGCTTTGAAAACTTGAACACAGAGCTGATGTGACTTGCCAAAAAGCTCCATCTGTCCAAAGGTCATTCTCCCAGAAGAATTGTGGCTTGTCAATATGAATTTTAGGATATTCCAGTCTGGCTTTTTATGTCCTCCTGGGACTTCATGGAGCCCACATTTGCTCCAAAAGCGACGGATGGTGCGATCAGAAAGTGACGTACCTTATTTTTGAGTTCAGCTTGTATCTGATTGGAAGTTTTCCTTTTTCTACCATTCGCACTATTCTTCTGTTCAATCTGGGGTGGATTTTCCTCTTGCGGCCGCACACTTAAACTTCTTAATAATATTTGCAACTGTTGTTACAGGAACATCAAGCTGCTTGGAGATGGTCTTGTGGCCTTTACCTTTACCATGCTTGCCTATTATATTTTTTGTGAGCTCCTCAGACTCGTTTGCTTTCTCTGGTCCATGTTCAGTGTGAGGATCACAATGATGTACTGGTAATGAATTATGTACTTTTCTCTGTTTAAATCGGCTGAATGACTTAAAATGTGTGATGGTAATTAAAGTAACTAATCAGATCATAATATTACTATAATCCAATGATGTATTATCTTTTCTAAGGGGTACCATGATGTCAAGGCATTAATATGGCCATTTTGGATATGCTGTTGCGTGAAAATGTCTTATAGTCGGCATTAAATGATCATTCTAATTGTTTTGCACAGTATGCATTATAAATTATTTTATCCGTGCACATCATTATTATAATGTTTTATTATTTGCACTTGTTATCTTTAAATAAAAACGTTAACCTCCTCCCCCCCTCGAAATGCCCTCTCTTCACTTCTGGTCACAAGGAATGGCGCGAGGGCGGGGCTGCAATGACTGACAGATAGCAAACTTTCACCTTTAGTGATCAGATTAGAAATCAAGTCTCGCCCTGTCGTTTCATTCAGGTATACGTCACGATTCAGAAAAAAAGACAATTGCTACTTCTGTTTCATGCCGACTTAAGAGGTCTAGCTGAATGATATATCACAAGCAGAACAATGTTTCTTGCCGCATGCTGCTATAAATGTCATCAATCTCCAACCCTGGAAAAAATTATGTACGTCCCGGCAAATCACAGAGATGCCAATTTCGCACATGACTAAATATTGTAGATCATTTGTGGAGGTATTTGTACTTTACAAATGACAGACTTGACACTTTTCACGGGATTAACCCCCCAGAAAACGCCATCTGATTACAACCATCATATAATGAATATAACTATGTTGTTTAGACTATGTTTGAGTGTTTGTTTATTAAATGATATTTGAACGCATAAGTGCAAATGTACCACACGAAACAAACGTTCAACCTCAAAAACATTGAAATCCTCTATTCTACAGTTGTTATTTCATCATTTTTTGTATTTATACAATCCAAATCCTGCTGAACAATGAAACTCCTGTGTGCTGGGAGGTGAGGTGATGTATGCATGTCTCAACTCGTGCGGTGTAATAAAAGAACTAAAACAAAATGTATGTGAAATGTTAAACATCATCTCTCATCATTCTATCAGACTGATAAGCTATAAATCTTTAAAGTGCACTTGCTGTGTTTTGTCTGTATTTTTCCACTGTATTTGGATCTTTGGTTTTTCTGAACGATGTTGTTCTCACATTCTGTTGTTCTCCAAAAATTGCAACGTATGCAAAATCCTTGTTTTTATGTAGAAAGGGGAAGTAAATGGAGAATATATGAGGGCATAAGAGACACAGCTGAACAACCATGATTCTGCTACACTGTTTCTGCGGTGAGTCCTCCACATCACAATGCAGGTCTTATATTTAAACAATGTTTCTCTTTTGCCAAACTAGGTTTTCTTTTTTTTTCTGTTTCAGCCATTTTGATTTTACTGCCAAGAGCAAAATGTCAAGGTACACAAAAACTGTGTGATTATATTACTAATACTTTTGGGAAGGAAGGTCAAATAATTGTTAAACCATAAAGTTATACACTATAAGCTCAAAAACTCAATGATGTCGAGTGATGGGAAGTGTTTTTGTATCTTGCCCCTCAGAGCCGACACCAGCGCCGATACTGGCCAGCATTACAGTCAGTAAGGGTTCCACGCGGGTGTTCTCAGGCGACGATTTGAGGACCGAGTGCAGCGTGCCCGACGATCCCTCACAGCCCTGGAGGTACAGGTGGTTTCGAGATGAACAGGACATGGGTTTCTACAATTCGAGTGAGGCTTGGATTAAACGCAGTGGAAACTACAGCTGCCGGGGAGAGAGAGACACGAAGAAATGGCCTTATGCTCTGAACACACTTCCCAGCCCGCCTCTCCAGCTCCACGTGGATCGTAAGCATTTACAGAGTTAAAAAATGCATCTAACATTTATACGGTACTGTTAGAGCGCAACAGCACTAATAGATCTTTCTTGGAATGTAATACATTTAGCAGCATCACCATTATGCACCATTATGACGAATAGTTCAGTCTGTCATAATTGGTTCAGCCTCATGTTTTACTTCGAAGTGAAATAGAATTATTCCATTGTGATATATATTGAGGTCATGTGAAGTTTCTATTTGTGAAAAGTAGAAAAAAGATGTTCATCACTGAAAATCTTTAACAATTTTCAATGTATTCAAAGTTGTCACGACATGACAGAAGAATGGATTGAAGATATTGACACAAATCCACAGCACCTTTAATGGACGTCCATATGACACAATATCTCAAGTCTTGGTCAAGGGTTGTGCTTTTTAAAGCATTGGCATAAACGCCTGCTTTTGTGTTCCACAGTACTGATGACAGTATTTGCTTTCGATGATTCTTATGTCTTTTATCAACGTGCTACTGTGCAGTGGAGTCCACATGTTTACTGTTTGTTCTCTTCCAGGAGGATGGGCGCTCCTGCAGACACCGGTTCCACCTCCCATCCTTGACGATACTGTCATTCTGACATGTAACATTCGAGGCAATCCTGTAGCAACTGAGGTTCGCTTCTACAAGGACGGCTCTGAAATCCACGTCGACTGGAGTAATGAGCTGGTTTTCAGTAAAGTTACTCTTGAGGATGCTGGTGTTTACTGGTGCCGGGTCTCATGGATTGAGAAATACGTGTTACACTCCGCCCAGTCTCTTCCCGTTCCTGTAAACGTACTCGGTACGACTTCTGCAACATGATGCAAATGAGGTCTTTCTCATTTCTGTCTACATAACTGAGCTGCATCTTAGAAATGAATTACACTTTCAGCAAAACAAGCAGATGTTAAAACATTCAAGTGCATTTGCATGCTGACTGTGTCTCTAAAGTGCATTGCTATCTATCATGTTATAGAAAACGTGCAGTAACCCGGCAGCACCTTAACAAAAGTAAAGTTAAAAGTGCTATTAGTATACTGCTTTTCATCTAAAAAATAAGAAAGTATAATGCTCCGAAATATATTTTATGTGGTTCTCAGAAAAATATGTTGTGTATTCTAAGTTTGCAATTCTTACACTTGAAGTAAACTAGTTTAAAAACTAAGGAAAATTGGCAAAAAGAATTGTCTCGAGTAGTATTGAACAAGTACAAGTATACTGGTACTTACCACATAAAGTACAATTATAAACATACCTTGAATCATATACTTAATAAAATGAATCTCGAAAGCATACTTATTTTTGCAAGGGACAATGTTAACAGTGCTGTCAGTGTAACATAACCATGTTTGAATTGATTCTTCTCAGATAAGTTGGAAACTCCCCGGCTGGTGGTTGATTCTGGTCAGGTCGTCGCTGGAAGGGCTGTGCGTATCAAATGCGACACGCGGCTGAATGTTAAAGCAGAAGGCCTTCAAATAGAATATCACTTTATGAAGAACCACACCCGGCTGGCACCGGTCTCATCCTCAAACACATACACCATCTGGAAGGTGAAGGAACAGGACGCTGGGGTGTATATCTGTAAAGCTAGGGTCAGACGTCTGGACGTGGAGCGATGGAGCAACACCCTGGAACTTAAGGTCGATTAACCTGCACCCAAGTAAGTGTCTGAGATATTCTGTCAAAATCCAGTCAGCTGCCTTGCTGAACCTAATCGATTTCAATGTGCAGTGCATTCTGGCAAAGTTAATATGCAGCGTTGTCTCAAAATTTTAACAACAACCTTTGCTCTGGGAGCATCTACAATCCTTTATATACCTGCAAATGTGGAGTTTATACTGTGGTCTGTTTGAGGACTGGATTCTGATTGGCTGGAAGGTTTGGATTAAAACCGTAGTTCCAGCACAGGTAGTTCCAGTTAGTTTGCATCTCTCCAAAACTACAACTATGTGTCTCACATAGGCATCTGAGATATGACTTCGTAGACAGAGATGCTCCTAGTGACCAATGTATTTACTGAAACTCAACTCCCAGATTAATTCTTGGTTTTACAGATGGAACAACAGAAGTATAGGAATTCCTTTAAAAATGCTTTGTAGACAGCAAGCTCACTAGATCTTTTTGGCAATGCATTCTGTGATTATTGCCTTTACCACAAATTATATGCAATATGCTGCCACAGAAAAGATTCCATACCATTGCAACTGGAGCGTAAATACAGTGTGGTGCCTCATCAACTTTTGAACAGTACAAAAGACATCATGCTGCTCATCACCTCTTTTTTGTCTTTGTGTACATAGAATGTGAGAAACCTTCAATCAAGTCCCATATGAAGCTACAAGAAGGAAATATTTTTAATCAAATGTAATGTTTATGGACCTGTGGCAAGAAAAGTAATTCAGAATGATTATCCTTGCTTGATTTTATTACAAGGGCTCATGAACCCAGCGGCCCAAAGCCTACATTGTGAATTGTATTAGGTTTCATACAAAATGTTATGTATTATACTCAATGATTTGTATGCATAACCTTGAAAATAAACAGACAGCATCTTTAAAGAATAAGGCAGTATTGAGTGAAATGATCGCGATCTTCTGAATGACTCGCTGCAGGACGACATAACAACCAATCCACGAAAAACTAAAGTTTTACATGATGTCCCTCTTCATCAATATCATTTGTTTTCATGTTTGATTGTCAGATTATACCAACTGCTTTCCAAAAGACGTGGTAAGGAGAAAAACTAGCATTCTAATAAGTTATCAATTATTTCCTCATTTTGACAGTCTTATATTCGGCCCTCCATGCATTGTACAACTAATATATTGTCATGTAGTTTAGGTGTTTATTTAGCCTAAAGTACATCTATATACTGTATATAAATATATATATATATATATGAATCAAATAAAATGTTTAGATGTGGTTACCAATATGGGGTCATACAGCTATTAAGAAGCCATAAACAAATAGAAAAGAGCAAACTGCATTCAGTTAGTTAAGCCATAAATTCCCATACCTTCCATGTCCAAATAGTGTAAAGGTCAGCTCAAGATGACCTTGCACCTTGGTTTAAACATGGAGAGGGTGTTCGTCAGGATAGAGTAAGAAGCCAGAAAAGGTGCTGTCATCCTCGCTGCTGGAGTAGACGCCATTCCAGTCCCTTAATGTCTCCACCCATACCTGATCTCCGGCATCCAGCTTCAAAATCACTAGGTTGGATGCCTGGTCAATGTCTTGACCGTGTAGAGTGTCCCTAGAGCGAACTTTTCGCACCCCATTGACCACCAGAGAAGCTCGTAGTGGTTTGTTCCTTACGGTGATCTGGTAGGAGAACACGTAAACTCCTGAGTAGGTGCAGTTGAATTTACTTGTGGCTGTATCGTAGTGGTTTTCGTCATTGTAAAAGACCTTGTCGAAGCGAACCGGATATCCTGACGGAGGAAAAGACTTACTGGGATAGAGGCCAATACTGAAGGCAGACCGCAGTCTCAAACCGTTTTGGCCCGTTTGGCCTTTTATTCCACGTAGGCCTCGGTCCCCTCGCTTCCCTTGCGGACCACGATCGCCCTTCATTCCTCTCAGACCTCTCATACCTTTGAGTCCTGGTGACCCACGTCCTCCTGGCTCTCCCTTTACTCCAGGGATTCCTGCTTCTCCACGTTCTCCAGGTGTTCCGGGAGTACCGTGCATGCCGTGTTGTCCAGATGGGCCAGAATCTCCACGTACACCTGGTGGTCCAGGGTCACCTGGTTCTCCTTTCTGGCCCCTGTCCCCAAGTAAACCACACTCTCCTCTATCCCCCTTTTCACCTTTTTCACCAGTCATGCCTCGGGGGCCAGGTGGTCCGCTTTTTCCAGTATCGCCCTGTTCACCTTTTGACGCATTCACATTTGGCTCTCCTTTTTCCCCTTTAGATCCTTTCAGTCCTGGAAGACCACTAGCCCCCTTCTCACCTTTAATACCTATTTCACCTGTAGAGATAAACATATTCCATGTTTCTAATAAAGCATACACTTACTGTCTCACTGAGATCCAAAAATAAACAAAGTCCACCTTTCATTCCGGCCTTTCCCTGGATGCCTTGGGATCCAGTCAATCCTGTGCTTCCTGGCTCGCCTCTATCTCCTGTTTCAATATATTATGGGGAAAACACATCATGTGACACCTCCCACGATCACAGGAAACAATGAGACAAATATTTTTACATAGTACATGTTCTCAAAGGGTAACCTTTATCTCCTTTAGACCCTGCGATCCCTAGTGCCCCGAATTGTCCTGGTTCCCCTTTGGGTCCAGGTTCTCCTTTTTCTCCAGGTATGCCTGCAACATGACATAAAACACACCTACTGAACCCATTGTTTGTGTACTAACACCTAAGAAAACTAGAGATCAGTAACTTAGCCTCTCCAACCTGGCAGACCTGTGTCTCCTTTAAACCCCTGTGGTCCTTTCTCTGGAGGGCAGCACTCACAGACGTTGAAGTAGCATTCATTGTAGTCTAGCGTGTAATTGTCTTTGGTGGCGGTTGGGGATGCAGTGGTGTCTGCGGGATAATCTATATAGCTGTCTGCTGGAACTGTTGTGCTCTCTGTGATGGCCATAGGGAGGCGCTCTCTTGTTTTGGTGTAGTCCACAATCCGTGCGGTGACTGTAGGCTTGCCTACATGTACAGTAGTTTGCAGCACCTCTCGAGGTGGTTTCTTGGTGTATTGATACTTTGGCCTCTGAGTGGGCTTGATTGTGTCATAAGATGCAGGGAAAGTCAATGCTATTACAGCTATGAAAATAGTTTGTATGCGGAACCCACCCATTTTCTGTCTGTGGAGAGAAGAGAAGAAAAGTGAACTTCTGTGTGCAAAGTAAACATTACACGATTAAAAACCCTCCATTGCATTTTTAAAAGTTTCATGTACACATGATTGCGTTATCAAAACAATCTGCATTTAAATGGATCTGGGAAAGCAAATAAAAACACTGCATTATGTATGCTAGGCCAGTGGATGGCTATGTTGCGATGTAAACAAACACTACGTGCCTGTAGACGAACAGATACGCTGTTTTAAGCTAAAATCCTGTTTAACACACTTTGTCGGTGTATATGTGTGCAGAGCCGGACAGTAACGGAGTACATTTACTCGAGTACAGTACTTAAGTACAATTTTGAGGGATCTGTACTTTACTTGAGTATAATTTTTGGGGAGTACTCATGACTTTACTCAAGTACATTTGAGAGGCAAATATTGTACTCTTTACTCCGCTACATTTCTATCCATAACCGTAAGTACACGTTACTTCTAAAAAGGAAAAAGAAAAATCTCGGAAACCACCAATTAGTTTTTTCCCTCTCAAACGTGATTGGATTGTGCAGGCGCCACTTATTGGGCGAGCCTATCAGCAACAATCACCCAGACCTCAGAGCTCTATCATTTGCTGTACACAGCTGTCAATCATCTCACGTCTGCATGACACGTCCTGTGTACACTTCCTCATTCAGGACATCCGCGATGAAGCTAAAGTGACATTTCTTCACCAAAACAAGAAGCTAATAAATGCACGATTGAAGAATATGTGTTTTGTGTGTATTTTCATGCGATTTGGGGGTATTTTTATATGAATAAAGAATAAAGGTAAGGGAAGAGTAGCCAATAGCGTCATATAAAATGCTAAATATAACATGAAATGAACTTGAAAACATGGCGACCGGTCAGCTGATTTTCTTTAATCATTATTATTTTCTCTTCTTTGCTCTATGCTGCGTGTATAACACGGTCAGGTTCAGAGGTGTGTCAGAACATTGCTATATCGCCTTCTTTGCTGTTTTAGGTTTATTGATTTCAGGGGCGGCGTTTGTGTATGGCCCTAGCGTTCAGAAAACATTGTTGAAACAAAGTACGTGTGCATAATGAGACTCATTATAGATAATTAAACTACTTTACACTGATGTGTACATGTAGCATAGGCGTCGGAAGCATGTGTATTTGAGAATGTATAAACACCGTTAATTCACATAGCGTCATTGACGTATAGTCGGTAAGACCGAAGATGTGTAGTTTTGACGTGACATCATCGTAATGTTGGTTCGAAGCTCTTTTTGGCTAAACTCGTTTGTCTGCATTTTCCACATTTAAGATCATATACAGGCATTTATTTTCAATAAAACAAAGAAACTGTCTACAAAATGCCTAACAGTGGTTTTGGAATCAAGTGTGAGGTTATGGGTAGTGGGGATGGTCTTTATTTTCCCAATTAGTTGGCATCCATTTAATAATTTTAATAAATCGAATAATTTACACTATTGTTATTGTATTTCATTCATAATGTACAACGCTATCTGTGAAAAATTAAAAAAATATATTGTACTGAAAGACTTTGTAGTGCAGTCGCAGTTTAGGCTATTATGTATTTTGCGATTTGCCACTAGCTATGCCAGGATTAGCTTAAAAATGAAAAGAATCAAGGCTTAACAACCCTGCGACAAGGTAAGACATGTTTTATATTTAATCTTGTTTGCTGAATCTGATCAATGGTTGGTTTATATTTTAGTCTCATAGTCGATTAACGTTGGTGGTGGTTATGACAACATCTGGCTGTGGGTTATTTTTACTACTTTAAGTTTTGCGGTTACATATATGTGGTATCATTTGGTTTCATTGTGGTTCGTTTTTGTATGGTCTGAGGAAATTTCGCCATACCCTAGGTTTTGATGAAACGCCACCACTGATTGATGAAAAAACAGAGAAACTCACATGTACACACAATTGTTAGCTGAATTGTATTTTCTAATATTACTCATTAATGTAAGCCGAGTATTTGCTTTGATGTTCTTGAGTATGCGGTGTGTTGTTTAAAACTGTTCGGTTCAAATGTGGGTGCAAAAATCCATTAAAACTCTAGCAGAGGTGAAAAGAATAAAGCATGGTAAAAAGATTAAAATTACTTTATTTTACTTTAAATTCCTTTAACATTCTCCAAGGTATTAACATTAACAGTTTTCATTACTCCATGTAGGACGTTTCTGTACATAAATGTAAGCACTGTGGCAGTAGTAATGCAATATTTAGAAAATGTACTCTTGTACTCTTGATACTCAAGTACTTTTAAAAACATGTACTTCAGTACTTTTACTTAAGTACACATCTGACTGTAGTACTTTTACTTGTACTTGAGTAAAATTTAGCAAGGGGTATCTGTACTTTTACTCAAGTAATGAACCTGTGTACTCTGTCCGCCTCTGTATGTGTGTTTATAATTTGTGTATATAAAAACTATGTCTCCGCTGGTTGTAGTGGTGCCGTAAATCTACTTTTTGCGGGAGAAATGTTAAAGGGAATCCGATGCTTACACCACTAGCATTTGTCGTTGGAATTTCTTTCCTTAATCAAATCAAAATTTAGGTTTTTGATGAAAACATTCCAGAATTATTCTCTATATAGTGGACTTTAATGGACTACAAACTGTTAAAGGGCAAAAGTACAGTTTCAGTGCAGCTTCAAAGGGCTTTAAACGATACCAGACAATGAATAAGGGTCTAATCTAGCGAAACAAACGTTAATTTGTATATGCTTTATAAACACAAATGGTTGCCTTACTCTGTTCTCCGAAGCGCGTTCACGACTTCAAGTAATACGTAATTACGTTGAAAAGGTCACGCTTAACGTAAAAATTATTTATTTTTGACTAAAGAAGAAAATGCAACAGGGGTGAGTAAATTATCATGAAAATATATGTTGGAAGTGAACAATTCCTTGAACTTTTAAAATGTGCGACCTGTACGCACTCACTCAATGGATCCAGGGACGAACTGATAGGATTGTATAGTAATGATAAACTGAGATTGTATACATCTATAGATCTATAGCCCATATATAGCCCGTGTGTAGTAATAGTGTGAAACATTAACAAATGCATTTACTTGAATGCAAACCTGAAACATAACATGAGCCTTCTCACTGTTCCCTCTCCCTTTATACTAATGCACTTGTGACAACTAAAGAAAAAGAGATGACCAACAGTTTCCATTATGTTTAGTTTCTGTCCGATAGTTAACTGCTTGTTGTATAACCAACAAAGTTAGCTAGCATATCTAATGCGTTCAAAGGTTTGCTACGTGAAAAACAACCTAACTTGTTGTTACCCAGTTTTTGATTAGGTGTTAGTGCCTCCAGGCAATGCCATGATGTAAATGTGACGTCGGTGCGAAGGGGGTCCATTGTTTTGGAAATACTTGTGCATGCCTAGAGACTGAACATTAACATTTCCAGAGTTTACATAGACGATTATGCTGTCGTTTTCAATAACTTGCACTTGGAGACCCGTTTTCAAAAGTTTGCATTTTCAGTCCACCAAAATGCCATTGTTGTGTAAATGAACAGCCACAGCGCATAAAAAGATGTCCACTTTTATTTGAAAAGGGTCTCATGCAGACAGCCCTTAAGTCTCTCAACAGGTCCCTGGAGATCTACTGTCCTGTGGAGTTCAGCTGCAACCCCAAACAAACACACTGAAGCATCTAATCAAATTGTTACTTGAAAATGACAGGTAGGGCTGGAGGGGAAGACTGCAGGACAGCAGGAGCAGACTTGAAGATCCCTGATCTACTGTTTGGTGCTTTTGTGACATGCAGGAATCAACCCGTCCACCAACAGCAAAGAAGGACCGAAAAAATAACAGTCTGGCAGCTGGACTGTGGGCCGTCGTGACACATGATCCGGAAAAATTCTTTCAGTGGCTATTCAACAGTAATGGATGATCAGATGCCAAGCAGCGCTTCTAAAGCTATAACACCTTATATCTTGTTTAAGCTCAGCATTTCATTAGGTGGCCTGTGTAATGAAATAGTTTGTGACATTACACATGATTGCAGATTTCTGTAGAAGCTGAATATAACAGCTTCAGTCAGGAAAATCAGAGTCTCATTGTTTGGTGTCACTCCAAAAAAGCCTTTGTCCAAAAGAGCAGTGATAATCTCAAAAGCTCACCTCTTCTGGGGTAAACTGAAAGCTACTGGCACCCACCAACCATGACAGGCTTTAGTTGCTAACACACGTACGTCTGTAAGACGTCTGCTAAAGATCTTGAAAACATCTGCTGTGTAAAAAACATCTGCTAAAAAACATCTTCGAAAGAGCCGTTTTACATCCAATCTACGTTTATAAATACCAAGTTTATAAATGTGTTTAAACGTCTCTCGACATACCCCCGAACCTGAAGAATCATGCAAACATGAACAGAGAGTCAGCAGCGAGGTAGGATACCCATCTGAAAACTGAGAGGAATGGCAGCTTCAGGAGGGCTTGACCTGCTGGTGTCACTCTACCATTCAACACAAACCCAACAGTAGCGCTCACTTTCCCGCTGGCCGTGCAAAGAGAGGCGCCTCCGTCAGACTCGCCCGCCGAACACGGACCTGGGGCCCCCCGGCCACACCGCATCTCCCAAAGTCCCTATGGGAGCGAGAGCAGGTATAGGACACGGAGGCGGTATCACAGTACAACCCCAGAGCCCCTGCTGCTCTAGTGTACAATGAAGAGCAACGGAGCGGACAGCACGAGATGCTTCCAGTTAAAATGATCCTGCGATTGAGAGCTTCACAATTACAAATCAAGAGCGTGTGTACGAATGCGTGATAAAGGCTCGGTTTTCTCCGGTTGGAGGGGGATGTCAGGAGCGGGGGGGGGGGGGGATTCGTGTGACACCTGAGCCGAATGTGTCTCTAGTAACAGTTAAGGCTGTGCTCTGCTGGTAAGCCTTTAATGGAGATCACTGTGACCCTGTAAGGAATAGAGGGGCTTTTGGACTATTCACCTGCTTGTTTTTTTTCCCTTTTAATTCCTACAGGACAAAGCGCAGCACTTTTTTACACGGTCAGATAAAATGACAGTTATGTCAATGGAAAATCTAAAGAAAAAACTAAATATATTTCAGACATGTGGATTTGATTTTGTCATCAATAGTTCTGTGTACATTTTACATGAGTCTTTGCTTACACATATACAACTTCTAGCATTTATCTATTCAGGTGATCTGAAGAATTAGCCATATGCTCTGAAAGTATTCTACACAAATGATTTCAATGGCAGAAGAAGTTCATTTCAGAATACAAGTGAAAAAAGCACATTTGTTCAAAACATTTACATGCATCGTAAAACGTGTGTATACATTGAGAGTATATGACATCGGCACTGCATCCTACAGACAAACATGTGATCATAATAGAAAAGCAAAAGTGTTTACCGGACAGCAGCTCTCGATTCCTGATGAAGTTCAAAACGCAGAGGACATGAGTGTTTGAATGTCCCGATCAGCTCTGAACATATCAAGCCATACCAGACAGAGAGTGTGTTTGTGTGTGTGTGATCAGCGTTCACGGACGCACAAACGCATCTTAAAGCACAGGCGGGGGGGGGGTTTAGTTGGGGGGCTGTACTACGGTTCTGGCCCAGTGCTTCACAGTCTCAGTCACCCAGACTGAACCCGAACAAAGTGCTGGGCAGTGAAGTTACCAGAACTGACCCAGAAACCCGACCCGGGCCCGCAGAACACTGTGCACTTTATTCACCTAATCATCCTTCTCATTTCTCTCTCTTTCTCTGATTTTCACGTAAGACTCCTTCTCAGGAAAGGCTTGCATTTTACCACTGGGAATGAAAGAATCTGTTACCTTCGGTCTCAAATATGTGCTTAACGTAAAGCTATACATTCTCTCAACCCCGCAACTGTAGACGTAAGTCTGTAGCCAGAAGATAAAAACATAAAATGAATAGAAATAAATATTTTGGGTTTAAAGTTCAGTGCAAAACTAAATATCATTTGGTCAGTTTCCTGCAATACGCTTGTTTTACGTATTTGACACCTACAACATGTTATAAGCATCCTTCACAAGTTAATGTAATCTTGGAAACACGGTCACAATGGAAGCCCTTATGTCTCCTGCTCCAGTTCCACGTAGATAACACGCTGTGGTCTTCAAACTGTGACTTCAGTGTGAATAAAGTACATCCGACTGTTAGACCGAGATTGTAAACGTTAAGAATATGAGACAAGACCAAGCATTATTAATATGATAAAACACATGATGTTTCATTCATATTAAAAACATATTAAAAAACATGCATTTTTATTGGTTTGAACTAAACAACCAAAAAAAGTTTTCCATTGGACACAGGGTGTGAAGATTATTATTATTAACTCCTACATTATAAATGTGAGAAATGTATTGCTGAAACACAAGAGAAGGACTGTGAACCATGTAGTATACGGAATTGTACAGTCAGAGCACTAAACGCATTTTCGTGTTCAGGATGTTTTGGGCGGTCCTGAAATCATGTCTTGCGCAGTAGTATCAGTAATATCAGCGGTTCGTCTACCCAATGTCATAAAGGTGGAAATATAGTCTGAGCGAATTACGTTTTCGTTCTGCGTTTGAGAGAAGTATAACGTTCCATCATTCCTACATCCCTTTGATTCGGGAGCAGGAGTTTAGGTATGTAAGGTGTCTAAAATGTAGAAAAGTTTTACCCTTTAAATGAAAATATGAAGCATTCATATTAAACTTATTTTCAGTAGTTTATTTACGTTTTTTTTATATATATATATATATATATAATATTATGGAACAACATTGTTATAGCTGCTAGATAAAAGCATTTGCAGATACAGTGCCCTCAAATAACGTTGACTTCCTTGGTAAATATGAGCAAAGAAAGATGTGAAAAAATGCATTTAGTTTTTAACCTTTTGATGGTTTGCTCAAAATATGAAGAAAACACATCTCCTAGTCCTATTTCTCATTGAAAACAAACCCAGTATTATAAAAAAACGTACTTTGTTAAATACACTGTACGGTATGTGTGCAACAATTATTGGCACCCCTAGGAATTCATATTCGCACATTTATTTGAAGTATAATCCCAGTGATATTTTGCAGTTGTTTAGTACACCTGGTTGAAGAAGAACAGAAGATGGTTTCCTTTTTCACAGGGATACAAAAATGAGGTAATACATAGGCCAAACCTCCTTAGTCATTCATCCCAATAGAAAAAAACAAACAACACAGCTGTGATGTGATGTGCGGAAAAAGGTTATTGAGTGTCACAAAATAGGAAAAGAAACAGGGAAAATGCCCATTTCCACCATCAGAGCAATAATGAAGATATTAGTGACCAAAAATCACAGCCGCAGAAGTTAGTTGGGTCAGAAAGTCTCCAAAGTCTATAGTAACTATGATCCGTTATCATTTTTGTTTCATTCTAATTGCATCTCAGTGTTATGGTTCACTTGAAATTCTGTATATATTGTCTCACACAGAAGTGTTAGGGGTGGGTGCCACTCACTTTCCCCAATCGTCCTTTCTCCTGTTTTGGGCTAGTTAGGGAGTAAGGGAAGTTTACTGTTGTTCATTTTTCTTTATATACTGTATATATCGTATGTCATTAGGTAAGTTAGACTCATACTGGGAATTTAGTTTAGCTGTAGGTTCTTTTGTTTGTTCCTTTGCCGTTAGCCCACCCCAACGTTTATCTTGCTTCCTCTTTTGTATATAGTGGTGTTGCTTGGAAAACATTTAAAACTGTCAATAATAAATGAAGCTCAACGTGATTTCTGTTATTATCATTTCCTTTCATTTTTATTTTCCTTATGTTTCACCTAG
Organism: Barbatula barbatula; assembly: GCF_947034865.1. Lineage (NCBI taxonomy): Eukaryota > Metazoa > Chordata > Actinopteri > Cypriniformes > Nemacheilidae > Barbatula > Barbatula barbatula. The sequence continues at coordinate 1,011,699 of NC_136782.1, read as the reverse complement.
ACCGGGTAAGATAAGATGAAACCAAAACAGAGCTTTCTGGCAACAAACGACATACAGAGACGTAGCCATATGGAAAAGTACCTCATGCCTACAGTTAAATATGGTGGTGGGTCTTAAATGTTTTGCAGCTGTTTTTCTGCCAGAGGACCTGGATGAACACCTGATTGCTGCGGTTGGATCGTCCAGCAGGACAATGATCCTAAACATACCGGACTTCAAAATCAATACAAAAATGGTGTCCTGACAACCAAATCAAGGTCTTGGCCTGGCCATCCCATTTTCCTGACTTGAATCCCATAGAAAACCAGTATGAGAGTCCGCCAGCGTGGAGAAGGATCTGGAGAGGTTTTGAATAGAGGAACGGTCTCAGATACCTTGCCATGTATTCTCAAACCTTCTCAGTCATTATCGGAGAATACTCAGAGCTGCTATCTTGGCCAAGGGAGGGGGCACTTTTATACCACCAAGGTGTTGTTCTGGCTTTAGTTGAAACTAGTAACTATTGTACTATTGCTCCTGTTTGACAGATTGCTTATTGCTCCCTGAATTCGCTGAATAAATGCGTCTGCTAAATGACTAAATGTTAGTGTAGCACAAAGTATTGCCGGAAAGGGTGTCAATAATTGTGGCACACATATATTTAACATATAAAATGTAATTAGGGTTCGAGCCCGTAGGGCTAGAAACCTATTGTATTTGTAGGTTTTATTATTATTTTTCCGCCGTATTTGCCGTAAAACTGATCGTGCAGCCCAAACCGTAAGGCAGACAGAGCTGAGACTCGGTCAGATGGTAGTAGTCTTGATGGCTACTCAGACACATGGACCCAGCCAAATCGGCCCATAGGTGGCGCTACAGTGATAAAAAGCGCCTTTACGCTCATTACTCCTAAACCGTTTGTCGCACACCCAAGTGTCTTATATCATTGTAATCATTGGCTCAAAACTTAAAAAACGTATAGGTCCGATTTCATTTCCGGTATGCAAATTTTTTCGGTAATTTGCATTTTATGCAAAAAAAAAAATGAACTAGTCTCTGGATTTTTGCCGGATCGGAACCAAACCAACGCTGATGAATTCTGTGGAGTGTGATTGTAAATAATTATCGAAAAAAAGTTTAAATTTCGATCCGTGGTGGCTGGGGGGCGACAAAACGTCTGAACCGGAAGGGGCATATTTGATTTAAATGGTTATAACTCGTGAACCGTTTGAGCTATCTTCATGAGGCTTGGACCATATGTTTATACTCTCAGTCTGAGGTCACAGGATAAAAAAGTCGGCGTTTGGCCTCTAGGTGGCGCTATAATATACATTTTCTCGAAAAGGGCAATAACTACCCAAGAGTTTGCCCTATCAACTAATTTCTTGGTATGGTGTGTCTTTGTGTCATGTACCATGATTCTAGAAAAGGACATTGGCGTATCTAAAAAAACATGGCCGCCATCGGCCAATGAAGTTTGAGCACTCCTTAGACCGACTTAACGGAGGCCGATCAAAACGACACTCGCTGGGCTTGTTCGACTCATGGTCAAGAAGGTCTGTAAGAAATATGAACTCATTCGGCCACTGGGGGCGAAATAACGTTTTTGGAGTCCTTAAACAATTGTGTATCACGTGACATTTGACAAATACTCAAACTGTTTACGTCATATGATAGCTCTCCTCATTCTGAACAACTTTGCCTCTGGAACCACTTCTGTCAAACAAACGGTTCGTGAGTTATCGCCGATGATGTCAAAAACCTACTTTCGCGAACTCGTCCTAGGTTTTTCGATTAATCGGAACCAAACCGATTCAGATGACTTCTGTGGAGTGTGAATATCAATAATTATCGAAAAAAAGTTGAAATTTCCTTTCAAGGTCGATAAGGGACGCACGCCAAAAGTTCTAATTATGCGGAGCCTTTTACAATAAAATGGCCATAACTCAAGAACTAGCTCTGAGGTCACCTACTAAAGGCAGCGGCTTTTGGCCGCTAGTTCTCTTCATTCTGAACAATCTTGACGCTTTAGACTGCTCGAACCCGGGAATCGCTGCCTGCAGCTATATTATATTTTATATTTCATAAAACCGAGTTGTGTTTGAAATAGATTGTTATCAATGAGAGGTTTCATGTGTTATCAAAAGATCAAAAGGTTCAACAAGAAATACATTTTTTCACAGCCTTCTTTGTTAACATTAGCAAGAGTGCCAATGTTAGTGGAGGGCATTTAAATGAAAAAGATTATTCACGAGATCAGGTGGTTTTAAACGATACATTTTGACACTATTTCACTTTCTAATTACACATCACTTTTCATAAATGTAGAATCACAAAATAAACAAGTCTTATCCAAATGAAAAGTGGAGAGATGTGAAAATGTTGTGGTTTCATGGACAAGGAAAGAAATGATGATGGGAAACTGAAACTAAAATGAGAGTGCAGTTAGGAGTGTTGTGTTGACATTTTGCAGTGGGATAAAAAAGTGTACAGTAACTTTAGCAGATGAAATAATCTGGAAACATCACAGAATTACATGCATACATTACACATGACAATAAAAAGCTATGAATGTGTTGCACTTTTAGTACTTCCATCTCAACATCAAACATCTGGCTCAATATTTCATAGATTTCATAAAATAAATGTAACATTGCGTTAATAAGAGAATAAACAGCTTTGGCATTGCTCTTTTCTGTCCCTCTTCTTTCCCTGAATGAAACCGGTAATTAAGATCATAGATCATAGCACCAATGGTGGCTCGAAGATGTTTACCGGCCAACACAGTCTTTCCCGGAGATTTCTGTTTGGTTTGCAACGGCAAACTAGTGAAACACATCATGTGACGTAATTCGTCTTCTGTTCTTTTTCAATGCTTATTGCTTATTGACTGTAAACTGCTGCAAATTATTCTTTTGTCTGTTCTCTTCTGCCTATTGGTTGATGTCTCTCACGTAGATGCATTGCTCCAATATGCATTCTATTGTAGTATTAAAAACAACCTGAGAACTACACCATTTTTACACGTCTCTTCATTTTTCGTTGAGATGAATTAATTAGTTGGTTTAAGGCTTGTTTGTGTTTAGTAATTATTCGTTTATGAAAGTGATCTGCGCTCTGCAAACGAAACAACATCTTGTGGTGTCATCCCAAAAAGGTAAAAAATCTCTCTCACGTACCTCCTCTGAAACCGTTTCACATTCGTGTAATGATCTACCCGCTGCTACAAGATCAGCAGAATCTGTAGTCATCATTAAGAATTGTCCGAAAACCCATCTCTTCCATCAACACTTGACCCATCACTTCTGAATTCTATCTCATTTCTACTTTTCAAAAAAAACATTTTGACAACTTAGTTCTGTATACTGTGGCAGGCTATAGGAGACTAGTTTTCTTATTGCATTTATGCTTTTTGTTGTCCTTGTGTTGTTCCAATTGCTTCCATTGTTTACCTTATCTGTAAGTGACTTTGGTTAAAAGCATCTGCTAAATGACTAACTGTAAATGTAAAGTTGAATTGCGCTATAGTGTATCGGTTAAAACCACCTGATTAAAATGGTCTTGTGAATAAGGATCATGTATTTTGTTATGTCTGTGAGTAAAAAAAACATTTAAGCAATATATAATAGTGCAAAGGGCAAATATACATGTAAAACACAAACGTAAATAAACTGCTGAAAATAAGCTCAATATTAATGCTTCGTGTTTAAATTAAAGGAATACAAACTATGCACAATATAAAACACGTCCAATTTAAGAACCGCTTAGGGCCAAGATTCAGTGGACATCTGCATATTCATAAAACAACAGATAACTTCCAGCAACTGTCAAAATATTTGAACAATGACAGAATCAATCCCCATAACATACGGATCTAATGCTACAAGTGAGATCTTAAAGAAAAAGCATGAAGAAAAGCTCCTCAGGCAAAGTTGTTTAAGGGTGGAGAGGTCAGTAACATACAACAGACGTAGACTCCAGCATCCCTCCTCTATCTGACTCCTACAATCAAACACAACCTCAGATTATACTCCTGATGGACTCCAATGGCAAATTTATTGATGAAAATAAACTGTTTCCGAGAAGAAACGTCAGGAAAATATGGTGTCCAAACACACAAAAGGCCCTGGAGCTCTTGTGTGAAGAACAACCGGTTCCCTCACTCACATCATCATTCACACCGGCACCAATAACCTGAGAGCCCAGCAGTAGCTACAGCTCTCATAAATGTGATAGAGAAGGCAACATCCAACTTCCCAAACTCCAAAATAATCCTCTCCACCCTGTTAACGCGATCTGATTTCTACCCAGACACCATCAGGAATATCAACGCAAGAGTGTCAAGACACTGTGCTCTAAAACCCTATGTACAACTGGTCCATAACCCTACTCTGAATCTGAGGAGCCTCTAGGATCACGTTCATCTCCACAGAGGGGCTATACCCATCATTGCCAACCAGGGCTGGACTCGGACAAAAAATGGGCCCTGGCATTTTTACTCAGACTGGCCCACCACAATGGGTCTGACACAACCAACCAGTACACCATCCTTGCGGTCCCTGTAGATATGCATATCTACTGTTCCATTCCCCCAAAAACCTACAAAGCTGAGAACTAAGTGCCATGGACCAGTGTACCAGTGCAAGTGGACCAGTGTACTCACTCTCTCTTGACTGACTCCCCGGGCCCGGTTTTTCAAAAGGTTTAATCCGGATAAAATTGATCCGGATTTAGTAATCCTTTTTTTGCGATCCGTGATCACGTGATCCATCTTACTTTTGGAGCCAGTTTTTTAAAGCAACATCGGATTGGATTAATCTGATCCGGATAGGAACTTTTCAGGATCACCTAATCTGAATAACCAGTGCTGGAAAACCAGTGCTCAAACAGGATAGGAAATCACAATGTAGAACTATAGATATGTAAAGAGCAACAAGTGGAATAGCCAATGTGGGGTCAATATAAGTTTATTTTTATTTGAAATGAAAACACACACATTTAAAAAAAAAACTAAAAACAAGAAAAACCCCACCCCATCCTCTTCCTGCAGTCCGCTCATCTGAGACCTACAACACAAACAGTGTACATTGAGGATATTTATAACAAGCATCAAGTATAGATATATTGAATAAAAAAAAGACTTAATGTCAAATACTCCACAATAATTTCAGACTTCCTCATCTGATGTGGAGAGACCAGCTTGTCTGAGAGTAGCCTTTAGGATGCGGATCTCAAGTCTGGCCTTGGTTTGCTGCAGTTTGGTCAGAGTCAGTTGTTCCTCTGCCAGAACGAGCAAACAGGACGTGCAACAAGGGACACAATAGTTAGACACTATTTCTGATTTGGTTTTGTATTGGATTTAAAAAATCAGTGATTGCCATTCTTTGCACTTTTTTGGTTATTCTGTAATCCTTGCATGCATCACTAATAAATATTCTAAAAACAAAAATATTTTCGATTGTGATGAATATATATATCAATTAGTGACAGAATAAAATGTATTGTTTTTGGTTTGGATAATTATTTTATGAGGCCAAACTCTTTCTACTTTTCTTTAGGCCTATACTGAAAGGCTGAATACGTTTAATCACTGTAGCCTGATGGATGAACAAATACAATTAAAACCTTAGGAATTAATAGGATATCTTGTAAGATACTGCATGATCCAAATATAGTATTATTTGATACATTTTTTAAGTTTTCATTACATTTTGGGCATGAAATCCACGCTGAATCCACCCTTCTGATGGGATCAGTTTAATCCAGATATTTTGGATCAAAGTGATCCAAATCCTACAAAAAAGTTCAGAAAAACCCAAACTAAAGGTTTGATCCGGATCAAAACCAAGATTGGATTACGTGATCTAATCCGATTATGTGATCCGTTTTTTCTTTTGAAAAACACATTTTCAAGATTTGATCCAATCCGTTATCCGAAATCCTAGTGGATTACTTTTGAAAAACTGGGCCCTGGTGATAGACCTATACCTACTTGTGGTGTGATTCGCGCAAATTGAGCGTTAGTAAGGGAAGCCAAACAATCCAATAGTGGGATGAGACAGCGGGGTATTAAAGAGCTCGCGCCGCGCTGACATGTCATCTGCGCGATTCAATATCCTATCGCCAACCGATGGGCAGCGTGGCACCAACCACTGACGAATTAAAACATATACAATGTTCATTTGGCGCCACTCATTTACATTTTACCCATAAACCTCGCTATTATTAACATAAATAGTTGAGGTAAAATGGCTAGGCGCAAAACGTACTACAATATTAAAATAAATTACCTGAACATGTAAACTGTCCTGTCATGATTCTGCTGCATCATGTCATGTTTCTCTTGGTTTAGTGGCAGGATCATGACAGAACCTCATGTTAAATGTGGAGAGAGACAATTAGTGTTCTTATGGCCTTCCATAGTCTCTCCGGTCTCGTCATTGTTCCCATCCTCTTGTTACCTCGTTATTGATTAATGCCCTACACCTGTTTCCCTCTTGATTTGCTCCCTTATTTAATGCCCTTGTGTCTTCTGTCTTGTGCTGGTTCATTGTGGTTTGTGTGGTGAGTTCCTGTTGTGTTAGTTTAGTTATTTGTAGTTTATGTCAACAGTTTATTCAAGTCTTGTTTATGTGTAGTTAGTTTTAGTCTTGTTCTGTCTTGTCATTATATTCCCATGTTTTGTTTTGTTATGTTACCCCCACGTGGGTCTTTGTTTTATTATTTATTAAATATGTTAACCCCTTACCCGCTGTCTGCTCCTGGGTCCTCTGTCCGTGTCTCACCACGAGAATCATGACACTGTCCTATATCATTTCCAGGAGGTTGGCGTGCTCCTCAAGACTACGATATTGGAAGTCATTGAAGTTTCTGCTTTGTACAGGTCTTTCCGTAGCCTCTATAGTATAGAGTCTATACACATGTGCAGTTCTTCAAAGTATCGATGCAAAACACTACCGTTTACTTGTACACTATTAAAGATATTAATAAAAAATATTATGCATTTCATCCTGATTTCCTTTGTCTTCTGTAGGGAAAAACTGATCGACTTGTGTAAATGTAAACAAATGTAAATGTTTTTAAGGAATGAGGGGTTTCTTTATTGTACATTTGAGTGTACGGTTTGCGCTGTTTAAATAACGTGTGCGCTGACGAGGAGTCGGCTGGCTGGGCGATTGAATCGCGCAGATGACATGTCAGCGCGGCGTGAGCTCTGTAATACCCGCTGCCTCGTCCCATGTTTGGATTATTTGGCTTCCCATAGTTCGCGCGAGTTGAAAAATCTGAACTTTGGTGAAAATTCGCGCCGCGTTAACGAACCAGGAGCTTGCTCTAGTAGGGACGTGATTATGACATAGCGAGCGGAGGCAGGAATCCGAAACAACAATGAAGGACTGCGCCTCTGAAGGATTTGATGGACCCAGACATGGCGCCGAACGAGTCTACGTCGTTCTTCAGCCTTCCATAGCACATAATGCGCAGCTATCCTCTCAACTAAATCCATGTCCGCCATTTCGCAATTAGATGGGCGCCGCCTGGCAGAAGCCCCTCCATGATGCGAATGAAGCGAGTAAAAGCAAAATGTTCAAGCGTCCAACTAGACGCTAATAGCGCGATTTACTGCATTTGGTGTGAACACTCTATAAGACACTGACTGCATCTGACACGAGAAACTGGGGGGGGTGGAGTCTGTTAAGAGATGATTGGGCCAGCCCAGTGTCAGTATGGAAAATAAACCAATGGGCCGCTGTCCCTTTTTTATGGGCCGGTCGTTGGCCGATTAAAAAAATATTATATTATATCGGCCCCAAGTGCGTCGGCCCACCGGGCATTAGCCCGGTATGCCAGATTACCAGTCCAGCACTGTTGCCAACCCTGAAGGACATGAGACTGAAACAAAGCTCTAGACCACTGCAGCGACCACATGGACCCCTGACAGAGCCACTTCAGCCCCCCTCCACCGCTTCACTTCTGACCAGAGAAACCCAGGACAGACTCTGGGCCTCCACATGATAGACACCAAAGGACAAGACCAGTAGTCCCCTCTCCTTTACAGAGACATGAACAGCATTCAGACAATCAGAGCTATGCAGAAGTTGTCAGCAGATCAGTGATTTACTCCAACACCAGAAAGGTCGAAACCAACCTGAGCCAACCTCATCTCCATCAGGAGAGCTTGACAACATACATCACAGTTGACTGAAAGAAATAAGTAAACAATATTAGTATGCCTAAATATAAATGCAAATATGAATGTGATATATTTAAATGATCCTTATATTAACAATAGTATTTGACATTTTGATCTGTCAATTCAAGAAGCTAATTTTTATCTTGTTTTGTTTGAGCTGGAGCTCTTTCAAATTTAATACATCGTCTATTCTTGTTACCTTTGAGTGCAGATGAGAAAACGCTCGCACTTCAGTCGGAATTGGAGGCTGTGGAGAAGCAGATCCAGGATTTACTTGAGATTGGTGACGCAGACACCGAACACGCGGTAAACTGTCAAACAATTCCCCACGTGTTCGACATGAAACAAAACAAACTCACACAGGCAGAAAACGGACACAGCAGACCCAGAGTAATGACAAAGGGCTGCACTCATTGTTTCCCTGGTACTCTTGTTCTTGATGTCTCTGCGCAGGTACCTGCGATCCTGAAGGATGACGCTAATGTCGGAGCTGTCGTGCTGCACGAGGGGGTGAACGACATCAGGATGCGGCAGTCTCTGGGCCACTTCGACCTACCAACGAGGGAATTAAAAGTTCAGTAGACTACTTTCGCTTGGTCAGTGGCTGATGTCATGGTGTATTGACCAGAAGCTCCTCTTTGTTAATAATTTTGATCTGTTCAGGGAGCGACCTAGGCTCTTCAGCCCTGACGGCCTGCACCCCAGCAGCATTGGAGCGGATCTCCTGTATGACAACATCTCGAAAGCGCTACGCTAGGTGTTTCCAAATATATAGAGACCGTATCTGTCCCCCGAACAATACTACCAAATAATACATTTACATTTAGTCATTTAGCAGACGCTTTCATCCAAAGTGACTTATCTGGCGTGCCTTGCGACTGCTTGCTCTGTTTTTATTTTCACCACAGCTGAGCGAGTGGTGTAAGGCATGCCCAGCAAATGGTCCCCGGGAAATTTCGCCACTTTTGTGAGTGGGTGCTGGAGAATAATAATGTTAATTTTTTGTACAAGGAGACTCTGAATTATAATTTGGTCTGCAAAATCAGAGGACTGCAAATCATAGCCTAATAAACCATATAAAACATTTGACTATTTTGGTTGTTTAAATTTAGCCGCACTTCTGGAGCATCACAGGAACATTTATTTAATTGATATTTTGCTGCTATATCCTCTCTCTCACTAACCCTCTCTCTATCTATGCCAAGCTCCTAAACACGCTTCATTTGAACCCTTTCTGCTCTGCACGCGCTGCTTATCTCCTGCCAAAGACGCACCACACGAAGAGCAGCAGACATGCGTTCATTTTAACAACAGTAGTGCAGACACTCAGAGCAGGTAAATGGACACATGAGTAAACAAAATGCAGCAATATTTAAGTATTTGTATCCGTCAGTCTGTTTACTCCAACCTTTCAACCAGATTTGTATATAACATATAAAATAACATTTTATCTACATTTTGCCTTGCATATAATAACTACAGATAGTAGTATTCAAAAGCAGGGTCACATTATGTAATGAACTTTTTCAGCGGAACATAAAGTTTGTGCCAAAGCCAAAAGTGATGTCCAACTTTGGACGATTGACATGTTCGTTCCAATATTATTAAAGGTAATTGGTATGTTTGAAGTACAAACTGAATACCAGCTTATGAGATTTATAGGTTTGGTAAAAAATGTAACAATATTAATAATATAAAAGGCATGTGTAAAGCTTATATACAGACTGCAAGAATGACTGCAAAAAGAGAGGATCAGCTAATAATAACAACAAATTCTTGGTCAGTGTCTTGAGAATGTATAAATTAGTAATCTCATTTGGGCGAATTATTCCTTCAAGCCAGATATGTCATATGATTCCACAACAGGAATGACACATATGGCAGATGACGTCACAGTGCATCATACCCTAGAAACAGCCTCATGACCACAGAGAGAAAGTGAGAGTGCACATCGCATCATATAATGAACAAAGAGCTTTATATGAGTTTGCCTTATTTCCACCCTGTTATTTAAAAAGCGCACACATTAGGGCTGTACCAGAATATTTGAATATTTGTTTGGTGGGTTGGCATTCGATTTAAAATTTTGAGATTCTATTCTTTTTTCTAACACGTGGCATCCCCCTGAAACCGTTCTCATTTGCGCTTTAATATGAAATGCCCATAAGTGAACTCATTAACGTTATTCAGTTCTTCTGGAACAGGAAACGGTTACACCAGCCATTCAAACTATAAGTTCTTTCTTAAATGAGAACGTAAAGTCCACACTTAACATTTAGTCATTTAGCAGATGCTGTTATCTATGGAGCGATTTTAGTCTCATTAATTATTCATGCGTAAAACAAGATACACACATGCGTAAACAGTTTCGCATGCATAAAACCTAATTTACGTGCACATAGTATATATTTACATTTACGAAAAGCAATTCACGTGCGTAAAACAAAACTATTTTCTCACAAATTACGTTTCGCAAACATACAACTGCGCACATAACTTTCGAAAAGTTAAAATGTACGCGTTTGTCTTGTTTTACGAATGTGCAAATCGTCACACACGTGTGAATCGCCTTGAACGTGTGTGTGTGTTTTTTGAGACTCTCCTGGCGACGCAACCCCTTCCATTTGGGTTGTCGTACTCTTTAGCCAATCAGATTCAAGCTTAGCATTCAACCAATTACAGGACTCAAGGAAAACGGCTCTGCGCAGCTTTGGTGCAGGCGGCACATATTTTGTTTTGTAGGCTTGTCTGTTTTATGTTTTTAAATGTTGCTTACGTTACCATTACGATGTGTTTATGTGGTTGCCAATCCAAAATAATAGAGTTGTTACATGAACATAGATGATTTTGTTTACATGTGGAATAAAGTTTTTTAATCCACTGCAAATCTCCGATTGTTTCCTCCCATTTTGCGATTCATTGCTGTATGGCATGTCTATTTACCTTACCGTGTTTCTATCTACGGTCAGTAGTAGGCTATTGTCAAAGACGGTTTGTGTCGTTCTTTTAAATTAAAATCTGATAATACTAGTTAACTTTAAATGTAGTCATTTATTAGTATGGGTCTATATAGGCTAATATATCTATCCATTAGTAAAATAATCCCTTCAATGGCGTTTACAGAAGCCAATAAGGAACATAGCACGTATGTCTAACTAGACTATATAATTTACATGAAGAAAGAACTACAAAGTCAGGGGAAACATTACAGTATTTCAAACTGACTTGACAGAGCGCATAGTGAAATGAGACCAGGTGGACAGCAGCGAAGTAAATTGAGTATTGTATTTTATTTAACAGTAAAAAATATAATAAATTGTACCCACAAAGCTGCGCAAGCATGGAAAAGATCGTAATGTGATTAACGTGCGGTGAGGGTGATGGATCATTTCCATTCTATTTGAGCCAAACTGCACTAAAGTTGCGCAGAGCCGTTTTCCTTGAGTCCGGCGCCCTCAGCGGGTTGTGATTGGTTGAATGGTAAGCTTGAATCTGATTGGCTAAAGAGTACGACAACTCAAGTGGAAGGGGTTGCGTCGCCAGGAGAGTCTCAAAAAACACACACACACGTCCAAGGCGATTCACACGTGTGTGACGATTTGCACATTCGTAAAACAAGACAAACGTGTACATTTTAACTTTTCGAAAGTTATGTGCGCAGTTGTATGTTTGCGAAACGTAATTTGTGAGAAAATAGTTTTATTTTACGCACGTGAATTGCTTTTCGTAAATGTAAATATATACTATGTGCACGTAAATTAGGTTTTATGCATGCGAAACTGTTTACGCATGTGTGTATCTTGTTTTACGCATGAATAATTAATGAGACTAAAATCGCTCCATAGTTATCCAAAGCGACTTGCTAGTTTCAACAAAAGCCAGACCAATAGAGAAAGAGGGTTAGTGTCCATTTTTTTTTTATTTGTCTGTCAAGTATTCACAGAAGAGATGGGTTTTAAGTAGTTTTTTGAAGGTTGTGAGACTGAGTTAGGAAGAATGTTCCACCACACTTGAGGCTTAGTAACTATTAGATAGTTTGGTGGAAGCTTGTAGCCTATGAGCGGCAGGTAACCCCTCAGGTTTGCAGAAATGATTTGACCCAATTCTTGGAAACTGGCATCTGAATCACGCATTGTTTATGTGTATTCTACGTGTACTTGACGTGTATTTAACTAAATAGTTCACACGTAAACAACACGTTAAGTACATGTTAAATACACGTTGAGTGTGTGTGAAATACACGTTGTAAGCATGTGCTTAACATGTTAAAATTCACGTTTATTTGAACCACTTGGCCTTCCATACATTCTTAACGTGTCACGACTCGCGTGTCCATATTTCACCAAACATACGACATGGAGTGTCTTTGCTAACCAAGCAGCCAATCATGTCGATCGTTACGTACTTTGCCGTGCCTGCTGACGTGTCTATGACATTTGAGAAGAAGCACAACACTCTCGACGTCTATGGCGTCCTTTTGTACCTAGGGTAGGGGGCACGACAGACTGGCACAGCAGATAACACTGTTGGTTATTGTAGTTATGTAATTAACATTGTACTGTAATGTTTTCTCACCGGTGAATTTGACATGACTTCATTGGAACCGATCCAACAGCTTCTGATCTGTGTATGCGCTCATGTGTTTTGGAGGAGGCGTGGCTTTGGATGGCGATTCACGAGAGGGAGGGATCATATGATTGCACTGCTAGCAGGCAAACGTTAGCATTTTCCTAATGATCTACTCTGCCTTTAACACGTGGATTTGTGCATGCAGATTTGACCACGGAGCTTTACCACCACCTACTGGCGTGGCGGCATTGCTCAAACTAATTTAAGTGAAAGCCTAGGCTTGTAAATTGCAAGATTTTATCTAAAATATATTCCGAACAATGTATTTTGAGGGTCTACAACTATTTCAAATGATTGCAACACATTTAAAACTCAAGTAATCTTTAAATGGACCTAATAAATGCTGAAAGGCATGGCCATATTCAGAATATCAAAATAATGCAAATCCAAGGCCCTTCTTCCAGTTCCAAAGTGTTGAAAAGCCTTCAAACATGATTTATTCTAGAAACATTAAAAAATGACATTTTCAATATTTTAAATAATATCAGTGTTCAACAATGTTGTAGTTTTCTTTATAATGCTTTTTCCTCTGGTTAGAGGACTGAAAAGGGCCATCCGGACCAAATGATGTGCTTAATGCTCTTGATGTTGATATGAGAAATAAAGGTGCTCTCCAGGTGACTACATCCTCAGGGATATGGTGCCTTTTCAAGTACGAACGAATGGAGTTCAATGACTTAAATGAACATGGGCAATTCAGATAAACACATGGAAGTGATCGAAGCCGACCTAGACAGTCATGCTGTAATCTATAATGTTTAAGAAGTTCTGCTTTTTTGAAGAAAACTGCGCTGCAAAATGTGTATGAGCATATCAATGTGCACTGGGAAATGACTGATTGAGGTTCAACTATTTTCTTTAAATAGGCCAAGTGTAAAAACACATTTAAAGAACAATAAAATGTATACTGTTAATTGTTGCCTGCAAGTGCTTTTTACAGGGTCTAAAAGATCTGCACAACTTGTTTAGTTGTTGCTGCTGTATGGAAAGATAGACATCAATAAAAAAACGCATTTAACAAATACAACAGCATTAAACAACATGAAATATTACTGTCTCTATCATGCATTTGGGTCTAAAACATATTGCATGCACGTTTACAAAAAACCTCACCCATGTATTGAATATTTTTGCATTACTGTAACCGTAAGCAGCACATTTACTTTTAAAATAACCAACCATACTGTAAATGACCAAAGCATGCATGGATGGATGGATGGATGCGATAATATAAAATATACTGATGCTTTTTTAAGATGGATACAAGGATTATGCAAACGTGCGTATAGATAGAAATAACTAACTACATATGGATATAGGACTATTTATTATAAAATACTCCTGCAAACATACGATGGACCGACGGATGGTCATATATATAAACGTGATATATGGGCTGATATATACATATAATAAACTCTTGCAAACGGATGAATCGACTGCCGGACGTATATTTATAAAAAGTAATCTTGGACGAGTACAATGGATGTGTAAGCAAGCACAGTTCATGTGGTAGGCACACATGCTGTTATGTAACTTATCTTTCTGTTCATGTGCCTCCATATAACACGTTCCAAATAACGGATATCAGTCTCCTTTCCAAATATTAGTACTGAAGGCATCCCAGGAAAAACATTTGTACTATTCCGTGAAAATGTCAACCTTACCAAAAAATACTCTTTTTACTTTACAAACAGCACAGATATCAACATTGGGTGGCTCAAATAGCCAAGTGAAGTCTCTCTTCAAGTTTGAAAGCATTAGTTTTATTTTTTGTGCGTGATTTTCCATAGTCAGGTAAGTGCTATTTTCAGGGTTGTCACATCCATTACGGTACTTATTCCTAATAAATGTGCACATGGAAATTAAAATAGACAATCTATTTTGCATTTGTTGGGTATAATTGCTTGAGGTTTGTGCATTATAATTCACAGAAATCTAAAAAAATGTTGTCATTTCCATAACGCATGTTTATTTCCCTTTTTAAAGTCTGTGTATTACCTGAAAATGTATCAATTTGATGCAAGTCTTTTTTCTGGTTTGTTTTATTAAAGGAAGCTTTGTTCTTTCTACACCAACAACCCCAGATGATGTATTGAAACGGTACAATCAAGTTTGTTGTGCCTTCAAAAAAGAAGGAAGCATCAGTAAGGCACGCAACAAAGTTGGGGTTGACCGAGATACACTCACATTAACAGCTTGTTGATCCAGAGTTTTAGCGAACCGACCCAAAGTTCAGAGGAGGAGAAACTCCTTGACTTTGCAAACGGTGCCTGCAGTCACTGACAGCAGACCTTAGGTCGACAAAAGGACCTTGTGTGGAAGTTTTACTTTAGAATCTGTAAAATTGTTGAGTATCATATGTGTTAATAACAATTGTTTATTACTTTTAATCTTTTTTAAATCTTTTTTGTAGTCCTCTACACTTATCATTTTACTTTCAATCGTTAAATGACTCTTAAGTGGAGAATTCCTGTGGAATTAACATGTAATATTTAACAATTGAATTGAAAAGTACCTATGAAATGATCATGTACTAACACAGACTGTATACAAATATAGTCAAGTTTAGCATATTACACCGTGAGTTGTGACTGTTTTACACTTTGTGAAACCTTATTATTGATTCAACATTTGTCATGTGTTAAATGCAAGGCATGCACACAGAAATCATCATGATCGTCAATCAGAGAATCGTTGTTTTCCAAAGTGGTAACTGCAACATTGAAGACCAAGGAAGCGGACAAACACATTTGTACTTAGACCAGCTGTTCAGTGGGTTGTTACATGTGTGTAGTTACACAAATAGTACAGCTCTAGATACTATGTTCCAAATGCCGAAAATGCATTTGGTGTGTCATTAACATCATCAAAACGCAGAAAACCATAAGGAAGGCTATTTGTTCCCTTTCGAGAGCGGTCACTTCGACAATGCGGAGACCGCATATGAAACTCCTCCTCTTTTTCACTTTTCCTGAAGTCCTATAGGACAACACCAGTAATACTGGCCAATTGTCGCAAGACATGTACAGTATACAAATACTGACGAATCTAGACAGTATAAATACAGTGCATGTGACGACAATTCCTCAGAATCTTCTTTTTCACGCTGCCATCGTTGAAGACGTAACTAGAACTTCTTTCACCGCATCTGATGGCTTCATACTGTCGTCTTTGCGCGGGCCCCATTGGCTCGCAGGATACTCACAAGCACTTTATTGCCTGCCTGGGCCTTGCTCACGCGGAGGATGCATTCTGCGAGTCTGATTGCACGCACTGTGCGGACCTGCCGGTGCATGTCTTGAGGACTCGCAGGAACAACGCTCGTGGACTCATAGGGTCGAGGCTCACGACCCGGCTCCGGGCCCCCGTCCTCTGCCGTCACCTCATTCCCCAGTCCTCTACGTGGATGAGAGCCTTCGTTCCCCGCCTTCCATCGCGGACGACGTTTCCTTCGGCGCTGAGGAGGACTATGACTCCATGCTCATCTCTGCAAGAGGAGTGCGCCGTTTTTCCCAGACGTCCACGAGCACGTGGTGAAATCCTGGTCTGCACCTCAGTCGGCGCGCGTTCACGCTGCTACGTCAGCCATGTTCCACCACGTGGTCGGGGCTGAAGCCCACGGTTACGTGCGCATGCCACAAAGCGCACCGCACAAGCTATCGGCAGGTCTATGGGGTCTATGGTCGTCCTCCACCATCATCTGTGGCTTAAGTTGGCGGATCTAAAAGACGCTGATCGTATGTCCCTTCTCAACGCACCGATCACTCCCTCTGGCCTCTTTGGTCATGTCGTGGAGTTGGTAGTAGAGCGTTTTGGTGAGGCGCAAAAGCGCGCCAAGGCTATGAGTCACGTGCTGCCTCAACGATTTTATCAACCGTCTCCCAGAGCCCGCTCTTCATCCGCGCCTCACTCCTCGCAGAGACCCGCCAAGCAGCACGCGGCTCCCGCACCGGCTAGTCGAGGTCGCGAGCCGGACGTCCGTCCTAAACAATGGTCGTGTCCAGCTAAGAAGAGGTACAGGCCGATCAGAGGTCCGCGCTACGGCGGCGGAGCGTCATCAGCTGCCAAGCCGTCGTCCTGACGGACCTGGGAAGAGAATGAGAGAGAGCGTGAGCGTGCCGGCGGCCCCCAACGGTTGCGGGCGATTATTGCAATGTTGTAAGTGTTGTTGTGTGAATGCAATAAAAACACATACCCGCTCAAAGGAGGAGCTCTTCCCCCCTCACCCACACAATGCTGCGTCCCTTGCCCTGCCACAGTGCAGCGCGAAGCCGCAGTTAATCCCAGCTATAACCAACCTTCCCTCGTCCACGGAGGCTCCCATGGACGAGAGACCGCTGGATTCTCACGCGCGAGCCATTTTCCCGCCAGTGCATTTAGCCTCGCTGGGCCAGCGTGCTCCCCTAAGTGGTCCGCGGACGGTATCCCCCAAACAGATTCGGCCCTTATGCCTGTTTCTGGACGCGTGGAAAGCCATTCCAGGCATCTCTCTCTGGCTACTAAACGTGATAGAACACGGGAACTCCCTGCAGTTCAGGCGTAGACCTCCCCGCTTCAGCGGTGTGGTTCCGTCGCTTACGTCAGCGCAAAACGCGCCTGTGTTGAGGCAGGAAATCTGCAGCCTGCTCGCGAAGGAGCTATCAAGGGTGTCCCTCCGAATGAGCGGGAAAGCGGGTTTTACAGCCGGTATTTTGTAGTGCCAAAGAGAGATGGTGGTCTGCGTCCGATTCTGGACTTGAGACCCATCAACCGAGCACTTCACAAGCGAGCGTTCAGAATGACAACTCTAAAACAGATCCTGGCACAAGTGCGTCCCGGGGACTGGTTTGTATCCGTAGATCTGAAGGATGCGTACTTTCATGTTCAGATAGCCAAGCGCCACCAAAGGTTCCTTCGATTCGCATTCGAGGATTAAGCGTACCAATTTGATGTCCTCCCATTCGGACTGGCATTAGCTCCGCGCACATTCTCGAAGTGCGTGGACGCGGCGCTTTCCCCTCTCAGAGTGAGCGGAATGCGCATTTTCGATTATCTGGACGATTGGCTGATTTTAGCCCACTCTCAGAAGGCGCTAATCGGTCACACGCGGATGCTGCTTTGTAACTTGACATCCCTGGGGCTGCGCGTGAACATGCAGAAGAGCAAACTCACACCGAGTCAGTCTATAACGTATCTGGGGGTATGTTTCGACTCAGTGGAGATGCGCGCTCGCCTCTCCCCAGAGCGGACGGAGTCCATCTCTTCAGCTCTACATTTGCTCAGGTCGGGCCGGTCTTTCCCCTGAGGGAGTTCCAGAGGCTTTTGGGTCTCATGGCATCGACGGTCTGCCGCCTAGGTCTTCTGCACATGTGACCACCACAGTTCTGGCTGAAGGCTCGGGTTCCATGGAGAGCATGGTCCTCGGGTCGGGCGTGAGTCCCGGTTACACTCAGTTGCCTCGGCGCCCTGAGTCCGTGGCCCGACCCGAGCATGTTCAGTCGGGGAGTTCCCCTGGGGCTGGACGGATGCGTCGTCCTCGGGATGGGGCGCGGTGTGCGAGGGCATGCCGGCATCCGGACTTGGTCACAGTCTCTGAGGAAATGGCACATAAATCGCTTGGAGCTAAAGGTGGTGTCTCTAGCTTTTCATACTTTCCAGTCGAGGCTGGAGCAGAAACATGTTCTGATTCGCACCGACAACATGTCTGTGGTTTCGTACATAAATCGCCAGGGAGGGATCCGTTCCGGAGCTCTTTTCAAACAGGCGGCGGGTCTCCTACTGTGGGCAGTTCGGCATATACTCTCTATCAGAGCAGCGCATATCCCCGGTCATCTGAACCGCGGAGCGGACATGCTTTCGAGGGAGGGTCTTCCGCACGGGGAATGGAGGCTTCATCCCGACTCAGTCCTGTAAATTTGGGAACGCTTCGGGAAGGCGGAAGTGGATCTATTCGCAACAAGCGAGAACGCACACTGCCCGTTGTATTTCTCGCTGATCCACTCCCCCATGGGGAGCGACGCGCTGACGGCGCGTTGACCAGACGTTCGGCTTTACGCGTTTCATCCGGGGAAGACCCCTAGTGCTGTGCAAAATCAGAGAGGAGACGGCGTCGGTGATTCCCGTCGCTCCGTTTTGACCGAATCAACCATGGTTTCCGGACCTGAGGAAGTTGTTGACGCCGTGGCGGATTCCCCTCAGGAGACACCTGTTATCCCAGGTGAACGGCACAATTTCGCACCCCAGTCCAGAGTTGTGGAACCTCCATGCCTGGCCGCTTCGGGCGTTCTAACTACACTCCCTCAGCGTGTACTGGACACTATTTCGGAGTCTCGTGCGCCGTCTACCAGACGTTTATACGCTCTAAAATGGGGGGTGTTTGCTAAATGGTGCAGCAGTAACAATATCAACCCGGCGTCCTGCCCCGTGTCTGATATTTTATCTTTCCTGCAGCACAGGCTGGACAACGGCGGCCTCCCTTCAACGCTGAAGGTTTATGTGGCGGCTATCGCCTCGTTTCGTTCCCCGGTTGATGGGCAATTGATTGGTAGGCACATGCTGGTGGTCAGATTCCTCAGAGGAGCGAGGAGACTTTTCCCCCCCGCGAACCCCTTCGGTGCCGCTTTGGGACTTAGCGCTGGTGTTGAAGGCTCTCTCTTCTCCCCCCTTTCGAGCCTTTGGACGCTTCTCAGGGAACCGAGGTTACAAAAGTAACCGGAGACGTTCTCAAAAGTGTAAACTATTTTTGCAACACACCTGGGGCCTCATTTACAGTATAAAGCGTGCACACAGATTTGATCGTAGAGTGTGCATAGGCAAAAATCCAAGAGATTGTTCATATTTATATAATATTTGTTTAAGACAGGCACACACACACACACACAAACACACACACGCACACACTCCTCTGGTGTGTGAATTCTTTCTTTTCTTAACTGAATGAAGGCACCATGTTTAGGAAACTTGATTCCTTGTCTAGAAGAAACCAGATCCACTTGGGAAAGTGTCCACAGGTCTTTGTCTGACCCCTTCTCTTCTTTGCACTTTTAAATGCATACATTTTCTTGAACATTTGGACCATTTTGAATATATTAAAGTGCAGTTAAGAGTGACAGAAAGTAACCGGGAACAGATGAGGGCAGTAAAAGCAGATGATTTTAGAGTTTGACTGCTGTTTGATCGGTCGGTCTGAAGGGTTTATGTTTTACTCGATGGACGCTGCTTAGACAACAGCCTCTATCAAACCGTAAACAAATTCAGTGCAATGAGTAAATGTAGGCGATGGCCTTACTGTTCCCGACTCTATTGTGTAAGCACTACACACCCTCTCACTCTTTCACTCCTTAAACACATTGCTTCCACCCTTTACCTTGAGTCAACATTAAAACAGAAAACCATATTCTGGAACGACGTGTGTGTTTCCTATCTTTGAAATTCCTTGAGAGGAAAGGGCAGAATAAAACATCAGTGTACGAGTGCCACAAGTGGTTATGGCCCGGCAAACTGTACGATATATTTACAGCTGCTGATAAATCTTCTGTGTTTCTGTCCAAATCAACACAACACGTGTAAAGTTGGAAAGGTTTCAGTTTATCTTTAAATGTTTTTATACATTTTTCATCAGAGTTTGTGACTCTCAGCATGGCTTTGTTTTGCCATCAATGGTGTGGCTGTACAGTGAAGCTTACAGTATGTGGGTCTGAGAGCTGATGTCATATGTGATGCAAACTGTGTTTGGAAAACAATGTGTTTTATTGCAACATTTTGAAGGAGCAGTCGCAGAGTTTCCCATTTAGAAGAGAAGAGAACTACATAAAGGAAAACATATTAGTCATAACAGTAACATTACCTTTACTATACAGTACATTGATTTCACGGATACGCTTCTGAATATAGACACACGTCATCCATTCATGTGATAAATGGGCAAGACTACACTGGAAGCACTCCAGCACACCTGTACCGATGATGACAAAGCATTTCACAACCTCCGTCGAGTGTCCGTTATTCTATAATACATTCATTTAATACAGCGTATTTATTATTGCATCCCAAACACAGAGATTTTAATTTATGTTATTAATAAATGTTCTTTATTCAAATAAATGTTGATGTTAGAATTTTAGCATTAGCTGACATCAACTGACATAGCTATTTGGCATTTATTCATGTTGTTTAATGCCAATAAACTTATTCAAACTACTTAATTGTGATTTTATAAATGTTTAAGTAAATGTTCAAATGAACTGAGATGAATGAACACTGTACAAGATGCATTGTTCATTGATAGCTAATGCTTTGTTGCCAGTGTTAACAAGTACAGCCTTATTGTAAAGTGTTACAGACTGAATGCTGTGTCTGCTGATTCACACCAAGGAGATTGTGTCGCCAAAATGGAAGAAAGAATGACAGGTTTGCTAAAGTATTTAGAAATCCAGTTGGGAAAACCAAATAGTTGGAAATGCCTTAGACGACCCCCTGAGGGCACCATAAATGAGAGGTTGGAAAACCAGTCTGACCGCTTCCCTGCTTTACAAAGAGATGTACACATAATCTGTTCAAACCGACAGCTTACCTTTTGTATGAAAACAGCACAGAAATGTTGTGAAATTTGTTTATTTTAAAAAACACGGATGCATAATATCTGTCACTTACTGACATCACATTGACACGAGCTGCTTAAAAAGCACGCAAGAAATCAGATCATGTGTGAGATCAGCACAGAGCAAGCGAATGCAGTTTGACTGTCAGGCGTACGATGTAGAAATACAACAATTTCGCAGGGAAAGTGTTTATTCTGAGGTGTTATAAGCCCTCAGATCCTTCAAGGTGTCATGGAGGGGCTCACTGTCCACTGCTCACCACATGATCACTGGGGTCCCTCAGGGATCGGTGCTACGACCACTGCTTTTTTCAATCTACTTGACATTCTTAGGACCAATCATACAGGCACACGGCTTCTCGTATCACTGTTATGCTGACGACACCCAGATCTACAACTCGTTTCACCCAGACGATACCACTGTAGCAGCTCGCATAACAGTGTGCCAAGGTGACATCTCAGCTTGGATGACATAGCATCAGCTCCAGCTGAACCTGGCCAAGACAGAACTACTCGTGTTTCCGGCACACCCCACGGTCCAACACAATCTCACCATCCAGCTTGGCAATTCCACAATCACTCCCTCCGAATCAGCCAGGAACCTCTGAGTCATATTTGATGAACAGCTGTCCTTCAATGATCAGATTGCAAAGACAACGCGATCCTGCCGATATGCCTTATTTAACATTCAAACGGTTATACCCTGCCTCACTGAGCATGCGGCACAACTCCTTGTCCCTGGTAATCTCAAGGTTGGACTACTGTAATGCTCTCCTTGCTGGTCTTCCTGCAAAGGCTATCAAACCACTCAAGCTGGTTCAAAACTCAGCAGCAGGACTCGTCTTCCAACAGCCCAAAAGTTCTCATGTGACACCCCTTTTCATCTCTCTCTACTGGCTACCGGTTGAAGCCTGTATCAGATTCAAGTCACTGATGTTTGCCTAAAGGACTATCACTGGATCTGCGCTGGCATGCTTTCACACCCTACTACACTCCTACACCCCATCAAGAACCCTGCGTTCAGCAAACGAGCAACTAAATCCCTTTCCAGCTCATTCTCCTTCACAACTCCTTCATGGTTGAACATACTTCCTAACTCGGTCCGGTCAATCACATCACCACAACCTTCAAAAAACTACTTAAAACACACCTCTTTAGTGAATACTTGACAGACCAATGAAAAAATAAAAATAAAGTACACCAACCCTCTCTCTTCTCTCAACAGGTAGTGGTCTAGCTTTTGTTGAAACTAGCACCTCTTTTATGACATATCGCTTATTGCTCCCTGAATTCTTTGTAAGTTGCTTTGGATAAAAGCGTCTGCTAATTGTAAATGTGATTTATAAGTGATTAAAAGAACTTTAAAGTCAATACGATACTTAATGTGTAGCCAGTGAAGGGTTGATAACATTGGGGTTATGTGATCGTATTTTCTGAACTAACTGTAGTTTGTTTATTGATGATGCAGGACAACCACTAAGTAGAGCATTACAGTAGTCAAGTCTTGAGGTCATAAATAAATGAATAAGCTTCTCCGCGTCAGCAACACATAGAATATTTCATCACTTGGCAACATTTCTGAGGTGGAAAAAGGCTGTTTTTGTGACATTTGAGATGTGATTTTGAAATGACAGGTTGCTGTCTAATATAATGCCTAGATATTTTACTGTATTTGTTGGAGTAACAGTACATCCTTCAACTTGCAGTTTATAATCAGAAATATTTGGTTTACGTGTCTTTGGTCCGATAAGTAATATTTCTGTTTTATTAGAATTTAAAAGAAGGAAATTACAGGTCATCCAATGTTTTATTACTTCAATGCACTCTGCCAATTTGGGTAGCTGGGAGGAATCATCTGGTCTTGATGAGATATATAGCTGAGTATCATCTGCATAGCAATGGAAGCTAATTCCATGTTTTTTAATAATGTTTCCGAGGGGAAGCATGTATATGGAGAACAGCACGGGTCCCAGAACCGATCCCTGAGGTAATCCATAATTTACTTGCGTTAGATTTGATGATTCTCCATTTAAATGGACAAATTGATGTCTGTCTGACAAGTAAGATCTGAACCATTGTAGTGGCTGTCCCTCAATATATATAGTATAATTGTGCAAGTGATTCAAGCATTCCTAGATACGTCATTTGCGTAGCTGTAATTCATAGGCGGGGATTATGCTTGTAGTGAAAGAGCATGCATGCGCACCCTGTTAACAAATTATTGTTATTCATTAACATACACACTTTTTACTATAAAATCTGACGTTTACGGAAAGGTTTGCGGAAGGTCTGCTTTTTGCACAAATTACCCGGAATTTATTCATATATTACATCAGTAAACAGCATCAGTAACAATAAATGAAAAAGGTAATTGAACATCTCTTCATTTGCATTGGGGCAAATATTCAAATCTGTCAAGTCAGATCGGTGACAAATATCAGGGTCAAGATGTTGAGGAGGACCGCTTATATCATGTACTGGGGAAGGAACCTGTCCAAAATGTCTTTAAAAGTTTTTCCAC